>NC_041731.1:4876500-6095000 GCF_004115215.2 Ornithorhynchus anatinus
ACTAGAACCCAGGCCCTTCTGACTCCCAGGTCTGTGCTCTTTCCACTAGGCCACCCTGATTCTCCTCCTCTCCTGCACATGATTTCCTTTCCCCCCTTTCCCTCTGCTCCTCCCCCTTCCCTTCCCCTCAGCACTGTGCTCATTTGTATATATTTTTATTACCCTATTTATTTTATTACCCCATTTATTTTGTAAATGAGGTGTACATCCCCTTGATTCTATTTATTGCGATTAAATTGTCTTGTTTTTGTCCGTCTCCCCCTATGAGACTGTAAGCCCGTCGATGGGCAGGGATGGTCTCTATCTGTTGCCAAATTGTACATTCCAAGCGCTTAGTACAGTGCTCTGCACATAGTAAGGGCTCAATAAATACTACTGAATGAATGAATAAATGATTCTCCCATTCCTGCAAAGCTGTAAAATGCCATAGTCACCACTTGGAACAGTTCGAATCTGCAGTCTTGTCATCCATCTTTTGACCTTCCTCAAATCTCAGTCCTCACCTCCTTTAAAACTTTTCGGAAACCCTTTCCGTTCTGAAGCACCATTCAGGGAATCAGGACGAGGAGGTTCTGGCCTTGGTTCTCCTTACTGGGGCTGTGCCATCAGTGGTCAAGCCTTATTATAAATGTGGTATTTTGAGTGCTTACTATCTGCCAACACTTTACTGAGCCCTGGGTAGATAGAAGATAATCAGGTCAGACACACTGCATACCAAACAACTGCCGACCTGATCGTGATGGTCTAGCGCAGTGGCCCCAGGCCACATGGCCAACTCAGTTTGTCACAAGAAACCGTAGAGAAGCAGCGTGGCCGAGTGGATGGACCACGGGCCTGGGATTCAGAAGAGTCAGGGTTTTAAGAAGTCCATTTTTCTGTAAATTCAGTTAGCTCATCAGTAAAATGGGGATTGAAACTGTGAGCCCCAAGGTGGGACGGGGACTGTCGCCAACCCCGTTTGTATCCACCCCAGCGTTTAGTACAGTGTCTGCCACATAGTAAGCGCTTAACGGACCCCATAATCATCAAATGCCGCCATTATTAAGGATTTGTACATAAGTTCTGTGGGAGTGTAGGAGCGGTAAATTCATTCATTCATCCAATTGTATTTTCTGAGCTCTTCCTGTGTGCAGAGCACTGTACTAAGCACTTGGGAAGTACAATGTGGCAACAGAGAGAATCCCTACTCAACAACGGGCTCACAGTCTAGAGGTAAATATCATACTGCTTAGCAGGAACAGATGCAAGTGCACAAGAGGAATCAGAAAATAGCACCTAGGATGTGGGCCAAGGATGGGTAGAAGCATACTGGGAGTCAAGTGATTTGGGAGATGCAGCTGCACCCCTTAATAATAATAGTAATAATAATTGTGGTATTTGTTAAGCGGTTACATTACTAGATGCGGGGCACTGTACTAAACACTGGGGTAGGTAGGAGTTTATCAGGTGGGATACAGTCCCTGTCCCACATGAGGCTCACAGTCTCAATATCCATTTTACAGATGAAAAAACTGAGGCACAGAGAAGTGGAGCGACTTACCCAAGGTCGCAGAGCAGACAAGTGGTAGAGGCAGGATTAGAACCCATGACGGTTTGACTCCCAGGCCCGGGCTCTATCCACTACGCCATGCTGCTTCTCACTTTGATCCTCACCCCCAACCCCACAGTACATATGAAGCAGCGTGGCTCAGTGGAAAGGGCCTGGGCTTCAGAGTCAGAGGTCATGGGTCCGACTCCCGGCTCTGCCACTTGGCAGCTGTGTGACCGTGGGCGAATCACTTCACTTCTCTGTGCCTCAGTGACCTCATCTGTAAAATGGGGATTAACAGTGAGCCTCACGTGGGACAACCTGATTACCCTGTATCTCTCCCAGCGCTTAGAACAGTGCCCTGCACATAGTAAGCGCCTAACAGATACCAACATCATCATCTTGCCGAGGGCTCGAAGAAGGCTTGTCCGGGCCTTCCGGTAGAGAAGCAACAAGTGGCCGCCATATTGGCTCCGTCTGGCTCACCACTTTCTGGAGAGCCAGCAAGTAGGCAGTTGCTGCTCAGAGAGAGCCCCAGAGGGGTTTTGAGGTGGAAAAATGAAGGCACTTTCGTATTTACATTTCCCAGTTTTCAAATCCTTCAGTGATGGCTGTGAGGGCTAATGCAGAATTGTTTTCTCAGACAGATCTTGGTCATTTTGTGAACATGAATAAAGTCCAAACTGTTAAAGCAGAAAGCAAAGTTTAAAATTCTGGGTAACTATACTTTCTAAATTACCAGGACTAAATGTTTAAGTGATAAATAGCAGTAGTTCTTATCTGCTCATATACATCCCTTAACCCTGTGCTCTACTTGCCAATTGACAACTTAGTCATTCAGCGAGCAGAATGGTCTGCAACCTGAATCACTAATTAATTAATTAATTACGGTACTTGTAAAGCACTTAATACATGCCGAGCACCGAACTGAACACTGGAGTAGATAAGAGATAATCGGGTTGGACACCGAGGAAACTGAGATGCAGAGAAGGTAAGTGATTTGCCCAAGGTCACTCAGTAAACAAGTGGCAGAACACAAGTCCTCTGACTCTTAGGTCTGGGCTCTTTCCATTAGACCACGCTGCTTCTCAGGTTCTTCAATATATGATATTAGAAGAGAGTGGGCTAGGCAGCAAAGACTTTATTAAATATATGTCAATATGAACCTTTAGACCTGCACAGACCAGTGCACTTTTGAGTGAGTCACTACTAATGTTAGCAGTAACGATATTAATAATACTAATGGTATTTAACTGCTTCCTATGTAGCATGAACTGAACTAAGATAACCAGATTGGAAACAATTTCTAACTCACAGGGCATCACGGTCTAAGAGGGAGAGAGAGCAAGCATTTCACCTTCCTTTTATAGATGAGGAAAGTGAGGCCCAGAGAAGGTAATTGACTTGTCTCCGGGCACACAGCAGGCCAGTGGCAGAGTTGAGACTAGAACACGGGTCTCCTAACTCCCGGCTCTGTGATCTTTCCATACGGGCACGCTGCTTTGTGGTCTTCTTCAGTCTGTGGATCAAGTGAGGAGTACAGTGGAAGCTCCTTGTGGGCAGGGAACCTATCCCTTCTTTGTTTTGTACTTCCCAGTGGATTAGTACAGGAAAGGTGAGCCGAGAGAACACTCCATAAACACAGAATTACACTAGAAGGAGGAAACTATCATGCTGGCAGCCTGGATCTCGATATTAGCCAGGACCCTGGGGCCTGTGAAAAACCTGGTGAACGCTGGGCGAAGTGGAAGTCCGGGGAGTGCGTTCATGTCAAAGTCCCAGAATGCTCAGGTCTGAGCCAGTCTGCCTTTGCTCGTATGGCGAGCATTTGGGTAAAACCAACTGAACCAATCTATTATAGTTCCGTGGCTTGTCTGATTCATCAATGAGATGATGGCACACACTGAGTGAAAGGTCTGGAAAGCCCTTCAGAAGATGATCAGGGACTCGTAGGCTCATTTCATGGATGTGAAAAGTTGTGCAGTTTGATATTATCGTTGCACCTCTCAATCAGCCCCACGGAAAACTCCCTCCAAAGCACTGCAGTGATAGTTATCTAAAGAAGTGGGTTTCCCTGTTTCTTAAAAATATATTAACACGTATAGAATCAGAGTACAAAATACCAAATCTATTAGACGAATTTAGGCATCAATCAATCAGTGGTATTTACCGAGTGCTTCCTGTGTTCAGAGCACCCTTTGGAGAGTATAGTACAACAAAGATGGTAGACACCATCTCCCTGCCCGCCACGAGCTTGTAGTCTAGAGGCATACTGGAAGAGTGTGGTTAACTTGAGGTTTGTGGGGTAGTCAGTTCTCCCGTAAGCGCCACCCTCCCGCTTCGGGCCTCTCGGAGACTGACTTCCCAGAGCCCCTCCATCCGAATACAGCGGGAGGAGCGATTCTCCCATTCCTCCACATTTTCCCCATAAATGCCGGATGAACCTCAGTCCATTCACGGGACTGAGGACCCAGGTGAAGGAGTTGATTCTAGTGCTAATGGCTGCCCAGTTCCACTCACGCTCCTCATCTCTGCCCATTGCATTACCACCGTGACGGGGGTCCAGCTCACTGGGCAGCGCGTGTGGGGATTTTACCGAGGGATGTGCCGGTGTGATTGCATCATAGTGCCAGCTGTGCCCCAGCACCTAGGCCGGTCAATTGTATTGGGCGCTTACTATGTGCAGAACACTATACTGAGCGCTTGGGAGAGTACAGTATCCCAATATAACAGACCAACAGAGGGAGACTTGGATAGCCACCTACCTAACTGCTGCCGTCTTCCCCGCCCACATGAACCAGGTTTTTGTTGTTCAGATTGAGGCAATCAGGGCATTTCTCTCATTTCCGCCTCCCCTTTTACCCCCTCTCACACACAGAGAGGAGGTGTAAGGGCGACAAGAATCAATCCAGACTCATTGCTTCACCCAGAGCACCGCAGCATGTGTCCCCTGTTCACTGGAAGCTAGAACCATTTTCCATAGATTATGGACCTCCAGGACCGCGTGTTGATTCAAAGTACAGCACTCCATTCTGTTCACAAGAAATCTCTCCAGTAATCTTGTTTCCTCCTGATTAGATCTGTAGGCTTTTTTGAAAATGAATAACAAAAGTACAGCACATGATGTGCATGGTTTAGATCATCCTTTTAAGGCCTTCTTCTCACACCTCACAAGAAGGATCTATCAAAATCCCCAATTTAGCCATTCGAGGATATTCAAGCTCCAGCTGCGGGAGTAAACCCAGATATTTACAAACAACAAAACTTTCTGTGTCTTCCCTAAGGGGTGTGCTACCTTTCTCACTTTTCGGATGAGGAAAGTGAGACCCATACTAAGATTTAAATGCACTTTAAGGCACTCTCACGGCACACTCTCACACAATACAACACATACTCTTGGAACACACCATAGACAAGCACACCAAGACTTTATTCTAATGAGTGTTTTTTTTTAACGAGGGCTTTTGGCAGGATTACTTTGCCTTTACTTGTCAATGTCAGTAGTACAATGAGAGTTGCTAATTTTCACCAGATCACCAACCAAACCACTACAGGAAGCAGCGAATAGCCGAATTCTATGAATTCTGATGTCTTCTACTTCGAATATTTTCAGAAGGCTCTAGAAATCTACCCGCATTAGGAAGTGGGTGTGCAGTACTTGACCTCACATCAGGATTTCTCTTGCTAAAAGATTACATCAATTGCATTCAGAAAGAGCTTTAATAAAGGATTGCCAAGTTTCCTTGTTTCTCTCCTATTCTTTATTTCCTTCCCTAAGAGCTAGCCCAGCCAATAGCTATCCTTGTTTAGTCTGGGATTTCTCATCCTTCTCCAGGTTGGAAACAGGGCTGGTTCCAGATGCTCGTTAAGTGCTTACTGTGTGCTAAACAATGTGCTAAACAATGGGGGTAGATACAATATATTCAGATAGGACACAGTGTAAGGGGCTCACAGCCTAAGAGGGAGGGAGAGCAGGTAGTTAACCTCCCTTTTACAGGTCCAGAGAAGTTAAATGCTTTTGCCTGAGGTCACACAGCAGGCAAGTGGCAGAGCTAGGACTAGAACCCGGGTCTTCAGACTCCCAATCCTGTGTTTTTTTTTCCCTGAAGGAGCACTCTAGGCTTGGGCAAACATCGTTCTATGTGGATGTGAGCTCATGTGGACAGGAAATAGGTCTCCTAAATTGTTACATTGTACTCTCCCAAGTGCTTAGTACAGTGCTACGCACACGGTTAGTGCTCAATAAATGCGATTGATTGATTGAATAGTTAATAATAATAATAATAATGTTGGTATTTGTTAAGCGCTTACTATGTGCAGAGCACCGTTCTAAGCGCTGGGGTAAACACAGGGGAATCAGGTTGTCCCACGTGGGGCTCACAGTCTTAATCCCCATTTTACAGACGAGGGAACTGAGGCACAGAGAAGTTAAGTGACTTGCCCACAGTCACACAGCTGACAAGTGGCAGAGCTGGGATTTGAACTCATGAGCCCTGACTCCAAAGCCCATGTTCTTTCCACTGCGCCACGCTGCTTCTCCGTGGATATCCGGTATCTGCGGCCTACCTAAAATGGCTGTTTTTTTAAAATTTCCTCAGGGCAGCCAAGTGCCTGAAGTCGGCACTGGCTGGAAGTGCGACTGGTCTGTGAGGAGGAGTCTCATAACCCTCCCCTCTCCTAGAAATCCTAAGAGATGGGGGTGGGGGAGAAATGCTCTGACAGAAAAAAAGTACCCATTCCGGTGCAGCCTATTTGATCTGTTCTCCCTCCGAGTGAGTCTGTGAACTCTCAAGGCTTAGTACAGTGCTTGACCCACAAAAAACACCTCTTCCCCTTCCCTTTCTCCTTCTCCTTCCCCTTCTTTTTCCTCTCCTCTTCCCTTTCCTTTTTCCTTCCCCTTCCCCTTTTCTTCTCCTTCTCCTTCTCTTTCCCCATCTGACTTCTATCATCTTCTGTCTCCTTTTTTTTTCTTCTTCTTCTCGCTACCAAAACTTGAGGACAAACAGCATCCCCCCCACCCCGGCCTCAATTTAAGCCCACTTCCTGGGCTATTTATGGGGTCCCCAAGTCTAACAGCAAGCCACTTAGGGTTCTTTGCAATAGAGTGTGTAGAACAAGGTTAGTGCCTAGTGGTTCGTGGATGATCAAAAATGAAAATGACCCCCACTTCCAACCACAGGGAAACACAGATATATTGGTGCCCTTTTCCTTCCTTCACGAAACTGGGTTTCGAGAGTGTTTGTCACAAAAGGTGGGAGGTGAGCAAATCGTTGCTCAAAACTTGCCAACGTTCTGCCCCTCTGCCCACTATGGCTTCTGAGGAATGAGTCACCCCGGGGTTGGCTGAGGACTGTGCCCAGTGGCACCCTTCCCTCATAACTGATCCCGTCAATGATCTTGCCGCGTCTCCTGGACCGTAATGCCGGCCTTGGGCTTCTATCTAGCGCATTCTTGGCAGCTTCAGAGCATCTTAATGAAAGTCACAACACTGGTCCGCACAAAGTAAGGACACAACAGATACAATTAATTCAAATCACACTTCTCTAACAGGATGGCTCGATCCCAGTTTTAGACACTCAGTTTTGAGGGACCGTCCCCTCCCCGCCCCAAATATCCTCCAATTTTGTCCGATCCATTTAGAACATCTGTAATCAATTAAGGTGAGAAAAAGGACCATCTTCATCTATCCCCTTAACTTATTTCTACCTTAATGCAGAGACTTTTGCTTCACTTCACTCGATCCAATGAATCCCTGGTATTTATTGAGCGCTTACTGTTCCGTTCTAAGCATTTGAAAGAATATAAAAGAGCTAGTAGACATGATCCCTGTCTAAAAAGAGCTTGCAATCATCCCATTTTTCTTCTTATGTGTTTATAAACCTCTTCGGTTAGATTTATAAGCTCACTATGGGCAGGGAACGGATCTGCTAATTCTGTTGTATTCTGCCAAGCGCTTAGTACAGAGTTCTTTCTGCACATAGTAAGTGCTCAATAAATACCCTTGACTTATTATGTGCGGTGTTCACAGTGCTCTGTCCATACTAGGCACTTGATAAATACGATGGGTCGATTGATCGGAGGGTACGCTTGGGTGTATGCTTGTACTCTTAGAGTTTCTTTAGGGTCCTTGTCTCCGTCACTTGCATATATTATCTACTAATATGCCTGAAGATTTGCATTAATTTTCATCCCTTTTGAGCACCCACTTGATGACACGCGCTGTCCCGAGCCTTTGGGAGGTACTTACTAAAGAAGGTAACGTTCCTTGACTGCAAGGAGCATCCACTCTCATGGAGAGATGGAAATAAATAGATTTACAGGAGTAGTCCACAGAAATGATTGGAAGTACAGTTGAATGAACCTATGTGTGCTCAATCAATCAATTGTATTTATTGAGCACTTACTCTGTGCAGAGACTGTACTAAGTGCTTGAAAGAGTACAATATAATAGAGTTGGTAGGCACATTTCCTGGCCATGATGAGCTTACAGTCTAGCGAGGAGAGTTCTGATGATGGATGTAACTGAATTCCTAAGGTTGTATTTAGTTTGCTCCCTCTTTAGATGGTAAGTATCCTGAAAGCAGGGATTCTGCATGAAACAAAACCTCTTTAGCATGAGCTGCAACTTCCACTCTCTTATATTTCGGCTCTCTTCACCCCCTCCGCCCTGACCATTTTCTTCCTCCTCGGCTGACCTTATAACTGACCCTTTCTCTCAACTCTCCCACCTCCTGCCCTTGTACTCACACCATTTCCCCAGACCTGGACCTTGTCCCCATCCCCAGTCCGCCAAACTACACCTCTCCCCATCTTCAAAGAACTCTTCAAATCTCACCCCCACCAGGAAGCCTTCCCTGACCGTGGATCAGTGGAAAGAGCCTGGGCTTCGGAGTCAGAGCTCATGGGTTCGACTCCCGGCTCTGCCACTTGGCAGCTGTGTGACTGTGGGCGAGTCACTTCGCTTCTCTGTGCCTCAGTTCCCTCATCTGTAAAATGGAGATTAACTGTGAGCCTCACGTGGGACAACCTGATTACCCTGTATCTACCCCAGCGCTTAGAACAGTGCTCTGCACATAGTAAGCGCTTAACAAATACCAACATTATTATTTTCCCTTAGGTTTGGACCCATTAAGCGCTTGATATTCACCTCATCCTCTGCCCCAAAGCTGAGGTGTATATAGACATAATATATTTTATTGTTGTCTCCCCCTCTAGAAAGTAAGCTTCTTTTGGCCGGGGAACGTGTCTACCAACTCCGTTGTACTGTTTCCTCCCAAGTGCTTACTACAGCACTCAGCCTACAGTAAGCGCTCAATATATATGATCGATAGATTGATACAGGGCTCTGCACACAATGGGAGACACTTAGTATAGTTGACTGACAAAAGTATTGTCCAAATAACTGAATTCGTACAGATAATGTGCTCAGATTTCACCTAGAGGTTTATGTGTACCTCCAAAAATTTAGGATTAATACTTTCACTGAGTCTACACTAAACATTTCAAAGATATTTACTCTTTCTGACTTTCAACTCTTAGCGCAACACTTCCAGTTTCTTAGGGTGGCCTAGTAGAAAGCGGACGGGGCAGGGAGTCAGTAGACCCGGATTTTAATCCCAGCTCCACCATTTGCCTGCTGCGTGACCTTGGCCAAGTGACTTGGGTTCTCTGGGTGTCAGTTTCTTCCTCTGTAAAAAGAGGATTAAATACCTGTTCTCCCTCATGTCCCATGTGGGACAGAAACTGTGTTCTATTTGCAATGTATCTGCCCCAGAGCTTAGTACAGTCCTTGGCACCAAGTAAGCTCTTAACATATACCACGATGGTCATCATCATTACTTAACAAACACCATTTTGTTGATGATGGCAATGATGAAGTAAAATGACCGAACATCGAGTTAACCACGGCTTCTTTTGGGGGGAACTGGACTCCAGTGGAGTAGAGGAAGGTTTTGAGATGTTTTTCAAGCACATGACAAATAGCAAACACCAAAACCACAGCTAAGATCATTCAGTGCCTTTTAGGGGGGGCAAATGCATTTCAAGCACATGACAAATGGCAATCACTGAAACCACAGCTAAGATCGTTCAGTGCCTTTTAGAGAGAGCAAATGCATTTTAAAGACCATTTCTTCGGGCATTTTTAAGGTGACCTTTGAACTCCAGAAATCCTGTCACTATATTCACCAAGACACAAAGCAAAGGTAACTTATTGCAGGTAGGCATTTATATGGCTGGTCCCCCAGATCCGGATAACAGATCCGTGGGGTAAAGCTGAGTTCCGGTTCCAGAAATCTTCATCCCCCCGCACTTGCTGGTTTACCCATAATTCCAGGGCTCGCATTCATGGATTTGGCGTCTTTTAGGTAGCCTTGGCAGGGGATTTCCCTTTCAAACCCATTTAAACTTTTCAGAACTAGGTGTCATTAAACAGTTCTGGTTTTCTTATTCAGTTGGGCTGACCCTATTTGTCTTCTGGTAACAGGGTGAGTCATTCTGGCAGGTGGAGTCTTTCTCTGGCCCCCGAGAATCGCCTCATGTGTCGTTAAATGTCAGTATATGGGGGGGACATTCCCCCTGCCCGGCCTGAGGTGACGATGTGAGGCACTTGACTGTTTCAGCGGTCTCTGAGTCTGAGACGGAACATAATGAAGCCAAAGTCTGTTGGCCTCTTTTGTTTGAAAACAGATGTGCCCAGGACAGAATCAGCCGTGAGAAATTCCCTCTCAAAACAGTGGAGGGAACTGACGAATGAAGTAAGGGGAAATCAGTGCTCCACCGGGCTTCTGTGAGGTGACTTGGTTTCTTGGATAAGGCCACACAGCAGGTCAGTGACGGAGCTGGTCCGGATGAGGAAAGACAGTCAAAGTTGGTGTGAGGGTTGTTTTGTGATCTGAAGGCAGGGATTCTCTGGAGGTCTTCCGCCGCATTTGGGATGTGCCTAGCTACTAGTGAAAAGATCATAGGCCTGGGAGTCAGAGAACTAGGCTTCTAATCCCAGCTCCACCACTTTTCTTTTTATTATTTGTTAAGCTCTTACTATTTTCCAGGAACTGTACTAAGCGCTGGGTTGGATTGGGTGATACAAGCTAATCAGGTTGGATTACAGTCAATGTCTCACATGGGGCTCACAGTCTTAATCCCCATCGTTCGGAAGAGTTAACTGAGGCACAGAGAACTTCAGTGAATTGCTCAAGGTCCCACAGCAGTCAAGTGGCGGAGCCGGAATTAGAACCCAGGTCCTTCTGACTCCCAGATCCGTGCTCTATCCACTAGGTCACATTGCTTCACACTTGCCTCCTGCATGACCTTGGACATGTCACTTAGCTTCTCGGTGCCTCAGTTTCCTCCTCTGTAAAATAGAGATTAAATCCTACTCCCTTTTGCTTAGCCTGTAAGCCCCAGGGACTGTGTTCAACCTGAAGTATCTACTTCAGCACTCAGAACAATGACACATAGTAAGCATTTAGCAAATACCATAAAAAGGAAGGTGACAGGCTTAATAATAATATTTGTGGTATTTGTAAAACTCTTTCTGTGTGTCCCGCACCATACTAAGCACGAGGGTAGATTTAAGATAATCATGTTGGACGTAGTCTCTGTCCCATGTGGGGCTCACGGCCTAAGAGGCAAGTAATGGTTAGTGTTATTTATTAAGCACCTACTGGGTGTAACACAGAGTACTAAATAGTTGGGAAGCACAAAGCAAAGAAACGATGCGTTCCCCGCCCATAAAGAGCTTCCACTCTAACAGGAGAGACGTTCTTCTTGTGTGGCCCTTGAAGATGGGTACCGGTGAGCTCAAAAATCTCAGGCTGCAGTGTTGGTGATCGTTTCCTTTAAATGGTATTTTAGGAAATGTTTGGCAACATTCCGAAATCATCCACTCGTGAATCCGTATTTCACTGGAATGTATTTGAATCCCAGACAGGATCTTTTTCAATTGGAAAAATCATTTGGTTTAACAGAGCTGAAGCGTTGTTTTCCTGGAGAAAGGTAAAAAGTGAATTTAAGAGGTTCTGTTAAAAACATCTGGGAGCTACTGTACAGGCATCCGGGCTACGTGTTAAGAATAGACTTTTTCCCCGACCTCAAAATGTTCAGAATCTATTAGCAGAGGGACAAGACAGGAAAACAAGGCCCCTGACATATTGTTCCAACCTCCCCCATTCTTACTCCCTATCTCCTACCCCCTTACCTCTCCTGCCTCCTCTTCCTTAGCCAACTCTAGAAGACCTTCTTCTTCTTCCTACAGGCTAACAACATGGAGGAAGGAAAAAAGCTGTATCAGGCAGTAGGACATACTGTTGAGAAATACTTGGCCTTGTGTAAATCAAAGTTTAAAGCACAGAAAGACTCCAAAATCTAGTTTCCTTACCCTCTATATGGAGCATGATAAGGAACAAGTAGAACAAGCTTATTTTGACTCTTTGCGTGACTTTATTCTGTTTCCAAAGAAGCGAGGTAATGAAATTTTAAGGACATTAGTAATTTTATATACAGGGCTTTAACCTCGATGCTTGTCCGTGATTTTAGAAAAGCTCTCGAGTTATCTGACACACCAAGTCCTGGGTAGACCATCCTGGCATTCCTGGAAGAGAGCATTAGGGCAGTTAATAAAAGAGTTTTATAACGTATTATCCTCAGCTTCTCCATCTGTCAGATGTTAAATGGCGGTTAATGCAAGAGTTCGGGTTTATGGGTAAGTACTGAGGCACCACTTGAATTTCATATCCTTGGATAAGTCATTTAGCAGTCTACCCACCACAGTGTTTATGTCTATTACATGGAGATTATACCGAATTGAGTTTGGAAGGCATTTTGAGGGCTCTTCATGAAGTGTGCTCTGACTTTATTTTATTTTTATTATTTGTAGCTTCATCCCTCCATCCACACTCCCTCCATCCACACCCAGCGAGACATAAATTATCCACCTAGCTTACAGCAGAACTTTAATATGTATAATGATGGTAATAATCACAGTAATAATTGTGGTATTTGTTAAGTGATTACTATTTGCCAAGTGCTGTGCTAAGTGCTCTTGTGGAAGCAGCAGGGCCTAGTGAAAAGAGCACAGAGCTGGGGAGTCAGAAGACCTGGGTTTTAATTCCAACTCTCCCATTTGTCTGCTGGGTAACCTTGGGCAAGTCACTTAACTTTTCTGTACCTCAGTTTCCTCAACTGTGAAATGGGGACTCGATACTTCTTATCTTTCCTACTTACACTGAAAGCTCCACATGGGACAAGGTCTGCGATTGGCATGATTACCTTGTGTCTACTCCGGTGCTTAGTACAGGACTTGCCACAGAGTAAACCCTTAACAGATTCCCCAGTTATTACTATTTTGAGACTCAGTGCAACCAGATCAAGTACCATCTCTCTCCCACATGGGGCTCCCAGTGTTATTTCCATTTTGCAGGTGAAGGAACTGAGGTACGGAGAAGTTAAGCAAAGTGCCCAAGGTCACACAGCAGGCAAGTGGCAGAGCCGGGGTTGGAACCCAGGCCTTCCGACTCCCCATTCTCCATTCCAGATTGATCTTGAAAATCTCGGGCCTCCTACCTGCATAGAGTGTGTTTAAGTATAAAGGAGGAGTTCTTCCAGTGACACTAGGATGAGACCTTGATTAGTTTTTCACTAACAGTGATGGATTGTCCTGAAGCAATCGCACTTTTTCGCCTGGTCCCACGGTAGCCGACAACAAGCATCATCTTGATGGGATATCATGACTTTAGACCTTTCATCTGCCCGGTGTCTTCTTGTCATCCATCTGGGAAAAATCTGGGGTTTATAAGTTTTTGTTGACTTCTCTTGGATCAAGAGAATTATAGATGCCTAATGTAAAATATTCTCTAAAATATTACAGACAGTTTTCATCCCTGACATTTTGCCATCTGCGCCATAAATCGGAAGCAACCGGAGAGAAGGGAGAAGAAGACCGAGAGTGATTCTTGAGTCTTTGCAAAATTTGCCAACTGGAAGCGGAAATTTCATCCGCCTTCCCAACTCTGAAACTAGTTGATTTCCTTGGGGAAGGGAGGTGGAGAGGGGCGGCAAAAGGAAGGGGAGGGCTGCCTTTGGTGGCCAAAATCGCTGCAGGAAATGCATAGTTTTGTGTTCAGGTCAGACTGTTTCACAGACAAAGATGCCAGGATTCTGAACTCAGTCGGTTTTTGGCAAGGACGACTCTCCAACAGGACTTTATTAAGCAGTGTGTGGGATTTCCTCTCGTCTTCCGCTTGTGGGACCCACACAGGCAGGCGGCCCTGTGAGCCAACACTGTTTTTCTCTGCTCCAAAGGATTGAAAGTTTCCTTTTAGAAAAGGAAGCCTTCCCCCTCCCCCTAGTGTCTACCTCCAGCCAGCACTGCCCGCTCCTCATCCTGGCCTTTTCTGAGACTCGGATTCCAACTCATTCTCTGTCTCCTCCTCCTCCTCCCAAAATCTCCTCTCCACCTCACCCCCACTGCTCCCTGAACCCCAAAGCTTTCCCTCCCAGCCAGCACCAACACACCACCCAGGGAGAAGCAGTGGTAGGGAAAAGAGTATAGGCCTGATAGTCAGAGGACTTGGGTTCTAATCGCAGCTCTGCCACTTATCTATTGTGTGACCTTGGGCAAGTCACTCAACTTCTCTGTGCCTCAGTTACCTCATCTGTGAAATAGGGCTTGATGCTGTGAGCCCTTTGTAGGACAGGGACTGCGTCCAGTTTGATTATCTCGTATCTACCCCGGCTCTTAGATCAGTTCTTAATAATAATGTTGGTATTTGTTAATTGCAGCCAAGCACTGTTCTAAGTGCTGGGGTAGATACGAGATAATCAGATTGTCCCATATAGGGCTCTCAGTCTTCATCCCCATTTTACAGATGAGGTAACTGAGGCACAGAGAAGTTAAGTGACTTGCCCAAGGTCACACAGCTGACAAGTGGCGGAGCCGGGATTAAAACCCGTGACCTCTGACTCCCGAGCCCGGGCTCTTTCCACGAAGACACGCTACAATAGGCGCTTAACAAATATCACAAAAAATTGCATTAGCCAAGGTGTTCTCTGTGCCTGCCTTAAGAAAGGTGGGGAAGGAAAATTCCCTTTCTGCCCTTCTGCTTGATTCACACCGTGGGCAGGGAATTTGTCTACCAACTCTGTTGATTTGTACTCTCTCAAGCGCTTAGTACACTGTTGTGAACGCAGTAAGTGCTCAATGAATACCACTGATAGATCGATTCTGTATGGAAAATGAGCAGAGAAATGATGGCCAAAGGAACTTTGAATTCAACTCAGACCATGACCGCTTCCTCTGAGCCTTCCTAGAGAGTAATAGAAAAACAGCTTCTTCCCGCCCCCAGCCCCTGCATGGTTGCCTACCAAATCTTGGCTCCGCAGCTGAGTTAAGATTGGAGATTCTGGCTTTGTTTCTCTGAGGAATTGCTTACTGACACGAGGAAGCATTGCAGCAGTAGTGAGGGAACACTTACTGTGTTCACAGCACTGTACTAAGCACTTGAGAGAGTACAAATCAGCAGAGTTGGTAGACAAATTCCCTGCCCACAATGTGAATCAAGCAGAAGGGCAGAAAGGGAATTTTCCTTCCCCATCTTTCTTAACGCAGGCACAGGCACAGAGAATAGTGAGGGATCATGAAAGTCAGAGAGCCCTCATCTCTCCTTATTAATTAGTCACCTTTAACTTCCTCCTGCCCTGGTGACTTCTTGGAAACTGCTAGAAGTCCCCATTTTCTAACCCCTGTACCGGGTCACAGTGACCATATCCCCGCATCAGGAAGGGCTCCCGGGGACACCTACACTGCTGAGCACCTCAATAAGAATGAGCGTTTGTTTAGCACTTAACTCTCTGCCACTGAGATTGGTACAATATAAGCAGATTGGCCAGAGTCCCACACTGTCCTCACGTTCCAAGGGGCCGAGGAGAACAGGTATCGAATCCACATTTTATGGATGAGGAAACTGAGACACAGAAGAATTAAGTGGGCTTGCCCACGGTCAAGGGCAGCAGCAGGCAAGTGGCCGAACCGGGATTAGAACCCAGGACCTCCGATTCCCAAGCCTGGGCTCTTTCTGTTAGGCCATGCTGCTTTTCTAATATACATATAGATATTTAAGAGAAAGGTGGATGCAGCCATGAGAGCCATTCCACGGGGCTAGGTGCCTATCAGGCTCTGCAGAGGTGTGGAGTGATGGAGCTCAGCTACCATAGTTGATTATTATTATTATTATTATTAATGTCTACCACTGCCAGTCGGTAGTATTTACTGAGTGCTTATCATGTGCAGAACGCTGTACTAAATGCTTGAAAGCGTGCCTTAAAACAAAATTCGCAGACACCTTCCCTGCCTATAATGCGTTTACAGTCTGGAGAGGAGCTCAGTACATGCCCTTGATTGGCTGGGCTGGCCAAGTAGACCGTCAAGGCAATTGCATCAGTCCGGATGTGTAACTGTAAGTCTGGAAATTCTCAGACCCACCTACAGTTGGGCATTGGTGCTCTGGGGAAGTTATGCTACCTACTGGAAAGAGCAGTGGGGCTTCATTTCGGGAGATCTGGATTCTAATCCCAGCTCTGCCACTGGCCTTCGGTGTGACCCTGGGTAAGCCTCTCAACTTCTCTGAGCCTCGATTTCCTCACCTGTAAAATGGAGATGAGAGCTCACCTCCTCCAGGAGGCCTTCCCAGACTGAGCCCTCCCTTTTCCTCTGCTCCTCCTCCCCTCCCCATCGCCCCTACTCCCTCCTCTGCTCTACCCCCTTCCCTTCCCCACATCGCTCGCGTATATTTGTACATATTTATTGCTCTATTTATTTTACTAACGATGCGCATTCATCTGTGGTTCTATTTATCTACTTTGACGGTAGTGATGTCTGTCTACTTGATCTGTTGTCCGTCTCCCCCTTCTAGACTGCGAGCCCGTTGTTGGGTGGGGATTGTCTCTATCTGTGGCCGAATTGTACTTCCCAAGTGCTTAGTACAGTGTTCTGCGCACAGTAAGTGCTCAGTAAATTCGACTGAATGGATGAATGAATACCCGCTCTTCCTGCCTTAGACTCTGTGATCCCTCTGGCTCGGTGAAAAGAGCGTGGGCTTCGGAATCAGAGGTCGTGGGTTCGACTCCCGGCTCTGCCACTTGTCGGCTGTGTGACTGTGGGCGGGTCATCTCACTCCTCTGTGCCTCAGTTACCTCATCTGTAAAATGGGGATTATCTGTGAGCCTCACGTGGGACAAACTGATTACCCTGTATCTGCCCCAGTGCTCAGAACAGTGCTCTGCACATAGTAAGCGCTTAACAAATACCGACGTTATTATTATTATTATTATGTGGGACGCGGGCTGATATCTGAATATCGTCTATCTGCCCCAGGGCTTAGCACAGTGTTTGGCGTGGGGTAAGTTCTCAGTAAATACCCTTTCAAAAAGGAGAGAAGGCTTACATTTGGGGGAATTTATTTTCAAAGGATCACGTACTTCTATGAAAAATTATAGCCAGCACCACCGCGATTTTTAACTTCCTCATCGAGGTAGAAAAGAAGGCTCTGACCTCTCCTATCAGGATAACCTCTGCTTCCTCTCCAACAAATGACAGTGGTTGCATTAGCATGAACAGGCACTGTAGCCGTCTCCATCTTGCCGTAGAAATCTGTAAATCGATCCCGTTTATGCTACTATTCGCTTACTCTCTGCAGAGCACTGCTCTACGTACTGGGGAGAGTGCAGTAGGGTGAATAGATACAACCCCAGTCCTCGAAGGAGTTTACAGTCTGGCCGGCAGAGACAGGCACAAGAATCATTTGCAACTAGGAGGAAGAGGGAAAAGGGGTTAGGAACTTAGTGTTTAAGTTATGGGGTGTGGGAGATGGATACATGAGTGTTAGGGGAGGTGGTGAGTACACAGGCGTTTTATCCGGATACACTCCTGGCTCTCTTGTCGTGGCTGTCCTCATTTTCGGAGGTAGCAATCTCCGTTTATTGAAACAAGCAGCGATGCTTTGAGGACTCTAATTATCTCTGTATTACTAGGCTCTGCGGTATCGAGCACGCAAGGCCTTTGATTAGAAAGTACACACGCTGGACCTCCCCACAAAGCCCAATTAAGCAGACCACATCAAGTTACAGAGAAAAGAGGAGTCCGAAAAAGGCCATTGTGGTTTCTCGTTGGGCTTGGTAAAGGCCAGGAAATTAGAGCTGAGCGGCGCGTTCGCCGTTCTGGGTGCCGGAAGACTGGCGGTGGGCGGGGTGAAGCCTCCCTTCGCTCTCTGACCTGGGAAATTCTCCTCGGTGGCTTGGTTTCCCCTAGTTGAGCAGGAGACCAGTATTGTAGCCACCTTTCCCCACCGCCCAAGTATCGGTCAATCGGCGGCATTTATTGTGAGCTTACAGTGTGCAGAGTACTGTACTAAGCACTTGGAAGAGCACGGTATAACAGAGTTATTGTAATAATTGTGGTATTTGATAAGCACTTACTGTATGCCAGGGACCGTACTACGCACAGGGGGGAGTACGAGCAAATCGGATCGACACAGTCCCTTCCCACATGGGGTTCACAGTCTCGATCCCCATTTCACAGATGGGGTAAATGAGGCCCAGCAAAGTGAAGTGACTTGCCCAAGGTCACATAGCAGACAAGTGGTGGAACCGGGATGAGAACCCATGACCTTCTCATTCCCAGGCCGGTGCTATATCCACTATGCCACACTGCTTAGTACAGTATCCGGCACATAGTAAATGCACAATAAATACCATAATTATTATTCTTAACGCTGGGGTAGGTACGGTATAAGCCATTTGGACACAGTCCCTATCCCACACAGGGCTCACAGTCTAAGAAGGAGGGAGACCAGGTATTTCAACCTCATTTTACAGAGGAAGAAACTGAGGCACAGAGCAATTAAGTGACCTATCCGAGGCCCCGCAGTTGGCCAGCGGTGGAGCTGGGGTTAGAATCCAGGTCTCCTGACTCCCAGCTCCTTACACTTTTCACTGAACCGTGCTGCTTCTCTACGTGACTTACTACTGAGCTAAAGAAGTGATCCCGGCACCCGACGTGCGAGGACTCTTGAGGGCTGTTTAGGTCTATTTCTTTTTATTCCTCCACAGATATCAACAGCCAGTGGTGTTCCGGCACGCTGGAAAACTGCTGAGGGAACAGATTGCTGAGTAAATGAGAAAGGAACAGGGGCCTAGTGGAAAGAGCACAGGCCTAGGAGTCTGAGGACGTAGATTCTGATCTCGGCTCCGTCACGCACCTGCTGTCCGACCTGGGGCAAATCACTTAACCTCTCTGTGCCTCACTTCCCACATCCGCAAAATGGGGATTCAGTACTCGTTCTCCCTCCCTCTTGGACCGCGAGCCCCACGTGGGACCTGACTATCTTGCATCTACTCTAATGCTTAGTACAGCATTCGGCTCTTAGAACGGTGCCCAGCGTTTAGAACGGTGCCCTGCACGTAGTAAGCGCTTAACAAATACCAACGTTATTATTATATAGTAAGTGCTTAATGAAAAACACAATTATTATTATCAGTAGAGGAAAATGCCCGGCCTGGTGATCAGCTACACAGGAATTCGAGAGCATCACATCTTCGTCTTCCTTGTCATCCTTATTTTGGATTGGAACAGAAAAGCAGCATGGTCTAGTGGATAGCGCATGGGCCTGGGAGTCAAGAAAGGTTTGGGTTCTAATTCCGCCTCCACCTCCTGTCTCCCTGTGTGATCTCTTCTCTGAGCTTCAGTTACCTCATCTGTAAAATAGGGATGAAGAATGTGAGCCCTGTGTGGGACAGGAACTGTGCCCATCCCAATTACCTTGTATCTACCCCGGTGCTTAGTACAGTACCCGGCACACAGCCCTTAACAAGTACCGCAATTATTAAAGCCCGATGTACCATCTTCTCGGGTCATCTCAGGCCTTGTCTTATCTGCACTGAGGAGGCTCACTGATAGCGTATCTTCTAATGCCCCATCTAGCTTTCATTGTTTTTATCTTTGTGGATGGGAAAATTCTGACAATAGGTCAGCATCCTAGTGAGTCAGTACCAGAACCCAGATTTTAACGCCAAGAACAACTGCGGGCCGTAACTGCAAAGCTTGTGTATTTTATATTACTCATGTTTTCATTCCTTCCGCTCCATCCTCATCAGAAAGAAATTAAATCATCTAATTAGAGTTCCTTTTTGAGCTGGCTGTCCTCCCCCGGTTTATGTCAGAAGTACTCTAAGCCACTCTGTATTGTTCACAATCCATCAATCGATCGTATTTATTGAGTGCTTACTTTGTGCAGAGCACTTTATTAAGCACTTGGGAGAGTACAGCTGACTATTAAAAACTGTACTATTACACATAACTGTACTATTACACATAAGAAAACAACTCAGCTGTGTGCAGATCTATTATCCACTTGCATCTATCAAGGAATCAGTAATTCAGTCACTGGTTTTAATGAGTACTAGGTGCTCAAGGAGCTTACAATAATATGTTACAAAAGGGGGAAGCAATACAGTATAAAGATGATTCTTTTCCTGCTCCTCCTCTTCTTCCTCTCACTCCCTTTTCCCAACCCCCAAGTATCAATCCTCTTCCAACTCTTCCTCTTCCCTCCTCTTCCTCCTCTCTCTCTCCTCTTCCTTCTTCTCCTTCTCCTCTGTTCGAAGTGCTGTGGTAGAAACAAGTTAATCAGGTTGGTTATAGTCCCTCTCTCACATGCTGCTCATCGTCTAAGTAGGAGGGATAGGAACATAAGTTCCACTGGGCAGCTGAGGTCCTTAAATGCTGTAGGGCGTTGAAATGACAGCTGTGTAGGGATAAAGAGATTAATCAGGAGAAACCTTGGGAATTGGTTTGGCCTAGCAGAAAAACAATGGTCTGGGAGTCAAAAGACCAGAGTTCTAGACCCAGCTCAGCTATTTGTCTGCTGTGGGACCTTGGATCGGTAACAACTTCTCTGTGTCTCAGTTTTCTCATCTGTAAAATGGAGATTCAATACCTGTTCTCTCTCCTACTTAGGCTATGGGCCCCTGTGGGACAGGGATTGTGCCCAGCCTAATTAACTCGCATCTATCCCGGCACTTAGATCAGTGCTTGATACAAAGTAAGTGCATAACAAATAACATTATTATTATTGTCGTTATTATTGTTTCCTACCAGAGCAAGGGTGATTTCTGAAGGGCTTTGACTTCTATGGCTGCATTTTTATGAGTCATCATCATTTACTGTGTCCAGTGCAGCTCTCCCTTTCTCTCTGCTTCTCTTGCTTGCTTCTTCTCTGTGTCCACACTTGCACACATGGAAATGGATATAGAATTTCCATCCTCGGGGGTGCGAGTGGTGACCGAGCCGCTTCCATCAGTGTTCCATCCAGGTTCCTTGGAGTACCTTCAGGATGGTTCTTCCAACCGTGGTTCCGGTCCACCGGACTTCCTGGCTTCTCTGCCCTCCTCATCCTATGCCTGTCCTTAGCCTAAGCCTTGCACTTCATTTCCCTCTCCTCACCACCTCTCTCTCTCACACACATTAGAGTGGGCAGATTATTTGTATCCTCTCTTGACTTCAGCAGTAACTGTTCAACTGTGCTCTCCTCCTGCAAGGTGTTTTCCCTATTGAGTGGTGCCCTTCCTCTCAATCCATCAGTCAATCCATTAATCAATCAATAGTATGTATTGAGTGTCCTACAGTGTATGGAGCACTGGACTAATTGCTCGGTAGAGTACAACAGAGAGCTTACAGTTAAACAGGAGAGATGGACACAGAACTGTTTGCAGATAATAATTGCGTCCCATCATTCTGCCCTCTAGACTGTAGGCTTGCTGTGGGCAGGGAACATATCAACCATCTCTATTATATTATACTCTCCCAAATACTTAGTCTAGTGCTTGCCCGGGTAAGAGTGAACATCCTCAAGTACCTGAAAGGTAATGTGGGGTAATCCTGAGAGAAAAAAAATCATCTAGGTTAAGCCGCCTCTAGGGTGGGAAGGTATTAATTGGCATGTTAATTGGGTGAGCAAAGAGAACCAAGAGCCACAGTTGAAAGTGAAAAGCAGAATGTTCCTTCTCCAATTATACCATCTACATTGAAAATGATAAGAGAAGCGGTGGTTGAGAAAGTCACTCTTCCCCATGGTGGCATGTCCGGGAATGATTATGTTTCTGGTATCAGCAGAATGGTTTGAACTGAGAATTGAATATCTGGCCTGTCTCCGTGATTTCACTTCTCCCTGTTAGGCCTCTTAAGGATAAGCGTGGTCACGGTGTAAAACCTACTTCCTGTTCCTTCCTGCTGATGGGCAGGTGGCCCGTGAAAGGTTCTTCCCATCCGTTGTCACTTCTGGTATTGGGTTGTCTTGATATAGTCTTGCTACTGACATTTATTTGCCGAACGTAGAGAAATCGCTCATATTCTTCCTTGTTCTCCATGCCCATTGAGAACTAAACTAGAGGAAATGGATGGCAGTGCTGCACGGTGGAAGGTGCCTGAGTTTGGGATTCAGGAGACCCGGGTTCTAACGCTGGTCTGCTCTTTTACATTAGGCAAGTCTCCTGGAGTTCCTGTGCCTCAGTTTCTTCGTCTGTAAAACGAGGACACCATACCTGTTCTTCCAACCTCTTAGATTGTAAACTCTGGGTGGGATGGGGACTGCGTCCTATCTGATTACCTTATATCTTCCTCAGAACTTAATACAGAGCACTTGGGAAATAATAAACGCCATTATTATTATTGATAATCATTAATGGATTTCAATGAAATTAGGAGAGATTGACTTGGCTACAAGAAAGCGTCACTTCACTATCAGGGGCTGTGCGACTTCTTCCCTCACCTGGTGGCCAGCACGGAGAATTCGTTGCCTCCGGAAGTTGGGCGGGCAAAAAAATCAGCCGGAGTCACAGTGGGAGACTTCAGTCGACTTAGCGGAGAGATGTTCATGATGGATTTGCAGAGTGAAAGTTACATTTGTAGAGTGAAATGTGAGGGTTGTTCTCACTTAGGCTACTGGACGGATTCATGGGTGAGAGGCATTTCATGAGTTTGAAAAGGTAAAGTAGGGATGGAATAGTAATCACTAAGCTTTAAGATAGTTTCTCCATGGTTTCTCCAAGTATCTTGGGGTGTCAGTGTTAGAAGATGAGGGCTGGATCGACCCAGTAATTCCCTTATTCTTTTATGAAAATAATAGTAATAATGATATAGGTGATATCTGTTAAGAGCTTACCATGTTCCAGGCGCTGTACCGAGCCCTGGGTGAGTTCAACTACGAGAAGATTAGACACAGTTGCTGTCCTACCTGGGGTTCACAGTCTCTTGAGGTTTCTTCCATCATCAGTGCTTCGGGATTTTATGTTGGATGAATATGGGAGTGATTTGATCTCGGTTTTATCTTCCCAGTAATGGTTGTCATCTGCACCTTTCCTTCAACCCCACCCCTCTCTCTGTCTCTCTCTCTCTATGTTCACTCATACATATTTCTATCTATGTATCTCTCTATGTAGAGATACATATATATAGATGTATGTATAAATGACTGATCAGTCAATAAATGGTATTTATCGAGTACTTATTATGTGCACAGCATTGCACTAAGCACTTGGGAGAGTACATTATAACAGAGTTGATAGTCACTTTCCCTCCCCGCAACAGGCTTCTAGTCTAGAGGAGAGTCAGAGATTGATATAAATAAACTAATAAATTACAGATGCACAAAAATGACGTGAGGCCGAAGGGGCAGGGGGTGGGGGGCAGTGAATGCCACGTGCCCCAAGGGGAATGTCCAGACTCACCTTTGGACCTTCAGTGATAATGAATAATAAGTACCCAAGCAGTTATTTTCTAGTCTTTTGGCTCCTATTTCAAACACACTGGATTTGGAGGCTTTTTGTTTGTTTTAAACATCCTAGATTTAGCAAACCAAAGACACGAAGGCTGGAGCGAGGCCAATTAAATTAAATTATCATCCTCACTAAAGAGCCCTAGAGCTGTAAAGATGACCTCTCTTTCTTATTTTCCCCTTTTCTTCTTATCTATCCTTTTCCCCCTCCTGTTCCCCTTTTTTCCCCCTCCTCCCATCTCTCCAACCCCTTTCCTTATTTCCCCTCTCCTTTCCCAATTCCTCCCATTCCATCCATTCCCAGCCTCTTCTCCCCAGGGCCCATCTTTCCCAAGACAGCGATGGCAGCCGCTTCGGAAGGAGAACGGAAGTGGGCAGAAGAAGCAGCTGGGATTCGTTTCCCCCCCTCCGACTCTGGCCCTGCCTCCAGTTCCTGTCTGTTCCTCGATGAGGTCATCAAGGACTCTGAGCACAGCAACACATTTCTCAGTCTAGCATCAGCAGAAAGACTCTGTCTTCTCTCTGAAGGAGAATGAACAGACCGGGGATTGGTGTTCCAAGCACTGTGTGTGGGAAGAGTGTTTGATAACAGAATTTGCTGGAAATAAAAGGGTCACGAGGATGTCAGCCGGACGCATCGGCGAGCTGGACTGAATTCTCCGGAGAGGGAATCATGTCCCTTCTTTCACTGTAAAGAACATCGCAAAATACTCTAAATGTTTCACAATCTCCGCTTGGGGAGCAGGGAAGTCACTGGTGGCCTTTTAACTCCCCAGATCACTTCCCGGGGAAAACTTTGATCCTCCTCAGTATCTGCTCTGCTGGCCACTAATTGCTTCCAAGTGGCTTCTCTGCTTGCCAAAAGTCTGGGTGGTTGTGTTCGGCCATACAACAGTTCTATGTTCTTATGTATTGACTTCCTTCCAAGTGTCTTGGAGCATTTTATGAGCATTAATTCATTCTCACAGCAGAGCGCAGCTTGAGGGGACTCAGCAAGGACTGACTCAGGAGCGCTGGGTTCTACTCTTCCATCAGCTGCTGACTTGCTGGGTGACCCTAGGCAAGTTATTTAGCCCCTCTACGGCACTGTTTCTCTAGCCATAAAATGGAAATGATTATATCTGCCCCTCCTTCCCAGAGTAAATGTGAAACTGCTTAAAGCTGTTTGAGAAATCTAGTTTCTACAAGGTTAAACCGAACCATCCGATAGCGATTGTGGTGTCTCTCAGCAAGGGGGCCCAGCAAGGAACAGAATGTAGGATGCCTGCCAAGCCCCAGCCCTGAGCAAACCAACCCCTCCAGCACCCTTTGAGCCTGCTGTGGATAATTTATATTTCACTGTCTTTTTGTTTCTTTTTATTTTTGCACTGCTACCCATAATGTTTTAGGTTCCTTTATGTTGATCTTTTTCTGTTAACTTCCTCATTAGATCATTATTACTGTCATTTCTTAAGAACTTACTATGTGCCAAACACTTCGCTAAATGCCGGGGCAGACACAAGACAATCGGATCAGACACCGTGTCTGTCCCACAGTCCCCATCTCACTGTATAAAAGGTAGGAAGAACGGTATTTTATTCCCATTTGATGGATGAGGAATTTGAGGCCCAGAGGGGTTAAATGCCTTGTTCCAAATTACACAGCCAGTCGCAGGCAGAGATGGGACTATTATCGTTATTATTATTGTATTTGTTAAGCACTTGCTATGTGTCAAGTACTGTTTTAAGCACTGTTCCAAGACTAGAATGACAGGCTCCTGACTTCCCCTGGTCCTTTCCACTAGGCCCCATTAAACTCTTTAGCAGTAGCCGCACAGAAGACAAACGAGGCCATAATGGGGTCAACCAATGATTCATTTAATTCACCGTTTGCATCCGGAAGTGGCTCCAAGCTATGGTTGGGAGAAAGGACTATGACGTCCATCTTCGTGGTTAGGAATGGACTATCTCACATCTTCAGCTCTTCCCTCTGATTCCCATTTTCATTGGAAGCTCCCTGTGGGCAGGGAACGTGTCTAACAGCTTTTTGTTATATTGTACTCGTCTGAGTACTTAGTAGAGTGCTCTGCACACAGTAAACACTGAATAAATAAAATTGACTGAGACATCTGCTCTTTCTCTTCCTCCTCCTCCTTCTCCTTTTCTTCCAGTGCTCTGCACACAGTTAAGTGCTCGATAAATACTATTGATCGACCGCTCCTCTAGATTGTAAGCTCTGTGCGGGCCCGGAACGTGACTGCCGACTCTGTTGAACTCTACTCTCCCAAGCGCTTAGTATAGTGCTCTGCACATAGTAAGTGTTCAGTAAAAGCCAAAGATGTTGCTTGATCTCTCCTCTTCCTCCTTCCACCTTACTGTTCCTGTATTGTAATCTCCCAAGCACTTATTCCAGGGCTTAGAACACAGAAGGTGTTCAGTAAATACAATCGATTGATTGGCTTTGCCTAGCCTCAACCCATTCTCGAACCTACCGATATTTTCTGCCTTTTCAACTAGGATAACAAACTCCATTCTCTTATCATACCCTGGGTGGAAAAGCGATGCCAAATATTCTTCTCGAATCGAGACATTAAGGCTTCAGTGGATGCAGTAAGATTTGGTGATAGATTCTGGACAAGCAGTCATATCTTCCCTTAAGAATTTTTTATGGTATTCTTTAAATGCTTACTGCGGGCCAGGCACTGTTCCAAGCACTGCGATATATACAAGGTAATCAGGTTGGACACATTCCATGTCCCTCATGGGGCTCACAGTCATCGTCTCCGTTTTCCAGATGAGGTAACTGAGGCAACAGAGAAGTGAAATGACTTGCCCAAGATCACACAGCCAACAAGTAGCAGAGAGAGGGGACTAGAACCCAGGTCCTTCTGACTCCCAGGCCTATGCTCTACCCACTAGGCCACGCTGCTTCACAGAATATCTACATCCTTGTCACTCCTCACTGTGCTCGGGACATTGATCCATTATAATCCTCTAACTTCCCATCTGTCTCGGCTCAGTTCCACTCAACTTTGACCATTCAGAGAGCAAACATCACAATGTGTAACTTCTGATTTAAAGCCACATTTTAGTTTTTCATCCCTGTTTGAAAAGACATATTTCTGATTCATCTCTTGCATTTTTTTCTTTTAATTTTATTTGCTCTGTGAATGAAAAGGATACTTCTCCATGAATTATATAACCTGACGTTCTGCCAGTTCCAGGGTTAAAATAGTTACTCAACATTTGCTTGGGTGTTGACATGGCCAGGCCTGAAAACATTAGGAAACTAATAGATATGGGGATTAAGAAGTAATAAGATCACCACAAGTGTGTACAGAAAGTGGCACTTTTAGAACCACATGAAAGAACTAGAGATAATTATCCCCCCTCCCCCCTAAAAAAAGGCAGAAACATATTTCTGGAAGGAGAGAAAAAAGACATATTTATGAGAGAGAGCTTTTTCAAGATTGAAGGGACTTTTGAATGTGAGCTCAACAGAAAGGATGGCAATTGTCACAGCCCAGGAGAGATTTATTTTTTCATTTGCACAAAACAACTGGGTCCAGGGAGATGGGAGACTGCCTTGGGTATCCGGCCACGAGTCAGTCAGTCAGTTAATCATATTTATTGGGCACTTACTTTGGCAGAGAACTCTACTCTGTGTTTGGGAGAGTACAATAAACTCAGTAGACACGATCTCTACCCACAAGGAGTTTGCAATCTAATGGGGGAGACAGACGCTAAACTAAATCACAGATAGGGGAGGCAATTTAAAGATGCAGATGTGCTGGGGAGATGGGAGTGGAGTACCTAAGTGCTTAGGGTGTATGGACTCAAGTTCACAGTGATGCAGTAGGGAGGGAAATGGGATGAGGGGAGATGAGAAATTCATCAGAGAGTTTCCCGGAGGAGATGGGATTCTCGTAGGGCTTTGAAGATGGGGAGAATAGTGGTCTGGCCGACGTGAAGAGGGCGAGAGGTCCAGGATTTGAGCCGGTGTCCAGTGGTAAGAGAGGCAAAATTGTAGCGTTGGGAGTAGGTCAGAATTCGAGGTGCGAAGTGTGAGAGATGGGTTGTAGTAAATAATGTAGAGGATATGGATATTTGTCTGAGTATCCAGTTGAGAATGAGTGTCAGTAATAAAATATTTATGATATTAGGCTTAGGAATGTGCCTGTATGCTGGGGTAGATAAAGATAATCATATTGGACACAGTCCCGCTCCCACGTTAGGCTCACAGACTAAGAAGTGGGGAGAGCAGGAGTCTTACCCCCACTTTATAGATGAGGAAACTGAGGCTCAAATAATTTAAGTAGCTTGCGCAAGGACTCACAACAGGTCGGTGGCAGAGCTGGCATGAGAACCCAGGTCTCCGGATTCCCCAAATCTGTGATCTTTCCGTTAAGTCCTAATGCCTTTCTGCCTTCTGCCTCTCCGAACAGGGGCGTTGCAGAATATGTGGATGAAAAGGGTGAGGTTTTGCCTTAGGTTCTGGCCAAGCTAGATGGCATGTTTGGATGTTGGATCTTTGGGGCAAAGTTTTAAAGGAAATGAGAGACACCAGACACCAGACCATGAGTTAAAAAGAGACTGGATTGAATCCACCTCTTCTTGTAACTTCATGTTTATTTCTTTTCTCAAGGAATCTGTGACCTTGCTGCTAGTGACATGATTATTTTTGGAAGAAAATTTTCATGACACAAGCCTAATATTGCGTGAGTGGAGACTGGTCTTTGAAGGCAGGACAAAACCTTTTGGAATCAAATCTCAGCATCCACTAGTATCAGATCTCCTTTATATTAGCTAATAAATCAGATACCCTACAGATGAGCAGTCAAATATTCATTCAGAGAAGCAGCGTGGCTCAGTGGAAGGAGCACGGGCTTTGGAGTCAGAGGCCATGGGTTCGAATCCAGGCTCCGCCACTTGTCAGCTGTGTGACCCTGGGCAAGTCACTTAACTTCTCTGTGCCTCAGTTACCTCATCTGCAAAATGGGGATGAAGACTGTGAGCCCCACGTGGGACAAACTGATTCCCCTGTGTCTACCCCAGCGCTTAGAACAGTGCTCTGCACATAGTAAGCGCTTAACAAATACCAACATTATTAACATTATTATTCTGGAATACCTAATGTGGGCAGACTTGCTTAGGACAACGTCTTTGCCCTCAAGGAGCTTACACTCTATTGATACCGGAACTTACTGCAACTTCTGCGGCCCGATCAAACAGCCTGAGCAGATGCTGAGTAAGTTTTGTGAGCTGTTTCCTGGGGAGCACAGATAGAAATCGCTGACTGTGAAGCAGCTTCAGTGAATATCCTCCTCGCAGCCTGGACCGTGCACCCCTCCTGAGCATACTGTTCTCCACTTACGCGCATACGTTAGAAGAACCAGGATCGGCCTTCCCATCGCTCACGCCAGCCCCAGTGCATCCTGGGAGAGGCGTTGCAGGTGTGGTCGGCGGCGTGCAGTTGACTAAGAGGGTGGTGCTGGTAGGAAACCCCGAAGAGGGTGACCAGAATCTTGTCACCAGAAGAAGAGTAAACAACCTGGTGAATGGATCGGCAGCAGACGTAAACAAGGTCGAGCTGAATTTTAATATTTCTTTTCTGAGCCTCTTACCATAGATAAGATTCTTTATACAAAGGCAAACAGGGAGGCTTTGGTGGGGTCACTTCCCTCTCTCAAACTCTCTCTCTTTCTTTCTTTCTCTCTCGTTATTCTTCGTTACTACCCATCCTACAATATACTGCTTCCTGTTTTCCCCTCCAGGGATAAACATCCAGCTCTTCTTTACCAAAAAAAAAATATAATAGTAAAGTCCTATTTTTTTCCTTAAAACCCTTCTTGAACCTTATTAGATTAATGCAGTTCAGGTCTCTTCAGTCGTCCGATGGTCATCCCCCGTCCATATGGCTATTGCTAGGAATTATGTGGAAATGTTTTCTGTTTGCGTTCCCATTTAGACATACGTTCTATACTTCGGAGAGTCGCACTTTGTTGGTTTCTGTGTCCGTGCAATGGTGACTCTCTTGCCCCCTGAGTTGATTGGCAAGTCGTCAGTCAAACAGTTGTATTTATTAAACTCTTACTGTGTGCAGAGCACTGTGCTAAGCATTTGAGAGAGTGCAATATAACGGAGTCGATAGACTTGGTCCCTGCCCACAAGGAGCTTACGGTCTGGAAGGGAGACAGAGTTTAAAATAAATTACGGATATGGACATATGTGCTGTGAGACTGGGAGTGGGGTGAATAAAATGGTATAAATCCCAGTGCAAGGGCAAGTCCAACTCCCACAGCACCAGCACAGTGCTCTGCCCACAGAGGGTGGGTGAGAATACCGCTCACGAGCTGATTGACTGATTTTCCCTATCCCTTTCCAGGACAAAGGGAGAGCCTGCTTCCGCAGTTACCAGGACCTACCGCTCGACCCGCTCAATCAGTGCGTCGTCTTAGCCGAGTTTGGAGTTTGAAATTTTTATTTCAAAAGCCATGCATTTGCCCGCACAGGTTCTGATTTCTGATTTCCCCTAGTCGTCACCCAAGCAGCTTAGGCCCTCACCTTCTCTCTGCTCACTCGAGGCTCAGAACTGAATTGTGGTCTCCTTTTGAAGAGAAGGGAAGTGGGTTGTCGGAGAAGACAGGTTTCCTGCAGCTGAAAATGAAAACAAATGGGCCTATGCACTTTTAAAAGATCTTCAGTTGGTCCTCTGGCGATTACAACTTCTCTCTAGGCAGATGGACATTCAGATTTCAAGGATGCTTCCTAATGCCGCTGTGGCAGGGTCGAGTTGGACTTCGGCAAATGATGGCCCGGCACCAGAGGTGGCTGTGTGCTCTGCACACATTAAGCGCTCAGTAAATCCACTCGCCGCGCTGACTGTTCTTAAGGCTCAACCGTTCTGAGCTGCAGTCTTGGTACTTGTGGTAATAGGTGTCATTCAATCGTGCTGAATTCTTGCATTTCCTCATTAACATGGCATATGTATTTATAACTTTCAAAGAAGAGGCTGAACTCCCCTCTGTTTTTGAAGATGCTATGTTTAGCTGAGGGTTCAGCTCAGGCAATAGCAGACACTTCCTTCCTTTCTAACAGGTAAGAAGGAAGGCAATACAGTCTCACTTCCGAATTGCCAGTCCAGGAACAGACGAGAGCCTCCAGCCTCTGTGTATCCGGTCCAGTAAATGAGAGAGTCCCCTCTTCCCCAGGCAGGCTGACTTGATGGTCATGATCACAGTCAGGGAAGAGTAGAATAGTTCTCTCTGCTGGGCAGGGCTCGTAATACTAATAATGGTCATATTGTTTAGTTTTTACTATGTACCAGGCATTGTACTGAGCACTAGGGTAGGTATGAGATAATCAGGTTGGATACAATCCCTGGTCCCTCATCGGGCTCGCAGTCTAACTAGGAAGGGAAATGTGTAACGAATCCCCATTTTAAAGTTGGGGAAATTGAGGCACCGAGAAGTTAAGGTGAGAAGCAGCGTGGCCTAGTGGAAAGAGCATGAACCTGGGAGTCAAAAGGACCCTGGGTTTTAACCCCAGCTCCCTTGAGCAAGTCGCTTCACTTCTCTGGGCCTCATCAATAAAATGGGGATTAAGACGGGGAGCCCCGTGTATTTACCCCAGGGCTTAGTACAGTCTCTGGCACGTGGTAAGTGCTTAACAAATACCATTGAAAAGAAAGTGATTTTTCTAAGGTGACACAGCAGGGAAGAGTCAGAATTGAGATTAGAACCCAGGTCTGTGCTCTTTCCACTATTCCATACTGCTTTCCAGAGAATGGAGGGGTTGGATGAAGACAGGATCCCCAAAGAGCTGCTGCTGGGTTTGCTCTTCAGGAGGAGCAGGATGGGCCATGAAATGCTGAGGCTCATTAAAGGGACCGCTTTGTCCATCGATACCCAACTTCAGAAGCGATTAGTGGACAGTCAGGGACAAAGGTGTCATTCAACCCAGAAGATGATCTGCAGAGAACAAGAACCCAAGGCCAGTCTTCACGTGGATTTGAGAGGGAAAGTTCTGTTAGTGAATTAGCTCCGTCCCCCTCACTTTGAGAACACCTCCATTGGTAGCACTGCCTCCAAAGAAGGTCAACAGTAGATATCTCATTCTGGTCTGGGCAGTGAGGGACCACGGAGGAGGGCAATCATCGGAAGGAAACACCCAATCCTCCCTCCCGACGCCGGATCCTCCCTACTCTAGATCGCGATGATGTCCCGCTGTCGATCTGTCTACCGACCAATGGTATTTATTGAGCACGAAGCAGAAGAAGCATGGCCCAGTGGATAGCGCACGGGACTAGGAGTCAGACGGTCCTGAGTTCTAATCCCAGCTCCACCACTTGTCGACTGAGTGACCTTGGGCAAGTCACTTTGTTTCTCTATGTCTCAGTTACCTCATCTGTAAAATGGAGATTGAGACCGTGAGCCCTCTATGGGGCAGAGACTGCGTCCAACCCGATTAGCTTGTCTATAGCCCAGTGTTTAGTAAAGTGCCTGGAACGTTGCGAATACTTAACGAATACCACAATGAAAGCATCATTCTAAGTACCGTGGGCACTAGAGTAGAAGCAAGACACGAATTCCCTGCCTTCAGGGAACTTAAATGGGAAATGGAAAGAGGGAAAACATGATCTACAAATTGTGAGAGCATGATATTGTGGTATCAAATGGCTTTGTCCTCCCCTGTTCCCCTCCAGGCAGTACCAGCTCCTGCAAGAAGCAAGCTCATTAGTCAACAACCAGCTCAATTTAGCACTCACAGTATGGAATGGATTGTCAGTCAGAGAATGATTTTGGCATCCACGCTTGCCCACATGGTTAAGGACATCATTACTTAGCATTGCCTTGGAGAACGAAGGCCAGCTGGTTGTGGGTATACATATTTTCATAGGTTAACTCTCCAGTGGTCACCATCGCCCTCAGCATCAGTCATAAAACTCCTGATCCTTGGATTCCAACCTTTCCACCGGTTTTCCCCTTCTTACTCACTTGCCCTATTCACCTCATATTCTCCAAGCAAACCTTCTCACTATTCCTGGCTCTCACCTCTCTGACCTCTGGTCCTTCGCTTATGACCTCCTCCTTGCCTGCAACTCCCTCCCCTTTCAGATATGACAGACCACAGTTCTCCCTGTCTTCAGAGCGATACCCCAAATCCCACCTCCTCTGGCAGGACTTTCCTGACTAATTCTTTCTCCCCAGTGTGTCTCCTCCCCATGAACACCTCAGCACATATGCATTCACAGGCACTCTATGCTTTTGTACATAATCTATTTAAGTTCTTTACTACTTCAGCACTTATTTATCCATTTAGCCATTTTCCCACTCTCTTCATCCCCCTTATCTGCAAATAAAGCTGTCTCTATCTTCCCCGTCAGATTGCGAGGTTCTTCCGGGCAAGGATTGTGCCCTTTATCTCTTTTTAATATTCCCAAACACAGTGGGCGTTCAAGAAATGCTAATGATTAATTAATATAGTCTAATCTATTCGCAATGTTAGATTGCAGTGAAGCAGCTTGGCCTAATGGAAAGAGGACTAGCCTGGGAGTTGGGGGCCCTGGATTTTAATCCTGGCTCCGCCACTTGTCTGTTGTATGACCTTGGGCAGGTCATTTAACTTCTCTGTGCCTCAGTTTGCTCAACTGCTCAATGGGGATTCTGTTTTCCCTCTGGTTTAGACTGGGAGCCTCTTGTGCGACCTATCTTTTATCTACTCAGTGCTTAGTACAGTGCTTCATGCAAAGGAGTGCTTAACTAAGATCATTATTATTACTACTATCGTTATTATCATTGTTGCCACAGTTAACCAACCAGTAGTATTTATTCAAAAGTATGCACAGAACACTACTAAGCTCTTGGGAGCGTGCATTAACTTTAGAAGACATGAAACCTGGCCTCAAGGGGCTCGTAGTCTTCCAGTGGCGAAAGGTACAGAATCATTTCTAGAAAGAAAATGAGAGAAAACAGAGGGATACATAGATGGATGGTAGATAAGTAGCTGGATCGCACAATATTGCTCTTTTGTTCAAGCACCGTAATCAACCCGGTGCATAAGGCGAAGACATAAAACCAGGATGCGGGAGATGACAAATTAGAGGATGATTCTTCTTTTAGGTTCTCCTTTGGCTTACAGAATGCCATAGATGCATGACTATGTAGGGGATCTTCAGGCCCCCCAAATAACCTTGTAACTGCGTAGTTTACCGTAAAATACCCCCTAGTGGAAATGGCACTAAGACTCTGCTCCCTACGAAGCCTAAATTAGTCTGTAGCTTCCAGCTTAACCACAGCACAGCCAGGACTATTTTTAGTAAAATCAATCCATCCATCCATCAGTCATATTTATTGATTGTGAGCAGAGCCCTATATTAAGCACTTGAGAGAGTGCAGCGCTGCAGAGTCGGGAGACACGTTCCCTGCCCACGAGATGTGAAACATTAAGTAAAGCTCAGACCGGAGCCTCCCAAACAGCGAAACTGAATTTGCTGAGACAATTCGCTCTTGCATATAACACAGTGGTAGAGAGTAGAGGTGTTCAACAAAAGCCCTATAAGGTACCGAGAAGTTAGGAAGGCGAGCCCGGTGACTCAGCTCGAGGACGCCAGACATAGGCAAGCTAATCTGAGGGGAAGCACACTGGTCTTCAGGCCACACACGGATTATTTTCTGTACTGTACTTTCCACCCCTTAAGAGCGTGAGCTCTGAGGCGAGAATTAATTGGCTCAGAAATGCCCCGGTGGGGCAAAGCTGAACAACGGTAATGTAGGTATTTATTAAATAATGTTGGTATTTATTAAGCACTTACTGTGTGCCGAGCACTGTTCTAAGCGCTGGGGTAGATACAGGGTAATCAGGTTGTCTCACGTGAGGCTCACAGTCTTAATCCCCATTTTACAGATGAGGTAACTGAGGCACAGAGAAGTGAAATGACTTGCCCAAGGTGACACAGCTGACAAGTGGCAGAGCCGGGACTCGAACCCATGACCTCTGACTCCGAAGCCCTTGCTGTTTCCGCTGAGCCACGCTGCTTCTCTAATGGTACTTGCAGAAGGGCTGTCCGATCTTGTGGCAGACAAAATAGCTCTGACCTCATGGGCCACAGGGGATTTCACAACCAGACTTTTGCCACTGAACTGTACTACAAGAGACATATGCACTCTTGGTCGAGGTTAGAGGAGTTCTGAAAGAATCGGGGCCGCTCTTCTCCCTTCTTCAGAGCCCTACTAAAATCATATCTCCTCCAGGAAGCCTTCTCTGACTAAACTCTCATCATATTTCCATGCTACTGTATCACCTATACACTTGACCCTTTGCCACTAAGAACTTACATATTCACCCTCCGGTGCTGAACAAGGTTTTAAGTTCAGGATCTTCCTTTTACCCGTAACTTATTTTCATATCGGTCTTCCCTGTTCGGTGGTGCTCTTTAAAAGCTTACTGTGTGCAGAGCCCTGTACTAAATGCTTGGGAGAATACAACGGCCTTGCAAGACCTGTTCCCTGCCCACAGACAACCTGCCCCGTTAGAACCTGGGTTCTAACTCCGGCTCTGCCACTCGTCTGCTGTGTGACCTTGAGCCAGTCACTTAACTTCTCTGTCCTCGGTTACCTCATCTGCAAAGTGGGGGTTAAGACTGTGTGCCCCGTGTGAGACATGGACTGGGCTCAACCTGATTAGCTTCTATCTAACCCAGCGCTTAGTAGACTGCCTAACCCACAGTAAGCACTTAACAAATACCATTTTAAAAAATGAGCTTACAATCTAGAGGGTGAGTTTACAGGGTAGGATGACCTTACTCTCTAATTCCCCCGTCGGTTGGAAGCTTCTTGAGAACTGGGTTCACGTCTAGCCATTTTACAGAAGAGGAAAGTGAAGTAGAGGTGGCGATTCGCCCAAGGTTGCACAACAGGTGAATGCCAGAGCTGGGGCCAAAAGTGGGTTTTTTAGGCTCTCAGACCCACTGAGGGAGCACTAGGCAAACAGAAGATAACACATTATCAGACTACACAGATAAGCAGCTAACACATCTGACTTCTACCTGCTATAGTGAAATCACATGGCAAAGGAGGAACACAAATGATGGAGCCCCAGGTATCACTTAGTTGCCCACCATCTCAGTAACGCTTCCCCCATTACGCCATTCAGGAGAGGAAGATTTAAAGCTGGCTGTGATTGCAAGGTAGATTGGAAAATCCTACATTTGACTGTGCGTTCTTTGAGGGCAGGAATAGTGTCTATTTGATCTATCATCGTCTCCCAAGTTCATACAATAGTATTCTTCTCGAAGTAGGCAGTCAATCAGATTCTTCGCAAGGCCGTTCTATGCTTGGAAGACCACCCAGTTGGCTAAAATGCATTTGCATCTGCCTTGTTGATAGGTGGTTGAAGGACGAGTCTGCTAATATCCACTGAGGAGAGTCTGTCATACGATGCTGCGTAAGGAGGTGGGCGGATAAACAATGAGACCAACTCCACGCTCTGCGACAGCTCGGCGAAACATCTGGATCCCAATTCTCTGGAGGAATGTAGACTATTGTGACGCAAGCCGGGATCTGAATTTCCAATGTGCTTCTGTTGAACCGAGCCTAAAATATGTCGCTGTTGACGGCTTCAGAAAGTGATGGAGAAACAGGGGACCCGATCTCTCAGTGGGAATTCCGCCGCATCTCTCCCGTTCCGCCGGACCATTGAAACCCCAGAATTTCTGGATAAAGAGGAAACCTGAATGTAAACAATACCCGAAATGTCTCTAGGGGGCCTGGGAATATAAGGGAACATTTATGTTTCAGAATGTTAGGTTGCTTTTTCCTTAGTTCCAAGAACTTAATGCCACCGAATTGGGCTAAATTAACTTTCTGTGTCTAGGCATCATTCATTTAGGGTTGCAATTACCATGCACGATGAATGCCACCCACGGCTGGAAAGTTGTGTGCGTATATGTGCGTGTGTGTGTCTGTGTCTCGCTGGCGGTGATGCCTTCTCAGTATCTACATTATTCATGTTTGTAACTAATAAATAATTGTAAATCACTTTCAAAGAAAGAGCATTCTACAGAGGCTACACCCATGAAAGCTGGGGAAAGAGGAAGAAGGAGTGGAACAAAGAAGGTTGATGAATGGGGCCCTTTTCAGGTGAAAGAGTAGTTAGAATTATTATGGAGGAATTTGAAGTCTTGCTGTATGCAGATTCCTGCAGCTGCTGTGCTCCAGAATGGTAAAATCTCCCCCTTAAATGCACTGAGTGTGCACAAAGAGCACCAGAAATGGAAGAGTCTATCATTAGGTCATCTTAGCCAACCCCCTGCCTCTGGTCGGGGGAATGACTAAACCATTCAGGACCAACAACTGTGGATTCTTTTGCCAAAGTTCTCAGGAAAAGTGAGCCCAGAATGGTCATAGATACTTTTTTCATGGTGTTCGTTAAGCTTTTACGATGTGCCAGGCACTTTTCTAAATGCTGGAGTAGATTAGAGAAGCCGGGTGGCTCCGTGGAAAGGGCACGGGCTTGGGAGTCAGAGGTCACGGGTTCAAATCCCGGCTCTGCCGCTTGTCAGCTGTGTGACTGTGGGCAAGTCACTTAATTTCTCTGGGCCTCAGTGACCTCATCTGTAAAATGGGGATTAATTGTGAGCCTCACGTGGGACAACCTGATTACCCTGTATCTACCCCAGCGCTTAGAACAGTGCTCTGCACATAGTAAGCGCTTAACAGATACCCACATTATTAAGTCACTTAACTTCTCTGTGCCTCAGTTAGCTCATCTGTAAAATGGGTATTAAGACTGTGAGCCCCACGTGGGACAACCTGATCATCTTGCATCCTCCCCAGCGCTTAGAACAGTGTTTTGCACATAGTAAGCTCTTCACAAATGCCATCATCATTATTATATATAAACTAATTACTTTAGACCCAGTCCACATCCCATGTGGGATTCACTGTCTTAACCTCCATTTTACAGATGAAGTAACTGAGAGAAGCTAAGTCACGCGGCAGACAGGTGGAGGGGTCAGGATTAGAATCCAGGTCCTTCAGACTCTCGGGCCCCTGCTCTATCCATTAGGCCACACTGCTTCTCATCATTAGCACCAGCCACTTAGGCCGCTCTGCTTCCCATCAGGGAAAGATCCCCTTTCTGAACCAACTTCGGCCCATTATATCTGAAGATGACTGCCGGTGAGGTTCATCTGCATGTGGGGGTGTGATTGAAAAGCTCCAAGACCCATCACACAAAAAGACTATCTTTTGTTGGATCTTTGTCCTCTCTATTTGCCGGAGCCAAACGTTGATTTTGGTCCTGTCTCTCAAGGTTATGTTTTTCTGAGGCTCTTTGAAAAGCCTTCATGGTGATAATGGCATATATCAAATGTCCACTGGATGTAGTACACTAAGCTAAGCTTTTAGGAAAGTACCAGAGAAGCGCTCATGGCGCTCACCCTCCAGTGTAATAGAAAGCAGTGACGTAAATGCCACTACAATCTTAGTTACCGCATCATGCCAAGATTGATCGTCCCCTATGTACTGTCATCCTAAGACATCTTTCTGCAGCCATCCATTCTCCTCCAATTCTTTAACCAATTATTGAGTCACGTTGGCACTGAGCTTCGCTTGGATGCCGTATGTTAGACTGATTATCAAGTGCCTTAAGTTTGCGATCCGGTCTTGCCGGTTGATGTCGTGTTGGAACGTAGAAAGGACTAACAAAACTGCCCGAGAAGCCGGATAATCAATTAATCAGTGGTATTTATTGAGCGCTTACCACAGGCAGAGCATTTGGGAGGGTACAATAAAATAGAGTTGATATACGTGTTCTCTGCCCATGATGAGGTTCCCATCACCATGTTACCTTACCTTAGCCGCCGCCTACGGCCGCCACCCACCCCGGACAACCTCAGGGCCCCCCCGCCGCCACAGGGTTATTTGGTCATGAGCTCTGGGACTCTCTCGGCCGCTGGCCGCTTGACTTGGAGTCTGATCGGGTAGGGTCGGCTCGTCCCCCGACCCTGGTCATCGCCTGCTTATTAACACTATTGTAGTGTGCCTTACTGTAGCATGTTGCTATATTTGCGATCTCGCTTTTTATTGTTTATTGTCGTCAGATTTTGAATTTGATCGGGTCGCCCCTTAATCGAGTTTACCCCCGACCCTGGTCATCACCCCTTTTATTAACACGACTATATTGTATCATACTGTATCATGTTGCTATATTAGCACCACTGTATTGTATCATATTGTATCATGTTGCTATATTACCGATTTCGTTTATTACTGTTTATTGTTGTCAGTGCTGCCACCCACCTCTCTGGCCTCGCCATGTCCCTCCTCCCCCCCTCCCCCCTCCCGCCCCTTCCTATCCTCCCCTTCCCCTTCCCCTTCCCCTCTCTCGCTCAGCTCTTTCCCGCTCTCTCCTCTGTCTCCTCCCCCCCTCCTCTCTCCCGCCCTAGAACCCCACTTTACCAGCGCTACCCCTCTTCCCCCTCCCCCTACTCTTCCCCCCACCTAACCCCCTCTTCACCCCCTCCCCCCTTCTCTCTTCCCCACCCACGCCCCATCCCAGTCCTCTTGTCCCACCGCCACCCCTCATCCCCCTCTCCCCGTCCAGGGCCCCGCCACCTCCTTCCCATCCAAACCCTCCCCTCCCCCCGCCCTTCCCCCCCTCCTCCCCTTGCACCCACAGCTACTTTCAAGTGTGGCCTCTGGAACCCCCGCTCTATTACAGGCAAGCTACCTTTCATCCGTGACCTTTTCCTCTCCCGCTCTCTCCTCCTCCTCGCCCTTTCGGAAACGTGGCTCTCTCCCGAAGACACGGTCTCCGCCGCCGCTCTCTCCGGCGGAGGCCTCTCCTTCTCCCACTCCCCCAGACTCGCCGGTAAGGGAGGAGGCGTCGGCTTCCTCCTCTCGCCCCGATGCCGCTTCCGCACTATCCCTCCTCCCCCCTCCCTCTCCTTCCCCTCCTTCGAAGCCCATATCGTTCGCCTCTACCACCCGCTCCAGTTACTTGTCGCCGTCATCTACCGCCCTCCCGGTCCCACCTCCGACTTCTTCAACCACCTTGACCCCTTTCTCACCTTCCTCCTCTCCTTCTCTCTGCCCACTCTGATCCTCGGAGACTTCAACATCCATACGGATGTACCCGACGACTCCTCTGCCGCCCGCCTGCTATCCCTCCTCGACTCTGCCGACCTCCTCCTCCGCCATACCGCGCCCACTCACCGACTCGGTCACACCCTCGATCTCGTCATCTCCTGCCGCTGCACTATCTCCTCACTCACCGACTCTGAAATCCCTCTCTCTGACCATAACCTTCTCACCTGCCTCATCTCTCACACTCCCTCCCCCTGCAAATCTTCGCTACTGCCCCACAGAGACCTCCGCTCTCTCGATCCCATCCGTCTTTCCAATAGCATCTCGCCTCACCTTGCCGCCCTGTCCTCTCTTCCCACTCTCGACGATCAGGTCTCCGCTCTCAACTCCACCCTCTCTACTCATCTCGACTCTCTCGCCCCCCTTTCCCTCCGCCGCTCTCGCTCCACTGACCCACAGCCCCGGATCACCTCCTCCGTCTGCCTCCTACGCTCCTATGCTCGAGCTGCCGAGCGCTGCTGGCGAAAGTCCAAGCACCGAGCCGACCTCACACACTTCAAATTTATCTTTTCCTGCCTTAACTTTGCCCTCTCCTCCGCCAGGCAAAGCTTCTTCTCCTCCCTCATCGACACCCATGCCCGTCACCCCCGCCGATTGTTCCGGACCTTTAACTCTCTCCTTAGGCCCCCTGTTCCTCCCCCTCCCCCATCTCTCACCCCTAATGATCTGGCCACCTATTTCCTCACGAAAATCAACACGATCAGGTCTGAGCTCCCCAAAGTCACCCCTCCGCCTCTCCCCTCCCCCCCAACGACCCCCTCCCTTACTTTCCCATCCTTCCCTGCAGTATCCTCAGAGGAGATCTCCTCCCTCCTCGCAAGTGCCACCCCCTCCGCCTGCGCCTCGGACCCCATTCCCTCTCACCTTCTTAAAACCGTCGCCCCTGCCCTCCTCCCTTCCTTAACTTCTATTTTTAACCACTCGATCTCCAAGGGCTCCTTCCCCTCTGCCTTCAAACACGCCCACGTCTCCCCCATCCTAAAAAAACCCGCTCTCGACCCCACTTCCCCCTCCAGTTATCGTCCTATCTCCCTACTACCCTTCCTTTCCAAAATCTTAGAACGAGTCGTCTACAATCGATGCCTAGAATTCCTTAACTCCCATTCTCTCCTAGACCCCCTCCGATCTGGCTTCCGTCCCCTCCACTCTACCGAGACTGCTCTCTCTAAGGTCACCCATGACCTCCTTCTTGCCAAATCCAATGGCTCCTACTCCATTCTGATCCTCCTTGACCTCTCTGCTGCCTTTGACACTGTCGACCATCCCCTCCTCCTCCATACCTTATCTCACCTTGGCTTCACGGACTCTGTCCTCTCCCGGTTCTCCTCTTACCTCTCTGGCCGATCATTCTCGGTCTCCTTCGCTGGAGCCTCCTCCCCCTCCCATCCTTTAACTGTTGGAGTTCCTCAAGGGTCAGTTCTCGGCCCTCTTCCGTTCTCCATGTACACTCACTCCCTCGGTGAACTCATCCGCTCTCACGGCTTTGACTACCATCTCTACGCAGATGACACGCAGATCTACATCTCCGCCCCTGTCCTCTCCCCCTCCCTTCGGGCTCGCATCTCCTCCCGCCTCCGGGACGTCTCCACCTGGATGTCGGCCCGCCACCTAAAACTCAACATGAGCGAGACTGAGCTCCTCATCTTCCCTCCCGAGCCCGGTCCGCTCCCAGACTTCTCCGTCACCGTGGATGGCACGAACATCCTTCCCGTCCCGCAGGCCCGCAATCTCGGTGTCATCCTTGACTCGTCCCCCTCGTTCACCCCACACATCCTATCCGTTACCAAGACCTGCCGGTTTCACCTCTACAATATCGCCAAGATCCGCCCTTTCCTCTCCACCGAAACGGCTACCTTACTATTACGGGCTCTCGTCATATCCCGGCTAGACTACTGTGTCAGCCTTCTCTCTGACCTCCCTTCCTCCTCTCTCGCCCCGCTCCGGTCTATTCTTCACTCCGCTGCCCGGCTCATCTTCCCGCAGAAACGATCTGGGCATGTCACTCCCCTTCTTAAACAACTCCAGTGGTTGCCTATCGACCTCCGCTCCAAACAAAAACTCCTCACTCTAGGCTTCAAGGCTCTCCATCACCTTGCCCCTTCCTACCTCTCCTCCCTTCTCTCTTTCTACCGCCCACCCCGCACGCTCCGCTCCTCCGCCGCCCACCTCCTCGCCGTCCCTCGGTCTCGCCCATCCCGCCGTCGACCCCTGGGTCACGTCCTCCCGCGGTCCTGGAACGCCCTCCCTCCTCACCTCCGCCAAACTGATTCTCTTTCCCTCTTCAAAACCTTACTTAAAAATCACCTCCTCCAAGAGGCCTTCCCAGACTGAGCTCCTCTTCCCCCTCTACTCCCTCTGCCACCCCCCCTTTACCTCTCCGCAGCTAAAGCCTCATTTTCCCCTTTTCCCTCTGCTCCTCCACCTCTCCCTTCCCATCCCCACAGCACTGTACTCGTCCGCTCGACTGTATATATTTTCGTTACCCTATTTATTTTGTTAATGAATTGTACATCGCCTCGATTCTATTTAGTTGCCATCGGTTTTTACGAGATGTTCTTCCCCTTGACGCTGTTTAGTGCCATTGTTCTCGTCTGTCCGTCTCCCCCGATTAGACTGTAAGCCCGTCAAACGGCAGGGACTGTCTCTATCTGTTGCCGACTTGTTCATCCCAAGCGCTTAGTACAGTGCTCTGCACATAGTAAGCGCTCAATAAATACTATTGAATGAATGAATGAATGAATCTAAAGGGGGAGACAGACATTAATATAAATAAATACATTGTGGATATGTACATAAGTGCTGCGGGGCTGAGGGTAGATTGACTCCTGAGCGTCTGGAGGCTACAGATCCAAGGGCACAGACGACGCAGAAGGGAGAGGGAGTCAGAGAAAAGCTGGATCGAGGAAGGCCTCTTGGAGGAAATGTGACCTTAAAAAATGCTTTATAAGATAAGATGCTTGTGTTGGACTCAGTTCTCCCATGTGAGCATTTTCCTAGAAGTATTGCTTATCTAGGACCAAAATGAAACCTGGGCCACACAGTTAAGTGACACAAGGTTGGACCGACGTCCTGACTTGGGACTTGGGTAGCCTAGGGGGGTCTCTCACACTCCAAATTCTGAACATTCACCCATTACGTTTATCAAAGGAAACTTGTTATGCATGACAGTTGTGGCAGAAGGACTTTATTCAGTGCCCAAAGGTATTTCTTTTTCAAGAAAAAATAAGTTTGACTTTGAAAGTTACTGCAACACTTGGGTATTTATATTTCACTTACGCTGCTTCCATAAACAGACAGGCTCTCAAGGCCAGAGTTTTGAGATTTGCTAGATTTCCTGTGTTAATTAGATAAAAATCAATGAAGGTACCACAATTTAGCACAGATTCATTCAGTTATGATGGGGCTTTGGAAATGTCAACCTTTTTTTTTTTTTTGGTATTTGTTAAGCCTGGAAAAAAAAATCCATGAAATGTGCTGATGTAACAGTTGCTACAAAAATACAAATTGTCAATTCTATGGTGTTTCCAGTGACAATCTGTGGATCTGAAAGTTGGACAGTGAAAAATCAGGATAGAAAGAACGTCGATCCTTTTGAAATGTGGTGTCGGTGAAGGCTTTTGCTAATACCGTGGACTGCCTGAAAAGCAAACAGATGGGTTTTGGAGCAAATTAAGCCACCGTAGTCTTTAGAAGGCCAAATGACTCGACTTGATTAGCATATTTTGGACACATCATCCAGAGAACTCCAACCTGGCTCTCTGGTGCTCAGAGTCGGTCACAGCAGTATAATGGAAATTGAGAAAACAGTGGTGAGTTAATGGGTCTGACCCAGCTCCCCTGCTCTGGAGTCTACAAGATGAGGGACAAGGGGCAGTGAATCCATTACACCAGAGTCAGTGCTACCTTGAGATTCTTGTTCTTTGCCAGGGGCATATCTGGGGTCCTAATCAATCCCTACATTGGGGTCCTTATCAATCAGGCAAGCAATCGATTGTATTATTGAGTATTTATCCGGTCAGGAGGTGGGGATGGGAATGCAGGTGAATGAAATAGCCTAATGGACAGAGCACAGGACTGGGAATCAGGAGGCCAGATTTCTACTCCCAGCTCCGCCCCTGGCCCGCTGGGTGATCTTATCAAGTCACTTACCCTCTCTGGGCCTTGATTTCCTCATCTGTAAAATGAGGATTAGATAGACTGTGAGTCTCACTTGGGTCTGGGATTATGTTCTATCAGATAATTTTCATATCTACCCCACCGCTTAGCACAAAATAAACACTTAATGAATGCTATTATTATTATCATTACCAAAGTGTCTCCTCCCTGCCTAATGGTCCCTGGAGAAACAGGGTGACTAGTGGAAAGAGCCCAGGCCTGAGAGTCGGAGGACTTGAGTTCTAATGCCAGTTCTGCCATTAGTCTGTTGCATGACCCAGGGTGAGTCGCTTCACTTTTCTGTCACTCAATTTCCTCCTCTGTAAAATGGGGATCTAATACCTGTTCGTCGTCATCTTAGACTGGACAGAGACTGTGACCAACCTGATTTTCACGCATCTGTAATCTGTCATCGTGTATCTGTTTTCATGTATCTGTAATGTTTGATGCATAGGAAATGCCTAACAAATGCAATAATAGCAGCGATGATGATAATTCCCTTCCATCGCCTTCTGAACCACTGCTCTCTGCAGGTTGCTCTAGTTCCTCTGAGAGGAGAGGAAGATGAGGGTGTTGGTTGAAGAGGAAGGACTGACGGCAGGACGGAGGTATTAACCCTATTCTGTAGCTCTGACCCCAACCTGCCCCTCCCCCACCTGCCCCATTCACAGAATTCCTCTGCTTTTTTCTAAGAAAATAAGTGTGCTTTCGCTCTCTCTTCCTCTCCTCCTCTCTCTAGTCACACGTGTGGTTTTCACAGCTGGAAATAGCTGTAAAGGTTTCATACTGGGTGGAGATTCTGGGTGAGAGCTTGGTCCTCTTTTGAGTTGCTTTGGCCAATTCTCTGTCCGGTTATCTCCTTGCCCCATCTGGTGTACACTATATACGCCTGGTGAGATAGCATGCCTTGAAGGGAGGGAAAGTTTCAGTGGGAGGCAGAAAAGATGAGAACCCTACCCCTAGCTCAGGGCAGAACAACAGCATATATAGGTGGTTAAATCCTAAAAAAAAAAAAAAAGTTTGTCATGAACTGAAACAGCAGGGACTTTATTGTTTCTCAGGAAGGACAGACAAAACTCATAATCTCTCCAGGTGTCCCTCTGGAGATAAATACGTTCAATAAAGATGGAATTTATTAAGCAGTTACTCTGTGCCAAGCACTGGGGTAGATGCAAGGGAACCAGGTTGGACATTGTTCCTGTCCCACATGGAGTTTCCAGTCTAAGAGGAAGGGAGAGCTGGTATCTTATTCCCACTTTTCAGATGAGAAAACTGGAACCCCAAAAGATTAAGTCACTTGCCCTTTGTCTCACAGAGCAGGACAGTGACAAGCCTGGAATTAGATCTCGGATTTCCTGTCTCCTAGCCAGTATTCTTTCGAGCAGACCCAACCAACCATGTTGCTTAAAGAAAGTGAGCCTGTTGTTGGGCAGAGATTGTCTCTATCTGTTACCAAACTGTACACTTCAAATACTTAGTACAGTGCTCTGCACAGAGTAAGTGCTCAATAAATATGATTGAAAGAGTGAATGAAAGAAAGCAGAGTGGCTCAGTGGATAGAGCACGGGCCTAGGAGTCAGAAGGTTCCCAGCTCCGCCACTTGTCTGCTGTGTGACTTTAGGCAAGTCATTTAAATTTTCTGTGCCTCAGTTACCTCACCCCTAAAATGGAGATTAAAGGCTGTGAATCCTAGGTAGGACGTGCGCTGTGCTCAACCTGATTACCTTGTATCTACCTTAGTGCTTAGAACAGTGCCTGGCACATAGTAAGTGCTTAACAAATACTAAGGGGAAAAAAAAGGCCACACTGAATCACTTGCAAAATGATGCTAGTTGCCCCTTCTCCTTGGCCCACTTAAAAAGACTTTAACTCAATCAAAGGTACTTACTGAGCTCTTACCGTGTGCGCAGCACTGAACTAAGTCTTTGGAAGAGTCCATTTAAACAGTTCTGGTAGACATGCTCCCCGCCAGCAAGCAGTTTATAGTCTAAAGGACTGAAACCCTTTCTAATTTGAACAGATACAAGTAAGTACAAATGTAAAATCGACTGGTTTATCTGAAGAGCGGTAGTCCATTGTTGAGGTGACACCTCAAACTAACAATAGCTGGGGAAAGGTACAGAAGCCAGTGTCTCTGATAGGAGAACAGAAGCACGATTGTTTATAACCAGTAAGGTTATTTCGAATAGTTTGGTGATAATCTCGGTTCTCTTCGGAGGACAGAAATGGTGGAATTGAGTTTAAAGATTGAGACATTTAGGCTGGACGCAGGGTAGAATTTCCTGACTGTGAAAGTTGTGCAGTGAGAGAGAGTGTGAGATCACTTTCTACGGAGGGTCTTGAAAAACCTTTTCCAAGGTGGTTTCATATGAGGCAGGGAGACTGTAAGCCCGTCAGACGGCAGGGACTGTCTCTATCGGTTGCCGACTTGTTCATTCCAAGCGCTTAGTACAGTGCTCTGCCCATAGTGAGCGCTCAGTAAATACTATTGAATGAATGAGATGGACAAAATGACCTGTCAGAGTTCCTTTCCAGATCACAAGAACCGCCGTCCTTGAGAATGTTTGCTCTCGTTTGGATCCTAGGTGTTTTCCCCAGACCCTTCTGGATGCTGTTTCTGTCAGTATTAATGAGGATATAATGATGAAACTTGATAGAAAGCAGATTTCCAGGGTAAGAGTCTGCAGCAGAAAGCCCCACCGAGCCTAGTCAAACCACTGAAGTTGAAACAAAAATACCATTTTGCGGGCTGAGGCTGGTCTCTTACTCAGCAGAATGCTATCCTCCCCTTCTTCCACTCACTCCAGAGGGACAATGCCTACTAACAGCTTGAGTAGCAATTAGCCACTTTACCAAATTGCAAAAATAGGACGGGGTAGATTTTTGTGCCGGGTGGTTCGAAGAAAAGCAAGAGCGATGAAAATGCTCGCCCATTTCCCCTTCCTTCATAGATTCCCAGCGCACGAGCTCTCGGTCAAAGTATTTCCGGGCCGGCCGCTTTGACCTCAGCGCACCTCAGTTTATGATCTGTAAAATGGCCAGAAAGTACTGGGTGACTCAGCAGATTCAGTGGTGGGAGAGAACTCAGCTAAGCGCTTTGAGTCCCCCCGCTTTTCTCTCTGAATTGGGGGTTGATCGGGCTCACCGCATCTCTGCCTCTGACATTGATGATCTCACAGCCGAGATGTGGGGAGAAAGGCCCAGAGCGGCTCGTGTCTTCTCGCTATTACTCTGTCCGGTGCCTCTGGGTAATGACACCATTAATCACGGTAATTTCCTTGAAGGACCACATCGAGACTGTGCCAGAGACCAGCTGAAGAAGAAAATGAATAATAGGCTTGCATGAACTAAAGGAGCCATTTCCATTTTTCCTCTTTACCTCCCCCCCACCCCACTCTCCGATCTCTTCCACTGGCCAAATTAATACAGGCAGAGGGGGCCGAGAGATAATGAGAGCTAATGAACTTGCAGCCGGTCTCACGTACGGGAGATATTTTGTGCGAAGAATGGTTGCATTTGTAGCTGTCAAATTCCAGATGAAGCAATCTCCTTCATCCTTTTCGCAGTGAGGAATGAAAACAGCAGTAATGTTTGAGTCAGGCACCCAGCCTCAGGACTACGGGCCGTCATCCGGCCAAAAGAAACACTGTCCCCCTTAGAGATGCGGCCTTATCTGGGTGCCGTTGCTGATTAAAGGAGCAGGCAACTTTAGGTGTCATCTAGTTTATGCACAGCGGGTGAGAAGAAGACACACCTTTGGTACTCTCCGACTACAACCCACTTCACTCCTCTAATGCCAACCTACTCGTCGTAACTTGATCTCATCTACCTTGCCACAGTCTTCTTGTCCATGTTCTGCCTCCGATGTGGAATTCCTCTTCATATTCGACAATCACTCACTCTCCCCACCTTCAAAGCCTTACTGAAGGCCCGTCTCCTCGAAAGACCCTTCCCTGACTAAACCTCCATTCTCCTCCCTGATTTGCTTCCTTTATTCATCCTCCCACTACCAGCTCCACGGCACTGAAGTACCTATCTGTAATTTATTTTTTTGTAGTAACATCGGTCTCCTCTGGACCGTAAGCCTGTCGTGGGTAGGGAATGTGTCTATTATATTGTTATATTATACCCTCCCAAGGACTTAGTGAGGTGCTCTGCAGAGAGTAAGCACTCAATTTAGAGAAGCAGCGTGGCTCAGTGGAAAGAGCCCGGGCTGGGGAGTCAGAGGCCGTGAGTTCCAATCCCAGCTCTGCCACTTGTCAGCTGTGTGACTGTGGGCGAGTCACTTCACTTCTCTGTGCCTCAGTGACCTCGTCTGTAAAATGGGGATTAACCGTGAGCCTCGCGTGGGACGACCTGCTGACCCCGTATCTACCCCAGCACTTAGAACAGTGCTTTGCACATAGTAAGCCCTTAACAAATACCAAATACCAACATCATAATCCCGGCTCCGCTATGATGTGACCTTGATGAGTCACTTAATGTCCCTGTGCTTTAGTTTCCTCACCTGTAAATTGGAGATTAAATCCTACTCCTTTCCACTTAGACTGTGAGTGCCACGTGGATCAGGGATGTTCCAACCTGCTTATCTTGTATCTACCGCAACACTTAGTACAGTGCTGGACACATAGTAAGCGCTTAACGGATACCATAATTATTAAGGAGCCTACAGTCTAGAGGACCGTAAATCAATCCATCTCAGCCGCTGCTACTCGTGCTGGTCATGATCAGCCGATGCCTGTGTAGGATTTGATGATTTTGCAGCTCCCCCAGTCTCTAGTACAGTGCTAGACATAAAGTAAGTGTCAAACAAATAACATTATTATTGTCATTCCCCTTTCAGTCTGCTGAGGAGAGGCTCTTATAATAATAATGACGTTGGTACTGGTTAAGCGCCTACTAGGTGCCGAGCACCGTTCTAAGCGCTGGGGGAGATACAGGATAATCGGGTTGTCCCACGTGGGGCTCACCCACTTTTAATCCCCATTTTCCAGATGAGGAAACTGAGGCACCGAGAAGTGAAGTGACCCGCCCTCGGTCACACGGCTGACAAGTGGCAGAGCCGGGAGTCGAACTCATGACCTCTGACTCCGAGGCCCGGGCTCTTTCCACTGAGCCACGCTGCTTCTCTTCTACCAGCAGGACATCTAATTTGGGATCTCTTTCCCTTTCCACCGGGACACTGTCGGGCTGAGCCGGGGAGGGGTGCTTACACTGATTTATCCTTCGCAGCGGGTCCGAGCCCGGAGCGAGATAAACAGACCCTTGGATTCCACTTGTGGATTTAGAAAGTCAAATCCCCGGAGGGTTGGGTAGGGGGGGAGGAAGGCCCGTAAATGAAAACATTCGATTACAGTGGAGGTAGTCAGGCACAGGTCTGTGTCAAACTCAAGTCTCTTTTAGGTGGTATCGTTAGGAGAACCAGTCAACAACGTCTTCGCTTTCATTTAGATGTCCAGCTGCAGTAGTGAGTCATGCATGAAGCTCATTAAGCCTGGCAGATATTCGATTACAGCACAACCCTGCTTTTCCGGAGGATTTCGGAGATATTTGAAACCTTGCTCTCTGGACTCCTCCCCCTCGATCCCCAAACGATTTGGGCGGGGGAGGAGTAGGGGGCTTGGAATTGGGAATAATAATAATGTTGGTATTTGGTAAGCGCTTACTGTGTGCAGAGCACTGTTCTAAGCGCTGGGGAAGATCCAGGGTCATCAGGTCGTCCCACGTGAGGCTCACCGTTAATCCCCATTTTACAGATGAGGTCACCGAGGCACAGAGAAGTGAAGCGACTCGCCCACAGCCACGCAGCTGCCAAGTGGCGGAGCCGGGAGTCCAACCCGTGACCTCTGACTCCGAAGCCCAGGCTCCTTTCACTGAGCCACGATTAGTAGGGAGAGGGGCCTGCACGGGCATCATGAACGAGGCTGAACTTTAGGGTGGTCATGTCGTGGAGAAGCAGCGTGGCTCAGTGGAAAGAGCCCGGGCTTCGGAGGCAGAGGTCATGAGTTCGACCGCGGGCGAGTCACTTCACTTCTCGGTGCCTCAGTTCCCTCATCCGTAAAATGGGGATTAAAAGTGTGCGAGCCCCACGTGGGACAACCCGATGACCCTGTATCTCCCCCAGCGCTTAGAACGGTGCCCGGCACCTAGTAAGCGCTTAACAAATACCCACGTTATTATTATTATGTTGTTCTGTGCTATCTCTAGACAGTAAGTTCGCTCTGGGTTGGGAACGTGTTAAATTGTTATACTGTACTCTTCCACAAGAGCTTAGGATAGCGCTCTGCACATAGTAAGCGCTCAATAAATCTGACTGACAAATACAAGTGACTATCGATATACGCTTGATTGAATGAGTGAATGAGTAACCTCCGAAATGAGTGGGTCCGGAGTTGGTTCTTGCCTTTGGAAGTGAGGTGATTGATATAGGGGATTTCTTGCCCCTCCTTCCCTCCCTGCCCCTTTGGGGAATCTGCCCACCTTGGAGCCCCCGCGACTCATCAATCAATCAAACAGTCAATGGTAGTTATTGAGCACTTACTGAGTACAGAATGCCGAACTGAGCACTTGGGAGCCAATTCGGTACACTGTAATAATAATAACCTTGCTATTTGTTAAGCGCTTACTACGTGCAAAGCACTGTTCTAAGCGCTGGGGGGATACAAGGCGATCAGGTTGTCCCTCATGGGGCTCACAGTCTTCATCCCCATTTTACAGATGAGGTAACTGAGGCACAGAGAAGTCAAGTGACTTGCCGGGCACTGTACCGAGCGCTAGGGTGGATAGGAGCAAATTGGGTTGCACATAGTCCCTGTCCCACAGAGGGCTCACAGGCTTAATCCTCATTTTACAGATGAGGTAACTGAGGCACCGAGAAGTCAAGTGACTTGCCCTAGGCCACACAACAGACAAGTGGCGGAGCGGGGATTAGAACCCATGACCTTCTGACTCCCAGGCCCATGCTCTCTCCATTACGCTGTGATCATGTGGTCCGGCTATTGTACTCTACTCTAAGATCCTTAAAGACAGGGATTGTCTACCAACTGTACTGATCAATCATTCGTATTTACTGAGCACTTACTGCGTGTAGGGCACTGTGCTAAGCCCCTGGGAGGGTACAGCGCGTGGCTCAGTGGAAAGAGCACGGTCTTAGGAGTCAGAGGTCATGGGTTCTAATCCCGGCTCCGCCACCTGTCTGCTGTGTGACTTTGGGCAAGTCACTTAACTTCTCTGGGCCTCAGTTACCTCATCTGTAAAATGAGGATTAAGCCGGTGAGCCCTCTGTGGGACAGGGACTGTGTCCAACCCAATTTGCTCCTATCCACCCTAGCGCTTGGTACAGTGCCCGGCACATAGTAAGTGCTTAACAAATACCATAATAATAATAATAATTATTATTATTATTGATCAAGGGCAGAGCTGCCCCCTGTTTTACCATGTCATTCTCTCCCTCCCTGCGTAAGCCTAAGGATGGGAGTAAGGGGTAGGCAAAATCGATAATAACAATGGTGGTATTTGTTAAGTGCTTACTACGTGCCAGGAACTGTTCTAAGCGCTGTAAGAGATGCAGGCTAATCAGGTTGGACACAGTGCCTGATCCCCATGGGGCTCACAGTCTTAATCCCTCTTTGACAGATGAAGTAACTGAGGCACAGAGAAGTCAAGTGACATGCCCAAGGTCACACAGAAGATAAGTGGCAGAGCCGGGATTAGAACTCAGGTCCTTCCGATTCCCAGGCCCGTACTCTATCTATCCATGAGAAGGCATGCCGGGGAAGGGAAAGGAAAGGGAAAGAATGTCAAATTTCCCCCTCAGACCAAGATTTCTAAGGATAAAGATTTCACAAAGTCAACTTGTCATCTTGTCTGTATATTCACTTATTTATTTTGACTACTCCGGTAAATATGTTTATCTCTTACACTAGAGTATAAGCTCCCGGTGGGCAGGGAATGAGTTGCTTCTTCAAACAATGATATTTTTTAAGCACTCACTCTTTACAGAGTACTGTACCAAGCACTTCGGAAAATATAATATAATGGAATTGATAGACCCGATGCCTACCCTCAAGGAGCTTAGAATCCAGCGAGAGAGAGAGGTGAAAATAAATTACAGGTAGGGGAATCAACAGAGTATAAAGATTCATACAAAGGTGTCGTGGGGTTAAAGGTGGAGTAGGTATCAAGTATTTAGGGGATTCTGGCACAGAAGTGAGAGGAAATAGGGTGGGAAGTTGAGAGATTCATCAGAGAAGCCTTTCAAATGCCCAGTGTAGTGCACTGTACCAGGTGGTTGCTCCGTAAATATTAATAATGATAATGTTGATATTTGTTAAGCACTTACTAGGTGCGGAGCTACTGTTCTAAGCGCTGGGGTAGATACAGGGCCATCAGGTTGTCTCACGTGAGGCTCACAGTCTCAATCCCCATTTTACAGGTGAGGTAACTGAGTCACAGAGAAGTGAAGTGACTCGCCCACAGTCACACAGCTGACAAGTGCCAGAGCCGGAATTCGAACCCATGACCTCTGCCTCCCAAGCCCGGGCTCCATCCACTGAGCCACGCTGCTACTGCCGTGGCTACCTTCAGACTTGGCTCATCTCAGACAGAGACAAGAGGCAAAAAATGACACTTTTGCTGCTGTAGAGTTGTGTTTTTCTACTGCTCCCCCCACTTGTAAACCATCTGTGTCTGCTAGTCTCCCCCGGTAGACTGTGAGCTCCTCCAGTCAATGAGTGAATAATGGTCTTGAACTCAGTCCACAGTGCAGAGGACTGTACTAAGCACTTAGGAGAGCATAATGCCGGAAAAAACTCCTTGAGGGCAGGGATTATGTTTCTTACTCCACTGTATTCTCCCGAGGATTTAGCCTGCGCTCCGGACACAGGAGCTCAACAGGGCTCGGGTTTCGAAGCCCGGGCCTGGGTCTTTATATCCGTATCTATCTGTCATTTATTTATTCGTCTATTCATTTATTTATATAAATGTTTGTCTCCCCCTTTAGATTATAAGCCTGTTGTGGGCAGGGATTGTCTCTCTTAACTGCTGTATTGTATTTTCCATGCACTTAATACAGCGCTCTGCGGACAGTAAATGCTCAATAAATGCTACTGAATGAATGAATACGTATCGTCAATCGATAAATCGATAAATAGTATTTATTGATCGCTTACTATGCTGAAAGCACCATACTAAGTGCTTGGGAGAATACAGCAGAATCAGCAGACACATTCCCTGTCCCCAACGTGCTTACAATCTAGAGGAGGAGACAGACATTAATATAAATAATTTATAAATAGAAAGATGTGTACTCAAGCGTTGTACTGGCAATCGACTGATTCTATTCCTGTCCAAAGGTCTCTTGATACCAAAAATGCTAACACGTAATCGGGCTTTCTCTGCTGGTAATTCACTGAATATTTTGCACCCGTCTGAGGATCTCAGCAGAACTCTTCGCCGGCAGGAATCTCTCTTCCCGGGGCCATTTTCCGTCGGACAGGATCAAGACAGGGAGAAAATCTTCCTGCCTACCCCAGGGCACCAGGGCCCTGCCACCCGGCAGCTGAGCGGGGGGGCCCTCCTCCTGATCCCTCCCCCAGTCGTACCTCGTCCCCCTAGAAGAGGGAATCCTGGATAAGTCGGGGTTCTCCCGAGGAAGGGAGGATTAATCCCTCTGTTCTCTGCCGGACAACTTTCTCACAGGAGGAAATCCTACACGCAGTCCGGCAACGTGGCCAAGAAGAGGCCCTTGTTCCCCGCTGCCCCTCCACCTCCCTGGACGAGGATCAGGGTTAAGGACGCAGACGCTTGTCGGATTTGGTGAGGTCCAGCCAGCAGCTGGTCACAGCGGCTAATTAGTCCTGCACTGGGCTCGGAGTTCAACCTTCCCTGGCAGGCGGAGGCAGGCCGCCCCGGCCCGCTTTTCCTCTTTCTATTAACAAAGACCGGTGTCATCGGGTTACCTTGGCCGGGAGCCAGCCCCGCGTGTCATTTGCCTGCCTGGGGGGTTGCCGTGGAGACCACGATGCTACTTCTGCCAAGGCTGCAGCTGGTGGATGGGTGGCAGATTACCTGCCAAGCAGATCTACTAGCTCCGAAGTGCCACAGACCTCTCCTACGCCACAGATGGAGAGGGGGAGGGGGAGATCGTGGGATGATTGTCCCGAGAGGAGGAGGACGATAACAATAATAACGTTGGTATTTGTTAAGCGCCTACTATGTGCCGAGCACTGTTCTAAGCGCTGGGGTGGACACAGGGGAATCAGGTTGTCCCACGTGGGGCTCACAGTCTTCATCCCCATTTTATTCATTCATTCAATAGTATTTATTGAGCGCTGACTATGTGCAGAGCACTGTACTAAGCACTTGGGATGAACAAGTCGGCAACAGATAGAGACGGTCATTTTACAGATGAGGGAACTGAGGCACCGAGAAGTTAAGTGACTCGCCCAAAGTCACGCGGCTGACGGGTGGCCGAGCCGGAATTCCAACCCATGACCTCTGACTCCAAAGCCTGTGCTCTTTCCACTGAGCCACGCTGCTTCTCGCCGCCCCCCCCTCCCCCCACCCCTTTTGTTTATTTCTTTATTTTGGACCATTTTCCTTTTTAGTTTGTTTAAACAAAGGTTTACGGGCTCCATTTGCTGCTGGGGATGGACACCTCTCTTCCGTGAAGGAGGGTCTGAAGCAAAGTCGTTTTTAACTTTACTCCTCCCCGTCCCCTAGGGACTCCTGCGTGGCTCAGTGGCAAGAGGCCGGGCTTGGGAGTCAGAGGTCATGGGTTCGAATCCCGGCTCTGCCACGTGTCAGCCGTGTGGCTGTGGGCGTCACTTCACTTCTCGGTGCCTCAGTGACCTCATCTGTAAAATGGGGATTGACGGTGAGCCTCACGTGGGACGACCTGATTCCCCTGTATCTCCCCCAGCGCTTAGAACAGCGCTCTGCACCTAGTAAGCGCTTAACAAATACCAACATTATTATTACCTCACCTTGGGCAACATCCCCAAGGGCCCATCCTACCACTAGCTCAAGAAGAGGGGGCTTCTGCATTTTCTGTCAGCCTGCTGTTTCAGATAGAGGGCTGCTGTTGGCATGGTGGAATTTCATTCATTCAGTAGTATTTATTGAGCGCTTACTATGTGCAGAGCACTGTACCGAGCTCTTGGAATGTACGAATCGGCAACAGATAGAGACCGTCCCCGCCCGCTGACGGGCTCGCCGTCTAATCCTGAACCCGACCCTGGGAATCAGGAGACCCGGCTTCTGATGCCTGCTCTGACAATGGAGAAGTAATGTGGCCTAGTGGATAGAGCACCGGCCTAGGAGTCAGAAGGACCAGGGTTCTAATCCTGGCTCTGCCGCTTGTCTGCTGAGTGACCTTGGGCAAATCACTTCACTTCTCTGTGCCTCAGTTCCCTCACCTGTAAAATGGGGATTGAGACTGTGAGCCCTACATGGGTTCACATGTCCAGACCGATTTGCTTGTATCTGCCCCAGGCCTTGGTATGGTGTCTGGTACACTGTGAGCATTTAAGAAGTCGATGAAAAAAACTGGAGAAAGCCTCCTGGAGCTGTGCCATTGGTGGCGAGGCTTTCTGACCAAAGATACCTTCATCGTCATCTCAGGAGGCGGACGGGCCTTAGAGGAGCAGCGTGGCTCAGCGGAAAGAGCACGGGCTTAGGAGTCAGAGGTCATGGGTTCTAATCCCGGCTCCGCCGCTTGTCAGCTGTGTGACTTTGGGCGAGTCCCTTCACTTCTCTGGTCCTCAGTTACCTCATCTGTAAAATGGGGATTAACGGTGAGCCTCATATGGGGCAACCTGATTACCCTGTACCTACCCCAGCGCTTAGAACAGTGCTCTGCACATAGTAAGCGCTTAACGGATACCAACATTATTGTTATCTCACCTTGGGCAACATCCCCGAGGGCCAACATATGGGACAACCTGTTAGTAAGCGCTTAACAAATACCCACATTATTGTTAGTGGGAATCCTGCAAAGGAGCTGGTAACCAGGGTGGGGAAGACTGCTGTGGCTATTGAGGCAACTTCCTGCAGGAATCGATCAGTCACTCAATCGGTGGTACTTACTGAGTGCTCACTTTGTGCAGAGCACGATTCTAAGTACTTAGGAGAGGACAAGACAAGGGAATAAGCAGTCACATTCCCGGCCCGCAGTGAGCTTACGGTCCTAGAGGGGATAGGTTGCTTCGCCGCTGCATCAGCTTTATGGAGCAGCAGGCGATGGCCGGGGTAGCCACTTCGGTAGCCGCTGAGGTCTTCACCACCTGCATTAACCAGCTGCCTTCAGGATCCCCGCTGGACCTGTCCGCTCTGCGAGACCCCCTCCGTGATTCTTTAGTCGGGAAACTTTACCACTGACGGCACACACGGCTCTGGCCGGCATTTCCCTCCCAGAGGCCATTTCACCTCAGCCATCGATCGGTGGTGCTTATGGGGTGCTTACTGCGTGCAGCACACAGTAGTAAGCACTGGGAGAATACAACAGAGTGGGTAGGTTTGTTCCCTGCCCGCAACAAGCTTACAGTTTAGACAGGAAGATCCCACCGTTACCGAGGTAAGATCTCCGGAGACCAACCTTAAGCAGTCGAGGGTTGGCACCAGAGCAGCAAACTAGGCTACGGAAAGGTAAAAGTGGGAGAAGCCAGAAGTTCTAAAGAGGCAGCTCGAGCCAAGATCTAAAAGCCTACACTGTCTTCCAATTTTTATTCCTTTGGAGAGCTTGTTTTCCACGTGGGAGTTTGAAGAAATTGCATGATTGATTCCTCAAGAGAAACAATAGGGGAGCTAGGAACAGCTCCAAACTCCAGCTTCCTAATCCTCATCGACCCCTCTATATTGTAAGCTTCCTCTATTGTAATAATGATGTCGGTATTCGTTAAGCGCTTACTATGTGCCGAGCACTGTTCTAAGCACTGGGGTAGACACAGGGGAATCAAGTTGTCCCACGTGGGGCTCACAGTCTTAATTCCCATTTTACAGATGAGGTCACTGAGGCACAGAGAAGTGAAGTGACTCGCCCACAGTCACCCGGCTGACAAGTGGCGGAGCCGGGATTCGAACCCATGACCTCTGACTCCAAAGCCCGTGCTCTTTCCACCGAGCCCCGCTGCTTCTCTATCGTAGTTCCCTCTCGATGTAAGCTCCCCTATCGGTGCGGTGCTTTGCACATAGTAAGCACTCAATAAATTCCATTGACTGACTGACTGATTACCACTTCCAAATTACCCTGTTCAAGGTCACGGGGTTAGAGGATAGCTCAATCTGGGAGACCGTTTTAGGAGTCAAGAGATTTTTTTTTTTCTCCCTTAGGGTATTTGTTAAACATTTACTACGTGCCAGGCTCTGTACTAAGCACTGGGCTAGTAGATACAAACTGATCAGGTCGGACACAATCCCCGTCCCACATGGAGCTCATAGTTTTAATCCCCATTTTACAGATGAGGTAAATAAGGCTCAGAAAAATTAAGTGACTTGCCTAAGGCCACACAGCAGACAAGTGGCAGAGCTGGGATTAGAGGCTGTGTAGCGAAGGATGTTTTAAGCAGCCTCCTCCCCTCTCCATAGAGCTCCAGTGCTCTCCAGAAGCAGGCTATTAGACGCTGTTTTCTGTTAGGATTCATCGGGAGGATTCAAAGCTGAAATCCCATTTTCCCCATTTAGCACTTTTATTTTTCCCAAACATTCTCAGAGGGAGGTTGAGCCGGGGATACCTCCTCCACCCTCGGGTGAAAATCCCAGCCTACCACCCAAGTTGAACCAGCTGGGCAAAGTGAATGGGTCGATGGAAGAGGCCTGAAAAGCTTTAACAGAGCCCCGATGACAGGCTGCATAGAGGGATCAGAATTTAAACAACTTCCCATCCCTCACTGCTTTCATGTCCCTAGCACAAACAGTGAAGAAAAAAAGAAATCCTTCATTCCTTTGCCATTTAACTTTTGTGTGTGAGGCTGCCACCCATCAGAATGAGGTCTATTTCCCCTTCCTTCTTCTCCCCTCGGCCGTTCCCCCTCCCCATTTAACTCTTCCATCCCCATTTCCTCAGGGGTGATTTTGTGGAAGTGGTTCCCCTTTCGGGACCAAGAAAGGGAATGGGTTGTATTGTCTCATGCCCCGCCCGAGCCCGACTTGAGAATTCAAGGACTTCCTCTCGCTCATTCTGGAATTATTTTTACTTTTTAAAGACAATCAATCCGTCAGTCACTGTTACCGAGTGCCGGGGCTCAGTACTGTACAAAGTAGGGTTCATTCAATTCACTCAATCGTATTTATTGAGCACTTACTGTGTGCCAAGAACTGAACTAAGCGCTTGGGAGGGTACAATAAAACAACAGACACATTCCCTGCCCACTGAGAGCTCACAGTCTACACTGTATAGTATATTACTGTTCAGGGTGACCCAGACGGCTTTTTCTAGAATCAGTCAACCTCTTCCTTTTCTTTGCAGGAGCTTACAATCTAGCAGGGGAGAATGATACTAAAGTTAAATAACAGATAGGAGAAGGTAATAGAGCATAGGCGCTATGGAGTGGGTGTGATTCTTCAAGTGCTTAGATGGCAGATGTGGCCAGCACAGAGTAGGTGCTCAATAAATACCATTAATTGATCATTCCAAATGTTGTGCGGAACCTTTATCCCCCACCCTCCCCTACTTGGGGGCGGTGATTCCTTCCGTCTCAAAGAGCAATTATTTGGAGCGCTTGAATACATGTACGTATATCTCGATCCTACGTGACAGTAGGTGATTTTCTTCTACTGGATACTTTAATCTAGAACAGAGGCATCAACTTGTTTGTTTTTTCTGATAGCCAGAATACATCTTGGCTGATGAAAAATCCTGAAATGTAGATAATGAGGTATCTTTCTACGACCAAGACATACCCTTAAATGTAGATAATGAGGTATCTTTCTACGACCGAGACTGCTTCATTTCGGTAGGTGGAATGTTTCCTGCGAATCCGTCAACTCCGGAAGATGCGGCATTAGCATACTTTAATTATCCTCCTATTTTTAGAACGTTCAGTACCCTAAAAGCATCTTTGAGGGAAATGGAGCAGCAAATGAAATTTCAAGAGCCACCTCACGCCTCCTAAGAGAAAGAAATGAAGGTTTTGCACCACTGATATCAGGAAGAGAAAATCTAAGCACATTCAGAGCAAATAGGAAGAAACTAAATAACGCCTTTGTCAACACATCGACATCCTTTATGTTCACCCCGATAGTGGGTTATCCATAATTCTAGACTCTGACTCTTTCATTTTCCTCACTCGAAATTGGTAATTTGGCCAGGAGGGAGGGAAACCAGGCAGGCTACTCCAGTGAAAACCAGATTGGGAAATGTTAGGTGGGAAGAAGCAAGTAGAATAGTTGGCCTCCTATAATTGTATACCAGGGTCTACACAGGCACCACAAAGTGGGCATTTGGGGTGATTATTTGGATGATTAAGGCTTGGGTTTTGTACTTTGGTTTAATTCGCTAGATTAATTCAGTTCCTCCTTTCACTGTGCCTGCATAAACCTCCATCAGACCATGATTCAGTGTTGGCAAGCTGCGGAAAACCTGGTTTCTTAAGCGGCATCTTAGAGTCGTCTTACGTTAAGTGTCAGAGCCAAAGTTCCCCATATTTTGTCAGTCATCGTGAACACTTCCTGTGACTGCATGTTTGGGTTTTACGTTGAAGTTCCAGTTGTGATCAGATTGTTCAGATTTCCCAGTGCTATCGCCTCCACTATCCTCTGTCTTCATCTTGTACCATGCTTTCTGCTCTCTCCATGTCAATCAACCAAGCTTCTTGTGGACAGGAGATGTGTCACCTCTGTTTTATACTTCCCGAGGTTTTAGTAGAGCGCGTGGCAACTAGTGGGTGTACAATGCATGTTTTTACTGCTATTACCGTTCCAAACCTAAAGCGAGACTTCAACAGACTTTCTAATCAATCAGTCGTATTTACTGAGCGCTTACTGTGTGCAGAGCACTGTGCTATGTGCTAGGAAGAGTATATTATATCACCAAACAGACATTCCCTGTCCACAAAAAGCTTACAGTCTAGACAGCTAGTCTTTACCGCGTCTTTAATCAACGGGTAAAAGCAAACTGCATTCTAGCCCAGCTTATCTCTGCAAGGCAACCGTGTCCATAATGATTCATTCATTCATTCACTCAATAGTATTTATTGAGCGCTTACGATGTGCAGAGCACTGTACTAAGCGCTTGGAATGTACAAATCGGTAACAGAGAGAGACGGTCCCTGCCCTTTGACGGGCTTACGGTCTCATCGGGGGAGACGGACGGACAAGAACAATAGCAATAAATAGAATCTAGATCCATTGATCCATAATGATTCAATTAGTTGCAGGGCCTAGAAGAAGGAGCTTGGGCCTGGGAGTCAGAGGTCCTGAGTTTCAATTCAGCCGCTTGCCTGATGTTGGACCTGCAACTTCTCTGTGGCTCAGTTTCTCATCTGTGAAAGGGGCTTTCTATACCTGTTCTCCCACCTATTTAGACTATGAGTCCCATGTGGGACAGGGACTGTGTCCAACACGATTAGCGCCTAGTACAGTACTGGGCATAAAGTAAGCCCTCAACAGATACCACAGTTATTATTATCTTTAGTGGGATGAACCATGCAGCCGAGCACACTGAATCTATATTAGTTCACTGAACAGATTGTAATGAATATTTTCTCTTCAACATCCTCGCCCGGGGGATACTTTCAGTCTTCTTGGTCTGGCAGTAACGAAAGAATCGGGTGATGATGAAAGGAAAATGACGTCCCGGCTTAACATTTTGATTTCTGCATTTTGATCCAGTGTCATCATTGCTGACCAAATTGTCTCCCCCTTTCCCCGAGTCAGGGAGTGAAAAGGTGGAACGGAGTGAACAGCAGGGTCTAAAGAAGATCTCATTTATAAAGCCAGCTCTTTTAAATTCCCACCGAAGCCATGTCGACTGCTCGTTTGTGTCTCTTGTCAATCTCTGGTGGCAGAGGCGGGGGGAGGGGAATAAACGGCCTGCAGGACACCTTTTCACGTAGCTGAAGTTTTCAACGAGGCTCCTAATTTTCGTTTTCAGCCTCTGACTCTCGACGAGATCAGTGAGTCGGTCACTCAGACCGGCTCATCCAATCACCTACCTTAAAGAAATCAGCCTGCGGATGACTGTGAACTTGAATGGAAATGGGAAATATTCCCCTGCGAACCAGCTCCGCCCTTCTCTGGGTTCCTGATGTTCACTTTTGTAGGATTCCTCTCTCTAAGAGAGTGCCCAAAATAGGAAGAGAGCAGTTGGTCCAGTGGAAAGACTCAGGACTGTGAGTCAGAGAATCTGAATTCTAAGCCCGGCTCTGCCACCTGCCTGCTCCGTGACCTTGGGCAACTCATCGGTAAAATGGGGTTTAAACGCCTGTTCTCCCTCCCTCTTAGACTCTTGGACCCATGTGGGGCGAGGACTACGTCTGACCTGAATATCTTGTTCTTCCCCAGTGCTTAGCCCAGTGTTTGGAGCAGAGGCTCGACAGTGAGAGAGACGAGAACGAGGGCTCGTAAATAGGTTGGTGTTTGAGGAGCAAAGTGTGCTGGCTTAGGTTGAGGGGCGTGAGGATAGGTAGGAGGAGAGGGACAGCTGATTAAGCCGTTGGTGAGGAGTTTCTGCTTGTTGAGGAGATGGATGGGCAATCATGGCAGGTTTTTGAGGAGTGGAGAGATGTGAGCGGAATGATTGTTTTTAAAAATGAGCTGAGAAAAATGATATGGAGTGAGCTGAGTGTGTGCTACAGTACATGCAGTGGGAGCTCAGAAAATATCTTTATTACCACTTTCGCTACAAAAGGCGGCATGGCGTAGTGGCTAGAGCAGGGGCCGGGGAGTCAGAAAGTCATGGGTTCTAATCCCGCCTCCGCCACTTCCTTGCTGTGTGACCTTGGGCAAGTCACTTTACTTCTCTGTGTCTTAGTTACCTCATCTGTAAAATGGGGATTGAGAATGTAGGCCCCGCATGGGACAGGGACAGTGCCCAACCCAATTTGCTTGTAACCACGCCTGGGCTTAGAACAGTGTCTGGCACATAGTTAGCACTTAAAAAATGCCATCGTCATTATTAATACATTTCAATCTGTTGCCTGTGCATTCTCTCCCTTTCTTGCTCTGCCTCCCTCTCACTCTCTTGTTCTTTTTGGTCAGATTCCCTCTTGCTTCCGATATCCATTCTCTCAAATCACTTAACTTCTCGGTGCCTCAGTTACCTCACCTGTAAAATGGGGATTAAGATTGCGAGCCCCAAGTGGGACAACCTGATTCCCCTGTGTCTACCCCAGCGCTTAGAACAGTGCTCGGCACATAGTAAGCGCTTAACAAATGCCAACATCATTATTATTATTATTATCATGCTCACTCTTAATTGCTCTCACCGATAACTACCTCCTTGATCTCTCTCACTCTCTGCTGCTAGCTGTATTCTTGCCCACCTTCCTTTCAGCTGTCCCACCGTATTTCTTCCTCTTGTTTTCCCTCAGCCTTCTCCCTCTTATTCCCTAATTCCATTTCTTCTTCAGCGTGGTCCAACCATCTTTCCTTCCTATAGCTCAGAGATGTGCCCACAGTAGTTGTCACAGAAAGCAGATATTCCTTTTTAGTGCCGTCAAACTCTCCCGGGAGGAGAAAAAAATAGAAAATGAATGAAGTTCCTGGAAAGAACTAATCTAATTTTATCCGTAGTGTAATAGTCAGTCTTCGTGAACAAGGTAAGTGGGCTCCATCTTTCCAGAAATGGTGGTGCCAAAGGAAATCCATATGTGAGGGGAAGGTGAAATCTGCTCTGCTCTCTAGAGAGGTTAAATCGAGAATTTGAGGTTTTTTCACTTGGAGAAGGGAAAGCTGAAAAGGATTAAAAGCTTTGGAGCGAAGATAGGTTGATGAGTCACTATTATCACTTCCAAGACACAAGTTTAAACATAGAAGTAGCATGGGCTACTGGAAACAGCACAGGTCTGTGAGTCAGAGGTCATGGGTTCTAATTCCGCCTCGGCCACTTGTCTGCCATGTGATCTGGGGCAAGTCACTTAACTCCCCTGTGCCTCAGTTACTCCCCCTGTAAAAAGGGAAGGAGACTGTGAGCTCCACATAGGACAGGGATTGCGTCCAACCCGGTTTACTTGTATCCACCCCAGCACTAAGTACAGTGCCTGGCACATAGTAAGCGCTTAGCATTAAATTACTACTATTATTAAAGATCACGGTCCTGGTAGTTAGGGGATGTGGGTTCTAATTCTGATTGGGTCACTTGCCTGTTGTGTAACCTTGAGCAAGTCAATCAGTCAATCAGTGGTATAGAGAAGCAGCATGGCTCAATGGAAAGAGCACGGGCTTGGGAGTCAGAGGTCATGAGTTCGAATCCCAGCTCTGCCACTTGTCAGCTGTGTGATTGTGGACAAGTCATTTAACTTCTCTGTGCCTCAGTGACCTCATCTGTAAAATGGGGATTAACTGTGAGCCTCACGTGGGACGACCTGATTACCCCGTATCTACCCCAGCGCTTAGAACAGTGCTCGGCACATAGTAGGCGCTTAACAGATACCAACATTATTATTTATGAAGTGCTTACTGTGTGCAGAGCCCTGCACTAAACACTTGGGAGAGTACGATGCACCGAGTTAGCAGACATGTTCTCTGCCCACAATGAGTTTACAGTCTAGTGGAGGTCATTTACCTTATCCAGGCCTCAGTTTCCTCATCAGTCCAATGGGGACTAAATGCACGATGTGCCTCCTGTTAGACTCTGAGATCCATGTGACATGGGGACCATGTCCATCTCTCATGCATAAAGAGTATCTACTCCAGCGTCTAGTACAGTGCTTGGCACGTAGTATGAACTTGATAAACGTGCCGTCAACAAGCAGTGAGGAAGGTCGTGGGAACGACTTGACAAAGGCAAAACAAGTTCAGATGGATGGGAATTGTTCTATGAGAGTTCAGATGTGAGCAGAGGGAGAGCTCATTGCAGCGGGAGAGACTGACTGGGATTTCCAGGCTACTAACTTTCTCCATGACCTTGGGCCCATACCCAAGTCCCGCTCGTTCATTTTTCTCATCTGCAGTGCTAAATCATAACCCAAACTTATTTTATTTCGAGCCACAGCTCATAAAACCAACCCTGAAATGCATCTTATAAATGTTATATACTACTAATGGTGGGCGGGAAGTATCTCTGTCCATTAATAGACATTTAATAGGAACGATACAATTCATCTCATCACCGGTATGGCCAGGGACTTGGGCCCCACCTTAATAGAAGATAAAAATTTCTCTTTAACTCAGTTTGAATTTCCAAAGTGCTTCATTAGCCGCGCACTCTCCATATGGCTCTCTCCGCCATTTAATTACAAAGGAGGCAGTTAAGCAGATCAAGTAGCTCTATTAACAGATAAACTCAGAGCAAACATGATGAAAAGCAATTAGGGAGAGTAAAGGAGGTGGTGTTTTGGGGACTCCATGGTGAGAAATGTTCTAAATTCATTCAATCATTCAATCGTACTTATTGAGCGTTTACCGTGTGCAGAGCACTGTACTAAGCACTTGGAAAGTAACGTGGCTCGGTGGAAAAGAGCCTGGGCTTCGAAGTCAGAGGTCGTGACTCCGACTCCCGGCTCTGCCACTTGTCAGCTGTGTGACCGTGGGCGAGTCGCTTCACTTCTCTGTGCCTCAGTTCCCTCATCTGTAAAATGGGGATTAACTGTGAGCCTCACCTGGGACAACCCGATCACTCTGTATCTACCCCAGCGCTTAGAACAGTGCTCTGCACATAGTAAGCGCTTAACAAATACCAACATTATTACAGTTTGGCGATGGGATTCACATAGGATGTGAGCCATTCTCTCTTTTCTCCCATCTATAATTATTTTGTAAGTGTCTAGTAGGCTAGACTGCAAGCTCCTTGGGGGTAGAATTCACATTATATTGTACTCTGTTGTCTACTCCCAAGTCCTTAATACAGTGGCTCTTACCACAGTAAACGCTCAATAAATGCTGTTGTTTGATTGATTGGCCCATCCCGTCTGGTGGGCCACTACTCTCCCCATCTTCAAAGCACCTCTAAACTGACATCGCCATCAAGAAGCCTTCCCCGATTAATCTCTCATCTTGATCGGAGAACCCATCCTCATTGCCATCCCCCTCATCATCCATCACACTGAGCTCTCTAATGGGCCCATTTTTATGAGGTTTGTTAAGTGCTTACTATGTGCCAGGCACTCTTCTAAGTGCTGCGATAGATACAAGGCGAGTTGGACACGGTCCCTGCCCCACATGGGACGCGCAGTCTTAATCCCCATTAACTCACTAAGGCACAGAGAAATTAAGTGACTCGCTCAAGGTTACACAGCAGATAAATGGCGGAGTCTGGATTAGAACTCAGGACCTCCGACTCCCACTAAGCCATGCTCCTTTGCAAGCACAGGAAGCCTCTCTCCCCATTGGCGGGGCTCAATTTCAGCCATCCAGATGCCACTTTGGTCCTCCATAACCACTACATCCCTGAAAGGTTTCTATTTTTCCTCCAAGTTTTCTAGGAAATTGGACTTCGGCCTTGGAGTTTACTCTAAACACCAAACATTCTTATGAGCTTCCTAGAGTGGAATGAAGAAAAAATGCACTTTGGGCCATTTGTTACTGTGGGAGCCTCCAGCTGGATTTCATTTCACACGGTCACATGGACACTTTGTTGTTTAATATGGTCCTGTGACCAACCAGGGCTCGCTTGGGAAAGGTGCTCAGGAAGATGGATGTTGGAGAAGAGGAAGAAAAGAGTGACCACCCTCCTGGAGATGGCCCATGACATTTTGCCACACGGAGAAGCAGCGTGGCCTAGTGGATAGAGTACAGGCCTAAGTGTTAGGGGATCTGAGTTCTGAACCCAGCTCCACCACTTGTCTAGTGTGTGAGACTCTGGGCTAATCGCTTAACTTCTCTCTGCCTCAGTGACCTCGTCTGTAAAATAGGGACTAAAAGGGTGAGCTCCCCATGGGACATGGACTGTGTCCACCCTGATTATTTTATAACTACCCCTGCACTTAATAATAATAATAATAATGTTGGTATTTGTTAAGCGCTTACTATGTGCCGAGCGCTGTTCTAAGCGCTGGGGTAGACATAGGGGAATCAGGTTGTCCCACGTGGCGCTCACAGTCTTAATCCCCATTTTACAGATGAGGGAACTGAGGCACAGAGAAGTTAAGTGACTTGCCCACAGTCACACAGCCGACAAGTGGCAGAGCTGGGATTCGAACTCATGAGCCCTGACTCCAAAGCCCGTGCTCTTTCCACTGAGCCACGCTGCTTCTCCTCCAGGCACTTAGTGCCTGGCATATTGTAAACTGTTAACAAATGCCATTTTTTAAAAGAGCAGACACATTCCCTGCCCATAACAAGTTGACGGTCTAGAGGGGGAGACAGACATTAATATGAATAAATAAGGGATTTATAAGGTCAGAGGGGACAGTGGCAGGATACGATTGATCGTTGACCAGGACTGGGTGAGGCACTGATCTACAGTCCCCTTGTGCCTCTCTCAGCACTGGACGCCGGGCGGAAGAATACTAATAGCTGCTCCCAAAGGGCAGATGTTTCCTTCCTCCTCTAGACTGTAAGCTCATCGCAGGTAGGTAACGTGTCTGTTATATTGTTGTGCTGTACTCTCTCAAGTGCTTAATACAAGGCTCTGCACACAATCAAGTGTTGAATAAATACCATCCCTCAGTCAATCAATCAATCATATTTATTGATTGACTGGGTTCTACTCCAGGCTCTGCCACAAGTCTGCTCTGAGACTGAGACCTTGGGTAAGTTACTTAACTTCTCTGTGCCTCAGTTACCTCATCTGTAAAATGGATATTAAATCCTACTCCCTCCTACTTAGACTGTGAACCCCACGTGGGAGCGGGACTGTGCCCAAACTGATTACCTTGTATCTACCCCAGGGCTCAGAACAGTGCTTGGCACACAGTAAGTGGTAAATACGTAATATTAATAATATTAAGGGGCTTAGAGTCTAGAGTAGTCATGATCTCTGTCCTCAGGGAACTTACAATGAAGCTGGGGAGACGGGTAATAAAACAAATTACAGATAGGTCCAGATGAATCTCCGCCATCCTTGCCCCAGGAGAATACCGGCCAGTTCTGCACACTTAATAAATACTAATGATTGAGTGATTGAGTGATTACATTGACTGAGCAACGCTGCCTGAGATTCCTTGAGGAGCTCAGACGTTAACTCTGCTACTAATTCTGCTCTCTGGTCAGTGGAGGCCTGCATGTGGTAGGAATCAGGAGATTTTTACCAACCAATCCTGCCAGCTTTCCTCTCCCGAAAGATCAAAGGAACAGCATATTTTTGTGCTGGAACCCTACCTTAGCTGTGAAATGCATTTAAATGGGAATTTTTCTTTTGACAAAGAGAATTTTACTCTTGCCATCTCTAGAAAAAAAAGCAGCAACTTTGCCATCCCTCGTCTTTAGGCTCCGCCCCTTCCTACTTCGAAGTCCTAATTGTTTTGCACCGTTTAAATCAGTAATGAAGTAATAAGCACCTCTTCAGAGAGACTCCACTCAGAGGTGCTACGAACAGACTCTCCTGGATCTGAGTGGAAGAAGCTTCAGAGGCCTCTCCCCAAGGACATAAAAGCGGGTGGGGAGCAGAGCTCTTATTTTCTGCTCTGCAATTTAGAGGGATGGACTGGCTTGTCGGATCCCCAGTCGAATCCCTAGGAATATGCAAGCGAAAATCTCCTTCCATTTGCCCCGGGCCTCCTGGCAGACTGTGGGGCGGCTAGACTGTGGAATTCTGTCTTCCGATCCCAAGAGAGTTCTGCAGATGACATCATCTGTATGGAAAAATGTATTTTCACATGTGCTGCTTGTTGAATAAAGTAAACATATGTAGTAATGACATTTAAAGGAATTTAGATACTCCTTTCAAGTGTTCTTCCCTGCCCCCTGGTTCTTAAACTCATCCAAACCTTCTGTGTGTTCAGTTTCCTTAATACTTTAATAGGCCATCGAAGCTTGTTCGAGAAAGAAGATTTATTCTGTATCTATCGATGCCCATTTGCCCTGCTGAAAAAAGTAAAGAAAATTTAAATTCAAACCAAGTCAAATGATTACTTGTGAGGTTTCCCATGTTTGAAAGATACCTCAGGGTATATCAGACTCCTTAGGCTTCTGTTTGAAAATGTGAAAAAATAAATGGCACGGAAGGTAAAGCATCAAGAGGAAAGACTCAGCGTCCAGTCCAGGTTTTATACTTACTACTAATATCCCAAAAGTAAAACAACATTTGCAATATGTTTTGCTCTTAGAGGAATCTAACTAGAAGGGTGCCATGTAGAATGCGGAGACAATGGATTTATTACTAGAATACGCTGCTAATTCAACATTCTCATTCTTTCTTGCTCACCTTTCCATGATAGTAATAATTGTAGTATTTGTTATGTGTTTACTATGCGCCAAGCCCCTTGCTAAGTGCTATGGTTGATAAAAGATAATTCATGTTGGACACAGTCCCTGTTTCAAATAGGACTCACAGTCCTGTGCTCTTTCCACTATAGCGCACTGTTTCCCCTGAACCGGTTATTCAAGCTCACCACAACACCTTCTCCCTCCTCCTTAGTTTGCAAGCTCCACGTAAGTCGTGATGATCCTTTTATCTTCCTCAGTGCTTATTACAGTGCTTTGACACAAACGCTGTGACACAAAGTATGCACTTATACCTCCGCCCCACGCCCCTCCCCCCCACTTTCCCCTGTGACTCCCAAAGTGTTGGGGACTAGAATCTTTCAATTTGTCACTGTCACTGAGCAGTTGGAAGACATTTGTATTTCCAAATTAGTGAAATTGAGTGAGTTTTAATGCTTACTCTCCTCCCCTTTCTCAATGGCGATTGAAGGAATGTAGTCTTAGGTCCTTGTTAGGGCTCTGTCAGCTGAATGCAGTCCCTCGGTTTCTCTTTTTCTCTCCCCCCAACCCCTCTCTCCACTGTAGTCGAACTCCAGGCTTCCTGTGGGGTCTCTAGAGTGCTCCCAGAAACCTCCTCTGCCGCCATATGTCTGCCACCATTATCGGATTGAAAGTGTCTATTAAAGCACGAGGCCGGCATTCAAGATTGCTATAAGGTGAGGGAGAGGGAAAGAGATAGCGCTTGTTAAAAAAAATCACTTATATTTATCCTTTGCCGGTCTATCATCTCATCGGCCTATTGTCTCCCCACTTTGGACTGGAGCGGACATTAACATAATAGAGGAGCAATATTGTTACCCAGGCAAAGGAAGTCAGCCATGAAAACTTAGCAGCGTGAAAACATCTTCCAGGCTGTTTTGATGTTTCCCGCCTCCTCTTCAAGTGAGAAGTCGCAGCGAATAATGTATTTGTATTCATGGGAACGACCTCCTGTGGTGCGCTGGGTGGTGAACTTGGGGCTTGAAGATGGTTGCATACAGGATGAGAGTTTCACTGTACAGATCAGGAGACGTCTATGATATTTTGACTGATCCATAGAGTTTAAAGCTAGATGGATCGCTTAGTAAATTTCCAAAAAGGAAGAGTGGAAATGAGTTTCTGGGATGAACAGCGGCGGAGCTGATAGGAATGCCGCGATTTTCTTTTTGTTGGAATCCCTGGACCCAAATTAAGAAATCAGCAAAAATCTGAGTTTGCAGCTAATGACCAGCATTTTTGATTGGTTTCCCTGATGCAATCTCTACCTTTGGACTGTTTAGGTAGCAGATTGAGGGGTGAGGAGGGAATTTATAAAGCATTTCTGGGGGGTTTCGGGGGGTGAGTACCGAACTAGAGGACTTTGGATTACTGGGGTTCTTAGCCGTGTATGAATTAAGTGCCACAGTCGAGACTTGTGCTAAATTCAAAACTGCAATATGTGGATCAGTTCATTTGTACTTTCTTTTTTAAGATGCGATATCAGACAGACACACACACATTTACTTTCTTGTGGCGTAAAGTTTATCCAAAATATTCGTGTCATGTAAAACAAAGTTGGGCATGGGCTTGATATATCTCTGGATCATGTTGTACTGCTTAATTCAGTGCTCTGCACACAGTAAGTGTTCCCGTGGCAGGCACAGATCTAAGGGCAATACCAGGGAGAGGATAGACCCATGGAAAACCAGACTGCCCAGTACAAAACTAGACATAGGGCCATCCTATTTACTATCAGGGTGTCACATTGGCCCCGGGGAGGAGACAGTTACAATTTTACTAGTCTTTGAGAAAAATCAGGAGCAACCTCCAGGCTAGACTTTTGATCTGTTTATGGTTAGCAGAATTTTCTTTCCTTATAGTGTAAAATATGCCTCAAGTATTGCTCTATGGCTTCATAGCCATGTCTAGATTATAAACCTTCCCTGCTCACAAAAGGCATTCTTCCTAGGCCCCTAAGTTTAAAATTTTAAATCGGTATCGTGTTTGCCCTTTGAAAGGAAATGTTTCCAAATAGAATTACAATCTGCATATAAATTTGGAGCTTTTGATTTTTCAATTTCTCAACCTCCATGAGACGATCATTCTGCCGTGCTACACGAATCCGTCTCTGCCTTTCAGGAAAGTCCGAATGTTTCCACGGCCATGATATCCAGGATGGGAGAGGCAGGGCACAGAGGTGGGTGGGGAAAATCAACAAGCCACATTTAGCACCGATCCCATCCAAAAGCAGGCCAGATTTTCCATAATCTGATGCAAGCTTCAGTTCTGCTTTTCCTTACCAGGATAACACATTTCCCCTCCAAAGGGTTGAATGCCAGGTCTGTTGTCAGTAAACTAATCTTCCCTGATCCTCTATTTAACTGAAATCATTCCTCTCCCAGTTTGAACTGCCAGGCTCTTAGAAATACTCCTTCTAGGAGAAACTTCCAAAAGCCCCCGAGTTCCATTGAGGTTTTTGTCTTGCTAATGATTTGGGGCCAGAGTCAGGCATCGAAAGGCAGCCTTTCTCTGTTCCTTGCCCCATGAGGGTCTGATTTAGCCCACAGGGAGAGAAAGGATGGGAACAATGAGACCCAAGGGGTAGCCCCTTCAGAAGACCTAGGGGTCACGGGCAGTGCTACACTAACAAACTCCATTTTCTTGCTTCGGCCTCCCTTGAGAATGGGATAAAGATCCGCTCTAACAATAGGGTGAAAGGCCTTGCCCAAAACCCATTAAAGTGGGAGGAAATGATCATTGTTCCCCACAGGGAGTTAATGGGCAAATGAGAGATGGCAAAATTATTTAAACACTGATGACACTGATTTGAAAATAAATAATAGGGGTGTTTACTCTGATGGTCTCTCATAATGCTGTGCTTATGCAGTATTCACTTGAGGCAATCAAAAGTCAAACCGACCATGTGTTTAACCTTCTGGGAGTCTAATGTCTAATAGTCATAATGATTCTGTTTGTTCATAATGACGGTATTGGTTAAGCGCTTACTATGTGCCACGCACTGTTCTAAGCGCTGGGGTAGATACGAGCTAATCGGGCTGGACACCGTCCAACGTGGGGCTCACGGTCTTAATCCCTGTTTGACAGATGAGGGAACTGAGGCAGACAGAAGTTAGGGTCACTCACCAGACAAGTGGCGGAGATGGGATTAGAACCCATGTCCTTCTGACTCCCGCTCTCATGTTCTATCCACTACGCCAGGCTGCTTCTCGAGAGTTAAGCGTAGTATGTGGCAGACACTATATTAAGCGCTGGAGGAGATACCAAAAGAACCTGGCTGTGGCTCGAGGGACGGGGGGCTCAAGCCACATGGGGATCAAGAGTAGTGGTAATAATTACCGAGTGCATCCCGGGTGCACTGCCCTGTACTAAGCACTTGGGAAAGAACAACAGTAGTACAAGACACACAATCCCTGCCAACGAGGGGCTTATGCACGGAGGCGATCCTTGAACAGCTGAGGAAGGAGAGGCCTCACATCATTCCATAAATGTAGCAGACACCGCAGCTGGGCCCTCAGCATTCCAGAAAGGATCTGCTGTTTTGAAGCAACGGCACTGAGGGAATCGGGAGACAAAGAGGCAAAACCTAGAAAGTAGCCAGGGCCACACACGTATCCATAGGGAAACCCCCTAGGGAATCAATCCATCGGTAGTGTTTGTTCAATCAATCAATGATATTTGTTGAGAGCTTTCCCTGTGCTGAGCTCTGTACCACACACTTGGGAGGATACAATACAGTAGGCAGGATCCCTAGTTTCCAATCTAGTGGGGGAGACAGAAATTAAAATCAATTATAGATGAGAAAATTCTGATGAATTAGGGCACCACTGCTATGAGTCACAGCTTCACTTTATATTAAGATTTTTTTCTGATGTCTTTTCACCTAATTTCTTTCAGGACCCCAACCTGAAGAGTGGCACAAATCTGCAAAAGTGACTTTAATCTCTCAGTTTCTCCAAGGAAGCAGTGTGTCTGGTGGAACAAACTTTAAGCTGACTAACCATGTACCCTAAGCCTGATACTAACCTCTTTGCCTCCCAGGTCCTCACCTGAAATATCAAAACAATTTTCCCTATTGCTCCCTGAAAGGATAATAACGAAAAGAACAATAATGATATCTGTTAAGCATTCCCTGTGTGACACGTTCTGGGCTAAGCACAATCCAATCAGATCAGACACAATCCCTGTAGCACATGGGGCCCAGGGTCCAGAGGGGAGAAAGAACAAGTATTTTACTCCCATTTTAGAGATGAGGAAACTGAAGCACAGAAAAGGTCACACAGCAGGCAAAAGGCGAACCAAGATTAGAGATTAGATCTGACTAAATCAATAAACCAGTGGCATTTATTGAGCACTCACTAGGCAGAGGGCTCTGTACCAAGTGCTTGGAAGAGTACAATCATTACTAGACATGATCCATGCCCTCGAGGAGCTTACAATAAGCTCTTTCCACTAGGCCAAGATGCTTTTCTACCTCAAAGATGCATTGACAGGATAAAGTAGGAAAATACGTGTCAAGTAAAATTGAATTCTTATGCCGTTGGAACCCTAGATATCAATTTAGGGGATATTGTTGCAAGGAGATAACCAGATGAACAAATGTCCGGCACTTTCTAATTGCACTTTGCAAAATGCCTAGAAAGTGCTTTGTAAATGTTTAATATAAAACTGACAGGTCTCCCAATCTTCTCCCAGATTTCTTCCAGACTAGTCCCTTCTTGGAATTAGGTCCCGGGGAAAGCTTCATTAATTATTTTAGGGCAGTAAAGTATCTTATAGCAGTGTTATTTCTTCATTATTTTTTTATAGGCCTCCAGAGTTCTGAAAGAGTTAATGCAGCTTCTGCAGGTAGCCCGCTGGGAGTAGTTTCAGGAGAAGGAGAATTGGGTTCATTATTGGTTGAGCTCAGCAGAGAATGCAATGTTGCACTGGGCGTGGAAGGAGGAAATGCTCCTTTTATGAGATGGACAAGAGGAGCTGAACACAGAAAACAATTCACACGCTTTGGAAATGAATAAAAGCCTCTAAGAAGGTGTTTCATTCGAAGAGGTGTGAGGCCACCCGTTTGCCTGCATCCTCTTGTTCACCAGTTCTGAAAGTTCCCTGTGGCTCTGATCCCTCAGGAGCTAAGAAATGAGGGGGAAAAAAAGCGCTTTCAATATTTTCTTTGTGGTCCCCTGGTGCTCTTCATCTTCCCAAAAGCTATTCATGTTGTTCAATGTGGCTATTTGATTATGACTCAAATCTCCCAGAGAAGCTGATTTACGGCAGAGACTCCATCTTGCCGTAGGTCCCCAGAGGATCCCAGTGGAATCCATGAGAGTTCACAGGTTTGACAATGGAAGGACCACTCAGCTCCAGAAGGCAGGACTGTTCTCTGGACTGTAGACTTGTCTTGGTCATGGAACGTATCTACCAACTCTAATATAATAATACAATAATAATAATATAATAGCATATTATAATATTATAATATAATCTCCCCCAAGAGATTCGTACGGTGCTCCTCACACAGTAAGCACTCAACAAATACCATGGGTCGACTGATTGAACAAATACTATTGATGAATTGATTGATTCTGATTTTCGCTGTCATCCCAGGTCTCATTCCTACAACCCGGGGTTGGTGAAGAAAGGTTGGAGAGAGTTTCATAGGCACGAAAATTCTTTTGGTCAGGTCAAGTGAGGTGTTTAGTCCCAATATGAGCACCTTGCCACTGGCTTGAGAAGGACTCAGGGCTGACGTTAAAACTCCTCTCTCTTAGAAAACATCCCCGGGTCTTGTTGGGCACCGGAGGAGTAAGAGCTCAAATAAAAGCATGCTGAAGAAGCAGCATGGCCTAGTGGATAGAGCATGGTCCTGGGAATCAGGAGGACCTCTAGTCTGTGAGTTCGTTGTGGGCAGGGAATGTCAGGGTTTATTGTTGCATGTATTTTCCCAAGCGCTTAGTACAGTGCTCTATACACAGTAAGCACTTAAAAAATGCTACTGAATGAATTAATGAATGGCCTGGGTTCTAATCTCAGCTCCGCCACTTGTCTGGTGTGTGACCTTGGGCAAATCACAACTTCTCGTTGCCTCAGCTACCTCATCTGTAAAATGGGGATTGGGACTGTGAGCTCTATGTGGGACAGGAACCGCATCCAACCCGATTAGCTTGTATCTACCACAGCGCTTAATACAGTGCCTGGCACATAGTAGAAGCAGCGTGGCTGGAGAAGCAGCGTGGCTCAGTGGAAAGAGCATGGGCTTTGGAGTCAGGACTCATGAGTTCGAATCCCAGCTCTGCCACCTGTCGGCTGTGTGACTGTGGGCAAGTCACTTAACTTCTCTGTGCCTCAGTTCCCTCATCTGTAAAATGGGGATGAAGACTGTGAGCCCCACGTGGGACAACCTGATTCCCCTATGTCTACCCCAGCGCTTAGAACAGTGCTCGGCACATAGTAAGCGCTTAACAAATACCAACATTATTAAGCACTTAGCAAATACCATTAAAAAAACTGAAAAAAAATCCCCATCACTCAGTACGGTGCTTAGTACACTGCCTTGCGCAGAATAGGCGTGTAGTAAATGTCACATTGATTGGTTGATCGATTAATGACAAAAGAGGACTCCTGAACAACTTAAAAAGAATTCAAGTGTGATTTTATATGATTTCTCCACCCAATAGTGGGGAAGTGAGTTGCCCCAGGAGACTATACTGGGCAATTCCAATTGCAGGAAGCTTGCCCGTGGGTGAAAAGAAAAAAAAAACCCAACAATATTGGGACCAGGTTACTGATTCATACTGCATTTTGCTACATTCTCCTAGTGTGATATCTTATTGACTGTGATTTCCTGTCAGTGAGCTTCCATTTTGTCCCATGAGGTGGTTACAGAATGGTAGTGGAACACAAGCAAACTGACCCCCTGACTCTGTTATCTGAAACTCCGTTCATCTCCTTCCAGTCTCCATTCCTATAGCTCACCTCTGAATTGTCCTCCCAAATTCCCTCCAGCCTGGACTCCCTCCCCATTCACTCTTGATGGACCACTGTTCTCCTAGTCTTCACGTGTCCTTCAGGAAGTCTTCCCTGACTAACTTCTCATCTCCCAGTTGTATTTTCCCTCCCTACTGCATCACCCACCCACCCGGTCCATGCCTTCTAAGTACTGAGGTACTCACTCCACCCCCACAGCACTTATATATATATATGTACTTCACTCAGTTGCTTCCCACTTTGTGGAATTTATTTTAATGTCTGCTTCCCCTTCTGGAAGGCAGGAATTGTTTCAGTCGCCTCTACTACTGTACTGTGCTCTTCCGACCTCTTAGTACTGTGGTCTGCAATCAGACGATCAATTGATCAAGGGAATTTATTGACTGATTAGTTTGTGTGGAGTACTGCACCGAGTCAGTTCTCAATAAATGTGATTGATTGGTTGATTCTAGGTCCAGCGGGTGCATCCAGATCTCACTGCTCAGAATATACATTTGATGTATAAAGCAACTGTGGGTCTATAATCATTTCCATCCTCCCTGGGCCACAGCAAATCAAATCTGTTGCGTCTAACCACCAACCCAGAGAGTGGGAAAGAGGTTGGGAGTGGAAGTGATTTTCACACCTAATCAACTTGTATTTTTGAGTTATTGTAATAATGAATCGCAAAGGCCAGATAACCAAACCGATCTCCAAAACTGTTTACCGATTCTTGCGGTCATCAATATGAGTTGTAGACCCCCACAGTTTGGAGCTGTCGGGGGTTTTGTTCGATATTCCCAAGGAGCAGCAAGAGGGAAGTATTTTTTTTTCCCTGATGCCCGTGCATAGCTGCGGGCTAACATGATTGTTAAATATAATGCATATTTACTATTGTGACTTGAAACAGGATTAGCGGAGGGGGACATTATTTTAATTTCTTCCATGTGGTTTAGAAGCCGTGGTTAATTTCTCCCTGAACTCTAAGAAGACTTTGCGGTTTAAGAGTTAAAGGCCTAATTAGGCTGCATGTCAAAAGCAACAAAACCCCAACTTCAATTGAATCCTCCTGACAAAAACACCTTTCAGTCGGTCTCCTTCTTTACTGCCATTCCAAGCAGTGAAGCCTTTGAGGGAGGTTCACCTCGAGACACCACTCATTGTAACATGCAAAATGTTTGCCTTTCAGCATCGCAGCAATAAGAGAGGTGGAGCTTAGATTTCCATTTAAATGCTGATTTTAATTTTCTTTCAGTAGCCAGAGAAAAAAAGTACATCTTTTCATGGCAGTCTTTGGTACATGAGGAATGGAGACTAGATTGGTCATTAGCATACCAGCAATGATTCTTTCCTGCAAAAGGTTAATCGGGAGAACCCGCCTTTGTTTTTGAGCGAGGAGTATCGGCTGTTTACTTTGGACTCCCCAAATCGTCAGCTACTTATAGCCTTTGTTGGAGTACGTTACCACGATGGAGGCAGACGGAAATAGAGTCATTTATAGAGTCCACTACAATGGGTGAAAAGGGGCAAGAGGGGGTGGTGGCGAGGGAGAGAAAGAGGGAGAGCCAAGAGACAGGGAGGGAGAAGGAGGGGGGAGGGGGAGAGAGGGGGGAGGATTGGAGAGGGAGAGAAAAAGATGAGGAAAGGGGGGAGAAAGAGAGAGGAAGAGAGAGAGAGAGAGAGAGAGAGGAGTGGCAGTGTTTGGAGAGGGAGAGAAAAAGGAGGTGAGGGAAGAGAGAGAGGAAGAGACACAGAGAGACAGAGAATGATGGAAAGAGAGGAGGGGAGGTTGGAGAGGGAGAGAAAAAGGAGGTGAGAAAAGGAGAGGGAAAGAGAGAGAGAGAGAGAAAGAGGGAAGGTGGGGAAGAGACAGAGAACATTCTGAAGAGTCCCTCCTTTTCCAAAATGAGGAGAATGGCAGTGATAGGCTAGCAATTTGGGAGAGTCCGGCTGAGAAGACAGATGAGTGACGAACACTCTGTTTGACACTGTGTTCGCATGAAGCTCGTTCTGGCCACGCAGATGCGTTTTCCCCACCATGGTGAGTTTCTGGGACTTTGGACCTTAGAACCGTGGGGCCTTGGAGAAGGAAGGAAAGAGATTCCCTTCTGGCCCTGGTTGACCAGGAGGACTCTCAGAGCCACAGAGCCTTGGGGTTGGGGTGGGATTGCTGGAGGGCAGACGATGCCATCTTCAGACTTTCCTTATCTAGTCCCACCTCCCTTGCGGTCTTTAGAATCCCAGCTGGTGAGGGCTGGGTGGGAACTGGGCCATAGGGATAGAAAGGGGTGGGTAGGGTGAGATAAGTCCCAAGGAAAAAGTGTGGGGGTGGTTTGGGGTGACGGCCACAAGACAGCATGGCTGCGGGACGCTTTGATACTCACCCCCCAGTCCCGGAGTCCTTGTGTAAATATCCTTGTACTCTACTCTTTCTCCTATCCATAATTGATTTTAATGTCTGTCTCCCCACTACAGACCACAAGCTCCTCGTGGGATGGGATCACATTTACCAACTCAATTGAATTGTACTTTTCCAAGCGCTTAGCATGTACTGAGCTCAGTACACACCACTGATTAATCGATAGGGGCAGAGGAGCAGAGGTGGGAGTGGTTTTGTAGTTTTAAGGAGTCAGTTTCATGGGAGCCACAGAGAGATATTTTTGTCCATAACCACAGACTGACCATTCCTGGTATGTCAGGAACTGCTACTGAGAGAGCAGCCAGAGAGACGTCCCGTGCAATGGCTCCAGAGGCCACCCCATCAGGTGATCAATTAATCAAATCTATTACACATCTACTGTGTGCAGAGCACCCTACTAAGCATTTGGGAGAGCACAGTAGAATCAGTAGACACGACCTCTGCTCTCAAAGAGCTGAAAATCCCCTCCTCCACAGCATTTATTGAGAGTTGGTGCTGAACGTTCTTCAGAGGTGAATGTCCATCTGGTTTTATTGGGCAAAAGTTAAACCACCAGAGATGGGATAATTTCACAAGCCTTGATGGAAAGTAGACAGCCAATGGTTAGGGTGTCCTTTTCTCAGCTCTCTTCCCTGGAGGGGGGCACAGCGGTCCTCCTCAGCATGGTCCATACCCCTAGAGGACTGGCCAATTGTGCTGAGGCCTTTTTAGATGGGTTGGCTACTACCATCCATAGCCACCTGTCGCAAAGTACATTGGAATATCAGGATGTAAGATACATTTAGGAGGTTTTTCAGTAGTGGAACCATCCACTCCCTCACAGATCTCAGCCACCAAATCGGGACTCTCCGAAAGAGTCATGATTGGCATGAAGGGAACAGTCTGAGACCATATGATGGAGGTTCCCTTGGCTTCCTTGTTCTTCTCTGTCTTTCAGATCTATCAATCAATCAATCGTATTTATTGAGCACTTACTACGTTCCACTGTACTGAGCACCTGGGAGAATACAACAGAATTAATTAACAGATACGTCCCCTGCCCATAACAAGCTTACAGCCCTAGAGGGGGAGTCAGACCTTAGCATGAATAAATAGGAAGAACTTTAACTCCCAAGGATTTGGCTCCTGGTGGGCACTCAGAGTCAGAGGAGGTGGAAGTCAAGGAAACATCTGGGGTGTTTTCCCGATTCTATGCATTAGATGGTGAATCTAGAGACTCAATCTAGGAATGTAATCAATGTTCTCATTTTTCCCTTCTGCATCAGGCCTATGCATCCCAGGCAGAATGGAGGATCCTGCCTTCAATCAGAAAATCCTTTCAGCAAGGCCTAGGGGAGAGATCATAGGACCGGGAGTCAGGAGACCTGACTTCGAATCCCGGCTCCACCACTTGCCTACCATATGACCTTGGGCAAGTCACTTAACTTCCAATGCCTCAGTTTCCTCATCTATAAAATGGGAAATAAATACCTGTTCTCCTTCCCTTTTAGACTGTGAGCCCAGTGAGGGACAGGGGCTGTGTCAGAACCGATTGCATTATAGCTACCCCAGTGTTTAGCACAGGGACTAACACTCCTCCTTCCACTCCGTGTCCCACTCCTCCTCACACTTCCTGCTCCACTCCCCTTCCTGCTCCCTGTCCCCCCTCACTCCCTGTCCCTCTCCGCAACCTGTTGCCCCTCCTGCTCTTTCTACCTCCCTTCATAATGAGGCCCAATTAGTGGTAGATTGGAGGCTTCTTGTTTCCTAAATCCAGGCACAATGCTGTTGTTCATTCCGACCAGGGACTTGAATAGACTTAAGCCTGTTTTGCTGGGGCAATTTCTCTCGGATTATGAAACCCATCACCAAGGAGAGCAATACATCATCATCCTCCGCAAAGAGGCAGGGGCTGGAAACTTCCTGGCAGTCCCTGCAAGAGCCTCTTATTTCAGCCCCAAACCATGAGGCAGAAACCATGAGACAGAGGAGGACCCAGGCCTGGAGTTGTTCAATCCCATTACGGGAAAAAGCAGTGAACTCAAGACTTGGCTTGGAAGCCGGGCTCCCCTGAGTCTCTCTTGGCTGGGTCGGCTATTGGTGGAATGTGACCTCATTCTGAGCAGATGACTGGGCGTCTGACTTTGCAGAGTTTATTTCTCGTTCTGCTACTGTCTCTCTGTACAACTCTAGAAAATACATCGCACCTCACTGAGCTCCTGGGAGGCCCCTGGTAACATGTAAATAATTGACACTAATTCCCTAAAGTTGTTGGGAAAAGGAGACTCTCTCATCTAAGCCTTCTAGGTCTCCTCAGACAAATAACCCTTTCTGCACTGGGGAGTTGGTATAGCCTCGTAGAAAAAGCATGAAACTGGGACTCAGGAGACCCCTGGGGTATAGTGCCAACTCTGCTACCGGCCTGCCGGGCGACCTCAGATAAGTCATTTACTCTCTCCGTGCCTCAGTTTTCACTTCTGCAAAATGGGGATGATACCCATTCTCCCTCCCTCTTAGACTGTGAGCTGAGTTGGAACGGGCACCGTTTCTGACTACGTCTGATCGGATTGTCTCTGCGTTGATCCCGGTTCTCTGGTATTGAGTCAGAGAAAGGACGGTGGAGGTTCTCAGTTGGTGGGCCAGACAGAAAGGAAATTCAGATTGATCAGAATCGAGGGAGATGAATAAGACGCCTGCTCTGTGTGACCTTGCCTCACCGTCCTGACAGTCTCCTTCGGCTAACAGGAGCCCAGCAATGGCAGAAGCCATTGCTTCTTGTCTTCTAGACTTTACTGGCCGATCATGAGCCAGGGCACAGAACCACAGTTTCTGCCACAGCCAATCACAGTGGGATCTGAGATTGGGAACAGGACCAGATCAATGCCCTAGGCGCACCTCAAGTAGAGAAGACCTGGGAGGCCCGGCCAAGATTCATACCATCCTGCTAAAGGAAGACTCTGGGCCTTCAATCGATCAATCAGTCAATCACTGAACACCTAATGTGGACAGAGTGCAACAGAATTAGTAGAAAAGAAGGCTGCCTTCAAGGAGCTTACTCTCTGGTGTGTTCCCGGGGTGCTCTAGCGTGTTCCTACTAAAGATCATCTGCAATTTTGGTCAACCCCACCCACAGTAAAATCCCAAGTGCCTCTGCTCCTTGTGCCAGTCCCAGCCCACGACCTGGTCTATTTTATGACACATTCATAAGCCACAGAAAATATGGCAACAGCTTTCCTCATTTAGATTACTCTTGATAGTCATCGCTGGGAACTTCAGAGGAGGGCCTTTTATGAAGTATTTCCAAGCTCGTTTAAAATGAAGATCGCGTTCTCCTTGGGGGTTGGGGGTCGGGGAGAGGAGGTGGGGGCAGAGAGAAACTGAGGCATAGTAAGGTTGAAGCTTGGCCCCAGGTCAGATATCGGGGTACACAAGTTTTTCCTCCCGGCCTCTTTGCTAGACCGTTAGAGATTTCTTCTGACATAGATTATCAGGCAGTTCCGTGTTTTTACAGTCAGGCGAGTGCTTCCCCTTGTCTTGGCTAAATTTTTTTGGAAACTTTATAGAAGATCTTTCTCTAATGACTTCAGCTCCTGATTTTCTGTGGGGGAAAATAAACGCGCCAAGCAAACGGCCGGTGTGGAAACGGTAAAAGAGCCTGATGATGGGAAGACCTGGGCCTTCACCAGACCGAGGACCTTGATCTGTCACTCAACCAATTTGTTCCACAGCCTTCACCTAAAATGTCAGTTGCTTAACATGCAGTTCTCTGAAATAAGACTTCCACGTGCACTATGTTATAAATAACATGTGCCCTTTTTATTGCTTTGGCTTGGAGCCAGGAATTCTGGTTCATGAGGACAAGAAGTGCTTTATCAACTTTTTCTCCCTCTCCTTCTCAAGGCAGTAACAGATCTAGGGTGGGGATGATGGCTCAGTGCCCAATACCTCTGGGAAATAGTCCACCCCCTCTCGTTTTTCCTCTCCCTCCCTCACTCCCATCCCTTCTCCCTCCTGTTCTTTTTTTCTCCTTCCCCTGGCCTCCCCTCTCCATCTCCCTCTCCTGTCTCTTCTCTTCCCCTTCCCACTCTCTTCTCTCTCTCTCTCCCTCTCCCCTTGCCTTCCCCTCTCCTTTTCTTTGCCCTCTCCTCTCCTCTCTTCCTCCCCTTTCCTTTCTTCTTCCTCTCTCTCCCTTTTCCCCTCTTTCTCCCTTTCCCCTTCCTCCCTCTCCCCAAACATTTCTTCTTTTTCCTCCTGCCTTTCCCCTCTCCTCCTCCATCTCCCCCTTCCCTTCTTCCTCCTCTTGTCCCTTTCACCCCACCCCCAAATGCCACCGTCAACTCTCATTTTCTCTCCTCCTCTGCCACACCTCTACAGTTCTTCAGATGGACTCTGACCAGTCAGAACTAGTTCCATGGAAAAAAATGATCATATAGGCAAACTTGTTTGTCTAGAGGCCCTTTGCTGGCCTTGGATCAAAGGGACAGAGTAGGATCCCAGTTCCTCGGGTCAACAGAGGCAGTGACCTGTGGTTATAGGGGCCCACCTCCAAAACAGCTTCACTCACACTTCTGCATATCCGTTCCCCCGTTTAGATTCATCAGGACGCCATTCCGACCCTTCTTAGTCACAAGCGTTCCTGGGTCTCCTTGGGTCTCCCTCCCCTCTCCATCCCTTTGCAATCACTGAGAAACGGGGAACGTTTCCAACTCCAAAATTCACAGATGGCAAACTAGTATTAAGATCAGATGTCTTGGGAAGAAACCTCTCCTTCTACATGATGTGTCTCCCCAGTTCCGGACGTGATAGCTTCCTCACCGATGTGCAGTGAACTCTCCGTTATCCAGGAGTGGATTATTCATGGCAGATTTTGAAACTCACCAGCTGGGAGCTTGGCTCTCCGCCCCACATCTCCCACTTTATGTCCGCCCTCCCGCCATCCACAGGGACTGCCTCCAGTCCCGCCGCTTCAGGAACACACCAGGAACACACCCCCTCCCTGACCCATGCCACTATCCCACTTCGGAGTCTCCGGAGTTCCTCAGTAGCCGACAGAGATTACTATTGCTCCCGTCCCCCATTGGAGCCAGTCATCAAGGGTGGTCGTAACTTTAAAGAGCTAACGGCTCTATTGTGCTTTAAACACCAGGATCTAGTCTGGCCACAGGGAACAGCTCGGTTCGCCTCTCCGGCCGGCCGGGCCCCAAATTCCGGAAACGCAATAAATTTAAATCCGAGCGGATGAGAAACTACAGGGATGGAGTCAACAGGCAGAAGGAGGAAGAAGGATTCTTAGTAAATCCACATCTCCCCCGCCCCCCGGCAGCTGACCTCCTGGAGGAGAAGGAACAAGGCGGGAACTGGAATGGCGGAGGGACGCGGGATTCACGTTTCGGGTGGGCCTCGATGCCAGCGACGAGGGAGGGACCCTCGCATTTTCGCCCACCCTGACCTTCCATCCCCGCAGAGGCCCTGGGGCTGTCGGCATGGTGACCCGCGCGCTGCTACCTGGGAACACGGTCTTGGAAGGAGCCCCCGGGTGACTCTGTGTTCCTGGAAGGCTGCCCAGCACGGCGCTCACTGAGAAGTGTGTGAAATGTGCCGTGCTTCAGAGGGAAAGACTGTAGGGTACAGACAGTGCCGTGCGGGGGCGGATCTCGAGGTTGCATCAGGCAGAAGACAGCAGTGAGAGGAGCTCAGAGAAATAGCAGCCAAGGGAGAAGGGAGCTGTCACCTCTCGTGGTTCGCTGCCTTTAACGACGGGAGTGACAGGCCTCGGACAGAGGGAATCAAGGCGGGGGGTCAGAGGACAAACCAGGGGCTCACTCTTATTCCCTCTGACCGGTAGGTCAGTGATATCTCCTGGCCACCAGTTCTCCTGATGAAGCCTCTCGGGGCCAGGACCCTCAGAGGTCTTGAGGACAATCGGAACTCATGACTGAAAGCGTGATTCATTCTGGGACTCATCGACCGCTTTCTCCAGCCCCTGCTGCCTAAAGTGGATAGAGCATGGGCCTAGAAGTCAGGAGACTCCGGTTCTGAACCCCAGCTCGGCCACTGGTCTGCCGTGTGACTTCCGCCAACTCACTTAACCTCTCTGGGCCTTGGTGTCCTCAGCTGTAAAACGGGGATTTGAATCTCACTCTCCCTTCCCCTTAGATTGTGAGCATTATGTGGGACCGGGACTGTGTCCGATGTAACGATCTCGTATCTACTCCAGTGCTCCAATGCTCAGTATAGAGCGAGCCTCCATGTAGCTCCTGCGTGACCTGGGCAAGTCACTTCACTTCTCCGTGCCTCAGTTCCCTCATCTGCAAAATAGGGATTCACTACCTGTTCCCCCTCCTACTTAGACTGTGATCCCCATGTGGAGCCTGATCTTGCATCTATCCCAGCGCTTAGTACAGCGCCTGACACTAGAGGAAGCCCTTAACAAATACCACAATAATAATCATAATTGTTATAATTATTGTTATTATTTAACCCCGCCCCAAAGTGACCACAGGAAGATAGTAGAGTCTGGAAACTCTCCTTGAACAACTCAGTCCTGAAGGCCCTGAAAGAGAGAGGAAGGAATCTGGCCGGCAGCTGAGCCCATTCCCTGCTGAGAAAGAGGAGGTGGAGTTTCTCTCTCACCTACTAATTGTGATTTAGCATTAACTCAGCTAGGGGCTTGGACTTGGTTACTTATCTGAACCTTCTGTGGATGTGTCTAGTTAATCAATTCCCAGGAGACCCAGGGCCAGAGAGAGATAGACACAGAGAGAGACAGAGAGAGAGACACAGAGAGAGAGAGAGACACAGAGAGACAGCTAGGGGCTGATTTGGGGAGGAACAAGAGAGGATTCAGGGGAAGGATACCAACCCTTCACTACCTCTCCTACGTCCCCTCTTCCGACCTTCACTCCACTGATTCTCTCCAGCCGCCTCTCCCATTGCTGCTGGAGGTCCCTCTTCTCACCTCGACCACTGCTCTTTGTTAGGCTAGTTTGGTTCCAAATTTCTTCTGGAAATTTGGAAAATTGGAACAAGGGAAAAGTGCCCTTGTTCTTGTTCTTCTGTAATAAACTAGTGGAAAGAGCATGGGACTGGAATCCAGAAAACCCGAGTTTCCTGTTGGGTGGCCTTGGGGCCTGCGAGTCAGAAGGTCCTGGGTTCTAATCCCAGTTCCTCCACTTGCCAGCTGTGTGACCTTGGGAAGTCACGTCACTTCTCTGTGCCTCAGTTACCTCATCTGTAAAAGGGAGGGTAAGACCGTGAGCCCCATGTGGGACAGGGACTGTGTCCAACATGACTACCTTGAATCTACTACTCCAGGGCTTAGTATAGTGCCTGGCACATAGTGAGTGCTGATCAAATATAAAAGAAAATGATGTCACTTTGCTTCTCTGGAGCTTAGTTTCCTTATCTGTAAAATGGGGGTTCGATACCTCTTCTCCCTCCTGCTTAGACTGTGAGCCCCATGTGGGACAGGAACTGTGTCCAGCCTGATTAACTTGTATCGCCCCCAGTGCTGCTTAATGCAGTGATTGTCACATAATAAGTGCTTAAAAAATACCACAGTTGTTTTAGCTAGATTATTATCATGGTATTTGTTGAGCACTTACTATGTGCCAGGCACTGTACTGAGGACTGGAGGCACTGACAGAGAGCTGGGTGTTTGTGTGTGTGTGTGTGTGTGTGTGTGTGCACTTGAGTTTCAGTTGATTCTTGCCAGTATCTTGCAGTCATCACTGTCTCAGCTGGCAGTCATATAAACACGGGATCCCTTCTTCCCCAACTAACTAACCCCTCTCCCTGCCCCTCCACTGCAAGTAATTGTTTTTAGATTTATGGGTTATGCAACACCATCATTCAGTTTTTATCGAACAAACATTCTGTAAACAATAATAAGGGTGATGAAATATACTTTGAGAGTGTTATATACTCATTTCTCTTTCTCTTTGAGGGAATTGCCGTAAGATGGCCTTTTAGAAGTCCTATCCCACTTTTAAGTTCCAAATCAAAGGGTAGTGCTCCTTAGTCCCTTAATTTAGTTCTTGGTATTCAATAGGCACAAAATAGGCACTCAACCGGGGCCAATGATTAATCGATGGACATCTATGGACAAAGGGGCATAAGTCTTTCCAAGACCCGCAGGAGCCTAATCGAGGAATCGACGTCTAATTTTTTGCCAACTCATTGAAAACATTCATTCATTCAATAGTATTTATTGAGCGCTTACTATGTGCAGAGCACTGTACTAAACGCTTGTAATGTACAAATCGGTAACAGATAGAGACAGTCCCTGCCCTTTGGCGGGCTTACGGTCTAATCGGGGGAGACGGACAGACAGGAACAACAGCAATGAATAGAAAACATGCTGGGAAATGAACCCAGTGTGGAACTCCAGTATCCATTCAAAGTTTTCTTTGTCAAATAAGTAGCGTGGCCTAGTTGAAAGAGGACAGCCTGGTAGTCTAAGGACCTGTGTTCTCATCCCTCCTCTAGCACTTTCCTGCTGTGTGGTCTTGGGCAAGTGACTTAACTTATCTGAGCCTCAGTTCCCTCATCTGCAAAATTCAATACCTCCCATGAGCCCCATGTGGGAGCTGATTACCTTGTATCTACCCCAGTGCTTAGTACAATTCTTGGCTTTTCTCTAGACTGTTAGGTCATTATGGGTAGGAAACATGTGTGCTATATTGGGTGTATTGTACTCTCCCAAGCACCTAGTACAGTGCTCGGCAAATAGTAAGCACTCAGTAATAATTAATGCCGGTATCTGTTAAGCGCTTACTATGTGCAGAGCACTGTTTTAAGCGCTGGGGTAAATACAGGGTAATTAGGTTGTCCCATATGGGGCTCACACTCTTAATCTCCATTTTACAGATGAGGTAACCGAGGCACAGAGAAGTTAAGTGACTTGTCCACAGTCACACAGCTGACAAGTGGCAGAGCCGGGATTCAAACCCATGACCTCTGACTCCCAAGCCCACTTTCCACTGAGCCACGCTGCTTCTCTATAAATACCGCTGATTGATTGATTGGTTGATATACTTAGTGCTTCACAAATACCATTATTATTTTGTACATGAAGGAAAGGATGGCCCGCTTGTGAGGCAAACACAATCGCCAGCCCTGAGCCAAACCCAAGCCAACTTTTCCAGTGGATTTCTTCCCAGGATAGACCACAGCTGCACTGTCCAAGGCAGATAGACTTCATTCTCTGCAAACCAACGATTTTGTCATCAGGCTCTTCGCAGAACATATCTATAGACACGGACAACCCTGAAACTTTCCAGATGTCACCGCTCCTCCAGGAGGGCTTCCTTGATTAATTACTTATCTCACTAGTTTATATCTTTCAACTACCACTTCATCACTTCTGCACTACCTAAGCCTTTTTTAATGGTAACTGTAAAATGCTTACTAGGTGCTAGGCCAGTAGATTCAATCTTCTGTCGCACATAATATCCAAACTTAACACTATCTCTTATATATATTTCCTTTTCCTTCTTCCTCCTAGCCATTTTAGTGTCTGTCTCCCCCAGCAAGGCTGTAAATTCTTCTAGGGCAGGGAGGGTATTTGTTGAGCGCTTGCTGTTTGCCGGGCACTGCCCTGAGTACTTGGGAGAGTACAATGCGGTAGAGTTGGTAGACTAACCCTGGCCAAGGAGTTTACACTCTAGTGGGGGAGACAGACATCAATCAGTCAGTCAATCCATGATATTTATTGAGCACTTACTGTGTGCAGAGCACTGGCCTCTATAAACCCATAGTACAGCATTCTGCACACAGTAGATGTGCAATGAATATTACAGATGGATTTTCATATCCTTCTCCTTTATTCAACTCTTGAAACTCTGGCCAAACTCCCCTGGGAAGATTGAACAGACTTCCATCTGCAAACAGTAGAGCTGATGACATACCGTACATAGAGGGTGGATTAGGACTGCATTGCTTAGGTAGATAAGTATTCTTCATCCCTGAGATGTAAGGATGAAGAGAGTGAACCATTACCCATAACGGACTCAAAATGCCTTATTGGGAGCAAGCAGGAGGAATCCAGATTGGTTAATCTGTCATGACAGAGAATAACTGGTATTCCAAATGGTGTGATGGATTTTATCCTAGAGATATACCCAATTTCTGGACCTTTGAGTTGGAAGTAGGATTGGTGAGTTTTTATCCTCCTCATCCTCCCAACATATTGGTAAACAAGTATCTGGGCTTGGCTTTGAGAGAATGTTATTGATAATATTTGTTAAACACTTACTGTGTGCCTAGCACTGGAGTAGATACAAGATAATCAAGTCGGACACAGTCCCTGTCCCACATGGGGTTCAGAGTCTTAGTAGGAGGAAGAACAGGTATTTAATCTCCATTGTACAGAGGGGAAAACCGAGGCACAGAGAAGCTAAATGACTTGCCCGAGGTCTCATAGGCATGGAGAAGAGCCAGGTTTAGAACCTAAGGTCTCTGACTCCCAGGGCCATGATCTTTCCATTAATCTACGCTGCTTCTCTGTTGCATTAAATAAATTATACTAGCATAGATGGTCCTTGCTATCAGAGAACTTCTGTCCTAAAATGGAAGGCATTTATCTGAATCCACAAAAAGGGGACATGAAGATTGATACAGTTCATAGAGATTACAGAGAGAAGTCAGACTTGTTAGTCACATGTCAGGGCAGGAGAAAAGGGAGGGAAATCAGGGCTATGAATCTGCTTATTGTCACTTTGAAGGGACCCTGATTTACCCTCTTGGGAAAATGTTTACTCGTCAGGGTGCTGGGTACACCGTTTGTCTGCGAGTTGAAACGCATATTTCTCGATTATGATCTTATCAGAGTTGCATTTTAATGAGTTCTATCTTTGAGTTTTATTGTGAGAAGCCCAGAACACTCTAAAAGGTACCATGAAAATAACCAGGCAGAGACTTACGCTTTTCCCATTACTGCCGTTTTCTGAGGACAGAACTCCTTGGCTTCACAGGAAAGGGGCAAGTTCAGAGAAAAGTCAGGAGGTTGGATGGCGGGGGAAGCCACGGGCCCTTGAAATCCCAAGATGCTCTAGGACAGGCCTGTCCAACTCACTCCTGTGGATGGGCCTCTTCTGTGCTTCTACCTTCTTACACAGGTCAAACTTTAAAAATAAATTCCCTAGAAACATATTAGCAACCTACATTGTCTGGCACGTAGTAAGTGCCTGATGAATACCATAATTATGATTATTATTATATTGTTGTTAGAACAAGGGAATTGAAATCTGTGAATAGAGCTACCTATCTTGGTGTCTTGCAGACACAGTGTTCACGGAGACAGGGACAGTGTTTTAAGAATTCAAGAGCAATGGAAAATGGGTGACGGGGCAAAGAAACAGAGTCAGAGAGAAGGAGCTCAGGAAATTCTGTGTGTGTTGGCTTCTTGTTTCCCAAGAACTCAGTAGATGCTCAACAAATACCAACACTATTAAGAGACAGACACGCACACTCCCTTTCTCATTAACATCACGAACACGAACACCACACAGTTTCACAAACACACACTCTCACACAAATAGGAAAGAATTGGCAGCAGCCTTTGATCCAAATGCTGGGTGGGATATGACAAGAGAAGAATAATAGTATTAGCAGTAAATATGGTATGTTAACCAAGTGGAACACAGTCCCTGTCCCACATGGGGCTCACAGCCCAACTAGGAGGGAGAACAGGTATTTAATCCCCATTTCACATATGAGGAAACTGAGACACAGAGCAGTGAAGTGAGAAGAGATGAAATGAGGATATCTAAACAGCTGCTAAAGGGTGAGTGGAAATTGGGAAACTGAAAAGAAGGACAGCAAACGTTTGAAGGAGACAGTTGAAGAAAGCCTCTGACAATGAGGCATCTCAGCTGGAAACTGGCAATCGATGGTCCCAGATAGTCCAGTGTGAGACACCGCAATCCCGAAGGGAGCCACTCTCGGAGAGGAACCTTCAGAAGGATTGTGAGACAGGAGAAAAAAGCAAAAACAGAGCCGGGTGCTACAAAATGACACCACGACAGAGGAACAGCCTTGGTGCGGTGTGGTTGGGAACTGTGGGTCCCTACATCCACCTTTTCGATGATACGCACATACACAAACATCACACACACATAGGCGAATTTCTCTATCAGTAGTGTCTTCTTCGAGTGTGAAGGACACCTGCTCCAGGAGCCAGAGATTTTAAAGTGACCACTGAATGACCGTGTCCAAAAAATGCCTCCTGAGTGTCACTTACGTACATTCTATCCATCCTTCGCCCTGTTGGAAGTATGGTCGTTTATTTATTTTCACTGCTCTGTTTGGCAATACTTTTTTACCTATCTCCCTCATAAGAATGTAAGCGCCTTGTGGCTAGAAAAAGGGTCGCTTGGTTTTTTGAACTTCCCACATTTTCGTGCAATGCATTACATCCAGTGGGTGCTCAAAAAATCGTACTGTTACTGTTGCTTCAGCTATTCCACCTCTACTACTATTCCTGCTGCTGTGACTACTATTATTAGTAGTAGACTACTCCTCTTATGGCTGCTGCTGCTCTGTTGAAGGTTAGGGTCAGGAAGACACAGGTTCTTTAGGGATGAAGTGATCCTCTTCACTCCCTACTTGAGTCTATCTGCAGGGAGTATGAATCACAAGGCACCTAGGGAGGCTCCAACCCTCCGTTGATGTCGTACCATTAGCTACTCTTAGTATTTACACTGATTCCGGGTCATTCTTTCTTGTCGGCTGGGCGGAGGAGAGGCGGTTCCCATTTGCCGTTACCACTCGTGTCTACGTTCCTCCTGTTCCCAATGATCGCATCAACCACCAAGGAATCAGGTTTGTCCCAAAGTCAGTGGCTCCTTGGTTCCTTCTGGGACGGAGAGGTGTTTAAAAAGCCGAATGATCACAGTGGTATTAAACAAATGAAATCCACATTCTTTCTCACTCACCTGGCATAAAGCGCTACCGGCCCCAGATGAGCGGGCCAGAGTTAATTTCCCAGCCTGGTGGGGGCAAGGTGTGATTGAGCGGAACTGTAATGGGAAGAGAGAAGCCCTCCAGGTCTATGTGACTCCCTGGTTCTAAGTTAGGTCACTCGGGATCTCAGAAGCTTCCCCTTCCCAAGGTGAGCGATGGAGGAATGAGCTTCCTTGCATCCGTCTAGGGCGCGGAGGAAGGGAGCCAGAAAAATAGAAAGGAAAGATGTTGTCGCTGGAAGCCAGCCCTCTTGTGTAATTTAACTTTGTAACCTTTCCAACTTGGAACGGTGTAGACGATTGACTCTTCTTTCTTTCCGGGAAGTTGGCGTTTTCCTGCTTTGAAATAGCCGGGATGATGAGCCCTGTGCTGAGGAGAAATGAGGTCAGACAGAAGAGATTTGGCCGAGAAATGTCCCGCCCAGCTGTGCTTCGAGATCTTAGCCTCCCTCACCAGACAGCAGTTGCCAAGAAAGGCTGAGTCTCGTTTCATTAGTGACATTTTGTTCTTTGAGGCAATACCAAAACAATGACCAAATGAACCTCAGTTTTGAGGAAAGGGGGAGAAGGAGTAGAGGAAACCAAAGAAGGAATTACATTTGCCAGCAGTGGACTCAGAATGACATCAAAAGCTGTGCCAGCATAGCTGTGGACACTGCCAGAGCCAGGAATCAATCACTCAGTGGTATCAATGGGAAGCAGCACGGCCTAGTGGAAAGAGCGCTGGTCTGGGAGTCAGAGGATCTGGGTTTCACTCCCAGCTCCTCCTGCTGAGGGATCTTGGGCAAGTCACTTCACTTCTCTGTCCCTCAGTTTCCTCATCTGCAAAATGAGGTTGAATATCTGTTCTCCCTCTGATTTAAACTGAGCCACATTTGGGATGTGTCCGACCTGATGATCTTGATCTACCCCAGCAATCAGAACAGTACTTGACACGTAGTTACGGCTCACCTCCTCCAAGAGGCCTTCCCCAGACTAAGCCCCCCTTCTCCTCAGCTCCGCCTCCCCTCCCCATCTCCCCGACTCGCTCCCTTTTCTCTGCCCAGCGTGGCTCAGTGGAAAGAGCCCGGGCTTGGGAGTCAGAGGTCGTGGGTTCTAATCCCGGTTCCGCCGCTTGCCAGCTGTGTGACTTTGGGCAAGTCACTTAATTTCTCTGTGCCTCAGTTACCTCATCTGTAAAATGGGGATGAAGACTGTGAGCCCTATATGGGACAACCTGATTATCTCGTATCTACCCCAGCACTTAGAACAGTGCTTGGCACATAGTATGCAATTAACAAATACCACCATAATAATCATAATACCCCCACTCCCCACAGCACTGTGTATATATGCACCTAGCTAGAATTCTATTTATTTACAGTAATGCCCGTTTACTTGTTTTAATGTGTATATATCTATAATTCTATTTATTTATATTGATGCTCTCGATGCCTGTTTACTTGTTTTGATGTCTGCCTCCCCCCTTCTAGACTGTAAGCCCATCGTGGGCAGGGATTGTCTCTTTTTCCTGAACTGTACTTTCCAAGTATTTAGTAACAGTGCTCTGCACACAGTAAGTGCTCAGTAAATATGATTGAATAAATTAATGTGTATAAATATAATAATAAAATAATAATGCTATCATCTGAATGCCTATTCTAGGATGAGCATTCTTCTATGGAAAGCAGCATGGCTCAGTGGAAAGAGCCTGGGCTTTGGAGTCAGAGGTCACGGGTTCGACTCCCGGCTCTGCCGCTTGTCAGCTGTGGGACTGTGGGCAGGTCACTTAACTTCTCTGTGCCTCAGTTACCTTATCTGTAAAATGGGGATTATCTGTGAGCCTCACGTGGGGCAACCTGATTACCCTGTATCTACCCCAGCACTTAGAACAGTGCTCTGCACATAGTAAGCGCTTAACAAATCCCAACATCATTATTATTATTATGAGCACTGTACTGAGTTCTTGGGAGAGGACAATAGAGTTGATGTTGCTAATGGTATCTGTTAAGCGCTTCCCCTGTGCCAAACACTGTACTAAGTGCTGGGGAAGCTATAAGATAATCAGGTCGGACAGCCTCTCTGTCCCACGTGGGGCTCACAGGCTAAGTTGAGTAGGCATGATTTCTGCCAGTGGATTTATAGGAAAACAGCAAAGTGAATTCATTAAAAAAGCATGGGCCTGTATGTCGGGAGATATCGGTTCTAATTCTGGCTCTGCCACTGGCTGTCCGTGTGACCTTGGGTAATTCACTTAATTTCTCTGGTTCTCTTTTGTAAAATGGGGAGGAATTTGTAAGTGAGCCTCATGTGGAGCAAGGACCGTGCCTAATTTGATATTCTTCTAACTCCCTAAGTGCTTAGCACATAGTAAGTGCTAAGTGCTTAATTACACGTAAGTTCCTTGTGAACGGGGAACGTGTCTACCAACTCTGTTATATTGTGCTCTCCCAAGCACTCAGTACAGTGCTCTGCACACAGTAAGCGCTTAAATACAACTGAGTTATATCATTATTTTATTATTAGTGTCAGTACTAGCGTTAGGATTAATGAAGAAGGCCCTGGTGTTTGGTGAAACTAGGGCTAGACTCGACCACCCAAGGAAACCGGCTTCCTGAAACCAACAAGGACTCTCCGAGGGGGTCCCCGCTATTAATAATTCTGGAACCCGCTGGCCGAATCCGCATGGAGTAAAACAAATGTCAGCTTGAAAGAGAAAATAGCCGAATTCCATGTGTTTCTTCGTGGGGTTTTGCTAGTAGCCTTGTTTTCGATTTAGTGAAATGGGGATTTGCTGTTCCTTTTCTTTTGCAGCTGCGTGGGGAATGACTGAAATGCATTAAGTTATGGTCGTGTGGGCACTGGGTTCCTTTTTCTGTGATTTGGTGTCCCCCAGCGAGGCTTCTCATTGGCCTGAGAACCGGCTTGATTGACAGCTTCACCGCTGAGGTGCTAATTCCTTTGGCTTTCACTTGTTAAGTGTGGATTTGTGATTTAGATTTGACTACCACTGCCCATCCCCCTTGCCCAAGGATGTTCGTGGAAATTGGTGGCTGGTTCTGATCCTGGCAGGGACTGTGTCTGTTATATTGTTGTGCCGTACTCTCCCAATCGCTTAGTACAGTGCTCTGCACACAGCGAGTGCTCAATAAATGCAATTGGTTAATTGATCTTACAGCACTCAAGTGTGAAAGGCATCATGGCCTACTGGAAAGAGCACAGGCCTAGGACTCAGCAGACCTGGGTTCTAATCCCGGCTCTTCCACTTGCCTGCAGTGTGACCTTGGACAGCTCATTTAGTTTCTCTGTGCCTCAGTTGCTTCATCTGAAAGTTGGGGAGCAAAACACCCATTCTTCCTGACTCTTAGACTATGAGCTGTTAGAGGGGGGATTAAGGGCTGGGTCTGATCAGGTGATCTTATATCTACCACACCATTTAGCAGAGTAAGTAAGCATTGCATTTAAGCAAAACGCTTAATAAATTGAAAGTTAAGTGACTTGTCCAAGGTCTCACAGCCACTTATCTGCTATGTGAAGCTTGGGCAAGTCCCTCAACTTCTCTGTACTCCAGTTACCTCATCTGTAAATTGGGGATTAAGACTGTGAATCCTATGTGGCACAGAGACACTGTTCAACCTGATTAATCTACCCCAGAACTTGGTATAGTCCCTGCATATAGTGAGCACTTAACAAATACCATCATTTATTTGTTTATTTTTTGTTAGATATATAAAACATAAATTAATGAAGATCATCATCTGGAGGATATGGGAAATATATTGGCATTTCTACTTTCAGTTGTGATAGGCAGCACTCCGGAGAAATGGTCCAACTCATCACCAGCGGGGTCATTTTTCCATGTGGCTTTGATCTTGAGAAGTAATTATTAATAATAATAATAATAATTGCGGTATTCGTTAAGCACTTACTATGTGCTGTATTGAGCACTGGGACAGATACAAGGTTAGATACAGTAATTGAGGAGAAGTAACTGAGAGGCTTGGCTAGTAATCTGGGCTGGGCAGTAAGGTGATGTGAATTTTGAGCCTCGTTCCGTCGTTGTTCAACTGGGCGGGTAACTCAGCTAGGTGTATTAGGCTGCAGGTAAAAATGATAATTATAATTATTATTATAGTTTATCTTAAGGACTTTCTACGTGCCAAACACTCCAGTAAGCACAGGGGAAGGTACAAGATAATTAGATCAATCACAGACTCTGTCCCACATGGAGCTCACAGTTTAAACAAGATGCATTTTACAGATGAGGAAATAGAGGCATGGAGAAGTCAAGTAACTTGTCCAAGGTCACACAGCAGGCGAGCAACAGAGCGGTTTCTCCTTTAATAGAACTCGATGGGTTATAATAATAATAATTATTATGGTATTTGTTAAGCACTTACTCTGTGCCAGGCGCTGTACTAAGTGCTGGGATGGATACAAGCAAATTGTCCCTCATGGCGCTCAGAATCTCAATCTCCTTTTTACAGATGAGGTCACTGAGGCCCAGAGAAGTGAAGTGATGTGTCCAAGGTCACACAGACAAGAGGCGGAGCCAGGATTAGAACCCATTGCCTTCTGACTCCCCGGCCTATACTCTACCCACTTGAGCATGCATGGAGGAGTCCTGATTCAAGGTCTGTAACTTCAGCATGTCCTGCAAAGTTCGCGAGAAGGTACTGAACCCAAAATCTTGCAAGGTAACAGCTTAGATGAAAGCTGAATCCCTCAACCCTGCAGTTTTCAGAATAAACATCTCAATTTCTCCACCATCAGTCCACCACCAGAATAGAAGAGCTGGGGCTAAAATTAACTCAAGAAGCCCTTTCATCTTGGATTCATTTGAATTTAGAAATTGAAGGAATGCTTCGAGAAAATGAAGTCTCGCTTTTCCTCGGCAGATTTTCTGGAATTTCTGGACGATTGCCCTGCGCCAGAAGAACACGAGACCTTCTTAAGTGGGAAACCATTTTTTTTTTCCTTTCCCTCAAAGTAGCCTTCTGGGGAGAGGATGATTTTTAAATGTTTTGGCTTATGCTCTACATTTCAAACTATGTCGCATTTCTTCTTTGGGTTTCATGTATTCATTAATACCCCGGGCTTCAGATGAGGGCCTGGATGTGGGCTCCATCTGGATGAATTTGAAATATAAAATTGACAATGCCGTATGCCTCGACGCTAGGATAATTTAGGCTCTGATGAGCACTTTCCAAAGTCCCTGTCAGAACGTTAATGGGTTGCAGTTCTCTGGGAAGCCACAAAATAGTTCACAATCAGGATTTTTGAAAGACAGACATTCCCTGGACATGGCTTTAAGTTCACCCAAAATGGCCTGCGGGTCTCTTCCCTTCTCTCCTAGAAGCAGTGTAGTCTGGTGGAAAAGGCACAGGTCTGGGAGTCAGAGGACTTGGGTTTTAATCCTGGCTCTGCTACTTGCTTGCTGTGTCGCTTGTCTTCTCTGTGCCCCAGTGGCCTCATTGGTATTTAATGGAGATTAAATACCTATTCTCCCTCTTTCAGACTCCAAGCCCCTTGTGAGTCAGAAGTACCTGGGTTCGAATCCTGTTCCGCCATTTGCCTGTTGTGTGACCTCGGGCAAATCACTTCACTTCTCTGTGCCTCAGTTACCTCAACTGTAAAATTTGTCTCGCAACTTAGGCACCGGGGGAACTGGGCCCAATTCCAGTGGCTGGGGGTGACATCAGGGGAAAGCACTCTCCAAACAGGTTGCTGTTGTGCAACTTTGAGGAAAGGATTATCTGTACTGTGCCCATCCAGCTGTTACATTCCACGTGCCTTTCCGGAACCGACTGTGGACATGCCTCGAGAGAGACATCTCGCTTTCTAGGTCTCCTGATGCCCACAGATCTCTGAAACTGTGAGGGGCGTTTCAATGAATCAATCAATCCTATTTATTGAGCACTTTCAGAGTACAGAGAGCTGTACTGCATCATAGATGCTTGGGGAAAAAAAAAATCCATCTAAGAGAGAGCTGCCATTCCAGATCCTAGAATCGTGGAACTGGGAGAACTCCTCAGAGGTCAACCACCCCAGCCACCTGTCTCTGACATGAGCATTTTCTTTTCATTTCAGACTACAGTTCCTTGGGTGGCCTAGAGGCTGCACAGCGTCATGGATCTAGAATAGTTCTAGGAATTGGAGGATCCAGGGTCTCGTCCCGGCTCTGTGACTTTGGGCAAGCCACTTAACTGCTCTGTGCCTCATTTTCCCATAAAATGGAAAGAAGAATACTTGCCTTTCCTACCTTCCAGGATCGGTGAGAACGAAAATGAGCCAAGTCACCCGCAAGTGTTTTGGGAATACAAGCTGTATATACCAACAAGTGATGATGATGATGATGGTGGCAGATTTCACCGTGATAATAAGTTGGACATTAGTTGCTGGAGACTAAGATCAGCAGCTGAACTGATCACTGACACACCGTCACCTGTGGTTTTCCGCACTTGAGACTTCAGAATCCCAAGTGAGCACCGGGGATGACCTTCCAGGTTTTCCAAGTATTGACTCAGTGCTTGGATTAGAGTGGAGTTAACAGTTGCCCTTTTGGAGGGGCTGGGAGGGAGGGTGGAAAAACAGGGCGGGAATGAGAAGGGAGAACTTCGCCACTTGGTAACGTCACTTAACGTCTCTGTACCTCAGGTTCCTCATCTGCAAAATGGAGCTGGAATTCCTATTTTTCCTTTCCCTCTCTGAGAGCCCCACATGGAATGGGGATTGTGTGTCATAAAAAATAATTTAGAGTAGTGCAGACCACTATACTGATCGCTGGGAAAGAGTACCCAGGCGAGAACTGTGAAGCAGTGTGGCCTAGTGGAAAAAGCATGGGGCTGGGAAAGAGAGGACCTGAGTTCTAATCCTGACTCTGCCAATTGCTTGCTGTGTGACCTTGGGCAAGTCACTTTACTTCTCTGTTTCTTCTCATTTTCCTCCATTATATAATGGGGATTTAATACCTGTTCTACATCCTACTTAGGAATCTGAGCTCCCATGTGGGACAGGGACTATGTCCAACTTAATTTACTTGTACCTACCCCAGAGCCTAGAACAATATTGAAACATAGTAAGCACTTGACAAGTAACATAAAAAAAAACAAAAAACCAGACCCAGGCCCTATCCCTCAAAGGGTTTACAATCTATTATGTTTTTTTTTTTTGCACTAATGATGTGCCAAGCACTATTCTAAGCACTGGGGTAGATACAAGATAAGGAGGTGAGACAGCTTCCCTGTTCAGCATGGGGCTCGCAGTTTGATCTGTTTATACTGAATCTGCCCCAGTGCTCGGTGTCTAGTAAGCAATTAAAATAATAATGATCATAATAAAATAATGATAATAATTACTCAAGACCTGGAAGAGAATAAACTCCCTATTGGCGTTGCTCAGTAGGCAACTGAAGCTCAGACTTGGCTCCCCAAGGTTTTATTGCTTCTGATCCAAAATATGGGAATAAGTCCAGAATACCCAGATGTCGTCTCCGGATTCAGGGACGCGGGCATCGGCCCCCAGTTTCCTGGGGCCCAGCAATCAGGCCAGGACATTGGACACCGCGTCAGATGCCCCTTACTCTCTGCTTTGGAGTGTCATATGGATGATTCGTTGTACTAAGTGGAGCTTGAAGTTTGTTTCACTGCTTTCGTTGCGACAGAATTAGTCACAACGAAAGCAACGAAACAGACTTTGAGCTTTCCGTCATTCCCACTGGTCTCGGGGGATGACTACCTAAATCTTTACTTAGGAATTTGGCAAGTGGCAATCTGGGAACATTCCCCCAGTGAGTCCCATAGAGCTCTTTCTTCCAGGTACATTTGATGATAAAATATAGCTGATGCCCTTTGTTAGTATGGGTCCCCTAGGCCCAGATGATATTTTTTATGATAACCACTTCATGTAAGCTATTAGGACTTGAAAATGGAATAATGCATTTTCCCCAGTCAAGAGGAAGAGATGTTTAGAAAGAAGCATATAAGACATGAGAAGGCTGACATAAACTTTGTGGTGACACTCCTCCGGTAAACAAAATAACTCAATTCTGTCTCCTCTCTAGAGGTTACTTAACAGGAACTTGAAAGTCCTCTTCTTTCATTAATTCCTTTTATTTCCTCTCTTTCTCTCCCTCACTGTCTCTATCTCTCCTCTACTGTTGATAGTTCCACCCCTTCTATTTCCCGTCCTTTTTTTCTCTTTCTTTCTCTGTCTCTCCCAATCTGGCTTCCTCTATCTCTTATCTCTTCTTTTTCCTTCTTTTTCTTCCTTCCTTTCTCTCTCTCACACTCTTTCTCTCTCTTTCTCTTTCTCTCTATGTATATATAATCTGTCCTCTGTATTTAAGGGTGTTGCTAAGCACTAGTTAGCTACCATAATAGAGGATAAGGATACTGGCAGTGCCTAATCAAGATTGAAAGGGAAATCGTAATGCTTTCCTAAGAAAAATCATGATGTTCTTTTCCGTAAGCCAGATGTCGCTGTGTCCTGTTGGGCTCTGCACAACATCTGTGGGAGAAAGTGAGAATTTTTTTCAGGTTTTTTTTTTTTTATTTGAGTAGGGCCAGTGTATGAAAGCACATCAACCAGATAATGTGCCAAATGAAAAACTTTCCACTGTGGTGCAGGGAGAGCAAGTAGCTGGATTTCAAGGCATTATCTCAGCTTACTGTACAGTGGAAAATATACCACAGTAACCACCACAATGAAATTCTTGAAGTCAAATAACGCATTCCGTCATATTCTGCCCTAACGTCAACGTCAGAGGGTATTCTTACATTACGTCAATCAATCGAACAATGGCATTTATTGAATGCCTACTCTGGGCAGAGCCCTGAACTGAGTGATTGGGAGAATACGACAGAATAGAATCGGGAGACCCGATCCTTGTCCACAAGGAGTTTATGGTCCACAAACGACATCTTAATCTTCATCAGCACATCCAAGAGAGTTCACCATCTCAGAAAGCACAGTTCTCATCTTTGGCAGTTTAAGAGGAACTTGGACCTCCTTTTTTTTTTAATGCTATTTGTTAATGTGCTAGGTACTGTACTAAACGCTAGGGTAGATAGAAGATGATTGGGATGGACATAGTCTTAATCCCCATTCTTCAGATGAGGGAACTGAGGCAAAGAGAAGTTAAGTGACTTGCCCAGTATCACACAGCAGACAAGTGGCGGAGCTGGGTTTAGAACCCAGGTCCTTTGACTCCCAGTCCAGTGCTCTTTCCAGTAGGCCACGGTGCTCCTCCTCCTGAGTCTACCAGGCTGAGGCAGGGCACCTCTGTTGAGCACGAATAAAACTACGCTTCCCAAAACACTCTTCCCTCTCAGAACCTTTACGGAATGCAGTTATGGATCACAGCAGCCAATGTGGAGCGATACACTTGGCATCTTCTCACCTTCCTTCTGTTAAGGGGTTGGAGATGAAACAATCAGTCAGTTGATCAAAGGTATTTATTGAGTGCTTACTATGTGCAGAGCACTGGACTAAGGGCTTGGGAGAGTAAAATGCAACACAATTAGCTGACGGGTTCCCTGTCCATAACGAGCAGAAGTAGGGAAGTAGGCCGCTGGAGCTAAGCCAACAGGGGGAATGATTACTATCATCAATTCCCCCATGCCCTGTCTAGTTGACCTGAAGCTCTAGACTGTAATCTCACTGTGGAATGTATAGTGGAAAGAGCCCGGACTTGGGAGTCAGAGGTCACGGGTTCTAATCCCAGCTCTGCCACTTGTCACCTGTGTGAGTGTGGGCAAGTCACTTAACTTCTCTGTGCCTCAGTTACCTCATCTGTAAAATGGGGATTAAGACTGGGAGCCTCTTGTGGGACAACCTGATTACCCTGTATCTACCCCGGCGCTTAGAACAGTGCTCTGCACATAGTAAGCGCTTAACAAATACCAACATTATTATTACTTTCTCAAGTGCTTAGTATAGTGCTCTGCACACAACAGGTGCTCAGTAAATATAACTGACCGACTAACTGGTTCGAGGCTTGGCCGTCATTCTTGAAGGGAGACGCCACCGTCTTCGTCCTCATCAGCGTTACCAGCTTCATATTCTGTGATGCTTTCTGATGAATCATCCCCCTCTCCTTCCGGAGAGATGCTTTCTGTTTCGAACCACACCACTGTTTGCATCCCGGATGAGAGAGCCAGTGAAGATCTCCTCGCTGGAGAAAGGATCTTGGAACAGAACAGGGAGCCTTCAAGCTCAAGAGTCATTAAGTGATCAAGAGCAGCTGAAAATATAAAGCAAAAAATGCAGAAGCTACTTTTCAGAGCTAGCCACCTGCTGTTTGCTCAACAACTGCTCTTTGTCAGCTCTCCCATTTCCACCGTTGAAGTGTCTCTCACACCTCCAGTCCAATCCCTTTAGGCTGGTGAGGAAGCAGGCAGAGTGAACTCATTTCAAAGAAGAAATCCAAGGTTCTTCTGCCATTAGACTTTAGGCTCCTTGGGGGAAGGGATCATGTCTACCAACTCTATTATATTGGGTGGACTCCCCTAAGCAGTTAAGTCCTGTGCTCGCCGCATAGTAAGTGCTCAATGAATACACTGATTGATTGACTGACTGAAGATATTAAGAGAGTGAAGAAGAGACCTGGGTTATACCATGCCTCAAGGGGCAAAACAGTGCCATGTAATGCCTTTTAGGTGGTCCATTCGAGAAGAATGGAATTGAACCCATTTGATCCTTTTCTCACTCTCTCCAGGTGAGCATCTCCGGCATGAAATGATCGTGGCCGGAGACAGGACGGATATTATGTCTCGGACCTCCAGAGAAGTACAGGTCTCAGAAGCAATACGGCCTAGTAGAAGAAGCACGGGACTAAGAGTCAGAGGACCTACCTTCTAATCATGGCACAGTCCCTGTCTCACATGGAATTAACAGTCTTAATCCCCATTTTACAGATGAGGCAACTGAGGCACAGAGCAGTTAAATGAGTCATCCGGTGTCATGCAGCAGACAAGTGGCAGAGCCACGTTTAGAAGTCATAAGACCTACCTTCTAATCATGGCTCTGCCATTCATTCATTTAATAGTATTTATTGAGCGCTCACTATGTGCAGAGCACTGTACTAAGCGCTTGGAATGAACAAGTCGGCAACAGATAGAGACGGTCCCTGCCGTTTGACGGGCTTACGGTCTGATCGGGGGAGACGGACAGACGAGAACGATGGCGATAAATAGAGTCGAGGGGAAGAACATCTCGTAAAAACCGATGGCGACTAAATAGAATCGAGGCGATGTACATTTCATTAACAAAATAAATAGGGTAATGGAAATATATACAGTCGAACGGACGAGTACAGTGCTGAGGGGAGGGGAAGGGAGAGGGGGAGGAGCAGAGGGAAAGGGGGAAAAGAGGGTTTAGCTGCGGAGAGGTGAAGGGGGGGTGGTAGAGGGAGTAGAAGGAGAAGAGGAGCTCAGTCTGGGAAGGCCTCTTGGAGGAGGTGAGTTTTAAGTAGGGTTTTGAAGAGGGGAAGGGAATCAGTTTGGCGGAGGTGAGGAGGGAGGGCGTTCCGGGACCGCGGGAGGACGTGGCCCGGGGGTCGACGGCGGGATGGGCGAGACCGAGGGACGGCGAGGAGGTGGGCGGCGGAGGAGCGGAGCGTGCGGGGTGGGCGGTAGAAAGAGAGAAGGGAGGAGAGGTAGGAAGGGGCGAGGTGATGGAGAGCCTTGAAGCCTAGAGTGAGGAGTTTTTGTTTGGAGCGGAGGTTGATAGGCAGCCACTTGCCTGCTGTATGACCTTGAGCAAGTCACTTCACTTCTCACTGCCTCAGTTTCCTCAACTGTAAAATAGGGATGCAATACTGTTAGCTTCATGTGGGTTAGGGATTGTGTCCAACCTGTTTAACTGGTATCTACTCCAGTGCTCAGATCGGTGTTCGACACATAATAAGCGCTTATTATAACATGAAACGTAAGTCACTGGTTCAAGTTATCCAAGTTGTTTCTGTTCCCTGAACTAGTGAGAGATTAGTACAGAGATTTCCAGTCTTCTCTGATTCCAGCCATTCTAATATCCAAGGTCAGAAAGAGAATGGGATTAACAGAATCAACCCCTAACTGGTGCAAGTGGTAAAATATACCTACCTACACAATTACCGATGTATTTATTAAGGGCTTGCTATATGCAAACACTAGGGTGGATTATAAGCTGGATCAGGTAAGGATGTAGCCCCTGTCCCATACAGGGCCCACAGTCTAAAACGGAGAGAGAGTGGATAGCTTGCCCCCATTTTACAAATCAGAATACTAAAGCCCAGGAGAACCAAGTGACTGGCCCAGAATCACACACAGAAGGCCAGTGGTAGAGCTGGGACTAATATGATAATAATAATATGGTACTCGTTAAGTGCTTATCAAGTGCCAAGTATTATTCTAATCACTGGGGTAGATACAAGTTAATCAGATTGGACACAGTCCCTGTCTCACATGGAATTAACGGTCTTAATCCCCATTTTACAGATGAGGCAATTGAGGCACAGAGCAGTTAAATGAGTCATCCAGTGTCATGCAGCAGACAAGTGGCAGAGCCACGTCTAGAAGCCCGGTCCTTCTGACTCCCAGTTCGATGCTCTATTCACTAGGCCACCTGAACCCAACTTCCCTGACTCCTCGGTCTGTGCTCTTTCCATCAGGCCACCGTGTCCCCGCTCCTCACATCTCCTACAAGCAACTGCTCCAGGCGCCTCTGCACCAGATGCATGGACACATCCTTCCCTGGAGCGAACGACTCCCTCCATACTGAAGAAGGGGCCCGGCAGGGGTCTCGGCCTGTCGCTCCCCGTTTCATCCGGCCCCCCGAACCTCTCCTTGGCCAAATGGAATCAAACGCACCCTGTATTGCAAGAGTGGCTGAAACACTCCACTTCTAAGTGTCTGTCTTTTGATTTGTGCTTTGTATACCAGCTTCAAAAACTGTTGAAAGCCTGGTTTGGAGCTGTTCCCGGCATATGCTGATAAAAATCTACATGTTTGTGGTGAGCTATTCTAGAGCTTTGGTGGAAAAGTGTTAACATGAACAGACTGGTTGGCGGATTGCCTGGGAGAAAATGAACTTTCCTCTACAGTCACCACATCGGCCTTTTCCTTTGCTGCCTCGCACTCTCCACTTTCGCCGAGAGTGAGGGCTCTCTCTTTTGCCTTGCTGAAGCAACTAGCATTTTGAGATGGTAAACTCGTTGTTCTCAGGGAATGTGTCTGTTATCACGTTGGGTTGTACTCTCCCAAGTGCTTAGTACGGTGTCCCGCACACGGGAAGTACTCAGTGAGTACCATTTATTGATTGTGATCAACTGGTGAGAGGAACCATTCAATATCCGTTTCCCACAGACATCTAGGACAGCTTTTTTCTCAGGCCACAATCTACCTGTTTTTGCATATCAATAATGATGGTTTATATGAAGTGCTCACACTGTGCTAAACACTGGAGTAAATACAAGATAATCGGTTCGGATACAGTCCCTGTCTCACATGGGACTCACAGTTTAAGGGGGAGGGAGAACAGGTGTTTTATTTCCATTTTACAGAGGCGGGAACCGAGGCACGGTGAAGTGAAATGACTTGCCCAGGGTCACACTGCAGGCAATTGTTGGAGCTAGGTCACAGGTCTCCCGACTCCCCGTCGTATGATGATGACGATGGTATTTGTTAAGCTTCTACTGTGTGCCAAGCATTGTTCTGTGCACTGGGGTCGATACGAGATAATCAGGTTGTCCCACGTGGGGCTCACGGTCTTAATCCCCATTTTACAGGTGAGGAATTGAGGCACAGAGAAGTGAAGTGACTTGCCCAAAGTCACAGAGCTGACAAGTGGCAGAGGCAGGATTAGAACCCGTGACCTCTGACTCCAAGCCCGGGCTCTTTCCACTACGCCGCACTGCCTCCCACCTATTGCTACGAGTCGCATTTCCTTGTTCACTCTTTAGACAAGGACCTTTCCCCTCATTCATGACAGACACGTTCCTCATCCCAGTGAACTGAGACACCTCCACTTTCCCTTTCATGACCCACGGAAAAAATCGGGTGACCCAGAATCTTCCCTCCTAGACATCACCTCCACTCTCCGCTCTTTTCGAGTGGCTTTGGATGAGGATATAGATACCACCTTCCCTACCTCCCAAGGCCCATAGGTGGACAGGCGAAGTCATACTTGTGAAAGTGCTTTGAGATCCTGGGAAGAACACTACTAGAGACATACAAACTATTGTGGTTTTAATGATTCAAAATCGGTCAATTAGACATGCCCGAACCTGAGGCTAGATGTTTTTCTGGGACCCGAGTCTCTTTAGTCTACAGCTTCTTCGTGTGGAATGTGTGATCCTTGCTTCTCTGGGTCTCTTCCCACCAGTCAGTCAGACAACTGTAACAATAATAATGATAATGGCGGTATCTGTTAAGCGCTTACTATGTGCCGAGCACCGTTCTAAGCGCTGGGGTAGACACAGGGGAATCAGTTGTCCCACATGGGGCTCACAGTCTTCATCCCCATTTTACAGATGAGGGAACCGAGGCACCGAGAAGTGAAGTGACTTGCCCAAAGTCACACAGCTGACAAGTGGCCGAGCCGGAATTCGAACCCATGACTCCAAAGCCTGTGCTCTTTCCACTGAGCCAAGCTGCTTCTCCTATCAAGCGCTTACTGTGTGCTGAGCACTGTTCTAAGTGCTTGGGAGAGTACAATATCACAATATAACAGACACATTCCCCGCCCACCACGAGCAATCTCCCTTCCCTAAACTTGTCTTCACCACTCACCTCTCCATCAACAAAAACACGTAAGACACTCTGCGCTTCCTTTGGTCAAATTTGTACCGTCTCTCATGTTCGAGGTGGTTCATTCTCAAATATCAAAGTAAATTTCAAGATATTGATAGAAGATCAAATAGATCACTGGGACATTTTATCAATGAGTTACAGCTGTGACAACAGTGGATGATATTGGTCAACTATTGGTGAAGCAGCGTGGCTCAGTGGAAAGAGCACGGGCTTTGGAGTCAGAGGTTATAGGTTCAAATCCCGGCTCTGCCACTTGTCAGCTGTGTGACCGCGGGCAAGTCACTTATCTTCTCTGTGCCTCAGTTCCCCCATCTGTAAAATGGGGATTAACTGTGAGCCTCACGTGGGTCAACCTGATTCCCCTGTATCTCCCCCAGTGCTTAGAACAGTGTCCTGCACATAGTAAGCGCTTAACAAATACCACCATTATTATTATTATTGGTGAAGCAGCGTGGCTCAGTGGAAAGAGCACGGGCTTTGGAATCAGAGGTCATGGGTTCGAATCCCTCTCTGCCACTTGTCAGCTGTGTGACTGTGGGCAAGACACTTAACTTCTCTGTGCCTCAGTTACCTCATCTGTAAAATGGGGATTAAGACTGTGAGCCTCACGTGGGACAACCTGATTCCCCTGTGTCTACCCCAGCGCTTAGAACAGTGCTCGGCACATAGTAAGCGCTTAACAAATACCAACATTATTATCATTATTATTATTATTATTAACTGGCCAAGAGGGTTTTGGTTCAACCCTTAGCTATTTTTACATTCTGACTAGATCTATCATCGCTTGGGGAATTAATAAATACTGTTGTAACTGCTGCTACTGCCAATCATTACCGCAAGGTATGATGAGACTTGATGTCTCATCATTGCCACCAAATACTGGATTAATGCATTCCACCCGGTGGATGCTCAATATTACCGAACTGTTAATCTCCATGAAGCAGTGAGGGTCATTTTCATTCCTTCTTCAACTTCATCATCGTCATCCCTGTCATCGGTACCACAGATCGAATAACCATCACGTGCAGGGCACCGTACCGGGCGCTTGGGCGTGTACAGGAAAAAAATCAGATGCAGTCCCTATCTTTGGGGCGCTTTCATCAGTGGATAAATACCACACTTGATTGATTGAGTGATAGGTTGATGTCACATAGAATTTGAGACAACAATTGATGAATTAATAGTTTTTATTGAGCACTTACTCTTGTCCAGAGAACCTTACCAAGCACTTGGGAGCATAGTCAAATAAGAAACACTTTATCTATCCTAAAGGATCTTAAAAATCGAGCAACATTAAATTCTGAATTGTGGATGGAAATCTCTGGTTAGGTGTAGGTTTTCCAGTTACAGGCTGGTACATGACCTTGGTTTTCTTCAAGCCTATTTTCAGTCCCTAGAGCTGTTCTCATCCTACGAAGGAATTTGCAATCACGCTTTATGTGCATGCGCTTTAAAGGCACAGACAGCCACACGGAGTAGCTCCTAGAAGATTCTTTCGAAGACTTCCAGTCTTTCCGATGGCCAATTGAGTTGGAAGAATTTCCTGAGAGATCGGAAGCACATTTTTGCTCTAGCTTCCAAATCTCTTGTTGCTAACTTAAGCATGGCAGCATTCAGTGGATTGGACTGAACTTCATCAACCGCTCAGCTCTGCTTTGCCCCATCGGCTGTTGGGCGAAGGCCTAGCAGGGATTATTCGTGGATTACACGGACCATTCTGTCATGCAACAGTTAAAAGCTATTACTGAATTTCTCAGGGCAGCCCCATTTATTCAGTTATGTCCTGATCCCCAGCCCGTTGAAGGCGTCAAATGTTTGTGAAACATCTATGAAAACAGTATACTAGATCTTGCCTGCTGTTCCGCCCTGCCCTTTTCTTTTTATTTTCTTTATGGTATTTGTCGAGCGCTTACTATGTGCCAGGTGCTGTACTTTTCCTGACTCACCCTCCCGTGAAGTCTCTGGGCTGAAGCCACGTGGCGATTCAGATCGGGAATGACTCAGTCTATTTTTTCAGCAAACCATACAGAAGAATTTAGGTTTTAACCTTACTGCCCATGGCCAGCAGTGATGGTGATTATGATTACTGAGAAGCAGTGTGGCCTTGTGAAAGGTCTAGGAGTCAGGGTCCTATCAAACGTTCAATCATTCATTCACTCAATCGTATTTATTGAGTGTTTACTGTGTGAAAGCACTGTACTAAGTGCTTCACTTAGTGCTCACTGGATATTGAGCACTGCCAGCTCTTCCACCTCCCTGCTGTGTGACGTTGGGCCAGTCACTTAACCTCTCTGCGCCTCATTTCCCTCAGCTGTAAAATGGGGGATGAGACACTCGTTCCGCCACCCCTTCAGGTGACGAGCGCCTTACGGAAGGGGGATTGTGTTTGATCTGTTGATGTTATACCTACTCCAGTGCTTAACAAAGAGTAAGCCCTTAATTAAGCGACCTTACTATTCTTAATAACATTTCTGGCCCGTGCCCAGGCTAACAGGTCCAGCTGCTTCTGGAACACCTGACCCAGAAGAAAGGGACAGTGAAATAAGAGCCAGGAGCTCAGGCTTCTAGGCCAGGCCGCCATTGAATGAAAGCATCAGCTGCTCCCTGAAGCACATCCTGTCATTAGGGGTGATTCAGCCTCCAACAGGTGGTCAGAGGGTTTTGCCAACCAAAGAGAGCTCAGAGGGTCTGCCCCAGGGCTGGCATGCCTGCAGGGGAGCTTCTGGAAGCAGAGCCGGACACAGGGATGACCGGGAGGGGCCCCTGGGAGCTTGGAACGCCCTGAATTAGAGACTCCACGCCAGAGAGTTTAGAAGGTCTGCTTGCCGGCAGGAAATATTCCAGTTTGGGCCAAGCTGTGAGGGTGGTTATTTACGCACAACGGACTGGGTAAGCTTCGCTCTCGGCAGCCCGGAGACGTATCCGCGTATCTGGCTCCCTGTCGGGAGTTCAGAGTCGGCTTTTCACTTCGGTGACGGGTCGCTGAGAGAACTCGAGCAGGGCTTTGTGAATAGTTAACATCTGAAGGACGGTATCCCTCCACCTGTCCCGTGTCTATGTGTGTGGAGAGGGTGTGTGTGGGTGGACGGGCGTGGTGGGAGGGGGAAGACGGGTGGGTGGATGGGGTGATCTCCCGGAGTGGAGACCCTAGAAAGAGGGGTTGAAGCCCATAACCAGATTCTGGATTTAGGGAGCAGGGCTTTCATGACAAATGGGTTCAAATAACTGTAATAATAACAGTAACACTAACTTAGCCCTTACTTGGTACCAAAGCACCGTGCTAAGCACTCACATAAGATACACAAGAATCATATAAGACCTGACCCACACAGGACTCACTGTCTGAGAGCTCTTGAAGGATGGTCTTATCTTCAATTTATTGTAATAATAATAATAATAACAATGGTATTTGTTAAGCGCTTAACTCTGTGCCAGTTACTGTACTAAGCACCGAGGTGGATACAAGGAGATTGGGTTGGACACAGTCCCTGTCCCCTGTGGGGCTCACAGTCTCAATATCCATTTTACAGATGACCTAACTGAGGTCTAGAGAAGTGAAGTGATTTGCCCAAGGTCACACAGCAGACAGGTGGCAGAGCAGGGATTAGAACCCATGACCTCCTGGCTTCCAGGCCCATGCTCTGTCCACTAGGCCATCCTTGTTGAGCCGAATCTTCCAAACCAACAAAACTCTTTTTATTAATAATAACAATAATAATAGCAATAATAATCTAAGCTTCTACTGGGCTTGGTGTTGGGGTAGAAAGAAGATAATCATTTTGAAGACGGTCTGTGTCCCACAATCTGAGAAGAGGGCAGATATTTAATGCCCATTTTATAGAAAAGGAAGCTGGAGCCCTGAGTGGTTAAATAATTTTCCCAAAGTCAGACAGAAAGCCAAGGGTAAAGCAGGACCTAGATGTGGGTCTCTTGCCTCCCAGGTCCATGCTTTTTCTTTCTTTTTTTTAAAAAATGGTATTTGTCAAGCACTTATTTTGTCCCAGGCTGGGGTAGATACAAGCTAATTAAGTTGGACACAGTCCCTGTTTCACATGGGGCTCACAATCAATCCCCACTTTACAGACGAGATATTGGGTCCAGAGAAGTTAAGTGACTTACCCGAGGTCGTACAGCAGACAAAAGGCAGAACTAGGATTAGAACCCACCTCACTCAGTCAATCATACTTGTTGAGCACTTACTGTGTGCAGAGCACTGTACTAAGCACTTGGAAGGGTACAATATAAGAATATAGCAGACATATTCCCTGCCTACATGAGCTTAGAGTCTAGAGCGTGGCTCAGTGGAAAGAGCACGGGCTTTGGAGTCAGAGGACATGGGTTCGAATCCCAACTCTGCCACTTGTCAGCTGTGTGACTGTGGGCAAGTCACTTAACTTCCCTGAGCCTCAATTACCTCATCTGTAAAATGGGGAGTGAGACTGTGAGCCCCACGTGGGCCAACCTGATTCCCCTGTGTCTACCCCAGTGCTCTGCACATAGTAAGTGCTTAACAAATACCAACATAGTTATTATCATTACAGGGGGTGAGATATTTAATATAATTAAATTACAGATATGTACGAAAGTGCTGTGGTAGTGGGAGGGGGGATGCAAGGAGGGAGCAAGGCAAGGTGATGCAGAAGGGAGTGGGAGAAGAGGAAACGAGGGCTCATTCAGGGAAGGCCTCTTGGAGGAGAAGTCCCTTCTGACTCCCAGACCCGTGCTCTCTCTCTTCTTGGCCATTCTGCTCCTTTCCAGAGGAGCAAGAAAAGAGACGGCTTCTTTTGGTTCTGGTCCTCGGGATCCTTGCCAGGCTTAGACAAAGAGCTCTTGTCAGCAAGGGTGTGGGCTGACCAGGGCCAGGCCCCAGCTGCAACCTGATTTGCACGGTCTGCAGTAATCACGTAAGCCTATTCCTGCCGAGACTGGGGGCAGGGCAGTGGGGGTCCGGAGAGTGGTCAGCCACGAGGGCCGAACAACCATCGTCCAGATGAGAATGGAGTAATTAACACTATTAAACCCAAGCTTTGTCATCGGGAGCCAAGCAGATTAGGGTCCTGAGGTTGGGAGACAAAGAAGGGCAAGGATGCTTCACCTGGCGAGCCGCAGATATTCGAATCTCCTGTATTTGGAAGAGAGTGTCAATTGAGATCAATGGAATTATCTATATATCCTGCTTTTTGTGAAGCCTTTTAAGGTCCCCAGATTCATTCAATCGTATTTATTGAGCGCTTTCTGTGTACTAAGCCCTTGGAAAGTACAGTTCGGCAACAGATAGAGACAAATCCTACCCAACAACGGGTTCACAGTCTAGGACAGTCTAGAGACCCAAATGTTCTCACATCAGTTATCTCATACTTTCCTCACAATTCCCTGAGAGTTAGGAAGAGGCAGGTAACACGATCCCAAGTCTGCATCTCCATTCACAGGGACTAAAGTGTTGGAATTGGAAAAACACAAATATTCTTCTCTATTTCGGTTCTGCTTCACAGGAACTACTTAGCTACGCTTCTAAGCAATGGGATTTCATTAATTGGTCCATTCCTCTAAAGGACTCAAAGACCACAAGGTACCAGTATTTTAATAGAGTTAAATCTTAATTAATCTTAGTTGCCGAATTGTACATTCCAAGCTCTTAGTACAGTGCTCTGCACATCGTAAGCGCTCAATAAATACTATTGAATGAATGAATGAATTGCACATTTGATGGCGTGAGATGGCTAAGAAGGAGAGAGAAGCGTTACACATAGAAAAGTGAAAAGTGGGAAACTAAAGAGTTGATTAAGATGTTGCTCAACGTACTTCAGAATGAAAAGAAATGATTTCATGATCAACAAAAGGGTTTTGTTTTTTTCCTCTTTCCATGTTTAACTTTTGGAACATTTGATTTTATTTTGTCTTGTCTTGTTTCATGCTGTTGCATCGTTTCTGACTCATAGCAACTCCATGGACACATGTCTCCCAGAATGTCCCACCTCCACCAGCAATTGTTCTGGTAGCGTATCCATAGAGCTTTCTTGGTAAAAATATAGAAGTGGTTTTACCATTGCCTTCTTCCGCACGGTAACTTGAGTCTCCACCCTCGACTCTCTCCCATGATGCTGTTGCCCAGCACAGGTGAGTTTTGACTAGTAGCAGATTGACTTCTACTCACTAGCCAATGCCCAAGCTAGGAATGGAATGGGTGGGCCTCTACTTGGCGCTCTCTCCCATAACTGAGATAGAGTACTGGAAACACTCCAGGTGTGATCCTGAAAGGGGAATTTTATTTTACTCTGTATTTACAACTACAAAAGTGCACTGATTTCTAAAAAACATCCTTCCAAATAACCCAGATATAATAATAATAATGATAATAATGGTATTTAAGGACTTACTAAGTGCCAGACTCTGTACTGAGCTCTGTGGTAGATAGATGATAATCAGGTCTCGCTTGTGACTCCAAGTAAGAGAATGCGTATTGAATCTCCATTTTGCAGATAAGGGAACTTCAGAGCACAAAGAAGTGAAGTGACTTGGCTACGGTCACACAGCAGGTAAGTGGAGGAGATGGTGTCAGAACCCAGGTTCTTTGATTCCCTGGCACACAGTAAGCACTTAACAAATACCATTATTATTATTATTATTCCAAAGTCTGTGCTCTTTGCTATGCTGTTTTCCATATGAGTACAAAAGAACTAGCAGAAGTTTCAGGAGCCAACGTCACTGACCCAAAAAAATATGCCATCATCCTCCAAAACCCCACCAAATAAATGCACGTGGTGAATCTGCCAGTTTTCCCATTAAAGCTTTCACAGAAATCCATTATATTCACATCCTAGGAGTTTCAGCAGGTTTGAAAAACAAAAGCATAAATTGCAGTAAAGTGTAAACTCCAATAATGCTAATCTCGAGTTTCAGTGTATTTATATAGCTTAGTGTTTTTATCGCACACTCCTTGCACAAATAAAGGAGCTCAAAGAAAACACCACTGCTGGTGAAATTCCCCCTTGAGATCACGTGTTCCTTAACGGGCAAAGGTGGAACCACAGTCCTGACCATATTAGACCCATAAAAATGTTGTCCCTTGTTGTGTTGTTATGTTTGATATGTGTAGTGCCTAACTCTGTTTTCTTCTTTACTCCCTTTTCTCTCCCCTTAAGCATAAGGGAAACGGAGACTCAGATTAATTGCGCAATGTGATTGAGGTCGAAAGTGAATTGATGGGTAGGCTAAAATTAGCAGTCACAGGCCTTATATTTTCCAATCTGCTTGTACCTCCTTGTGTTCTGGGGCCTTTCTGTACATCTTATCCCTTGCTAATAATGGAGTCCAAGATGAAATACCCCGGCCAATATTTTTCTATTTTCAAACTACTGAATTATGTTTGATCAATGGCTGAGTTCCATTTAATTCCATGACTAAGTTGTGGTTCTGGTTGTTGTGGTTGTTAATGGTATTTGTAAAGTGCTTACTATGTTCCCGGCACTGTTCTGAGTGCTGGGGTAGATACTAGTTTAGCAGGTTAGACACAGTCCCTATCCCACATAGGGTTCACAGTCTTAATCTCCATTTTACAGATGAGAGAAATGAGGTACAGAGAAGTGAAGTGACTTGCCTAAGGTCACACAGCAGACGAATGGCGGAGCCAGAATTAGGACCCAGGTTGTTCCGACTTCCAGGCTCATAGTCTATCCACTAGGCCACTCTGCGACATATGTCCGTTGATTTGAGTGGGAGAGCTGGCACCCAGTGAGAGGAGTTGGCTCTTTCATACGAATAAGGGCTAAGAAAAATGGGAAAAGGAAGATGGTGACATGATAATTTAAATTAAACACAAGTCAAAGGATCTGCAGGGGGGCCACTCCACACCTTGGAGGAGTTATGAATTAGGCCCAGGGAATTTTGGAGGCTGGATCTGCATAGACCTATGGTACTGTGAAGTCACTGTAGAAGGAGATGTTTCTGGACTGTTTTATGGTCCATGTAGAGCCCCAGTGCAGGAATTCGGGATTCCGGCTGGGAGATCATTTCTAAGCATGATGACAGGCTCATCAATCTATAAAGAAGGCTAAGGCCAGCATGGGGGACCTCTTCGGGTTGCTGACTCTGACTTGGATATAGGCTTGCCCAGCTCCTGTGTAATGCTTTAAGTCTTCCGATTGGCTACCCCGGGGGCCTAACTACTAGGAGACCTCAAGTCTTTGATAGGTCGGCCCAAAGACCTCTGATCGACAGCAGAGTGTCAGGAAGGATTACAAGAGACAGGACAGAAGGAGAGACGTCTATCTGAACAAAAAGCAGATATTTATGCTACCATGTAAATAAATTTGATGTGAAACTCAAATTACATTATTTTCTTTAGAAGTTTGAGATTCAGCTAAATCTTAACCCGGTTCTTTTCTCTTCCCATGACGCTCGGCTGCCCTGAGGTCCTGGGCACTGATTATGAAGTTAGCAGTTTGTGTATGGATAATACTTTATATATGAATTTAGAATAGATAGCTATGACCTTCATTTTTGAAGTCAACCCTGCTGCTGATGAACTCCTGTTTATACTCAGTCACTGGACGCACAGGTCTCGGTTCTAGACGTCTAGACTGTAAGCTCCCTTTAGACTGTAAGCTCACTGTGGGCAGGGTAAGCTCATTGTTATCTGTTAGATTCTATTCTCCCAAGTGCTCAGCACAGTGTTCTGCGCACAGTAAGCATTCAATACATATGACTGACTAGCCCTGGCTCTGCCACTGATCTACTAGGTGACCACAGGCAAGTTTCCTAATCTCTCTGTGCCTCAGTTTCCTCATCTACAAAATGAGGGTAAAATACCTGTTAGATTGTGAGACCCATGTGGGACAGGACTGTGACCTATCTGACCAATTTGTAACTAGTCCAGCACTTAGCACATAGTGAATGCTTAGTAAATGCCATAAATATAATACAGCTTGTCCAGTGCCTCAAATAACAAATCCCTAATGAATGCTTCTGAAAGTCATAAAGGGTTCCTAGGCTATTTGTATATTGCCAGAGGGGAGCTTTACAGTGATTTTATGCAGTTCCATTCTTCAAGGATTTGATGCAATTAGGAAAAATGATGTCACCGTCCCTTATATCTGCCTTTGAGATGGTTAGGCACCAGGCACCACTTTCCTCATCTGGCAACAGAAGTAGATGTAATAGTCCCATTTTCTCTACCTTCAAAACCCTCCTAAAAACACATCTCCTCCAAAAGGCCTCCCCTCACTAAGCCCTCATTTCCCTCACCCATTCTCTCCTCTGCATCAACTAAACACTTGGGCTGTGTACCCCTTAAGCACTTTGATATTCACCCCGGCCCACAACACTTATTTAATATCCTTATACTTTACTAGTTCCCCTACCCATAACTTATTTTAATTTCTGTCTTCCTCTATAGACCGTACGATCCTTCTAGGCAGGGATTATGTCTACTAACTACTAACTTTCCCAAGCACTTAGTTCAGCGCTCCGCACCCAGTAAATGTTCTATAAATACAATTGATCGATTAGTACAAATGATTAGTACAAATGATGTCTATTAAATAATAAATGGGTGCAACACACTGTACCGAGCACTTGCGAGAGCACAAGAGCTTGAGACATGTTCCCTGCCCATGCAGAACTTACAATCCAACAGAGAAGACAAACTATAAATTCTGTAATGAGAATAAATACTTAACTGCTCAGTTGATTATACCTATAAACTCATGGGAGGCCCCAAATCAATCATGTATGTGTGTAAGGTGTCTGAAAGCAGGGACCATGTCTCCTAATTCTCTCGTATACTCCCTAGTGCTTAGTACAGTGCTCTACACTCAGTAGCACTCATTCAATAATAATCATGATAATGTTGGTATTTGTTAAGCGCTTACTATGTGCCGAGCACTGTTCTAAGCGCTGGGGTAGATACAGGGTAATCAGGTTGTCCCACGTGAGGCTCACAGTTAATCCCCATTTTACAGATGAGGTAACTGAGGCACAGAGAAGTTAAGTGACTTGCCCAGAGTCACACAGCTGACAAGTGGCAGAGCCAGGATTTGAACCCATGACCTCTGACTCCCAATAACACTGATTGATCGGTGGAGTGGAGGTGGCTACTGGGCTTGCGTGACCTGGAAGATGAGAGTTAGCAGAAACTGAACATCCAAAGTGAATTACTCTGGTTATTTGGCACGGGTGCGTGGGGGGAGTGGGTGTTCTTAGAGCTCCAGACACCTCCAATGTCTCCCTTTCACGGGTTCTCCCTCCTTTCTCCACCCCAACCCCCGAGGAAGCAAACTTAAGCGTTGAGTCACGATGAGAGACCGATTAGAGCAAGGCCCCTTTGTCAATTTTAAATGGATCCAGTGAGAAAGGACTGAGGGAAGGTAGACATCAACACGAGAGTCCTGCTCCCCAAATCACCGAGAAGGGCCCCTGGGTTGATGGGTTGGTGAACACCCTGGCCATCTTCTCTGAAGGGTGAAGCGCTGTGATGGCCAAGATTTCCACAACTTAGTTATCCTCTGAGGCTATTGGAAGCTGATGATTTTGCAGGCTTTAGTGTGAAGGAAAGCATGGAGGAATGTTTTTCTACTTAGCAGAAAAGATCCGGCTCCTTTGAAAGCCTACTCTATGCTCAGAAGTCCTAATGCATTCCGCATTTGGTCATTAAATACTAATTGGTAGCATATGCTGGGTGAGGTATAACACATCAGCCTGCCAGTATTTCCTGGGTCACCTCCCTGCAAGGACTAGCTTGCCCTCTATGCCCCCAAATGACCCGCCCTTTTGAACTCTTAATCCTACTACTGGTCAAAAAGCATTAGAAGCTCAATTTACTCTAGAAACCACAGGAATTTTTTCCTTTTTTCTCTTCCCCATCACTCCCTCCCTTCCCCCACCCAGTTGTTGGTTAGTCTTTCTTTCTTGCTTGGTGACAATGCGGGATGTCTTGTGGGGGCCTGATGGAAAGGCTGGACTTTTATGATGAAACAGTTGTCCTTGGTGAATGTCAGGCCTCATGTTTTATAATATTTATGACCTTTTTTCCATTAGCCTGCCATTTCCCTGAGAATTTATGACCCTAATGCTATCAACTTAAGCAGGCCAGCTTTATATATAGTAAGTGCTTGGGTGTGCAGGGCAGGCATGGGGTGAAATCAGCCGGCTCTTTATCAAATTGTATTTGGAATATACCCCTCCAGACCCCAATAAGCCAGTAGGTAGATAAGATAAGGAGAAAATAACCCTGAAGGTGGCTGTATTTCTGGAGTGATGTTGCAGATATTTCTTTCCTTCTATAATGGGGGCAGTGGAGTGGTCGTCTAACTCCCTCCAAGAGGTCATAGCAGCGATTTCCCATTCCCTTCCATTTCAGATCATTTTACTCTCCTCCTCATCCCTCACAGCTTGAGTCTTTCCCTCCCTCTAGGGAACACTCTCTTGATCCTCTCCCTCTTATAATGGTATTTGTTAAGCTCTTACTATGAGCCAAGCACTGTATTAAGCACTGGGGTAGATACAAGAAAATTAGGTCCTGCATGGGGCACCCAGTCTAAGTAAGAGGGAGAACAGGGATTGAATCTCCACTTTTACAGATGAGGGAATGGAAAGACAGAGAAGTAAAGTAACTTGCCCGAAGTCACCTAGCAGGTATATGGTATACGCGGGCTATTCTTCCTGGAACATCCCCCCTCCCCTCCTCCTACTTTCTTCCCACAGTCTGACCCTTATTTTTTCCCCTGCTACCCCTAAAGATTCCCCAGATACCACTTTGGGAAACCTTTGAGACGGGTTGCAAAAAATCCTCAGGTCATAAAAATTCCAGTGTCCCTGAAAGATATGCAGAATCTCCACACTCCTTTCCTAATAACACCCCTCGCCGGTGTCAAGTCCATTATTCCTGTCCCTAAGAGCCCCTAATTCTCACTTCTGCACACTTTCAAGCACTGAGTACAGTGCTATATACCCAATGAGTGCTTAATAAATCTTATCAGTACTATTTTAGGCAGGGATCATATCTAGAACTCTAATGTTCTCTCCCAAATGCATGGTACAGTGCTCTCCACAGAGTAGATTGACAATTTCTTGAGGGAAGGGTTTGTGCTTTCTATTTTACTCTCCCAAGACCTTAGAGTGCTCCACACACAGTAGGTATTCAGTAAATGGACTGGTTGAATGTTAAAGGTTTGCACCTCAAATGCTCCTCCAACCTATACAATAGCTTTTCTAACTCAATGCTAGGGTGGGCTTTAAAATCTGTTAATTAAGCCATAAAGTACAACTGGCTTGTCTGACTGTCCTCACTGAAGCTTTACTTCGCGTAGCACTGAGTGGCTGATGAAGCTAGGCCCTGATTAAGTAATCACTTAATAATGAACTCTGTTTACAGGTGGAAGAAGGGGATTGCTGAGTGCTAATTGTGAAGACGTGCAAAAATCTGAGAGTGACTCTCAACATGCATATTCTTCAAAGGGATAAATAATAGCCTAGAGGCCTTAGTTGGGTGTGAATCTTTTTTTTTTCTGCAAGCTGTGATAACAGACTAATCGTATTTTTACAACAAGAAAAAGCTTCAAAAAAGCACTCGTTGGGGAAATGTAGGAAGAAATGGTTTATTCCGGCCAGTGTGTCATGTTTGTGTGAAAATGTCAATTAAAAGTAATGTGCCTTAAAGTATTGCTGAGTATAATAATGGTGATAATGAAAATGGTATTCGTTCCTTCCCATGTGCCAAGCACTGGGTCTAGTCAGATCAGAGAAGCAGCGTGTCTCAGGGGAAAGAGCATGGGCTTAGGAGTCAGAGGTCGTGGGTTCTAATCCCAGCTCCACCACCTGTCAGCTGGGTGACTTTGGGCAAGTCACTTGACTTCTCGGTGCCTCAGTTCCCTCATCTGTAAAATGGGGATGAAGACTGTGAGCCCCAAGTGGGACAACCTGATTACCCTGTATCTCCCCCAGCGCTTAGAACAGTGCTCGGCACATAGTAAGCGCTTAACGAATACCAACAATATTATTATTATCAGACACGGTTCTTGTCCCGCATAAGGCTCACATTCTAGAAGGGAAGGAGAACTGGTACCTTATCCCCATTTTAAAGATGAGGAAACTGCGGGAGTAAGAGGCTAAGTGGCTTTCCTAAGGCTACACAGCAGGCCAACAGTAGAGCTGGGAAGAGAACCCAGGCGTCCTGACTCCCAGTCCTGTTCCTTTTTCTCTAGGGCACATTCCCTCTGAGTATTGAACTCCACTAGATTGTAAACTCCTTGAGGTCAGGGAGCGTATCTACTAACTCAATTGGACTCATAATAATTATGGTATTTGTTAAGCGCTTACTATGTGCCGAGCACGGTTCTAAGCACTGGGGTAGATACAGGGTCATCTGATTGTCCCACGTGGGGCTCACAGTTTTGAATCCCCGTTTTTACAGATGAGGTAACTGAGGCACAGAGAAGTTAAGTGACTCGCCCAAGGTCACACAGCAAAGTGGCGGAGCCGGGATTAGAACCCACGACCTCTGACTGCCAAGCCCGGGCTCTTTCCACGAAGCCACGCTGCTTCTACAAGTGATCATCCAAGTGCTTAGTTGAGGGCTCTGCCCAGAGTAAGAACTCAGTAAGTACTATTAATTACTGACTGCATATACGCACTCCCTTCTGGACTCTAAACCCATCGTGGGAAGGGACTGTGTCTACCAACTCGGTTGATTTGTACTCTCCCAAGCTCTTGGAACTGCACTACCCACACTAAGTGCTTAATAAATGCCACCGATGGATGGATTGAAATATATACTGAGCATACGCCTTCCATCCCACTGCATTTAGGAAGTGGAACCATGCCGGCGAGCCCCGTGTGGAACGGGGGCCGTGACCAAACTGATTAGTGGATAGAGCGCAAGCCTGGGAGTCAGAAGGAGCTGGGTTCTAATGCTGGCTCCATCACTGCTCAGCTGCGTGATCTCGGACAAGTCACTTCACTTGATAATGAAAATGGTATGCGTTCCTTCCCATGTGCCAAGCACTGGGTCTAGTCAGATCAGAGAAGCAGCGTGTCTCAGGGGAAAGAGCATGGGCTTAGGAGTCAGAGGTCGTGGGTTCTAATCCCAGCTCCACCACCTGTCAGCTGGGTGACTTTGGGCAAGTCACTTGACTTCTCGGTGCCTCAGTTCCCTCATCTGTAAAATGGGGATTAAGAGGGTGAGCTCTATTGTGGAACAAGGACTGCATCCAATCCGATCACCTCGTATCTACCGCAGCACTCGGAACAGTTTCTGGCACATCGTAAGCACTTAACAGATTCCACAATTATTCATTTTTATTATTATCTACCCCGGTGATTAGAACAGCGTTTGGCATTGCTATTATGATTATTGTAATGGGAAATGACTTTATTAAGCAAATGAGAACACTGACACACAAGCCCCATCTCCTGACTCACAGAGTTCCTGACTTCCAGAGGCCACCGCTCTAGCCAGTACGCCACACTGTCTGAGAACTGCTGGGAATTCAGTAGGCTAGAGTTCATCCGTTGAGATTTATTCAGCAATACTTCTACCTCTATAGCCTCAGCTGACACGCTAGGTTCCCTTGTCTATTTTAGGACCATCGACAGTATGATCCTCACAACCTCTCCCAGCTTGATCATAAGTGTCAGATTCCTGAAATGGGTATTCCAGGCTGGACTACATAGTAGGCGTGTGTACGAGAGAACAGACAGCGTAAACTGCACTGAAATGTGTTGGAAACCCGAAAGCATATTTTGCTTGGGTGCATTTCAATGATTCGATATTTTTTAAAGGGAAACATATCACTGGGTCAACTGAGAATAGCATTTTTGATAGTAACAATAATAATAATAGTTAAATGCTTACTATGTACCAAGCACTGTACTAAGTGGTGGGGTAGATACAAGGTAAGCAGGTCGACCCACTTGGGGGCTCACAGTCTTAATCCCCATTTTACAGATGACGTAACTGAGGCACAGAGAAGTTAAGTGTGGCTCGGTGGAAAGAGCACAGGCTTGGGAGTCAGAGGTCATGGGTTCGATTCCCGGCTCTACCACTTAGCTGTGTGACTGTGGGCAAGTCACTTAACATCTCTGTGCCTCAGTTACCTCATCTGTAAAATGGGGATTAAGACTGTGAGCCTCACGTGGGACAACCAGATTACCCGGTATCTACCTCAGTGCTTAGAACAGTGCTCTGCACATAGTAAGCATTTAACAAATACCAACATTATTATTATTATTATTATTATTATTAAGTGGCTTGCCGAAGGCCACACAGCAGACAAGTGGCAGAGCAGGGATTAAAACCCATGTTGAGGGTCAATTTAGGACTTCGATTGATTGATAGACTCCGTTTCAACTCCTGGCTCTTTTAAATGGGTCACCCTGCCAGAGTGGAAATGTTGGCAAGGGCAGGAGGGGTTGGGCAGCTCTTCACTCTCCGTTTGGATTTTCAGACTTTTCCTCATTTTTTTGGAGATTCCCATGGACATTCTCCTCAATGGGTCTGATAACAAATCATCAAAATCATTCAATCCATGGCATTTTTTGAACACTTACTGTGTGCAGAGCATTACACTAAGCACGTGGGAGAGTTCACTATAATAGAGTCAGTAGACATGACCCCTGCCCACAAGGAGTTTAAGAAAAGCAATTTAGGACCCAATAATCTTTACCCAGAAGTGCCGGGACTCTCCAGATAAAGTCAGGGAGACAGCAGCTGAAAGTTTTCTTTAACTTTTTTTGAGGTTTGGTGTTTTTTTTCAGGAATCTTGGTTGATTATATGATTAGATTTCAGTTGCTTTATTTTTTATCATTCTTCATGCCATACACTCTGTCGCCAAGTTCTCCCAGGTTTCTGGTCTTGCCTGATACCCCGATGCAGAGTTTCATTTCCACATTGAGTGAATAGCCTTCGGTGACCTTTCCATTGACACTTGTGAACTAAATTTAGCTGATCTTCTCCTGCAGGGATGCTGGCCCAAGTGGATCCACTTAATCCCTCAGCCATTCAGAATGTTCAGTTTTGGCAGGCGAGAGAGGGGACGGAACTATTTTGGGAGTCTGAGCTGCACCTCGAAGAACAATAAAAGTGAAAGTTAACACAGTTTGCCAGGGAAAGGGCCCAAATTCTCCAGTGTTTTAACTTGACGCCTCCACTTGATCTCTGGATAGGATTTTACACTAGTCTTCCTATTAAATAATCTCTGAATATTCTCCAAGGTGTCCTGACTTAGAAAACATACACATCGTGTCGTGCCTACCCTCAAGAAGCTTATTCTTAAGATAATTTTCTTAGGGGCCAACTACTAAGGACTTCTTAAGATGGAAATAGAGTACTCGGGACCACTATAGGGAAACAAAACTCTGCATGTAACTATCGAGAGAACAATTGAAAGAGTTTGCAACTCCCAAGATTAGTCTGCAGCTTTTTTATTTGTGGTTTTTCTTTAAATGAGTGATCTGAGGTTTCTAATACAAAGTCAATGTATTCCCTCAAGCTGAAGACCAATTTAGTGGCTAGTTGTTCTCTAAAAGGCTTATTCATTACCTTAGTCATGCTATCCATGAGTCACTCGGGTTCGTAGTCATGATTGCTAAATAAGGTTCACGTTAAAAACTATAAAACATTAGATGCTTTAAAGGTGTTTTTTTCTTAATTTCCATTTTCTTTCCGCTTCTCCAACACATCTAACGTATCAACGTATTTTGAAACCACGTATGAATCAACGTATTTTGAAACTAAGGGACTAAGTGTTTTATTATGTGTCGAAAGTTGATAGTACATATCGATACATCAATAAATTGGTAGCATTTACTGACCGCCTACTTGTACAAAACACTATACTACCCATCTGGGAGAATAGGAAGTATATGCACCTTCTCTGATTCTCTCTCAATCTTTTTCGCTCTCTCTTCAACTACATATGTTTCCCAAGTGCTTTGAAGTAAAGGTCCTTCAAGTATGGAGATGAAGAGCCTGAGGGAGAGATTTTTATCACATGTGTAGAAGTGACGGGTGAATCTGTGATGACAGTCCCTTCCACATTGTGACCCCCTATGGTTGACCCTTCTGTACTGTTGCATTCATTACCCACAAGGCTGGGCACCATTTTTGTTTTTCCTTCTTGATGTTCTCATCATCCTAGGGTCTCTGCTCCAAGGCAGTCTCTCTGTTTAGGATCACTGCACACCTACCTTTAGACCCTTGAACACCGTATGCTCCTCGAGATCAGGGAATTTGTTGTTTCTTTGTATTGACTCTTCCAGTTCAGTGCAGTGGAGTGCAGTGGGATGCACTGAGCACTTGTTGGGGATCAATAAATATTATTACCGCTAGTACTACCTCCCCAAAAGGGCACCAACAAGACATATACAGCTCTTTCTAGAAATGTGGAATTCTATTTGTGTTCACTATTGTATAAGGCAAGTTTCTAAGGATATACTGTGAGCAAGACTTAATAATAATAATAATAATAATAATGTTGATATTTGTTAAGTGCTTACTATGGGCAGAGCACCGTTCTAAGCACTGGGGTAGATACGGGGTAATCAGACTGTCTCACATGAGGGTCACAGTCTAAATGACCACTTTACAGATGAGGGAACCGAGGCCCAGAGAAGTTAAGTGACTTGCCCACGGTCACGCAGCTGACAAGTGGCAGAGGTGGGATTCGAACCCATGACCTCTGACTCCAAAGCCCGGGCTCTTTCCACTGAGTGACACTGCTTCTCTAAGCAGCGTCACCTATTAGGCCTAACTCCAAAGCAACATACTATATTTGAAAGCATTTATGCTTATTAGTACTATTGCTATTATTGTGATTATATTTTGCTGTTATTAATAACAATAACTATTATGCTATTTGTTAAGCACTTACTATGTGCCAAGCACTGTTCTAAGCACTCGGCTAGATACAAGGTAATCAGGTTGTCCCATGTGGGGCTCCCACTTTTAATCCCCATTTTACAGATGAGGTAAGCGAGGCACCGAGAAGTAAAGTGTGACTTGCCCAAGGTCACACAGCAGACAAGTGACGGAGTCGGGATTAGAACCCACATCCTCTGACTCCCAAGCCTGTGCTCTTTCCACTAAGCCATGCTGCTTCTCTTATTATTGTATCAGTTAAGGGCTTATTATGTGCGGAGCACTGTTCTAGGCTCTGGGACCGATACGAGATTAATAAGGTCAGAAACAGTCCTTTTCCCATGTGGAATTATTAATATTATTATTATTATTATTTCCCAGTCTAAGGAAAGTCTGAGTACTTTCAAGGGAATACGGACTAAACTCCACCAATCCTTGGGCAGTTAAGAGATTCTCTTTCAGGAGAAGCAATGTGGTCTAGTGGATTGAGATGGTGACTGTGTCCAATCCGATTTTCTTGTGTCCACCCCAGCGCTTGGTACAGTTCCTGGCACATAGTATGTGCTTAACAGACACCACAATTATTATTCTTATTACTTCCCCCGGCGCACAGAGAAGTCAGGCAAGGACGTTGCCCACTGCAAAGTGCAGGTGCCATCTCTAGTCACATTAGCCAGCTAGAGGCAGAACCGAGACTAGAAGCCAAGCTTCCCGATTCTCAGAATAGTGCTCCATCCACCAACGCTACTGAATCGGGTACAGCCTAGGTGATGGGTAATTGAATGCGGTGGCTGATGATGGAAATCGAAGCAACAAGTGACACTGGAGGGTGAAAAACAGAAGTCTCCAATGTCTGAAAGAGCATTGCAGACAGCCTGTCTGAGTTGTTTCCTTTAGGGGGTAAATGATCTTGATTAAAAAGAAAAAAAAACTATCTGATTTCTTAGTTTGTGACATCTTCATGCAGTTGCGCTTCTGGGCCATTCTAAGTGACTCCATGCCTGATGTGTGTGAAGAAGAAAGAATCTCGTTGCTGCGGAGAGATACTGATCTCCCATCATCAAGAGCAGGGAGATTTGGCTCAATCTCTGATCTCACATCTCTCCTTCTCTGCCTTAGGTCCAATCTGTGAGTCACTACCAGGTTTCTTAACAGTTCCCAACAAGGGTGGAGGAAATTTTTCTGGGAGAACTTATGTAAGGGAAAATGCCACACCTTGAGCTTTGAAGGATAACCAGCTATTGGGAACACCCCTCTTGACCGTGACCTGAACCAGGTGATGTCTTAGACTAAGAAGTGAGATCTATTGGCTTGAAATTCCCTTTCCTTACTTAGAAATATAAGATTTCATTTTTGTTAGGAGGAGATCAAAAATGGCGAAGCGACATGACATTCCCAGGGAGCTGATGCAAATGTTAAGGAATCATTTTATAACTGTGTTGAGATTCCTTTCTTTTAGAAGTCCTTGAAAACACTAAAGGTTTGACAGAAAAACTATTCACACTATCTTTGGAATGACTACAAGCCCCCGAATGCATTGGTCTCTCCTCATCCCTAAAACACCCAGACATTTCTCTCCTGGGGCTACCATTTTGAAGAGTGGCCAATGGAGAAGAGGTAAATTTGAATCATTTAATTTACACCGATTGGAATGGGGGAGCCTATGACTGGACTGAACCAGACTGGGTTCATTTGGGAACTGGCCCTACCTAAAGAAACCGTATTTTTAGAAGCTCAAAATAGAATGGAGACTGGGCCTCAGGAAGATGAGATTTTAATTGGCAAAACACACCAACAGGCACACACTCGTACAGACGAATAAATGCACACAGAGGAGGAGGCTCAGGAAGAAACCAGTTTAACTTTGATGGAGGTGGCAGAGCTGATGCTGAGGAGGAATAGAAGGAGGAGGAGGAAGAGAGAGAGTCTGGGTGGCTAATCCTCGACTCTCTGAGCCCGAGCCTGGGAGTCAGAGGTCACGGGTTCGAATCCCAGCTCTGCCACTTGTCAGTTGTGTGACTGTGGGCAAGTCACTTAACTTCTCTGGGCCTAAATTCCCTCATCTGTAAAATGGGGATTAACTGTGCCACTTTAGAGTCAATCAGCATAGTTAATCAATGGTATTTATTGACTGCCTCCTGGGTACAAGGTCTCACAGCCAACGAGAGGTGGAGCTGGGAATAGAAGTCAGGTCCTCTGAGTCTTAGGCTCATGCTCTTTCCACTAGGTCACACTCCTTCTTGAGGCAGAGGAATAAGGAAAGTGAAGAATATACTACAGGAAATCAATCAGTCAATCACTGCTATTTATTTACTGTGTGCATAGCACTGTACTGAGTGCTTGGAAGAGTGCAATAGAGTTAGAAGATAAGATCCCCGTCCTCTAGGGGCTTACAGTCTAATAGAATTGCTTGAATACTTACTATGTGCAGAAAACTGGACTAAGCCCTTGGGAAAGTATGATAGAGTTAGAAGACACACTCCTCTATTTTAAGAGTCTTATAATGAGTCAATAGATCAGTAGTATTTACCGAGCACTTACTTTGAGCAGATGACCGTACGAAGCACTTGGGAGAGTATATCCGATCTCTGCCCACCAGGAGCTTTCAATCTAGCGGGAGGGATAGACACTAAAATCGTCTACAATCGATGCCTAGAATTCCTTAACTCCCATTCTCTCCTAGACCCCCTCCAATCTGGCTTCCGTCCCCTCCACTCTACCGAGACCGCTCTCTCTAAGGTCACCCGTGACCTCCTTCTTGCCAAATCCAATGGCTCCTACTCCATTCTGATCCTCCTTGACCTCTCTGCTGCCTTTGACACTGTCGACCATCCCCTCCTCCTCCATACCTTATCTCACCTTGGCTTCACGGACTCTGTCCTCTCCCGGTTCTCCTCTCACCTCTCTGGCCGATCATTCTCGGTCTCCTACGCTGGAGCCTCCTCCCCCTCCCATCCTTTAACTGTTGGAGTTCCTCAAGGGTCAGTTCTCGGCCCTCTTCTGTTCTCCATTTACACTCACTCCCTCGGTGAACTCATCCGCTCTCACGGCTTTGACTACCATCTCTACGCAGATGACACGCAGATCTACATCTCCGCCCCTGTCCTCTCCCCCTCCCTTCAGGCTCGCATCTCCTCCCGCCTCCGGGACGTCTCCACCTGGATGTCAGCCCGCCACCTAAAACTCGACATGAGCGAGACTGAGCTCCTCATCTTCCCTCCCAAGCCCGGTCCGCTCCCAGACTTCTCCATCACCGTGGATGGCACGACCATCCTTCCCGTCCCGCAGGCCCGCGATCTCGGTGTCATCCTTGACTCGTCTCTCTCGTTCACCCCACGCATCCTATCCGTTACCGAGACCTGCCGGTTTCACCTCTACAATATCGCCAAGATCCGCCCTTTCCTCTCCACCCAGACGGCTACCTTACTATTACGGGCTCTCGTTATATCCCGGCTAGACTACTGTGTCAGCCTTCTCTCTGACCTCCCTTCCTCCTCTCTCGCCCCGCTCCGGTCTATTCTTCACTCCGCTGCCCGGCTCATCTTCCTGCAGAAACGATCTGGGCATGTCACTCCCCTTCTTAAACAACTCCAGTGGTTGCCTATCGACCTCCGCTCCAAACAAAAACTCCTCACTCTAGGCTTCGAGGCTCTCCATCACCTCGCCCCTTCCTACCTCTCCTCCATTCTCTCTTTCTACCGCCCACCCCGCACGCTCCGCTCCTCTGCCGCCCACCTCCTCGCCGTCCCTCGGTCTCGCCCATCCCGCCGTCGACCCCCGGGTCACGTCCTCCCGCGGTCCCGGAACGCCCTCCCTCCTCACCTCCGCCAAACTGATTCTCTTTCCCTCTTCAAAACCTTACTTAAAAATCACCTCCTCCAAGAGGCGTTCCCAGACTGAGCTCCTCTTCCCCCTCTACTCCCTCTGCCATCCCCCCTTTACCTCTCCGCAGCTAAAGCCTCATTTTCCCCTTTTCCCTCTGCTCCTCCACCTCTCCCTTCCCATCCCCACAGCACTGTACCCGTCCGCTCAACTGTATATATTTTCGTTACCCTATTTATTTTGTTAATGAATTGTACATCGCCTTGATTCTATTTAGTCGCCATTGTTTTTACGAGATGTTCTTCCCCTTGACGCTGTTTAGTGCCATTGTTCTCGTCTGTCCGTCTCCCCCGATTAGACCGTAAGCCCGTCAAACGGCAGGGACTGTCTGTATCTGTTGCCGACTTGTTCATCCCAAGCGCTTAGTACAGTGCTCTGCACATAGTAAGCGCTCAATAAATACTATTGAATGAATGAATAAAATCACTTCAGTATAGGAAGAAAAAGAAAATGGAAAAATGGATATTTGGGTGAGTGAATGCTTGCAGGGCATTTCAGTCGGTAGGTACAAAAGTACTACGGGGGCTAACAGAGCAGTGAGATTCTATGATCCCCCTCCCAGAGAAACCAACTGGAGAAATTAGTAGAGGAGTACATCCCTGAAGGAAATTGATACTCCAACCCTCCCTCTCCCCTTCACTTTTGAATGGGCAAAATGACTGCCATCTAAAATGATTTCCCTGAATGTGTTTTCGATCATGGTCTTGTGCCACATTCGATTTTTAACCTTCCTAGAAAAGCTGCTTGTTTCAGAGAACACCCTGCATCCAGTGTGCTCCTGTTACTGAACTTGTGGACAATATCTTCTCTGAAGCTTCCCCTGCTTGAGGGGAAAAAAAGAAATCCTCCCTTGTCAGGAATTCCAAGGGGAAAAAAAAAGTTGTGTAATGTATTCAGCTTCACTGATTTCTCTCCCTGCTCCTGTTCTGTCTAGTCAGCACGCAGGATAGCCGTGGGCCCTCAGCCTGGAATGAGTAATCTGATAAATATGTGCACGGGGCTGTCACGGTTGGCACTCAGTCCCCTGGAAATAGTGTTGAGCAATAACGATGACGTTTGGCTTTTAGAGGAACCGGTCGGATTAAATGTGAGGAGTGACACCCTGGGCTGGAGTCTGTGGGACTGAGGGCCAGAAACAAATTTGGGGCAATGGGTGTGGTGGGGTTTGCCAAGACCAGTTGGATCCTGGGATCAAAAAGTTGGTCTGAGTTTGTTCTCTGACTCTAAGGATGCATGTCGCTTCTGAGAGTGTATCTACAATATGTACGAGGGTGGGGGCCGGGGAGCCAAGGGAAGGTTTGGTAGGAAGAGAAGGGGGATGAAATGCAGAGGAGATAAATCCTGGTGAAGCCCCAGACCTTCCCAGACCCGATTCCGGTCGAAGAGTTACTCTTTAGATGGCCTAGTGAGGATTTTTTCCTTGGCAACCGGCAGCGAAATGAAAACCGAACCGAAGTGCTCTATAATAATAAGTTACAAGTTCGACATCTGTAGCCCCGCAAGCTCCAGCCTGCAGACAGTCAGTTGGCTGTGACGATGCCAGACCGTGGAAGGAGTCGGGCCGGTCTGGCGCACGGGACCTAAAGTGATTCAGCAGGCTTCTCTTCTGAACTCAGCGTGGCTGGGCTTGCCCATGGGTCCATCCCCACGGGAGTCTTTGACCTTCCTTCCCTTCTCTTTCCCACCGCCACCTGTAGATGACGGACAGGACTCCTGTGGGAAATCCAGGAGAACACGCCTCCGGCCCAGGCCCGGTTTAATGTTTAGTTGAACTGGAACTTCTTGAGAATTCATTTACTCATTCATTTAATCGTATTAATTCAGTGCTTACCCGTGCAAAGCACTATACTAAGCACTTGGGAGAGTACAGTGTAACAAAGACACATTCCCTTCCCGAATGTATCTCGGATTCAGTTCAGCATTGTAGTTTCTCTGTGGGGAGCAGGGTAGGACAGTGTGTTGATTAAATTAAATAGTTTTATCTAATATATCTGGACAGTTGGGCTGATAATAGTGGCATTTTTAAGTGCTTACTATGTGCCAAGCACTGTACTGAGCACTGTGGTAGATAAAAGACAACCAGATTAGACACAGTCTCTATTTTACGTGTGGCTCATAGTTGAAGGAAGCGGAAGAACTGGTAATTAAACCCCATTTTACAGATAAGCTCAGTCATAGAAAAGTTAAGTGACCTACTCGAGATCACACAGCAGAAAGATGGTGGAGCCAGGACTAGGACCCACGTTTCCCGATTCCCAGGCTGATGATCTTTCTCCTAACCTATGTTGCTTTATGAAACTTTATTATTATTATTATTATTAATGATAATAATAATATTTGTTAGGGCTCACTATATACCAAACACTCCCTCCCTCTGCTCTACCCTCCCTGCCCCACAGCACTTGTGTAGATATGTACATATTTATTATCCTATTTATTTTATTAATGATGTGTATTTATCTATAATTCTATTTATTTATACTGATGCTATTGATGCCTGTCCACTTGCTTTTGCTTTGTTTCATTGTCTGTATCCCCCCTTCTAGACTGTGAGCTCGTTGGGTAGGGATTGTCTCTATTGCCAAATTGGACTTTCAAAGCGAGTAGTACAGTGCTCTGCGCACAGTAAGCGCTCAATAAATAGGAAGGAAGGAAGGAAGGAAGGAAGGAAGGAAGGAAGGAAGGAAGGAAGGAAGGAAGGAAGGAAGGAAGGAAGGAAGGAAGGAAGGAAGGAAGGAAGGAAGGAAGGAAGGAAGGAAGGAAGGAAGGAAGGAAGGAAGGAAGGAAGGAAGGAAGGAAGGAACAAAATAGGTCAGGTTCAGTCCCTGTCTCACAGCTCACAGTCTAAGTGGGAGGAAAAAAGGGTATTTAGTCTCCACTCTCTAAATGAGGAATTTGAGGTACAGAGAAGTTAAGTGAGTTGCCCAAGGTCACAGAGCAGGCGAGTGGCTGGGTTGGGATTAGAACCCAGGTCCTCTGACTCCCAGGCTCATAGTCTTTCCACTAGGCCAGGTTGCTGCTTTGCACTTCTACTGACCTCCTTAGATCTACCTCTCTTAAGGCCTGAATTATTATAGTCACCACTTCATCCAGCACCTCCTTACTCAATTTCTCCACCTATAAATTGAGGGTAAGAGGCAGCATCACCTAACGGAAAGAGCTAGGGTGGAGGTTACATTATTATACTCTCCCAAGTGTTTAGTACAGAGTTCTACCCCTCAGTAACCTTTCAGTAAATATGACTGGTTACTTGATACTACAGTATCACCATCTGAAAATGGGGATAATTATCCTTTCCGTAGCCATTGTCACAAACAGCAAAACCAATCCAGAACGATGTTCTCAAAACTGTTCTCTGCTCAGTTTTCTTTGCAACTGAAAGGGGATTGTGCAATGACCCCACATCTCACAATAATCCAGAGTTGACAGGGGTTTGAACCGAAACCTCCCCGTTGCCCCATACGTACCTGGACTTTGGATTGTGTGACTGTGTTCTTCTGGGACTCTCCTGACTCAGCTGCCTGATGACCCCTTCTCCACTTCAAACCACGCATAAAAGATCTCTCTTGGCTTCATTCCAAAGATCAAAATTTTCTATCTTTATCTCTGGAGAGATGTTTCTCCACAATAGGCTCCTGCTGATGGAATATAGGCACCCAAACAGTCACTTCGAGAAGGGTGAGCTCTCCCACTACCCTTAATGGCACGTCTAACTTTAAAGACCAATTATACCCCCTGAAGAATTACCCTTCCGGGCAAATTCAACTCCTTACTCTCTACTATCCTTCCTTCTTCCCTTCTGCTGCGATTCATAGACAAGACTGGGAGATCATGAAAGTGTCTCTGAAGTATCTCCCATTTGGGGAGGTTTTCTGAGACTGGGATATACTGGCTGGGCACTAAGGTACTAGAGTCAAGTTTTGGCTTCAGAAACGTTCCGCTAGGTTGAATGAAATTCCCGAATTTGTAACCTGTATCCTGTTCAGATACAAGCAGCGTGGCTCAGTGGAAAGAGCCCGGGCTTGGGAGTCAGAGGTCATGGGTTCGAATCCCGGCTCTGCCACTTGTCAGCTGGGTGACTGTGGGCAAGTCACTTCACTTCTCTGGGCCTCAGTTACCTCATCTGGAAAATGGGGATTAACTGTGAGCCTCACGTGGGACAACCTGATTCCCCTGTGTCTACCCCAGCGCTTAGAACAGTGCTCTGCATATAGTAAGCGCTTTAGGAAGCAGCGTGGCTCAGTGGAAAGAGCGTGGGCTTGGGAATCAGAGGTCACGGGTTCTAATCCCGGCTCTGCCGCTGGTCAGCTGTGTGACATTGGGCAAGTCACTTCACTTCTCTGTGCCTCAGTTACCTCATCTGTCAAATGGGGATTAAAAAACTGTGAGCCCCACGTGGGACAACCTGATCACCTTGTATCCCCCTGCGCTTAGAACAGTGCTTTGCACATAGTAAACGCTTAACAAATACCGCACTTTATTTAAGTCACTGAGGATGTTTTATATGATAAAAATCCATGTTAAGCACCATTATGAGTCCTGGAGGTTCCAAGGATTTGTCCTTTCATGTCCCAGGTGACCCGGCAGACTGAAATTCTGGGTAACTGCCCTGTTGGAGAGCCAAAGATTAGACCAATATTAATAGAATCTAAGCATCTCCCAATACTAAATGTTCTTGATGAATTTAGAAATGGATTTTGATCTTCAGGAACAAAGTTTTGACAGATTTCCTCTAGCTAAATGGAATAGGATAATTTTCCACAAGAAATTCAAAATATCTATCAATGTGGCATTGGTACAGCATACACACAGCAATTAACACCTACACAGAAATATGTACTCTATCTGTATTGTTGTCCATTTTCGAAGAGGGCACTAAGGACAATGAAATTCACCTTGGGGGTGGAGGGGTAGTGTGTGTGCTTGTGTGTGTTTGCTCACAGCCCCAACTATACTATACACACACAAAGGCTGACCCTTGTTGCGCTGTTATGTTTGTGACTGTCAGCACCTGGTGCTGTGTTTCCTATAGCCTCCATGTTCTTTGATCCTTATAGAATATCTGCTCCAACAGAGCTCCTTCCTCACTGATGACAAGGTGCTATTATCGCTTGCTCTAAAACGACTGATTCCCAGAACTCAACTGGAAGGCAGCACTGAAACCTATACAAATACACCACCGAGATGCCACTTGTAGAATGAGATGATGCAAGCTATTACCCTAGAATGAGATGGTGCAAGCTATCACGCTCTCTGTAAGTTGGTCGAAGACACTGAGGTGAATTCCTTTTTTTCTCCAAATGCTCTGATATGGGTCACGCTGATCTGCAGGCCAGTTTTAAGATCTCCAAAATTGGTACTTTTCAACTCTTTTTTGAATCGTGTTATGATGTGACTCTCCTCTCCTGACTACTGATTTTTTCATGTGATTTTTTTTATGGTATTTAAGCACTTACTACGTGCCAGGCACTGTACTGAGCACTGGGTGGATACAAGATAATCAGTTTGGACACAGTCCTTATCCCACATGGGGCTGACAGTCTTCATCCTCACTTTGTGGTTCAGTTAACTGAGACACAAAGAAGTTAAGTGACTTGCCCAAAGTCACTCAGAAGACAAGTGGCGGAGCCGGATTTGGAACTCAGGTCCTCTATCAGGCCCGAGTTCTTTCCACTGTGCCCCTGTTCCATTGTGAAATATTAGCAGTTCTTGGAAATTCTACCTCACTTTGGTGGATGATTAAGATTTAGTGCCATAGCTCTGAATAATTTATACTATGCTTTTTGGATTAACATTTACCTCACTAGATCTCACTGACATCCCACAGCTGTAAATCCTATTATTATTTCCTTTCCTCTCCATCCAAACTGTTTTTACTTTGCTCCAAGTATTTATCATATCACAGCTTGACTACTGCATCGGCCTCCCCATTGACCTCCTTGCCTCCTGACTCTCCCCACTCCAGTCTACACGTCACTCTGCTGCTGAGGTCATTTTTTTAATAAAATGTTCAGTCCACATCTCCCCACTCTTCAGAACGCCCCTATTCACCGCCACATCTTACAGAAACTCCTTACCATTGGCTTTAAAGCACTCAGTCCACCCCCCTCCTACCTTACCTTGCCGATTTCTTACAGCAACCCAGTCCACGTACTTTGCTCCCTTAATGCCAACTTCCGTGACGAACCTCAGTCTCATCTATCTCGCCCATGACTCCTTGACCACTTCCTCACTCTGGTCTGGAACTCCATCCCTCTTCATACATGATAGATCACCAATCTCCCCACTTTTTAAAATCACATCTCTTTCAAGATACCTTCCCGATTAAGCCATCTTTTCCTCTACACCCTCTCCCTTCTGCGGAGAGTCCCAGGATATTCACTCCACCCTCAGCCCCACAGCACGTAAGTACATATCTGTAATTTATTTACTAATTTAAATGTCTGGCTCCCCCTCTAGACTGTAAGCTTCTTGTGGGCAGGGAACATGTCTACCACTTCTATCGCATTGTACTCTTTCTCAAGCACCTAACACATGCTCGGCACACAGTAAGCATTCGATCCACACCATTCATTGATTGATTATGGGAAAATCAATCAAGCAATGATATCCACTGAGTGCTTTCTGGGTGCAGAACCCTGTACTAAGCACTTGGGGGAATACCATAGAGTTGATAAACACAATCCCTGTCCTCCAAGATCTTACAATTCCGTGAGAACTTATATCAAATTGCACAGTGCTTCTGACATTGCTTTCAGAGAGTTGATCTGAGTAAACTTCATCTACAATAATCTGTTGTATTCTTTAATGACTATGCCACCTAGAGCCATGAAGTTGAATGATGATAATTGAATTTTTGTTAAGGGTTTACCACGGGCCAAGCCCGGGGTAAATACAAGAAATTTAGGTCAGACACAGTCCCTGTTCCACAGTCTAAATAGGAGAAAGAACAGGTATTGAATCCCCATTTCCTAGTTAAGGAAACTAAGCACAGAGAAGTAAAATGATGAGCCCAAGGGTACACAGAAGGCAAGTGGCAGAGCCGGAATTAGAGCCCAGGTCCTCTGCCTCCCAGGCCAGTATGCTTTTCACTAGGTCATGCTGCTTCTCTTCTTGAGCAGGCACTGAGGAAAAATGTTTAGGGAAGAAGAAACAGAACTAAATGAATCATCTTTACCAGTGGAAGAAGCTTCCAAAGCTCTCTGAAGCAGGCTAGAGCTAAATGCCTCTCAGGTACCTAAGTCAACATCATGAGATTTTATCGAGCTTCCAACATGCACATAGCGAAGTACAGCAACACCACCTTGCCAATCCCATGAAACCTGACAAAAGGATGCTTATTGAAGCCTAAATCGTGGAATACAGAGCAAGTAGTACCAGTATTTACTGAGAGCCCCTTTGGGTGCAGTGTACTCTTCTTCTAAGCGCTTGAGCAAGTGAAACAGAATCAGGGTGCGCGTTTTCTGACCTCAGTGAGTTTGCGCTCTTAGATATACAGTTAATAATTATGGGATTTTTAAGTGCTTACTATGAAATAAAAATAATCATGGAATTTGTTAAGCGCTTAGTAGGTGTCAAGCATTGCTCTAAGTGCTGGGCTAGATACGAGCTAAGCGGATTAGTCACAGACCCTGTCCCACTTTAGGCTCACAGTCTTAATCCCCATTTTACAGATGAGGTAACCAAAGCAGAGAAAAGTGAAGCGACTTGACCAAGGTGACACAGCAGACAAGTGACAGAGGCAGGATCAGAACCCATGACCTTCTGACTCCCAGGCCCGTGCTCTATCCACTAGTCCATGCTACTTCCCTATGTTATCAGCTGTGCACTGTTCTAAGTGCTAGGGTATATACAAGATAATCAGGTTGGACACAGTCCGTGTAACACATGGAGTTCACAGCCTAAGTAGGAGGAAGGACAGGTATTGAATCCCCATTTTATAAATTAGGAAACTGAGGCATCGGGAAGTTAAATGACTTGCCCAAGGTCACACTGCAGGCAAGTTTCAGAGTGCAAATTAGGACCCAGATCCTCTGACTTTGAGCTCCATGCTCTTTCCACTAGACAACACTGTTCACTTGCCTTATTTGCTTTACACGTTTGAGGGAAAGGAGATGTTAAAACCAAGGACAGCTCACTCTCGATTTATTTGAAGAGTATTAGTTTAAAAGATTTTGAAAAGCACTGGTTTCATTCAGAACACAGGGATCCAACTCAAATCTTTGAGGACGCCCAGACGGCAAAACTGAATTTCTTGGTTCTAAGCAAAAAAGATTTTCAGGGCTCATTGGATTTCAAATATTCTTAAAAAATAGATGTTTCGATGAGTTAAGTTTAAATGAATCAGAAACACATGGGTTGAATGTCCTTTGAAATACACATGTTTTAAAAGATGGGAAAAACTTGGACAGAGAGAACTATGAGACCTGCCAAATGCAAAACATTTAGAGAAGATTTAGAGAAGGCCAGAGAATAGTTTGTTTCCTCCTCCCCTGATGAGAACCTGTGAGGTCTAAATGCTCTTTATTTGAGGGGTTCTGAGCAATAAATCTAATGGAAGCACAAATGGATGAGTCCATCTGAACATAGTGTAGAATCACATTAACGAGCAATGGAAGCACCATTTGCTTCCATCGATCCTGAATTCAGTGTGGGACAAGCATCTGGGATTGTCTCCAGAGTCAGTCATCTGCTTGGGGTTGCCAAAAGAAGTCTGATGTAGGTGGGGCCTAACATTTATGAGTTGGGAGTCGGAAGGACAGGAGACAAACACTTCCAGAGTCACATTTTGAGACGGGGGCGGTCATTATTCCCAAATTATCGTTAAAGACTCTTTCAATCTTATGCATGCATTGCATCCGTCCTATGGAGTGGAATTTTATCCCCTTCCGAAGCACGCTATTTTCCCAGTAGTATTTATTTAGCATCGACTCTATGCAGAGCACTGTACTAAACTCTTAGAGAGTACAACAGAGCTAGAAGATATGATTAAGAAGGTTACAGTCTACAGGGGGAGAGAGACACTAAAATAAATTACTGATGGAGGAGTAATAGAGTACATTAAATTTGTACGTAAATGCTAGAGTAGTTATGGGAATGCAAGTGCTTTGGAGGAAGACAAAATGAAGAAGAGAAAAGAAAACCGGGTTTGTCGATGAGTCAGTGCCCAAATTGGGGATTAAGACTGCGAGTCTGACGTGGGACAGGGACTGTGTTCAACCCGATTTGCTTGTATTCAGCTCAGCGCTTAGTACAGTGCTTGGCACACCGTAAGCGCTTAAAAAATACCACAGTTATTGTTGTTATTATTATTATTACAGGTAGGGTTTTAAACATCCCCATAAACAACCCAAGATTTTTCAATTAAAATTCTCCCAAGCTATTTTCACCGGAAACTGTAGTCACTTCAGCTCAAACAGGCTCGTCGCTAATGCCAGTTAATCTCAAGGAAAACCTCATATCCATTGGCTCCCGCAGTCCCCAGCAGGCTTTCATGAACAGATCACGGTCTTCGTAAACTGCCGTTTCTCAGTCAGTAAAATCAGAGCAAAGCAAGCTTCTCCCAGCTGAGAGCCCAGCCTTTTGCTTTAATGCTTATGTAACATCTGGATAGCAAACCTGCTCCACCTTCATAATAATTTGAGAGTCTCTTCAGCTCCTGGCATCATGCACAAGAGGGAATAGAACCAGAACTTGCTAGTGCAATTCAAATTGCTTCTATTAAACTAAGAATCTGCTAAATGATCAGCTCCTTTACAGTTTTATTGTGCTCTGAAATATTTCATCCAATTTTATTTATCTTCAGAGGGTCCAGCACCTGGCCAACAATCCTCAGGGCTTATATTGAATGGAGTCACAGTTGCATTCCTTTTGTTTCCTTATGAGCATCTCTTTATGCTCTATTACATCCTCCTTCCTATAAGTTATTTTCATGCCTTTCTCCCCCACTAATCTGTAAACTCCTTGAGGGAAGGGATTATGTCTTCCACTTCTATTGTACTGTCGCTAGTGCTTAGTTCAGTGTTCTGCAGGCAATAGGTGCTCAAAAAATTACCTTGATTGATTGAGAAGCAGCATGGCCTAGTGGATAGAGCACGGGCCTAGGAGACAGAAGGACCTGGGTTCTAATCCCAGCTCTGGCACTTGACGGCTGTGTGACCTCGGGCAAGTCACTTTGCTTCTCTGTGCTTCAGTTCCCTCACCTGTAAATTGAGGATTAAGACTGGGAGCCTCATATGGGACCGGGGCTGGGTCTGACCTGATTCACTTGCATCTACCTCAACTCTTAGTACAGTACTTGACACATAGTAAATGCTTTAGAAATACCATAAAAAAAGTTAAATGGAAAGCCTAATGAGAATTTCCATGCACATGCCCAGAGCAACTTTTGGCTCCAACAGAACCCAAGGCTGAACTCTAACTAAGCCATAGGGATCATCGTTTCCAATCTTTGAATTTGGGGTGACCCCCTCCGAAACTCAAAGTAGTCTAATACTTAAATTCTGATTAGCGTATCTGCTTTTTCAGCCAGGAGCTTTATTCATTCCGTGATGTGGGCAGGGTGGCTTAGTGGAAAGAGCTCCATTTCACCGGTCAAAGGCATAAAGCCAGTTTGCAATACATCATTAAACTCTTTCTCGTATTTTGAGATTTGCTTTCCAGAGGAGGGTCATGTTCCCCTAAAAAGCAGGCAAGGGCACTGAAAAATTTGGCTTCCATAACAGGACGATCTTGCACGCAATTCTCATTGTTATGAACAATTCGGACTAATGAGTGACCCTATCAGATGATGACAAAACATAAGCAACTATCTCTGTTGACTTGAATAATAATAGTTGCAAATAAATAATAAACATCATAACGGTGGTATTTGTTAAGTGCATATGTGGGCCACGCACAGGGGTAGATACGATACAGTCAGATCAGAAACACTCCCCGTTCCAGGTTCCTAGTCTAAGGGGAGGGAGAACGGGCATTTAATCTTCATTTTATAGATGAGGATACTGAGGTGCAGGAAAGTTAAGTGACTCGTCCAAGGACACACGGCAGACATATGGCCAAAGTGGGATTCAAATCCAGGTCTCCTGATTCCCAATCTTGTGCTCTTTCCATTAGGCCAAGCATATAACAAACGCGATGGCTGAAATATATTGACAACATAGAATTTTCAAATAGTTTTACGTAATAACGAAGGAGTCTATTAAGCGCATTCAAGACGTCAAGGACCGTGTTAAGTACTGGGGGAGATACAAGATGATCAAATCGGAGTCAGCCGCAAGGCAAAAATCTCAGTCCCCGTGTATAATGTGGGGTCTCATTCAGTCCTCCATTCAATCGTATTTATTGAGCACCTACTGTGTGCGGAGCACTGTATTAAGTGTTGGGGAGAGTACAACGTAACAATAAAGACACATTCCCTACCCACATTGAGCTTACAGACTAGAGGGGGAGCTACACATTGGCATAAACAAATATAAATAAATCGATTAGAGATATGTACTTAAGTCCTGAGCTCCTAGGAAGTTTGTGGCAATAGTGTGTGGGTGGCCAGACGGGGGACTTCCAGGAGAGGAAGCTGTGGTAGTCACCACTTCTTCCAGGTCAGTGGCTGTCGCAGCTCTCCCTTTTATAGCCTCACTTCCCCTTGGCCTGGCCGAGCCCCCCTTCCCTGAGACACTAGCCCCTCACCACTGCATATATCACACCCAACTGGCTTCCAAACGCAGGCTGCTGCTTCTTTCTGTTTTCCTTTCAATGGTATCTGGTAAGCATTTAAAATGTGGCCTGCACTGTATTGAGCGCTGGGATAGGTGCAAGTGTATCAGGTTAGATACAGCCCATGTCCCGTATGGGGCTCACGGTCTTTATCCCCATTTTACAGAGGAGATAACTGAGGCACTGAGAACTGAAGTGGCTTGCCCAAGGTCACACAGCTGACAGGTGACAGAGGAGGGATTAGAACCCAGGTCCTTCTGACTCCCAAGCCCATGCTCCAGGCACTAGGCCGCTCTGCTTGGTTATGGGGGCCGCAGGGTGGATCCACAGGAAGGGAGGTGTCGGGGAGAGGGACTTTGGTCTCCTTTTGAGTCAGTCCTGGATTTCTCTGAATAAATGAGGTGGCTAGGGGGCATCACGGCAGCTACTTGTGCTCCTTCCTGGCACAAAACTTCCTGGAAAGCACTGATCCTCTTGATTCATTTTTTTCCTCAGATAATAAGGTGTTTATTAAGTGATTAATATCTTCCAAGGGCTGTGCTGAGTGCTGGGATAAGATAATCAGAGTAGGAAGAGCAAATATCTTCTCCCCATTTTACAGTTGAGGCCCAGAGAAGTTCACAGTTGCATCAAAGTCATGCTCTAAGATCACTCCATCAATCAATTGTATTTTTGGAGCACTGAGTGCAGAGCACTGTATTAAGCATTTGGAAGAGTACAATATAACAGAGTGGGTGGGCATGTTCCCTGCCAAGATGGAGCTTGCAGTCTCGATGGGGAGCTTAGAATCTAGAGGTAAGAAGAGTCATTGTCTTCACTCCATTTGACAGATGAGGACATTGAGGCAGGAAGAGGTTAGGTGACTTGCCCAAGATCTCACAGCAGCCCAGTGGAAGAGGTGGGACCGGAACCTGGGTCTTCTGAGTCCCAACCTCCTGCTTTTTGGGATCCAGATGTTTGGGATCACGGGACTGACTGCTCTCCCTTCCCAAGCTTTCTGCCTCTCTCCAACCATTGCCTGTCAGTCTAGGAAGATGGTCTCTTCCTTCTCTGTTATTATTCATGAATATACCTTTTCTCTCTTCCTACCCCAAGTATACAAAATCTCCTATTTTAGGGGCTCACGGAAGTTAAGGAAGAATCAGTGCATTCTTTCTTTTCCACCCAAGGAGTAGACAGAGAGATGATGGAGAGCTAGTCAAACAAGCCTGAGGAGATCCTTAAATATAGGGACAACGCCATGAGGGTGATGATACCTAGCGCCCTTTAATCAAAGAACTGTAGCAAATGGAAAAAGGCTGGAAGTGCCCTCTGAGGGCCTTAATCATCTCACCTGGTGTGATTGTTCAAGGACTTCAGCTGAGGACACAGCCCATCGTTTTCAAGTAGAGGAGGTCGAGAGGGCATTAGCCTTATACTTGAGAGTTAAGATACAGCCATAAAATTGAGTGGCATGTTTACTGCTAGAGGTCTTGGGAGAATTAGGCCACAGCGCAAGAGAAGTTCAATATACTGGTAAGCTTCCTCTCCTTTAAGCCCTTTTTTTTTTTGGTGTGTGAGGGGAATCTACATTCAGAGGGGGCTGCAGATTCTAAGTGGTTTTACTGATGGTCGATGCTTGGGTTTGCTCACCTTATGGCATGAGAGTGGAATGAGGAGGAGAGAGTGATGCTGATCCCTGGTGAGGGGCCAGTGATGACAACTTGGAGGTCACAGGGAATTTTGGATAGTTTGATGGACTTGGATAAGGATGTATGGTTAAACCTTGACTAACCCTCCAAACCTGAGAAATAATAACGATAATCATGATATTTGTTAAGCACTTACTCGGTGCCAGGCACTGTACTAGGTGCTGGGGTGGATACAAACAAAATGACATGAACACAGCTCACAGTCTCGATCCTCATTTTACAGATGAGGTAACTGAGGCATGGAAAAGTTAAGTGATTTGCCCAAGGTCACACAGCAGACAAGTAGCAGAGCCGGGATTAGAATCCATGACCTTCTGACTCCCAGGCCCGTGCTCTATCCACTACGCAGCGTGGGTCAGTGTAAAAAGCCCGGGGTTGGGAGTCAGAGGTCATGGGTTCGACTCCAGGCTCTGTCACTTGTCAGCTGTGTGACTGTGGGCAAGTCACTTAACTTCTCTGTGCCTCAGTTACCTCATCTGTAAAATGGGGATTGTGAGCTTCACGTGGGATAACCTGATTACCCTGTATCTACCCCAGCGCTTAGAAAAGTGCTCTGCACATAGTAAGCGCTTAACAAATACTAACATTATTATTATTATTATGCCATTTTATTGTTACTACAATTGGGTAGTGGCAGAATGCTTCTACCAGCTCAAATAAGGTTGAAAATTCAAATAGGTTGGGAGAAATGGGAGTGAGACTAGGATCATCTGCCAGTTCAGGATGTCAGACAAACCAGCTTGAACTCTTTCTCAAAAGTGTTGTGTTTGGCAAAAATGAAACACACATTTTTCCTCACCATTTGAAAACCAAAGGATGTTAAGTAAATGCTGCTTCATTTCCCTCAGCTCAGTTAATGCTTTATTTATTTGTCTGACTCACTGGATGTCCTAGAAAGCATCTGAATCTCCTTTTCAATGTCTCCTTCTAGTTCCAAGTCTTGGGTTTGAACACTGAAGTAATCGTCAAGACTATTGAGCATTTAATGTGTGCAGAAAATCGTACTAAGTACTCAGAAAAGTGTAATGGACAGATCTTGGGCAAGTCACCTAACTTCTCTGTGCCTCAGTTACCTCATCTATAAAATGGGGATTAAAACTGTGAGCTCCATGTAGGACAGGGACGGTGTCCAACCAGATTACCTTGTATCTACCCCAGCACTTAGAGTGCTTAACACCTAGTAGTGCTTAACAAATACCATTTTTTTTAAGTGATATGGTCCCTGCTCTTAAAACGCTCACGGGTCCTTCATATATATGTAATTTTGGCTCAAGCGCTCTGTAGTTCCGGCTCAGGAAGTATTGGGAAACCTGGATCCTGAAAGTCCCCAGTTCTTCATTTTCTTCTGACAAATGCCAAAATCAATCATATAAGAAGCTTACAAAATCAAAGCACTAGCAACTGACACATTCATTTATCCTGCCCTTTGAATTACGCCCATGGAATTGTACCAATCCAGACAACACACTCAGTTGTCAATAGGTTTATGTCCTCTCAAAACATAAGGTGCATTAAATATTTATGTGGCTTCTGTCTCCTGGCCATATTGCTCTACCTCTCTAATGGGTCATTACTGTTGCTGTGCATTTCATTAGCACGATGTATTCCCAAAGTGCTTTCTAATTACCCATTACTTAACTTGGCCATTCCAATTAGCACGCGCTCAGAGTCTAAAATGAAGGCAGGCAATGGGCCTAACAGAATTCCCATAAAGTCTGGCTCCCTCTTTTTTTGGCAATGCATGGGAATCTGTGTTTATGGATGAACAAGACTCTAGCCATGTGGTGGTCTCTCAACCTAGTGATAAGGATTTAGTAAAATGGGCTGGTGTGGGCGTCTTCCCTAATTTTCTCAGTACTCGTGGAAAGTGTCATGAACCCTGGCTTTCAAATGAGGAAATGCACCCAGAAATTTTAAATGTCTTGCATGAGACTACAGATGGGTATTTCTCCGAGTTGTGCCATTTCTGTTAGGGTTGGATTAGCTGAGAAAAGAGCCAGACATATGCCTGAGTCACTACACATGTCTGAGTCTCTACATCAATGGACTGCCTATCTTCTCTTCTCTCTCCACTCTCACCTAGGTGCTATAAACCATAAGGAGTGGGCACTCGCATCCTGCACCTAACCTGACTAGTCGAGAAATGCAGAGAGTGGGAGAAATCCTGTTAATGATCAGGAATGGGGAAAGACCACGGGGCAGTCTTGACAGTCTTCGACAGTCCTGCAGTAGGTTTGCAAGCGGTTAACCTGGGAAGAAAGCTAGGGCTGTGGAGGGAGCCCTCTTGCTTGTCTTAGTAAGGATAGTAAGCCCTCCTGTGTGCTTTTGACATTTAGACGAGTTAAATCCTGGGACAGATACAAGATAAATCAATCGGGCACAGCCTCTAGGCCTCTGAGGGTTCACGGCTTTAGAGGAAGGGAAAGCAAGTATCTCATCTCCATTTTACTGAGGTAATTTTGCCTAAGGCCACACAGCGGACTACTGGCGGAAGTAGGGATTGGAATCCAGACCTCCTGTCTCCAGCTCTGGCCTTCCTGTAGACTGTAAACTCTCTGTGGGCAGGGATTGCATCCATCAGCTCTGTAGACCTGTACTTACCCAAATACAGTGCAGTGCAAATAGTAAACATTCACTGATTGATAGGGTGAAGGATACAGGGGATCATCAGCAAGGCAAAGGAAACTTTCTGATTTCCAATCCCAGCTTTTCCAAAAATCTACTCCACACTGATTGAACCAAGGCAAGCATCTTGATTATATGAGAAACTAACATGGGTATTCTGAGTCTATTAACCCATCTGCTATTCTTATCCATTGACGTCCCACCTCAAAACCATTTGCAGGACTTAATTTTGCCACATCGCCCTTACTTAACATTTTGTTTCTTTGTCTGCTCCTTTCCCCTTTCTCCCTTCAATAAAAGGGGACATTTGGCCTACTTGCTTATTAGATATATATATATATATATATATATATATATATATGTATATAGTATATATATATAATGCTATTTTCCTCTAAACTGTAAACTCGTGGGCAGGAAATGTGTCATATTGTCGTGTTGCACTCTCTTAAGGCTTAGTACAGTGCTCTGCACACAGTCAGCGTTCCATAATACGACTGATTGTTCCAGTCGCATAGTGGATAGAGCACAGGCCTGGGAGTCAGAAAGTTATGTGTTCTAATCTAGTCTCTGCCACTTGTGTGCTGTGTGGCCTTGGGCAAGCCATTTCACTTCTCTGTGCCTCAGTCACCTCATCTGTAAAATGGGGATGTAGAATGTGACCCCTGTGAGGGACAGGGACTGGGTCCAATGGATTTGCCTGCATCCACCCCAATGCTTGGTAGAGTTCCTGGCACATAGTAAGCACTTAAGTACCATATTTATCATTGTTATTATATTAGTAAAGGAGTTTAACTTCAATCACCTTAGAAGTTTGCAGCTCAGCCAACACCACACTGGTTGTGTTTGCCTCTTATTTTCGGGAGAAGTTAAGATTGCAGTTTCCTGCACGAAATCACCACTTACACTATAAGGAGCGGGAATGGGGTCCCAGTTAAAGTCACGTGGCGTGAGATGGAGCTTAATGTAAACAGATTCCCCTTTCTCAACTCAATACAGAAGGCTTTGATTTAGGGTTTGCCTTCTTCCTTCCAGAACACAGATAAAGAAAGCGTTGTGTGGAGGAAACGAAAAAACAACATCTCAAACTGTAGTTACTTTGTTAGTCACTTCTAAGAAAAATAACATTAGTGTCTGTATGTAATGTGACTTTCCCTGGCAGTTAACATTGTTATTAGTACTCAAAATTCATTTTAACATAAACTCCAACCTCAGTGATTTGGAATTTGGAACAAATGAAACGCAAACGCCCCTGGGAAAAGTACCTATTCAGTGGCTTCTCACCCAAGCATGAAGACAGATGGGTAAACTCGAGGCACAAGTGGTGGCCAGCTGGCATGAACACAGTGGCCTTTCTCATCCACTGGGCGAACTTATTCCCATTCGGACGATTGTGTTCGTCTCGGTTTATCTGATTTCACCAGCAATTCTTAAAACTGGACTGCATTTGGTGACACATGCACAAATTCTGTTTTAACCTTGTCTGCAGAGTCTAACTGAAGTAAACAGAAATACTGTGCCCCCTCTAAAGAATGAATTCCTCCCCCTCCTACTTCCCTGGCTGGATTCCACGGGCCTTCTCTTCACAGGAAAGGCACCAAGGTGTTTATAGAGCAGGCGTTCAGTGATCCACATCTAACTTTAAACTCTCGATTTAGGTGATATAACAAGAAATCTTTAAGGGAAGCATAAGACTAATAGTTCTAATTCTATGCATCAAAGGCTACTGCAGCTCCTGAGGCAATTGACCTCTAGGCCATGGCAATGCCATGAGCGTCTTGGCCACCAACGGGTCCTGCTTATAGAAAGGTTCTGGGCTCACTTCACACCTGCTCACCTCTGTACCTCGTCAGGAATATGACTGTCAGAGAAAGGAAAGTGCAAGTGAAGCTACACAAACTATTAATACTATTAATTCCTTCTTGCAGATTTTCCATTCTGAAGTCTCAGGCCCCAGGCTTGTGGATCATTCCTGATGGGAGTGTCCATCGCCGTTAATTCTGCTTCTAATATGCCAGAGATAATCCCTGAGAACTCATTCTCCTCTTTCAGTTCAGAAAATAATGTCCCTGATGTCTGCCAATATTACTGGGGTGGGAGAAAGAAAAGTATTAAGTCTCAACGACTTCCAACTTCTTGAGTTGGACGGCCTCTCTCCGTCCACGGGTATCTAGCAGTGGTTGGGTGTCGGCTTGTTTTTGTCTGAGTGTGTTGTTTGTTTTGGATGGCTTGGTTTTGCCCAAGGAATGTGCCACCTACTTTATGATGCCTAATGTGGTGTCAGCTCTTTGCCACATAGCAAAAGCAGGAAATTCAGCCAAACGCTCAGTAATTCATAATCTTGAGTGGGGGTGTTAGGGGACAAGAAGAACCTCGAGGTGGGTAATTCTCTTCCCTCCCTCCCCCCAATAATTATAATAGAGTTGGTAGACACATTCCCTGTCCACAAGGATCTCAGAATCTAGACGACCATTCAACATGATTTCCCTGAGGCCTCCTCTAATTCTTCTAGGTCCTAACAGAAGGAGATCAGTTTGCTGTGTGTTTTCTCTAAGCCATCATGAGCATGTTTTGGCAGGGATGGGACCAAGAAGAGAATCAGATCTTCTGCTCTGGAGCAGAGATGCTGCTGCTACACAAGCAGCCATAGAAAGCTTATCACGACCAGTTTCTCTCTGATGATTTTCTCCATCCACCTCTAGAATCGCAGTATAAGTCTCCCATGGAGACCCAGAACAATAGAGGGTGATGCAGTTCGACCTATTGGGACATTGGAAGTCTTCTGTCTTAACCCTCTGGAAATCTTTCCAACCACTTCCGCATCATACCACTTCCCTTAATGTCTCAGAAGTTCATAAAAATGCTCGTGACTAAGAAATCCAGGGTTACCTCCTCCAGCAGCCTTGACATTCATGGAAGATTACAGGGATGTTCCTGTTTTGGCCAGGTGAGAGAGCAGCTACATAAGCTGAAAAGAGCCAGATTTCACTCTAGTGACCTTTAAGGAACGGATTTAGAATCGAGAGTTGCCAACCCAGCCAAGTAGGCACTCCTCTGATAGTTCTCCCACCCCTGTGTGTCCTCTGCCTCTGCTCTAGTGAACAGATGCCATGAGTGATTCTTTACCCCTCTTCTAATCAATCAGTCGAGAAGCAGCTTGGCCTAGAGGATAAGGCACATGTCTGGGAGTCAGAAGGACTTGAGTTCTAATCCTGGGCAAGACACTTCAATTACCTCATCTGTAAAATGGGGATTAAGACTGTGAATCCCGTATGGGACAGGACTATGTCCAACCTGATTAGTTTGTACCTACCCCAGCTCTCAGAACAGTGCCTGGCACATAGTAAGCATTTAACAAGTACCATAAAAAAATCAATAATGTTTAAGTACTTATTCTATGCATAGGACTGTCCTAATTGCTTAGAAGAGTACAAAAGGGTTTTTTTAATTTTTTTTTTTAAAAAAACACATCATCTGTCATTTGGTAAGTACTTACTAGGTGGCAGGCACTGTAAAATGTTAGGGTAAATGGAATACTATCTGGTGAACACAGTTCCTGTCCCAAGTGGAGCTCACAGCCTTAATCCCCATTTTACAGATAAGGTAACTGAAGGACAGAGAAATTTAGTGTTTTACCCAGAGTCATCCAACAGATAAGTGGAAGAACTGGGATTAGAGCCCAGGTTCATGCTCTTTCCATTAGGCCACTCTGCTAGGAGTTGAGACACGATCCCTGCGCTCAAGAAGTTTATCATCTAACAGGGGAAACTGATACTAACATAAATTACAGGTAGGGGGAAGTAGTAGAGTATAGCAAAAGACTATAAGTGCTACTTGGGGGTGGGTGAGTTTCCATGTGTCTGTGGTGGTATGGGGGTGGGGAGAGGGAGAAATAGGGTTGAGGAGATGTGAGATTAATCAGGAGGAAAGACCTCCTGAAGGAGATGTAATTTCAGAAAGGCTTTGAAGATGACAATAGTGGTCTGTCACATGTGAAGGAGGAGTGAGTCCTGGGCAGAATGGAGGGCATGAACAAGAGGTGAATGGTCTAGAGAGGCAAAAATGAGGTGAGTGTGTTGACTTGAGGACTTGAGAGGAGCAAAATGTTCAGGTTGGGGTGTAGTGGCAGAGACCGGAGGATAAGTAGGTTGGAGAGAGCCGATTAAGTGTCTTATAGCTGCTGGCCAGAAGTGTCTGCTCGATGTGGGAAGACCTGTGCAAAACTACTAATGACGAAGAAATATGCTCAAGAGGTCCTGGAGGAGGACGGTGTTCCAATCACCACTTTCATCAGTGCCAGCAATTCAGATTGTAACGTGGTCTAGTGGAAAAAGCGTGGGCCTGGGAGTCAGAGGACCTGCTTTTTAATCCTGGCTCTGCCACTTGGATGGCCTTGGGCAAGTCACTTTGCTTCTCTTGCCTCAGTTACCTCATCTGTAAAATGAGAATTATATCATTCTCCTTTTGACTTAAACTGTAGCCCCACGTGGGACAGGGACTGTGTCCAACCTTTTTATCTAGTATCTACCCTAGTGCTTAATACAGTGTCTGGCATCTAGAGCTTGTTCTTTCAATAGTATTTCCCAAGTGCTTGCTTACGATGTGTCAAGCACTGTTCTAAAGGATGGGTAGCTTGACAAGTACCATTTTAAAAAAAATTTAGACCTGTTTCCTAAGTGTGGGAAGCATCGTAATATAATCAAGGCATTTGTTTAACACACACGTTGGGGTAGATAAGATGCTATCAAATCAGACCCAATCTCTATCCCACCTGGGGCTAGGTTTTGGGGGGGTTAGAGATCAGCTATTTATTTCACATTTTACAGAGGAGGAAAGTGGGCACAGATAAGTCAAGTGACTTATCCAAGGTCACACCGCAGGGAGGTGGGTTTCCAGACTTGTTTCTGAGCTCTTAACCCTAGGCCACGCTGCTTTACACAGTGTTCATTACCAAGTTGGAAGTGGGAGAAAGGGACTAGAGGATATAGGATGAGCGACGGAGGAGAGCAAATCAATCAGCGATATTCATTGAGCACTTGTATGCGGAACACTGTATTAAGCAATTAGGAGACTACAATACGACAAAATTGGTAGACACATTTCCTGTCCACAACAAGTGAAGAAGGAAGTAAGGGGAAGGAAACATAAGCACAGTTTCAAGAGAAGGGGGAAACAGCCTTGGAAATCCCATGGTGATATTCCTATAAGAGGACAATTGTGCTTGGGAGAGGACTTTGTTGCTGAATGTAGTAAATATTGATTCCACTCTTATGACACCAGAATCTTTCTCTCCCATATTACAGTTTTATATAATAATATTTTGATTTTTCCCCCTGACATATTTACCCTCTAAATCCACACATTTGCAGCACCCCAGCTTGTGTGTCTGGAACCTGTTTCTTCAGTCCTCTAGATCTCGACCTTCCCACTTGAAAAATTGGAGATAATATTTTCATCTGTTTTAAGGGATATTGGGATTGTTAATAAGAAAGTATGTGTGGTGGAGGTTTAAGTGCCTTGGCTTCCTGGCTTTGCCATTTACTTGCTGTATGACCTTAACATGTCACTTCTCTGTGTCTCACTTTTCTTAACTGTAAAATGGGGATTTAATACTTGTTCTCCCTCCTACTTAGACTGTGATTCCCCACAAGAGAGGGGGACTGTGTCCAACCTGAGTAACTTGTGCCTAGAACAGTACTTGAGATATAATAAGCACCATTATTATTAATATGATAATAATTATGGCATTTGTTAAGCCCTTACTATGTGCCAAGCACTGTTCTAAGTACGGGTAAATAAAGGTAATCAGATTGTCCCATGTGGGGTCTACAGTCTCAATCCCCATTTTACACACGAGGTAACTGAGGCACAGAGAAGTTAAATGACTTGCCCAAGGTCACACAATGGACAAATGGTGAAAATGAGGTTAGAACCCACGACCTCTGACCCTCAAGCCCGTGCTCTTGCCTCTAGCCCATGCTGCTCCTCTTATATATCCTCTTAATATAAGTCCTTACATCCAACTGAAGATGTGATCACATCCCACCACAAAGCGTTCACGATCACAATCGTCATCAAAGCACCCAGATCTGTGTGGAACTCTGCTAGATCCTGCCAATCCTATACACCCACGCATCCTCCCCTCTGGGCGGGAAGGGAGGGGGATTCTTTCTAGAAACAGATGCCACTGATGTGAAGAGGTGGGGAAACTGAAGAGATTTAGGAAAGCCCTGCTTATGATGGGGAGGGTTTAGTAGGGCAAGATCCCTGCCTGTGACATGCAGCACTTACCCTTTAGGTAAGACTTCTGCCTCTGCGGCTTATCTTCCGGAACTGCTGCTGTATGGCTCCATCTAGTGATTGAGGCAGGAGTCAAAATGCAGTCACATCTACGGGGGTACATTGGAGATAGATTTTCCTTTTCTATTTTCTTGCTCGGCATTACCATTTTTCATCAAATATATCGCATCACTCCCGAGAAGCCCAAATCGTGCTTGTAGATTGTGAAAAATTAAAGCTAGTTCAACGCGGCCTGAAGTAACGTTGGTCCTCCTTTCTTTCCGGAAAATGAAGGGTTCAGGCAAGAAGCTCTAAATGTATTAGCCAAAGAAGGCTGGAATTAAAAAAAAAAAAAACCCACAAATCAAAATGGCAGCACTTCCCTTTCTAAACAATTCCACTCTCCTGTTCACAGGTCTCGGACTCAGCAGTGATGATTTGTTGTGGATAAAGCGACCACATTTAACTTGGGGGTTGCGTTTCTCCTAGTTTCTTCCCCTTCCAGGACAGCTGGAGTCTTAGCGATGTTTGTCCCCCCCAAAATAGTTACCCTTCCTGCTTAAGAGGCAGCGGCGATGGTGGGGGAGGGGGTGTGGTGGTTTAAAAGAACAGTAGGAAACCCACTGGATGTGCTTACACACAGATTCTCCCTTGTTGTGCTGTCGTTAATTCTCTTTTCAGTGCCTGGTGGGCTCCATGTGTACCCAGATGAAATGCTCTTTACCTCTGTAACTTGACTTCTGGGAAACCATCAGTGGAAGGCCTCCTACCGTGACCTCAGTATCCGTGCCATTCCTGGAAATGACTATTTACAGACACACACCTGAATGAGTTGCTCTAGGCCACCTGGGGACTCCAGAGGGGTCAGTGGGTCTCTAACAGGACCACGGAAATTGTTCTGGAAAGAAAACCTGGGCAGCGCCTTTCCAGGGGCATCACTAGCCATCTACAGGACTTCTGTGGCTTTAAGGCCCGCTGAGCATGGGACTTGTGGGAGGATGAGGAGTGCAGCACAGTCAGGGACAAGGGGTGGGCGGGTGTGTGTGTTTGTATATGTGTGTGTTGGTTTGACTGAAGGCCTGTGAGGAACAGCATGCTCTAGTGGCAACGGCACGGGCTTGGGAGGCAGAGGTCGTGGGTTCTAATGCCAACTCTGCCACTTATCTGCGTGTGACCTTGGGCAAGTCACTTAGCTTCTCTTTACCTCAGTTACCTCATCTTTAAAATGGGGATTGAGACTGTGAGCCCCACATGGAACAACCTGATCACCCTGTATCTACCCCAGCACTTAAAACAGTGCTTGGTACATAGTAGCCCTTAACAAATACCATTATTATTATTAACTCAGGAAGAGATCTGCTTGGTAAAGGGTTGCTCCCAGTACAGCTTCCCCTTAATAACAAAATTAATAATAGTAGCACTGAGTATTGAAAATGGGCCGAGCACTATACTATGCTGTACTATACTTCGATGGGCCGAGCCCGTCAGTGGGCAGGGACCGTCTCTATCTGTTACCGATTTGTACATTCCAAGCTCTTAGTACAGGTGCTCTGCACAGAGTAAGCGCTCAATAAATACTATTGAATGAATGAATACTCTACACTAAGGCAATTACAAGACACGTCGCACGCAGTCCCTGTCCCACATGCGGCTCACAGTCTAAGGGGAGGAGACAACAGGCAATAAATTCCCATTTTGCACATGAGGGAACTGAGGCCCAGAGAAGTGAAGTTGGCTGCTCTACTGATAACGTTCGCACAGTGCCTCGATCTCGCCCATCTCGCCGCCGACCCCTAGCCCACACCCTGCCTCTGGCCTGCAATGCCCTTCCTCCTCAAATCCGACAGACACTTACTCTCCCCCTACTTCAAAGCCTTACTGAAGGCCCATCTCCTCCAGGAGGCTTTCCTCGACTAAGCCCCACCTTTCATCTCCCGCTGTCTTCTGTGTCACCCTGACTTGTTTCCTTTGCTATTCCCCTTTCTAGTCCCACAGCACTGAAGTACATATCTGTATTTTACTGATATTAATATGTCTCCCTCTCTTTACTGTAAGCTCATCGTGGCCAGTGAATATCTGTTCAATGTTGCATTTTACTCTCCCAAATGCTTATCATAGTGCTCTGCACACAGTAAGTGCTCAACAAATACAATTGAACGAATGAATGAAAATGACTTGATCTAGGTCATACAGCAGGCAAGCAGCGGAGTCAGGATTAGAATAATAATAATAACGTTGGGATTTGTTAAGCGCTTACTATGTGCAGAGCACTGTTCTAAGCGCTGGGGTAGACACAGGGGAATCAGGCTGTCCCACGTGGGGCTCACAGTCTTCATCCTCATTTTACAGATGAGGGAACTGAGGCACAGAGAAGTGAAGTGACTTGCCCACAGTCACACAGCTGAGAAGTGGCAGAGCTGGGATTCGAACCCATGACCTCTGACTCCAAAGCCCGTGCTCTTTCCACTGAGCCACGCTGCCAGGTTCAGGTCCAGAGCAGCATGGTTTAGTGGATAGAGCATGGGCCTGGGAGTCAGAAGGTCATGGGTTCTAATCCTAGCTCTGTCACTTGTCTGCTCTGTGACCTCGGTCAAGTCCCTTCATTTCTCTCTGCGGCAGGTAACTCATCCGTAAAATGGAGATTAAGACTGTGAGCCCCATGTGGAACAGGGACTGTGTCCAACCTGATTAGTTTGTATCTACCCCAGCTCTCAGAACAGTGCCCGACACATAGTAAGCACTTAACACATACCATAAAAAAGGGTCCTCTGACTCCCAAGCCCATGCTCTTTTCCAGTAGGTCACACTCACCCCAGCCTCAACCCCAGCAGATGGGTGCATGCATGATTCAACTGGTGAAGCTAGCTAGAGCTCAGCTGTGTAAGCCCTAATCAGAACTCATTCTCTCTCCAATGTCTCTGGAAAGGCAAGAGCGAGTTTTCAGAGGCTCAGCAGCCCCATGGAAGCAGAAGCCTGAACCTGTTTCCTCTGAAGATCGCCTCCCTGACTGACATTCTCAAGTGACACTGGGCAGGAGAGTGTCTCCTCCACCTAATTCACCGTATCTGGGCTCAAACCTTTGCTGGTATATGAAACCTCTGCTCTGCTCCTGTTAGCTGATAGAGGTGCTCTAACCAACCTGCACAGAGGAATTGATTCTAATACTAGTGGCCTACATAATGCCACTCGCACTCTCAACCCTGCCCATGGTGTGTTCCTGGTGGGGTCCGGAGTGGAACTAGTAAGTAGACAAGCAGGAATGGTATAGCTTCTCCAGCATTCTTAGAAACTGTGATGCTGCCTCGGCTCGCTCCCAGCCGGCGTGCGGTGTGTGTGGGGGGGGAAGCCGTGCCTAATGTGAAAAATCAGAGTAGACAGGCTGGTGCATCTCACCTGCCAGAGAATCTGTTCTCTCTCTCCCTAAGGTGTTCTCCGAGGGAGTCGAGGGAAGCTTTCCCACTTCCTAAAACGGCATTCGTCCGGTGGCGTGTGTCTAACGGGGCAGATTCAAAACCTGACCTACATAGCTGACGGAAAGCCGTTTGAAAACCTTGCCGATCCAGGCCCCTCAGACCTAGATTTTTGTCTCTTCTCTTGGATTGCCCCAAGCAGCTGGCATGGGGCTCTGCGGACGGCAGGCTTCCGAACATACTCTTGACTGACTGACTCTAATAGCTCTGCTTTTAAACTGGCCCTCCTCGGACCGAGCTTCCAGCGGCGCTGAATCCCGGTAGTGGTTTTGAGGCTCCACGTAAAGAGGGGACAATTCAAACAGCAGAGCCCCCAGGGTGTCTAGCAGAGGTACCCATGAAACCACGACTCAGGTCTATTTTTGTCTCCGTAGCAAATTCATTAGGTCAACAAGGAGGATCCCTCTGCAAATGGATTTTCAGACAGCAGCTGTCATTTCAGCTGCATTTAATCAAGCAGTTGTATTTATTGAGCCCTTGTTATGTGCAGAACACTGTATGAAGCACTTGGGAGAGTACAGTACAGCAGCATTAGCAGACACGTTCCCGGCCCGTAACAAGCTTCCGGTCTAACTGGATTAAATTGCCATTCGTAGTAGGGTTGTCTCCTAAACCCTAAATCCCGGCTCCACCACTTGTCAGCTGTGTGACGGTGGGCAAGTCACTTAACTTCTCTGTGCCTCAGTTACCTCATCTGTAAAATGGAGATTAAGACTGTGAGCCCCACGTGGGACAACCTGATTCCCTTGTGTCTACTCCAGCGCTTAGAACAGTGCTCTGCACATAGTAAGCGCTTAACAAATACCAAATACCAACATTATTAAATTGAAGGTAAGATATGACAAGTGTAGGATTAATGTTTCTGTCATGTGCTTTACACTGTGTTAAACTGTCTATCATATTTGAGTCCTTACTGTGTGCAGAGCACTATACTAAGCACTAAGAGTACAATCCAACATGCATTCCAATCATTTATATAATGGAGGAATAGGGATATTGGAGAAGCAGCGTGGCTCAGTGGAAAGAGCACGGGCTTTGGAGTCAGAAGTCATGGGTTCGAATCCCTGATCTGCCACTTGTCAGTCACTTAACTTCTCTGCGCCTCAGTTACCTCATCTGTAAAATGGGGATTAAGACTGGGAGCCCCACGTGGGACAACCTGATTCCCCTGTGTCTACCCCAGCGCTTAGAACAGTGCTCTGTACATAGTAAGCGCTTAACAAATACCAACATTATTATTAGACTCCCAATTTACAGCTGAAACACAGTAGTGTCTGAGGCTTTCTTTTATTGTGATTTTAAGGTGTTAACTATACCTTCCTTACTTTCCGTGTCCCAGCTCACCAAACAGTAGCTTTTTGGGCATTCTACTTTTTGGGTAAATATGTTACAGGAAAAAAAAAATGGTTTATCCTTTGTCAGTTTCTGTGGTGACCCATATTTCCTGTGGCATATTATTTTATTGTAGCAGCTGTTAAAATAATGAAAATACTTTGGAGAAATAACTCGGGGATATTATATTATTACTTCAGCCTACCCAGGTTCTTAGTTCATACTTGTTTTCCCCTAGCAATGATGGCGAAAGGGAGAGAAGGAGGGATAGGGCATCTTGCTAGTCGAACAATGAAATTGCAGCTCCTCAGGCAATTGTATTAATAGAAAAAGATCTAATCTCTTAAATTGAAGAGTAAGTGTACATGTAATTGTCTGAGGTCTGCTGTAGGAATGAGGGAAGTCTTGTTTTTTAAATCCTGGATGGTTCATGGTAGAAGAATAAAATTTTACAACAGCTTTCTTTTGCAAGGAAAAGTCCACGATAATCCTAAAAGTTGGTGAATTAAGACATCACCGACTAGCAAATGATAGAATCACCAGCCGTGGTATTTGGATTTCAACTCTCTTCTGTATATCCAATATCTGCCTTAACATGGCAGTCGGTTCCAATATACCGTGACTTGGATAGAACACTAGGGAATGCCCAGAATGTCCAAGAATTAGGGAATCAATCGGTAGTATTTATATGCTAAGTGCTTGGGAGAGTACAATATGAGAGAAATCAGCGGACATTGTCCCTGCCCATAATGAGCTGAATGCCCTTTCCATAACACCAACGCCTCTGTCTGGTTAGAACATCATGCTCAAGGTGGTTCCACTGCATGTGATGTAGGACAGTTTATGCACATGTGGCATTCATCAAGATGAGAATTGGAAGGTGATTTTTTTTTTCCAAAACATATAAGATTTCTCAAGAAACCGACTACCGTGCTCTGGTGGAATAATTATACTGTGAGCAACAGATTTTTAAATTTTCACTTGTTGGTGGAGGTGAGGGTAACTTGTCCTTGGTAGTTTCTTGGTGCAAAATCATGGGGTTTCTCCAGTCTCCCTTGTCTCCTGCTGATTTGCCAGAGCTCAGACTGCCTACCTTGCTTTGATTTTTATTCTCAGTTTTATATGACATCCCTTCCACTTGTGTGGATATGTTGAGAGATGATCGTATTCTATCCCCACTATCCACCTTGGAACTGCCTCTTTTGCACATGCAGGGATGGTGTCAAACAATGCCAATTTGAGAACAAACAGCACTGATTTACAAAAGGTAAAGAATTACATCAGACCCCATGCTATCAATTGTAGGGGTTTTTATTGATTTTCGTAGCTATTCACTCTGAGGGTTTTTTTTAAATCATTGTTTGACCATTTCCTGTGATGTTTACTCCTGAAATGTAGGCACTTAAGATCAGTTGACTGTATTTGAGCACCTACTGTTCAGAGTTTTGGGGAGAATACAGAAGAGGTAAAAGACTCAATCCCTTCCCTCAAAGAGTTTATAATCCAACTCCTTATTTTATCATCTAAAAAGAGTTTTTTAGTTCCTTCACCCTAGTGATCCTAATATAAATCTTTGGGATCAAAGTCTTTAGGCTATGCAGTTTTACTTTTGAAAACAGTCTGATTTTTGAGATTTATTTTTTATTCCTGCCCGGCATATAATTGACTGATAGTGCAGCCTCCTTTCATGGCCATTCTGCAACCAGATACTTTTTAGGGGGAAATGAGGTAAAAGAATTCAGCAATTTCCAAGAGAAGAAGATCAATAAAATACTCCTAAAAATAACTCTGTGCTATCCTGGCTCCTGTCTTATCGATTTGTAAGCAGCAATGAGAGAGCTGGCCAAGAATGATGAAATTTGGGATTCTGTTGTTGACCTCTAAGTCATCGTACCAGAAGAGTAGACTCCTGTGGTTCTCTGGATTATCACATCTTTTGTCGTAGCTCTCAGTAGGGCTGGTTTCTTAAATATATTTATGTGACTAAGGCACCACACTGATTTTCTTCTTAGACTCTATGACTCAAGAACTGGGTGGAGAATTTTCATAGAACTGAGTGCTGGGGGTGGGAGGTTGTGTTTTTTGGGTGGGTTTTCCCCTACCTTCCTCCCACCACCCCAAATAAGAGTAGGATGAGGAAGGAAGGGATGTCCGGAAGTAGGAGAGAAAGAACTTCATTCCTCCATTAAAAAAATAATAATAATCACGATGGAGGTGGAGGGTTCGGAGCTACAACATCTGTTCTCCACCCCCACTTCTAACAAAGCACTATATCTCCAGATCTACCCCCACCACTTGCCTCTGCACCTTTATCTGTTGGAGCTGTGAGCACTCATGGGTACTATAGTACTAATTACAATTGCTCCTCCAGATGCTAAGACCAAAATTTTACTAGGCCTTGAACTCCTCTCCTCCCCACATAAATACCAAATGTATTGTCTATTAAATAATGATGTGTTCAACTTTCCCTTCCCACATCCCCTTTTTGGTTGACGCTTGTGCCCAGGTGAAATATGACTGGATTAGACCTCAGTTCCACCTCCTGTTGGAGCCCTTGAAAGGGGTGGGCAGAAGCCAAATTCTGGACTCTAGCTACCTCTCTCTGGTTCACGCATTTCGGGGAGTAAGAGCAGAGAAGCTCATGTATGTCTGCATTCATTCAATAGTATTTATTGAGCGCTTACTCTGTGCAGAGCTCTGTACTAAGCGCTTGGAATGGACAAATCGGTTACAGATGTACCGATTAAGTCAATCTACCCACCCTGTAAGTCATGTAAGTCAATCTACCCACCCTGGTCCCCGGGAGGAGGAGAACTTGGTTTGCATGGAGACCAACTTTGGAGAGCAACTCTTAGGATGACCTGGAGATGAAAACAACCTACAGTGTCCCTATTTATTTTAAAGGCTCGGTGGCAAGCTGACCCTTGCAATTCAAGGGGGAAACTTGAGACCACTAGTTGAGCTGGGCCGATTGGGGTATTTTGGAGAGGAGATTGTAACCTTAACACATCTTAGTGGCTCCGGTAATAACGGTAAGCTGGAGTTCATGCTCTACCCACGGGCTACTCAGATTCAGAGGGATTTTTTCCCCAAGGAAAGGGATTTACCTTTCAGGAGGGAAAGCAGGATGAAAAACTCCTTTTAATAAAAAACCTGTCCTGTGCTAAACCAGCCTAGGCAGGGGCAATCACTTGACTTTGAACACAATCTGGATTCTTGGTGAGAGCCAGCTCATAAATAAACCATTTTATTTATGCATCCAGCTTGACAGGCCTTCTCATAAGATGAACTGCTGACTCAGATGATGTTAAATGACTTGGAATGTTAACGTGAATAACTCTAAGACAAAGAAGAGGATCATAAGAGAGTATAAGCAAGGAAGTCAGAGTACACTATTCCTTTCAGGCATTAAACAGTCCCAACTAAAAGGAAAATGAATCTAATACACAACCCCCCTTATTTATTTTTGGTTTTATGCAAGCGTAAATCCATCGACGGTGTGCAGTGAGTGCCTTCTGACTGGAGAGCATTAAGCTTGGGAGAGGACAGCCGAAGGAAATAAACAAAACCCCTGCCTTTGAGGGGTTTACATTCGAATGGGAGAAATAAATGGGCACAGATGATTTACAAACAGTCGAAGGAGGAGGAAGAACAGAGAGATCATAGATAATAGTACCGGTGTCAGGATCGTATAGCTGAATATTCATAAGCATATAAATAATTTTCAGGCAGTTTACATTAGAGAAGCAGCTTGCCCTAGTGGAAGGAGCACGGGCCAAGGAGTCAGAAGACCAGAGTTCTGACTCTGCCACTTATCTTCTGTGTGACCTTGGCCAAGGCCCTTCACTTGTCTATGCCTCAGTTCCCTCACCTGCAGAAGGGGCATCAATCCCTATTCTCCCTCCTACTTAGATGGTAACCCCCTTTTGGGACCTAATTATTATTTGTATCTACCTCAGTGCTTAGTACAGTGTTTGGCACATAATAAGCACTTACAAAATAATTAATAATAACTGTTTTATGTGTAAAGCAGCATGGCGTAGTAGAAAGAGCACAGGTCTAGGAGACAGAGGACTTGGGTTCTAATTCTGTCTCCGCTACTTGTCTACTGTGTGACCTTGGCACATCACTTCTCTGTGCCTCAGTTACCTCATCTGTAAAATGGTGATTAAGACCGTGAGCTCCAAGTGGGACATGGACTGTGTCCAACATGATTTATCTTGTATCTGCCCCAAAATTTAGTACAGTGCCTGACACATAGCACTTTTAAAAAATACTATCCCCCCCAAAAAGTGCTAAGACTTTTGGATCCTCTAGATTGTAACCTTCTTTTGGGCAGGGATCATGCCCACCAACTCTGTTATATTATACTCTCCCGAGTGCCTGATACAGTGTTCTGCATACAGAAAGTGCTCAATAAATACCATTAATGGATGGTTGGCAAGACTTGTAGTATGGAGAATAATTGGGGAGTGCTTCCTGGAGGAGGTAGGATTTTAGGAAGGCTTTGAAGATGTGGAGAACTGCAGTCTGATGGGTTTAGAGTGGTGCCTCCAGGTAACGGGAAGATTGTGAGCAAAGGATCAGCAGAGAAGTTGTCTATGGTCTGCATGCTTCCTTCCTAGTGGCACTGTAAACCCCATGTAAACCCCACTGCTTATATCTTATCAACCCCAGCACTTGACACAGTGCTTGGTACATAGTAAGTGCTTAATAAATATCTTTTTAAGTAGCAGTACTAAAAGCAGTCTGCTCAACTCACACCTGATGTTGAGTCTGCGCCCTTTCTCGTGTTGTGTGGGAAAAGTCTAACTTAGGGGACAACTTGCCTCCGCATTGTCCAGTGAGCAGAGAAAGAAACAGCTTGGGAGAGTTGGAGGACTAAAGGAGTCTTAATTTGAGCTCTTGGAGGCAGGATTTTTCATTTTCCCCTTCACCTGGACATAAGCCTACAGGAAGGGGAGAGTGGGAGGGAGAGACAGAGGAGGAAAGAAAGCAGGCTTGATAATTAACGGCAGCAACACATAAGCTTTTCATCTCTTATTTCCTCTTGCATTTGCTGAGTTAATCCATCTACAATCCCTGTTAGATACTGTTCTGTAGGCTTCCCTCCTGAGCGTGGCTGCGGGAACTGCTACAGTATTGTGATGGGTGTCGTGAGTTCATAGGGAAAAGCCTCGACTTGAGAAATGTTGTATTTCCTTCTGACTATGGCAGACTGTGAAGTCGATTAGGCCTCAGCTTTGCTCAAACCACACAGATAACTGAAATATTTGCCTCTGGGAGAAAAGTAGCAGAGGGTTTTCTTCATGTAATAAGAGATTTAAGTCAAACAAATCCAAAGCATTTGAGGAAAAACTTATTTCCTGAACTATGCTTTGATCACATGACAGGAGCTCCAATGAAAACAGTCCTGTCATCTTTTAAGTGGCAAGATTAAAATGAAAAAACTCTGGTTAGGTAGACTGTACTGTTGACAGTGGAGGTGGTAGGGGGCAGGTAGGAAGAAGAGAGCTAATGGTGGATAAAGTGAATCTTTTTGAGGTATCTCTATCAGGAAATATTATAGAAAATTCACTAATCCTGGAAGTTGGGCAGACCACCATTATCAGCAGAGAGGTGACAATCACATTCCTTACCACCAGAAGGCTTATCTAATGAGGGACACCGGTAGACATTAAGTTCCTAACAGATAGTAGTGGGTCAGGATGAGAAATGAATAAGTAATTGATTTATATATAAGGGCTGAAGATGGTTGTTGGGTCGATGAAACTTTGGGTGTTTCATCATGTAAATTCCTTGAGGGCAGGGATCATATCTGCTCTATTTGATTAGGGTATTTGTTAAGCACTTACTATGTATCAGGCACCATACTGAGCGCTGGGATAGATAATAATAATAATAATGTTGGCATTTGTTAAGCGCTTACTATGTGCAGAGCACTGTTCTAAGTGCTGGGGTAGATACAGGGGAATCAGGTTGTCCCACGTGAGGCTCACAGTTAATCCCCATTTTACAGATGAGGGAACTGAGGCCCAGAGAAGTTAAGTGACTTGCCCACAGTCACACAGCTGACAAGTGGCAGAGTCGGCATTCGAACCCATGACCTCTGACTCCCAAGCCCGGACTCTTTCCATGGAGCCACGCTGCTTCTCTACAAGATAGTTGGGTCAGACACAGTCCATGTCCCATATGGGACACACAGTTTTAATCCCCATTTTACAGATGAGGTAACTGGGGCACAGAGAAGTGAAGTGACTTGACCAAGGTTACACAGCAGACAAATGGTGGAGCCAGGATTAAAACCCAAGTCCTCCTCACTCCCAGGTTCCTGCTCTATCGTACTCTCCCAAATGCTTATACTGCTCTGCACACACTAAGCACTTCATAAATACTACTGACTGCTGGGAATTCATCAAGGAAGAAGCATAATTCGAAGGATGCATTTTGCCAGTGGTTTTCTGGGGGAACGAAGAGAAGAATGTGGGACGTTCCTTGGCTCACTTACAAGAATTGAACTCATTTCCTTTTTGTTCCTTTAATAATCACCAGTGAAAAGCATAAAGCTTGTAAACAATCTCCAGGGCCATTGATGAAGTGTATACAGTGTCCCAAGATTTCATATTGCATGTACACAGCCTGCTTCCTATAAACACACTGACAATAAGAAATTAACGCTAATTGCCAGGATCTGCTTTTTTGTGCTCGGTATAGAAAGTGGTTTTACAATCAGAAAAGCCACTTAAGTGGTAATAGGGGGGGAAAAGCCTCAATAATTATCTAATCAACCAATTATCCCCAAATACATCCCCATGTACTGTATGAATATCAAATGTGCTCTGAGGAGAACCAGCTGGAGATGTGTAGACAGCTGTTGACCTCAAGTCAGATCCTTTTTGGTTGAAGGAACTCACGAACCCTAATCAGGAGAGAGATGAACTCTCCTAAAATACACAGACTGGTTCCACTGTGGAAAATCTTCACACTTCTCGCTGGAGTCAGGAACCCAGTTTAATCCCAGAGGTGAAGTCTCTCCATGTCATCTCGCTAGATTGTAAGTAGAGGCAATATGGTAATAATAGGATTTGAGTGTCTACAGTACTGAGTGCTTGGGAAATATAAAACAAGCAAGAGACACTTTCTCTGCCCACAAAGAGCTAACCCTTTTTCATTTCTATTCTACTCTCCAAAGAATACAGAGCAGTGCACATGGCAGTGAATGACAGTTGCTCCCGGACTCTGATTTTGGCAGAATTGTTGATGGTAGTTTTGAGGTTTCAGTTCAGCAGCTTAATGAAAGAATAGTCACTTAACTTTTTTTTTTTTGGCAGAAAAGATGTTAGAAAAACCCTAGTCACATCAAAGATAAGATTGCCGAGAAACTTGTCTCCTCTCTGGGAAGGATGTAGATTGATACTGTGACAGTGACATTTTTAATTAATTCATCGGTCTCCCTCATCAGCGTGTAAGCTCCTTGTGGGCAGGAAACTTGATTCTTGCTGCTGTCAACTTTCCAAGTACCTAGCACAGTATTTTCCACCCGGGGGTGCTCAATAAATGCTATCATCACAGCGACTATTGATAAGACCAATGTGTGACTGACAATCCCTTCTATACGAAGAGAAGCAGCATTGTTTAATGGATAGACCCTGGGCCTGGTGGGCAGAAGGACCTGGGTTCTAATCACTGATCCACCACATATCTGCTGTGAGACCTTGGGCAAGTCACTTTGCTTCCCTGGGCCTCAGTTACCTCATCTGTAAAATGGGGATTGAGACTGTGAGCCCCATGTGGGACAGGAACTGTTATCCAACCTCATTAATTTGTATCTACCCCAGCATTTAGAAGAGTGCTTGGCATAAGGACCGTAATTATTATCATTACTATCCAGAGCATGCAAACAATGCAAACTAGTCTAATGCTAGACTAGTCTTCATTTATATTTGTGTATATGTATGTACACACATCTGTGATGGATTTTCTTCAATTCTCTATTCTAAGAGAGTTGTCCTGTTTCCAACTGCCAGAGCATATGTACTAAGCACTTGAGCGAGCACAACAGACTTGGTAGACAAGATCCCTGGCCTCAAGGAGCTAGTAATCTGAGACAGTCACCACAATTATGGATGCATGAGCAAAAATGTAGGAGTAGGACATCTGGGAGCAGAGCTTCCAGGGATTGGTGACTCACACTCACTGAGAGCAGAAATTGTGTGTATTGTACTGTTTTAAGAGCTTAGAACAGTGCTCTGCACAGAGTAAGTGTTCATTAAATATCACTGATTAGCTCTGTTTTAGGCCATATCTGGTTTAAATAGCCTCCGTTTTCCCCACTACTTGGCCCATAGTAAACATCACTAAGTAGCATGATGTAGTGGATAGAGCACAGGCCTGGGAATCAGAAGGTCATGGGTTCTAATTCTGCTCCGCCACTTGTTTGCTGGGTGACCTTGGGAAAGTCACTTCACTTCTCTGTGCCTCAGTTACCTCATCTGTAAAATGGGGATTGAGACTGTGGGACGGGGACTGTGTCCAACCTGATTTGCTTGTATCCACCCCAGCACTTAGTACAGTGCCTAACAAATACAATAATAATAATAAATTGGGGGTGGGGCTATGGGACAGGATGGCAATGAAGCAACTGAATTCTGCCACCCACCTCTTCCCCACAATGACCAGGAAAGGGGCAACTGTCCTGCACAAACTTTTAGGCACCTTTTGCCCTACCCTGTGGATAAGTAATAGAGAAGTAACATGGCCTAGTGGGTAGAAGACAGGCCTGGGAATCAGAAAGACCTGGGTTCTAATCCTGGCTCTGCTGTGTGACTTTGGGAAAATCATTTCACTTCTCTGTGACCCAGTCATCTCATCTCTAAAATGGGAACTAAGACCATGAGCCCCATGTGCCCGTCAAAGGGCAGGGACTGTCTCTATCTGTTACGGATTTGTACATTCCAAGAGCTTAGTACAGTGCTCTGCACATTGTAAGGGTTCAATAAATACTATTGAATGACTGAATGTGGTACATGGACTGTATTCAACTGTATTCAACTTTGTATCTACCCCAGTGCCTGACACATAGTGCTTAAAAATACCAAAACACAACAAAACAAAAAAAACTATGGGTTTTAAAACTCTAAACTTAGCAGACATTCCACGGTGCTGGAAAGAGCTGGACAATAGTACTTAGCATTTTGGCAAAGTTGAGAGAGAGTGCTTGTGGGATAATGGAAAAAGTACAGGATTGGGAGTCAGGAGACCTAGATTCTAAACCCAGTTCTGCCTCTAGCCTACGGTGTGACCTTCGGCAAGTCTTTTAACCACCTTGTGCATCCACTTTTTCATCTTTAAAATGAGAGGGAGATACCTACTCCCCCTTCTTTTTAGAATGTGGAGCCCCATGGGAGACAAACTGTTTCCAATCTGATCATCTTCTATCTACCCTAGGGTTTAGCACAGAATAAGGTCTTAATAAATGTCAATACTAAATTCAGCCCAGCTTGAAGGAGAATGAGGGTCATGGCCTAGTGCTGATTCATTCATTCAGTTGTATTTAATGAGCCCTTACTGTGTGCAGAGCACTGTACTAAGCTCTTGGAATGTGTAATTTGGCAACAGATAGAGACAATCCCAGCCCAACAACGGGCTCACAGTCTAAAAGGGGGAGACAGACAACAAAACGGAACGAGTAGTCAGGCATCAATACCATGATGATTCTCTTGGATTCGTCCAGTCTCTAGTATAGACTTCCTATGTGACCTCATGTGAATTCCAGATTAAAGAATGGACTGAGATTCAGCTTTTATAATCACTCTGTCAATCAGGCTTACCTCAAGGGCACTTAACATTTCTCTTTGGTGAAGCAAGTGGGAGAGGTATAACAAACTACGGCACACATTTCCCACTTCTCCAAGGCTGGTCCTACATTAGCATTTGAATATCCCGATATTTCCTCTGCCCGATTTGAAGCCATTTTCATCCTTATTGTTTAAACGATGCCGCTTCGTCCGGCATCCAATGGGAGTGTAGATTACAGGGTCATTTTCTCCCAGCTCGCAAGTCAGCCTATTCAGACGCAACCCAGAGAGAGCCAAATTATGTTAACAGGTGACTCTCTCCAATATAAACTGGGTACTGCAGAACACCTGAGCTGCGAGCCATTCGTTTCTAGCCATAGAGTCACTCAGAGAGGCAATCACCACAAAGTGGATTCCTACTGAGAGGAAAGAAATCTTTAAAGCACAATGAATACCCATTAGGGTTTCCAGGAGAAAAGCTTGGACCCTGTTTTTTTAAGGTTTTTCTCCCCCCCAGTCACTTTGGCACAGACTGGTAAAATATTCATCCTTAAAGACAGAAATGAAGGCTACAGCAATTCAAGCATTTAATACAGGGCTCTGTACACGGTAAGCACTCAATAAGTACAATTGATTGGTTGATTCCAGTTCATTTTTCTTCAGAAAGTTACAAAGTGTGCCAAAATGGGAATGATATTGATAATTGTGTTCTTGTTAATTGCTTACTATATGTCCGGCACCGTACTAAGTGCTGGGGTGGATCCAAGCAGATCAGGTTGGACACCGTCCCCGTCCCACATGGGGCTGACAGTCTCAACACCCCCATTTTACAGATGAGGTAACTGAGGCACAGAGAAGTTATGAGACTTGCCCAAGATTATACAGCAGAAACGTTCGCTGCCCACAAGGAGCTTAGAGCCACAAAGTTCTTCTCACTGAATTTGCGGGCAACCGAGGCTCATAGCCCAATTTGAGATGATCGGGTTCTGTTTGGGTCTGATTACCCTTCTCCAATATATGCTGCCTTTGTCATGGGATCCCAGGATGCTTTACATTGGCTTCATTCACTCTTTTCCATGGAGGCAACTGCCTTGGTGGGCCGATCTCATAAAAACCATATCACTCAGCTGCCTTCAGGCACAGGAAGTCAGCAAATGAAGGTTCAAAAAAATGCACATGACCCAGAACAGGAAACCAAGCTAATGAAGGAATGTCCTCAGCTTTCACAGGAAATTATTTTCACTTTATGCCATTTTCTACCTCTATAAAAAGTAACAGATTTGACCTCCTGTCCTCTCTTGCTCTCCGCTAACCTTGGAGAAGGGGGCGCTCAGCCAATGAGAGGAGGCTGCAGGCCGTAAAGCACTAACCGGGACCAGATTGTTGTCACAACAGGCAGCCCGATGGCACAGACCGTCTGTGAGGCGATGAAACAGACAGTTATTATTCAAGAAGCTTGCCCTCGGGCTGGGAGCTCCTGGGGAGTGAGGGTCGAAAGATGCAGGACTTTCAGTCTTGCTTTCAGCTCTTTCTTCATTCTTACTTAACAGTTTTGGTCTTGAAAACCTCATTTCAACAGAGACATGACTCCATCGTACCGATTTTTATCTGAGAATGAATTTAGTCAATTTAAAGACGGAGGAAGGAAATATAGCACAACTCAACGTTGAAAGGCACTTGAATGGGAGTGGAGGATGATTGGACAAAAAAAAAAACCACACAAACAAGCCAGGAGTGTTCCTGGTTGGAGGAATATATTTCTAGGATGGTATTCAGCCTATCAGGGCTGAAGACATTAAAAACATGCCACTTTAATTGCCTTCAAACAACTTCGGGGCAGTATGTAATGCTTCCGACTACACGCTTAAAATTACATCAGCCTTTAGCCCACAATTTCAGCGTATAGCTTGCCAGTCATTTTTTGTAACTTGATTCTGCTCCCTACCCAAGCTTTTAAGGAAATTCAAATGGGAAAGCACACCAGAAATCAGGAGTCTCACCAGATGAATGATTTTTCTAGGGAAAAAAGAGGAGTAACAAAAGGGGTTGCATACTGATTTTTGTTGAAAAAAATATCCTCCCCAATTTAACACCCACCACTGACTGTAATTCACTGGGTGACAGCCAATTCCTAGATGAACCAGGGTCATGTGAAGGGTGAGGGGTGGTCTCCATTGTGGGAATGAGGGCCTGGGGACAAAAAATGCACACTGTGGACTATGAGGATGTTTGAGTCTGATCAAACAACCCATGTCCCATATTGTATGAAAACTAAGTGCTCGGCACTATACTGAGTGCTTGGGAGCATACTGAAGAAGCAAGGCATATTTGCCCTGCACTCATAGACCTTGCTATATAATGGGGGAGATAAAAATCATTTACAGAGAAGACAGAACAAGGATATAAGGACAGTGCAGTTAAAATGTCTAAGTATGCAAGGATGAAATACCTGAATAAATAGAATATAAGAATAAATATGACATAAATGCTGAGGATAGAAATAAGCTATTTTAGGGCTAGGGGTGGGAGCTGAAGTCAGCGGGACTCAGGTTTTGTAAATTAAGGGAAGGTTACCCGGAGGAGATGGGGTTCTTCTGAACAGCTCTTGGTTTCACCTAACGGGGAAAGGAGAGGGGATTTCTTATCCTGATTGGGTGTGCTTTGCAGTCAGGGTTTATTAATAATTATAATGATGGTAGCATTTGTTAAGAACTTCCTATGGACCCATCTCTGAACTAAGTGTTGAGAGAGGTACAAGACGATCATGGTGGACACATTCCCTGACCCACATGGGGCTCACGGTCTGAATAACTCTTTGCCCTCAGTTAGTCTTCTTTACTTGAAACTTAATAAATGAAGCCAGAGAAAGCACCATACCTTAGTGGAAAGACCACAGGCCTTTGAGTCAGAGGACCTGGGTTCTAATCCTAGCTCTGTCACCTGTCTGGTGGGTGACTTTGGGTAAGTCACTTCACTTTTCTGCGCCTCGGCTCCCTCATGTACAAAATGGGGATTAAATAGTTGTCCTCTCTACCCCTTGGACTATGAGTCTTTATGTGAAACAGGGCCTGTGTCTGACTTGATTATCTAGGATCTACCACAGTGCTAAGTATAGTACATTAGCACAAAGTAAGCCCTTAGCAAATACCATAATAATAATAATATACCTGAGTTAAAAAAAAAAGTTACAACCCCCACTTCAGAGATGGGAAACTTTCCTAAGACTACTTAGTAGGTAGCCCATGCAAGATTAGGGCTCAGCCCCTATGGTGTCATCTTGACCTGTAGTGAACAACACTCATCAGATTTGGTTCTGGGGTAAGGAGAAATTTTAGAATCCCGAAACGTCTCAGAAATGAAAATATGGAAAAGCAAGAATGGCATCTATTCTTTTTAACCTCTTAAACACCTGTTTTATATTTCACTGCGGCTCCCATGGAGAGCTCAAATTAACACCAGCACAAAGATTCCTTGTAAATTAATGAGTGAAGAGGAATCAATCAACATTTGTTTCCAAACCCTCGCTGCTAATAAGCTCTTTAACTTAAAGTAAACCACTAAGTCATGACCTAGTTCTAATAGCATGCCTCTTTTCCTTTGAACAAAATAATTAAGTGGCCACATTCCTTTTTCTCCATCTAGTTTACTGTATTATGTTAATTAGATCCCAACAACACTGCCTTTCTCCCGAAGAGTTCTTTGGAGGGAAGTTTCTGAAAGAGCCTAGATTTTGCTGAATGTCTCTTTTCACTGTGGAATGCGCTACAGGTACAACTATAATCTAAAGACATTTTTCCACCCCCTCTCTCCTCTCATTCCTCTCTTCGTTTCTCTAATTTCCTAATGCTTCTCTCTTCCCCTTTTCCAGCATTATTGTATCTGTTCATTGAGTGATATTTATTGGACCCCTATTGTGTGCAAAGTACTGCTCTAGGCGCTCTGGAGGGCTACAGTGAGTCCTTGGCTGGGACCATTCGGGCAGCAGGGATTTAGCCAGGCTATTTTTTGTCCAGATCTGCATCTCAACTCCCCCCACCCCACTCCCCCAGGTCCCCACTGTACTTTGATGCTTGGCTTTCACTGGTGAGGAAAACCAACAGCTGTTCTGGCTTTCGAGCTCCCTTGGGTCTTCTCTGTCCTTTTCATTCCTGGTTCACTTGCAAGGGAAACTATTTTAAATTCCTAATTCCTTTTGGTGTCAGCTACCTAGAAGTTGTCCCCCTGGGCCCTGAAGAAGTGGATAACATAGCTTGGCTCAGGCTGGGGAGAAAAGAACCGTCTCTGATTTCAACCAAACCGATTCTGACCATTGAGTCAATGGTTCTGCTGCTCAATTTGATAAATTAGGCACTTGGGGGTGTGTTAAACTCTTCAGGGCCTCTCAACGTCCACTGCCTTGCAGATAATTGCAAAATAACTTTCGCAAAGTGGACCGGGTCTTGCTGAGATAAACTTCTCTGAGTGCAAATCAGCCTTGCAAGACTTTGCGATGAACCTCTGGGGTCTTTAGCAGAGCACTAGATTACTAATAGATTCTTTGGGTACACCGTCCTCAGTACTTGGGTTCTTTGACAAGCCTGCTGTTTGAGCAGGCAATCAGGCCATTCTAATTCTATTGAGCTTAACTTTCTTGTCTGAAGCATCACTCAAGGGAGAGATAACACACACTCGGGAAGAAGAAATCTTCTTCCAACCCTCTTCTCCACCCTCCTCATCCCTCTCTTTTATTCTGCATTCGACTCGGGCCTCCCTCCACCAATCTGACAGCCTTTCCCCACCCCGTGGGGGAAGTACAATCCATTCCATCAGTACCGTCGCTATTATTTCCCGGGAAAATGTGTCCAGCACCTTTGAAAGTGTATTTCTAAGATACTATTGGAAAACGTAAGATAATTTTTATCCCTCTGAGAATACTCTGTCTAGTTATTGTTGGCCCATGCCCGATTCAGGGAACTGATTCAAGCCATGTAATAAGGAACTTGGCAACCAGAGCCTTCAAGATTTTCCGATTAATTCTTATAGTGTTGCCCTGTGGGAAAACTGATGACATTTTACCCCTGCTGAGAAGAGGAAATTGCAATACCGTTGATAAGTGACTCGTCCCAGGTCACACAGTTGATGTGAACTGGAACCAAAGATTTTTATCTCACGTGTACTGACAACTGGCAAACGCTTGGCCCTATGTTATGGGTATATGCTCTATGTGGAACTATTTTAACTACCATTGACTGTGACCTATCGCTAGTAAAGCCATTTCCAGAGGGAAGTATTAGATGACGTATAAAAAATTTGAAACATAATTAGGCAACCTAGGGCAGAATTTATGAAAGAGCATGGGCTTGGGAGTCAGAAGGACCTGGGTTCTAATCTCAGCTTGTCTGTTGTGTGAACTTAGGCAAGTCACAACTTCTCTGTGCCTCAGTTACCTCATCTGCAAAATGGGGATTGCATCCAGTGGTCAGTAAATAAATACACTTACTACTGTTTTTTTTAAAAAATATCAAGCATAATGGCGACATATCTGTATAGGTGTCGCATCCAAACAGGACAGGGGACAAATGGAGATGTTGATTTTCAAACCAGATGAAGGGCCATTCTATCAACCACTGAAGGAGTAGGCTACAGTAGCAGAGGGTTCTTAGAGTTACCCTGTACAAAACATGTGCTCTCAAATTAAAGACAGGCATTCTCAAGACGCAGTGGAATAGGGAGACTCCAATAATAGTATTCGCAGCACCTCCTTTGACAAATGAGAAGCAGCATGGTCTAGTAGATAGAGCATGGACCTGGGAGTCAGAAGGACTTGGGTTCTAATCCTGGTTCCATCACTTGTCTGCTGTGTGACCTTGGGCAAGTCACTTCACTTCTCTGTGCCTCAGTTACCTCAATCTGTATTAATACTGTGAGCCCCATGTGGAACACGGACTGTGTCCAACTTGATTATCTTGTATCTACCCCAGCAGTTAGTATAGTGCCCGGCTCCAAATAAGCACTTAACAAGTATGATTAAAAAAAAAATCCCTAAACACTTGGGAAATAGCTCCTGTTTCAGCAGAACAAGCTGAATGGATAGCAGGAGCAGACTCTTTCCCCACTTAAACTTTAGCTAGAGAATGGGAGAATCAGAAGGCACAGAAGACTCCATCAACCTGAAATAACTGCCTATTCCACTCCATTCCGTGCCACCTCCACCCCCGACCGCCAAAAAGAAAAAAATTGCAACCTTCTAAGATAAATACATAGTAGAACAACATGATGGTTCAGAGATGAGGAAATTGCCCCTTGTAATTACAGGGTAGGTTCCAAGTTGAATATACAGATGTTTAGTAATTTATTCAGATCCCTTTTTTAATGCTTGGCTTGAAGTGTGTGGGATTTCAGCCAAGCCCAGGGCTCTACACATTCAATGGTATGTCAATTCCTCTTTTAATAGCTACATTGCACCCTCAATGAGGTGCTAAGACATTTTTCCTGCAAGATGAAAAGAACTGTTCATGGAACTGGCAAGACTACGAGGTGCAAACATCCTTCGTAATCTCTCTCTTTGAGAATGAAATGATTCATTCAGGAAATACATAGGAGTGTGGCAGCACAAAGGAAATGGAGAAGCGGCAACATTTTCCCTCTTGTGCCGTTTATTCTTGGATAGCTTCAAAAATACAATTTCCCCTGCTTGGGAGTTTTTAAATTTTTAATTTAGTCAATATAATTTACAGTCTCTAGCCTGAAAAGTTAATGACTTAAGTGGGGTAGTAGACCACTTAAAAAACGTGATACAGCCAAAGCTGGGCTCTCCTTCCAAGGCATCAATTATGCCCAGCTCCACCTCCTTGATACTCATCGGAAGCTCCCAATTGCCCCCTGTATCAGCAATTAAATCTCAATCATCAGGCAGAACTGGCCCTGGGATATTGTAATTACTCCAGACCACGTGCTCTAGGAAATCCTACCTCTTTTTTGGAGGCTTTTTGGCCTGGGAGAAATGAACTGGTGGAGGATTAGTTGGCTTCAAATGAATGAATGGTATTTACTGAACACTTACTGTGTGCACTGTATTGAGCACTTGGGAGAATTCACTACCAACAGAGTTGGTAGTCACTTTTCCTGCCTACAGTGGGTCTAGAGGGAGAGATGGATATTAATATGTTATTAATATGTGCCTAAGTGTCGTGGGGCTGAGGGTAGGGTGAATATTAAGAGAAGCAGCGTGGCTCAGCGGAAAGAGCTTGGGCTTGGGAGTCAGAGGTCATGAGTTTGAATCCTGACTCTGCCACTTGTCAGCTGTGTGACTCTGGGCAAGTCACTTAACTTCTCTGTGCCTCAGTTACCTCATCTGTAAAATGGGGATTAACTGTGAGCCTCACGTGGGACAAGCTGCTTACCCTGTATCTACCCCAGCACTTAGAACAGTGCTCTGCACATAGTAAGCGCTTAACAAATACCAACATCATAATAATCATTATTATGAAGTATCCAGAGGTACTTCCGCAGCCCTCGGGGATTCAAGCCCGGGGTACCCTTTTAGGGAATGGACTTGTAGGAGTAAATTCCAGTTACCATACTTCACTGGATCCTTCTATAGCTTTGGATTCGGACTTTGGGTCGTGGTGTACTGACATCTTAGAGGTAAAGCAGTTAAGAGATATCCTGGTCTTGGACCATGATGGTGATTAGTTTGATCTGTGCAGAGGTGGGTGTTTTCACCACAGGCGGCCTGTCTTTTCTGCAGGCCGGGTGTTTGGGGCTGTCATTAGATTTATGGACTGTCCAGTGAATTATGGGTTGCAACCCTGAGCTTTATAAATACTGACCTTGGGCAGGACACGATTTAATGATGCACGAAGAGACAAAGAAGTAGGAAGGTAAAGAAGGCCAGTTTGGCCTCTGGGTGACTGACAACAAGGAGACATAAAACATCATTCCAAATGAAAGGTCTGTGGTGATGTGGTGTTGCACAACCGTCTAGATGACTTAGAGACCTGAATTGACCAAAAACATCCTATTTTCTTTCTCGAGGAATATAATCAGCACCACCTAAAACCCTACTCAACATCAAATTGCTAGATGGGATTAGTAAGAAGGAGGTCCTGAAATACAGGCAGCTCACCAGGATTGGTACTCTCCCAAGCACTTAGTTCAGTGCTCTACATATAGCAAGCACTCAATAAATACTATTGACTGAGTGATGAAGTGGGGCTCAGAGTCTAAGGGGCAGGGAGTAGTTAAATGACTGGCCCAGGGTCACCCAGCAGGCAAATGGCAGAGTTGGGATTTGAATCCAGGTCTCCTGCCTCCCAGGCTTGTGCTCTTTCCTCTAGGCCACACAGCTTCTGATGGTGGTAACCATAAACGAATACCATTATTGAATGCTATTTCTGTGCAGGAATAAACTTTCCAGGGAGTTGCACCAATGCCCTTGAAACCAATTAAAATTTTTAATTACAATGCATGTGTATACTGCCTTATTTCTTTTAGATGCACCATAATTTCTTCCAAGCCTAACAGCCCACAGAAGCCTCTGTGCTGAATTGCTGTCTGCAGCGAACTCTTCTGTTTTTTCTGAGCATTATATTTAGAGACAATTTATGGTTAGTTACATTTCGGTTTCAATTATTTTGCTATTATTTCAAACTGACTATCCTAGCTAGTTGTCCCCGTAACAGTTTTCAAGAGGATGGTTTTCTCAATTACGATTATTGATGACTGCTGCAGAAGGCTTCCAAGGAATGTCGTCTCTCAGCAGATGTTCTAAATCAGTAGCATTGTATCCTTTTAGTCTAAAAATACCATGACGGGACCCAAATCAGCGAGTCCAGTCAGTGGTTGACTTCATGGCTAATCAATCTTCTCCAGCGGAAGTAGCATGCAAATTTACAGGGAGTGTTGAAGGAGGATCTCAGTGGGGCCTGGAGCTGCTGAGGCCTTGGGGAACTTTGTCAACCTCCTGCTGCTTTGTGGCACTGTAGAAGGTAGAGGGGTTGGGTGCCAGAAGAGACCCTGAAAATATCTTGCTTCTGGTTGAAGATTTGGTTCCTCATAAGATAGCACGAAGCAGTGTGGCCTGGTATGAAGCAGCATGATCTAGTGGATAGAAAGTCCTGAAGGACCTGAGTTCTAATCCCGGCTCCACCCCTTGTCTCCTATGTGAGCTTGAGTAAATCACTTAACTTCTCTGTTCCAGTAACCTCATCTGTAAAATGGGGATTAAGACTGAGAGCCCCAAATGAGACATGGACTGTCTTTAACCTAATTAGCTTGTGTCTACCTCAGTGTTTAGTATAGGTCCTGGCACATAACAAGTGCTTAACAAATATCATAAGATAAAGAATAGCGACATACGTAGGTCCGTAAGGCTGCCTGTCAATGAGAGAGACGCAGGTGCTGATCCAATCCTCGTGTGTGGGTAAACTGTAAAGAGCCAGTGTGACTGACACTCATTGCTCCATTCTGCAATGTGAGTTGTAAGGTTTTGCTAGATTGTAAGCTCCTGAAGTGGCTGCTGGGAAGGGTGGAAATCAATCAGGGATGTCTCCATGTAAAGTCATGACTCTCTCCTGGCTGCATCCTGCCTCTACCACAATCTCTGATTCCGTCTCCTCTAACCTTTGTACAATATACCTTTACCATTTTTGTATATTTACTTATTCATATGTTCCTGTGGGATAGCATCTGCATCATTTGGGTCCCTTTATGAACAAGTGATGCCTGGTGATTCATATTTAGTAGATTGACAAATAGCACTCCGTAAACAAATATATATATATATATATAATATATATATATATAGTTGTCTCCGAAAAGGAGAGGGTTGACTAGGTTTCTTGTGTGAGAAAGCACCACCTAAAATTTTACCCCATTATGTCTTTTGTTTCTAATATTAAGAAATGGAAGACTGTGAAAAAGTATTTTAAAAACCACATTTTTCATTTCCAATAACATGGCCTGAGAGAACATGTAACTGAGATCTAGAAAACCCAGGTTCTAGTTTCAGCTCTGCCACTGGCCCGTTGGGTGAACTTGCACAAGTCACTTTTCTGAACCTTGTCCCTCATTTCTCAAAGGGAGACAGAATACCTGCCTTTTGTAATATTTCTCTATATGCAATTTATTTTATTGTCTGCCTCCCATTCTGAAGACTGTAAGCTCCCTGTGGGAACAGATCGTGTCTCTGAACTCTCCTAACTTCCAAGCGCTTAATACAGTGTTCTGCACACCAAAAGTGCTCAATAAATTCCTCTGATTGATTGTTCTCCCTACCTCTTGGATTGTGAGACTCATGTGGGACAGGGACTACATCTGATCTAATAATCTTGTATCTGCTTCAGTGCTTAGCCACAGTGTTTGGCATATAATAATGCTTAATAAAAATCATAATTATGAAATGCTGTAATTGCTATTAGACACTTTGTCTTTACTATGGGCCTAGTAAGCTTATAATAAACATCATAACTCACTTAAGGCTTTTAATGATAATTATGGTACTTGTTAAGTGCTTAAGTACCAAGCACTGTTCTAAGCACTGGGGTAGGTACAAGTCAATCAAGCTGGACACAGCCCCTGTCCCACATGGGGCTCAGACTTTTAATCTCCATTTTACAGATGACATAACTGAGGAACAGAGAAGTGAAGTGACTTGCCCAGGGGTTTGTTAAGCACTTACTCTCTGTCAAGCACCGTTCTAAGCACCAGGGTAGATACAAGGTAATCAGGCAGGACACAGTCTCTCTGCTTCACCCCAACGCTGATGAAACTATCCCTGCTAAAGATCTTACCTGTCAGTCATCAGGCACAAAGCAGCAAATAAGCTAACTAGTCTTCTGATTTTGCCAGGGGTATTCCTGGAATCTGAGGCTTCTTGTCCATATCGGTATTCCCGGGACTACAATTCCAAGAAACACTGCAAGCTATAATTCTCCCCTTCTACTTCCCCTCCCCCACCACTCCTTTTCCACTCTTCTCCAGCACAAACAAGTTTGCTAGAGGGCTGCAGTCTTTCAAATTTGGAACATATCGACTTAGGAAAGTGATCGATTTGATTTACATCGGGACAACAACACATTCTGCAGCTGCGATTCTTGGCTTTTCAGGTATTGTTTACTATCTCCTTATTTTTAAGGGTAAACCTGCCCTGCTGAGAGTCGCGGCAATGATTTCATATTTGTGTCCTTACTCAGTGTTTGCCCAATAGTCTGTGTGTCTTTACAGGACTGTTGGCTGTGAGCCCATTTTGGTAGAGAGACGGGGTCCAACTTGATTAACTTGCATCTACCCCAGCACTTAGGACAGTACTTGACCCATAGTAAGCGCTTAACAATTACAATAATAACAGCGATAATAACAGAACTTACCTGTCAGGTTCGTCAGTCTTGTGGTCCTAGCTCCCGGGGAAATGGTGTCTGTTCAAATCACTTGTCGCATCACCAGAGAGATGCTTAATAAATGTTTTTTAATGGTGGTAAGGAACGGATGCCCAGTCATGATTCTCCTTTTTGATCTTCCGTATGTCTTCCCTTGAGCATGCTATCCTTTTTATTTGAGCCTCAGAGATGCTGAGTGCTGCAGCTGCGGAGTAGAAGGCAGCTTTATCTGGGCCCTTGAAGATAGGGGAACCTAATTAAGCTACAAAGCAGCATTGATAGTGGACAGTGTACCTTCCTCCAAATATCAGAATGCAGCACTTACACTGGGTAACCTTTTGGTGGGATCAAAAGCGTCCGGGGAAAAATGAAAAATACAATGGGTTCAGTCGGGTTCAATCTTCCTGTTGAACATCAGCTCCTTGATGGACCGAACTCCAATTAATTGCCACGGCTCTTCTACATCGAGAGCATGAGATATGCCACGGAAACATGGGTCATATTATATTCTGAAGTAACAAGAGCCCCATTTCATTAAGACTTTATTTACTTAATCCGTAGATCGCTTTATTTTCTAGCATCTCTAGCTATTAAAACATTCAAAGTCAGTAACTGAAATCTCAGGCGGTAGTTTTATAGCTTTGTGGCTAGTGGGTAACAATTTTACAAAATGCTAATTATCCTTTATTACCCTGAAGAATGAATAAACATTCTTATGCATTAGAGCAAAACATCCGGTATTATATTTTCTGGATGATATTCATGTATTTGCCCCAGTGCATTAGTAATGTTGTCATTATTTTAATTTATCTTCATTACTGCAGTTTGTCAGTGAAGTATAGTAAGTTCCCCTTGAGGACAGGAAAACAAATAAGAAAAGAAGATGCAGTTCCTGTCCTCAAAGAGCTTATAGACTAAGGAAATGCATAAAAATGCATGTGAATACGTAACTGTAAAGGGAATCCTGGCACCAAAAATGCTCCTGGATTTGATAATGTTAGTGTCGAATGGGTACTTGGGGGCAGAAACAGGCAGTGTTTACCAGTGACCAAATCTGCACTAATTCTCAAAAGGGTGGTACTCAGCCTACATCGACGAACATGGATTCTCACAACAGCCAAACTCTCCAGCCCCCTCCATTCATCCTGACCCAGTTCCTTCCCACGGTGGGTGGTACGCATATGGAACTGGTTAATGCCGGAAGCTGTGCAGGCAGAAAATTGCACTAGGTTCAAGATGGATTTGAATAAAGTTTTAGAAGAGTGGTCCAAATTCAGGTTTCTGGAAGGAAAGGTAGGGATACAGGGAGGAAAAATTAGGGATGTTAGATGGTCCATTCCTAAACATTAAGATGAAAATCCAGGCCACTGGCGGAGTCCGTCTAGTTGAATGGTGACAGTTCTTGAGTTGGTCTAGAGGCAGCGTGGTCTAGTGGAAAGAGCATTGGCTGGGAGTCAGAGGACCTGAGTTCTAATCTCATCTCTGCCATTTGTCCGCTGTGTGACCTTAGGCAAGTCATTTAAACTTCTCCGTAGCCCAGTTACCTCATCTGTAAAATGGAGATTAACTCTCCCTCCCTCCAACTGAGACTGTGACCCCATGTGGGATAGGGACTGTACCCAACCTTGTATCTACACCAGAACTTAGAACAGCGCTTCACTTTGGAACCACTTAAATATCAATAATAATAATGATAATGGATTTCTTATGGAACAAATAAGGAAGGAAGATGTCTCTTGTCTAGCAGTACATCCATTATCAATAATGCCATGATCATAGTTGAGGAATACTTTTGAGATTATGAATGCTCCTATTCATTTTCTAGTTTTCAGCCCCGATCAGTCATCCCATTAGCAATGCTTCACTTAGAGTTTCTTAGCTTTAAATTATCCAGCTTCTCTCTGCCAAGCATAAGCTCATCCAGGGCAGAGATTGGGTCTTCTAACTCTATTATAATCTTCCAAACACTTAGTACAGTACTCTACACTGTAGGCATTCAATAAATAAGATTTATTTCCATTTTCTCCAGGAAGTCCATTCTAATTCTGGGTCCTGTTTGTTTCATAGTATTTTAAGTGGTCTCAACCTTGCAGGTTCCTAAAACATGCCCACTGAGGCTGAGTTACTTAGTTGCACACAGTTAACTTAAGAGGAAGGATAATGAGGAGAGAAAACAGATCGTCCATTTGTTCTCAAAAGAAATGCAGACCAGACCTTTCATACCCAACGAAATGTCGATGTTTTTATATAAACAAGGATGACAAGGACGAGACAAGCTCTCCAAGTTAGAGGAATCTGTCTCAGCAAATGTGATTTCTACCTGCTATAAACACCCACAGCAAACACAAAATGGAGAATTGAGATCAGTCACCCATCCCTCACCCCGCCTACCATCCATAGGAAGAAACCCACAGTCTCTCAGTTATACAGCTAGTGGCCTCAGTTTCCCAGTTTGTTTTAATTCTTTAAAGCTGGCCTCTGCTATTTGGCTCTTTGAGCTTGTCATGTACATGGCTGATGTGGGTATTAGTATTTCTTAGATCTAGAGTTCCTTTCCTTCAAATCATTCAAAGCTCCTACAAACAGTTTTGAGGCAATATAGGGAGCTCCCACTCCCTCTCTGCCAAAGGAGAAGCTCTGGTAGTATTAGAAGTAGTAAATAGTAATAGTGGTTATTAAGTGTTTAACGTGTGTAGAGCACTGTACTAAGCGCTTGGAAATTATAATTCAGCAACAGAGACGATCCCTACCCAACAACATGCTCACAGTCTAGGAAGGGGGAAACAGATAACAAAACAAAGTAAGTAAACAGGCATCAGTAGCATCAATATAAATAGAACTATATATACATATTAATAAAATAAATAGAAAAATATGTACATATACACAAATGCTGTGGGGCAGGGTGGGGGGTAGAGCAGAGAGAGGGAGGGGAGGAGGAGCAGAGGAAAGGGGGGCTTAGTCTGGGAAGGCCTGCTGGAACACTCAGGTGGGAATTAGACACGGTCCCTGTCCAGCCCCATCGCCTTTCAGAAACATTATTTTTTTCTTCTTTCATTATTTTTAATGGTATTTCTTAAGCACTTACTATGGGCCAGGCACTGTCCGAAGTGTTGGGGCATATCCAAGCTAATCAGGTTAGACACAGTCCCCGTCCCATGTGGGTCTCACAGTCTTAATGCCCATTTTACAAATGAGGTAAACGAATCACAGAAAAATCAAATGTCTTGCCCAAGGTGGTCAGCAGACAAGTGGCGGAGCTTTATTAGAAGCCAGGTCCACTGATTCCCACGCCTGTGCTCTTTTCACTAGGCCCCACTGCTCTTACTGGTGAGGATATCTTTTTGAGGAATCACAGGTCACAGCTGACTCTCCAGATATCTGTTGGAATAAACTTCAGGCTTCTTGAAGGCAAGGATCATGTACACTAATTGTCTTGTACTCTCCCAAGCATTCAGTGCAGTGCAATGTACTCAGTAGCCACTCAGATGCTAGCTAATAGTCCTGTCTTTGTCATTTAAAAAGGCATGAAAGAACAAAACCAAAACGCATGGCACCGAAGCCTGTTGATAAAATTGGTTTTCAAGCTTTTTCATCAGGTACAAGGAGCCCCTTCACCAGAAATTTCAAAGGTCCTTATGTGTCAAACCCTTAACAAAGTTTGTTCCATCTACCAAATCACATGCTCTTCTTTTCTTCTGCAAACAGGCAAGCGTAGAGGAAAACAAACTGCTCTGCTTTCTCGTGGAGGCAGCACTATGTGCGAATTCATTTTTAAATCATTCCAAGTCATTTTCAGAAAGTCTAGAAAAGCCCATAAATGTCCACCTGTCAAGCAGCTCTTAGATGTGGGCTTGGGTTTTGGATCATGGGTATCAGCTAAACAAGGGGAAAGGAAACATGTTTCTAACATCTGAGAACAAACCTTTGTTGCTGTGGAAGAGTGAGAAACCTTTTCCTGCAGTTCCCTTCAACTGAAGTGGAGGTGTTTATTGGTCCATACTGATACAATTTCACAGAATGGCTTACTGCCATACCTGAGGCCGGTTGTGATTCTGGAGAGACTGAGGAAGGGGAGAGGAAGAGGCTGAAATTCTTTTGGTCCTGAGATGTGTGCCATGGGGAGGCCTGAACAATCAGTTGGTGGGGTGGGGCAGGATCTTAGATGCCCCCTCCACTGGGGGGCAAAAGAGATGATGGCCCATAGTGCCATTTGAGCTGGATTCCCAGATTTACTCATCTCAAGTCTTTGGCAGGACATGAGAGTTTCCAATCATGTCTAAAAAGAACCAAAATTATGGCCCTTCTCAATCTCCATCCCCACTAAAATCCCTGCCCCCTTCTCCCCTCCTGCCCTCCATATGGGCACAATCACTGTTAAAAACAAAAATCCGAGTGCTTACTTTTCTCTATCTCACGTTTTTGCTCCCCTGATATTGACAGATAATGATCTACTGAACAGCTTAGTGGGTAGAGCTTGAGGGATTTAAACTGAGGCCCAGAGAAGTTAAATAACTTACTCAAGGTCACACTGCAGACAAGTGACAAAGCCTGGATTGGAACCCAGGTCCTTCTGACTCCCAGACCCATGCTATATCCGCTCCGCCATGCTGCTTCTCATAAAGAATCTCATTTGAGGCTTTTGTTTTGAGCTCCCTCGGCTGCTGACTCTGTATCAGAGAGCAAACATTGGTTTCCAAATAAAGTCAACCTCAAATGCGCATGTTTCTTCTCGGCTCTGAGGTTTCCTGCTTCATTTTCAATCAAATGGAAAAGGGATTAACCACCAACTCTTTGTGTGTGCTACGTTTCGGTTGAATGGGTTAGGTGGGGGAAAGTTAGGAGAAGTTAAGGATTCTAGAGGTGCATCCATAATCTTCAGAATGGAGGGTGACTAAGTTAGACTTGGGGTTCTTCAAAAACCTCTCTAATCACAGCCTCAGGCCCTTCCTAGCTAAACTCCTGGCGGCATTTTGAGAGAGTAAGTCCATCCCCCACTAATGGTGGGGAAACCCTGGTAAAATTAGGATGGCTCCGAGCAGTCTCAAATCAACCACAAAAGACAGACCTCGAAATTTAGATGCCATTCAGAGAAAGAGAAAATCCAGTTTCTTACAACTATTGAGTGCTTACTGTGTGCAGAACACTGTAATACATACTTATATTCAACACAGTTTCTTGGGCCTGTACAGTTGTGTTTGGGTGTAAATACCTTCAGTTGGGGCTGCTGTCAGAGGAAAGAAGACAGGAAGAAAGGAAGGTGGGGAAGAGAGAAAATGGGGATTCCCATTCCTCTTGTTTTTGGGATTTTAAAAAATCAGCTGACTGGATGAGCTTTGCCAGGGCTTCTACTAGCCAGACTGCTACCCAGAAGACTCAATCTCCCAGAGGATTCTGGGCAATGTATTTCACCAAGATGGTGCAGCTTCCAGGAAGGAGAATGCTTTCAGGAAAGTCTTCCTATTTCTCCTTCAGATTCCAGTTCAAGTTTCACTGCCTTCTGTGGATTCAAATGTTTACATATTAACATTTATACCGAGTATAGTGGCAGTAAGTGCTTGATAAATACGACTGATGGACTGACTACGCAAGTGGGTTTGACCCAGAAACCAACTGGTCTACTAAACATCTTATTGCCACTGGAGGAGTCAGAGTTCGGGACTGAGGAGGCTATTGATTGGCTCCAGAAAGGGCCCTGCTTCTGTTCCTACCAGTTTGCACTTGGCCCCCGGTCCCAGAGCAGGGGTTCCTGAGACCAAAGGTGCATCTGAAGGTCAAATGTGTTCTAGGATCCAGTGGGACTCCTACAAAATCTGAACAGGTAGCAATCCTTATTAATTATGGAATTAGAGATGCAGGGATTTGGAAGCACTCCTCGATTCCCACTAGGATCAAGTCCGGGCCACCCTGAACAGATGGTTACTTCCACTTTTTGAAGGTCCACAGCCTTCCTTGATAGCCTATTCCAGGGCTCAGTTACCCTTAAAGGCAAGGGATTCTTCTTTATTTCTTCTCCAGGTCTCTGGCTGCAATCCAAGCCCATTTCCTATAAAGATAGATTGGTCATCATACCTGTATTACGAACCCTTCGGAATCACGGTTATTTAACAGATGAGATTCCCTCTTCTCTCAGCCGAAGCCAAGTGAAGAGCAGAACGTTTCCAGATCATTCAGCTCTCGATGCAAAGATGGCTAAAGCAAAAATACACCACCTCTATTTTGAGTTCCCTGCAGGGAAACAGCTGCATTAGAGCAAGAGTATTATAGAAGAACAGGCAACTCTGATGACTACAGTTTACAGTGAATATGCACGACTAGTATCTGAGCACAATCCCTGCTGGGATTTTGGTAAACACCCTTTTGCAGTTAGACCAGTCGTCTTTGCTCCATCTTTTTTTTTTATTTCCTTTGCATTGCTGGGCCTTGGCTAGGTCAGGGATTCTGAGTAAATTCTATCCCTTAACTGTGTCCAATTATATTGTGTGGCTGAAATATGTCCTTGTGGTGATAATGGAATCTACTAGGTCCCCGCTGCTATGCAAGCATAAATGTCATACTGAGCTTCGGTTACCCAGCTCGCAGCGCAAGCCTTCTGAGATGCTGTCGGCTTTGAGTTGCCACATTAGCCCTGTTCTAATCTGAAACTCCCTAGGAAAGGTCAGATTTGAAAGCCCTCGTGACACTACGAAATGATATCACCACACCTCTCCCCAGTAACTAGAAAGAGCTAATTTGAGTCTCTTATTATGTTGTACTTTTGAGGAATAATGGGAATGCAGACCTTCTTCACCTCAGAGTTTTTCAAGTTGAGGTGAAAGGCTGGTAGGACATTTCTAAGAGAAGCAAAATGACTTAGTAGACAAAACACAGGCTTGGGAGTCAGAAGACCTGGGTTTTAGTTCCAGCTCTGGCACTGCCTGCTGATTGACTTTGGACAACTTGTTTAACTTCTCTGTGCCTCAGTTCTCTCATCTGCAAAATAAGGATTCAGTATCTGTTCTCCCTCCTACTTAGACTGTGTAGACTGTGACTGTGGGATGTGACTATCTTGTATCTCCTCCAGTGCTTAGTAGAGTTCTTGGCACATAGTAAGCACTTGACAGTTATTATTTGCAAGTTTAGCCCCACCGTGGTTCAGCTTTACAAAAAGTCAGATTCAAAGTTACCTCGGCAGTCTCTTTTAAGTCCTAATTCTGGGGCTGTCTGAGTGTTGGGGTAGGACACAATCCCAGTGTGGACCTGAAGGTTGGGAAGGAGAGGGCTAAATTCAGGGAGGGGGACAAGGAGAGAAGTGTTACCCATCTGCCAGACAGAAATTACCAGGAAGAATCTAGACGTCCATTTACTTCCAATGAAATACAAGTCAGCTACCCTATCACGAATCCTTTATGGCCCAGGATAAATACATTAATGTAGCTCTTTTAATCATCTATGACTGATTGAGAAGCCGGGGTTATTTTGATCAAAAGGTATCTTCCTTCAGGACCCAGTCCTTCACCTAGTCCCAATTTCTTAAAGAAAAATGTTCTGACTCGCCACCTTCCAACTGTAAGAGGGCTTTTTCAGGAAGGGATTGTGTCCTGGGCCCAAGGTCGGCCTGAGAGAAACACAGTCCAGGATCACTGTCTGTAAAGCCCCAGTGGCTTCCTGGTCCCCAGTCTGGTTGTAGTGCCTAGCTAAGAATATTGAAGGAGTTCTAAAGATGAATGGTGAGGCTGGTAGGTATCTTCCATCTCTGGAAACCTCTTCCCCTTGGCATTGTCCTAAGCTGACTACTGCTCCCTGGTGCTAATTTCACATGATTGCTTCAGTGTTGTTTCCACACGCAGTGCAAAATCGAAATGGCAGGGTCTCTGTTCTGCTGCTTCACTGCTCTGGAGGGAATAGGCAGGAGCTTTGGGAGAGGGGAGATGCAAGCTAAAGAAAGGAAAGAGGTGTTTCACGTTGGAGAAACCAGAAAAGCAAACGTGAAGACGGCCCAGTAGGCATTTGAATTAGAGTCTCCAATCCAGCTCCTTCGTTGGGGAAGCAAAGCCGGGGGAGAGGGAACAGGCTTCAGCTGTTGGGCAACCCATCAGCCTGGATGGTGGACAAAAACAATTCTATATATTCCCTACATACCCAGGATAATGCTCTATGCCCTTCCTGCTGATGGATATGGCTATTTCTAAGCAGAATACACCCGACACAGTCTGTTTTTATGGGGGACAGGTGTGGACTGATAATGGAAATGGGTAAAACAGATGAAAAGGGAGGGAATCATTCAAAAATGTGGTTGCTTCCTGGGCAAATCATTCAATCCCTGGCACTGCCTTGATCATGCCCTGTGAAACCTCCCCACCCACGAAAGTAGTCCAGAGTCTTCCCATTTTTCATCCTCAACTTCCCAGAAGAGAGCTGATCTCCTGGCAAAGGATTTTCTGGGGATTATAAGTGCCTGGAGTTTATGGCCCGATGCCTAAACATCCACGCCAGGCAGCCATTAATCCCCAACCGTGCCTTGTGTTAAAGTCATTATCAATTACAGAGCAACACCTCACCTTCCCAGAAGTCCATTTCATTGACAGACCCACCCAGGGAGTCTCTAGACTGGACATCCTTCCAATTATGCTGCATCGCTATGGTTACCACTTCATGGACCAAATCCCCTGATTAAAGCTCACCGATAGCCTTTTCCTTCTTATCTCGCTTCCCGAAGCCACATTTATCTTCCGGAGACTCAGTCTCAAGCCCCACGCACTGAGTTTCCCACCAGAAAAAGGTACTGAATGGCTTCTTGTCCCAACTCTGTAGAACACGCTCCAGTGCTTCAGTAATATCCAGAGTTACAAAGTGCTTGTTAACCACTAGCTAAGGATGAATGAATCAAAGCTGCTGGGTCAACTGGTGAAAAGTCCCCTGGGCTGTAGCCAGAGGCCAGCTCCAGGGAGGGGCCTCCATTGAGCTACATGAGGGCAGGAATTGTCTTCACCAACTCAACTGTATTGTCTTCTCCCAAGTGCTTAATAAACAATAAGTGCTCAGTAAATACCATTTTTTAATGGTATTTGTTCAGCACTTTTTTTGCCAGGAACTATTCTAAACCCTGGGGTAGATAGAAGAAAATCCCTGTCCAACATGGGGATCACAATCTCAATCCCCATTTTACAGATGAGGTAACTGAGGAGCAGAGAAGAGAAGCAAGTTGCCCAAGTTCACACAGTGGACAAATGGCCAAGCCAGTATAATAATAATGATGATGGTATTTGTTAAGCATTAAGTGCCAAGCACTGTTTTAAGCTATTGTAGATACAAGGTAATCAGGTTATTACATGAGGGGCTCAGTCTTAATCCCCATTTTACAGATGAGGTAACAGAGGCACAGCTAATAAATGGCAGAGCCGGGATTAGAACTCACTACCCCGGGCTCCCAAGCCCTTGCTCCATCTTTCTAACTCCCAGGCCTCTGCTTTATTCTCTATATATTGATTGGTTTCCAGAGGTGGAGGCCAAGCCATTTTGCCCACCTGGACTGTTTTCAGGGAGACACTCTGCCTTGCTCACCCCAGGTCTCTGACAAGACCCAAAAGCTTCCAAGTTGCTCTAGAAGAGAAGCAGAGTGTCCTAGTAGAAGGAGCATGGACTGGGGAGTCAGAGGACCTGAGTTTAATCCTGGCTCTACCACTTCCCGGCTGTATGACCTTGGATAAGTCACTTAACTTCACTGCACTTTGGTTTCCTCCAACTGTAGAAATAGGGATTCGACACCTGTTCTGCTTCCTATTTAAATCGTGAGACCCATGTAGAACAGGGACTGTTTCTGACCTGATTAACCTGCATCTACTCAAGCGCTTAGAACAGTGCTTGACACACAATAAGCACTTCACAGAAACCATAATTATGTAAGGGCTCAGATGAAATAATTTTCATCATACAGAGATGAAAAAGCTCATAATTAGGATTTACCTGGCCCAGTGGCTCTTCAAAGCCTGAGCTAGGTCTGTTTCACATGTTTGCGTTCTAAACTCTGCTCTCAGTCTTTACCTCCCACCGCCACTCCCCACTCAAAAGGCAGAGTGGGAACGTATGACAGCCGATTAGGATTCTCTTCTACCCATAATCCTTTTGAAGTGTTCTGAAAGCAGCACATGAGACTAGAGTTATAAAACCCTTGAAAGTCAACTAGCCCATCCCTTTGCTTTCAGGAAGTACCATACTTATGCCACCCTGCAAGATTAGACTCTCTGGCTTTCAAGTCATCCAGAAGAGGAGATTCCAAAATCTGACTTGGAGACACATTCCTACAGCCTTTCCTAACCTTGAAAAGTCACTGACAAGCACGATGGTCAACGTGAATTAGATTTAGCTTGGTGAACCTCTTCGGTCTGTGTGTCGGGGCTGGATATCCCCTGAGGACAGGCGTTCACGTGTATTTTTTTTTCCCCTTTTTCATGTTTCCAAGCAGGAAAGGAGACCACAAGTATGGGCTTCCTGTTAGTATTTAGGAATTTTCAGCTTCAGGTTCTGGCCAGCAGCAGGAAGTGCAGTGCTTGCTGAGCAAGAAAAGAACAGTTCATGGAACATGTTCAATCCACAGGATAGGTTTGGGGCAAGGATTAATTTATTTAAACCAGATCACCCTTCTCCATAGGGATTCCTGACTCTCTTCAGAAAGGCAGTCCATCACTGAACTGATTTCAGTGCTAGGCGGTTTGCAAAGAAACTCAGGTCTACAACTGTAACTTTAGTGCCTCAGATTATTCCAGCATGTTAACTTCCCCTTTTGTCCCTGCAGAAAGCTAGCATCAGCTCCCAGGATTGCAGAGGCTGATCCCAAAACCTCTGTCCTCTGAGAGATCCAGAGGCAGGAAGAGGCTTTTGGATTCCAAACTTTCAAGACCTGACCTGAAAGAGAAGTTTGCCTATATATGCTCCTTGCGCCTCCAACACAATTCCCAAGGAAGGGAGAGGAAGGATGCTTGGAGATCGACTTCTGACTGCTGTGTGGCTTAGAACAATAAAGGGCTCACAGTGGGCAAATGATAAATTATAATATCTGTACTTTATACATCACTTTGAGGTATTTATGAAATTGGAAGTCACAGGTATTATTACCAGAACTGTAGAGAAACTGAGGCATAGGGAGGTTACATCATTTGTCTAAGGTCACACATCAGACCACTGCCAGGGGTAGGACTAGAACCCAGGGGTCCTGACTACCAGTCCGAGCTACACCAAGCTGCAATTCAAAAAAGATGTCACTTTTAAGTGACAAAATTAAGCATGGTGGCACTAAGGATTGCCAAAGGTTACTTAGAAAATCACTTATGTGTCTCACCGATGAGCTGTGGCATTTCAGTTGTGACTATGGATTTAATAAGTAATAATAACGGTATTTGTTGAGTGCTTATTACATCAAGCACTTTTCTAAGCATCCGGGTAGATACGAGACCATCAAGTTCGATACAGTCCCTGTCCCACCTGGGGCTCACTGTCTTAATCCTCATTTTACAGATGAGGTAACTGAGCCACAGAGAAGTGAAGTGACTTGCCCAAGGTGACCCAGCGACAAGTGGCAGAGCTGGGATTAGAACCCACAGCCTTCTGACTCCCAGGCCCGTGATCTTTCCACTACACCACACTGCTTCTCATAGTGCCTGGTTACAGAAATGGGGACAAAGCTGGAATGAATACCCCCTGAATATAAGAAAGTTCTATCACGCTTGGAGAACTATAAACTTCCTAAATTCCATTATTGTCATAATGTGGAAGACAAGAATTGTCATTATTTTTACTATAGCAATAAGTGCTTATTATTTGTCAAAGCCTCATGTTAATCTTTGAGGTATATAAAGGAAAATCAGATAAGACACAGTCTCTGTCCTACCCAGGCATCATAATCAACGGTATTTATTGAGTGCTTACTCTGGGCAGAATACTGTACTACGCACTTGGGAAAATACAGTGCAAAAGAGTTGGTTGACAGGATCCTTACCCTAAAAGAGCTTACAGAGTTGTGCGAGTGACAGACATTGAAAGAAATTACAGATAAGGGAAACAACAGTTTGGAAGGATATGTACATAAGCGCTGTGGGACTGAGGTGGAATAAGCATCTCCTTAAGTGTTAAGGGGTACAGACCCAAGTGTGTAAGCAATGCAGAAAGGAGGGCAAATAGAGTGGGGAAATGAGGGGTTAGTCAGGGAGGGATTGCAGGTATTTTAGCAGCATTTTACAGAGGAGGAAACTGAGGCCCAGAGAGGTTAAGTGACTTACCCAAGGTCACACAGTAGGCCCGTGGCAGAGCTGAAGCTAGAGCCCAGTCTCCTGACTGCCAGTCCCTTGCAGATTCTCCATATCCACTCTACTCACCCTTTAAACAGTTGGTACCTAAGAAGCTGCATAGACTCCTTAAAGTGACTGTAGCTCCAAATACTGTCTTTGGGCAGAATCCTAAAAAGTTCCTCTGATTTCCTGAAAGAGCAAATCCTTTAACTCTCCGACCTCTCTAGTCTATTTTTATCCCCACAACATGCTTTGTTCTTGCAGTTTTGAGGCTTCTCTTTCTGAGTTTGCATCCCCTCAAGCCCCCGCCCTCCGCGTCTCTGCTATCGGACTCTGGACGGCTAACTCTTAAAATGGCCTCGTCAACCCTTCACTTTATACCAAATTTATTTCCACGAGTCTGAAGTGAATTACCTGCAGCTCGCTCACTTCTGCAGAAAATGGAGTAAAATATGGGCCCCTTGGTGTTTCCTCCTCTTTACCCTACAGTAAGGTGGAAATTTATCAGTTCAAGCGTCCTAATGATTTTCTTCCCCTCTTGCAGAACACTAAGAAGTGAATGGCCAAGAAGCATAATTGACTGGAATGATCAGTTTCACCACAGTCCACTACACTTGTTCAGAGCAGCATTCTCAGTCGCAGTTCAACAGAGATGTCCTTTGAGACTGGCGCTTTTAAGTGTTCCCCTAAATTACAGTTGGGCCGTAACTATGACAGGCTTAAGCTAAGGCAGCTGAGAAATTATATATATGAAAAATTACAAGGATTTGATCTTTCCGCACCGGTGCATAAAGATTTAATCTCCCCAGTTAAGTACCCAGAACACAGCGATTGTGTCAAGATAATAGCTAGGAGGACGTTTTGAGAATCAGTTCTCATGGTTATTTCTCACAGCTTGCAGAAGATGGATCCTGGGGCTTGGAGGCACAGGTGTTTTTCAGAAAAGGGCAAAGAGGCTGTCGTGCTGCCTGCTTCAGACCAGCTGTGATTTTATCTGTGGCATCTTGCTGTCTAGGAATGGCTCTCCAACTTCTACCGATCTCAGGGGCTATGTATGAAGTGGGGCCCCCTTTTCTCCCTCGCCCGGGACCAGTGAAAGGGAGAATAATTGGCCAAAATTCAGAAATACCACCTGCAGTGGATCTCTGTTGTAAACTTCAGCCACGGTCCAACTTCGCTGCCTTTGGAGTGTCTCAGTGGATTTCTCAGCACTCATTCCCCACTCTAGACTATAAGCTCTTTCTGGGCAGGGAATGTTTCTGCCGAATCGGCTATACCGTACTCTCCCAATTGCTTAATACAGTGTTCTGCCCACTGTTAGAGCTCAGTAAATTTGATTGATTGATTGATGGCATGACTAGCTCTGGTATAATCAATTCATTGATCCTGAGGGCCTTAGAGCAACTGCTGCTTACTGATTTGAGTATTTGTGAAGGTATGTGATTCCACATGGGTCTCACAGTCTAAAAAGCAGAGAGAACAGGAAATGAATCCCCATTTTGCAGATGAGGGAACTGAGGCCCAGAGAAGCAAAGTGAGTTGTCCAAGGTCATACAACAGGTAAGTGGTGGAACCAGGTTTAGAATCCAGGTCTTCTGACTCTCAGGACTGGACTCCTTCCACTAGGACACTTCAGAGGAAGTAGGAATTGGAATGTAGCAGTCTTTTAGAGCACCTCATGGAAAGGCAGAGTGTAGAGCAGCTCTAATTTCTACCCATTTCTTTTGCATTTTGTTCGGGAACCAGGTCACTCACCTTCCCACCTCAGAAGACAGATGTTTGGTGGGTTGGGCTGGCGATTCGCCCCAGTGAATAACTGATGCCCATATATCACTTTGAGGGGTGGCAGGGCTGAGATTACAAGGTGGAGGTACAAACAAAGGGTGACTATATAAATGAGAGAAAAATCCTCTATCGGAAATGCAGGCCTGCACCTTGTCAGTGGGTGGTATTCAAAGGTCTTAAAAGATTCTTCCTCCAACTTGGTGAATTTCATCAGGAAACACGTGAATTTGGAACGACTGGGGAGGAAAGTACATCAGCCACATTTGATGCTGTTCACCCAATTTATGGTAGAGAGAAAAGAAAGATGTTCAAGGACTCATTTGAACAATTTTGAGTCTGATATCAATTATTCTATTTGATGATGGTGCTTTTTTTCTTGTCTATTGTCCCCAAAAAGTATAAGCCCACAAAGACTACAGCCTGGCACATAGTAATAGCTTAACAAATACCATTAAGAAGATCTCAATCCACAGGGAGAAATCATAGGTCTTAAATCTCATGGGATTCACTTTGGGAGAGGGAGGAGGGGCCAGCTAGGTTACTTAACTTCTTGTTCAGCAAATAAGAACTCGGAATCTACCCCCTGTAAGGTACCATCCCCCCCCTCCTACCAACCTCGGGCCCCCACTAGGGTGAGGGCCGGGATCTTGTCTGCCAACTCATACTGTACTCTCCCAAGTGCTCAGTCCAGTGCTCCTCACAGAGTCAGTGCTCAATAAATACTATTGATTGGCCGAGGGCAGAGAATACGTGTCTCTTCTGTTGGACTCTCCTAAGCATTTAGTACAGCACTATCTACTCAATAGGTGCTCCATAGATGATTTTCATCGACCGATTTGTTGATGGAGTTCCCAAGGGAAAGATCACTGTTTTCTAACTGAATTACTCTCCACTTCTCTTGCTTTAAATACGAGGGAAAAGATCTTGCTAGGAAATAGATGTCTGGATAAAAGACCCCCATAATTACTCAATTTGACTTTCAGAAGCAGCACCCTTAAATATTCTTGCAAGGGATTAGATTTTTGGGAACTGTTTTGAAACAAACCAGGCTGAGTCAGTGTCCATCTGATTTTACTTACTTGTTGTGGTGGCATCTTTTGAAGTGGTTTCCGAAGAGGCTGGCTGGAGCTCATAAACCAGTCAGCGGGGTACAAGCTACCACCCACAGATTCTCTATTTATTAACGTGGAGACTAGCGCAGCACAGCTGGAAGCAGTCACTGCTCTAGGAAAAGCAACAGAAGGCGAAGGTGGGGAGATTGCTGACTTGTGACTTTGGTTAGAGCCATTGTTCTGGAATTTCCTCATCAAAATTCGAGACTTTCTAATGACCTCAAATAATACCTCAAATAAGGCATCAGGGGTCCTTGATCTACAACGAAAGATTAAGGCGTGGAGGAGTCAGCGGAAAGAAGAGAGAGAGAGAAAGGAGACAACGGCTAAGAATGAAAAATAGAGAAATGTAAAAAAAAAAAAAAAAGCATGTCAGGCTTAAAATCTTTTCAAGGTTTCAGGTAAAATGATCAATTAATTTAAAGAATAAATGAACTCTGATTCCACTGCTTGAAAATATTTTATGTCTGCCTCCTCTGTGGAGTGTAAGCTCTTTGAGGGCAAGGAATACACCCTGTTGTCCTTAAGCGCACAGTACAATATATTCTTAGTCATCAGGTACATACTATTACTGCTACTAAATAAAATTCGAAAAGAGAGAATTTGAAATAATTGGGAAGAGATCTGTGTAATGATGAAATTGAATTAGGAATGCTTGAACAAGTGGGCACACACACACACACACACACACCCTTTTCCCTCAAGTGTACCTCCAATCCCTTCATCGTGATTACATCTTGTCTGTCATTCCGATTTCTACCATTGAGCTATATATTCCTCAAGAAGTTGGACTCTCATTCTCCATGATGCCTTGTTAGAGATAAAGGAATTGTTGAGCTCTCTGTTGTTTCAAAGCTGTCTCTGCTATTGGAGAGATTGTATCCACGAGGCAGAGTGTGGATAAAAGGGAATCTTTTGCATGCTGTGCCCATGGGAATACAGTTGGGGAACATTTTCTGGTGCCTTGCCATTTAAGGTGAGCATCTTTCAGATTCTAAGGGTGAGGTTGAATTGCTCTTGTATCTTTTCCTTAGCAAGAGGCCAGACTGGAGTAAACTGTTTCCTAGGGCCTTTGATTAGGGTCAGGGGAGAAGTGGGGAAAACTATATTCTGTGACAGGACAGAAGTTTTAGGGATGATTTGCAAGTAATAGATAATATAATTATGTCTAATTTATATTTATAAAAACATTGCATTTAATTTTAAATAAAGCAGTGTGCTTAATGGAACGAGTATAGGGTTGAGATTTAGAGGACCTGGCCTCTAAATCTCGCTCTGCCAGTTCCCTGCTGTGTGACCTTGGGCAAGTGACTTCACGTCTCTGTGCCTCAGTTACATCATCAGTAAAATGGAGATAAAATACCTGTTCTCCCTCCCTCTCAGACTTGAATCCATGTGGAATAGGGATTGTATGTGACTTACGTTGAATCTACCCCTGTGCTTAGAAAAGTGCTCCTGACACATTGCAAGTGCCCTACTATTATTAATATTATAAAGAAGTTAAGGACTGAAATACACTGGAAAGTCACGGGTAAAGAGGTTCCCATTTTAACACCCTGATGTAAGACACAGGTCTGGGAATAAGAAGACCAGGGTTCCAATGCTTAGAAAAGTGCTCTGCACATACTAAGCGCTTAACAAATGCCATCATTAATTAATTAACTAATTAGTTCTGGCTTTTCCCTTGGCTGGTTAAGTTGGGCCAAAACCATACATCCACTTCACGATATGCTGCCACCCGGCCCGTCTGCTCACTTGTTGCACTCAGGGCTCCAGCAGGAATATGATTGGCAAGATTGAGAAAGTGTCATTGGAATTGCACAAGCATCTTGCTCTGCCAGCAATTCCTATGCTTGGGTTATCCATTCTGAACTCTGGGACAAAACCCTCCTCTGTCATTTTCCATAGCAGATTCCTCCTCCACTTACTCATCCTCTTTCTAACGTAGAGAAATTTGAGACAGGGAGAAGGTGTGGTGAGTTTTGAAAAGCAAATTTCACTATTCAGGGCAACCCATGAGCCCAGAAAAATACATAATGCAATATTGCATGGTGAAATCATTACAGTTGTCCACAAAACCAATGAGTGAGTCACAAATTATTATTTTTCACAACCCTAGTAATAATAATAATAATGTTGGTATTTGTTAAGCGCTTACATTGTGCAGAGCACTGTTCTAAGCACTGGGGTAGATACAGGGCAATCAGGTTGTCCCACTTGAGGCTCACAGTTAATCCCCATTTTACAGATGAGGTAACTGAGGCACAGAGAAGTTAAGTGACTTGCCCACAGTCACACAGCTGACAAGCGGCAGAGCAGGAAATCGAACCCATGACCTCTGACTCCAGAGCCCAGGCTCTTTCCGCTGAGCCACGCTGCTTTCCCTGTATTCCTAATGGCAAATGAATGACAGATTTACTATGAAGCACCAAAATAATTATCTTAAAGAATTTGACAATTCTACTAGAGAGAGGAGTTAATTAAGTAGTCAACAAATGAAAGACTAACTAGTCTTGGACAAAGACCTTCCAAGAATCCATCTCTGACTGTTGCAAAGGTTAGGTATAAAACCATCTTTCATTGCTTGTGTTAGCTATGACATTTTTTAAAAAACCTGACTGAATCAAGGACTGCACTCTACTTTAGAAGGCTCAATTACTCCTTGTTTTTCCGCACCAGTCACCCCAGAATCGACAACAGCAGAGGTCGGTTGGGTCATGCTGAGCTAGTCACAAATGCCACAGTACATTATCTAAGACACCAAATATAATTATCTTTTCACAAGTGGCAATTAGCAAGAATACCTCCCATCCGTTTTATTTAGAACTCAACAAGTGAAATGTGGTAGAAGCCACGGGATTGCAGCTACAAATCTCAGTCCTGAGAAGGTATTTCCGTTGACACCATCCACTTCAAAAAAGCAATTCATGTTCACTAAGAGTAGCCTGGAGGAAAGAGCATCAGACTGGGAGTCTAAGACACCTTGACCCTATCAACCATCGTCAAGCAAGGTGACCTTGGCCTTCACTCCGGTGTTCTCACTGGTGGAGTGGTAAGGACATGAGATGTTCTCTACCTATCATGCAGCAACGATGTGAATCAAAATAAGGCTGATTATATATATCACCTAGTTCACATGAACTGTTCAAACAACTGATAGATAATAGAGTGATTCAACCTGCTAAAAGATAGGGCCTTCAAGAACAACCATATATAAAATTGTGATCCTGGAATGACATTAAATATGCCCATATTTTCAAAGACACTAGTTATTATCCCATAAAACAAAATATCAGTGGGAAGGTTTCAACAACATCCTCTTAAAGACACACTAAAACAAAATCACAATTTATATAAAGGTGACACAGTTGCATTTATCTTTCTCATCCCTAGGATCTCAAGATAGTTTCTGCCAGTTTAGCTTTCCCCTTCTTAGAGTGGGGGATGGAGAAAATTGGTTGTTAAACCAAAACTGGGGAGTAACAGTGCAAGGCTCCATCAGCTGAGATGTGTTATGCTCTATTAAATGGTTTTTCAGGTACAGGTCAAAGGATTTCCTTCAAGAAATATCTGGTTTTCTGTCAGTTGTTTCTCATTTTACTTTACCATTCACTTTCAGAATTAACAATTACATAAGATTGGGAAAAGGGAGGGCAGGGAGGAAGGAATGGAGACCACTGTTCCCTGACAGAGTTAACTGATTTTCCTTGATCAGGATAATAATAACAGTGATAATAACTGTGGTATTTGTTAAGCACTTACTATTTGCTAAGAACTGCTCTAGTTCCACATGGGGCTCACAATCTAAGTAGGGGAGATAACTGGCATATAATCCATTTTACAGATGAGGAAATTGAAGCACAGAGAAATCAAATGATTTGTCCAAGGTTACACATCAGGCAAGTGGCAGAGCTGGGAATAGACCTCGGGTTCTCTGACTCCCTGCCTATGCTCTTTCCACAAGGTCATCAGTTAAGCCCAGCTAGTCCAGGGAGCTGGGAGGATTTAGAGGAAGATGTCTCCATTCCCCACACTATGCCTTAAAAGGCAGGTGTGGGGGAATCAGGGAATCAAAGTGTTTGTGTCTGGGCTCTTCTGCCTCTGGCCCAAAGAGTTAAACTCATCAGGACCTTCTGAATACACAACTTTTACCCAGCAATGACTCAAATGGGGATCATTCCATTTGGACCTAGTAATACAAAATGGGCAGAGGTAATGTGAGATATCACATGGAACTCTGGGCTAAATTATTAAGAAATCAGCTTGCTAGTTTCCGAAGCAGAGGTTAAGCCAGGCCCCGGGGGTGACCAGTTTAGGACAAGTAATTCCCAAATAACTGCCGTGAAAAGGAGCTAAGGTATTAACAAACTAATCAAATATGCAAATCTCCAAGATAACCTCTTGACAGCCCATTAGAGGATGGCAAGTTCAATTTTTCAATCTTGGAAAGTTATGTGTATTGATCTCAGTCCCTGCTTTCTTGATTGATCTTATTTCTTAGGGAAGAGGCAGGAGGAAGGTTGGTCCTTTCTGGGGAAATGATCTAGATTGCAGTACCCTCCAAAGGGCAGTCCTTAAACCCTCCTGAAGATCAAATGGTGTTTTCACAAGGAACCAGGAGCCAACCATCTTCAGGGAAAGTTATAGCATCTGGCCCACAAAATAGTGGTCGACACTTTTGAAGTGGGCTTCTCCCTGGGGTGTCATAACCTAGATGAGGCAAAACAGGTGGCTGTCTTGACCTCCCATCCATTCAGGGATTTTATTGGATGTGGATTACCATGGATTTGTTTGAAGGGAGACGGCCATGAATCTTGAACATTTCAAAACCCTTTGATAATCATTTCTATCAGCAATCTCACAGCTGAAAGTAGAGTTTAGGGGGAGAGGGTGGTGGGGGGAGTAAAGGCTTGTCTGGGGTTTTGATATGGTGGAAGTGGAAGGTCAAATATTTGTCCCCATTTTTTTCCAAGCAGTAGTTGGTTCTATGGGCAAATTGCTACTTACTATTAACATTAAACTTGAGATAAACCACTGTGGATTGGTTATGAAAAGAGAGGTAGATTGCTACAAATCCTTCCCAGATGTATATCTGAACAATCCCCCACCCCCTCTTTCCTAGCCCAGCCACCTAGCCACCTCCCTTTAATTTACCTGCTCATTATTAGGTACTTATTGATTTTAAGATTTACTTCTGTTTTTGTCTTTTCTGGTTACACTCTTTTACTTCTTGTTTGTTTGGCATTTTGTATTGCTTTTTATGGTATTGGTTAAGTGCTTGCGATGCTCTGGGTAGAGAAATTTTTAGCAAGGCTTTGAAAATGGAGATGGATGTGATTTGGGAGCTGTGAGGAGTTTCATCCTGAGGGAAAGGTCGGAGGTGAGAAAGTTGAGAGCAAGGCACAATTAGAAGGTGAGTTTAGGAGAAGCAAAAAGTGTGAGTTGGGGTGTAATGACAGAAGAGAGTGGACAGGTGAGAGAGAGCTGCTGAAGAGTTCAGAATAATAATAAAAATCATTGTAGTATTTGTTAAACCATTAGTAGGTGACGTGCATTATATTAAGTCCTGAGATAGGTTCAAGATAATCATAATTAGGTCAGACACCTTCCCTGTCCCACATGAGACTCATAGTAGGAGGGAAATATATACTGAATCCTCATTTTACAGAAGAAGACACTGAGGCCCAGAGAGGTTAAGTAAGTTTCCCAAGATTACACAGCAGGCAGATGACAGTGCCAGGATTAGAATGCAGGACCTCTGATCCCAGGCCTGTGCTCTTTCCACTAGGCCACGTTGCTTCTGCTGCTTCTTCTTGACTATCAAGAGTATTGGTTTGATGTGGGAAAATATCAGTAATCATGGCAGGGGTCGGTGGGCTGGAGAAGCGGGGAGATGTACTCTCAATGAAAGGAAACATGGAGAGTGAATTTTACCCTGGTGTCTGCCTATTCAGAAGACAGATTCTAGTAGGTGGAGTGAAGAAAGGGCTGTCTCCCCTTCACCTCCAGAAAGGAAAAATGCTGTAAAACACAAAAGTGAGACTCAGGTTGACCCTTTCTTTTTCCTCCTCCAGTCTCCCTGACATCTCAGACAAACAGTCAGACGACTGTGCAGTGTTGCCACGGTGCTTAAGAACTTTAGAGATAAACCTCAGAAGTGCAGGTAGCTTAACTGTCATTTATTTGTGACTTGGCTTTATATTTCCTTTGTACTAAGAGGCAAGGTGATTGATGGCTTTATATAGGCATCCTTTTTGATGCTTTCAGACAGGATACCCAACCACACTCCCATAGCGGATGTCTCTTACTAAATTATATTTGAGTCAACTTTAATTTCCCTCAGTCTCCAGAGGACACATTTAATTGTTCCAATGTTGGTATTTCTTTTAATCCCTTTATTAAAAACTGGGAATACTTCTCCCAAGCAATCCCCGTTCTCTTACTGTGTGACCAGTAACAGGAAATGGTTGACAAATCCGATGAAGTTGTGTGAGAAATGACCTTAGGTCTGATTTCAAACCATTTAGTAAGGGAAAATAGAGAAAATACATGTTGAGAAAACCCTGGAGGGAAAAAAAGGGAACTGCTGCTGTTCGTTCTTTAAAATTTCTAGTGGATTTCTGTTCCTTTCAGCCTTTCATCTCCCTTTCAGGAGTGAGGGGGGAGAATCATTTTTCATAGATGATCATCCTCATTGGTAGATAGTGTGGAAGAGTGATTTGCTATCTCTTTAAAGTCTCTTCTTTGCCTTTATTGATTGGAGTCATTTCTACTCTTTGGGGATGCCGTTTTGGGTGGGGGAGATGAGATGAAGATGATAATAATAGTAATAATAAAGTGGTGTGTGTTAAGTGCTCATACTATACTAAGCCCTGTAATAAGCAGCAGTGTAGATACTAGAAAATTAGGTCAGGTTGTGTCCCAGAAGGGGCTCACAGACTGAGGTGGGGAAGAGAATAGGTATTTAATCCCCATTTTACAAATGAGGAGACTGAGGCATAGAAACAGGGTCACCCAGCTTCCAGGTGGCGGAGCCAGGATCAGACCCCAGGTCCTCTAACTCCCGAGCCCAAGCTCTGTTTACTGGCCACACTGATTCTCACGGTGATCGAGTCGCCTGCCATAAATGATGGATGAGGCCTTGGTTCAGTTACGAAGATTTTGGATCCAAGAACCAGTGTGGAGGAATTGATTAGAGTGCTCCTGGCTTGGGCGATGTTCACTAACTCTCCCTCTTGCAACTGGTAGTAGTTTTCTTGCTGAGGCAAAGGGTGAAATAAGCGAGTTGGCAGGCAGGGGCACACTATCAGTGTGAAAGATAATATCGCTTGTCCTCTTCTCCGTCTACCAATCAATGGTATTTATTGAGTGCAGAGCACTGTACTGAGTGTTTGGGGGAGTACAACATAACAGAGTTGGCAGGCACATTCCGTGTCCACAACTAGCATCTCCCACTACTACAGCTCATCCTTTTCGACTGCCTCTGTTCTGTCACTGATGACCTCTGAGACAAATTTTGGAGGGCTTTTCAGAGCGTTAGACTAGGAGTTCTGGATTGGACGGGGCCGTGTCCAACCTGACTAACTTGTATCTACCCCAACACTTAAAACAGTTCTTGACATATAGTAAGCAGTTAATACCATCATTAGGTAGAAGTCAACTGTAGTCTTATTTTACTGATGGTGAAATTACTGCATGGTGCAAGTCATTATTGAACCAGACTGTGACCCAGACTTATAGATTACATAGTAGATTATAAACTCTATGAGGATGAGGCTTGTATCTTTTACCCCTATTGTAACAATCAATCAGTGGTGTTTACTGATGTGACCAGATTTGCAGGACACGATACTGAATGCTTGGGAAAGTTCAATAAAATAGGTTGAGTAGTTGTGATTCCTGCCCACAGAGAGCTGACAGTCTCCAGGGGGAGGAAGACAATAAAATAAATTACAAAGGGAAAATAATAGAGTCTAAAAATATTTATCCAAGTGTTGTGGGGTTGGGGTGAGTATCAAAGTGCCCAAGGGATACACAGTCAAGAGCATAGGGTGGATGTGGGGAGGGAGGGATAGGGGAATTGTATTCTCTCAAGTAATTAATACACTGCTCTGAATATCAGAAGGACTCTCAGTCTCAATATTATCGGTTGATCGAATGATAAATCCCCAGCCCATCAATCTGGGCTGCGCTCCCTTCCCTGTTAAAAGTAGTATTTTGGAGACTTAGGAAAAGGCCTGGAAGAGTTCACCTGTCCATTGATTTGGCTAAGATCTTGAGCAATCCCCTGTTCTCTTCAGTCGTCCCTACATTCCCACTATCAACCTGACTCAGACGCCCTTCCTTGGGCGTTTCCTGCTTTTTACTAAACCTTTCCCAATCTCTCACACTGTGGGGGATAGTCCCCAGGAAATTGGAGAAGAAAACTGCCCTGCACTGTTTCGTTGACTTGGATGATCCTCAGAGTAGCCATTCATAAATGAATGCGAGGAGAATTATGACATCCCTGAAGAGATGCCCAGTGGATGGAGGTGTTGAGATTTCATGTGGGATTTGCTGTATGTGGTGACATCTTTTGCCTCACTGAGAAACAGCTTGTGATGTTGTTTGCAGCAAACTTAACAGAATCCAGTATCTATTAAGCACTTACCATGAGCTGAGCGCTGAGCTAAGTGCAAAACCTTCAGAAAGGCCTACATTTGAAAATATTCATGGCATTTGTTAAGTGCTTACTCTATCTCAAGCGCTGGATAGATTCAGGATAATCAGGTTGGACACAGTTCCTGTCCCACATGGGGCTCACAGCTTAAATAGGAGAGAGAATACCCCTCCCTCTATTTATACTGTGAGCCCCAGGTGGGACCAACCCTAGTGCTAAACATAGTGTTTGGCACATAGTAAGCACTTAATACATACCACCGTTATTATTATTATTATTATTAGAACTGATATTGAATCCCCATTTTACAAGTGAGGAAACTGAGGCATAGAGAAGTGAAGTGAGTTATCCAAGGTCGTGCCGCAGCCAAGGAACCAGGATTAGAACCCAGGCCCTCTGACTCCCAGTCCCATGATTTTTTCACTAATTAGGCCAAGTATTTCTCTGTCCATGTAGAAGTCCATCAGGGTTTTCATTTTCAACTCACAAGCTTTATCATGCTAGTGTCGAAGCATCAGAGAATGAAATTCACAATCCAGCTGCATTAACAACTTTTCCATTTTCTGCTGGGCGGTGTGTTCCCATTTGCCTCGTAATTGATGTGGGAAACATAAAGCGATGAGCTGCTTTTTCCCGAGATGTCAAGTTCCAAAGAGTTTAAAATGTGCTTCAGCTTTGAAAGTGTTTCAAGAAAACATTGTGTTCCCACACTGAATTCCCACTGCTGCAAAAGGAAAGAATTCCTCTAGTACAAGTTCCAAGTCTGTCTGACTTTTACTCAGCAAATATTTTCTGAGGACAGTAACACATTGATAGCAGGGAAGGGTATGACTGTGTCACGAGCCATCCCTCGGCTAAACTAATGCGTAACCTCTCCACCCTTGTCCGAGCGCACGGAAGTTCTCTCCCTCCCCTGGAGCTTGGCGGGCGGCGGGGAGGACTGCACTGCAGGAAATGTGGGGGGTCATGGTTTGAAGACAGGAAGTTCCATCAGCGCTGCTTTTCAACCCCTTCTGCCTTGATCCCTCCTGCTCAAATCTTCCAGGGTGGGAAGAGACACTAATGCAGAAGGATTGTGTGACCTTAGGTTAAGCGGAGCTGGTATCCTTCCATGTTCTGCACACCCCTCTGCCTGTGTCACCCACCCTTTATGATGGTCCTGATAATCTCCAAACTGAAAAGCCTGTGGTTGGCAAGCCGGCCAAGTCGGTCAGCCATTAGTCATATCCAGGAAGCGAAGCGTCACAGCAAATTAGCTTCTCTGCCCAAACTATTTCTATCAGACTTTCAGACACTGCACAGCAATTTACCTGTAGGAATTTGTCCATTTTTTAATTTTCTTCTCCCCAGGTCATATCCTCCCAATTACCATCTCAACATTTTTTTTTAATCACCTCCACACTTATGCACTCACAGTCAATCGGTCGATGGTGTTTACTGACCGCTTACTCTGTAGAGAGCACTGAACTAAGCCCTTGGGAGAGTACAACTGTAACAGAGTTGGTCAGACACGTTCCCTGCCCACAAGGAACTTAGAGTCAAAGTGGGGAGGCAGCTACTAATAAATGAAAAAATTAAAGATATGTACATAACCACTCCAAATCACCCATTAGCACCTCTTTTCACATGGACTCACACACCCTACTATTTAACCACTTCACCCACATATCCATCCTTCTATTCTCTTTTCTTTCAATCTGTAATTATTCTGTGTCTGTCTCCCCAGCTAGACTGTAAATTCTTTTGGGGGTGGGATGGCATCTACTCATCTAATTGTACTCTCCATGGTGCTTAGTACATTAGACATACAGTAATAATAATGATAATAATTGTGGTATTTGTTAAGCGCTTACTGGGTGGCAGGCACTGGACTAAGAACTGGGGTGGTTACAAGCAAATCGGGTGGAAACAGTCCCTGCCCCAAGTGGGGTTCACAATCTCAATCCCCGTTTTACAGATGAGGTAACTGAGGCACGGAGGAAATGAAGCGACTTGTCCACATTCACACAGCAGAAGAGGGGTGGAGCTGGGATTAGAACCCATGACCTTCTGACTCCCAGGCCCGTGCTCTATCCACTACGTAACTGAGAGAAATGTGTTGAACACGGCTTTTGTTCCCTCCTTTTGCTTATCAGCAGTTTCTCCTCCCACCATAGGCCCCCTCTTCCACTGGGACAGGGGCTGCTCCTGTTAGGATTGTGTTTGAATTCAACTCTCACACTACATCTGCAACTCTTCCTCCCCCCGCTTCCTTTCACCTCCTACTACAATTTAGCAACCATCTCATTGTACTCATCTGACTTTGGGAGAGGCAAATTCACCCTAACGCAATCATTCATTCATTCAGTCGTATTTATTGAACACTTATCGTGTGCAGAGCACTGAACTAAGCGCTTGGTAGAGTACACTATAACAACAAACAGATACATTCCCTGCCCACAACAAGCTTACAGTCTAAGGTGGGAGATAGGCATCAGTACAAATAAATGAATTACAGATATGTACATAAATGCCGTGGGGCTGGTAGAGGGGGAGAACAAAGGGAGCAAGTCAGCGTGACGCAGGGTCAGTCGGAGAAGAGGAAATCCGGGGCTTAATCTGGGAAGGCCTCTTGGAGGAGATGTGCCTTTGGTAAGGCTTTGAAGAGGGGACGGTAACTGCCTGTTGGTTTTGAGGAAGGAGGGCGTTTCAGGCGCGAGGCAAGTCGTGGGCTAGGGGTCAGAGGTGAGATAAGCAAGATCCGAGGCAAATTGAGAAGGTTAGCACTAGAGGAGCGAAGTGTGAGGGCTGGGTTGTGGAAGAAGCGTTGTAGGAGGAGCCCAACAATCCCATGTGGAGATCCAGAAATTCACCAATTCACTCTACTGTGGGACCCCAGAAGAATTGAGAACCGACTGGACCAGGGCAGAAATTGTCTCCCTTTTTTCTCTTTCCCAGAAGGGTTCCAGGAAATTCTTTTAAAGCCCTCATCTCCCCTGAATTGTCTCTGACTATCCAGAAGTCATCCTGAGCTCTTAACTTATTCTTTGCCTCTCCTCAGCACTCATGAGCACATGCATGTTTGTTCATAAATTCCATTGCTTTTGCAGGTCTCTCTCCCGGTATACTTTTACTACTCCCTGTTATATCCTTAGTCTTCATCATGCTCTGACAATCTGTGAATCACTTTTTGCAGTGAGTGTCCTCAATGAGACTGTAAGTTCCTTCAAGGCAGCAACTAGCATGTTCCTTCCTTTTGTGTTATTCCCCCAAGTATTTAGTGGAATGCTTTGCAACCCACATCAGAGTAAAAAGGAAGCCAATATCAATATAAGTCTATTCTCTGTGAATCACTTTTTGCAGTGAGTGTCTTCAATTAGACTGTAAGTTCCTTCAAGGCAGCAACTAGCATGTTCCTTCCTTTTGTGTTATTCCCCCAAGTATTTAGTGGAATGCTTTGCAACCCACATCAGAGTAAAAAGGAAGCCAATATCAATTTAAGTCTATTCTGCCCTGTGAAATTGTGATTTTTGAGTCACTGAATTACTGGAAGGAAGTATGGTATGAGGTGTTCTCCAGCCTGGCTTTTGGGCACCTAGCCCATTGGGTCATGTTGATCGGAGGGGTCAAAGACACAATTTCATCAAGTTCCAGGAACTTCAGTGCTGGGTGAGGTTGAAGGATTTCAGGTGGGTGGGCAGGTGTATGAAAACTGTGAAATGCAAGCTATCGCACTTCCTTCATTTCTTACAAGTCATGTTGTACCAGCTCCCACCCCTAACATTGCCTTTTCCCCAGGAAAGGTCAGTACCCACTGTTGAAGCCAAAAGCCTCCACATTCCTCCTCTTTGACTAGTACATCCTCTTCATCTTGGAGTAGCCAAGAGTATTTTCATTCAGATTCCATCTCTAACAATATTGTGGGAATTCTCATGATTTGGAAAGATAGGTCTTGGCCCTCTGCTGTGATATTTCCATAGTAACAAGGAATAGGAGCTCTAATTCATGTTTATTTTCGGAAAGGAGATCCTGTCTTATCCTTTTCTCTGACTTCTCCAGCACAAAAAACCCCTGAGCATAGAATCACAGCATTATAAATCATAGCATCATTATGTACATATCCGTAATTTATTTATTTATATTAATGTCTGTCAATCTTTCTAGATTGTAAACTCTTCATGTGCAGGGAACTTCTCTACTAACTCTGTTAGATTGTACTTTCCCAAGTACTCAGTACTGTGCTCTCTACCCAGGAAGCACTCCATAAATACAGCATTTATGTACATATCTGTAATTTATTTATTTATATTAATGTCTGTCTCCCCCTCTCGTCTCTAAACTCGCTGTGGACAGGGAATGCATCTGTTATACTGTTGTGGTGTACTCTCCCAAGTGCTTAATACAGAACGCGGCACACAGTAAGCACTCAGTAAATACCATTGATTGGTTGATCAATAAAAATGTGGCATCCTCAAAGTGTCATCTACTACAGTATCTTGGCTCCAGATCAGGATTCATTTGAAATATGTCAGGCAGAATTATAACGTTTGGCTTTATGACTTTTGGCAGTAGAAATAGTAGCAGAAAGGGCATTTGATATCTACTGAGTGCATCGAGAGCTTGGGAAAATCCATCAGAAACACGAAACACAATCCCTGCCCACAGAAAGATAACACTCTATTGGGGGAGACAAACATAAAAAATGTTAGCATCAGGGGAATGATAAGAAATATATCAAATATAAATAAACATCCAACTGCCAAGAATAGGTGTAAATACAGAAGCAATATCATGGATTCAGAAATAAAAGTATGTCCTTTGAAATACTGGAGGCATTTCTGGATTTTGACTCCCCAGACTCCCAGACTGCATCCTTCGCTCCTCTAATGCCAAACTATTTTCTAAACCTTGATCTCATCTATCTCGCTGCCGATCTCTTGCCCAAGTCCTGGCTCTGGCCTGGAACGCCTTCCCTCTTCATATTCTATAGACAATAATTCTGCTCACCTTCAAAGCCTTATTGAAGGCACATCTTCTCCAAGAAGCCTTCCCTAACTGGGCCCTCCTTTCCTCTTTACCCACTCCCTTCAGCATCTCCCTGATTTGCTCCCTATAATCATCACCCTGCCACCTATGCCCCATAGTACTTACGTACATATCCGTAATTTATATTAATGTCCGTTCCCACCCAAGACTGTGATCTTGTTGTGGGCAGGGAACGTGTCTACCAAATCTTGTTATAGTGTTATATTGTATTCCCCCAAGCGCTTAGTACAGAGCTCTGCACACAGTAAGTGCTCAATAAATATGACTGATTGGATTGAAGAGGTCTAAGTGGGCCCAAACATATCCTTTCCCCTTCTTTTAAACTGAAGTCCAACCCCACCTTATGACAAAATTGTATAGGGAGGCTACCACAGAAGTTAGGTCAGCCCCTTTGAATTCAGTTTCCTTGACTTTGGATCAAGGATATAATAATAATGTTGGTATTTGTTTAGCGCTTACTATGTGCAGAGCACTGTTCTAAGCGCTGGGGGAGATACAGGGTAATCAGGTTGTCCCACGTGAGGCTCACAGTCTTAATCCCCTTTTTGCAGATGAGGGAACTGAGGCCCAGAGAAGTGAAGCGACTTGCCTGCAGTCACACAGCTGACAAGTGGCAGAGCTGGAATTTGAACCCAAGACCTCTGACTCCCAAACCCGGGCTCTTTCCACTGAGCCACGCTGCTTCTCTTCTCCCCAGCACTGAACACTGTGATCCCCATATGAAACAGGGATTTTGTCCAACCTGAAAATCTTTTTATCCACCCCTTGGCTTAATGTATAGTCTGAGCTTAATAAAAGCCATAATTATTAATTCCGTCTAATAAAATTGTGCTTTTTTCTATATGCTAAGCACCGTACTAGGTGCTGAGATAGAAACAAGATAATTAGGTTGGACACACTCCCCATCCATCATGGCGCTCGCAATCTAAGTAGGAGGGAAAACAAATACTGAATCCCCATTTTACTGATGAGGGAGCTGAGGCACAGAGAAGTTAAGTGACTTGCCTAAGGTCACAAGTAGAGACACAGTAGAGAAGCAGCATGGCTCATTGGAAAGAGCACGGGCTTGGGAGTCAGAGGTCATGGGTTCGTATCCCAGCTCTGCCACTTGTCAGCTGTGTGACTGTGGGCAAGTCACTTCACTTCTCTGTGTCTCAGTTACCTCATCTGTCAAATGGGGATTAAGACTGTGAACCCCACGTGGGACAACCTGATGAGCCTGAATCTCCCCCAGCGCTTAGAACAGTGCTCTGCACATAGTAAGCGCTTAACAAATACCAACATTATTATTATTATGGCGGGGTCAGAACTAGAACCTGGATCCTTTGACTCCCAGGCCCATGCTCTTTCCACTAGGCCACACTCTCTCTTTCCCCATGCAGACTCTTTTTCTTAAAAACTCTTAGCTTTTCAGATCCTCCTTCTTAAATGATTTACAAGAGTCACCTAAAAATCTGGGATTCTGTGTGTTGAATTCTGACTCCTTACTCAGAGGAGAGACTGCTGAGGAGAGAAGCGCCGAATTTGCTTTTAATTATGATAATAAATTCAGAGGACATAACATCACTCACACACTTATTGCTACATTTAACGTTCCCCCTGAAGAGCATGAATGATTACTCCCTTGGTAAATTACATTTTGAATGGTAAAATGATATTATTTTTGGAGTTTACCCTTCAAACACTGTCCGTAATTTAACATTCCTTGTGGTGAAGCTCATTTCCGTTTTCCAGGCTGTATCGCTGTCTGGGAAGACCAGAGTCTTTCCTCCTGCTAATATACCATGACTCATCTTCACGCTACCCAAGAGAACCTAATTAAGTGAATGGCCAAATAAAGCCCAGATGCTACACACTGGTATTCTTCAAAATCTAAAAATTCTTCCCTAGCCCTCATTAGCCCTCTGATCCTGCATTAGAATCAAATCAGTGGTATTTATTAAGCACTTACTGTGTGCTGAGCACTGTACTAAGCACTTGGGAGAGTACCACGGAGTTGGTAGGAACGTTTCCTGTCCACAAGGAGCTTACGGTCTAGAGGCCAGGAAATGGTCTGTTTAAGATAATGTGTGTGTTCATTGTTGTATCGTACTCTCCCAAGTGCTTAGTACAGTGCTCTTTATACAGCAAGTGCTCAATAAATATGATTGAATGAATGTATCAAATTAGCTGCTAATAGAAACAGGAGCACACTGGAAAGGTATTGAGATCTTCTCCGGGTATGGGCATCTCAATTCCCTAATCTTCTGGTGTTTTTCCACTAACACTTAAGTATGAATTAATTTACACACCCTACTAATTAAGCTCTGACATACATATCCACTTCTTCCTCCTCCTACCTGTAAACTGTAAATGGCATCGCTGGATGGGCAGATGTTCCGACCGAATCAGACCCTTCTGCGGGAACCATTCAGATGACGTGACTCATTAGCTGGCTGTAAATCAACCCTTTAGGATGTCCAACCTGGAGGATGTTCAGATGGGGCAAGCCATCTGTAATCCGAACAACTGCTCCTTAGGCAATTACCACCCCTGTCATGTACTCGGTAAATTATTTCAGTGTCCGTGTCCCCAGCTAGATGGTGAACTCCTGGAAGACTGATATCATATAGACTAACTCTACTGTACTCTCTAAGTGTCTAATAGAGTGTTCTGCACACAGTAAGTGCTCAATAAATACTATTAATAGATTGAGCGATAAATGATTCTTATGGCAAAGATTTTAAGGTTTCTCCGATCTTAGTAGCAGTTTCAACGTTTGTTCTCTAATGGACTGCTCATCTAATTGAACTATCCTGATAGAGACTGGGCGAGCCTGAAAAGGGGATTCAGGAGAAGCAGCACGGTCTAGTGGAAAGAGCCTGGGCCTGAGTGTCAGAGGACCTGGGTTCTAATGCTGACTCTGTCACTCACCCGCTGGGTAACATTGGGCAAGCTACTTAACATTTCTGTGCCCTCGTTTCTTTGTCTGTAAAATGGGGGTTCAATACCTGTTCTCCTTCACATTTAGGCTGTAAGCCCCATTTGGAACAGGGATTGCCTCTGATATGAATATACTGAATCTACTCTACTACTTAGTACTGTGCTTGATACTTAATAAGTGATTAACAGTACCATAGTTATTATTATTCAGTGGGTCATATCACTTCAGGCTTCATGTTGATCATTTCAGTTGTTCAACTGCATCAGTGCTTGGACGTTCCTGGTAAGTTACATAGCAAAGGAACAGGCAAGACCATTGCAAGCAGTGGATTTCTAAGAGCCTAAGCATCATTTGGGCCCCCAAAACCCAAGCCATAAACTAATTTTTACAGCCAACCTATGATTGTCTCGGCACTATCTACACCCCTTCCTTTTCCTTTTACCCATTACTACAGGGCTGTTTACCTGTTTGCCACTCGCGAGCCTCTCCAACAGAAAGCAGGAATGGGGAAATGAGAGAAACACACATTAGGTCTCTGCTGGAAATTCTTTAAAAAGTTTGGCAGCAAATAATAGACTGTAACCTCCTGGTGGGCAAGGAAAATATCTGCAAATTCTGTGTATTGTACTCTTCCAAATGCTTAGTACAGCTCTCTGCAGGCATTAGTTGCTTGATTAGTACAACCGATGGATATTTATTATCTGTTGTAGCAAGGCACTTCAGGTAGTGAAGGTGCTGGAGTCTCACTTTGTTAGCAGTGGACTCACTTTGCTTCAGGTGCAAAGACTTCAGTCCCCCTAAGACTCATGCAGGAAAACTGCTTGCAGCGTCACTGGGATTCTTTTGTCCCTGCCTTTCATTCTGGATGAGGCAGTGGATTCCCCAAAATGTGAAGGTTGCAACTCTTGCTTTAAAAAAATGGTTATACTTGAATGAGTTGGTAATGAAAGAGGCGGGTTAAAATTAGGTCTCTGAGCAATCCCTTTGCACTGGGGGCACCAGAAGAAACACAGATAGTGAGGATGAAAGAGTATGCATACATAATCACTAGCTTTATAAGCCATTGCTCCACACAGGTTCTCATACCTAAAATCTCAGGATTGAGCCTCACCTATCATTCTTCATAAGGAAATCCATCATGGGCACCTGGATTTTACAAATTAAACAAATTTACAGGTCAGAATGGGATTTTAGCTGCTCCAAGACTTTTTTGTTTTAGTGGCATTTGTTAAGCACTTACTATGTGTCACTTGCTGTCCTAAGCGCTAAGGTAAATACAAGCTCATCAGGTTGGAGATAATGTTCCACATAGGGCTCACAGTTTTAATCCCCATTTACAGATGAGGTAACTGAGGCACAGAAAAGTTAAGTGACTTGCCCAAGGTCACACAGCAGACAAGTGGCAGAGCTGGGATTAGAACCTAGGTCCTTCTGACTTCCAGGCCCATGCTCTACCTACTAAGACATGCTGCTTCACTACCATTTACCCAAATCTACCTATAAATTGGGTTTGAAATCTTTTCTGATAGGATTCTTTTCTTCTGATTGGATTATTTTTGGTGTTATCCAACACTAACAGCCTTAGGTGTCATAGAAAGAACACCTGATCCCTATTCTTTCTCTTTCTTCCTTTCCCAATCCACATGCTATAGTTAAGTGAAAAAAATCAAATCTTTCATGACGTAACACTGGCTCCCATTTACTGATTGTATATCCAAGGCAGTCTGAAAACCAGTAGATAATTACTTAATATGAGTATTTTCAACCCCCAGGGCATTAAATGTCCTGGCTTCCATTTTCTTAGAAAAAAGGTTGCCTCTTGCAGGCCTGATCAAAGGTTCTATAAATAACCAAATGAGGCAAATAGTCGATAGGGATCTTCCATAAGACAACTGGCATCCTGTCATTTTATTCTAATTTCATACTTTCTGGAAGATTGAATAAATGAAAGTCACCTCCTTCACAGGAGAGGCTGCTAAAAAGATTTTCCTCCATAGGAAATTTTTTAAAAAGACAACTTCACACCCGCTGAAGAATCAGATGGATTTAAAAACAGTCAGGAAAAGATTAGTTAAGAGGCCCTAATGGTCGCTTCCTCCAGCTAGATGCTTATAGAAGCAGTTGGAGAAAATCTAGCAGGTCTGTGCTTTTTCCAGGTTGTGAATTTACCCCACTGAAGATTAGAGCCAGCTCCTGTATCTATGAGTCGCCTCAGCCAGCAGACGGATGTCCATTAGCAAAGATGAGGTAAACCAGAGATAACCACCTGGATTACAGAATTAATCTTTTAGTCATTGACATGGGAGGGATTTTTAATCTTTTTCTATCTCCCAAAAGAATACCTGAAATTTTGGGTGTTTCTTTTTAATATCACCATCCGTTTAATTTTCAACAAAGGTGATGGGTAGATAGGGACATCTGAGTGCAAAGCATAGGAAGGGATATTATGCCACTTCCAGACATTAAAGAAGCTAGTGTGTAAACTCCCCCTCTAATCCCGGGTGATGAGTGGAATTTCATAGAAGGCAATTACGAAGTATATATGTTAAAAATGCTTATGTATGCTAATACCTAGCTAATATTAATAATGTAGAGTTGCAGTATTTAAGGCATGACAATGTGCCAATCACTGTAGTAAGCGCTGGGTTAGATTCAAGAGCATCAGGTCAGGAACATTTCTTGTTCCACATTGATTGAATTAGTCAATCATTCAGTCAGTGATATTTATTTAGCAGTAACTGTGTGCAGAGCACTGTACTAAGTACTTGGGAGAACACAGAACATGGCAGATATCCTGGCTCTGCCACTTGTCAGCTGTGTGACTTTGGGCAAGTCACTTCACTTCTCTGTGCCTCAGTTACCTGATCTGTAAAATGGGGGATGAAGACTGTGAGCCCTACGAGGGACAACGTGATGACCCTGTATCTACCCCAGCGCTTAGAACAGTGCTCTGCACATAGAAAGCACTTAACAAATACCAACATTATTATATGATCCCGGCCTTCCAGGAACAACCAATCTATGGAAGGAGAGTATAGTTGAAATCCCCATTTTACAAATGAGAAAACCGAAGCATGAAGAAGAGTAACTTCCCCAGGGCCACAAAGCAGGCATGTGGTAGAACCAGGATTAGAATCTTCATTTGCCGCTCCATTGCATCATCTGAGATTGCACTTCACTGTGTCTATATATCATTTATCTTCCCTTCCTGCTTTCCATGTGACACTATTATACACATTCATGCCAGGGCAAGTAACTTAGTAAAGTCAGGCTTCTTCTAGTAGGCTAGTTTCCTATGCCATTAGGCAGAAGTGTCAATTCATGCCCAACCCATTTGGATTTTGTGCTGTACATTTAACATTGCTTGTGAGAACATAGTTACTTTATGGCAAAGGACAGAATCCATCTCACCCACACAACAGTCAAAACCTCCTCTCTAGGTAAAGAATTAGCTGCCTAAAATGCTCGTTCCCAGCTTCAAACTGTCAGGGTATAAATTCAGCAATTTCTCACAGAATCTTGATCATTTAGTGCTTATTTTATGCTAGACATAGGGGAAGATACAAGATTAGATGCAAGGTGTTGGATGACTTTCCTTTCCCAGGTGGGTTTATAATCTAAGAGGGAGAGCAGGTATTTTATCCCCCTTTTACAGATGAGGAAACTGAGGCCCAGAGAGGTTGACTTGTCACTTGTCCTAGGTCACTCAGCAAACCAGTGGCTGCACTCTGATTAGAGTCCAGGTCCTGTGAACCTTCCACTAGGTCATGCTCCCTCAGAAAAGTTTTATGGCTAAGTCTAAGGTAAAGAAGCTGGACAATGTTCTGTCCAGAGGCTGAGTGGCAATTGAAGCCATCTTCGTGATAATGTATTGTGGGCCATAAATTCAATAAACAAATATAGCGCAAGACTGATGGAGCATGGATAGATGAAGAATATTAAGTTGAAGTGATACAAGATGTTCTGGCCTCTCCACTCTCCCAGAGAGGGGATTCATTAAGAGTTGAAAGCACTGGGCATGGTAGCAAACAAATACCTTAATAGTTTTCTTGGAACTATAAATCTTTCTCTTGGGCCTGGCTAGACTAGTCCAATCAAGAGCAAATAACTCACGCGAGGCCATGCGATCCTCATTCGAAGTGGGAAATGCAAATAGGCATCAGTCAATCTTTAGGATGTACTGAGCACTTCCTGTGGGCAGAGCACCATGTTAAGTCCTTGGGGAAGTACCGTATGACAGCATGGACTAGTGGGAAGAGGTTGGGAGTCAGGAGATCTGGGTTTTAAATCTTACTCTGCCACTTGCCTGCTGCCTGACCATGGACAAGCCACTTAGCTTCTCTTTGTCTCAGTTTCTTCATCTGTAAAATGGAAATTACATACCTGTTCCCCTTCCCTTTTAAGACTATGAGTCACAAGTGGGACCAAGACTGTATTTATTATTATTATAGCTAATAGTAATTGTGGTATTTGTTAAGCAATTACTATGTGCCAGGCACTCAGTGCTGGGGTGGATACAAGCAAATTATTATCATTATTATAGCTAATAATAATTGCAGTATTTGTTAAACATTTACTATGTGCCAGGCACTAAGCGCTGGGGTGGATACAAGCAAATTGGGTTGGACACAGTCCCCGTCCCAAGTGGGGTTCACAGTCTTAATCTCCATTTTACAGACGAGGTAACTGAGGCCCAGAGAAGTGAAGTGACCTGGCCAAGATCACAAAGCAGACATATAGCAGAGCCAGAATTAGAACACATCCTTCTGACTTGAAGGCACGTGCTCTATCCACTAGACCACACTGATCTATCCCATACTTAGTTTCATGTTTGGCTCATATTAAGGGCTTCACAAATACCACAGTTATCATTATTATTCTTGTTACTATTATTGTTTTTCCTGCCTTTAAGGAGCTAGCCATGTAGCGGGCTTCCAAACCATTATCACTCCTTTGACAGAGACTTTCAACTTAAGCATCTTCCCTGAACCTTCAGCAGGCATTCCGGGTATTTTCAAGCATACAGAGTGGAGTAGGTAGAATACATAGGGAGAGTTCTGGGCAGAAAATCCTGTCATCAGAAGCCTTTGAATGTCCCCAGAAATATATAGCCAATATTGCCAACACTGTCCATTCAGGTTTCCCCAGCTGAGGCCAAGCGGGAAGAAACTGGGTAATTCTCCATGCCTTTCCAATTTCTAACTTCTCCCGGGAGGCTGTCATTAAAGCTGCTTATTAATGCAAATTGCTAGAGTGGTTTTAATGATGTGATTATGCATCCACCAGAAACTAAAGTGAAGCCAACTAACTTCAATAGATTACCAGACATGACAGAACAGACAATGGGCTTGGCATCGAAAACACCCAAAGCAGACATAAACTGGATGGTTCTGCAGGAGCTGAGAGATATTCTAAAGTTAAAGGAAACATTCTTCTCATAACCATGCCAAATCAAACATCACTAAAATTAAAACTGTGAAAAAGACAAAACAAAACAGAAGCTGAATAGAAAGGATTGAAACATTCTAATTTTCAAATGACAAGATATGTAGATTGCCAATCACAAGAATAATAGAGAATGACTAACAGTAGTTGACAAATGCCTGTATTGATGGATTTGACTGATCAAGACATGTGTTTGCTGAAAAATATTCATTTACAGTCCTGTATTAATACCATAGTTACTTGGTTGATAATGATGAAGACAGAATGGGGATTTTTCTGCTGACAGACACCAAATAATAGAGGAAATAAAAGGATTTGGGGCAGAGGAATTCAGAGGAATAAGGAACTTCCAGAAATGTTCCAAGAGATGTAAAATAGAACATGCTCTTGTGAGGTTTTGAGTGTTCTTTCCTGGCCTCTACTCAAAACCAGCATTAGAAATATTAAAGCACTGATGGAGTGGCCTCTCCTTATATTTTTGGCTAAAATGTCTTAGCCAGACTGGAAGACTGGAGAAATTTGAATCAGCAACTAATAAGCCTTCAAATACTTCTATATTTATCTCGACTATAAATTCAATGGGGGCAAGGAGTGTGTCTATCAGCTCTGTTGTATTGTTCTCTCCCAAGTGCTTAGTACAGTGCTCTGCACAGAGTAAACAACAAATACAATTTTCCCACTACGAGAGAAAAGACAGTCAAACAATCACAAGTTTTTGGGGTTTTGGTGGTATTGGTTAAGCTCTTATCATGTGCCAGCACTGTACTAAGCACTGGGGTAGACACAGACTAAGCAGGTTGGGCACAGTCCCTGTCCCACATAGGACTAACAGTTTTAATCCCCATTTTACAAAGGGGGTAACCGAGGCACAGAGAAGTGCCTTCCCCGAGGTCTCACGGCAGACAAGCGCCGGAGGCAGGATTAGAACCCTGGTCTATCTTATCTTGCATCTACCCCAGCACTTAGTACAGTATATCTAGTACCTGCTTAACATAATTTTTACTACCACCACTGTAATTGTTATTATCATCACCTGCTCAAAATGGGATTGTGTGTAGGACAAATCCCTCAAATTCAGATCTGCTGTACATGGCAGAGGGAAGATAGGCTGTCTAGATTTTCTTTCTATCAAAGGTCAAGGAGATTCAAGTGAGTCCTTAGAGTGGTGATAGAGATGAAAAGATGGGAGCTTGCTATTTCCCATTTATTTTGTGACCAGTAGAAAGGTAGTTCTGAAAGCCATTCCACTATTTAATATTAAAATTAACTCTGCTTGTCACTTGGGTTACCATTGAAAGGTAAGGAAGTGACCGGTTTCCTATGGATTCCCACTACTCTTTGATGCCATCGATAATGTTGCTCAGTAGGTGAGTGAATGTGGCTAAAATAACCAGTGCCTGAGCTGTGATTTCATCTCCACTGAGAACGCAGTCCGTTTTCTGTGTTAGCTCTGCCTTTTTCTTCAGAATTTGTCTTGGTTTGCTCTCTGCCCCTAAGCATCACTGGGCTTCTAATACTCTTGCTCAAAAAAAAGTCACCCAATCTTTGATGGCCCTGTAGTTTATATTAGTTTTTGCCTTTCCTACTAGATTATGACTTCCTCAATGGCAGGGGTAATAATTATATGAATTGTTATAGCTCTTACAGTGTGTCAAGTACTGTAATGATTTTTAACTATTATGATAATGCTATTTTAGTTTCTGACCACCTACTGAATGCAGTGCACCGTATCAGGCACCTGGGAAGTACAACACAAGAACAACACATGTTTCCTGACCACAAGGAGCTTACTTTTTCATAGTCTGGACCACATTCCCAAGCATAGGATACAGTCTATAGCTCATGAGACCCCCAAACTGTAATCTACGTTTGCAGTTTCTCAATACCACTACCTGCTGTCTATTTTACCTACCAACGGGGGTGAGGTTGGTAAGCCAGGGATTTGTCCTGGAAAACTGGGGAGTGTGTTCAGTAAACTTCAACTTAGAAATTTGCCTAAAAAACCTCACTATTCTGACCTTGTATGCTATCGGTTGAGGTGAAAATCACACACCCTAGAAGATGGGGTTTTCCAAATGATCCAAGTCACACTCCAAACCACCTCCTTCCTCTCATCTTCACAAGTCACATGTGTCTCTTCTATCCACTCTTTCCAAATCCACACAGTATGGTTCCTGTTTCCCTCCAAACTCCAACTCCCAACTTGGGGTGAGCAACGGTACAGTCCCACACTCACCAGGATTCTCTATCAAACCTTAGGATACTTCCACTCTAACTAAAATCCTCCTCATCTCCTATTCTCAGTCTGTTCTTGATATTTTTGGAGGGCTTGTGGGTCCACAGCCAGAGGTGTGGTGGTCTACCAGAAAGATTACACTCAGGCCTGTGAGTCAGAAGACCCTGGTTCTGTTACCACCTCTGCCACTGGACAGAGCTATATATCTGTGGACAAGTCACTTAACCACCTCTCTGAGTCTCCATTTCCTCATCTGTAAATGGGGGATAAAATAGATTGTGAGCCCCATATGAGGCAGGGACTGGGTCTAATTTAATAACCTACTATGTGCCATACCACTTAGCACACAATAAGCCTTGACCAATCAATCAATCAATCGTATTTATCGAACATTTACTATGTGCATAGCACTGTGCTAAGCACCTGGGAGAGTATATGCAACAGAATTAGCAGACACAGTCCCTGTCCACAGATAACTTACAGTCTAGAGGAAACATATAATTATCATCATGATTATAATTAACTATTATCCACAGTAGAAATATCAGGTATGATAAATATGTTCAGTGCTTTCAAATTGTCCTAACTCTCTCACAAATCAGATTTGGTTGATGTAGATTTATTTTCTCCAGAAATAAATGTTATTGATGGTGATGATGATGTGCTTGTTTGATTCTGCAGGGCAGGTCAGTACACTCAATGAAGACAAATCTTTAGCAACCTAGGACCTTGAGATGGCATGTCTCCATGATGCCTTCACTGATGATGATGCCTTCAGATAAGCTGCCCTTTTTAAAAAAATGGTATTTGTTAAGCGCTTACTATGTGCCAGACACTGTACTAAGCTCTAAGTAGATACAAGGTACTCAGGTTGGACAGAGTCCCTGTCCCACATGGGGCTCACAGTCTTAATCCCCATTTTACAGATGAGGTAACTGAGACACGGAGAAATGAATTGACTTTCCCAAGGTCACACAGCAGACAAGTGGTGGGGCAGGGATTAGAACCCAAGTCCTTCTGACTTCCAGGCCTGGGCTCTATCTACTAGGCCAGGCTGTTCTCCACAGTTTAAGATTTTCACTGTGTTAAGAAAAGGTGAGTGAAGTCCAAAATCCCCTAAAAGATGCAGTCTAGAAAAACGACAGCCAGTATTCCCCTCTAATTAAGAACTTGCCTGCCTTAAATTTGGGTAGGAGCATGAAGATGATTTACTGATTTAGGAACTGGGTGGAGCAGACCACAAAAGAATAAATTGAAAACATATGGATTGAACTATTTGGAGAAGGAGGAGGGGGAAAAGTATGGTTTGCAAGTGAAACAAAGTACAGATGATTTGGCCAAATTTAGGCCAAGTCAAACACTCACATTAAACATTGCACTTGGCCTCGGCTCAGAACGGGCCACAGTGGATAAAGGGAGAGCTTGCCAAAATTGCATCAGACGCACATTGTGGAGGGAGGAAATGAGGCTAGTCAGGCCAGCTGTGACATCAAAGGCACTGGTTGTAAAATGAATAGTGGCAAAGGGTTCCCCCTTTGGTAAGGCTTGCAAGGTTTGCAAAGTTCAGCAAGGCGGGAGACTTGTTTCTAGGACTAAACTGACTGGACCTGCTCTACGGTGAGACTCCGTCTTACAGGGCGAAGCCGGTGGGTGGGATCATGATGCCTCAGAGGAAAGTTGAAAGAAGAGAGGCGAGGAATAAGTCAGTGTGGACTGCTTTCGGTTTTGGTTATGTTTTTGCTCACCTTCATGCTGGATTTTTTCCAAATGCTGCCTCGGTAGAGCTAAGTGAATGGTTGTCTTGATACTTCTGAGTTTAAATTCCAATAAATATTTCAACCGTTGAACCGTTTCCAACTATTCGAACATTGTTCTGATATGCCTTTTTCATAGAGATCTATTTTCATATGAGGGCTAGTGTATTTCCAACTGCAATGAAGAGAATATGGAAATTAAAAATAAAATTGCATAACTTATTATAAATAATATTTTCAATTGAGAGGATGGGCATAGAGAACTCTGTAGTTTCCCAGAAAATTACAATTATCACTTAATATCTACACTATTTCAGTGGAGGAATTATTCCAAGAATGTTGCTTTTATTACTTAAAGATATGCAATATGTCTTTTGGGTAATGTTTACGCTATTCATAAGGATACTGGCAATTTAGCATAGTTTGGTTTTTTTTTTTTTTTTGATGTAAGGTGTAATGTGGGATTGGTCTAAAAGTTGAATGCTATGCCTATATTAAATCCAGGCCAAAAAGAAGGTTAGTCACTATAAACACTGTTAGAATGAGCATAGCTTCTGTACCAGAAGACTGACTTCACCTCAGAATTTTGTTTGTGATCTTGTCTTGTCTTCTGATATTGAGTCTGACCCATAATTGATTCTAGAGGGACAACACAAGGAGCTAGTTTTGTCATCTCTATCAAACCCGGTCTCACAGCCATAGAAAACATTAGACGACATTACAGTTCTGTCATCCTTCATTTTGTTCCGAAGCTTGATACCACTTTGTCGCCACCCTCTTTTCGACAGTCTCCCACAGAATCAGCTGGTCTTCTTAATTTCATTTTCTGTTTCCCTATGTTTCACTGCATCATTGGCTAGCATGCTGTCTAGGTAGCAGAATTCTGCCACAGCTGTTTTGTATTGCCAGTATTAATGTTGTGTGTCTGTCTCCCTTGGTGCGGGCTGTTACACTGCAGTTCAGTGAGTATTATCTACATGCACAGTGACTTTCAAAGCAATGCTCATCAGATCCTATTTGCACTAAGTGAAATAGCCAATGTAGGGTGAATGAACAGCAGGATACAGCTGGGAAAGTAGCACTGCCTAGTGGATAGAGCACAGACCTGGTTGTGAGAGGGTTATAATCACGGCTCCACCACTTGTCTGCTGTGTGACATTCGGCAAGTCACTTAATTTCTCTGGGCCTCAGTTACTCTATCTGTAAAATGAGGATTAAGACTATGAGCCCCTGTGGGACATGGACTGTCTCCAACCTGATTAGCTTGTAACCTTCCCCTGTGCTTACTACAGTGCCTGGCACAAAGTAAGCTCCTAACAAATGCCATAAAAAAAGATACCCAACAACTGTGGCAAAATGAAATAAGCTGTCTGCTAACAGAATGGACAGAAAAAAACACTTTTAAAGACACAAAGGAGGAAATTCTCAATGACGTAACATAATAGGGGACAGCAACAGATCATGCCACCAGAAGAGCGAGAGAAAAATGATGTAAATGCAACTGTGCAGGAAGGAGCCATCTTGGCACAGACAAAGCGGAAGGGTTTGCTGGGGTTTTCTGAATAACAAAGGTTTCCCAGATGTCTTTTATCTGTCATGAGAGTTGTAGATTACAAGCTGAAGATTTATCATGTACCCCCTTTTTTGAAATACTCACATAAGTAACAATCTCACAGTCAATAGTGGCATTTTCAAACTTGAATATCAGCCATATAATAAGGAATATCATTGTCAGAATAGCATAAGGCCAATAGGGCAAGAGTCCTTAAATCATTAAGAAAACTCAGAAGTTAGAGCCACGATAAAGTGAAGCATGGATGTTAATGACACATTCCGAAGTGAAAATAGTGATAGACATAATGCAAATGGCCAACATCCCAAATTTGTGAATAATCACCCAAGATGGAAATGCATAATTTTACTTTCTGAGAATTCTTTGGTTTTTAATATGGGCAGAGAGTACTTAAGGAATTGGAATCATACAATAGCCGGGAATTCTCCCATTCGATTCTGGTTAGGTCAGGAATGCCACATAGTGTTCTTTATTGAAACATTACGATTCTATGAGTGTTACTGGTTCCATTACTCATTTTTCTGAATGTCCATAATCTTCCAGCTACCAAACCGAACACAAAGCCTAATCATTTCTGATTCTAGCCCAAACCAGAAAGCACAGGGTAGCATCAAAGATAGGCACAACAAAGCATCAAGGCAATACTTTTTAACCTCAATAAAAGAGTTGGGCTGAATACTGAACAAAGGTCAAAGGGAAGCCTCTTTTGTGTGTTGTTGTTCACCCATTCCAAAGTGAGACAATAGGGGTGGACAAGTGCAGAGCAAGTGTTTTTAGAGGTTGGAATAGGGGATTGAGAATCACTCAGCGTTCTTAAACTCTTCGCAGATTGGTCACTGATTCACTGAGTGACAATTTGCCCTCTCTTTGTTTCCTTTTTTCTCTCCATAGACTCCGAATAATGTACCAACTCAAAGCTATGTATTAATTTGTAGTGGTGTTTTTATCTTAATGAAACACTAAACCAGGATCCCAATTCATGATCATGGAGAGATTTCAAACTACAATTAATGTTACGGCTAAGCCACCATCAGCTACAGTTAACTGAAAGGTTTTGTAGCTTCTCAGTAGCCATAAGAAGAGGAAAATGAGGGATGAATCTAACACTTAGCATGAGGAGACTGGAATAGTCCATTTCTTTTCATTCAGGAGGGGCATGACCTGGTATAATAGCTTGTGGCTCTTTTGCTTTACAGCTCAAGAGTTTTGTGGTCACCTTTAATCATGAAAAGAAGTGGTTTAATCCTCAGTTATACTGCCATGTCATTAACGGATGCTCCAATGACTGAACACGATTCTCCCAGTGTCTGTAGCTAGTCCTTATTAGGGAGTTAGGCCCTTGGAGAGAAGCATAAACTCATGCAACCCCATGAGATCAGCTGATCAGACTGTAGAAGTGAATGCCCCATAGAAATAGTAAGTGGTTCCCCAGTATCATTTTCAAAATGTCTATTCAGTGCCTGGGAGTCACCCAACGCACTAGAATAATCAAGACAAATGTCTTAACTAGCCCAGAGAGGAATAGAGGTTAGGGTTAATTCCTATTCTGCTTCTTGGCTAATTGAATTCTACTGGTTTTATAATGCTTTATTTATCCTAGAAAACCAGTATTGGTCTCAATATCTGAAAAAACAATTAGAAAAGTGACATGAAAATGAAGATGTTCAGCTAGGACTGAGGCATAACTGGACACTAATAATTTAATTCAAGACCTACACCCTCCTCTCTGATGCTTTCCTGTTCATCCCACTCGTCCAAAATGGGATGGTTGTGAGGGGAGCGAATCCTCCCTGAGGATAAGGAAATGTAAAAAATAGTCAATGGTTTAAAAATTCGAGAATCGAGGTGCTTTCTTTGCCTTCAGCCGAGGAAAAATGTTTGGAGTCTTTTACCCTGAGAAACATCCATGGATCAGGTCCAAAGTTTTGCAGGCTTTATATTAACTTCCTAACTTTCTCCTTTAGAGTTTCACCAAAAAGATCTATTTCTTTTTCTGGATCAAACAAAACTTCCAAAGAAGGGCTTTGCTTCCTGCTGTTCCAAAATGATCCCCCATCAATCCTCAGATTGTCTGTGTAGAGCCATTTGAGGACAGAAATCCGTTAGACCACCTATCTAAATCAATCAATAATATTGATTATGTGTTTACTGTGAGCCTATCCCTGTGCTCAGTGCTGTGATAGTTAAAAAACAATAAGATCAAATGTAGATGCCCGCCCCAAATGGGTGAAAAATCACAGAAGGAGAGGGAAAGCAAGGATTTTATCTCCATTTTAAGATGAGGAAACTGAAGCCGAGAGAGGTGAAGTAACTATCCCAAGCCACTCAGCAGGCCAGTGTCAGAGTCAGGGGACTATAAGCCTGGTCTCTTGATTCTGAATTTGAGAAACTTTCTACTAGGCCACACAGTCTTCCTCCAATTTACCCAAGGAAGATATTTTAGGAAGGAACTTTAGACTTAATGGAATAGACAAAATGGAGTTTCAGATCTTTGATAATATTATAAATGATTCTCTAATCCTTGCCCTCCTTCGGAGAGTCGGCTCTAATTCCCTATTGTCTTCTTCACCTGAAAATGTTAACTAGAAAAAAAAAATTCACAGGATCGACTCGATGATCTGATCGATGTCTTGGAAATAATTTCTCTCAACAAAGAGGTCACCAATGTCTCAAAAATAGCAATTTTCTCCTTTCCACTATCTTTTCCAAACTAGTTTCTGCCAGAGTGATTCTTCCCCTAAGTGAATAGATTACTTCATTTACCAGTGGTAAGAAACAGTGGGCATCCTTAGAGCAATTTAAATGCCACTATCGACCACTGTGAGGCCATATTTTGCAGTTACTCTAATTGTTAGAGTGCTACTGCAACTTCAAAATGGAAAATTTGAAAAATCTCCATGTCCATGGCATACTAGAGAGATCAAACTTAACTACAGCCCTAATGCTGGGTGATTTATTTCTTAAGCAAACAATTTTGACCTGGAATTTTCACAAATACTGTCAGGGTTATAAAAATAAGGACATTTTATTGAATGCCCAATTGAAGGCCAATTGAAGGCAAAATTTCAACCTCTATTAATCTCCATAAGCACAATACTCCATTTGGGTCACCCTTATCTGTGCTTCCTATCTCCTCTGATGGTTTCCTTGGACTATGGGAGGGAGAGAGTTTCCTTTGATTTAATAATTGAGTATTTGTAAAAACTTTAATCAGAAACAGAAGGTTAATAAGATTTCAGCTGCCTTGGCAAGGTTCCAAATTTCCATTGCATCCAGGATGCTACCTCAGAAAAGAATTTGGGGATTTTCTGTTTTAGGACTATGATGTTGAGATCATCAGAGGGGATCTGTAAAATGAGGACAAAGGAGGAGGAGGGAGTGTGTGGTCTAGTGGAAAGAGCATAGGCATCAAAAGACCCAAGTTCTAGTCCCAGCTCTGTCAGTGGCTCGCTGTGTATCCGATTAGACTGTAAGCCCGTCACTGGGCAGGGATTGTCTCTATGTGATGCCGAATTTGTATATTCCAAGCACTTAGTCCAGTGCTCTGCACATAGTAAGTGCTCAATAAAAACTACTGAATGAATGAATGGGCAAATCTCTCAACTTCTCTGTGCTTCAATTTCCCCATGTGTAAAGCTCTTGCCCTTCCCTACCTCATCTCAGGGGGATGAAGCAGCCTGACTGCGTGGATAGAGCCTGGGAGTCAGAAGGTCATGCGTTCTAATCCCAGCTCTGCCCCTTTTTGTTGTGTGACCTTGGGGAAGTCACTTCACTTCTCTGGGGCTCAGTTTCCTCATCTGGAAAATGGGGATTAAGACTGTGAGCCTCAAGTGGGACAGGGACCATACCCAACCCAATTTGCTTGTTTGTACCCAGTGCTTAGTACGACATCTGGCTCTGACATACAGTAAGCTCTTAACAAATATCATCATCATTATTATTATTATTAAATGAGATCATCAGCATGATGGCACTTGGGAGAAAAAACAGGGATCTACCCCATCCACAGTACCACCTTTTAGGGCCCTAAATTCACTGCTAGGCTGAATGGCAAATTGACTATGAGGATGGTGGTCCATCAGAAGCCTCAGTCCTGAGAACTTAGGGTAGAGAAGCGGCCCAGAGGAAATGATTGTAGAGATAGTGACTGACCCACCTCCTCTCCCACTCTCTCACCCCGCCAACCATGTTTCCTCTGAGAGACAGAGGGCAACAAAGTAGCGGGTGTACGTGGTCTTCACCCACACTAACCGGCTACAGGGAGAAGAGGGACCACAACCCAGATCTCTTGATTTCTAGAGCAGTGCCCTATCCACTGGACCAACAGCATGACTTAAACGGCAAATGAACTGACTGAACATCGGCAAAAATAAAAAGAAGGAATTGTTTGGGGAAAATCACTCAGGCTTATCGGGTCCATCACTCTGATTCTGCTCCTACGTGAATGAAGCTTCTCCCTTTCGTCATTAGAGTCAAGGCAATTTGGAGGACACCGAGGTCTTGGCAAGAATCTAGCCTCTATGCAGCGAGGAAACTGTCTCTAAGTGCTTCCAATACAGCAAGCTGATCTGGAGGTTGAAACACTTCTTTGTAGCCAGGCCTACTAGCATTTCCTGCTTAAGTTCATTCCTTTTGGGTTATTTAAGTTTGACAGTGAGCTCATTGTTAGGGGACGGCTTTCAAACCAGCATGGCTTTTTGAAAGGCTTGTAAGGCCTCCCACCCAGGATTAGTGTTAATATTTATTTGATCTTATGCATTATGAAAATCAGGTAAAACAATGCTTTTGGAGTTCAAGAAGAGACAGATCAGAGACATTACACTCCAAACTTTCACTTAGGTCTTTCAGGGAGTGGGATGGGTGGAACTGAATTGTGATTTTTGAAAAGTCTCTTTTCTTTAGAGAAAATTAAGATTTTATTTAATAAGTTATTTCACTGCCTCAAGGACAAAACACTGTCAGTTACCACACAGATTAGGATTAGTGTTAACATTTATTTGATCTTATGCATTATGAAAATCAGGTAAAACAATGCTTTTGGAGTTCAAGAAGAGACAGAGTCAAAGACATTACACTCCAAACTTTCACTTAGGTCTTTCGGGGAGTGGGATGGGTGGAAATGAATTGTGATTTTTGAAAAGTCTCTTTTCTTTAGAGAAAATTGAGATTTTATTTAATAAGTTCTTTCACTGCCTCAAGGACAAAACACTGTCAGTTACCACACAGATTTTATTCAGATCAGATGCTCAAAACATAGCAGGACCATCTGGGTAAATCACATTTTTGTCTCTTTTTTTTTCCCCTATAAACAACACTTTTTGCTTTCCTCCAGAGGATGTTTAATAAATAAAGGCTGGTATTTTTCTTTCTCCTAGGCTAGTTAAGTGAACCAGAAGAATCATTTAAACCTTAAAGCTCCAGAACGGAACTGGAAAAGAAGTTGGCACACTAGAATATCTTCTCAAGTAACCTCGGGCAAGTCATTTAACTTCTCGGTGCCTCAGTTTTCTCATCTGTAAAATGGAAATTCCCATGCCCAATCTCCCTCCTATTTGGACTGAGCACCCCTTGTGGAACCGGAATTGTGCCCAATTTAATTACCTTTTACCTCCCCCAGTGTTTAGTACGGTGTTTGGGACATAGTAAGCACTTAACAAATACTATCACCATCATCATCATCATCAATGGCATTTATTGAAGGCTTACTGTGTGCAGAGCACTGTTCTAAGCACCTGGGACAGTAAGGTACACATTCCCTGCTCATAATGATCTTACAGAATTATTATTATTATCCTCTGGCAGACCTAAAGAGGAGTCAGTCCACCCATGAAGTGATACCATCCTAGCTGTTTCCCTAACATATCATCGCAAGCAGGGAACTGGTTGAATGAAACTGCCAAGGCCTGGCTCACCTTTACATAAGCGCTTAGTACAGTGCTTTGCACACAGTAAGAGCTCAATAAGTACGATTGAACGAATATGAGGCTTAGGCCTCTGCTTTTCAGGCTTAACAGAAGCCATTGCTACCACGGTGGTTTCACTAGAATGGACACTGTCAATCCGGGAAGAGAACCCTTACGTTCACCTATTGATTGCCGATGCCGTAATCCACCTGCAAGAATTAGCACTCGGAGGCCGGAAACAACCTAAACTCACCTGAGCCAGGTCGGTCAAAAGGCACAGCCAAGGAAAGGTGTCGATCTACAGTATTACCTGACCAATAGATATCCGTAGAGTTGGCACATTCTCCATGGAAATTATAAAGCTGGATTGGACAGGGATGTTTAATATCATTTTGGGTTGGCTTACTGCTCCTAATAATAATGTTGGTATTTGTTAAACGCTTACTATGTGCAGAGCACTGTTCTAAGTGCTGGGGTAGATACAGGGTAATCAGGTTGTCCCACCTGGGGCTCACAGTCTTAATCCCCATTTTACAGATGAGGTAACTGAGGCACAGAGAAGTGAAGTGACTTGCCCACAGTCACGTAGCTGACAAGTGGCAGAGCTGGGATTCGAACCCATGACCTCTGACTCCCAAGCCTGTTTTCTTTCCACTGAGCCATGCTGCCAGTGTATAGAACCCCATAAGCGATTGGATACCTTTGAATTTGGAGAAAATGGGAACTTTGGTGCAGTCTAGTCTTATCTGCCTGTCTCTCCTGCAGACATGTAAACCTAGTATTATCACCCAAATTCAGGAGTACATTATCACTCTAATGGGTGAGACAGACAGGTAAAAAATTATCGCCAAGAAACATACATCTGCACTTAAAATCTGAGAATAGAAATAAAATGCTGTGACTGTTAAGGGGGCATGTTGGGTTGATTTGACTGGGGTGCTATGAACCAAGCAGGGAGGGCTTCCTGGAAGAAGTGGGACTTTTCTCTTGAAGATGGATAGTTAAAGTCTGCTAGACTGGGTGGGGATGGGGTACTGGGGAGGGTGAAGAAGGGAGCTTAAAGGTATAATAAGGTGAAATAACTTTTAAAAATTTGGAACCGAGACCAACATAGGATTATGTACTGCATGGGGATGGAGGGGGAGGTAGGAATGATGGAGGAAGAAAAAATAAATTTTTTTACGTATTGTATAAGGGAGCAAGCACATCTGGAAAGAGTCAGAGGACTACCATTGTGTCAAGAATAAAGGAGTTTTTCCTGCTGCAGGAAGTCAAGCTGAACCTGCTTTATGCTAGGGATATGAACTTCAAGATTATCTCTTTTACAGATGGGTCTAGATAAATAAACCGACAATGTCATCGCCATCATCCTTCTTTGGATCTGCTTTCTTGTAAATAAGTGTAAGCTCGCTGAGGGCAAGGACCATGTCTCTTCACTCTGTTGTACCTTCTCAAGCACTTTGCACATACATTTCATCCAGAAAGTGCTCAATAAATACCATTACTACTGTGACTAATAATAATAATAATGATTGTGGTGTTTGTTAAGAGCTTACTATGTGACTAGCACTGTTCTAAGCACTGGGGTAGATACAAGGTAATCAGGTTGGACACAGTCCCTGTCCCACACCGGGCTCCTGGTATTAATCCCCATTTGACAGATGAGGTAACTGAGGACAGAGAAGTCAAGTGACTTGTCCAAGGCCCCACAGCAGACAAATGGTGGAGCAGAGACTGGAACCCAGGTTCTTCTGATTCCCAGGTCTGTGCTCTTTCCTCTGGGCCACGCTGCTTTCCACTATCTGTAACTAATTTATTTTAGTTTCTGTCTCCCCTGCAAAATTGTAAACTCTTTGAGTTCAGGGACCTACCAATTTTATTGTACTCTCCAGAGTGCTTAGTACAGTGCTCTGCCCACATTAAGTGCTCGATCAATTAATCGATTATATTTATTGCGTGCTTACTGCGTGAGAGCACTGTCCTAAGTGCTTGGGAGAGTACACTATAACAATATAAAAGACACATTCCCCATTGATTGATTTACCCAATAGAATTGTTAAATATCATCATTTTAATCATTTGATCATTTTAGCCAATTGATGGATGGGTCAAGGAGATTTGGGACTTGTGGGCCTTGAACTTGAATCAACTCAGATAGTGTAGAGTTGGGTCGACGAAAAAGAGTTCCTTTAGGGCCAAAATAAAGAAAAGACAAAGAAGTTGAAGGATAGAGAGAGGTGAAGGGGCAAAATAGAATCCTGAACTGTACAATAGATACCTTGACCACACACCACCATGAATTATTCAGAGTTCTGGAGTTTTCCTCTCCACTGTTTTCATTTCTGAGTGAAGCAACCGGGAAGAACTCCCAAATTATAACTTGCGTTCTCTACAACACAGAATCATTTCTGATTTCTTTGGCAGAGCTACAATTTAAACAGACTTCCCAGAAACCTCGGGCCGCTTTCCATAGTGAAACGCATTCACTGACGTCAGTTTTCGAAAGGGGAATCCACTGAAGGTGGGGGAGGGAGGGGTAGAGGGGAGAGAGTGTGCTGGGTCTGTGACTGGGTGTGTGTGCTCTTGCTTTCCTCCTCTCATGGACGTATGCACTCTGTGGGTGCTTAATATCCATAAGTTAGAAACTGGAAAAGTTCCCTTCACAGCAAAGTTTCTGAAGTCAATATTATTCTCCCACATCTGCTCTGAACATGCCAGATCGTTATTTGTTGCCTATAAAATAACCTTATTTTCTCAGTCAACTCCTAGAAATCGACAATTAAAACTAAATTATTTTCTTTGGTTGGCCAGGGGATTCCGCGTTCTTAAAATCTGCTTGGGCAGCCAATCAGTGGATATCTATTGAGCAACAACTAAACACTGGCACTGTACTAAGCTCAGGGTAGTGTACAATAATAATGTTGGTATTTGTTAAGCGCTTACTATGTGCCGAGCACTGTTCTAAGCGCTGGGGTAGATACGGGGTAATCAGGTTGTCCCACGTGAGGCTTACAGTTAATCCCCATTTTACAGATGAGGTAACTGAGGCACAGAGAAGCGAAGCGACTTGCCCACAGTCACACAGCTGACAAGTGGCAGAGCCGGGGTTCGAACTCATGACCTCTGACTCCCAAGCCCGTGCTCTTTCCACTGAGCCACGCTGCTTCTCTTCACAACCCAGTAAATCACCTGTTCCTGACCTTAATTTTTACAATCTAATGTGGGGGACAGAAATTATTTAAGGATTATGAAAACTGGAAGAAAAGTGAGTCTAAGTAGGAAGCAGAAGGAACACATCAGGATGAAACAGCAGAAAAAAATTAATTACGTAAGACTATGCAATACAGAACCAGCGTGGCTCAGTGGAAAGAGCAAGGGCTTTGGAGTCAGAGGTCATGGGTTCGAATCCCAGCTCGGCCGCTTGTCAGCAGTGTGACTGTGGGCAAGTCACTTCACTTCTCTGTGCCTCAGTTACCTCATCTGTAAAATGGGGATTAAGACTGTGAGCCCCATGTGGGACAACCTGATTACCCTGTCTACCCCAGCGCTTAGAACGGTGCTCTGCACATAGTAAGCGCTTAACAAATACCAACATTATTATTATTATTATATATGACTGTACTAACTAGAGAAGTGCTATTGCTTTATATACATATTAGCTGCTTCTCTACACACAGTTTTCTTATTATGTGGAGGCTGCATTCACACAGAACCCCGTGATAAGGAAAATTGGTGGTGTGCGCTCATTGTGTCTGACGCCATTCCAAGTGCAGACAAACTGTTTCAACTCAGGTGACAGGCATTTCCTCTTTCCCTATAATATTCTAGCCAATATGCAAAGAGAATTCACGTGTTGTGGCAAAACTTTGCAGGTTATCTGTGTGTGTGTTCACTGGCGGCTGATGGCACCCATGGGAGCCCGGAAACATCGAACCCGCACAAAAATCATCCGCATTATTGGATTGTTGCATTAGGGAAGCAGCGTGGCTTAGTGGATGGAGCGCAGGCCTGGTAGTCAGAAGGACCTGGACAAGTCACTTAACTTCTCTGGGCCTCGGTAACCTCATCTGTAAAATGAAGATTAAGCGTGTGAACCTCATGTGGCACAGGGACTGTGTCCAACCTGATTAACTTGTATCTATCCCGGCACTTAGAACCGTGTCTGGCCCGTAATAAGTACTTAGCAAATGCCATTATTAGTATTATTATTATTAGTTACCAGAGCTGCCTGGTACCTGATTTGATCTGATGTATTGGTTTCACCATCATCCTGAAGACTCTGTTCCAAAAAGCCATGCCATTCCTTATTGCCCTGTGCAGGAAGATCTAATCGATCAGTACTATCGACTGTGGGTCTGCTGGTTCAGAACACTGAACCAGGCATCATAGAATTTATAGAAATTATCGCTGTGAATCAAGAAACTTCAAATCTAATCATCTGACTGTGGCTGTTGATCAGAACAATCAGATGAGAAGCAGCATGGCTCAGTGGTAACATCCCGGGCTTGGGAGTCAGAGGTCAGGGGTTCGAAACCCGGATCTGCCGCTTGTCAGCTGTGTGACTTTGGGCAAGTCACTTAACTTCTCTGTGCCTCAGTTACCTCATCTGTAAAAAAAAATGGGGATTAAAACTGTGAGCCCCACGTGGGACAACCTGATCACCTTGTATCCTCCCAGCGCTTAGAACAGTGCTTTGCACATAGTAAGCGCTTAACAAATACCACCATTATTATTAAATAGCATTTAAGACTGGGCATTTTTGAGATTGTAAGAAATTTCTTGTGCCTGCTATTGTCTGACCCAGTACTTTGGTAACCTTATCAACCATCCCATCAGTCAATCAATTAATCACCAGTATTGATTGAGCGCTTACCGTGTGCAAAGCAAAGCACCGTACTAAATGCCTAGAGAAAGTACAAAACAATAGAAGTTGGTAGACACGATCCCTGCCCACAAGGAGTTTATAGTCTAGAGGAGGAGATTACAGATAGGGGAAATGGCAGAGAATAGCTACGTGCATAACTGCTGTGAGGCTGGGAGTGGAGGTGGATATCAAGTACTTAGCCATCACTAGCTCCTCTGAACTTATTTTTACCTAGTCTCAGCAGTTCTGTATATGTGTGGACCCAACTGGACGTTCAATTATTTATCTTCCCTACTCTACTGGTGAATACTCTTATGACTACACTGCCCTTTAGAGTGTAAGTTCCTTGTGGGCAGAGAACATGTCACTTCTTTCACCAAGTGCTTCGTACAGTGCATTGAACTACGTGAGACCAGCATCTATCCAGATATTTCTCTTTCCATGTTCCTCCCAGCCCAACTGTGATGAGACAAGCCTCATCTCCCCCTTGATTCATGGATCATGTCACTTCCACTGCAAACCTCACTGCTGCTTTGTTACAAAGAGGCATAGACATTGCCGTCTGAGACGCCGCCGCACGTCTTATACGGTGCACCGGAGGCAACTTAGAGGATGACGCTTTCTTGGCTGAGGTCAGTTAAAAGGAACTGGAACTGATTATCTCAGCTCTGGGGACCAACCAGGATTAAAATGCTACTTTCCCCTCTCTTATAGGTGGTTTGGATGATTACTAATGCAACTTTTTAAAACAAATGACTTCTCATCAGTAAATCAAATGGATTAAGAACGTTCAGTCACCAAGTGTGTGGTGTCTGTACAACTAATTTATGAAGAGGCCATCGCCTGAACACATCATCCGGGATGTACTTATGAATCCGAGCCGGAGATAAGCACAGAATAAGCATCTGAAATGGGAGCAGACGGTGATTTTACAGGGCCATTCTGTTCAAACAGAGTGGAGTGCACTTGTTATTTAAAATACTGTTCAACAGCTTCAGCACTTGACAACCCGCGCTGGAAACCAGGAGGGGGTGGTTTTGGAGAAAAGCCAAATCGGTGCAGCTGATTTTGGAGGCGGGGTAGCCCCCTGAGGAACACTCCATCTTCGTGGGCCCGGAGTGCAGGTAGACGACCCCCGAGAGAGGTTTCCATCCGCTGCGGTCGAAACGAAGGGTCTGAATGTGCCACGGGAAATCGATGGGAGAGACAGGAAGTTAACAGATATGTACTGGGGGACCAGACAGGCCAGACCTCCGTTAATATGTGTCTGTTTATACCTGCTCTGTCTGGATAAATGTCTGACTCCCTGGGTGGATGTTAAGTTCCTGGACGGAAGGGATCACGTTTACTAACTCTGTTATACTCTTCCAGGTCCTTAACGCAGTGCTCTGAAACAGTGGCACAGGCCTGGGTGTCAGGTTGTGGGTTCTCAACCTGACTCCGCCTCTTGTCAGCTGTGTGATCTTGGGTAAATCACTTCACTTCGCTGGGCCTCAGTTACCTCATCTGTAAAATGGAGATTGGACAGGGACTGCGTTGAACCCGATTTCCAATTTCCTAACCCCATGACTTGGTACTGTGCCTGGCACATAGTAAGCACTTAACAAATGCCATCATTGTTAAATACCATTAATTAATTGGATATCAACTGCCTTGATGTGGATGAGGGTGTTGCTGTAAAATTCCACGCTGGGGAAGCAGCGTGGCTCTGTGGAAAGAGCCTGGGCTTCGGAGTCGGAGGTCATGGGTTCGACTCCCGGCTCTGCCACTTGTCAGCTGTGTGACTGTGGGCGAGTCACTTCACTTCTCTGTGCTTCAGTTCCCTCATCTGTAAAATGGGGATTAACTGTGAGCCTCACGTGGGAAGACCTGATTACCCTGTATCTACCCCAGCTCTTAGAACAGTGCTCTGCACATAGTAAGAGCTTAATAAATACCAATATTATTATTAAAATGGGAACTAAGGCTATGAGCCCCCTGTGAGACATGGATGGTGTCCAACACGATTAGTTTGCAACTACCCCGGTGCTTATTACAGTGCCTGGCGTATAGTTAGTGCTTAGCAAATGCCACAAAAAAAGAGATCTATTTAGTAATAATAATAATAATAATAATGTTGGTATTTGTTAAGCGCTTACTATGTGCTGAGCACTGTTCTAAGCGCTGGGGTAGACACAGGGGAATCAGGTGGTCCCACGTGGGGCTCACGGTCTTAATCCCCATTTTACAGATGAGGTAACTGAGGCACCGAGAAGTGAAGTGACTTGCCCAAAGTCACACAGCTGACAAGCGGCCGAGCTGGGATTCGAACCCATGACCTCTGACTCCAAAGCCCGTGCTCTTTCCACTGAGCCACGCTAAACAAATTGTATTAGCAGTATGGTTGAACTTGATTCCAAAATCCACATCTACACTTTCCCCTCACTGAAAGCATCATATTGCCTTCTCCCAGTAATCTCCAGAGACTGCACCCATTCTTTATTCAACTCCAGACAGACTATAATAAAATCCTATGATGACCATCCAGTCTCTTAGGCAGCCTAATAATTTACCGTATTTCTCTTTGACTCATATCTCTTCACTGGGAGTGGTTAGGTGAGTCAGAATCCCTTCAGGGAACCTTCCAGGAACCTGAGCCCAAACTTTGGGTAAGGTTGAGCACAAGGAGGGGCTTTATTCTGTCCCAAATGGAGAAAGTCACTGAAAGTCCAGGGTTGGTTTTATGCTCTGCAATTTAGTCGGAGCCCCACAATTTTCAGATCTCACTTTTTATCTCCTGAATTTAGGTCAGGAAGCGGGCCCAGAATGTAGACTTTGGTTTGTTTTCTTAATCCTTGGCCCACTGCTATTTTACAACAATGTATCCACAGAGTACCAAAATGACTTGAGTTTGAGGAATGTGCTTAAGCATAGTGGTGACTTATAAGGTGGTCACTGAAGGGAGTAGAATATATTAGACCCAGAAGCAATAGATATAAATTACGTTGCTTAACATTGCATAAATCTTGTAACATGATGGCATCTTAGAGATACACAAAAAGGATCTTTTCAAGACTCCATAAAAATTAAGAGTAGGTTGACATGGAATTCCCTGACTCTCTCCCTCGCTCCAGGCAATCAGTGATTTTTATTATGCGGTTACTGGGTGCAGAACACTGTACTAAGCACTCCAAAGGTGTCTTGTTCTTCTCCCAGAACTGCTGCATTCCCCTTTACTGTCACTGCCCCTTCTAGTGCTCAACACAGCGCTCGGCACACAGTGCAAAATATATAACATTGATTGATCGGGTCTGACAACGTCACCGCTATCTCAGTCCTGCAGAATGGACATAGAGGCAAAGCTCCACCATCTCTGCAAACTGCTTGGCTGGATTGGCAAACCTGGGGGAAAATCCACAGGAAACAGGTGCCGCCCTGGTCTCTTCTCATTTCCATCAGTGGAGTCAATTATTTTTATGGCATTTGTTAAGTGCTTACTATGTGCCAGGTACTGTGCCAAGTGCTGGGATAGACACAAGATGATAAGGATGGACACAGTCCCTGTCCCATTCAGTCTTATTCCCCATTTTACAGATGAGGTATCTGAAGCACAGAGAAGCTAAATGACTTGCCCCAAATCCCAAAGCAGAGAAGTGGCGGAGCCGGGCCATGCTGCTTCCCAATGGTCAGAACTCACGTCCTCATGGGCCAAAGACATCTTATGGTTACCAGGAAGGTCAAACCCTAATTCTGAATGTCCCCGGTAGACAACATTTTAAGGCTTTAATTTAGCTGGTTTCACCATATATTTCAAAGTAAAATAAACTTTCAGCATAGTAAAGCATACTATTGTCACTCTTTCAGTAAAGTATTCTAATATTATTTAACCCCTTCCATAAGGGGCAGTCACTATATTATTGAATGAAAAACAAAACTCTGCCCTATAAGTGTTTCCTTGATAAAAACATTTACTATAAAAACCCAGAGTTGACCTAATAGGTGTTTAAACACTTAAAATATAATTGCGGATTGGTACTTTTTAGTATAGGGCACAACAAATGATCCGTTTTGTCCATTTTGCACACCAATAAAATCCCAATTCCTTATAGTTTCATATTGCTGGAAGGGAGTGCCAGCGGTCAGCTAATCAAACCATTCCTCTTTCTCCAGGGATGAAAGATGGGTGCTGGTCCTATACTTGATCAACCATTTCCATGACTAGAGATTCCATTCCAGAATTTCCTTTGGTAACCAGTTTCTTTACCCCCAGGGAGTTCTTCCTCTGACCTAACTCGTATTGCTCCTATTACATTTTAGATCCATTTTCCAAATGTTTCTCATTAGATTCTCCATAAAGCAGTGGCTGGAATATCCTGCTGTCATTATTTCTCTTCACATGTTTTATCCCACATAGCCATGTTGCCATGAGCATTGAAGGCACATCTCCAAGATACTATCCCTAACGAAGCTCTCCTTTCCTCTTCTCCCATTCCCTTCTGCTTCACCCCGACTTGTTCCCTTTTTCATTCCCCCCTCCAGGCCTCACAGCACTTAAGTACATGTCTGTGATTTATTTATTAATATTAAGGTCTCTCTCCCCATCTAGACTATAAGCTCACTGCAGGCAGGGAATATGTCTGTTTATTGCTATATTCTACTCTCCCAAGCACTTAGTATAGTGCTCTGCACACAGTAAGTGCTCAATAAATAAGATTGGACGAGTGAATCACTGCTTCCGTGCTTGAGAACTGACTGATTCGTGGTTGACAAATCCTGTACTATTGTTGGATGCTCAGAATGACCAGTGGATAACACTGATGAAACTTCTCCAGGAGCTGGCTGTGTCTTATTAATGGTAATAACTGTGGTATTTGTTAAACTCTTACTATGTGCCAAGCACTGTACTAAGTGATAAAGTAGATTCGATATATGCAGATTAGATGCAGTCCCTGTCCCACACGCGTCTCACGGGCTAAGCAGGAGGGAAAACAGATATCGAATAGCCGTTTTACAGATGAGGAAACTGAGAAAACTAGGAATGAGGAAACTAGGTCGTGTCTTGTGAAATAAGTCCAGACCTCTTAGCCATATAGAAGGTTGGACACTACAACTGTCTTATAGAACTTCAACATGGTATGAAGTGTCTTAAAGCTTTGATTTTAGTGCATAATTGCTACAGGAAACATAGCAACTGAAAGCTCATCAAAAACCTCCTTAAAGCAACTAATGTAATCCCAAGAGAGACTTGAGCATTTAAGAGAATTGAGGCAAGATTAGGAGACTAGAACCAATATTTTTCGTTTGTTGCTCAAAGGGAAGAAAGGCTCATCTGATGGCATACAGTAATCAGTATAATGAATATTTTAATAAACAAAAATCCATACTCATTCAACAGACTTGTTTTGAAGTTGCATCTTATTAGCAAACTTGTGTGGGTGGAATGTTTTAGTTCAATAATCATATAATTATCAGTCTTGTTTAAACCCTGTCTACTATAAAGTAACAAATGGCTTTAAAGTATCGTAGTTTCATTCTCTCTCTTGCTAACGGATGCCAAATAAATTGATTACCATCTGCTGGCACCCTGACTGTAGAGTTGAGAAGACAACCTCTGGTGAAATTTGCAAAAGCTGATCCAATCCGATTGGCTTCTCAGGCAGTCAATCAGGTCTGTCGATTACCATAGCAACATGAAGGATTTCCAGGCAGCCGCAGATGCTCTGAATCATAATAGCAATTAGACTGATGGAAATCTCATTTCCTAATACAATATTGAAAATACATAGGGGGTCTTACATTTATTATCCAACAAGTTATTTAATTTGTTCCAACTTGTTTTATTATTTCTGGTCTAAACATCCTTCATACAGTTCCATCTGGAGATCCCATCTGGATTAAGATAGTTACGTTCTGACACCGTTGTACCGAAGCCCCTCACCCACTCTTCAGATGATTTGAGACAATATTACGTTCATCACTGTAGACCATTTGCCCCAAGCTCCTTCGGTGATCTGATTGGAATAACGAAATAACGCTCGTGCTTCATCAACAGTAAGTAGAGTCTCTCACGAGGAACGGTGGTTCTCAGAATGGTCACCCAGTGACCACTCTGATTCTCTGTAATCCTTCACTCCCTTCTCCCCACCCAAAATTGAGCAATGTTTATATCCTTCCTCTTTTAGTCCAACTGAAAGTCTAGCAAGGACTAGAAGGAAGAAACAAGAGGGAAGGTGATATTGGATCATAGAGAGTGGACAGAACATGGAACTGAGAGTCAGAAGACTTAGGTTTGAGTTCTAGCTCTGCCACTTGCATACTGCATGACTCGAGCAAACCACTTAACCTCTTGACCCTTAGTTTCTTCATCTGTGAAATTGGTATAAACTAGATTTTGAGCCTTGTGCGGGACAGGGACTTGAATCCACCCCCATCGCCTTTATGTACCTTAGTGCTAAGCACATAGGAAGTGCTGAACATACGCCGTAATTATTATTGGGAATCACCAGCCAGCAGGGTTGCGCACACAGTGGTGATTCAAAATCATGCTGCTTACTACCTGTACAGGCTTAAAGGAAGCATCTTAGAATTCCACTCGGGAAATGAAATTCCACTGAACATTCAATTTCATTTATTCTGATTCCACTGCTTGTGATTATTTCTATGTCTGTCTCTCCCATTAGACTGTAAACTCCTGTGGGCAGAGAAGGTGTCTTGTGTTTCTCACACATTTAGTACAGTGCCCCGTTTGCACGGACACTCAATAAATATCATTATTACTACTGCAAAGTGAATTCATCTGGCTGTCCAAGCTGCAGAGAAAGAGATCACAATTATCTTACGGGGGAAGAGGCAGGCTGAGGCTCAGAAATACAGTGGTCTTAATGGCCCTCAACAGCAAAGGAAGTCTTTGTCCACCAGGAAGCAACCGATGTGTGTGGGGTACATTATTTGTGTTATGCAGGCCATGCATTGTCAGGTAGTAACTGTAGACTGTCAGCTCCTTGAGGGCAAGGATCAATTCTATCAACTCTGTTATATTGCCCTTTCCCAAATGCTTTGTACAGTGTTCTGCACCCAGTAAGCACTCAATGAATACCAATTGATTGATGTCATATGGAATCTTTTATGGAAATCCACAAGAACTAGAATGTGTTCCCAGAGGGGAGCCCTGACCCGGGTCCTTGCCCCCAAGCCATTAAATTCTCCTCCCGGTTTCCCCTAAATATGGGCACCGCTTCCAAATTGTAGGACTCAGGGGTGGGAGCTGAGATTGAGGGAGCCTGGGCCCTGAAAACAACAAAAACAGACGCAAAGGCGCACTGGAAAATGTCCTTTACTGGACAGGGAATGGACCAGTTGGACAATGGGCAAATGGCCACCCAAATATGAAACTTGACCTTACCTTGATTTAAACCTGGGATCCAACAGAAAATATGAGATGTGGCCTAACCAGAAGGCAAAAACCTGGAAAATGAGTTCGTGGATCATTCAAAGGGACCCCTTTTCCATTTCAGCCGGTGTGAGCTCTGGGCTATCCCAACATGCACTGCTCCCACCACAACCCAGAGCCACTGCCCAGTGACTCTTCCGCACCTCTCCTTTCCCTTCCTAACCCAAACTTTCAGGGTCTGATTAGTAGAGTTTTATATACGTGACAACTTAGTCAAAAGGGCATCGAAGGGCCGGCTGCCATGTTGAGGATGCAAATTTCCATTTTCTTCCAATTTCCATATTCTTCAGCCCATAAAGTCTGATTCATTCATTTCTGGACTTTGAGGTAACAAATGAGCTGTGGGCTGGAGCTGTCCCGGTTTGGGAGTGTCTCATACAGCCCACACAACTCAGCCCTCAAACTGACCATACGCCATTGTGTCTCCATGAGGCAAGGATCCAAGGCCTTTTACCGAGACGCCACCTCCTATCCCACACCGTTGACCAAACAGCTCATTTTGGTTTGTGTCCTGGGCAAGTCCCAGTGTCACTGAGTTTGTCCCGGGAGCGTGCAGAGCATGGAGTGGTGCTGGACAGCCTCCATCGGTAGAGGAACCCAGAATAGCCTATAATTTCCAGCCTCAAAGAAAACCGAAGAATCCAATGGATCCTATTTTGGAAAAGCGAAGAATGAATCGACTGAGACTAAACTCCTGCCGCTCACTGGTACCTGGAAAGGTGGTAAGTAGGGAGTTGGAGGCTGGCAGGAGGGAACTGGCCCATCACCATTACCGCTGATGCTGGGATACGTACCGTGAGGGGAGAAGAAATCAATCTACTTGAATTTCCTTTTGTCTTAAAATTATCTCTCTGCCAATGTCCGAGGTACTGAAGAAAACTGATGTTTTCTTGGGTGGAATGTAGTTAGATCTCATATATAGTTATATATTTGTGTGCGTGTGTTTGTGTGTGTGTGAGAGAGACAGAGAGCTATCCTTATGGTGCAAAGATGAATCCACTGACAGTGAGATCTAATCCATCATTGTGTGCATGGCTGATAAAACCAATGAATGCTGGTTCCCTGACAATTCCTTCACCAACCGTGTGCACATAAGGAATGTCTTTTCCCGCACTCCCACATTTGTTACCGGCAATGACTGTTGCTATTTTCTTCCACTCATTGTCACATTCCTCCCAGAGTTTCTCCTCCAAGATAGTCACTCCATTACTGATGCTGGGCCACAAGACTGAGCTGGCTGGATTTTTGTGGCCGTCCCCCATCAGATCACTATTTTGCCACATCATTTGAGGTTTGTGCTTCATTGTAATTTTACTGTGTTTCCGCTGTCCACCCTTTCTACAGTAACTTCAGTTTAATTCACCACTGAGCGGTTGTTTGGCTAGCCTGCAGCTGACCGTTCTCCACACGACTCCCTCTGAGTAAGGGCACGATGTAGCTAGCTTTGCTTCAATATTTTTTATTTTTAAAAAACCTTCTTAATGGTATATGTTAAGCACTTATTATGTGTCAGACGCTGTTCTAAGGACTGGGGTAAGTACAAGTTAATTTGGTTGGACACAATCCCTGTCCCACATGGGGCTCAGTCTAGGTAGGAGGGAGAACTGAGCACAGAGAAGTTAAGTGACGTGCCCAAGATCACCCAGCAAGGAATTGGCAGAGTCAGGATTAGAATTCAAGTCCTCTGAATCCCAGGTCTATGCTCTTTCCACAAGGCGATGCTGCTTCCCTTCCTTCCACACCAGTGGTCAGGCTGCACTCCAGAATCCTGCCCATTTTAGCCCTGCTTGATGTTAGGGTTTGGGCAGGACCAACAGCTGAATAGTCTTAAAAGCAATAAAATGGCGGTACTGTTTAGTGCTTAGCTTATTAAATACTAATACTTAGCCCAAGCACTAGTTACAATCCAATCAGATCAGACACAGTCCCCGTCCCACCAAAAGCTCATAATCTAAGAGGGAGGAAGAGCAGATAACTAATCCACAGTTTATAGATGAGGAAACTGAGGCTGAGAGAGGTTAAGCACCTGGAAAGCAGCGTGGCCTATTGGAAAGAGATTAGACTGGGAGTCAGAGGATCTGGGTTCTAATCCCGGCTCTTTCACTTGCCTGCCGTGTGACTTTGGGCAAGTCACTTCAGTTGTCTGTGTGACTGTGGGCGAGTCACTTCACTTCTCTGTGCCTCAGTTCCCTCATCTGTAAAATGGGGATTAACTGTGAGCCACACGTGGGACGACCTGACTACCCTGTATCTACTCCAGCGCTTAGAACAGTGCTCTGCACATAGTAAGCCGCTTAACAAATACCAACATTATTATTCTCTGTGCCTCCATTTCCTCAACTGTAAAATGGGGATTCAATACCAGTTGTCCCTCCTACTTAGACTGTGAGCACTATGATGGACAGAAACTTTGTCTGTCCTAATTAACTTGTACCAATCCCTGTGCTTAGAACAGTGCTTGACACATAGTAAGCACTTAACAAATACCATATGGGATGGGCAAGGAATGTGTCTGTTGTTATATTGTACTCTCCCAAGTGCTTAGTATAGTGCTTTGCCCAGAGTAAGCGCTCAATAAATATGATTAAATGAATGAGTTAGAAAAGTTAGGTGACATGTCCCTGGTCACACAGCAGGCAAGAGGTGGATCCAGGATTAAAACCCAGGTCCTCTAATTTCCAAGCCTGAGCTTTTTCCAATAAATCATGCTGCTTCTCTTTCAGGAGCTGTCACAGAACTGCCCAAAGAACAGCTTAGTTGCACTTTTTAAGAACATAAGGAATCTTTTTACTTCATTTTTAATGTATTTGTTCTGTATAATGTACTGAAGTAGATACAAGATAAGATTGGACACAATCCCTGTCCCACATAGGGCTCAGACTCGAAGTGTGTGTGTGCGCGCAGGGGGAACAGATATTTAATCCCCATTTAAATATGAGGAAATTGAAGTCAAGAAATGTCGAGTGACTTGCCTAAAAGCATGCAGCAGTCATATGGCACAACTGAGATTAAAATTCAGGTATCTTGATTCCACCAGGCCTGTGCCCTTTCGACTAGGCCATATTGCTTCTTTTGGTTGTTGCTGGCCTTGGAAGCCACCATCTTGAGACTGTATACTCTCTGAAGGATAGAATCAGGCTTACTAATTCTATTGTTTTTCTCCCAAGTGCTTAGTACAGTGCTCTGCACAGAGCTGGTGCTCCAAAAATACAACTGGTTGATTAGGAGGAGAGTAGAGGTAAAATTTTCTCCAAACCTAAGCGGGAGCACTGACGGAAGGGGAGAATTCAAGCCGATTAACTCTCATTGAGGATTTCAAATGAGCAGCACCAAATAAAATGTTCATCAATCACTTATACTACTCTTGCCATCATCAGAGTTGAGTGTTTATGTGTATAAAAGTGTATTGCTTTAATTGCTTGGTGCCGAGAAGTGACAGTTATCTACAGTTCCTTTACATCATTGCCAGATAATTGAGTCTGTAATTGGTAAAATCATAATAACAATGAAATTAAATCAGTCAAGTTAGAAGGTGGAAAAAAAAAAGAGAAGAGCCTTCACAAAATGAGAATTGAAAATGCATTGGACCCCAGAGAAAAAAAATGGCTCATAATCCCCCGCAACGCCTTATGGAAAGAAAATTAACACCTTGAAATATGAAATGCACTGGATTCGTTTGGTATCTTCCAACCTCTGCTTTACAAAGCAGCCGTATTAGGCCCATTTTACCTCAGAGAACAGGAAAACAGAGGTCTAAAAGAGCTACTCACAGAGTAAATGACATCCCTGGGAACTGAAACTGGGAATTTTGAGTTCCACTTCCTGTTTCTAATCCTATTCACAAGGGAAGTGGCCCAGCTGTTGATCTAATGCCTGCCTACAAGGGTGAGAGAATCTTCTAAGAACCTACTGTGAAGAAACAGGCTCCGTTTTTAAAAGAGTGCTACCCATTCATCAGAGCAGGTAGTAGGGAAAAGAGGACAGCAATCCGGTCTGGTTTTGCCCAGAATCCTGATGATAAAATATCGATTTGTCCTGCAAGGATTATCAGTCCCCTTTTGGGAAATGGGCAGTAATTCAGTGCTGATTAAAATAATGCATTCATAACAAGGAAGGCTTCTGTTGGTAATGAGTTGATTATATCTTGTCAGGAGCACCTTAATCCCATCAAATGTCAAATGAATTATTTCGAACGTATTATTTTCAGAGCAGCCGGGTAGGTCTAACTTTTGAAACAGAGCTTTCTATTGTCAAATTGTATTTCTCATTTTAAAACATAGCTCATCAAATTGGAACACATGATCTTGATTCCTGCAAGTGCATGCTTTTGCATTTTAAAGCCTATTTTAGAATTTGTGGTCATTGAGTTCAAGATTACCTCACAGTTCATGAGAAAATAAATGGGGGACTTAGTAATTGCCCTTCAAAATAAAATTGTTGAGAATGTTTGACACTTTTTTAGTTGTTTCTAGATGGGTGGGCTAGAGGATGGATCAGTACCTCTTGGGTTCTGAGTTCTTGTCCTGCCTGTTACAAATCTACTCTGGTGTTTTATGCAATCTGTTTCAATCTTTCTGCTGCCTCAAATAAACTGAGGAAGGCTAGGTGATGTTTTTCATTTGCTTCGTTTTATTTAGTAGTGTTTATTAAGCACTTACTATGTGGCAAGCTCTCAGTTAAATTCTGGGATAAATACCCATAATCAGATCTGATACAGTGCCTGTCCCACCAGGGATCCACAGTCTAAAAGACTGGGAGGGGAGAAACCTTATCTCCAGTTTACAGATGAAAAAACAAAGGAACAGAGAGGTTAAGGGCTTCCCCAAAGTCACACAGCAGGTCAGAGGCAAAGCTGAGGCGAGGATCCAGGTTTCTTCATTCCCAGTCCCGTGTTCTTTCTTATCAGACCATTTTTTACATGACAGGTTGTCAGCTGTGTTACTGTGGGAAAGTCACTTCACTTCTCTGGGCCTCAGTTACCTCATCTGTAAAATGGGGATTAACTGTGAGCCTCACGTGGGACAGCCTGATGACCCTGTATCTAACCCAGCGCTTAGAACAGTGCTCTGCACATAGTAAGCGCTTAATAAATACCAACAGTATTATTATTATTATTTGGCTCACCAGCCTAGGCCACCTACATGCATTGCGATAGGGAGTCTGGCAAGGGAGTGTTTGCTGCCCCCTGGTGGCTAAACTGAGTCCTCACCTGTTTGTCTCTCTGGCTTTCAAGTAATAATAATAATAATAATAATAATGTGGGTATTTGTTAAGCACTTACTACGTGCAGAGCACTGTTCTAAGCGCTGGGGTAGATACAGGGTAATCAGGTTGTCCCACCTGAGGCTCACAGTTAATCCCCATTTGACAGATGAGGGAACTGAGACGGAGAGAAGTGAAGTGACTTGCCCACAGTCCCACAGCTGACAAGTGGCAGAGCCGGGATTCGAACCCATGAACTCTGACTCCCAAGCCCGCACTCTTTCCACCGAGCCACGCTGCTTCTCGTGCTAATAATAATGTCGGTATTTGTTAAGTGCTTACTATGTGCCGAGCACTGTTCTAAACGCTGGGGCAGACACAGGGTCATCAGGTTGTCCCATCCCCAGTCTTCATCCCCATTTTCCAGATGAGGTAACTGAGGTCCAAAGAAGTGAAGTGACTTGCCCACAAATCAAATACTGATTTGCTTCCTTCCCATTTCCTAAGCCCTCTGGTTCAGACCTGGGAAACGGGGCAGACTAAGAGAAATCTAATGAGGGAGGAGGAGGAAGTCATCCTAAGGCATCGGATGATGGAAATGGAAAGGAACAAGGAATAAGAGCCAGGGCACCATATAAGAGAAGCCCCCCCTGGCTCTAATTGGTCTACATTTCTGTAATACTGCCAGGTGATCCTTGTGAAAGCGGTGACCTCTGAGGGAGCTAGAGGGTTGCTCCAGCTAGGGAAGCAGGAAAACTAACCCCCAAGGCCCGTTGGAGAGTCTCTGCCAAATTGAGCCAGCGTCAGTTTCAGGAGTGTCCCGCAAAGATGATCCTCTGAACCAGTGATGCAAATGGAAGACCCAGACTGGGGGAACGTCTTTGCCAACGGCTGTTACCTAACCCCCAGTACAGTTCTGGCCGCACAGTTGGACCTCAGCGGGATTTGTTGGGCAGGGATTGTCTCTATCTGTTGCCGAATTGTACATTCCAAGCGCTTAGTACGGTGCTCTGCACATAGTAAGCGCTCAATAAATACTACTGAATGAATGGATGAATTTGTTGCCGATGACGACTTCCTTCGACTGTGCAGATGCATCCAGTGAGTCGGAAGCTTCAGAGTCTCAAGCCGCTAAAATACGGAGTGAGAAAACTGGTGTATTTAAGCCTTTCATAACTACAAAAAGGCTTGGTTTGTTTTATGTTCTCAAAATCATGAAAGCTTTCAGCTGTTCTGACTTACTTTGAATTACTCAGTTCATCCCAGTAGAGAGATTCGTTCAACTTTGATTCCTTTCTCCGTTTGATCTATGTACGAACAGCGTTTAGGATTTCTGAAGCTTATTGGATACTCTATATGGTGACCTTCTGGGAATTGGTTTTATAACATTTCCCTAACCCTCTCAGGCTTGGAATCCTGAAGTTATTCGCCAAACGGGGCTGTGAGAAAATACCGAATTTGAGTCTGGATTTCTCGGTAAGTTTTTCTTGAATGTTGCATCGAGCTGATGGATGTTTAAATCGGATCCTTTGTTGATATTTGGGAAATCTTATTTCCATTTTATTTTGGGCTGACTTTGAAGAGGAAATCAATAGGCGATCTCAAGAATTGTAGGAGTAGAGGCATATATAGTATTAAGACTATGACATCACAGTGATTCTTTCTTCATTATGCAGGAAAAAATACGTCTTCTAGAGTTACTTTCCTCTTCCAAACTGAGGCAAGTTACCCACTGACCTCTTTGGGCTCCTTATTCATAAGATCAGGTAATTCGCTGATGGTGTCTAGTTGGTGGGCAAATCGTATTTCCCCATATCAGAGCGGAGGAAGTTGGACCTTAGAGAGTAAAGAACTGTAGTTACTCATGATTATTAGTACTTCACTCATGTACATGTCTGTAATTCATTTATTTACATTAATATCTGTCCCCCCAGTCTAGACTGTAAACTCAGTGTGGGCAGGGAACAAATCTACCACTCCAATGTAGGGCACTTTTCCAAGTGCTTAGTATAGTGCTCTGCATTTAGTAAGCACTGAATAAACACCATGGAGAGATTGATTCCTAACTTACTACGTGCCAGGCACTGTACTAAGCACTGGGCTGGTTACAAGATAATTGGATTGGACATAATCCCTGTCCCACTCGGAGCTCACGGTCTTAATTCCCATTTTCCAGATGAGGGTACTGAGGCCCAGAGAAGTGAAGCGACTTGCCCGAGGTCTCACAGCAGACAAGTGGCAGAACTAGGATTAGAACCCATGACCTTCTGACTCCCAGGGCTGTGCTCTATCCACTACGCCAAGTTAGTTCTCTACCAAACATTCGTTCATTCATTCAATAGTATTTATTGAGCGCTTACTTTGTGCAGAGCACTGTACTAAGCGTTTGGAAAGTACGAATCGGCGACAGATAGAGACAGTCCCTGCCCTCTGACGGGCTTACGGTCTAATCGGGGGAAACATTATACCAAGCATTAGTACCTGCTTCTCTATACCTCGCATTAGTGCTGTGTGTGGATCTCGTGTCTAGGGTTCTCTTCCAAGCATATAGTACAGTGCTCCACATTCAGCAGGCATTCAATAAATACTATCATTCGTTTTGGATAAACACAAGATTGTAAGATCACAGCTCCTTCAAGAGGTCTTCCCCGCTTCAGCCCTGTTTTCCTCGGTTCACTCTCCCCTCTGCGTTGTCCACGCACTTCAATCTGTGACCTTCTGACACTTGATAGTCTCACCCCCGTCCCCACAGATATGTACAGATCTTTAAATTGTATACTATAAATTACTTATATTTATACTATACTATAAATTTATTCATATTAGCGTCTGTCTCCCCTCTATACTGTAAGTTTCTTATGTGAAGGGTACACCTCTGTTAATTCTGTTGTACTCTTCCAAGTGCTTAGTGCAGTGTTCCGCGCATAATAAGTGCTCAAGAAATACCACTGATCGACTGCTAAGATCAGAGTTCTGTTCCATACAGACCTCACTGTATAAGAATGGAAGAGGGCTTCGTTGCATCCACATTTTTACAGATTAGGAAACAGACCCAGAGAGATGAAGTGACATGCCTGAGGTCACCCAGCAGACCAGTGGAAGAATTGGGACCAGAAAGTTAGTCTTCTGACTGCAAGAACAATGCACTTTCCATTTGACCCCGCCTGCTGTCAACCTAGGGAAGATCTAGGAGGCCAAAAATAAAATTTCACATGTTGTGCAAGATCAAAATAGCAGCGTGGCTCAGTGGAAAGAGCCCGGGCTTTGGAGTCAGAGGTCATGGGTTTGAATCCCGGCTCTGCCACTTGTCAGCTGTGTGACCGTGGGCAAGTCACTTCACTTCTCTGGGCCTCAGTGACCTCATCTGTAAAAATGGGGATGAAGACTGGGAGCCCCACGTGGGACAACCTGATTCCCCTGTGTCTACCCCAGCGCTTAGAACAGTGCTCTGCACATAGTAAGCGCTTAACAAATACCAACATCATTATTATTATTATTATTATTATCCTGTCAGCACCCAGTCGTATACTCTACACTGAACCGCTCACTCCCTCTCTGGGATAATGGGACCATGACCACAGTTCCCAGGCCCGGTTTAAAAAGTTTCCGTTCCAATCAAAAGTTCTCCTAATGAAAATCTGGACACCACAATAACAAATGAACTGTCTGCAAGTGATGGAAGTGTGGTTGTAGCTGAATATTAACAATGTTTCACACTTGGGCGGGCATCTGGATTCTATAACAATGTGCAGATTTTATAAACACCAACTACTCATTTTTGTGGTCGACATTTACTGGAGGCACAAGAGAAACATCTGACTAAGTCAAGCTGGAGACAGGGAAATTGAATTCAGAGGAGAAGTGACATTCCTCATCACACGTGAAGCAGTGTGGCCTAGAGGAAAGATCGAGGTCCCGGAAGTCAGAAGGTCCTGGGTTCTAATCCCAGTTCTGCCAATTGTTTGCTGTGTGACCTTGGAAAAGTCACTTACCTTCTCTGGACTTCAGTTTCCTCAACTGTAAAATGGGCATTTAAATCTTTTCTTCTTCCTAAACTAGCCCCATGTGGGACAGGGACTGTGTCCAACCTGATTAACTGGTACCTACCCCAGCTCTTAGAACAGTGCTTGACACATAGTAAGCACTTAACAAATCCCATAAAAAAGATTTAAAACAACATGTAAAACCAGATCCTATAAGGATTCAGTCACCGTTGGCCACCGCCTCCTCTAGCAGCCAAAATATTGCAAAGATTAGCGTTCTTGTAGTACTCGTGTGCCTCTTTTCATAAACATCCTGTTATCCCAGTTTCTTCTCTGTCAGGAACCTGTTTTTTTTGTTTGGCAATGAAAATGCAAGTTTAGTAATAAAAGAAAAAATACACTTTAGAGAACAGATCACATGTATTTATAGGTGTTTTTGATTTCCAAGAAGAAATCTCTTTATCCAGCCCCCACTCCAATGAAATACTGCTCTAGTGATTCTCCTAATGTCTATAAATATGTTATTTTTGACAGCTTTTCATGTTCAGTTTCAAAAAAAATCTATGGTCACCACTAATACTGTTTAACTTATAACATGCTCAATAGCTGTGCCCAGACAAATGCAAATCCCCTTCTAAACAAACCCATGTTCTTCTGTCATGCTCTGCAATCCCTGGGTTAATCAGCCAGTCACTGGAATTTATTGAACCCCTACCATGTGCATAGCACTGTGCTAAGCACTTGAAAGAATAAAGTAGAGGTAGAAGACACAATTCTTGCCCAAAGGAAGCTTCTACTCTAGACAAAGAATGCCCAAAGCCTTCTCCTGCAGCACTGTGATCCTTAAACCTGGATTCCCATGAAAATCATACCAGCAGGGAATAGAAAGGAGGTGCATGCTACATTTCTGTTAGATACACCACCTAGTTTTTCATCCAACCAATCAATTTCTTTCTTTTTGATGCCAAATATGCAAACATATCCTTCGTGTCATAGCTTCTGGCTGCTTCAATTCCTCATTCCCACTAGAATATAAGTTCCATGAGGCTAGAGACTGTGTAGTGTGCTCCTTCTACACATAATCAAAATCTGATTTATAGTAAATGTGACATAAATATATAAATATATTCATGCATGCTTACAACTATGTACCAGTATAGATGTACCACACAATTGTTAGGCAATATCATGTTTACATATGCACCGGTGTATTCAATCCCATCCCTTCACACCTTATCAAAGCATTTGTCCCCTCCCTTCTTCCCTCTCTGATCACCATCTTTAACTGTTCACTCTCCAGTGGCTTTTTCCCCACTGCTTTCAAACATGCACATGTGTCCCCTAACCTAAAAAAAAAACCCCTCTCTTTACGACTGTACCTCGATCTCTCTATCTCGCCACTGACCTCTCACCCACGTTGTGCCTCTGGCCTGGAAAGCCCTCCCTCTTCATATCTGACAGACGATCACTTTCCCCACCTTCCAAGCCTGACTGCAGGCATAGCTCCTCCAATAGGCCTTCCTTGACCAAGCTCTCATTTCCTCTTCTCCCAATCCCTTATGTGTCACCATGATTTGTTCCCTCTAATCACCCCTCCCTCAGCTCCACGGCACTTATGTACACGTCTGTAATTTATATTAATGTGGGCAGGAAGCGTGCCCACCAACTCTTTTATATTATACTCTCCCAATCGCTCAGTACAGTACTCGGCACACAGTAAGTACTCTGTAAATATGATTGATTGAATGTTTGATTTTATACAGAGAGAGAGAGCTGTCCTATGTATTCAAAGATGGAATGAGCTAATGAAACAAATGAGAGGCTAGTTGGTAGTAGATTTTGGTTCATTCATTCATTCATTCAATAGTATTTATTGAGCACTTACTATGGGCAGAGCACTGTCCTAAGCGCTTGGAATGAACAAGTCGGCAACATTTGGTTATGATCAGTGATTTTTTTTGGTTTTTTAGAGTTTACCAAGCACACTCTACTAAGCACTGGGGTAAATACAAGCTAATCAAGTAGGACATAATCCATGCCTCTCACTGGGCTCACAGTGTTAATCCCCATTTTACAGATGAGGTAACTGAAGCACAAAGAAGTTCAGTGACTTTCCCAAGGTTACAGAGAAGACGCTTGGCAGAACCAGGATTAGAGCCCAGGTTCTTCTGACTCCCAGGCTCACGCTTTATTCACTAGGCCATGCTACTTCTGCTTGGTTCATTAAGGCAGTTCATTTAATGCTCATCAGCTTGAGACCGAATCCCAATCTGAATCAAGGGGGCAACTGGAAGAATGCATAGAGACAGAAGAGGCAGATGAAATGTCCTTAGCCCAACAGATTTTCCAGCTCCTAGATTACCAAAGCACACCCAAGACAAGTTCTCTGGAAGTAATACTTCAAGAACTGGTGATATTAAGCCCTTTGGAGAGTACAGGGGAGAGAGTGGACATGATTCTTGCTTTTCGGGAGTTTACACACTAGTGGGACATCTGAACCACAAAGAAAGACTATAGAATCCTCAAGCGACTGGGATTTAAAACAGTATTCTTCCAGTTACATGCCGGCAATAAATAATGCATTGGTGATAGAAAAATGACACGGCCCAGAACATAATAATAACTCAATGTCTGCTTATATTCAGACATGACAACAGACCCTTGTTTTCAGATACAAATACAGAAGCACAAGAATTTTCCATAAATTGCTACTGCTCGGATATTGACTCTTGGCATTTATCTTTCCCTGGCGAGCCAGTAAAGGGAATACGATTGCGTGTGAGGCTCGGATTCGTCCAGGAGAGTGGTGGTTAATTATTTGCATAATTCTAGGGTATCCAATCTTCAGAGCCAAAATGTGTCGAGCACAAAACCATGAGTTCTTTTAAGACAGAGAATTGTTAACACTAACAGCATAATTCTTGTGTCAACTTCCTCCCAGAAGCAAAAGCAAGAGAAACAAAGATATGAGCTCTACAGACTCTCAGGAAAAGCCACTTTTATGGTAATAGAAGTTGCTGAAATCAGTTCCATGTTAAAAATATTAGTGCAATCACCCTGGGCAACGACTGCTAGAGAACTGAGTGATTTTGAGGTCTGAAGTATAGAAAAGAACCAAATTATCAAGGAAACGTTCTGGTCTGCATAACTTAAAAACCAAGGCAGAAATGGATCCAAGTTAATCTCACACTCACTCCACTATTCAGGGTACTAGTGTCAAATAAAATCTCATTGTATAGCCTTCTTTTCATGCTAGCAAAGAACACATTTCCCATGGTTTTCTCCTCATGCTTACCCAATAAAGTCAGGAAGGACTTGCTGTGAGCAAAACACTGTGGGATACAGAGGAAAGGGAAACCGTGGCTTCTCCTCTAGATGATCCCCTTTCCGGGGTGTATGTGGCCAAGTGATGATGGATTGACAAACCAACCTTGTGCTGTTATTTTGGGTGGGGATGGCCAAGGTGTGTGAGACATGGCCATTCACAGGGTCAGCGTTGGTGGTTGTATAGTGTTGAAAGCTGTCTTATACCTTGCAAAGTTCTCCTTCGCTGGCTTGTATTTGATATCAATGAACTGGCAAGCTGAATGGCAGATCTGACGCCAAGAGTTTCCTAGCAATTTTCCTAGCATTACTATCACTAGATCACATTTTGAGGTTGGTCTTCATCAAGTCTTTATTCCTTTCCCTCTAGCCGCCTCCGGAGCATCAGGTTGCTACTGTGCTTATCCAAGCAGTCTTACATCTGCCTCCTCGTTGACCTTCCTGTCTCCGGTCTCTCCCCACTCCAGTCCATACTTCACTCTGCTCCCCAGGTGATTTCTCTAAAAAAAAAAGTTCAGTCCCACATCTCCCCAGTCCTCAAGAACCTCCAGGGGTGACACTTCCATCTCTACATCAAAAAAAAACCACACAACTCTTGACCATCAGCTTTATAGCTTTCAATCAGCTCCCCTCCTCCTATCTTACCTGGCTGGTTTCCAACTACATCCTAGCCTGCACACTGCATTCCTTGAACACCAGCTTACTCACTATGCCTCGGTCTCATCTATAATAATAATAATAATATTGGTATCTGTTAAGCACTTACTATGTGCAGAGCACTGTTCTAAGCGCTGGGGTAGATACAGGGTAATCAGGCTGTCTCTCGTGAGGCTCCCAGGCTTCATCCCCATTTTCCAGATGAGGTAACTGAGGCCCAGAGAAGTGAAGTGACTTGCCCACAGTCACACAGCTGACAAGTGGCAGAGCTGGGATTCGAACCCATGACCTCTAACTCCCAAGCCCGGGCTCTTTCCACTGAGCCACGCTGCTTCTCTGTCCGCTGACCTCTTACCCAGTCCTTCCTCTGGCCTGGCACTCTCTTGCCCCTCCGTATACTCCAGATCATCATTCCCCCATCTTCAAACTTTATTAAGGTCACATCTTCTTCAAGAGGCCTTCCCCCATTAAGTCTTCCTTTCCCTGACTCCCTCTCCTTTCTGCCTCATCTCAGCACTTGGATCTGTATCCTTTGAGCACTTGATACTCACCTCACCCTCAGCCTCGCAGCACTTATTTGCCTATCTGTAATTGATTTATTAATAATAATGTCTGTCTCCCCCTTTAGACTCTAAGTTCCTTGTGAGCAGGGATCATATCTCCTGACTCTGTTGCACTGTACTGTCCCAGGTGCTCTGCATGCAGTAAGTGCTCAATAAATGCCACTGATTGACTGATAGTGGCCTAGAGCTGAAATGCAGTTCTTTCCTCCTGCCGTGCTGAAGAGTGGGCTGGTTCTCCCAGAATGCTTTTACCCCCTCTCACGTTACCAATTTAATACTGAGCTGCGATATCGATCTCAACCCTTCGGCGTTTCCATCCAAGAGCTTCAACTCTGGAGTAGAAGTGAAATCTGGGTCTTCCATCGTCCTGCTTCAAAAGCAAAATTTAATCCAAGTAAAGTTTCCTCATCTTAGTCGATAGGATTCTGGAAAAATATTATGGGTGACCTCGTGGCAGGGCAACCATGAATTTATCAACATACACATTTCTGAACTTGAGGCTTTCAGCACAAATTAAAGATAGCCATGATGTCAACAGAATTTACTTTTTATTGCATTTTTACAAATTGTGTAATCCGGCTAGTGAAGTAGTTATATAGCACCTTTCATTCTAATAAACTTTATGGTGTTCAGAAGACATTTATATGAAAAATATGTACATACAGTCCCTAGTCCTAAAGTTTGACTATAGAGAGCAAACTACAGTATACCCGGAACACAGTAGGAATACAAAGGGCTACATTATTAAGGGATTAATTTTTAATTATTGCTGATTATCTCCTTTGATTTCAGAAACACTCAGTTCTTCCATAACAGGTGTTTCGGTTTCAATGCACATTTTGGATAGAATGATCTTGAGTGACTTTGGAATGTTCTTCCTACAACACACAACCATCTCAGTAGAACGTGTATCAGAAAGAGCACTGATCAAGGCTACTCTGCTTTCTAACATCCTTAATTTTTTTCAACCCATCATGGACCTATTTCTCATTAATTTAGCTTGCTAACAGCCTTCTTCCACCTCTCTCTTTCCCTGAAGAAATCCACTATGGATTTAGAATCTGCGAATTTATCCAAATCTTTTAACTGTCAATATTTTCTGTATGCCATATTCCCTATGAAATAATGCAGAATTGTTACAGAATTCAGGTGGCAACTGATCATACAGAAGGAAATCTATCCTTCACTTCACCCACCATTTATTAAGCTCCCATCTAGTTCCGTAGACTCTGAGCCCTGCACACAATAACTACTCACATACAAATGATTGATAGATTGTCACTGTCCTGAGTCCTACCGGAATCCACAGTGCAGAACCCATGAGGCAAAAGCTCTCTACATAGTTTGTAGCTGAGATCTGAAGAGCTCACTCATTCAGGAGTATTTACTGGGTGCTTACTATATGTAGAACACTGTACTAAGCATTTGGGAAAGTACACTGCATTAAAGTATGTATACGTAATCCCTCCCCATAAAGAAACGTGTGGACTAGAGAGATAGAACTGCACAGAACTTCGTAGAATCACGTCTCCTGACTCCCAAGCTTATGCTTCTCTTCTCTGTGTTGCCTCCTTTTGTTGGTTTGGGCAAGTTATTTAACCTCTTTGGACCTCAGTTTTCTCACCTGTGAAAAGCAGACAATAATGCCTGTCTCTACCTAACAAGAAAAGAACTAATTAATATGAAAAGTACTTTAGAAAACATCGAAAGTCCGGATGCCAGGTGTTGTTAAGGAGTTATTAGAGGAAAGGTATGATGGTTTGACTAATTAGCAGGTGGGGTTCTCTAGAACAGAAAGTGAGGGAGGGGATGGGGAGGAGATGAATAAGTTAGGGAGAGAATGGGAAGGGGCTTCCAGAGGCAAAGCAGCCCCAAGAAGATCAGGACATTGAGAATCCCATTAGACCCTGGGATCTAGTCTGAGGATAAGAGCTTGGAATGTTCAGAAGCGGGACCACCAAACTAGGAAAATTATAAACAAAAATGCTCTGAGAATTCATGGATAGGATTCTACACTCCAGGAGAATCCATCCCGATTCATCCCAGAGCACTTTTACGGCCAGCCTCTGTCAAACCTCAAGTTCTTTGGGTCAGTTTTAGGTTTGGTAGAGGAGGGAAGTTTTAAATTTTCTGGGGGAAAATGAGTTTTGTTTTGTACTCTGACACTAGTGTTGGTCTTCATTTGGACTTTTTGTTCCATGTTAAAAGGAACTCCTGACTAATGAATTACTATATTTTGCCAGCTGGTTCCACCCTGATGACTCTCCGATTCTGTGTTTTATGGACAATAAAGCGCTTTAGAGAACGATGCACTGGGAGATGATGCTGGCATCCCTCTTGTCACCCCAGGACATAACAATGCCCTTTGTGCTTGCTTTTGGAATTCTGCACCGAGTGAGGTCATCTCATTCCTAATTAACCCTGTGTCGTTTCAGAGAACTGGGCAGAGCACTTCCCATGTTAACGGCTCAGAGCACCGCAACTGCTGCCTGCTCAGAACACTGTGAGTATTACCTGATCAAAGCATTGCTGTCTGCTCAGAGCACTGTGACTGCTAACAGAGGACCGTAAATGTTAACTGATCGAAGCCCTGCTAACTCCTCAAAGCACAGAGACTGCCAACCCCTCAGAGCATTGTGACTGCTAACTGCTCAGGCCTAACGTCTTTCAATGACAGGAGGGTGATTGCAGCCAATCAATCAAACAGTAGTGGTTACTGGGCACCTGCCTGTATCCAGGGCTCTGTAATAAACATTCAGATAGAGAAGAGGCTTAAAGTAATGGCATCACGTTTATATTAACGAGTCAACACAAAAGCCATAGGAAGAGGATATTCTTCTAGAAATGATTGCATTTCTTCAATGCCAACAGCCTGATCTAGAAGAAAGAGCATGGTACTTGAAGTCAGGAGTCCCTAGTTCTAAAATCAACTCTGTCCCTGGCCTGTAGGGTGACCTCGGACAAGTCACCTAACCTCTTTGTGCCTCAATTGTCTCCTCTGTAAAATGGGGTTGACACCTGCTCTCCTCACCTCTTAGATGGTGAGGCTTGTGAGGGATAAGGAATGTATCCGATCTAATTATCTCCGATGGACCTCAGTGACTGCTTGACACCTAGTATCAACTAAAAAGAGCCAGTTTTCTCTCCCCTTGACCTTAATGCCTTGTCAACAGTTTTGCTTCATCTCACCAATCCTACTTTCTCCTGACTGCTTCTGATTGATGTTTGGATTCATTCTCAGGTGAGCCATGTGTGTTATATTTTCCCATAGTTCTGACTTTCTTGACATTCAGTCAATCAATCAGACTAACAGTAGTATTTACTCAGGGCCTACTGTATGCAGAACACTGCCTTAAGTGATTGGGAAAGAACAATACTTAGTAAACACGATCCCTGCCCTCCAGGAATTTACACCCAGGACTCAAATTAATTACCAGTGGCAAGGTGTGGACACATGGAAACTACTGTCGGTGATCCCAGGCCACAGTTCCTTCCGATTTAGTTAAGCTCTTTCTACTTGGTACCAAGCATGGTGAGTTTGGCTCCAGGAAAAATGAAGCTTTTCTAGGGGGAGCGGGGTGGGGGGTGAGGAATTACAGAATCCACTTGTTTCCTACAGCCTTAGTGTTAGCAGCTGCATTTCAATCTAATGTATGGGGGCTGCAGCTAGAAGCCTTTTTTTTAAAAAAGCAACTCTGCACAGAACATCTGAAAAACATTAGGTTGAGATCAGCAGAGTGGATTCTTTTCTGAAAGAATGCGTTTTCAGGCTTCTGATTGACTGGTGTGTCTGCCTGGCTGAATACTGCCGTTCCCATTATTGACCAAGGAAAGCGATTTAGATTTGGTCTCTTCAGCTGCTGGGCTCCTTGTGGGAATAGGAGAAGCCCACAGAGAAGGCAAGCCTAGCTTTGTTAAAAGAGAAGAGGGGAAAAAGTCTTGCTGTATCAAAACCATTCTTGTTTTCTCTCTTCCCTGACCTCTCCCATTCTGGGTGTCCAAGAGAAAGCCTTCCCCCTCCAAAGCTTCCTCGGGAGTATTGCTGTATTTTAGCAGTCAACTAGTGAGGCGGAAGAGTTTCTGCTTTTTGCCTGACCCTCTGCCCATGTGACTTCCTCTTTCACAAGTTCCCATTAACCAGCAAGGAGTCATCAGGGCAGCGGATTAGTGAATGGGAAATGGGGGCAGTGGGGAGAAAAGTCATCGTGGTCCCAGAAGTGAGGAGGAAAGACTCAGTTTATTCTTATTGTTTTGGGTTGTTTTATTTTTTTTGGTCTGGTTTTGTGATAAATGAAGTGACATCCATTCAGTGCAACCTTTTGTATCTGGCTCGCTATTTTATTTCGGATTCATTATTAGATGGTTCGAATCCCTGGTGTCAGTTTTTCATTATGGATACGAAGGTGAAAGGGGAGGCAGGGATTTTAGAGGGGAATGAGGACCAGGACGGGACAGGCTTCAAAGGTCTAAGGCAATAGGGCTTCCATTTTGAGTCTTTTCAACCCAGACTGCAAACATTCAAGTCTGGTCTGTCATCTGGGATAAGCAAGTCTGGCATTCCAGCAGCCAATGACATTCAGTCACCCTACATGGAATGGACAACCTATGAATAGAACATATTTCCCATTTCTAATAAAGAACAAAATGTATTTATGCTTATTCTTGTTTTCTTTTCATTTTAGATTGGGGGATGTTTGGATCTCGGGGGAGGGGGAGGTAGGGAACAGAGCCCAGTTTCTGTCTGAGCCCCTCATTGCCTTCATGTTTGGAGTTGGCATTATTTTCCCTTCTCCAACCAAGGGGATTTGTGTGGGGGACGAGTGACAAGAAAGAAGGAAGAGGGAAGGGGAGAAGACCTACCTGTCTCCCTTTCACTCCCAACACTCCAAGTTCCCTAATCCTAACCCGTTCCCTCTCCAACCTCCCTGAAATGGGGATGGGGAAGTAAGGGGAGTATAATAATGTTGGTATTTGTTAAGCGCTTACTACGTGCAGAGCACTGTTCTAAGCGCTGGGGTAGATACAGGGTAATCAGGTCGTCCCACGTGAGGCTCACGGTTAATCCCCATTTTACAGAGGAGGTAACTGAGGCTCAGAGAAGTGAAGTGACTTGCCCACAGTCACACAGCTGACAAGTGGCAGAGCCGGGAGTCGAACCCATGACCTCTGACTCTGAAGCCCAGGCTCTTTCCACTGAGCCACGCTGCTTCCCCATGTATGTAGGGAGACTTAAAATCAATCAATCAATCAATAATATTTAAGCACTTACTCTGTGCAGAGCAAGGTAGGTACTCAATACTTGAGAGAGTGTGAGAGGGTTGAGACACAGTCCCTGCCCCCATGGATCTTATGATCTAGTGGGAGAGACAGACACTGAAGTAAATGACAGGTGTGGGGGGGAATGGCGGTGACCGAGCTTGAAGATATGTACAAAAGTGCTAGGGGAGTGGTACCTATGTGCAGACTCAGGTTCATGGATGACCAGAAAGGAGGGAAATTGGGTGCGAAGATGAGAGCTTAGTCAGGGAAGGCTTCTGGGAGGAGGTGTGATTTTAGTAGGGCTTTGAAGATGGGGAGTGTAGCTATCCGCCAGATGTGAAGGGGGAGGGAGTTCCCGGCAGAAGGGAGAGTGTGAGCAGGGGGTTGACAGCAAGAGAGACAAAATCAAGGCACAGTAAATAGGTCGGTATTAGAAGTGTATAGGTGGGGCTGAAGTGAAAGAGGAGCAAGGATAAATAAAAGGAAGAGAAACTCTTCATCTGCTTTAAGGTTTTTCCTGTCTCCACTCTAGTCTGTGAGCCGCGTGTGGGCAGGGCACATATCTACCAACTCTATGGTACTGTACTCTCCCAAGCCCTCTGCACACAGTAAGTGCTCAGTAAAAACCACTGATTGAGGGTTGTTTGAGCACTTTAAAGGCATTGGTGAGAAGTTTTTGTTTGATGCAAAGATGGATGGGCAACCACTGGAACTATCTGGGGAGTGAAAAGAAAAGACAACTTGATTCTAAGAGGCTCTCCGGGAGAGATACTGAGTGTGATCTAGCCAGTTGAGTACGGACCAGCTATCGGTCACTCGGTGCAGAAGCCACCTTGGCACCTCCCAGACTCTGGGGGTGTCCTGAAGGCCATCCAGGAGAGGAGTGGGCCAGGTTGGCCTTCCTGATCCTATTTTCCACTATCAGAAGTTGGACATATTCGCCGGTGTGTTACTTGAGCCATAGGATTCCGTGACAGGCTTAAGCTCGGTGTTACTAATGAAATTCTATGACAGTGTCAGGATTTCCCGTGTGGAGGCTGGCGTGTAAATTCAGTCTTTTCAGGCTCCTTGTCAGTCCACAGCCTTGCCCTGGTTCTGCAATGTATGGGGAATCATTTGTCTTTCTTTATTCATGGGGCCTAAATTGGCTCTGCTATCACAGTGTGAATTTACCAGGACAAAGGAAGAATCTGAGAGAGAGATAAAGCTCCACCGGACCTCACTAGAGGCAGACAGACAGAAACTGAGCTTTGGAGTATTGAAACTTCAGTACGTGATGTAGTGGGAGAAAGGGGAAGAGGTTACCGGCCAGAAGAAACAGGGACTGAAAAGAGGCACAAAATCCATTCACAGTCCTTTCTGCTATTCTAGTGTTCTTGAAGAGCCTTCTGTCGTACGGGAAAATTGTGTTATATCAACCCGGCTTTCAGTGGAATTCGTGAGTGAGGAGATAGTTGACTCAAAGATCTCTCTAGACTGTAAGCTCGTTAAGGGCAGGGAAAGCGTCTGCTAATTCTGTTGTCTTGTACTCTCCCAAGTGCTTAGAACAGTGCTCTGCACATCTTAAGTGCTCAATAGATTGATTGATACCTTGGGGTCCAACGTTTTTCAATACCAATTCCTATGGTATTTTTATGTCCACCATTAGCAGAATGCTTTACACCTTTGCCACTCACTGTCAAACAAATTGACAAGCACAGGGTATGCTACATTAAAGCATTCATTTGTTCAATTGTATTTATTGAGCACTCACTCTGTGCCAAACACTGTACTAAGCACTCGGGAGAGTACAATATCACAACAAACTGACACATTCCTGCCCATAACCAGCTCATAGAGGCAAAGGCTTGACTGGGTAGCAATAACATTTCTTGATTAATGTTTAGTACAGGGCCTGGCACATAGTAAGCGCTTAAGATTAAAAAAAAATGACCACATGTATGCTACCCCAAATCTACTTGTGCAAGCTCATGGGTTCATATCATACGGAGAAGAGCTTCATGCTGGGGGAGGGATATCTCCTAATTCTTCCATCGTGATATATCCGAATGGTAAAATGAAAACACATATTATGGCAGAGCTAACTGCACATAGGGAGTTTTGGAAAAAGAGTAAAATGTTTGGAAAGGAATGTCAGTGGCTTTTTCTCCTTGGCAGGGTGTCAAGGTGTTATCCAGAATGAAATCTACCACTCTTTAGACAATGAACTCTTTTAGTTACTGCCGGAAAGAATCGATCCACTCCTTTTTCTTTGATTACACATTTGACAAATTAAAAAAAACAACAGTTTGACACGCAGAAAAAAAAAATGCCTGCCTGATGGTATTGAAACTCTAGGGTCACCAACTAAGAAGTCTCATTCACATTTTCAGGCCTGCTTTCATTTTCATCCCCTGGATCCATCTCTATGACAGCCATCCTCTGAAGAGCAGAAGTGAAATGCATTTCCCTATAAGACCACTGACCTCAACCTCTCTTTCACAACTGGAGTGTGGGCCTTAAGTTGCTAACCCCAGGCACTAGGGCTTAAATGCAATCTGTCCCTGGATTCCTTCAAATGCTGTAACACAGGCTAGTATTTTTTGCTGGAGGGGAAGTAAGAAAATCTCTTCACACTTTCCTGGCTCACGACACACTGCTCGCCACCTGAAGACTGTTGGTAAGATTTCCTTTTTCTCCCAGAAATCTAAGCTTTCCCAGCCCAGAGGATCAAGAGAAGCTAATGTTGCATGTTGCTGATCCACAGATGAAATGCACAGATCTAAATGACCACTAATCTAAGCACATTTCCCTTTTGTTGAAGATAGCCAGATGTTAGAAAGCTGCTAGGTTTTAGCCCAATGGATGGAGCTGAACAGTAACATGAACGTGATTACCTTGTATCTACCCTAGTGCTTAGAAAAATGCTTGGCACATATAAGCCCTTAACAAATACAATAGTTATTATTATTATAATATATGTGTGTATCAATATAGTTTGTACCTATACATGTGTGTATGTATTATAGAAATAATGATGAAAGAGTCACCCATCAGAAACAAAAGATTGAACCTTGCTTGGTCCAGTTACCAAGACTGTAATGATAATGATAATGTTGGTATTTGTTAAGTGCTTACTATGTGCAGAGCACTGTTCTAAGGGCTGGGGGTAGGTCCAGGGTAATCAGGTTGTCCCACGTGAGATTCACAGTTGATCCCCATTTTACAGATGAGGGAACTGAGGCACAGAGAAGTTGATGATGATAATGATGATGGTGATGATAATAATAATAAATAATCTTTGTTAAGCATTTACTATGTGTCAAGCAGTGCTGAGCCGGATACATGTTAATTGAGCTGAGCAATGTCCCTGTCCCACCTGGAGCTCACAGTCTCAATCTCCATTTTGCAGATGAGATAACTGAGGCACAGAGAAGTGAAGTGAGTTGCCCAAAGTCACACAGCAGACAACTTGATGAGCCAGCATTAGAACACATGACCTCCTGACTCCCAGACCCATGCTCAATCCACTACACCAAGCTGCTTTATTTCTCCGTGCCCCCGTCGAAATGGAGAAAAGCAGGTAAAAAACTATAATTTTCCACTTTCAGAGGTGTCAAGAGAGGCAAAATAGGAATCTAGTAGCTTCATTTCCCCGAAAGAGTAGGAAGAGTCCTTCTCTGGATGAACAAACAGATTGGATCAGAAGTAGAATGAGCATCGGGAAAGGGAAGTTAATTACTTCAGAACACGCTGCTGACCGATTGTCTCCATCCAACCATGGACTATATGTGCTTTATCACCAATGATTTGCAAAGATCACCACAAGCCACAAGGGATTGTTAAATTGCTCAACCTAAAAACAAAACTAACAAAAAATCCTTCTCTTAGAAAAGACGAAGACCTGAACTGGACCAGCGTACGTCCACTGTTATATAAGGTTTTAATCTACTTATACCATTGCAGCCATTAAATGGTAAGCTCCTTGAGGGTAGGGACCTCTTCTCCAAGTGCTCAGAACATGTCATGCCCATAGCAGTCATGCAGGAAATGCAACTGATCAACATACTTCTCTCATGCATTCGTCCTGCACATCCCATCCAGTGGAGTTACGTTGTTCTAAGGATGCTGGCGATCTGAGTGCTCCAATAATAATAATAATAATTCTGGTATTTGTTAAGCGCTTACTATGTGCCTCAGACTGTACTGAGCACTGGAGTGATACAAGTAAATAGGCTGGGATACAGTCCCTGACCCATGTGGGGTTTACAGTCTCAATTCTCATTTTACAGATGAGATAAATGAGGCACAGAAAAGTGAAGTGACTTGTCCGAGGTCACACACCAGACAAGTGTGTGAATTAGAACCCATGTGGATTAGAACCCATGACCTTCTGACTCCCAGACCCTTGCCCTATCCACTACGCCATGCTGCTTCTTATTTTTGGTAAACTTGTTCTATGATTTGATGTTGACTACAGCTCGCAGGGGATGTTCATGAAACTACTCAACAAGTGTCCAGGTCTCACCGCCACAAAGAAGCCCTTAAATTTGATTTGAAATGTGGTAACCCTTTGTTGCAAAACTCTGCCAATATCCCAGAAACCATGTTGGCTTTTTTTTTTTCTGTTTTCTACTTCTTTATCCATCTGTACATCATTGAATAGTCTAGTGTCCATATCAGAATTTGGTGACTGCCTTAAGGTACCATATTTTAGAAAGCATCTACTGAGTTTAATGCACTGTACTAAACATTTGGGAAAATATAACAGAAGTACAGTCAATCAATTGTATTCACTGAGCATTTACTGTGCAGAGCACTGTTCTAAGCACTAGGGAGAGTACAGGGTAACAGAGTTAGTCAACAAATTATCTGCCCACAACAAGCTACAGTCTAGAGGAAGAGACAGACAATATAAATAGATAACGGATATGTACTTTAGTGCTATAGGGCGGAGGGAATGGTGAATAAAGGATACAAATCTAAATTCCAGGACAATGCAGAAGGAAGTGGGAAAAGAGGAAATTAAGGCTTAGTTGGGGAAGGCCCCTTGGAGGAGATGTGCTTTTAATAAGGCTTTAAAGGTCGGGAGAAGACAGATTTCCTATCCACAAGGAGATTACATTCTAATTACTCAATTGAATTGGCCCCATAAACACAGAGGGGACCTCAGCTTCCTTAGAAAGACATTACATTTTCTACATTACACATTCTTGGGCATCCTGGAGCCTGGGCCAGAAATTATTCCCCTATCTTCCCATCCCCACAACCCTTGATGACCCCAGAGCCTCTAACTTCTACTCAATGGGACAACCAGCAGTGATCCTGGGCCTGGAAACTAGGACCACAGGAGATATCATCATCCACGTGCATGTTCTCAAATTAAAGCTCTGCCATTTGGTTTTCAAATTTAAGGAGCCTTTCAAGCACATTTTCAACAGGAACAAGAAGGTCATTTTTATGAACCGGTTAAGCATGTGACCTTTGGTTATTGACATACACGATTCAATTGAGTTTTCATGCTTATGGCTTAGCATGGATGTTTTGTTTTGTTGTTAATTACATCTTCCCAGATCTTAGAACCTGAACCGGCCTCCAAACAGACACACCATGAAAAGCACTTCTGTGCTCTGACTAGACTTTCCTGTGTAGCACTATGTGCCTTTGAAGTATCTGAGGTCAAGGGAGCTGTATGGGTTTCTAATTGTCCCAATAAATTTTAAAGATGTTATTACATTGCAGTGATTAAGAACCGGTAAAAGTAGATGCAATATGATAAGATCAAGGCCATGAAGCTTAATAGTCCTTGACTGATTGTCACCCTGTTAGAAAAAATAGAAGAAACCATTTCTCTTGGGCTTCTCAGCCCTCTAGAATCCATTATATTTCCTGCCGTCAAATCCCAAGAATAGAGCAGCTGTCTGTGCAAGTTGAGATTCCTAAAATAAACATCGTCACCCTAATGTGGGAATAAAATGATCAGCGCAACATCACCAAGAAAGTTCTCATGACCATAAAATGGGAACCAAACAGATTCTTAGCAAAGACATGAGCAGAGAGAAAGAGAGGAAAAGTGTGAAGAGAAAATATCTGAATTCTGTGAAGGTTGCAGGAAGGTGACTTATTTCATATAATTCCCCACCTAATGGCTTTTCGAATTGCTTTGAAAGAATATTACAGTCAATTGTGTAAATGATACAGGTTTCTTAAATGTGTCCAAATGTATAATTAAATGGATAAGGTTACAGCTCTCAAACCCTGCGAAGGCACACCGAGTGAGTGGTTGCTTTTGAAATTTTATCTCAATATATAGTTACATGATACACTGCTTTTATGGTCCACTGGGTAAATGACTCGTGGTTTGAAAGGGGTTTAAATGCATATTTATACGGCAGAGTGTAATGGTCTTCAAAGGGCTGGGAAGATCCATTTGGTAAATAACATGAATTACACAAAAGCATCTACTGGGGAATATAAACCATTGTAATGCTGGATTCATGTCAACCAATACAGCCCATAGGATTTTCTTTTGGTACATTCTTTATCCCGCTCGGCTAATTGTGGTACCAGATTCTGTTCGATTAAAGATCAGGCTGAAATTCTATCTGCAGACTCTCCCTGCCACTTCTAATGTCCCGTGAAACCCGAACACCCGGGCAATAGCTAATAACAACAGGAACAATCCTGAGCCCCAATAACCCTATGTCGCGGAGGGGAAATGAGGGTGTTGGAGAGCTGGGAGGTGGGTGGGAAGAAGGTTTGGGGAGCCTTCTGTTATATAGAAAGAGCAAGGTCTCTTTCAGTAGCTCTTGTCTCTCCCCTTTCAGGTAATGATAATAATACACTGGTGGTGTTTGTTAAGCCAAGCGCTGTTCTAAGCACTGGGGAAGATAAAAAACCATCAGGTCCCACATAGAGCTCATATTCTAAGTAACAGGGAGTGTGGGTAGTGAATCCCCATTTTATAGCTGAAGAATCTGAGGCACAGAGAAGTGAAGTGACCTACCCAAGGTCACACAGCAGGTAAGTGGCAGAGCCAGAATTTGCACCCGGGTCCTCTGACTCTCAGGCCTGGGGTCTTTCCACTAGGACATGCTGCTTCAGGTGTTACTGGGAGCTGTCTCCCAGGGAAAGGGATTCCCTCAAGACATCTCCTCCCTGAACTCATTCTGGGACCGAACAAACCATTTCAATAGACAACTATATCCTTACCGTTGCTTTTAATTGGGGCCATAGGCACAGTGTGGAATTAAAGAGTATTAAATGAAGTATAGTAAGGAAAAATGTAAAACTCATTAATGCATTACTACTATAAAGAGAAAACTGCCAGAACTGTACAGATTTTTTTAAAAAGGGGACAAGAAACACTTGATAGAGTAAAGTGACCAAGTAGCAAAGTGAATCTATACCAATAATACAATATTTTGAATGAGATTTTAGGGGTTTGTAAACAGATGCTTAATTTTCAAAAGTCTTATTTTTCACATTCAATTCAGCAAAAAAAAACACCTACTAGAGAGATCTATCATTATCTAATGGTTAATTGAAATGTGTTTTACTCACTGTATTCAAGTCCATCAGAATGCGCCAGAGATTGAGGAGGAAAGGGAGGTGCTTAAGCCTAGATCAATTTGGCAGCATTTGCTGGAGCGTGGGGTGCTGTGACAATGGTGTGTAATTTAAATAACACAGCTGTTAAAGAGAGGTAAAAGAAAAACAGTGTCGCTAGAGATTGGTGAGAGAGAACCAGTAGTAAAGGGTGCTCTCTTGGAAAGCTCCTAGAGGGCAGGGAACAGGTCAACCACCTCTTTTGTAGTGTACTCTCCCAAGTGTTTACTGCAGTGCTCTGCACACAGAAAGCACCGGATAAATACCCTTGATCGATTGAAAGGATATAGGAAGAACAGACATTTTCCCAACTCGAAAATCTGAGGTCCTGAAAGCCAATGGCATCTTGTGCAAATTCACAGGTGTGGTAGGAAAAATTGATAATCAAAGATAATTGGTCAGAGCCCACCCAGCACTTAAGAAATTAATTTGGCGCATCGGTTCGGAAGTTGGATTAGATTTTCAGCCCCCTGGAAGCCAGTTAATACGTTAGAGGAATGGTGCATTAAATTGCCTCCCCAAATTGCTGAAGGTCAACCAATTGGTCAATCAAACAATGGTATTTATTGAGTGCTTAATGTATGCAGAGCACTGTACCAAATTCTTAACACAATAGAATAGGTATATATGATCCCTGTCCTCAAGAAGCTTACAATACAGTGGAGTAAGTGGCTCCCATCTACGTGCTGGGTGGAGCTGCTTGTTGATTTCTCAGTCTGCAAAGACTCACGTGCGCACTCCATTTTCAACCTCCAGAAGGCACATCTCCTCCGAGAGGCCTTCCCTGATTAAGCCCTCACTTCCTCCTCTCCCACTTCCTTCTGTGTCATCTTTGCACTGAGATTTGCTCCCTTTATTCATCCCTTCCCTCAGCCCCACAGGATTTATGTACATATTCATATTTTATTATTATTTATATTAATGTCTGTCTCCCCCTCTAGTATGGAAGCTCATTGTGAGCAAGGAATATGTCCACCACTCTACTATGTTATTATTTTGTACTCTCCCAAGTGCTTAATACAGTGCTCTGCTCACAGTAAGTGCTCAATGAATTTGATTGATCGGTGAAAATATCTAGCTCCATAGTCGTCTTTTGTGTCTGGAAAAGCCACTTGTCTCTAGTCATGTTCCAGTTGGGTATAAGCACGTGGCTGGACAGATTGATGAATGACCTTTCCCACGCTGTGGATAAAGGAAGTCTGTTCTCAGTCTCAACTCCCCTGCGGGCTCAGGTCCAACCCTCATTTCCCCCCTCCAAAAAATAATTCTGAATCTCAATGTTTTCCGCAGCACAAGCATACCTTGTTCCCTTTTTCCTCAAAGCAAAAGTGGATTGGGAAAGTGCGAAAGATGTCGTAATAGCTGAGTGATATGTAGAGACCAAGACCGTGGGGCCCCATTTGGAACAGTGACTGGGTCCAAGCTGCTGATCTATCCATCCCAGCACCTAGAACAGTGCTTTACACAAAGGAAGCTCTTAACAAATACCACATTAACAGTAACGGGGAGGATCAGCTGGATTGGTCTTCTTCCCACAAGCTTGCCTGCTTCTGAGCGGTTTCCTGATTGGTTCGGCATCTCACCTGAGAGACAGCTACTGTCCAAAAGTGCTGGGCATTTTCTATTGCCCCCCTCATCCCACTCCCAGCCCGCTTCTAGGGGGTCCCCAGGGCAGAGCAGGACTGACTAATCGCACTGGGGTTGGGGAAAGCCTACCTATCTTCTTGGCACTGATGGTCAGTTTGAAACCACAACCGAACTCAGAAAAATGGTCTATCCTGGATCTCTTTGTGCGAATGGTTTCATAGCACCGTAGTTGGGATAGGGTAGCTGTAGCTATATGGATGATGCTCACCGCCTTATTAGGCAGAAAACTTTTCCAGAGACAAGTTTCCTACTTCACTGCCCCATACCAGAGCAGAAGAGCAATACCCATGGAATAAAAACATTTCTTCTAATAACTGTGTAGCTGTCAAGCACTTACTGTGTGCCAAATGATGGAGTAGATGTTAGATAATCACACGGGGTTTATGATCTAAGCAAGGCAGAGAACAGGTTTTTAATCTCCATTTTACAGATGAAGAAACTGAGGGCCAGAGAAGATGAATGACAGAAGTAAGGTGACCTAAGGTCACATAGCAAGTATGTGGTAGAGTCAGGATTAGAACCCAGGTCTTTTGATTCCAGTCCTATGCTCCTTTCCCCAAGTTACATTGCTTCCCTTCCTGCTACATCATTCTAATGATGGTAAAGAAAAAGATTGGAGGGAGGCCACGTGTCTAACCTATCCAGACATAACCCCTCTAGACTGCCAACTCGTTGTGGGCAGGGAACGTTTCCTGGCTCTGCCACTTATCTGCTGTGGGACCTTGGGCAAGCCACTTCACTTCCCTGTGCCTCAGTTACCTCATCTGTAAAATGGGGATTAAGACTGTGAGCCCCACATGGGACAACCTGATTACCTTGTTTCTACCCCAGTGCTTAGAACAGTGCTTGGCACAAAGTAAGCGCTTAAGAAACACCCAATTATTATTACCAACACTGCTATGTTGTACTCTCCTAACCGCGCAGTACAGTGCTCTGCTTAAAGTAAATGCTTAATAAGTATCATCGATTGATTCATATCATCACGCAGAAACCTTAGGATCAAATCAAGAGGGACCGAGTGAAGAAGTGGAATGGCCTGGAAGGAATTTCAAACAAGTTGAATGAATGCTTTCATATTTTCCGGTTTCCTTAGAAGACAGCCGCAGGCCAGTCTGGAAATAATGCCAGAGGCTAATTGGGAGGAGGAGGAGAAAGAAGACTAACAGCCCAAGTTTAATTTATCAAATTCTCTGCTGGCTAAATCCCTGAAATAGACCTACAAGCTATGTTTTGAATAAATTAGCTGTGACCTCCTAATTATCATATGCCTCCTAAAAGGGTGATTGGCAATGTTTATGCCTCTTCTTTTCAGATTTTGTTTCTCTTTTAGGAAAATAACCAGGATTTTCATTACTCCACAAAAACGACCCCTTCTGTTCTCTTCAGTTTTGAAACACCTCGAGAGGAATAAAGTAGAGGTAACAGTAATTCTAGTAGTAAGTCCCTGTTCATTCCATATATAATGGAAGAGGAGAAATGCAAGAAATATATACATATACATTTTATCATTGATGCTACATACAGATTAATAATAACTTAAGTAATTATTAAGCACTATTCTCCAAGCGCCATCCTAAGCTCCGGGGTAGATACAAGATAATAAGCTCTGACGCGGTCCCTGTGCCACATGGAGCTCATAGTCTAAGGAGGAGGGAGAAAAGGTATTTAACCCTGATTTTACAGAGGAGAAAATTGAAACACAGAGCAATGCTTCCCACTTTTCTCTTTCCCTCCCATCCATAATGTATTTTAATGTCCGTCTCCCCTGTCACTATACTGTAAATTCCTTGGGGGCAGGAATTATGTCTACTAACTTTATTATAGTCTTCCATATACTTAGTACAGTCCTTAGTACACAGTTAGTGGGCAATAAATGCTAGTAAATGTTGGATTGATTGGTTCTGAAATATCAAGGCCTCAAGGGTAATCCTAACTTTGGTGAAATCAGTTCAGAAAACACTGGTATGATTCTCATGGAAGCATTTGGTTTCAATTAGACTGTGAGAGTCTCAAGGGCAGGGAACATGTATGCCAACTCCATTGTACTGTATCCTCCCAAGCACTTAGTACAGTGCTCTGCACTAACCGATTGATCATGTCTACTAATTCTATTGCTTTCCACATAGGAAGTGCTTAATAGCATAAAAAGGATCCCAAGCACTCGCTAGAGTGTTCTGCATGGGAAGTCCTCAAGCAGCACTGCTGACTGATCGACTGATTTAAAGGACTCAACTTAAGAGTTAAGCAACTTCTTAAGAAGAACAACCCTCCTAGAGAGCAAGGATAGTCCCAGCTCCAAATGACCATCCAAAACACTGTAAGCGCTCCAAAAATATGATTGAATGGAAACACAGCATCGGTCCCGCAAGGCTCATATGTGGGCAAGGGAGGTCACGTGATCTCCAAATCCCGAGGTCCCTGAGGGTCAGTGAGAGCCAGCCCCACCTCCTCTGTCAACGTGTTCGGTGATTCAAATCCAGATTCCCAGAATGTTCATTAAGGAGTTTATTATTCATTCCTCCAATCGTATTTATTGAGCACTTACTGTGTGCAGAGCAATAAAAGGCACTGATAAAAACAGAAGGGAAATCCTCCTTTCTGTTTCCAACATCCAATCCTTGATTTACACACTAAGTTCTGGCACAGAACATACTTCCATTAGGGGGTTTTGGGTAAAACAGGATGGCAGAAATAAGCCCTCTCCCCAAAACAATAATACATTTTTGAATCAGTTACATTTTTTGAGTGCCTAATGTGAGAGGACCTTACAAAACACTTCTAAAATTAGAGGTACAATCCCTGCCCTCGAGGAGCTTACAATCTCCTGATGGAGACGGAGCCTGAAATAATTTACAGATAGGAGGAAGAGAGAAAAGGGGATAAGTGCATGAGGTAGTACATATTAGTACTTAACTAGTAGAAAGTATGCATCGCTCAATTTTCCCTGTGGGTCCTTCTATTTCCAAACACCTGCAAACCATTTTCCTGGCCTAAATATCCTCCCTTTTCCACTTGAAAAAAATCATCTAAAGAGTCACATCCCTGCAGATCCAAAGCTGAATCCTCACCTATTCTTGGCAGTTTCCTATTTTACTGTTCTCTCCGGTAATTCCTCTCTGTGTGATTTAGGTTTCGATCAGCTTTTTGTAAATCTGCGGCTTTGAGAGCACAGAGCCATGAGAAGGAAGGCTGACACAGTCTTATATATCATCCAGAATTGAGTAAAGCCTGCAGCTGAGGATTAAAATTTTTGAAGTGTCTGGATGTGGGGGAAGAGTGAATATCTTTTTACACTCCAAGAAGGCAGTGGCACCAGGGAGGCCGAACCTGGAGAAAACTCACTTTTCTCAATGAGGTGATCTCGCGTGGCTAAACCGGAAGCAAGCATTATCATCGCGACATATTCATTTACCGGCAAATGCAAGAGGCCTGGAAAAAAAAGCAAAACAAAACTCACTTATTTCCTGTCTGAGGCTGTGAATTTACATCTGAGTTAGTGGAGGTTTGAGACCCCAATATAAACAACCCCGGTGCCATGAATATAAAAAGCATCTATGATCTGGACAGCGATTATCAAACCTATTGTTGGGGTTTGCTTCTCATTTCAGGTGTCAGACGGCTTGCTTGGTTTGGTGTCTTTCCCCCTCAAACCAGGATCGCACTAAAGAAAAAGCCAGATGTTTTATTTGCTTGGTTGTCTCTACATCCCACAGAGTACCACCCACCTTTTTGACCTCCATGCCCCACCTGCTTAATTGCCAGGTTTTGACAGGTGTGCTGGAGAACAAAGATATCCTAATCTTTGCAAATTGCCCAGGAGGGGCGGGCCAAGTTATGGAGTGTGGGTGAAAGCAGACACCTGTTCCTTTTCTCAGTGAAGCCTCAGTTTCCCTTGGTTTCTGAGTCATTGAGCCTGCAGAGGTTGCTGCGGTGGCCCTGCTCCCAGCTGTCTTGCCCGAGGGATGTTACCTTCCCGCCACAGGTGCACAAAAAGCCCTCTCTGTTTCATCATCGGTTCCCTTGGGTTTCATGTGTCTTTTCAGTTAATAATCAGAAACCCATCACTACTTTTCCCCTGAGAACATTTGCAAGTGGAGGCATCAAAGTCAACATGGTTACCCTATAATTTTCAAATGCCTTGAATTCTGCTCACTATAGGTTAATTTTTTAAGAGTCATTGGTTTTGCCATATGAAATAAAGGCTTATAGAGAAAAAAGGTCTGGCTACTCTAGAATGGTATTCTGAGAATCTGAGTGGAAAACTGAGGAAGAAAGATCATTCTGGTTTTGCTATGACTTCTGAGTTGGCTTCAGCCAAATCATTTTAGAAAGGTAAGGAAAACAGTCACTATATGAATATGGAAATATGTATTTCGGACAAGATAGACTAAAATAGGATCATCCTTTGGATTGTGTCTAGCGTGGGCACATACTGTTTACCAACTCTGTTGTACTGCCTTCTCCCAAGAGCTTAGTACAGTGTTCTGTACACAGTGGTGCTCAGTAAATACCACCGATTGACTGACTGACACTCTCTCCAGATAGGAGTCAACCTGGAATAGCAAACCAATGGCATTTAGTCACCAAAGGGAAGAGAAGTGTTCTAGTATGATAAAACTACTCAGCTCTCCTTAGCAATTATAATAATAATAACTGTGGTATTTGTTAAGTGCTTACTATATGCCAGGCACGGTATTAAGCACTAGGATAGAAACCAGGTAATTGGGTTGGACACAGCTCCTGTACCACACAGGCCTTGCAGTCTTGGCAAACTGGGATTAGATCCCAAGTCCTTCTGCTTCCCACGCCCGTACTCTATCCACTAGGCCAAGCTGCTTCACAGCCTTATATATCTTAACACCTTTATATATCTCCCTCCCATGCCCTGAATATACATACATGAGAGGAAAACCTATAGAGCTGGGGAGTATGAAGGGGACACCTTATGGGAACAATGACCCTCAAGAGCTACGAGAGCTGGACTGGGCAACTTGCTACTCCCAGATCTTCGACAAGACCTGCTAAGGGTTGAAAAGATCAAAAATGATGGCTTTTTGTCCTGATGGCTCTTTCTAACCTATCCCTCTGGTTTTCATCCCTACTAAAATCCCTGCCCCAATTTCATCCCTGTGCTCACAATGAAATGTTGGCTACTATGTGAGGGAGAACTACAGATGAGAATGCTCCCAGCCCTCCCAGGGAGAGGCTTAAACCCAGCTGCCTTGGAAAATTCCGTGTACAAGAGGGCCGTCACCTCTTCCCCTTCCAGACCTTCCTGGTTGCAAACGGAAAAACCGAGACCTGTGATTTTAAGACCCTTGGGAGGCAGTTTTGTTGCAAGATTGCCAAGGAGAAATAATGGCTATTGGATGAGATCTGAATTTGCAAAGGGGTTGAGAATGACAAATGATTAGTACTTACAAAGAGAGAGGACCCCAGTGCTTAAACAAGGGGTAGGTGTCACTTCTCTCCACCAATTTGATGAGATCTGGATCCTAGCCTTCTGTTTTTATTTTTTTATTTTTTTGGTAGATTAATTTACATAGCCCAGTGCTTCTACCTTTGGGATCATAAGTGATGTCATGTTTACTCACTTTACCTCTCCCAAAGCCTCCCCGTTCATTAACGCTCCCCCAGACTTAAAGGTTCTCAGTTTCACCATTTGGTATGCGTGGTTTTTCAGATCATACAAACAGGTGGTGGGCCTAGGGAGAATGAAACAGGGTTCTTGCAGAAGGAACAGATCAACACCCCGCTTTCTCTGAAGAAAAGTGGGATGAAGTAGAAGTGGGAGAAGAAGAAAATCCAAGCTCTACCTAAGGTAATATCTTCACTTGGCTGAATTGCATCTACTCACCTGGAAGTAATGCCAATCAATCTAAAAATAAACCGATTAATGATGGGATACAGCAGGGGTGGAAACACAGTTGGCTATCAACTGTGTTAATGCCCATTTATCAGATATATAAAGGTGCTTGTTTTACCCGAATCAGGGTCAGAATTGTAACAAAGAGAGTTCTTGAGAAATGCAATCAATCATCACCCACTGCATGTTTGCAGAGCACTGTATTAAGCATTTTGGGAGGGTAAAACAGATCAGAAGACATAATCTCTGCCCTCGGGGAGCCTAGAGTCTAGTAGGGGAGAGAAACATGAAGGAATTTATGGGCAGAAGAGAAAGGATAAATGGGTGTATCGTGAATAAATACTTCATTTAATCTGAGCTCCTCTCTCCCTGCAGAAAGGTCTTCCAATCTCGATGAATCGTACCCTTGGACTTCACTAAAGCCCTCCCTTGGAGAAAATCCTCCAGACTAATACCACGAGCTGTGAAACATAACTCTCAAAACCATGAAGTAATGCTGGCAGATGACTGCAGTTTGGACACAACATATACTGTATATAAGAGCAGTGAATAAAGAAATACTCCAGTGACTCTTCATACCGCTGCTGATGATTAATGATGTTATTTCCAATTTCATTGATGTAGTTGGGCTAGACTACTAGACTGTTTAAGCCCCTCGAGACCAGGGACCATGACTTTTACATCCCAAGCTCTTAGTACAGCGCTACGCACTCGGGTGCTCAATCAAACCCACTTCCTGAATATCTGACTTCTATAAATTAGCTGGGCTAGACCACTATATCATAAACTCCTCAAGGACAGAAAGAGGCAGCGTGGTCTAGTGCAAAGAGCATGGACCTGGGCGACAGAGGATCCGGGTTCTAATACTGACTCCTCCACTTGTCTGCTGAATGACCACAGAAAGTCACTTAACATCTCTGTGCCTCAGTCTCCCCATCTGCAGAATGGAGATTAAATCCTACTTCCTCCTATTTCGATCATTCATTCATTCATTCAATAGTATTTATTGAGCGCTTACTATGTGCGGAGCACTGTACTAAGCACTTGGAATGTACAAATCGGTAACAGATAGAGACAGTCCATCATGAACCCTATGTGGAATAGGGACTGAGTCCAATCTGACTCTAGACTGTGAGCCCGTTGTTGGATAGGGATTGTCTCTAGTTGTTGGTGAATTGTACTTTCCGAGCGCTTAGTACAGTGCTCTGCACACAGTAAGTGCTCAATAAATACAATTGAATGAATGATCTTGCATCTAGCTCAACCCTTATTGCACCTAACAAATACCATAATCATTTTTATTGCAAAGCATGTCTTTTATCAATCAACCATATATATTGAGCGCTTACTGTATGCAGGGCATTGTTAATAATGTTTGTTAAGCACTTGCTATGTGCGGAGCACTGTTCTAAGCGCTGGGGTAGATACAGGGTAATCAAGTTGTCCCACGCGGGGCTCACAGTCTACAACCCCATTTTATTCATTCATTCATTCAATAGTATTTATTGAGCGCTTACTATGTGCAGAGCACTGTACTAAGCGCTGGGAATGTACAAATCGGTAACAGATAGAGACAGTCCCTGCCCTTCGATGGGCTTACAGTCTAATCGGGGGAGACAGACAAGAACAATAGCAATAAATAGAATCAAGATGCGCATAGGCACTACGGATTTGGAGTGAGCGGATACCTAAGTTCTTTGAAGGGGCATGCTCAAGGGGCCGTCTGAAGTGTCATGCAGCATGAGAACGTGAATCAAACGGTCAAGCAGTAGTTTTTAATAATGATGATGGTATTTTTACAGATGAAGGCACTGAGGCACAGAGAAGTGAAGTGACTTGCCCACAGTCACACAGCTGACAAGTGGCAGAGGCAGGCTTCGAACCCATGACCTCTGACTCCCAAGCCCAAGCTCTTTCCACTGAGCCACGCTGCTTCTTCTAAGTGCTTGGGAGGGTACGACACAAAAATCTATCAGACGTATTCCAAGCCCGTACTTTCAATCATATTTATTGAGTGCTCATTCTACACAGAGCACTGTATTAAGAGCCTGGGAGAGTACGCGTATTGAATGTTCCCAAGTACTTAGCGTACAGTGTTCCGTATCCAGTAGCTCCGCAACCACTGAATTTCAAGGGTTTGCTCCAGGTAGATGTTTGCATTTACTGAGCCTAGAGATATGGAGAGCAGTAGATGGTCGAGGAGATTTAGGCCAGCAGTGGAGAGCTATAGAGAGTGGATGATGGTTAATCAGGCTCATCCCATGTACGTATAGGGGCTAATGACTTCTGAAATCCTTTTTGAGATTAGTCTGGGGTTTCCAAGAAAAATCATCAAATTTCATTGGGTTTGCTGAAAACAATTTTCATTATAGAGCAAATGAAGACACCAAAATGATGTCTAACCAGGTGAAAATGCCTCTTGTGCAAAAGTCACCTCGAAAATACTATACATTCACTAACCTATGGAAACCCTCATTCCCTTATTGTTTACAGCTCTGAAAGTGCTATTACAGACAACATAAACTTGGGCTCTGTGAAATTGATAGTAGGAAATTGCTTTGGCCTATACTTCTGGCTGGCATGAAGGACCATGAAAAGCTGTCAGCTACTTCTCAATCTCAAGTCAGTAACAGCTAAGGCTCTTCTATTAGTGGGTTGCGATTTTCTAGACATTTGGCTTTCATTAAGCCACCAGAAAGTACTGTAAATGCGTCTAAGACTAAAAGACTAAAGGATTGAGAGAGGATGGTATTGAACCCTGAAGTGCATTATCTGCCTCATTCTAGAAATGGATGCAGAGCAGCAATCAGGCATTCTGAGTGCCTTAGGGACATTTGGGCACCTGTGAGAATATTTAACAGTAATGATTATGATGGAGAAGCAAATGGTCTTCACTAAAGATTACTCATGGGCCTAGCGAATTGTTCTGCAGATGTTTAAACTGCCCAGTTCAGTAGCCCGAAAACTCTTCTCGAAAACAACATGGAAGGAACCGCTAAGTATGGGTAAAAAGACCGGGGGAAGGAAGATGAAGAGAAGTCTGGTCCCAAAGAGGGATGAGAATTAAACGGGGGCAGAATTCTGGGGTTGGGGAGGAGGAGAAGACAGAGAAAAGGGAAGGGGAAATCAAAGAGGTAGGGGAGAAGGGCGGGGGGGGGGGCGGTAAGAGGGGAAGGAATAAGGGAAAGAAAGAAAAAGAATGGAATGGGAAGGGAAAATGAGGAGAGGGAAGGAGGGGAGAAAGGAGAAAGAAAGAGGGGGAAATGAATAAGAGTTGAGTGGAAAGTGGAAAGGAGAGATAAAAGAATGAGAAAAGGAAAGAAGGAGGAAAAAAGAAGAGAGGGAGAAACGGGATGAAAGAGAGGGAGGCACTCTTTAATTTACATCACCACTGATCATGGCATACCAATTTACATATTTACCAATTTATTTCATTTTCCCACACTCTTCTTATTGCCAGTTCTATCCATATTCTTCAATCTCTCAATGTACATATACAATTTATGTTTTTCCATCTCCCCCATTAGGTTGTTGACTCTTGATTTTCAGGAATCCTGTCTTTTTAAAATTATGTTATTCATTTATTTTTTATTATTATTATTTTTTAATTATACTCACCCAAGCTTCCAGGACAGTGCTTCAGACACTGTAGGCACCCAGTAGAATGATAGGCATATAGAGAGTACTCAGTAAATACAAGTGAAATAAATGGAATAATAATGTTGGTATTTGTTAAGCGCTTACTATGTGCAGAGCACTGTTCTAAGCGCTGGGGTAGACACAGGGGAATCAGGTTGTCCCATGTGGGGCTCACAGTCTTAATCCCCATTTTACAGATGAGGGAACTGAGGCACAGAGAAGTTAAGTAACTTGCCCACAGTCACACAGCTGACAAGTGGCAGAGCTGGGATTCGAACTCATGAGCCCTGACTCCAAAGCCCGTGCTCTTTCCACTGCGCCACACTGGAATGGAACTGAATAGTATTCAGAGAAAAAGCTGGAGGAGTTCCAGAGACCAGGCTACCTGCAAAAACCGATCCTATTCCACACAAATGAGAATGAGACAGAAGAGGAGAAAATCCTGCTCAGAGGAAGGAGAAAAAATGCACGTTCTCTTCTGAAGGAAAGCGTCCCAGGGACCAAGGAGTTTCCATGAGAAAAAACAAAGAGAGATTTATTACATGTAACTGTGGGTGAGAGGCAGATTAGCTAGGCCGTTGAATAATAATATCTGTGGTATTAAGCACTTACTATGTGTCAAGCACTGTACTAAACCCTGGGGTAAATACAAGTTAATCAGGCCCCTCTTGAAGCTCACAGTCTAAGGAGTGGGGAGAACAGTTATTCCCACTTTGAAGATGAGAGAACTGAGGCACAGAGAGTTAAGTGACTTGCCCAAGGTCACACAGCAGACAAGTGGTGGAGCTGGAATTAGAACACAGGTCCTCTGACTCCTAGGCCCATGCTCTATCCAATAGACCACCCTGGTTCTATGACCTGCTGGCATCCAACTTTCCCCCAGTGAGGGAAATATCCCTCTCTGTTTAGTTTCAAAAACATTTCACCCAGAACCAAGAGGATGTACTTATACTCCGCGAGGGAAATTCCTTCGTGATCAGAGGCAGAGACGTGATGACTGATCAATCTTTCCCTCGCTACCATCCGCAACTCTTCCGGCCACTTAGTCACGGTTTGACTTCTCTATGATGCCTGAAGATGTCTCTGCACCATTCATATAACCTAAGAGATCTCTTCAAGAAGAGAGGGAAGAAAGAAAAACAACTTAGAACGACTACGGGGAACTTCAGTGCGGAACACAGGCAGACAAGACTCTTTGCGGACCCTTCCCCGTGACTTGGGGATCCATTAACATTTTTCAGGTTCTTCATATTCTGATGGAGCAGAAACACCCTCTCTCCACAAGAAGGATAAGAACCTCCGCTCGGTCAGTCAGTCAGTCAGTCGTATTCATTGAGCGCTTACCGTGTGCAGCCCCTCTCAGGATCGCGCCTGGAGAGTTTCCTGTACTCTACCAGTCTCAGCAGCAGGAGGGAGAATCAAGCATGGACATACCCATTCCATTCCTAGCTTGGGCAGTGGCTAGCGAGTGGAAGGCAACCTCCTACAAGTCAAAACTCACTTCTGCTGAGCAGCAGCGGCAAGGGAGAGAGTTGAGGGTGGAGACTGGAGTTTATTGCACAGGAAAAGGCAATGGTAAACCACTTATGTATTTTCACCAAGAAAATTCTATGGCTACACTACCAGAACAATTACAGATGGAGAAGGGGCGTTTTGGGAGAGCTGCGTCCATGGAGTCGCTATGAGTCGGAGATAACTTGACAGCATATGACAAGACCGTGTGCAGAGCACTTTTCTAAGCACTGGAAAGAGTATACTAAATCCCCCAATTCTGGCCTGTCATTACCATCATCCCCTATCATAAATGAAAGATGACTTCATTAATGCTAATGTACCTTTGCCTATGTATATATTGATTTAATTTTACATTCAATTATTTACTCTGACTAATCATAAATAATTGCACGTATTTTCTCTAGACTAAGCTTTTTGGGGGAAGGGAATATGTCTGTTTATTGTTACATTGTACTCTCCCAAGTGCTTAGTACAGTGCTTTGCACACTGTAAGTGCTTAATTAATACAATTAAGTGAATGCCTGTTTCTGCCTTTCTAGTGTATTGGGCAGGGAATGTTATCACCCCTTTGTTCCGAACTACATGATCTTAGGTGAACTAAATAAAGAAGCAATCACACTTAGGATCAGGCAGTGTATACAATAGTGATTTTCTTACTACTAGCACTGTATTTTCTACTGGTTCCTGGTTAATAGGTACTGAAATAGATACTGTCATCTTAAGAAGCAGATCTAGTGGCAAACGATTGGGCCTGGGAGTCAGAAGGACCCGGGTTCTAATGTGGCCTATGCTACTTGTCTGCTATTTAACCTTTGAAAAGTCACCTAACATTTCTGTGCCTCAGTTACCTCATCTGTAAAATGGGGATTCAGTCTGGGAGCCCGCCCGTGGGACAGGAATTGTGTCCAACCAGATTATTTTATTATCTACCCCAGTTCTTAAAACAATGCTTGACACATATAAAGTGCTTAACAAATACCATAAGAAGACTAAATGGTTCAATTTTGTGCTTTTTAGCAGCTGTGGGCCTCATCCTGTCAGCTGTTCAGTGGATGTCTGAATCAGCTGTCAGAGCTGAACTCTGGCTACAGGGAGAATAAGGCCCCTTAGCTCTCCTCCAATTTTTCCTCTTGCCTCTGTTAGTGACTGGCTGCTTCCAAACAACTGGGTAACTAAGAGCTCAGAGAATAGCATGATATGATTGTGAAGTGAATTAATCATTGTGGCAGAGAAAATGGAAGAAAGAGAAGGCAACGGATAATTCCCGTAACACTCATTATTTTTAGAAGCCTTCTGTAACTAGATCTCTTTGGAATGCCACACATGAATTAGGCTTTGGCATCCGTTGGCTCGGTAAGGTAACAGAAAAGACAACTTTGTGGAAAAAAAACTCCCACAGCTCTAACATGAAAACTGAATTTTTTGGCAAAGGAGCCTGCAGTGCAAATTTTCTCCCACATTCATTCCAAAGAGAATATGTGAAAATGTCTTTTAGTGATCATATCCAAAGGCCCGCCTCTTCCCAGAAGTCTCTTCTGATGATCCATTCTCCAGTTCTCCAGCAAAATTGGTTGCTTGCTCTCCCCTTCTATAAATCCTTGTGACTGTTTTTCTAATGAGCATTTACTGAATGTGGAGCCCTGTAACAGAAGTTTGGAATCAATCAATCAGTAATATTTATTGAGTGCTTACTATGTGCAGAGCACTGTACTAAGTACTTGGAAGTGCACAGTGAAGGTAAAATACATAATCCCAGCCTTCAAGAAATTTACAAGCTATTTGGGTAAATTTACATTGATTGTTTGCCTAGCTTGGTTCCATTTTAGAGTGTAAATTACTCGAGATCAACACCAGTGCTCAGTTTTTTAACACTGTACTCTCTCAAGTGCTTAATACAGTGCTGCGCACACAGTAAGCACTCAAAAAATACCAGTAATTAGTTGATTGATTAACATGGGTCCCAAGTAACTGGATGAACGATGCAGTGAACGTTGTTTCAGTGCTAGTGAGAGGACAGCTTGCTTTTCAGTGCCTCGTTGTTGACAATCCTGTACCGCAATGGGGTAAAGAACATGGTTCGAAGAGGTGACCGTCAAAACTACTTAGAGGGCTTAATTGAACCCTACTGTCACTTAACTTCTCTGTGCCTCAGTTCCCTCATCTGTAAAATGGGGATTGAGACTGTGAGCCCCACGTGGGACAACCTCATTCCCCTGTGTCTACCCCAGCGCTTAGAACAGTGCTTGGCACATAGTAAGCGCTTAACAAATACAAATACCAATATTGATGGACGGAGCAATAATACTAATAATGGCATGTGTTAAGTGCTTACTATGCGCCAGACACTGTAGAACGTCCTAGATACAAGCAAATCAGGTTGGATACAGTCCCTGTCCCACGTGGGACTCACAGTCTCAATCCCCATTTTTCAGATGAGGTCATTGAGGCACAAGAAGTGAAATAACTTGCCCAAGGTCACACAGCAGACAAGTGGCAGAGCTGGGATTAGAACTCAGGTCTTCTGACTCCCAAGCCCATGCTATTTCCAATAGACCACTTTGCCACCAGCAAAGCTGTACCCTGTGCTCTCGTTAGACTACTTGGATCTAGAAGAGAAATATAAAAATTTAAAAAAAATGGTGGTATTTGTTAAGCGCTTACTATATACAGAGCACTGTTCTAAGTGCTGGGGGATACAAAGTGATCAGGTTGGCCCATGTGAGGCTCACAGTTTTTAATCCCCATTTTACAGATGAGGTAACTGAGGCACAGAGAAGTTAAGCGACTTGCCCAAAGTCACAGAGCAGACAAGCGGCAGAGTGGGATTAGAACCCACGACCTCTGATTCCCAAGCCCAGGCTCTTTCCACTGTGCCACGCTGCTTCTTAGTGAATGCAGCATAGGACTGGGAGTCAGGAGTCCTGGGTTCTAATTCCAGCTCTGCCACTTCGCGGCTGTGTGATCTTAGGTAAGTTATTGAATTTCTCTGTGCCTGTTTCCTCATCTTTAGTAAGGAAATAAAAACCCCTTTTCTCCCTCTCCCTTATACTCTCAGCCCCCTATGGGTTAGAGACTGTGTCAGATCTGTTTGTATTTATCCCAATGCCTAGCTTAGTTCTTGGCACATTGTAAACACTTAATAAACACCACTAATTACTACATGGTTTCTTTGTGATCTCCAGTCCTTACAATAACCACTTTTAAACCTTGCTTTTTGTGGAATAAGGATAAAATTCAAAGAGGATTTAATCAGAGAACCTAAATCCTCTGAATTAGCACTGCCCAAAAGGACAGGTGTAATTTTCTTTGATTATTCCAAATGTTCCACTATTCCCTCTAACGAAAACGTCATTAAATGAGAGAGTATAAAAAAATGTTAACTTCAAGGACTCCCAACATATGCTCTGACCGTTTCTTTCCTTTCTTTTTTCTCATTGTAATGTTGCATAATTTCATGCAAAACTACTGGAGAGGAAGACTGCACCCAGGAAAGTTAGATGACAGCTAGATTAAAACTCCGTGAGGGTATGAATTATGCCTACCAGCTCCATTATATGCTTCCAAGAGCTTAGTATGTATCACGTCTGTTCATTGATATACTGCACCCTCCCAAGTTCCTAGTAAAGTGCTCTGTACACAGTAAGCCCTCAATAAGTACGATCGCATAAATGAATGCTCTGTACACAGTGAACACTCACTGAATATTATTGATTGATCAAATGTATTCTTTATCTCAACTAATTATGTTTTTTCTTTCTTTCCTGCAGTTGTTTTTCTTGCGAATGCAATTTTGTTGGATTTGCCCCGCTAACCAGCGTAATGCATTGAAGTACAACAGGTGTCTTTAATTAGGGTCAGGAGACACTGCCCCTTCTTGGCCTCAGAGGTTGCTGGGAGTTTCCCTACACTGTATAAGGCTCCTGAGGAGGTGACCAGCTTAGTTTACCCATGGAAAGGAGACAGAACGTGGCCCACCCAGGGCTCTGGTGAGTAGGGGGCTCTGGCTGCTTCAGCTATTCCTCCATCTTTGTTTAAGGGTGGGGCTGGGACTGCTGATGCCTATTGTATCATGACGGTGAGGGTTGGACCCGTGGAAAGGGGGTTGGGTTGATTCCTGGGTTGCAGAAATGACTTAAATGTGAATATAATTGAAGGGGTGGTGGGGAGGCGATGAAGAGTGTGGAAATAGGGAGGGGTGCATAATATTAAGCGGTTATAGCAGTAGTGGTGTTTGTGTATTTACATTGTGCATTACTGGGGTTGGCTGATGGGTTGTGATATTGACAGCGATGTGTGTGTGTGTGTATATTCATTGTTGGGAGGTTGGAAAGGTGGGGAGCGGTCTGGGGTGGTGATGACTTTGCTGAGGACTTGGACTTGTGATTCTGATAGTGTCTGGGGGATGGAGAGAGTTGGGAGGCTGAGAGCTTCTCTTGCTGGGGTGTGATTGTGGAGGGGGAGCATATTTAGGTGGGGGGGGACTGGGAGAAGATGAGGTTGGTCCTGGGTAAAATCAGGCCTGGTTTTGGGGTGAATGGCCCTGGGGTCAAGGGTCATGGAGGGCTGAGACTTGATGACACACGGGGGCAGTAAGGTGGACGTGAGGTGATTCACGCTCAGTGTCTGGCCAGGTCTTTGCGTGTGTGTCTTCCCCGCTGTCACAAGTTGGAGGGGCCAAACTGCTCCTTACATCCATCAGAAGCAGTGGTGCCTATTGGATAGAGCTCAGGCCTGAGAGTCAGAGGGAGCGGGGTTCCAATCCCAGCTCTGCCACTTGTTTGCCGGGTGACCTCTGGGCAAATCACTTGACTGTTCTGTGCCTCGGTTCTCTCAAATGCAAAATGGGGGTTAAGACTGTGAGCCCCGTGTGGGACAGGGGCTGTGTCTGCTCTGATGATCTTGTATCTACCCTAGTACTTAATTCAGGGCCAAGGACCTAGTAAGTGCTTAAGAAATACCCCATGTATGTACATTGTGCACCTATCTGTTAACTATATTAATGCTTGTCTCCCCACTACACTCTAAGATTGTTGTGAATATGGAATGTGGACCATACACAATAAGCCCCTTGAAGGGAGGGATTATATCTCCTCCTTGTCTGTCCCCTAATCCCTTAGTGCCGTGGAAGTTCGATACCGTATAGCCCCCTCCGACCTTCTTATTGACCAGTGACATCACTCTGGTAACTGATGATGACCAGTTGGGTCTGTATGTGCAGTTATTTCTATTAATGTCTGTCTCACCCTCTAGACTGTAAGCTCACCTTGGGCAGGTAATGTCTGTTGTAGTGCTGTACAGTTCAAAACACAGTGAACCCTCAGTAAATATGACTGACTATACCTGTGCATTTCACCTCGGCCTGTCTCCTTGTCTTGTGCTGTAAACTCCTTAAGGGCAGGGGGTGTGTCTTCCGGTGGAGAATCAGTGTGAACTAGAGGATAGAGCCCGAGCCTGGAAATCAGAAGGAGCTTGTTTTTCATCCTGGCTCTGCCAGTTGTCTGCTGTGAACTTGGGGAAGTCACTTCACTGCTTTGTGCCTCAGTTACCTCATTTGTAAAATGGGGATTGAGACTGTGAGGCCCATGTGGAACAGGGATTGGGTCCCACCTGATTTGCTTGTACCTACATCAGTGCTCAGTACAGTGCCTGGAACAGAGTATGCATTTAACAAATAGCACTATTTATTATCATTATTTTTCTTCTACTTAATGTGAATAAGTACCTGGAGCAAACACAGCACTGAATCCACAACAAGGTTTTAAAGCCCAGGTTGAAAATATGGCTTATAGTTATGTCACAAGGTGAAAAAGATGAACTTGTGTAACTTAGCATGAAAATATTTTTAACTTATAGAATTACAAAATCAGTTATTTGTTTACATTGTTTTCCGCACTAGACCGTAAGCTTACGGTGAGAAGGGAATTTCTGTATATTCTTCCATTGTATTCTCCTAAGTGCTTAGTACAGTGCTTTGCACACTAAGTGCTCAATTAATAATATTGATTGGGTCTAGAATGAGAAACCATTAGTGTAGGTGAGGTGGGTGAATATTCAAAAATGCCACTGTTTTCTGAGATTTTGTTCAATTGGTAATTGTAGACATGAAGAAGCTTTAATATTCCAATTAGGAATTTAAATGTTGTATTCAAATATAGTGATACTGAAAAGAATTGATAAGGTAGTAATGCAAAGGGAGAGAGACCTTGGGATTCCTTGCTCTTCCCAACTATATTGATCACTCGTCTGGGCTCCTGTGCTCTTAACTCATATGCACTTGCAGCAGAAGAAAAAGGAACCAGATGATATTAATTATGCAAAACCATTACAATATACAGTGTCTCATTCCATACTGATAACTGGATAGAGCATGGGCCTGGGAGTCAGAAGGACCTATGTTCTAATCCCGACTCCACCACTTGTCTGCTGTATAACATCGAACAAATCACCTGACTTTTTTCTGTGCCTATTTTACCTCATCTGTAAAATGAGAATTCAAGAGTGCGAGCCCCATGTGGGACTGAGAATGTGTCTAACCTGACTCATTTGTATCTACCCCAGTGATTAGAACAGTGTTTGACACACAGTGCTTAACAAATAGCTTAAAAAATTGCAAATAATTATTTAGCAAGGCCAACTGGTAGGATGGAGGCAGGCTGACCTCCAGGAGACATCTAATACAATGAATGTTAATGAATGTTCTTTTTCAAAGGCAACACACAATAGGTGCTCATATGGACAGACTCAGTTTTAAAGATGGGATGAACCAATTGTGGTTATTTGCCTGAAACTTTAGGCAACAGCATCTTGGTATAGCAAAATTCACCCACAGAAATATGCTGAATCTGTATTAGAGAACATTCGTTGACATACATTAAACTGCACTTGACTATGAAAAGAGCTAGGCAGATATATTTTTGTCCTTTAAATAGCTACCATTTCTAAAAGTATAAATAGTCTCCCCTATCGACTGTTTCTCCAAAAATCTGTGGAAAAGAATTTTACTGGAATCCCTGAGTGTGGGGAGTGGGTGTGTGTCTTCCATTAGAAATATTCCAGCAAGATGGTGGTTGCCAAAGAAAACCTCATAAATGGCTGCCAATAGTCCCCACCTGCTCAGGTTTCCACTTTGCTCTACCTTTAACACTTTCTCTGTTTAAACAAACTGTGCAGAGGGAGGAAATACAGTGTTCTGAGCCTAATATTTTTTTTGCCTGACAAAATTTTTTTGCAAACATTTGCACTTTGGATGCTTCCCATGAAGGGGTGGATTAGGGTCAAGAAATAAATTCACATTGGTTTCTGCTATTTGCTCGACTCAGAGGTGAGGGACATCCAAAACGGTGGCCCGCTTATGAGTCCTGCCCTGTTCCCCTCTTGGGGTGAGAAGATTCAGGGATTAGAAGGAATTCTAGTGAGAGGGTTTGAATGGTCAGCAGGGGGAACTAATGGAGAAAAGCAGAAAAGGAGACATAGACTACTTGAAATATGGAGGAAATTTTATTTACTGAGCACTTGCTGTGTACAGAGCACTGTATTAAGCGCTTGGGTGAGTATGATCTAACAGTATAACACATTCCCTGCCCACAACAAGCTTGCGGTCTAGGAGGATGAAAGGGGCATACTCGCTCTTCCCGGATGTCAGTGATGATGGATTCCTGTTTGCTTGAAAACCACAGTAATCATCTTATACTAGGTGGCAGAAAAAAGGAGTTAGTACTAGCAGCATTTATTTGAGCTCTCTCCGGATGCCATGTACTGCTCAAAGAGTTTGAGCAGTAAAAAATAAGAAAATGACACTTTCCTTGCCCAACAAGGAGCTTATACCTTATCAGGAGAATCAGCCAATCAGTGGTATCAGCAATTACTGTGTATAGAGCACTGTGCTAAGAGCTTAGAGTAAAATGTAAGAGTTGGTAAACACATTCACTTCTGACAACAAGCTTCCAGTCCAGAGATGAACTTTATTTACAAACGGTAATTTAAATAACCAAATGTACAACTGAATAAAAAGAGTACATATGTGCTCTGAGGATGGGATTTAAATCAATACATGTGCCAGAGATAGCTGATGGGAGTCAAGTACTTTGCCATCATTTCCACTCACTCCAGATGTAATTCACTCAAGTTTTTCCAAGAAACATGTTTGTTTTTCATGGGCATATCTGAGCAATCACCAAATATTCAGGCAGTACACATGCTTTCACTCCTAAAAGAGGAAGGAAAGCTAGCCACCAATGATGGGAAATGTCAGCTCATTTCCCTCAACGCAAATACCATCCTCTTCAACCCAGGGAGGAGGAAGCATGGTCTCTATATCCTTTCAGCCCTTCCTCTTTGTGCAGGGAGACGGCAAATGAGGATTTTAATGTCAGCGATTCTGCAGTATGGACAAAAGTCTTTTCAGGTACCTGGAAAAACTAACAGATGGTAACTATTCTCTGGAACACTCTCCTGGAATAAGTGACATCAAATCCATTTCCTTAGTTGAGACATTTTCCCAGAAAGCTTCAATAAATTTTTCAATGGTACTTATTGAACGGTTACTGTGGGCCCATCACTATACTAAGCTCTTGGGAGAGTACAACGCAACAGAGTTGGCAGGTGTGTTCCCTGACCAAGCTTGGGGAGATAAGCTTCATTTATCCTGTCCCCATTTCTCATCCTCTAATAAGATATCAGGTCCATAAATATCCACATTATGGGGGAGACGGGGGAATGGCCTCCAGAGTCGTCTGAACTCTACTTCCAGCTTTATGGGGAAGGTCTCATCATTTCTTGAACCCTTAATGTGTACAGAGTACCGTACTAAGCAGAGATCTGAGGGTTTTCATCCTCCTCCCCTCCCCCCCCAAAAAAATCATATTTAGTGACTGCTTACTGTTTGCAGAGCACTGTACTAAATGCTTGGGTGAGTGCAACATAATTTTAAGAGTTGGTAGGCACATTCCCTGCTTACAGTTTGAACCTTACTTTGCCCAGAGCACTGTTCTGAGTTGTTGGGAAAGTATAATACAGTGAAGTGGATAGACACGATCTCAGCGCACGAAGAATTTAGAGTCTATGGGGGGTGATGACATTAAAATACAGAAAGAGGATTTGGTAGATTATAAAAAATGTACACTTTCAATGGTATTTGTTAAGCACTTACTATGTGTCAAACACTGTTCAATAGTATTGAGCGCTAACTATGGACAGAGCACTGTAGTAAGTGCTTGGAATTTTCTAATCGCTGGAATAGATACAAGTGAATTAGGTTGGACACAGTCTCTGTCTCACAGTCTAAGTAGGAGTGAGAATAGAAGTGAGATAAAGAGAAGTTAAGTGATTTGCCCAAGGTCACACATCAAACATTTGGCAAAGCTGGATTAGAATCAGGTCCTCTGACTCCCAGGCCTATGTTCTTTCCACCAGGCCATGCTGCTTCTCTGAGTGCTGAGGGGACGGGGTGAGTAGCAAAACACTACCAAGAGCATAGACAATGCAAAGGGGAGTATGGGTACAAGCAGAAGCCAATGGATAAAGGAGTTGGAAAACTTTGTCAAGGATATCTGCACTAAATGAGAAGTGCCTTCCCAGGGAATGGGCCCATTCCAAATGACTGGTGGAGTCGGCACCCCATTTCCCCTCTATTTCCACTTCAGAGTCCTCTTTCTAATAATAGAATGCGGTTGACTAATCGCTTCCCATCAGTGTATCATGGCACAAGTGTTCTTCTCCCAATTATAGACACCTCACCCCCAGGAAACTAGAACTAGAGTTCCACCTCAAAAATCAGGCTCTGATCTACAGAGGAGACAGTCATATCATTTTGTGGAGACAGTGCTAGGAACATGCTTGGCCTTGGTTGGAATGAATCAGGGCAGTAGCTTTGAATAAATGTTATTCAAGCGATAGCATTTATCGAGCACCTACTAGGTGCAGAGTACTATATGAAACACTTCAGAGAACACAATGGAATTACTTGTGATCTCTGTCCTCAAAGAGCCTCCAATCTATCAGGGGTCAGGGGAGTTAGACCCTAAAATATTCTACAGATTTTTACCCATAGTCCTTTTGTAGAACCTCTCAAGATTTCCTCTCAAACTCAAAATGAGCCAGAGTAGCTCTGAAAGCCAAGGTGACCCAAAATTCTGTAATACTCCCTCTATATCTACATTATTATAGGGATAATTAAACTAAAATTAAAGTCTGCATGTGCTACATTGTTTTTTGACCAAGAATATAAGAATAAAGTAATGGGGGACAAGGCAGTGATATCTGGACTTCAATAATCTTCCTGTCCTTGAAAAAACAACTGGTGCCAATGTTTGGGTCCATTTTCACTAATAAATCTGGGTATTTCCATATTGGGTGTTATTTCTATTGTGCTTTTCCTGTCCAATAGTATAGGACACCAATTTTTACACTTCCCTCTAGAAACTGTCTAGTAAGCTAAAATAACTCGTGGCAGTGAAGGTTTCTCAGGAGCATAGTGTACATGTCCCTCTTTGAGTGCTGCCCATTTTCCTAATCTGTGTTTAGAAATGAAAGCAAGCGTAGAATGCAGAGGGAATTTCTTAGCACACATCGTCCCCCATTCCACTGGAGAAGGGGGCCAGCTCCATTTAGTGTCTGGAGCATTTTAGAGTTACCTCTTGCTCCAATCCTCCTTTCTGTGGCATCTGTCCTATACAAAACTGGAACAATTTGAAGGAAGGGATAAAGTGGCCCATTCCTCTCTCCCTCTTATGGTGTTTCAGTGGGACACCAGTCATGAGCAGAAAGATATAAGGACTTTCAGGGTAGGTGTGATTTGTGAGCCAAATTTTTGACACTACTACTTTTGGAAGTCTGAGCTTCCTGTTGTCAGGGACTATGTGGAGCACATGATCATGAAGGGGAGATTGACCACGAAGCCACCAGTTGTGGCTAGTGCTCAAATAAGTGATTTTTCAAGGCAAAAAGCAGCATGAACTACTGGAAAAAGTACAGGCCTGGAAGTCAGATCTGGGTTCTAATGCAGACTCAGCCAGTTGCTTGCTGTGTGACCTTGGACAAGTCACTTAAATTCTCTGTACTTCAGGTTCTTCAACTGTAAAATGGGGATTAAATACCTGTTCTTCCTCCTAGTTAAACTGTGAGCCCCATGTGGGACAGGAACCGTGTCTGACCTAATTAATTTGTACCTACCCCACTGCTTAGAATAGTGTTTTACACATTAAGCCCTTAACAAATACCATTAAAGAGAAACATCTGTCAACTGCTTTGCAGAGGCCGATTGGAGGTAAGATGGAAGAAATTCATAAATAAAATAGGGACACTTGGATTCAGTTTAATCAATCAGTGATAATTGAGTGCTTACCAGATTCAGAGTACCATCTTTAGCTCTTGGGTAAGTACAGTATAATAAAGTTGGTAGACACCATCCCTACCCACAAAGAGCTGGTAGTCTACATGGGGAGACAGACAATAAAATAAATTACAAATAGGGGAAATAGGATATAAATAAATGCTGTGGGGTTGGGGTGAACATTAAAGCACTGATTGTTCAATCTCTGGTGTAGTTGTTTTCATTTGTCCTGCAAACGATTTCCTGGAGGCTGCTGCTGATTGTGGCATCTCCCCTCATAGCCCATGACAGGTCTTGGTCCAGTTACAAAGACTTAAGCCCGGAGAACTTTGATTTTACTACTAATGGTCTGTCCAATACCGACAGCATGCTGTAGTCCCTGCCAATCATGATTCTGCTGGTATCCAGAGCACGGCAAGTGAGTAGACAGGTAAGGGTGCAGTATTGGCAACTTGCATGTAAAGATTTTTACATGCAAAACTCATTTATGGTCAAAGTCACTACAGCCTAGCAAAACTACTGCACATGGCAAAAATGAGTTACTCTCAAGGGTTTCAAGTGGGGAAAAGGTTCAAGACCTCTTCTGCTTTTCAATCCAGGAAACTCGTTTTCATAATCATGAATGGAACTTTTTTTTTTCCTTTCTAGAGACTTTTTGTAGAGTCAGTGCCTGTCAAGTTCACTAGCAGTCCAGTGGCGGCAACCTATCTTGCCTGGCATTGTGCCCAGAGGAAAGAGTGAAGCTCCAGGGGTCAGGAGATCTGGGTTCTAGTCCCAGCTCTGTCACTGGGCTGCTGCGTGACTTTGGGCAAGTCATTTAGCCTCTCTGTGACTCAGTTCTTCATCTAAAATGGGGATAAAAGTTTGTGAGCACCTTATGGGGCAGGAACTGTGTCCCTTCTGATAGCTTTATATCTGCTTAAATATTTTTGTTTAGAAAGTAGTAGACATGTTCCTGCCCACAAGGAGTATACAACCTAAAAGTGGGGGGACAGTTATTGAAATACTCATAAATAGTGGGAACAGTAGAAACAATGGAGTGCCTGATAGAAAGTAGGGCAAATATGCCAGGATGAAATTGAGAATGAATCAGAATAAACCATTGACTGTACACTTGAATACCACAGGTGCTGAGGAAAAGGATAAATATAAAAATGTGAGGGTGATTGTTGGGTTGATATGACTCATGGTGGTGGGAATTGAGAGATTTCCTGGAGGAGCTGGGGAGAGGACAGGGTCAGAGATTTCAGAAGGAGGAAAACTAGAAATGTACCTATACATGAAGTGACCTTCCTGACTCCCAAGCTAGAGCCACTGTCCATGCTTCAAGTGAGGCTTCCCCTCCTGCTCTTATAAGTCAAGGTAAAATATAAAGCAAAAATCCTATTTATCCACCATTTAATCATTCAATCATTTAATCATTCAGTGTGTTTGAGCACCAGTAGTGGGTAGAGCACTGTACTAGATGCTTGGGAGAACAAGTATACAATTTAATGGGGAAGGCAGGCAGATATGCATAGAAGAAGCAGAAGGAAAACATCCACACAGCTTTTAACACCAAAGGAAGGAAGGGAAAATGAATAGACTATGTAAATCTATTGTAAATCCAAAGTTCAAGAAGTCCTATTCCATAACCGAAACCCTAGTAATGGAGTCCATTGTTTTTTGTGGTGGATTTGATGGCTCATATAATAAAACTATATTATTATCATTCTTAGCTTTGTCCAAATGTGGACACATCATTAGTAATGGATTTTTCTCTCTGCAGTGGTTTTGTTTCAGACTTATGACAAAATGCTCAAGATCCAGTTTTTTTTTTTCAGATTGTCATCAAGTTGTTCAAACATTAAAATTTGAAACCTATAAAACTGAAACCAATTTTTTAATCCCTAGGGGAATTATTCATGGGGTTTGCCAGACTATGTTATTCCATAAAATCAAATTTTCTCACTCTGGCCTGTCGCTTTTATGGATAGTTTGCTTTCAGAGTCCTACCATTTCCACACAGAAATTGCCCTAGATAATAAAAATCCCACTTTCTCAAGGCATTTTTACTATGTGACCAGCAGGAAAAACAAGATGTTTTCACTTTTAAAGCATTTTCCTTCATGTTTGACCTGTCTGCATGTGGTGCTTTACAAATCTAGTGAAACCGATATGACCCTGGCCTCTGAAAGGCTGACTTAGCCACTGCCAGAGCTGAGATCTGCTGAAGGAGTCAAACGTTTTTGTAAGGTTAATGAAAACAGTGTGGGTGGTGTGGTTCCTTTTTGGGGGAATTTTATGGTATTTAAGTGCTTAGTATGTGTCAGAGACTGTACTAAACGTTGGGATAGCTACAAGCTAATCAGGTTATATGTGGTCCATGACCCACATAGGGCTCACAGTCTTAATCCTCATTTTACAAATGAGATAAAATTATGGTTTGTGACTTGCCCAAGGTCACACAGCAGATTAGTGGCAGATCTGGGATTAGAACCCAGATCCTTCTGACTCCCAGGCCTGTGCTCTAACCATTGCGCTGCACTGCTTTCCTGAATCTGTTGTGCTTTGGGGATTATAGATGCTGTTCTGCTCTTTGGTCTTAAACCACACTGTGATTTGGGTTATTCCCAATTGACCATATTCCCCAGTAGCCTTTCCAGAAGGAATCAGCAAAAAATCTCTGTGAATATCTGGCAAAAAACCCAAAACTCTACTCTATTTTATGTACTCCCTCAAGAAGTTAGTACAGTCCTCTGGACACAAAGTGCTTAAATACCATCGACTGACTGATTCAGTCAACTTATATTTGAGTGCTCAAGGTGTACAGATCAATGTACTAAGCACTTGGGGGAGTACAATATAACAAACACATTCCATGACCACAGTGAGCTTACAGTCTAGAAGGGAAGACAGACATTAATATAAATATTATATTATAAATTACAGATATGTGAGTATTGTGGGGCTGGGAGGGGGGATGAATAAAGGGAGTAAATCAGGGCTATTTGATAACAGAGTGTGATGATATGCCTCTAGGAAAACCCCAGTCAGCACTGTTCAAAAGCACTGCTGAAGGCCAAAATCACATCTACTATCTCTATGGTACTCTTTTTTCGTAGATATTTTTCAGAAATATTTAATGATCCTGAATCATGACAAGGATATTTTGCCTTTGGTGCTGGAAGAAGTGCACACACTTTTACATTTGAGAAAAGGGCTGAAGTATTTTTGAAAAATTGACACCATTTAGGCAGATGCCCTTTGCAAAAAGAGCAGGTTTCTTGAAGGGACAATTACCAGCCTGGGGAAAAAATGGAACCTTGTCAACACGTGGCCTTTCAGAGTTTGGTGGTCCCTGCCCCGCTTTCCCTGGTGGCTTGTAATAATTATAGTACTTGTCGTCACACTGTCAACTGGACAGTCACCTGAACCTCATTCATCCAGGATCCTACTCAATCAAGTTTCCTATCGGATTTACTTTTTTAAGGAAAACTCTGTATTTTCCATTTCAAGCTACATAGAATTCTTAACCTTACTTCACATTTAGTAATAAAGGTGATATTTGATAAGCATTTGTCAACTACTGTACTAACTGTTTAGATACAGTATAATAGGGTTGGACACACTGCCGCACAGGGGGCTCACAGTCTAGCAGGGAGAGAGAACAATGATTGAAATCCCATTTTATGGATGAGGAAACTGAGGCACAGAGATGTTAAATGACTTGTTTAGGGTCACAGAGCATGTGGGTGGCAGAGCTGGGATTAGAATCCAGGTCTTCTGATTTATAGGCCCCCACTCTTTTCATTAGGCCATGCTGCTTCCCTGGCTTTCCGAATCTGTGCTGGTTAATCAGTCTTCTCTTAGGTGCAATCTGAAGTTCAGTCAGTGCTACCAAAACACTGGTAGTTGTGTTCTTCGAGGACTTCATAGCATGGAAAAGTTTCATGCTGCTGCTCATGTCTTGAACAGTGTCATACGAATGGACACAACTCTTTCCTTCCTACTCCAGATCTCTTCTTGCACACATGATTGTGTTACACTCAAAAGAAATGTGTGTTGCGAGAAGAGCAATCCCTCATTTTTTAATAGCATTCTACCTAAGCCACATAATGTAAACCTCTGGTAGGGAGACCTGACTGTATTGAGAGGTCAGGGATGGGAGTTGGGAGATCTGAATTCTAGTTGCTGCTCCACCATTTCCTTCTTGTGAGAACTTGGACATGTTATTTAACTGCTCTGTGCCTCACTTTCCTCATTTGTAAAATGAGGATAAATTGTTTCTGAGCCTTAGGTAAGACAAGGCATTGAATCTGATCTCAAAAACCTTGACTCTACCCCAGTGCTTGAAACAGAGTAAGAACTTAAAAAAATAATAAATATTATTTGATAAGTGCTTACTGTAAGCCTAGCACTGGGGTAGATACAAGACAAGTTGAAGACAGTCCCCATACCACATGGGGCTCACAGTCTAAGAGGGAAGGAGAACAAGTACTGAATCCCCAATTTACAGATGAGGAAACTGAGGCACAGAGAGGTTAAGTGATTTGCCCAAGGTCACACAGCTGTCAAGTGGCAAACTTGGGATTAGAACCCAGGTCTTCTGACTCCCTGGCCCATTTCTTTTCTGCTAGGCCACGCTGCTTCCTAGCCATATTTCTTTTTTTTTTTTTTTGGTGTTAGTAATCGCTTAACAAATGCCATAATTATGTGCTAAGCACTGTTTTATTAGTGCTTGTTCTGAAGCCTCATAAGTGCTCATTAGGAACAGATATATCTAATAATAATGAGCTCCTTATTAGGAATGATTAATAGTGACCCATCCTGGAAAAAGAAACATTAATATTAAAGGTAATGCACCCCATGCTTGATGACTTGAAGCTAACACTTGACTGTTAAAAGAGTTTGTCACCTGCAGACTAATGACATTTTCTCGGCTTTTTTATTATGAAAATTCACTCCTCTGTTTCTCCTACAACTTACTCGTTATTGTTAACTCGGAGTTCTTTTTTTCTCCTCTGAGGACTATTGGAGAATCTCTAACGAGAGAGGGAATCCATATCCTTTCATCTGGGGATTTGCCACTAGAAATAAGCCACAGTTGTTCAGGGCCTCTTAGGGTGAGGGTCAGGAAGGGACCCAAGAAGCGCATCTGTAGGCATCATCACTAAGGAGGAAAACTTCCCCCACCTCTCAATTCTGGAGACAAAAATTCAAAATGGAAAATAACCCATGTCTCCTTGTCTCCCAGTGCTCAAAACCACTTCCGTTATGAGGTTATCGTCATGTGGAATCAATCCTATTTAGTGAGTATTTACTGTGGGCCAAGCACTGTACTAAATACTTGGAAGTGTACAATATAACCAAGTTAGTAAACGTATCCCTGCCCACGATAAGCTTACAGTCTAGAGGGCAGAAATCCACTGCAGTGTACATGGATTGGTTTGCTTTGTCCTAATTACATTATTTCCAGGGACCACAGTCAAAGCTGGCCTGGAGCTATGGGAAATGAGGTAGGAAGAATCCTTCAATCATGGGCTTGGGGCCGTGACTGTTGACTCTCCCCTTCCATTGTCAGGATTCAGCTCGATCTATTTAAGAAGCCGCCTTTAGCCCAGATTGCTGATGTTTAAACACCTTAGCGCTTTAAAGTATTCTAGGCTTATAGTAATGTATACTATTCAATTTATTCTTCCATTCTTTAGCTTTCAACAGCCATAGCATTTTGTGAATGGTTTGGGTCTGTAGGGTTCCCCTGTTGGATGGTAAACTCTTGGAAGTCAAGGTCCATATCTCTTAATCCATCGTACAAGACGCTAGACCTACGGGACTTACGGTTTAGGAGGGAGAGTGATTAATCGAGTGGTTGACAGCACAGTGTCAGCTCCTGGGATCGCTCATCTCTTTCCTCCTGCCCTTTCATGACTACCAAGCATATCAGTCAATTAATCAATGGTATTTATCGAGTGCTTACTATGTGCAGAGTACTGTACTAAATGCTGCCCTTGGAGGGGAAAAGCACCATTAATTGACAGGCAAAAGGACTGCATGCTCTTCTATTTCCATCTCACTAGCCTGCCGATAGAGTTCCACACATTCCGGGGCTGTGTTCCTCATTCCTCTTGACCTGCTTTGACCCAAATCTCAACATAGTGATCTCAGATATGAGATCGTACCTCATTAAGTGCTGCCTTTAAATTGGACTTGGGCGATGTCTACATAAGCCAAATGAAGCTCTCGCTTCGAAAATGAGGTTCTATCTGAGAAGACGCTTATGCAACTGTTTCACTAAAACCTATATTTTTATGGTGCGTGATTCCTACCAAATGACTCGACGCATTCTGTCCCTACGTGCCCTTTTAACAAGGTTTCTTCAGTCTCTATAAAATACACTTGCTGTTTTAGGTCTTACTAATAATTAAGAGAACATTGCTTCATGACAGTGGCTACGTTTGCACATGCTGGGTTTTTTCCTTTTCTTTTTTTTTTTTTTTTTTAAACTTGGAAACTGCCACTCTCGGAGATTAATAAAGGTCTGTGGGGATTGCCTGGTACAGACAAAAGGAATGTTTGCTTAATATGTTGGAATATGAATGTCTTAAATTTTATTAAAACATTTGGCTTTAAGAAAAGCCGAGTGACTTTATTACATGATAAATATTTCTGCTAACAGCTTCTGATTTATGAAGCCACACTAGTAAATAACCCACGATTCAAACAGCGATTAACCATTATTCATTAAGTGCAGTGGGACGGGCTGTCAAGACATAAATCTGGACAGTCTCATTTGGTATTTTTTTTAATGCACCAATATTTATCCACAGCTCGAACGTGAAACCTCCCTTCTCTCAGTCCCCTATGGAAATAAACACGGAGGAATGAAAGAGCTTCAAAAGATGTATTTTTCTCCTGCTCTAGATTTGCTGAGGATTACAGATGTCTCTGAGACACAGTAAATGCCATTGCTCCCACTGAAGAGAGGTCTTCGCTGGAGATGCTAAGATCTGCCCATTGATCTTTGTCTTTCAGAAGTCAATGTCAGCCATTAAACCAGCAATGCCCAATGGGTTTGGAACAGAAGGAATTAGGCTGCTGAGCATGTAAAATTGTCAATAAAAGTTTTAGAGATCTATAGCAATTTGTTCGGGTTTATAACTGTAGCGAGGGTAAATCCAGAAAATAAATTATTTAGAGAGTTGTCAGCAAGCAAAGTCACATAGTAAATTCCTTGTATGATCATGGATTTCCAATCATTAAAATCGGTTCCACACCTCCTGAAGAAAAAAATTAAACTTGCTGCGTATACTCGTAATTCTCCCTGTATCTACCCCAGCGCTTAGAACACTGCTCTGCACATAATAAGCGGTTAACAAATACCAACATTATTATTGACTTACCCAAAGTCACATAAGTGGCAGAACCAGGATTAAAATCCAGGTCCTCTGGAGTCTGAGGCCCATGCCCTTTCCATTTGACCATACTGCTTCCCAGAGAAAAGGGGGAGAAGGGCAGAGAGAAAGGGGAGAAGGAAGCAGCAGAGTAGAAAATTATAGGAAAAGGAGAAACAAAAATGAATGCTTGCAAATTTCAGGCAATTTCTTCTATACTTCAGACCTTGTGGTGCTGCTTTCTGAGTGGCAGGAAAGGGAAGAGCTTTTTCAAACACTTAATCTTTTAATACTAAATCCTCCCCACTCTTTTTGGCATGAAACCAGAGGAGAAAGTGAAGTGTTCAGGTCTTGGCACAGAGTTCTAAAATAATATTGGGTAGATACTTACATATCAATTTGAAGATGAAGCTTCCTCTGTAGAACCCAAAATAGCAAAGAGTTTTTTTTTGTTTTGGTTTCATAGCCACCCTCATTGTAGAGGAAGTCAAGGGGAGAGGAGAAAAAGGGGATGTGATGGTTGCCTTCTTGAAAGTTAGCCTTATGGTTGTGAATGACTCATAATTTCAATCTAGTTTAATGTCCGTCTCCCTGCCTAGTCTGTAACCTTCAGGGCAGGAATCGTGCATACTTGTACTCTTCTAGGTGCTTAGTACAGTGTTATGCGCATCATAAGGACTCACTAAATACCACTGACTGGAATGTACCATCTAGCCTTTCTAAATATTCCCTCAGCATACTGACCTTTCTGTCTAATAATAATGTTGGTATTTGTTAAGCGCTTACTACATGCAGAGCACTGTTCTAAGCTCTAGGTAGTAGCTCTAGGGGAATGAGGTTGTCCCATGTGAGGCTTACAGTCTTCATCCCCATTTTACCGATGAGGAAACTGAGGCACAGAGAAGTGAAGTGACTTGACCAGTCACACAGCTGACAAGGGGCAGAGTGGGTATTCGAACCCATGACCTCTGACTCCCAAGCCCGGGCTCTTTCCACTGAGCCTCTCTGTAACCCACTATGTACATCTCGACCATTATTCTAGCCCTACTTGAATCTACTCATTTTAATGGAAGTTCCCTTGGGATAAGGACCTTGACTCCTGCTTCTATTGCACTCTCACAAGCACCCAGTTCAAGCACAGTAGGGTCTCAAATATGAAGGAATAGATGGATAAATGATTGAGGCTCTTAACCTTACCATGGCAACAAATGGCATACGCTTACTATCCATTGTGTGAATACCTATTTCTTTTTACTTATCTGGCCTGAACCACTTTCAGGTTCAGATGGGGACCCCACTGACCTGCCCCTGTGGGATGTTGTGGGATACAGGAAGTATTCATTCCTTCATTCAATCAATCATTCATTGAGCACTTACTATGTGCAGAGTACTAAGCCCTTGGAAATAATAATAATGATATTTGTTAAGCGCTTACTACGTGCAAAGCACTGTTCTAAGCACTGGAGGGATACAAGGTGATCACGTTGTCCCACGTGGGGCTCACAGTCTTCATCCCCATTTTATAGATGAGGTAACTGAGGCTCAGAGAAGTTAAGTGGCTTGCCCAAAGTCACACAGCTGACAAGTGGTGGAGCTGGGATTAGAACCCATGACCTCTGACTCCCAAGCCCGGGCTCTTTCCACTGAGCCACGCTGCTTCTCTAAAGTACAGTTCAGCAATGGAGACAATCCCTGCCCACACTGGGCTTACAGTCTAGAAGTGGGAGACAGACATCAAAACAAGTAAACTGGAATCAATATAAACGGCATTTCTGGGTTTGCCATGTCTAACCTCTTTGTGGTTTTGTCAGTTTCAATCATGTCTTTTCTTAGCTTTCAAGTTTCCAGCCTGAAGAGCACTAATCTTTTCCAATCAATTATTTTTATTGAGCACTTACTATGTGCAGAGCACTGTACTAAGTGCTTGGAAAGTATAATACAGAGTTATGTTGCTATATGTATTTTTATATAATACAGCTGATAAACACATTCCCTGCCCACAAGGCGCTTGCAATTTTATAGTCTTCCTGTGGCAGTCTCTTCATTCCTTTATCATTCTAGTGGCCCTTCCACAATTTTACTATGTCCTTCCTAAATTACCTGGGTTGAACAGATTGGTCATGCATTGTTCCAAATGTGGACATACCATTTTGTAACATGGTGAGAAAACCCGGACTTTTTTTTTTCTTACCCTTCCTGATCAGGCTTGCCATTTTGACGGCAATCGCAAATTGGAACCCAGGTTTTTTGGGAATGCACCCAAATGCTAGGCATTTTTTCAGCTAGCTTTCAGGCTATTAAACTTCCAAACTGTAAGGGAAAGCAAAGAAGGAACTTGGCCAGGGTTACACCATGGGCTAGTGACTGTTGAGGAGACAGGGGGGTTGCCCCAAATTTCACTGTGGGTTGATTTTGAACTTCATATTTTGGAGAGCAAATAAGGCTAGACCTTTTAAAGAAGCTCAAGCTGATCCATGTAAAGGCAATCAAAACAGATTTTTAAAAAAAAGGAGAATTAATGTCAGGGCATGGGAGGGCTGAGCAGGAGCAGTGCATCAGGTGGAGACCAAAAAGGGGGACAGGTTTTCAAATCCCTGTCTTTTCAAGCATATTTACTGAGTGCTTACTGTGTGCAAAGTACTGTACTAAGCACTTAGAATACAATGTAACAGTAAACAGACACATTCCCTGCCCACAACTTTTCTCCCTTTTGGATAGGGAGACAGAAAGCTCTGCACCTGGTAACTCCTTGAGGACAGGGACCATATCTACTAATTCTAATACCCCCGCAAGCCCTGAGTTCAGTGCCTTTAAGCAGTAGGTCCTCAATAATTAGAAAAGAGAGAATGGGAAGATGGATATGTGAACAAGTGCTTTAAATACTAAGGTGAGCAAGCCCATATGTCTGGAAGAGCTACAGGTGACTGTAAGTGCACAGCAAGGATTAAAAGTAAAAACTCAAACCACACTCTCTGACCCATCAAGCAGCCATTTTGGACACCAAGGACATAAATGTAAAAATATCATTAATGGAGAAGGGAGGCATTGGATGTCTGATTTTGCTTTAAAATTTGATTGAAGATCATTTCAATGTGATGCAAAGGGTTTACCTTGTCCCCCGAATGCCATCATGAAGACTTGAGGTAATTTTAGGCAAAGGTATGAAACGTTGCCTTCTGTGATTCTTTGGACTTTCAACTCTCAAGTCTTTTGATCGGGCTGCAAGTTGAAAGCCTTAATTCACTGCTAAAGGATCTTGGATGAAAAGGCAAGCATGCCAGAGCCTAAATTAGAACAGGTTTCGCACGGAGAGGGCACCACAATGTTTAGTGCAGTTTTAGATATGCCTGACTTAAATTACACCCTAGTATAGGGGATCCTGGCTTCAGAAGAATTTGTCATTTTAATTGAAAGACATTTTATTCTTTTGTAAGAACTAAAAAGAAAAGATTTGGTAGGTGAAAGGAATATTCAATCTTAAAATGGCCTGTCAAAATCTCAAATTCTTCCCAGGAAGATCCATCTGCTCTCCTACTAGTATACCATATTATTGTTCCAATTTAGCAGAGTAGCTGCTCTTATGTTTGACATTTCTCCCCCTGAAAAATAGTTTGAAACCCAGATGTAATCCCATGGATAATTCAGAGGGAAAATGATTTTAAACAAAATTGTTCAGAAAATCAAATTTATTTACAATACTCCCAATTCTATAGTCAACAGCCATCTCTTGCACTGAGCTATTTATTTGTACCCATCCTCACCACTTATGCATTTATGATTATTTAATGAACTACTCTATTTGTAAATAGTTTTCTATCCATCTCCCCCAGTAGAATGTAAACTGCTTGGAAGGTTGGGGTCATATCACTATTTTATTTTGCTCTGCCCAAGCATTTAGTACACTGTGCTTCACTCAGGGGGTTCTAAACAAATGCTGCTGATATTAGTACACCTATAATTGACTGGAATAATCCTAATAGACTACCAGTCCTGTTCAGTTTTACTGAGTGACTGCCAACCCTCAACCTCAACTGAAGTCCTCACCCCCGATTGATATAATTTTTATAGGTGAGGACAGTATTACAAAATGTATTTAAAAAAAATTATCCCAGAGGGAATGTGGCACCCACAAATCTGTTGAGGGACAGGATCCTTCCCTCAACAAATTGCAGGTCATACATTTTTCTGTTGGAGGCAAACCCCAAACAAAGATGACAAAAAAATATAAAATATAAAAAATTCAGAGAAGTAATGACCTAGAGGTAAGGGCACAGATCTGGGAGTCCAGAAGACCTGGGTTCTAATCCTGGATCTGCCTCATGTCTGCTGTGTGACCTTGGGCAAGTCACCTAACTTTTCTCTGCTTAACTTACCTCATCTGTACAATACAGATTGAGAGTGTGATTTCATTCATTCAGTAGTATTTATTGAGCTCTTACTATGTGCAGAGCACTGTACTAAGCGCTTGGAATGTACAAATCGGTAACAGACAGTCCCTGCTCTTTGACGGGCACACAGTCTAATCGGGGGACACAGACAAGAACAACGGCAATAAATAGTCAAGGGGAAAGGGGATTCCCATGTGGGATATGGACTGTGTCCAGCCTGATTATTTTACATGTACCCATTGCTTTGTACAACTTTCTGGAACACAGTAAGTGCTTAACAAATGCTATGAAAAAATGTAGATAAACCTCTTTAGATTCACTATGATATTAAGTACTTACTATGCACCAAGGGCAGAGCTAAGCACCGGGATAAGTCTAACCAAACCAGCTCCAAATCCATCCCTTTCCCACTAGGGTTTCAAAATCTATGTGGAAGGGAGAGCAGTTATATCATATCTGTATTTCAGATGAGGAAACTGAAGGCCAGAGAGCTAGAATTAGAACCCAGATCTCCAGACCCATATTCTTACTGGGCCATGTAATCTATTATCCCCATTTCAAAGATGAGGAAACTAGGACCCACAGAGGTTCGTTCATTCATTCAATGATATTTACTGAGCTCTTACTGTGTGCAAAGCACTGTACTAACCGCATGGATGAGTACAACAGACACGTTCCCTGCCCGCCACGAGCTTGCTAAAGACCACACGGCAGGTCAGTGCCAAAGCCTGGGCTCTAACAGAGGTCTTCTCATGGCCAGAGTGATGCTCTACACATAGTTGATGCTCAGTAAATGAGTCACTGATGGATGGATTCTAAAGGCCTGAATCCAACCAGGTCCAGATCTGTTTTGCCTGACCAGGGTTCCCAGATTCGGCAATGGCAGAATCCATAGATATGGACCACTAAGAGGTAAGGTAGGTCACTGCCAGATCTGACATGCTATGGAAAACACAGAAGGCCAACTAGAATCTCAGTCATGCCAGTGCAGATTTTGAGCCAAACCTCTTACCAGAGCTTCGTGCTTGTAGATGACATTTGTTAAGCGCTTACTATGTGCCGAGCACTGTTCTAAACACTGGGGTAGATACAGGGTAATCAGGTTGTCCCACCTGAGGCTCACAGTTAATCCCCATTTTACCGATGAGGTAACTGAGGCACAGAGAAGTGAAGTGACTTACCTACAGTCACACAGCTGACAAGTGGCCAAGTGGGGATTTGAACCCATGACCTCTGACTCCCAAGCCCATGCTCTTTCCATTGAGCCATGCTATTGCAGTATATTTCCCCAAGTGCTTAGTACAGTGCATTGCACCTAGTGGGTGCTCAATAAATATTATCACTATACCTACTAGAAGAAGTAAGGGGTCTGGATGAGCCATAAACTGGATAATCCTTCACTGAATAATGCTAAATTCATCATAAATCCCCTTATGTCCGGGGTATTAAGTTCAGGTGTGAAATTGAAGCTCTTGGGTTCTGCCTGAGCCATGCAGTTTCTCATGCTTCCCCGCCCATTAAACATGAGGAGGATTAGCTGATATAACCATTACGCATAACCTAGACCCTAGAACACGGCCTTTCTTCGACAAGCAAAGATGAATACTATACAGCCTAAAAGTACAATAAAGCTTCAATTTGCTGTCAGAACTTTAATTAAAACACTTATAGATCAACTTCAGCAGAGCAAATTGTCTGTGCCACTAATACCAGATCAAGATGAATGTTGGCTGGGAAAACAGACAGCAGGCAGCCCTTCAGACTAATGTGTAATTTCATAGCCATTGATTTTTTTTTTTTTTTAAACTTTGAAAATTCTTCCACTCGCTCCAGGGAATTGTAACTTATTTCAGGTGACCTGGCAGCATGGCTGGCCACTTGTGAAAGCCTTTTATGAATGCAGAAGAACTTGTTGGCTCATTCATGCTTTACCTTGGCCACCCTGACCCATAAACAGAATTTAAATTGGATAGGCTCACAAGGTCCTCCCATCCAATCTCCATTCCTTTTGCAGCCAGGACCTTTTCGGAGAAGAATCATTTGCCCGACGTGGCTAGGGAGGGACTGGAGCTTCAGGACATCAGATGTAAGCTCACCTCCAGACTGTAAGCTCGTTGAGGGCAGAGAACGTATCTGTTATATTGTACTTTCCCAGGGCTTACTACAATGCTCCAGTTGTAGCTCTCAATAAATAAAATTGACTGAGGCGTTGGGAGAGTGGAGTGGTTGGACTGGTAATATTAATAGTATTTATTGAGCACCCAGGTGGGCAATACAATGTATTAAACACTTGGACAACTACAACAGAATGTGAGCTCCTCAGCTAGATGTCAAGTAGAGCAGTGCTCCTGCCTAACCACTATAATCCAAAGAATTTAGTACAAGTGATCTGTATGTACCATTGGTTATACCATTGATTGATTACAGAAGCATTATTATGTGTTTGCTACCCACAGATAATTTATACTCTAATAATAACTGGGGTATTTGTTAAGCATTTACTCTGTGCTAGGCACTGTACTAAGCTCTGGGGAAGATGCAAGCTTAGGTTGGACATTGTGAGTCCCATGTGGGACGAGGACTATCTTAATCCCCATTTTACAGATGAGATAACTGAGGGCCAGAGAAGCTAAGGGACTTGCCCAAGGTCACACAGGAGACAAGTGACAGAGTTGAGATTAGAACCAAGGTCTTTCGGACTCCCAGGCCCATGCTCCATCCACTAGGCCATGCTGCTTCTCTGTGTTGTTTTTCCAAAGTGTTGGTGATAGAGGATAACGGAAGATAATTCTTCCCTCAATAGTGGACTGAATTATTCCTCTTAAGGGCAGACTGTCGGCTAAAACATCAGGGAGGGGGGAATAGGGAGAATAGGGTGTGGTGAGTTCCTCTCTGGAGTTTGAGAACAGAGGAATTTCCCTGAGGTTTCACACGATTAAAATATGACAGAATGCAGCCAATCATGCTTCTGGTTAAAGAGCAGAGGATATTTCCCCTCCAAAGTCTTTTCCAGACTTCTGTTGATTTAATTTATTCCAAATCAATAAAGCCTTTGTGGAGCAGCCCAGCCCGGTCTTCGTGGGTTGAACAGCCGGGCTCTTTCTAGGGGCAAATATGTTTGCACTCATGACTGAGCAGATCCCTGGAGGGAAAGGAACCCTGAGCATAACTGCTGACTCCCCTCGAGGACAAGTAGGCGGGAGAGAAGAGGGGAGGTTCCCAAGGAATAAGGTGTAGGACTTCAGCCATGGAAAACACAAAACCAAGGTCTGGAAATTAGCGAGAGCGACAACCTACAGCTGTTTTTTTCCGTGTCTCGGCACAGTTCCCGACACGCTGGAGCCTGTGACTTTGCACTCTGATTTTTCTCTTTTTTTCATAGAAATAAATAGCATAGGAGGCAGTGTAGCCAAGTAGAAAGAACAGGGGATTGGGAGAGAAAAGAGTCAGGCTTGCAAACGTGAGACTTTCTCATGCAGAGCAGCTCACCAATCAGGAAACCAGAGTAAGCTGCCAAAGGGACCTTCAACTAACTACTGCTAGTGGGGAAGCTGATAAATACCATGTTTATATACTGGGTTTATAGTGAGTTTTGTGGAACCTACAAAACTCAATATAAACCCAATATATAAACATGATCTTTAGGTTTAGGAATTAATCCCTGCTGCTATTTAATAGTAATAATAATATTACTAGCGGTAACGGTGGTAGTAATAATGTAGTAATGTGTCTGTTTAGTGTCGTACTCTCCCAAGAGCACAGCGCTCGGCACACAGTAAGCACGCAGTAGTCACGATTGAATAAATCGAATGAATAGTAGTAGTAAAAGTGTTTAGTACTTTATACAGAGCACTGTAGTGATTGCCGGGAGAGAATACAAAGACGTTAGACATGGTCCCTGTTGAAATTCAGCTCTTCACAGAATATTCATATTTCTGAATTTGAAAGGTAAAACCTGGATTTTACAAAACAAATCTCTGCAGGCTTCATCAGAAAGCCCTGCCTTTCCATTCTTGCCCTGTTCTTCCAAGACATCTGAGCATGTACCCAAGCTTGACATTAGCTTCCTAACTTGCCCGTTCTGCAACTCTGGCCTATTATGATTTGAGATGATGGGCCAAGTACCTGAGAAAAGAAATGTGGCTTCATGAGGCCATACAAAGGAGTGTGTATTTCCAAAATTCTAGGATCCCACTTCAGTGGAATTGGGGGGCAAGGGGAAGGCTCTAGGTGATATTTCAGGCTCTGTGCCTCTCTGAGGTGGCATAACCCTTCAAACCTGGACCTACTGCCACTACAGATGACTATGGCTTGATACGAGCCCCGCCCCCCCCCCCCCCCCCCAAGAGAGAATTTCCAATATCGCCTAAGGTTTTTGCTCCCTGTGAGGAGAAAGTTAACCCAATGATCACAGCTCACAGCTGCTGGGAAACTAGCCAGAGAATTAGGATAGCAGATTTGCCTACTGGAAAAAGCAGGGGCCTGGGAGTCAGGAGACTCATCTTCTGCCATTTGCCTGCTGGGTGACCTTGGGCAAGTCATTTTCCTTTCCTGTTCCTCAGTTTCCTCATCTTTAAAATGGGGATAAAACATGTACTCTCCCTCCCCCTTAAACTGAGAGCCCCATGTGGCTCTGGAACTATCTGATTTGAATGTATTGCATCTCTATCCTACAGCTTAGCACATAGTAAGCACTTACCCTCCCTGTAGACAGCAAGCCTGGCTACAGCCAAGTGCAGTTTCACTGTGCTTTCATCTAGAAGAGAAGTGGACAAGCTCAGAGCCTGAGGGCATCATCTGGTTCTGATGTCAGAGAATTCTGTCTGCCCTTTTCTTTCCTTGACCTCTGCCCCTGCGGGGCATCCTAAGGTTCACTTAACTGGGGGGGGGGGGGGACCCGAGTGCACATGAACTGTAGTTTGTGCCACCAGAAACTAAGACACAAAATCCTTTCTTCAGGCCTAAAAGTCGGTGTTCATAAACCTAGTTACAAAGACGTAGTTAGGACTGATTTGACATTGGTCGCCCATCAAGGGCAGCAGATGAGCTTCAGGCCTTCGGCTAGGGCTACTGGTTTGCTCTGGCCCTTTCGGATTCTCTTGCCCTACATCTGGGGGTGCAGAGGGCCACCAGCAGGGACGCAGCTGTGTGCAGAATGTGGGTGCGTTCTTTGCTCACATTAGCCAGCAGAACAAGGACAAGAATCCAGGTGTCCGGACTCCCAGAGTGGTGCAGTGTCTCCTGGATCCACCACAGGGATGTATTTAGAATTTGTGATCGTCTAAAATGTGCTACTGAATAACTTGGATTTACAATTTGCCTCCCCAAATTATTTCTACATCGATCACATCCTGAGCTAAGCACATACTGTTCTCCCTCGGCTCCTTAACTAGAATTTTTACTACTTCTTGGTTTCTCTGGAAATAGCTATTTGCCATAGAGATAAATCTTGAGTTCATTTTATAACCCCTGATGCAGTGAATATTTTCCCACCAAATTCCACTGTCCAAATTTAGAGCCTCGATTTTTGCCACAAGAGTATAACATTTCGCTTTGTGGTATTTCCCCAGCTCCTTCTTGTCCTGTGTTTTCAAAGCTTGTCACAGCAGCTGCTTCTCAACCAATCCTCCAAAAAAGGTCAATGTACTCGCTAATAGAATTATGAAAATGGAGCAATGCCAGCTTGTCTCTGTTAGCCGTTGCCTCGTTTCTGAAGGATGACTCTTACCCTTTCTTTCTTCAAATAAAAAGAAACCTAGCTAGGGAAGGGATCAAAATGCCTTAAAAACTTTTTTTTTTTTTTTAAAAAAAAAAGAAAGCATTCCGGAAAAGGTTGGTAAGTCCAAAAGAGCACAATGAAACTACATCCTAACTGCTCTCACAAGTCTGTTTCTCAAAGGCTCTGACCACTACCCTTAAATGAATACCGGCCCGAGGGATGTTTTCCCTCATGTACCATTTAAACTTTCAGTCCCCTGAAAAACATTTTTGCATAGTTGGAGGCCTAGTTCTGAACGAAAGCCACTGCCGAGATAGCAGTAATTCATGTTCAGCGATAGCTGATATTTTTCATGCATTCTCAGCTGACTACAACAGCTTTATGGTCAATTTTTAGTTCATATTCAATGATTCTACTATGTAACGGCTGATTGTGCAGTCTGTACCTAGGCAAACATCATTCATGACCTTCAAGAATACCATTTAGGATGTATTGTTTGTAAAATCTTAGCTAAATGAGGGGCCCAAACCTCTCCTGAGATTCACATCACATTCACCTGTAGATTAAAACAAGACCACAATCTAGCAATTCTGGGATATACAGGCTGTGTTCTAAACAAACAAATTATCCAGATTATGCATTTTGGTCTCAATTATTCAAATGCCTGAGGTGACAAATTTTCTGTGGCTGATTAATATGAATTATTTCTCCCAAAGTGTCATTTTAAACCTTAATTATCTGGATAACTTACAGGTGAGAGCTGACTATAAGATTTGTTAGGATAACTACACTTTGACATGACACCACCTCCCTTTTTATTGAAGGAACTCGAAACTTTTCCAAGCATTACCTGAGTCCCCATTGCAAAGAAAAGGATCTTGAATCCTAGACAATAAGAATATAGGTGCATTGGCAAAATCAGCTTTGGATTCACCAATCAGTCAAATGTGCAATCTTCATAGCACTGGAAAGGACAAACTACCAACAGGAGAGAAATTTCACAGGACAAAATATTTGGGTCCCCCAGCATCTGCACGTGGCTTCTGATTGAGTGATCCTCCAAGATGTCCACCCAGTTATTTCTTTCAATCCATCCATAGCATTTATTAAGCTGCTCTCCTTCACTGTCAACTACGCTCTGGGCCGTTTCCCCTTGAGCACTTTGATGCTTCCCCCCAGTAAATATCTTTATGCTCTACTATTTTCCCTATCTGCAATTGATTTCAATGTCTTCGTCCCCCGTAAACTAGTTAGCCAGATGAGTTGAGCTGGAGAGGAGAGATTGGTCCAATCGATTTGGAGTCCTAGAAGTTTCTGTGCTGGATAGAGCCTTCTCCACTTTAGCTGGGAAGCTGTGGCTATCAATCAATGATATTTATTAAGTGCTGACCCTTTCCACAAAAGTAAACGCTATGGAGGGCTATAACTAGTCCAAAGATTAGTTGGCCAAGGATTTTGGACAACTGAGGTTGGATTCCATTTGGGAATTGCCAAGGATTGGAATTTATCTACTCCTCATGTCTGGATGATTAATCAGAGATATGATTCTTGTTCCAGCTCTACCCCTGGCCTGCTGTGTGATCTTGAGCAAGTCACTGAACCTCTCTGTGCCTCAGTTCCTCACCTATAAAAGGAGGATAATAAGGCCTGCCTTTCCTTATCTCCCAGGTAGGCCGTGGGAACAACAATCAGATAACTAAGTGTGAAAGCACTAAGGGACTAAAAGCACTCTATTAAAATGTAAGTGTTCATCACTTACACATTTACCTGAAGGATAGACACAATGCTTGCCCTCAAGTTTTGCATGTGCTTCAAAAATACTCAGCAGTTAGAATCAGCCACAAACACGGGCTCCTTTCCAGCTGAGATTTGCAGTTAGATGATGATGATAATGGGATTTGGAAAGTGCTTTCTATGTGCCAGGGACTGTTCTAAGGGCTGGAGTAGATATAAGATAGTTGGGTTGGACACGGTCCCCGTCTCACATAGGGCACGCATTCTTAATCCCCATTTTACAGATGAGCAAACTGAGGCACAGAGAAGTGAAGTGATTTGCCCAAAGTCATCCAGCCGACAAGTGGCAGAGGCAGATTTAGAACCCAGGGCCTTCTGAGATATAAAATCAATTCTCCCTGCAGGGTTAGGGCCCTGAGTTCTCGGATCTGATCTAGTCTGTGTTGATTAGGCTCCAGTCTTATCAACCTTCAGCTCCTTCCCACACTGTTCTAGGTGACCGTATCCTTCTTCACACATAATTTCTAACTGCTTCTCAGCTCTCTATCTCGGATTTTCCTCCTCTCTGATAATAAACTGTTAATCAATAGTAAAAAAGCAGGCTCCCTACCATCCAATCAGTTTTCACTAATCCTAGAGGGACGTTTTACTCCAGCAATTACCTCTATTGGAATTTCCTTTGCCTTTTGACCTTTTTTCCTTTTTTTTTTTTTTTTTTTTTTTTTTTGATGTGAGGATTCTGGACTCTGCAACTCCAGCCCTCTGTGATGTGAAACGCAATACCTGAGGAAACCATGGTCAGTAAAATGTTTGTTGACTTTTGTTCCACCCACATCAGTGAGACCATGTACTTAGGAAGCTAATGTTTACTTGTTGATTAAGTGCTGAACAATTAATAGAGCAGTGATAACAGCCCGGTCCATAAACTTATCAGCTTTCCTGAAACTCGATGCCTCATTTACCATCTGACCTCTCCCTTAAGAAAGCAAAACCCAAGCTCAGCTCCTATGAATATGCAGCTGTAGGCTGGCATCCATATAAAATCAGAACAGAAGTATTTGATGGTAGGATGTCTTCCCTCCCCCCTCTACCCACATCTGACTTTATACATGCATACTTGGTGAAGGAACTGGATGTCCAGGGCCCACAACAATGCTCGTACTCAGGTAAAAGAAGAAAACAGGCACCGATTATCCCAATTCCTCTGGATCACTAGTACATATAGAGCAATAGAAAGTTTTGATTACCAGACCAAATCAGATTTGGCAGCAAGATCTAATATGGAGGAACTGGGAGTCAGAAGACCCACGTTTGAGTCCCAGCACCACCACTTGCCTGGTGTGTGACCTCGGGCAAGTAGCTCAACTTCTCTGTGCCCCAGTTTCCTCATCTGTACTTTGTAGATAAAATACCTGTTCTCCCTCCCTCTTAATCTCTGAGCCCCTTGAGGGACGGGGACTTTGTCTGACTTGGTAAACATGAATTTGCCCCAATGCTTAGCAAGACTTAGCACATAGTAAGTGCTTAATAAATACCATATTATTATTTTTGGCCGACTGTGGCCGTTTCACATGCCTAATTTCTTTTAGGAAAGCTGGTCTAGAGGGGCTATCCAAAACAGCCTCTGTTTGGATAGTTGGATTTCCGATGGGTAGCATTAACACTATAGAGTTAGGGTTTCCTGCTTCTAAGCCCCCTTCCTTCTCACAACCAACGCTTACTCTTCCATTTAATCTTCAAGGCCTAACAGAAAACTTCTCAGTTGTTCTGACCTTCTCTAAGATGCTAAGGCTGAATCTCTCAGTAGTCATTCTAGAGAATATATTTAGCATCTACTGCTTCAAGAGTGTTGCTCTAAGCACTTGGGAAAGTACAGTAATGATAGCACTGATAATAAAAATAAATAGTAATTATGGCATTCATTAAGCATTCAATTGGTGCTAAGTGCTGAAAAACTGCCACCCAAATAGACCATGTTTTAGAAGTCTCAAACCTGAGCTACAGAACCCAGGTTAGAGGTTTTTTTAAAAAAAGAAAGGTTGAAAGGCAAAGGCGGTAAAGGTAAAATACATGACCCCTGCCTTCAAATAATTTACATTGATGCAACCAAATCTTATAATCAACACTGCTGCACTCCTGACCTATTTGAATCATCAAATTGTGTGTGGGGGAGGGGGAAACTAGCAGAAACCCTACATGTCACCTTTCATTGAAGCCATTAAGATAAATGCCGATTCTCAAATTTTTTGCACTCTGGCCTTGGGTTTCCTCCAGATAAAGATGATCATAGAGGGAGTTTCTGCAAATGGACGGGTGTATACTAATTCTAGTGAAATGTCCCAAGCACTTTGTAAAGTGCTCTGCATATAGTAGGAACTCAATGAATACTATATACTGATAGACAAATCAACCTGGAACTTGAATTGTCCGGTTCATTTCTTTTTAGTTCCTACAGCTTTATCACCTTGGTAGTAAAATCTGGTTATCAAATGAGATCTGAGAGCTGAGTCCCAGCAGATATTCCTATTTGTGTACCCAAGGATCAGCCAAAGGATGTTAAGGCCCTTGAATGAATGTTATTTGCCTAGAACATCTAGCAACTTCTGCAAAAGCAAGAGGAGATTCAATTTCAAAATGATTACAACCTTCAAATGTATTGCTCGTTGGGTCCCCAGTTACCCTATATAATTCCTAGGCACACTCTGAGCCAGAGTACCAAGGACTGAAAAGTACTAGAAATGCTGCAAAGTTGATGGTGATTTTTGGACCTGCCAGTAGGACCCAGGGCACTCTGCAAAGTAACGCCATGAGATAGAAGCCTGCATGGAACTGAGGATTTCACTTTCAAATCCTTGCCTGAAGCAAAATTCAGGGGCATTCAGAAGGTCCCCAGAAGGGATGACGACAATTCCTCCTGATAGGAGGAAATGGACATGGAATTCATGAGACTGGATCCCTGCTCTCGCCCCAGATCTTCTGTTTTATAAACTCATAGCTCCAACTGGCAGGACACAATCTTCCAATTATGAGAAGAAAAAGAACTATTAAATGTTAACAGGTTGGAAAGGCTTCTCAGATGATTATCTCTTTGAAAAAGCACTTGGATGTATCTGTAGAAAATAAACCAGTAACATGTTTCAGCCATTGCATTCAGAATTACTCATGATCCTAAAAATTCAGATGGAAAGAGTGTATCCAATAGAACTAGGGATTTTACAGCACCTGATCCCAATCCAGCATCCACAAAGCAGGTCAATAATTAAAGAAAACAAAGCTTAAATTTGGCAAAGAACCAGAAAATGAAAATAATGGCTACTTGGTAATCACCCCACCCTCAGCCCCACAGCAGTTATGTATAAATCCCTAATTTAATTATATTAATGCCTTTCTCCCTCTCTAGACTATAAGCTCGTTCTTGGCAGGGAACACATTTGCCAACTCTGTATTTAACTCTCACAAGCACTGTGTACAGTAGTCAGCACACAGTAAGCACTCAATTAATGCCACTGATTGTTCTTGGAGAAACTTTGAGTCCAAGCACTCCTGCCTGTGCTTGTTTTTTCTAAATATATTCCTCAAAATTGTCACTTCTGATCCCATGTTTCCTCAGATTTAATTTTCTAGATACCAGCTTCTGGCTTTGCTTAATACTGAACTTGAGCAAATTATGTTTTTTTGGCTTTCCTCATCTTTCTGCCTTCCTAAATGAAGGGATCTTATGTCATTAGCAGTTGAAAGAGGAATCCTCCCTTCCAAATCAGGGTTGGGAATGAAAGCAGGCCTATGCCATTCTTCCAAACCAACAGTTGTATATCTTTCTTTTCTTTCCTCAATAGCCAGCTGTCTGAGTTAGTTGCCTATAAAATCTACTTAGATGCATAATATTTGTTACTGGAAGATCTCCAGTTTCTCACTTTTTCATTTTCACGCTGAGTCCCAAATCTACAATAGTAGAAGGGAACTGTGTCCCTCGACCAAAGGAAATCTTTCCTCGTCCACTTTCTTCCCTCCAAAGTAATAGAGGGAAGCTGCATGGCCTAGTGAAAAGAGCACAGGCTTGGGAGTTTGCTTGCTATCGGTGAGACCTTGAGCAAGTTGCTTCACTTCTCTGTGCCTCTGTTTCCTCATCTGTAAAATAGGGATTCAGTAGCTGCTCTCCCTCCTACTTAGACTGTGAGCCTAATGTGGGGCAGGGACCTAAATACCTTTTATCTTCCCCAGTGCTTTGCATAAAGTAAATGTTTAATGAATACCCTCATTTCTGGATTTTAAGGAGGGGAGTGAAATCTTCACTGAACTTCATCAATGCCAGTAGATGGAAAAATGATGCACCATGACAGAAGCAACCAGGTTGCTGCTGGAGTTGACTGGTTCATGACATATCTACACACTTGCTACTGAGTAAACTGAAGATTCTGCATTCTGGTCCAAATTGGCCCACATATGTGGCCACCTATGAGCCTCACGTGGGACAACCTGATTCCCCTGTATCTACCCCAGCGCTCAGAACAGTGCTCTGCACATAGTAAGCGCTTAACAAATACCAACATTATTATTCAGTGCAGGGACTGTGTCATGGATTGTTCTTCTCAAGTGTTTAGTACAATGTATTGCTCTCAGGGGTACTCAATATTACCACTACTAAATGAATTAATTATTGGTACTTTTTGAGCACTTTATTCTGTTTCTGTATAGATGAGTATCCTACATTTACTCTTTAGCTTACCTTATTTTGGTTGCTAAGACGTAGTACTTACTATGCTCAACACCTGGAATTGATGGCATAGATAATAGAGACCCACTTAGGACCACCACATCTTCTCTCCTGCTTGAACATGGCCCCTTCACTTCTGAAGACTAAGGTGAATTTTCAAAGAGCCCTGATAGGTTCTGGTGTGTTAGGGTTTTTTGTTGTTTTGGTTTTTTTTGACTGTTGCTCTAGCTCTCAGTTTTCTAAAATGTTATTACGCATAGTAATAATCCATCAGCCAGAATTCACTTAGTCCCTTCTAGCTACAAAATGCCTTTCTTTGTTCTTTCTATTACTCATTTCTGGGAGAGGCTGGGAAAGAGTTTGCAATCATCTTGACACAGCATGTGTTTTCACTACACATCGTGGCTAGAATCATCTGGGCAAATTAGAGAACATTCAGTTGCCATCATCACCCTGTTTGAATGCGGTGCCATGGATTGTCAGGAGAAACCACTTGGGTGGGCATGTTCAAATGCACACAGCTTTGGGCATTAAAATACAAGTTTTCCTTAATTCAGGCATTCCTTAGATTGCAACTCTGCATTATAAGAGAATTGGGTGTATAGGGATGCCTGGTTTGCTGTTGTGTCCGACCCATCGCGACACCGTGGACACATCTCTCCCAGAACGCCCCACCTCCACCTGCAATCGTTTCGGGAGTGTATCAATAGATTTTTCTTGGTAAAAATACAGAAGCGGTTTACTACTGCCTCCTTCTACGCAATAAACCTGATTCTCCTCCCACGACTCTCTTCCATGCCACTGTTGCCCAGCACAGGTGAGTTTTGACATGTAGCCGATTGCCGTCCACTCACTAGCCATTGCCCAAGCTAGGAATGGAATGGACTATACCTCTGCTTGACTCTCCCTCCCAAAGAGAAGCAGCGTGGCTCAGTGGAAAGAGCCCGGGCTTTGGAGTCAGAGGTCATGGGTTCGAATCCCGGCTCGGCCACTTGTCAGCTGTGTGACTGTGGGCAAGTCACTTCACTTCTCTGTGCCTCAGTTCCCTCATCTGGAAAATGGGGATTAAGACCGTGAGCCCCACGTGGGACACCCTGATTCCCCTGTGTCTACCCCAGTGCTTAGAACAGTGCTCGGCACATAGCAAGTGCTTAACAAATACCAACATTATTATTATTAGTCAGGACTGGTTAGAGTACTGGAAACCCTCCAGGTGCGACTCCGTGAGGTGATGGCTGCTTGGTAACTCGTAAGTTCATTGTCTGCGACTCTTTCTTTTTTGGTGGTGTGTGTTACGCGCTTACTATATGACAGGCACTGTTCTAAGCACTGAGGTAGACGCAAGCTAATTAGGTTGGATACAGTCCATGTCTCATATGAGGCTCACGGTATTAATCCCCATTTTACAGATGAGGTTACCGGGACACAGAAAAGTGAAGTAACTTGCTCAAGGTCACACAGCAGACAAGTGGTGGAGCTGGGATTAGAACCCAGCTCCTTCTGACTCCCAGGCTCGTACTCTAACCGCTAGGCCATGCTGCTTCTCCTAGGAGCGGTGGGGCTTAGGGATCATTGTGTATTGATGGGACCAGGAGGAGCTGAAATGACATCCTGATGAATTCTTCCCCATTCCACGAACCACAAGCTGATCCCAATTAGGACTCAAAGTCCAGAGCAGCAATATAATCTGGATATAATATATATTTCATATATATATTGTTGGACTGTAAGCGTTTTAAGATTTCAAGCCAAAAGGCTGCAATTATGATTCATGTGGTATATAGGGAAAGGCAGCCTAACAGTGCTACTTGGGGAACAACCAGAGAAAATTTCAGGGAACCTTTAGACATTTCCCAAACACTCCAAAGTTTAGACATAGAAATTTAGTTAAATGCAAAGTAGAGAAAATGAGAACAGTGACACCAGATCTGAATGCTTGCACATGAGTAAATTAACAGGCTTCATTTGTCAACAACTTTCTTAGCTATGCAACAGTTGAAGGGAATATACTTACAAGTCAGTGCAAAAGAACATCCATGGAGGCTACCAAAGTGAGTTCCAGCAAGCAAGAAGAGCAAAAGCTAGAGTTTCCTTTTTTTAATGACATTTTTAAGCGCTTACTATGTAGCAGGCACTAAACTACACTACAGCGTACAAAGTACAACACTGATCTCTCAATTCATCCTCCCCTCCCAGCCTCTCAGCACTTATGTACTTATCTGTAATTTATATTAATGTCTGTCTTCCCATCTAGACTGTAAATTCACTGTGGGCAGGAAATGAGTGTGTACTGCATCGTACTCTTCCCCAACGCTTAGTACAGCCTTCCGCACACATTAAGCACTCAAATACGATCGACTACTAAGCAGTGGGTTAGATACGGTGAATCAGATTGGACACGGTCCATGTCCCGCATGGGGCTCACAGTCTTAATCCCCATTTTACAGATGATGAAACGGAGACACAGAGAAGTTAAATGACTTGCACGCTCTGAATTCCCATTCTGAGTTCTCATTCTCAAAAGATCCTAGAAAATGTAGTTCCCGGGCAGCAAAGGCTGTAAGAAGCAATTTTCTTAAGCACATGTTCTAGGGCCTGAATATTTTCACAATTAAGCGTGCTCGCGCGCTCTCTCTCTCTGTCTCCCTCCCCATGTGTACATATAGATAGATCTTTACATCATCTATTTTGCCCTTCTCTGCCCTATCTCCAGCTCCATTATGTCCTTCCCAAGCTATTGTGACCAGAGTCACGCATGAAATTCCTCGGGGGATGAGCCCCGACTTTATATGGTGGTAAAACACTGCCTTTGGTTTTATTTTATATCCCACTCAAGGTGATATTGCTGCTGTTGGTGGGAGTGATGATTATACGTTGCTGGAGGTGATGATGATGATGATGAATATGATATTAGTTATTAGTTTCATTACATTCATAATATTTATGTACGCCAATTCTGATTTTACTCTCCTTTCTGCACATTGTTCAGCAACATCAGTCATCCAATTATAGTTTTTATCTGCTGACATCCCAAAGTGCTGTTCATGACAGAATTCTTTGTTTCCGTGTGCTGGGAGAAAGGGCAGGCAGTGAATTTCTAAACAGCCTGCCTGCCTGACTAGTTTATAGGAATCTATAATAATTATGGTGTTTATGGAGTGTTTACTATGTGCTAAGCACTAGGGTAGATATGTGATAATTAGACTGGGCCCAGCCCACACGAAGCTCACAATTTGAGGGAGGAAGGACAGATATTATAATCCCCCATTTTACTGAGGAAATTTAGGTACAGAGTGGTTAACTGACTTGCCCCAAGTGACCGAGCAACATAGTCCTACTTCTGCCACTAGAACCCAGCTCCTTGTGGGCAGGGAATGTGCCATGGCTTAGTGGAAAGAGCCTGGGCTTGGGAGTGAGAGGACGTGGGTTCTAGTCTCGGCTCTGCCACTTGTCTGCTGTGTGACCTTGGGCAAACCACTTAACATCTCTTTGCCTCGGTTGCTTCATCTGTAAAATGGGCATTAAGACCGTGAACCCCTCGTGGGACGACCTGATTACCTTGTATCTACCCCAGTGTTTAGAACAGTGCTTGGCACATAGTAAGCACTTAACAAATACCATAATGATTATGATTATGAGAAGCAGCATGGCTCAGTGCAAAGATCCCAGGCTTGGGAGTCAGAGGTCATGGGTTCAAATCCCGGCTCTGCCACTTGTCAGCTGACTGTGGGCAAGTCACTTCACTTCTCTGTGTCTGTTACCTCATCTGTAAAACGGAGATTAACTGTGAGCCCCATATGGGACAACCTGATGACCCTGTATCTACCCCAGCGCTTAGAACAGTGCTCTGCACATAGTAAGCGCTTAAATACCAACATTATTATTATTATTATTATTGTTATTATTATTACCACCAAATCTATCAGTGTACTCTACCAAGCACTCAGTTCACTCCTCTGCACCCAGAAAGTGCTCAGTAAATATGGTCGCTTGGCCTCAGTCTCATGCTGTTTCCACTGAGCAACCTTGCCTCCCTTGGCCAAGATTAATTTTGGAGCCTGGGTAAATAGTTCAGACATACGATGACTGGATTAAAAGATGAAGCCAAAATAATGTCTTGTGCAATTGACGGGGAACAATATTTGAGTCCCAGAAGGAAATGCTCTAATGTACAGCCTTGTTAGAAATTTCAGAAGCGATGCTATATGTATTAAAGCAACAAGATCTCAGGTTTCAATTATTTTTTCTTAACTAGGAAACTTTCAAGGTACACCCAGCTATCAGGAATCAATTTTTGCTCCACTTCGTATGGAACAGAACGAAGGGTATGCAGATCTTATCGATGGTTTTGATTAATTACATGTGGCCCCATCGGGGCCGGGTTGCCACTCATCAATCGGATACCCAGGCAAATTAATCATATTTGCAAAAAGAGCTTTAATTCCTCATGACACAAGGTGTCGTCACTAGAACCAAGGGAGATAAACTGTATCCCAACCAGGGCTATTGGGATGAAATATGCACTGATGAGGCAATAGAGCATTTATTAAACACTACTATATGTCAAATACTAGTCTAAGAAGTGGAGCAGATAATTAGATTGGACACAATCCTCGTTGCACGTACAGCTCATAGTCTAAGAGGGAGGGAGAGTGGGTATCTTAATCCCACTTTAGAGATGAAGAAACTGGAACCCAGAGAGGTTATGATTAGCCTATGATCATACAGCAGGGAGGTGACAGACCTGAGAGTAGAACGAGAAGTAGTGTGGCCTAGCGGATTGAGCACAGGCCTGGGAGTCGGACGGATCTGGTTCTTATTCCGGCTCTGCCACTTGTCTGCTGTGTGACCTTAGGCAAGTTATTTAACTTCTCTGTGCCTCAGTGACCTCGTCTGTAAAACTGGACTTAATCCTGTGAGCTTCATGTGGGACGTGGACTGTGTCCAAGCTGTATCTTCCCAGTGCTTAGTACAGTGCCTAGCATATAGTAAGTGCTTAACAAATATCATAAAGAATAATTAAAAACCCGGATGTCCTGCCTCCCAACCCCATGCTCTTTCTACTAAAGGATGCTGCCTCCCAACCCTTTCCATGCTCTTTCCATTATAGCATGTAGATAACATGCTAACTCTGACATGCCCAAAGAGAAGGAGAGACTGAGAACCACCTGGCCCATCTCCATAGGCTCCTGGGATGCCTTTTTATTTGTTCAATGACAGTGGGCCTTCTCCTCATTCTTTTCTACCCTGAATCCTTTTCCACTTGCAGTGCCCTTTGATGTATCTTGAATGAAGCCAATGTTATCACCATTTTTTGGCAGGCACTGGAACATTATTTCTTCGTGGGCCACCTCAGGGGAGCTTAGCTTTCAGATTCTCTATTGCAGAGGCCAAATGACCGGGCTACACCTGTGAGACTTCATCCCAAGCGCTTAATACAGTAAACTGCACACAGTAAGCACTCAATAAATTATTTATTTCATTTATTTCACCCCCAGATAACAGGAACTTGATTGTGAAATCCTCAGGGGCAGGAGGTAGGACTAAGATGTTCTCTTTAAGCGCCTGGGGAGACTGCATGGTCTTGTGGAAAGAGCACAAGCCTGGAGGTCAGGAGTCCTGTATTCTAGCTCCAGCTCCGCCACTGGCCTTCTGTGTGACCTTGGGCAAGTGATTTCTCCTCCTCTGTGCCTCAGTTTTCCTCATCTCTAAAGTGGACATAGGATTCCTGCCCTCCTTTCCTCTTAGACTGGGAGCCTCATGTGGGACAGGGACTGTGTCCAACCTGATTAACTTGTATAATAATAATGTTGGTATTTGTTAAGCGCTTACTATGTGCCGAGCACTGTTCTAAGCGCTGGGGTAGACACAGGGGAATCAGGTTGTCCCACGTGGGGCTCACAGTCTTAATTCCCATTTTACAGATGAGGGAACTGAGGCACAGAGAAGTTAAGTGACTTGCCCAAAGTCACACAGCTGACAAGCGGCCGAGCTGGGATTCGAACCCATGAACTCTGACTCCAAAGCCCGTGCTCTTTCCACTGAGCCACGCTGCTTCTCTATCTATGCCAGCTCTTACGACTGTGGACATAATAGGCACTTAACAAATATAATAATCACAGCAACAGAGACTGGGCCTGATCTAATTATTTTGTATCTATTTCAATGCTGAGCACATAATAAACACTTAACAAATGCCATAATTATTATAACGTAGTGCCATAGATCCAAAGATGTTAGATGATGTCTAGGATGGTTTAGTTGAGAACTGTATGGGGGAAAGGGACTCGATGAACTGGCCTCTCAAGGTTATTTACCATGATGGGAGTCTTTGGTGATGCAAGATCATTCTCTTTTTTTATATATATATTTGAGGTAGTCAATTCTATTAGCGAATACTAAATCCAGATGTTCTGTAGATTAATGTCCAAAACACTCCGTTTCAACGGGTATTTGTTTTAAACAAAAGCCCTATCAAATATGAGACGTATGAGGATTGTGCTTAGAGATCAGTTTCTGGGAAATGACTAAAGTTAATTCCAAGTGGTCCCATCAGAAAGCAAAGTCTACATCATTTGCTAGAGGCTGAGAAATCCACAGGCGTTCCTGACAATGACAAAAGGAAACATTCAAGACCATTTTCTATGGAAAAGAAAATGTTTTGCACTTTAAAGGAGGTATTTATCTACAAGGAGTTGATACTATCCTTTCCGAGATTGTTCTCTTTAGCTACAGTTGATTCATAATTCTTGCTTATCCACTTCCAAGTGATTTGACTTCAAATTCCACCTTTTTCCCCTTTCCTCATTCATGTTTCCCCTCCCCCCAGTCCCAATCAGCCATCTCCTTCCCCATGGCCTCTGGGTGGCTCGAAGAACAACGCTGGCAGGTTCTCAAACCACAGCGGTGGATTGGTGACAGAGATCCTGGGAGGAGCACAGGATTACTGACGCATTTTGTTGCATCTCGAGATCCCATGTTGGGGACTCAACCCATGGACGTCATCACTATGGGATGAAGAGTTATGCTTCTTTTGGGCAAAGTTTCTTCCCTGACATTTTCGGGATCCTTTCTGCGAGGCCAGTGATTCAACAACACAAGATGAAATTATATTAAAGACGAATTGTAGAGCCATCGGTGACCCAGTTGGCTTGCCCCACTGCCATGCGTGTGATAAATTACGCATTAATGTTCAAAATTAATGTGAGTGCGCCATCTACAGGGTAATACGAGTTCGATTGGCCCAGTGACCTTTACAACTGGATTGGCGTAAGATTTAGCTGTCCGAGCGAGGTGGAATGGGCTCCGGTCTAAATCCTAGAGGAATTGTTGAGAATAATCCAGCCTCCAGGCCTTTTTTTTCTTGATATTTGTTAAACATGTTACTATGTGTCATATGAGTTCTAAATGACGGAATAGATAGAAGTTAATCAGGTTGGACAGAGCCCCCGTCCCACACAAGGCTCACAGTCTAACTAAAGGCCTTCCACCGGGGAGACGATTGGTGCCTGCCACCTGCCCGCGAGACCCGGCCTTCCCAGCCGTCCCAGAGCCGGTCGCGGCGCACCACCTGGAACGGAGGAACAAATGTGTTTGAGCTGCTGTGGACTTGGAAAGGAGATCACAGATTTCACCAAAATCCTCTAAACTATCACCATCGAGGACTCTCCAACTTCAGGGTTGGAAGGTCCTTTGTCTCTTGCAAAGCTCTGTGCTTGGAAGGGTGAGAAGGAGCGGTGGAGAGATCCGGAGGATAGCTGCCTTCAGCAAAATGCCTCCAGCCGTTTCTCTAATGCAGCTTTTGGGGTTTGGCGTGATCCGAAGCTCACTGAAAACCAGGCTCACCACCCAAGTTCTTCCTCTGCCATATATTTTGTTGCACTGTTAGCTCTTTCTGCCTCCCGACATCCCCTCTTCATGAAGTCAGTGCTCCGTGGGACCAACCCTCTCCCAACTTCTGTCCGCCTGTTATGCAGTCTGCTGCAGCGATCTCTCACTAAGGAGGGAAAATAAGACCCCCTCAGTAGAATCCCAGCACTTGGTACGGGGACCTGGGTTCTAATTCCAACTCAACTCCCTGCCTGCTGTGAGACCTTGATCAAGTTGCTTAGCTTCTCTTGGCTTTAGCTTCCTTAGACTGAGTGCCATGTGAAGAGAGACTGTGGCTTATCTTACATTCAACTCAGTGCTTGGCACATAGTAAGTACTTAAATACCACAGTAATTATTTTCATTACTTAAAAAGTTCAACACTTCCGAGGGGTTCCATGAGGTGGCTGGGTAATAATGAATTCAAGCATTTTAATGTCCTTGAGCTCTCTTTGAGCATTCCTGATGCACAGCCCCCTCCCTATCCCGTTCCCGCCCTTGAGTCGTCATTCCACTCCTCACACACCAACTTCACATACTGCCTGCTTTCGACTGCGGCTTGTGGCGACTCTAATTTTCCTCACATTCATTAGCCTTACCCTCCACTTTTGACACGAACCAGGCCATGTACCTCCATTCCTCATCCATCGCCTGCCCCCCTTGGACGTCTTTATCAGTCAATCGCATTTACTGAGCCCTTACTGTGTGCATAGCACCGTACTAAGCATTCAGGAGAGTATAATGTAGCACTCACATTCCCTGCCGAGAATGAGCTTACAGTCTAGGGGGCACAGTCTGTCTCTTGATAGTCTTTGACAGGGAAGGCAGAATCAGGGAGCAAATGTTTTTGGGCTGCTGTGGACTTGAAAAGGAGACTACAGATTTCACCAAAATCCTCTAAACTATCACCATCGAGGACTCGCCAACTTCAGGGTTGGGAGGACCTCTGTCTCCAGCGAAGATCTGTGCTTGGAAGGGCGAGAGGGAGCAGTGGAGAGATCCAGAGGATAGCTGCCTTCAGCAAAATGCCTCCAGCTGTTTCTCTAATGCAGCTTTTGGGGTTTGGCATGATGTGAAGCTCACATCGCCGGGCACTCTCTCCCCTGGTTGTTTTAGCTTGGGTACGTGAGCGGAGGAATGTCACTAGTCTGTTTCCGATTCCGTTGTGCTGAGCTCACCAGAATTTGGTTTTGCTTTTGGTACCCCAGCAGCCTCCCTGGAATCTTGGGTAAGCCTCTTTGTCTTTGAACCTCGGACTTCGGATTTTGCCAAGAATAAACATAACTTGAAATTTGCGAGGCTTGGTTTCTGTGCCAGAGTCAGAACCCACATCGTGGGACGAGACAGCAAAGCCAGCCAAACCCGCGCCTACAAAAGGAACAGTTTGTCTCTTCAGCCTCTCTCTGGAATCACTCCTCCCCGTGGAGTCGGAAAAACAGGGCAGTGGGACAGTTTGCTAATCGAACTTCACCTTTAAGGGCTCACAGAGGGCTCTGAGCTCCATCAGGTAGACGGCCGTGGTCCTGCCCTCGAGCCATTTCCACTCTAAGAGAGAGCTTTCAGTGTGGGCCAGGCCACCGGTGGAGAACTGAAACCGGTGCCCACAAATGACAGCTCAGAATGGAGGAACTATGAGGTAACGCTGCCATTACTCACAAGTCTGATCTAACATTACTTGGCGCCCTCTGTAAAGTTCTGCGCTCCGCAACTGCACGAGAACAACGAGAACTGGGAGAGAGCTCTGAGGAGAGAAAAGCCATAGGACAGTAGATAAATGGAGGACTGAGGGAAAGAACTGGCATGATTGAGTCTGGAAAAGGTGTGGCCCAAATGGAAAGAGCAAGGGACGTGAAGTCGAAGGCCCTGGCTTCTAATCCTCCCTCTGCCAGTTCCCTTTTGTGTGAACTTGGACGTATCATTTAACTTCTCTGTGCCTCAGTTTATTCCCCTGTAAAATGGGCATTAAATACCTACATAGTCTGTGGGACAGGGATTGCTTATGACCTGATAATCTTGTATTCATTCAATAGTATTTATTGAGCGCTTACTATGTGCAGAGCACTGTACTATGCGCTTGGAATGTACAAATCGGTAACAGAGACAGTCCCTGCCCTTTGACGGGATATCCCGGTGCTAAAATGAGTGCTTGACACATAGCATAGCAAATATTTAACAGATGCAAACAGTTATTATGAGTGTGCTTGGCCCAGATCTTGGAAGTTCATGGAGGATTTTACATGGATTGTGGCTCCATCTCACATGAGGGTCACGAAAGAGAAAGTTGCTAAGCTGCAACGAGATGGATTTAGGGTGGATACTGTCAAGAACTTCCCCAAAATAGGAAGAACTTTTATTTTCAGGAGGAAGGGAAGGAGACAACCCAGAAGGGGATTGTTAAATTGATTTTCATCCAATAGAAAGGCATGCCTGCCCTCTGCAGTCAATACTCTGTAATCCATCATATTTAAGAGCCCTTCAGGGAAACACGTTTCCCTGTTCTCATTCTCATGTTCAATATTAGACAGCAATTAGGGTTGTGATTTTTGCGGTCCCCATTATATTCCTTCCCTGCTTTTCATACAAAAGCAGTGTGCTGTAGTAGAAGGATCACAGAACTACAAGTAAGGAGACCCAGCATTGAGTTCCAGCTCTCTCTGGTCTCCTACTATGTGAGCTTTGTCAACCACTTACCCTCTCTTTGACCAGTTTATTCATCTATAAAATGGGGAGAAGATACCTACTCTCATTATCATCATTATTATTATCATCCTTATATTAAGTGCTTACAATGGGTCAAGCACTGTTCTACGTTCTGGGGTAGATTACCCCTTAATCAAGTCGGACCCAGTTCCTGTTCCACATGTGGCTCATTGTCTAAGTAGGAGGGAAAACAGATAGTGAATCCCCGGTTTACAAGTTGAGGAAATTGAGGGACGTAGAAGTAAAGTGACTTGCCCAAGGTCACAGAGCAGAGTCAGGATTAGAACCCAGATCCCCTGACTCCCAGGCCTGGGCTCTTTCCACTAGTCCATGCTGCCTCTCAAAGACTCCTTCCCTTAGAGACTATGAGCCTGTGTTCGGTAGGGACTGTTTCCAAATTTATTTTGTATCTTCCCCACAATTTAGCGCAAAGTTTGTGCTCAGTACATGCCAGAATCATTAAGGAAATAGAATCGGGGACTACTCAGAGATAGTAATTTCACTGACAGATTAGGCCTTTTGACCACTTATAACTCCAACCACCTCATTGCTCAGAATCCACCCTGACTGCATAAGCGATCAGATGCTAAATAGGATCATGTTTCAATTTCCTCCCCAATTATTTTGACGTTCTGACGGTCTCTGCTTGGAATCGTTGCTTTACGCCTTGGATAACTTGTCAGCGAGAGTGGGCTGCAGGGAAAAGGGAAAGCAGCTCTGAGGCCCCTTTCAACTTCTCTCAGCCTCCTATCCATGAATGGTTTCTCTTTTTCTCACTCGGATGTGAGTCCCTTCCTCAAACTGCTCAAACTTTGCAGCCCGGGCCTGAGTTCTCTCTCTCTGCTGGCAGACCGCGAGGTCAGTTTGCAGCTTTATTAAAACAAGCAGTTCCCTGTGGCAAGTACCCAGACCAATTAGCAATAAAGGGTGATAGATCCTGGCCAGAAAATAATAGTAAAAATAATAGTACTAGCAGTAATAATATTGGCTGTGTTTGTTAAGCACTTACTATGTGCCAAGCATTGGGATAAATATAGTCAGATAAGACACGGTCCCTGTTCCACATGGGACTTAAAGTCTAGTAGGGAGAGAATAACTTGGCCAAGGGGATAGGGCGTGGGTCTAGGAGTTGGAAGGACCTGAGTTCTATTTCTAGCTCTGCCACTTAATTTCTCTGTGCCTCAGTTACCTCCTCTGTAAAATGGGGATTAAGACTGTGAGCCCCAGTGGGACCTGATGACCTTGTATCTACCCCAGTGCTTAGAACAGTGCTTGGCACATAGTAAGTGCTTAACAGATATCATTATTATTATTATTGGATTGGAGCTTTTTCAGACTTCAAGATATAAGCTCAGTTCCCAACCTGGTCCACCACTGCCCTTGGAGCCCAACATCATCATGGTTTTAGTATCTAGCTTGATGGCAGTAAAGGAAATGTCTTCCACCTCTTTGATGATGCATAAAATATGTCTCCGTTCTGATCACTGTCAGCCAGAAATCTCCAAGACACTTTATGCAAGAGAAGATGCCGTTAATGGTTTTCGTTAAGCATTTACTATGCGCCAGGCACTGTACTAAACGCTGACAGAGATATAAGCTTAATCAGGTCGGGTACAGTCTCTGTCCCACTTGGGACTCAGTCTTAGAACCCATTTTACAGAGGTGGTAACTGAGGTTAACTGAGAAGTTAAATGACTTGCCCAAGCTCACACAGCAGACAAATGGCAGTGTCAAGATTAGAACCACATCCTTCTTACTCCCAGGCCCATGCTATATTGTTGAGGCCTTGCTGCCTCTCCAACATTCAAAAGTTATTTCTTTTGTTCCTCCCAACATATTATTCTCTTTCCCAACCATTCTACTGTTGCTTGGTAGGTATCAGCAGCATTTCTCTAATCAATAAATCTCATAATTGGTATTTCTAAGTACTTACCAAAATGCTGCAGCAGCTGTACGGATATGCGATGTAACATGCATAGATGGATATCCTCCATGAGGCTAACCAGCTATTGTATCCCCATTTTACAAATGAGTAAATCAAGTCCCAGAGAGGTTAAGTGACTTGACCAGGGACACACAGTAGTCCAGAGGTGGAGCTGGGACTAGAACCCAGGTCTCCTGACTCTCAATCCCATGTTGTTTTCACTAGGCCACACAGCCTTGGTGAAAACTGTCAATTTAAAATGAGCAGAATAATCCTTGGAGTATATATGTTTGGTGTTTGAAGATGCAGTTTTCAGATAACTTTATCTCTGTGTGGTGGGATAGTTGTGAGGATCACCTGGTCCTGTGTACTTCCACACTCTGTCCATTTTAAAAGTTGATCCTCGCAATGTCGCGACAATCACTCAACTGGATTTACTGATGGTACTTCTTGCACTTCTAAATGACTTTAGACCATAAAAATGCTCTAACGGTACAACTTTCCTTTCCCGAGGATAATGATATTCTTCTTAAACTTGACCATATAGAGTCTATTTAACCAGGAAGATCGCACAATGAAAAGAGTTTGTTGTTTTTCACATTTCCTTAGTAAAAGAAGCCAAGAAATTAGACTGGTCCCCGGATTTAGGATACTAACAGTCTGCGAAACATATTGAATTTGTCTTCATCAGCCAATTTTCTCCATTTTGGAGGGTTTTAAAACATCTTTAACTTCCAGATTTCATAGTTTCTGTTCAGCTTTTGCAACTTCCCATGAGCTTGAAAAAAAAAAAACCCTTCCACATCTCTTTTAAGAAGTCACACATCTTCAGCAGGAAATACAAGTCATAAAGCATTCTGGCAGGCCAACTTCACCTCTGTGTCTCTTCCAAAGCCATTCATAAAAAAAAAAAATTATAAAAAGCGGCAGTTGATTCGGAAACTAGCCAGCACTGGTATTTGGGTGGCATTCAGAGATGGGCAGTGTTGCATATCTTTGGGAACAATTCCTGCCCGTCTTTCATACTTGACAAATCATAACGGCTGTTATTATCAGCCTGCAAGAGCTTCCAAGCTGCTACCCGTCTCAAAAATTCTTAGAAACCATGTCATGGCAAAACACACCCCTTTCCTCCCCTGACACACACACACACACGTACACAGTTACACAGGCTGGATGAAATCAGGTCTTTAAAATGCCCCTTTGCAAATTTCCTACAGCAATAATACATCATAAGCACTCAACTTTGTTCATTTTAAGAAATACATTTGAAATGGATGAATGTCTCATCCCCCTACCTTATTTCCCCTCTCCCAACTTCCAATTCAGCACTTCCACATCTAAACTCTTGGGTTTTTCACAACCTCTCATAGCATGTATGTGCATATCATTATATTCTATTTTTTCCTCCTGCCTGGAATTTTTTGTGTGCCCCTCTCCCCCATAGATTGTAAATTCCTCAAGGGTAGAGAACAAATCTGCCAGTTCCATTGTTCTCTCCCAATCACCTACCAGAAAGATAATGAATACTATTGATTGATCAATTAGAACTTTTTATTTATGTGTTCCCATGAACTCAGGCTCACGTTGGTATCCATGGGTAGCAAGATGGTTAGCACCCCAAAAGATCTTTCTGTTGGTCCCCATATTGCTTGGCTGGAGGTCTAGTGGAAAGAGCAGGGACCTGGAAGGCGGAGAACCCAGGTTATAATCCCAGCTCCACCTCCTGCCTGCTGTGTGACCTTGGGCAAGTTACTTCACTTTTCCAGCTTCAGTATCTTAAACTTTAAAATGAGCATTCAATAACAGTTCTACCTCCTACTTAGACTGTGAGCCCCATGTGGGACAGGGACTGTGTCCAACCTGAATAACTCGTATCTATACCAACGCTTAGAACAGTGCTTGACACTTAGTATCTAATTAACAAATATCATAAAAAATTATCTGAAGTAAACAACCCCAGAGATCTGCTGCAGCAAGAATATTCTGAAAATATAGCCAAAAGGAAATGACATGGAGAAGCATAATACTTGATTTCTGCTTGTTGGCTTGCTTTGACATTTATTTCCCCCTAATTGCCTTTTGGGCTAATCCCACCCTCCTGAGTCCTGGCCTAGTGGTAGCCAAGTCCATGCCTTTATTCTTGGATGGTTGTAAGTGATAGAGACAAATTTACTCTTGGCAGCGGCCTTATCCACCTCATTGCTGAGGAGGATCTGCAGAACCAGTTAACCATACAATTGCAGACCGCTATAAAATGCTGCAAATTACTCATAAATCCTCTGTCCATATCTTAGCAACCAAACATACCTTTATTAAATGGTATAAAGGAAAATGAAATTGGTAGATAGGATTATCTTATCCTATGTCATGATACACGTTTTTCATTACACTATAGCATGTGGCCATTTTGATAGGGCATGACTTAGTGATGGGAGGATGATGATGGCATTTCATAATGTGGCAACTAGAGACATGGGCACAGAGAGAGAGACAGAGAAAGGACCTTGTAAGCTCATCTCTAGATTGTAAACTCATTGTGGGCAGGGAAAGTGTCTGTTTATTGTATATTGTACTCTCTCAAGTGCTTAGTACAGAGTTTTGCACACAGTAAGTGCTCAATAAATACGACTGAATGAATGAATGACAGAAACATAGACACAGAGACACCAAAAGAAAATCTTACACACACGTGCTACAAATACTCACCCACAGTCGCACTGAGTGACCCTTTCACCGCAGGTAAGAAGCAGGACCTGACGGCCAGAAGCCGCTATCTTCCTCCTCCCAATTTGCTGCAGGCTGCAGAGACTTCTAGGAGAAGCACCATGGTCCAATGGAAAGAGCACAGGCCTAGGTTCTAATCCCAGCTTTGCCCGCTCTGTGACCTTGGGCAAGTCGCTCAACTTCTTTGGACCTTAGTTTCCTCATCTATAAAATGGGGATTCAATATTTTTTCTCCCTCCTACTTAGACTGTGAGTCCCCTGGGGCTTTGTCAAACTTCATTATTTACCCCAATACCTTATTACAGTGCTTGGAACGTAGTCAGCATTTAACAAATACAACAATGACTAGTCATTATTATTCTCATACAACAATGAGGATTCATTGTTATTCTCCATTATTACGGAAGCAGCTTGGCCCAGTGGGAAAAAGCACAGTCCAGGGAGTCAGAGGAACCGGGTTCTAATCCTGACTCCACCCTCTGTCTGTTACGTGACCGTGGATGGAGACGCAACTTCTCCGTGCCTACATTTCCTCATCTGTCAAGTTAGGATTAAATTCTACTCCTTCCTACTTGGAGTGAGGGGCCCATGTGGAACAGGGGCTATGTCCAACCTGATTATCCTGTATATATTGAATTAAGGTACAGTGCTTGGCACAGAGTAAGTACTGAAAAAGTAACATAATTGCGATAATGATAATGTTTGCCACCAAAGTGCCAGATCAGATTTCTCAATTGTTCCATTCCCTTCCTTTCTCCCACCCAGATTAAGTCCTTTTCAATCTCATAAGATTAGAGAGCTTGAGCAAGTGGGCCACCGGATATTGCAGGGTCAGGAGGAAAATTCAATCCCGGTGCAACCATGAAGGCTTCCTGGAATCCTTGGAGCTTGGGGGCTGAAAACCCCTGGAGCACCACAAGAGGGATGACGCCATGCCAGTCACATGGGCATCTCGGAAGTCTGAGTTCCAGAAACGGTACCATCAGATGAGTCTCCTGCTCTACCCGACAATATAGTTCATTATCATTTGTGTGAATGGAGAGGGAAATATCTCTCAAGGCTTGCGGTTTCTGAGTTTTCATTGAGGAAAAAATAAGAGCCCTTTTGTTATCCAGTGCAGGGTCTTTCTCCAGGCAGCTAAACCATGAAGCATGTGAAGTTTTGCTTCATGTTTCAGTGAGGGAAAGGGTTAGCATTTCCCAGTGGTCATGCCCCACCCCCTCTAGTAGCCGTTCCCCTTCCCCCACCTCCTCCCACTACCACTAGATCTCAATCATGTGCTTGGGGGTGAAAACAAAGCAGAAACTGAATGGCTGTCTGGAAAAAAAACACACACACTTCTCATTTCAGAAATCCTTGCTTCAGAAGGTTCAGCTAAATTCAGGTTGTCTAGCCAGTTTTTCCATCCAATTCTCAAACAATTCACAATGAGGTTGATTCTACACTCTCCTCCTGCTGCCCCTGCCCCCTAATTTCCAAAAGCTGAGCAAGGAACTGGAGCAAATGTGGCCTGTAAGGCCAGAGTAGGTTCACCCTTCCATCCTGACGTACTAACGTCCTCCCATCCTGTCGCCCTCTCCTGCCCCCAGCTCCATGTAGACCCTGCTGTGCTCCTATTGTATTATTGTATTTATTGAGCACTTACTGTGTACAAAGTACTGTAATAAGCGCTTGGGCAAGTACAATATGACGCTAAACAGGAACATACCCTGCCCACAGTGAGTTTACAGTCTGCAGTGACACCACCGTAGCCGTTCAGAGCTGGAGAGGGCTGTGGGTGGCCGGGCTGATGACTGGACACTGCCTATTGAGCAGGGACCTCGAATCCCCCAGGGAGGTGGGGGAAGGAATTCAGTTCTGCAAATTTGCCAGCAGCCATGGGGAGCTTCACAGTTCCTGGCCCAAAGGCGGAAGCTGGAAAGATGAAGCTGAATGAACTTTCTCTCCTCCCCGTAACTGCTAGCAGACTCCCAGGAATAAAGGGGGAAAACCTGGCTGGACAAATCACTGACAAACTGAATGTGCCAGGGGAAGTTGTATAGCTCATAACCTGCAAAGTTCACATAGCCTCCAGGAAGACTTCCCTGATTAATCCAATCCCCCACCCTTATAATCACCACCACTGCACACCGTGACATTCCAGTCCTTCTACGCCTCCTAAGTACTGAAGCAATCACAACCCTGAGACCCCGCAGCTATGTAATTCTTCTATTAGTTGACCTCGACTCCTATCTCTCATTCAGTCTGTCACCAAATCCTGTCGGTTCTCCATTCACAGTATTGCTGAAATCCACCCTTTCCTATCCATGCTGATCCAAGCACTTATCCTATCCCACTTTGACTACTACTCTTCCCTGACCTCCCAGACTCCTCTCTCTCCCCACTCCAGTCCATACTTCACTCTGCTGCACGGATCATTTTTTTGACCTAAAGGTTGTCATCAAGAACCTCAGTAGTTGCCCATCCACCTCTGTATCAAACAGAAACTACTTACCATCGACTTAAAATCACTGTCAGCTCATCCCATCCTACCTCACCTCCCTGATCTCCTACTGCATCCCAGCCCACACACTCCACTCCTTTATTACCAGCTTTCTCATCGTCCCCTGACCTCATCTGTTTTGCTGCCTTATTCCAGGTCCTCCTGCCTGGGACTCCCTCCCCCTCCATATACACCAGACCACCATTCTCTCCACCTTCAAAGCATTGTTAATGTCATGTCTCCTTCAAGAGGCCTTCCCCAATTAAACCCTCTTTTTCCTGGCTCACCCTCCCTCCTGCATCATCTGTGCACTTAGATATGTGACATTTGGACATTTGATATTTGCCCCAACTGCACAACACTTATGCACCTATCTTTATATATTATAAAGTATTCACATTAAAGTCTGTCTCCCACCTAGACTGTAAGCTTGTTATGGGCAGAAAACACGTCCACTAATTCCATTGTATTTACTCTCCCAAGCACTTAGAACAGTGTTCTGCTACGGTAAGTGCTCAATAGGTACCGTTGGTTCACTGACCTCTCCCACTAGATCGAAAGTTTCGGGGTGGGGGGGCAGGAATCACATCTACTAATTCTATTGAACTCATCCTGGTGCTTAGTACAGGACTCTGCACACCGTAGCTGTTCAAAAAATACTGTTTATTGATTGATTGAAAGCTCCAGGCTCCCACGGGCAGGGTCTTGGGGGCCAACTTGAATGCCGACTTATACGGAAGAGGGCAGGGGAAGCAAAACGTTGAAGCAAAAACAGATGGCTTCCTGCAGACGACAGTCGTCCCTGTGTCGAAAACACCAGGCAACAGGATTCTTGTGCAACCTGTAGGAGACATGGGGAGCGGAGGCTGTCAGAACCTGATTCCTCATTCCTAGCTCGGGCCCCTATCGTATCCTCTGTGGCCTTGAGCAAGTCACATTCCTGCCTCATGTCCCAATTACCCCGAGGTTGGCTGGGGGCGACAAGTCTTGGAACTTCTCTACATTCCAAGGAAATGGCATTAAGGAGGCAGGTGTTCCCAATCTTTCCATTAATGAGGAAAGGTCCTGTTTACTTTCGGTAAGTTCATTAGTTCAGGCAGAGGGAAACTCACCTAGGAAACTACTTTTGTCTGCCTAATGAGTGCTTAGTTACTATCATTATTATTATCATGATTATCCTTATGCCCATTTCAAGGCCTTCTCACCCTTCAAGGAAGGACAAATATGCGAGACGTCAACCCAGCACTTAGCACGCAGTAAGCCCTTAATACTATAATGAAATAATTAGATTGGAAACAGTTCCTGTCCCACACATGACCCACAGTCTGACGGAGGGAGAGCAGGCACTTTATCTCCATTTTAGAGATGAAGAAACTAGATCTCAGAGAGGTTAAGTGACTTGCTCGAGGCCACACTGCAAGCCTGTGGTAAAATTGGAACTAGAGTAATATCACAAGCCAAGAGAAAGTCCTCACACAGTGATGTGCGGTGTATTTTAAATTAGCATCTTGGAATTTAGTTCATTCATTCAGTAGTATTTATTGAGCGCTTACTATGTGCAGAGCAATGTACTAAGTGCTTGGAATGTACAAATCGGCAACAGATAGAGACAGTCCCTGCCCTTTGACGGGCTTACGGTCTAATCGGGGGAGACGGACAGACGAGAACAATGGCAGTAAATAGAGTCAAGGGGAAGAACATCTCATAAAAACAATGGCAAATAAATAGAATCAGGGTGATGTACATCTCATTAAACAAAATAAATAGGGTGATGAAGATCTATACAGTTAAGCGGACGAGTACGGTGCCGAGGGGGTGGGACGGGAGAGGGGGAGGAGGAGAGGGAAAGGGGGGAGAAGAGGGTTTAGCTGCGGAGAGGTGAAGGGGGGTAGAGGGAGCAGAGGGAAAAAGGGGGGAGCTCAGTCTGGGAAGGCCTCTTGGAGGAGGTGAGCTTTAAAATAAATTTTTAGTAATAAAAATAGTGTAGACCAGGGGTTTCCCAGATTCTCCATAGCAACTCTTAGTAAGTCACACTAACAGGACCGACAGCCACAGCCGGCATCTCTGTTGTTCGACTGAAGATAATGGCTGGAGTCACTGCTGTCCTATTTTCATAGTCCGCTAATCTTCCCTGTAGTCTTCTCCTGTTCCCCAGCTCTGGATCTCTTTACCATCTCTACAGTTCCTGCTCATGCACTACACTATTTTAATGTAGCGTGACTTAAACTGCATTTCTAATATGTGGCTTTGACGTCACAAGGGGAAACAAATAATGTTGGAAGCAGCAGAAAGGCATGCTGAGCTTGCAGAGCATGACACGAGCCATGCTTGGGCTTCCTTAACCCAAAGCGGGGGACCATAATCAAGTCAAATAGATATTTCACTGGGCAGGATTTTAGATTTCCAGTGTAGTACATACCTCGTGTGTCCTGACCAAACACTTCGGCCTCGCATTTCCCTCTGGTGAAGAGCAAGTTAGAAGTATTCATTCATTCAATAGTATTTATTGAGCGCTTACTGTGTGCAGAGCACTGTACTAAGCGCTTGGGATGAACAAGTCGGCAACAGATAGAGGCGGTCCCTGCCCTTTGACGGGCTTACGGTCTAATCGGGGGAGACGGACAGACGAGAACGATGGCGATAAATAGAGTCGAGGGGAAGAGCATCTCATAAAAACAATGGCGACTAAATAGAATCGAGGCGATGTGCATTTCATTAACAAAATAAATAGGGTAATGAAAATATATACAGTTGAACGGATGAGTACAGTGCTGAGGGGATGGGAAGGGAGGGGGGAGGAGCAGAGGGAAATGGGGGCGAAAGAGGGTTAAGCTGCGGAGAGGTGAAGGGGAGGCGGTAGAGGGCGTAGAGGGAGAAGGGGAGCTCAGTCTGGGAAGGCCTCTTGGAGGAGGTGAGTTTTAAGTAGGGTTTTGAAGAGGGGAAGAGAATCAGTTTGGCGGAGGTGAGGAGGGAGGGCGTTCCGGGACCGTGGGAGGACGCGGCCCGGGGGTCGACGGCGGGATGGGTGAGACCGAGGGACGGTGAGGAGGCGGGCGGCGGAGGAGCGGAGCGTGCGGGGTGGGCGTTGGAAAGAGAGAAGGGAGGAGAGGTAGGAAGGGGCAAGGTGATGGAGAGCCTCGAAGCCTAGAGTGAGGAGTTTTTGTTTGGAGCGGAGGTCGATAGGCAACCACTGGAGGTGTTTAAGAAGGGGAGTGACAGGCCCAGATCGTTTCTGCAGGAAGATGAGTCGGGCAGCGGAGTGAAGAATAGACCGGAGCGGGGCGAGAGAGGAGGAAGGGAGATCAGAGAGAAGGCTGACACAGTAGTCTAGCCAAGATATAACGAGAGCCCGTAGCAGTAAGGTGGCTGTTCGGGTGGAGAGGAACGGGCGGATCTTGGCGATATTGTAAAGTAAAGTTGCTATTTGGGGGAATGGATATGAAAAACTCTCAAGATGCCATTGATTGATTGATTGAACTGACATCAATGGCAGTGACGCAGAAAACAGATATCCCATTGCAAGCTCCTGGTGGGCAAGGAATATTTCTCATGCTTCTGTTGCACTTTTTCCAGGGTTTAGTACGGTGCACTCCGTCCAGTGGATGTGCAGTAGGTACCATTGCTAGGAGAAAGTGAATAGCCCGGAACAACGGAATTAACTCCTTTTAGTCTTTTTCTAATTTGTTGTGCAGGGGTCACTGAAATGAAATTTCAAGTTTTTATCAGGACTAGGAAAGTGAAGCAACCAATGCTATCCTTCCCCTACACACGAAATCAGCAACACCCTGACCCAAAAGGATCTGTGGAAAAAGCGATATGGTTTGCATAGTCCCTCTCCTGACACTTTTTCTTTTTCCTATTGCTTGGTCATTTTCTTCCTGCAAACTAATGAAGAATGCTCATGTGCCTGGTATTCAGAACTCTGATTAAAAGGTTGATATGTTTTATTGGCAAATAACTATGTTTTACAGGTGCCCAGTGATTCTCTTCATAGGAAAAAGCCAAGAGAAATAGTCTTTCAACTACAGATTCATCCTAAGATTATACAGTCCAATCATCAAAGATTTATTGAGCACAATCACTTCATTTAAATGAACAGTGATGGCCCACCAATTATTTATTGCATTTCCTGTGGAGGAGAATATATTTATGTTTTGAAAATTTCCACATTACCACTTAAACTTTCATATTTCCAAGGAATCTACCCCAATTCATCAAAAGCCACTTCAGGTGAAGAACTGGATCACTTGGAATCCTTGGATAATTTAGACTAATTTCCTTTTTAATAATCATGATGATGGTATTCGTTAGGTGCTTACTATGTGCCAAGCACTGTTCTAAGCACTGGGGTAGATACAAGGATATCATGTTGTCCCACGTGGGGCTCAAGGTTCAATCCCCATTTTACAGATGAAGCAAATGAGGCACAGAGAAATTAAGCGGCTTGCCCAAAGTCTCCCAGCTGACAAGTGGCCGAGTCGGGATTAGAACCCAAGATCTCTGACTCCCAAGCCCGTGCTCTTTCCACCTAGCCACGCTGCTTCTCGTGGCTTTTAGGGATCGCCGTCAGAGATCTTCACACCCTCATTAGATTTTCCTTTTGGGAGAATGACCCACGGGGGGGAAAAAAAAAAAAGAATGTAATCAGAGGTAAAGTCCTGTGGTGAATCTGAAAAATGGGTTTTGTTCTAAAGTGACTCAGAATCATAGGGTTCCTACTCCCAGAACAAAATCCTCTTCTCTGTGAAATCCAACCTATTTCTAAATAGTGTGTCTCCCCACGTATTTTACAGGCAACATCAGAGAATGAGAGACCATTTCCTCCAGCAAAAGGAGAATTTCTTTCCCTCGGAATTCAAAGGGAACCCCCCTCAAGACTAAATCAGCAACTGTTCTAATTGAATGCAGATTGCATAAATTAAAATCCTGTCAGCCATTCCTACAGTTCTTTGGTTTTAATTAGACCTAACCCATTTTAATACAAAATGCACAACCATGCTTTATCGGTCACTCTAGAGTGACAAATGCAATTAGTCAATGATAGAGTGTATCTAATCTGTGCACGGTTGTTGTAGTTGGAAGGCTGTAGATTAACATCACCCTATTCAATTACTGGAAGCATCATTTGTTGTGCTAATGTAGACGGGAGTCCTCACGTCAATCTCCAACGGCTGACATTTCTCCCCAGTCCTGGAACTTGAAAGCAGTGCTTTAGCGGGGCATCTGTAAAGATCAAGGCGCTGCTTCTCCCAAGATAGACATCAAGGAATGAAAAAATACGGAATGAATTCCAAATATTGGCATTATTGCTCTGTGGAAGAGAAGAGGCTTCATGAAAACCACTGAACCTTAGCAGTCCGGCCTTAGCTCAGCCAAGACCCCAGAGCCAAACGCATGAAAATCGAGAGTGTTTCCATTGCTCCCTCAGCCCGTTGGCGGGGCTGACGGTGAGGGGCTGAAAAGTGCTCCTAAAGGGAGCAGACCTTTCCAAGCATTCCTTCTGCTTTCCCAACCAGCTGGGAAAGGAGCCTGATATGGGCAAAGTCTTGGTCAACAGTACCCCCTATTGAGCAGTGGGTAGAATTCTTCCTCATCCTACCGCCCCATGCCCGTGGAGGCCGAGGCGGGAGTTGAGTCAGGAGCAAAAATAGAAAGGGCAGAAGGAAAAATGACTATCTGCTATATCCCTCCAAACTGAGGCTTTGATTATCTCATCAAAGGCTTATCTGCCTCTGTCTTCTTTTAGATGTCCTGCCTGGAACTCCCTCCCCTTTCTCATCTGACAGACCCTTGCTCTCCCCCTCTTCAGAGCCCTGCTAAAATCACAGCTCCTCCAGGAGGCTTTCTCCAGTTTATTGCTACTCCAAATCCCATTTCGGCACTTCTGTGCCACTTAATAACTTAGTCTTGCAAGAATATGATAATAAGAAATTATTTTTATTAAGCATTTGCTATGAGCCAAGCGTTGTGTATCTACTCCAAGCGCTGGGGTAGATAGATACACAGTCCCTGTATTCCATGGGGCTCGCAGCCTAAGTAGGAGGTAGAACAAGTATTGAAACCCCATTTTACAGATAAGGAAACCGAGGCACAGGGAAGTTAAATGGCTTACTTCCTCCTATCTATAATGGATTTTAGTGTCCGTTTCCCCCGCTGGATTGTTAAACTCCTTGATAGTGGGGATCAGATCAACTAATTCTTATTGTACTCCCCCAAGTGCTTAGTACAGTGTCCCCCCAATGCATACTACTGATTACTCGATTGATTAAAGTCCCAGGACACTCTCTCACATGGATGCACGCCGTGAGGCCCAGATCCCTGGGAGGGGAGGGGGGTGGGGCCCACCAGTTTAGTGGTGACTCCAGATCAAGGGAAGAAGGCCATTCCTAGATGGTAAGCCCTTTGAGGACAGGGATCGTGTGTATTAATTCTATGATACTTGCCCAAGCCTTTAGGACCTAGTGGAAAGCAGAGGACACTGGAAGTCAGGAGACCAGGGTTCTAGTTTAGGCTTTACCACTTTTTTAAAAATGGTATTTCTTAAGCACTTACTATGTGCCAGGCGTTGTACTAAGCACTGGGTTGGTTGCAGGCTAATCAGGTTGGTCGAAGCCCCTGTTTCACATGGGGCTCACAACCAATCCCCATTTTACAGGTCAGGTAACTGAGTCTTCCCCATGCTTGGTACATAGTAAATACTAAATAAATATCCTCTTTATTGCAGTGTCTGATCTGCACCTCCGGTGAAACACCTTGATCTTGCCCAGACCCAAGACATTTAGATAAGATAAAGCCTAAAACGGAAATTTTTTTGATAGCTCATTAGCATTCCTCCCGGGATGGAAGCTTTGAACATTTACTAAGCAGTGGCAGGCGATCTCCCGATCAATTGATGATGAGAGATATAAGCACATTCACTGATAGGAACATTCAACCGATGCTTTGGATGTGCCTGCCACTGTGCTTGAATTCCCTTAGGCACTCAGGGGAATTCTTTCCTTGGGTTTCGCAAAGCAGAGGGAATAACATTCTTCTGACCCGAAGGGACAGAGTGGGGGCTGTTTTAGAGCTGTGAGGCCCAGAGAAAAGGCTCTTTAAGTGTAGCCTTCCTCAACCACAGAGAAACAGCGGCTGAGTTTGGTTAGAGGCCAAGCAAATCCATCGATTTCCCCAGGGAAAGGAAGTCACCCAGATGGTTGACACCCAAGCACTGGGCCGTGGACTGGAAATTCGACTTAGTGTTCAGGAGGCTTGCCTCCTACCCCAGGAGGAAGTGTACAGAAGACTCAGCGGTTGCCAAAAATAATATGTAACCTCTAATTATTTTCCACCACGTTCACTCTTAACAAAGCGTGTTCCCTCTGGTATCACATCATTCAACTACAGTCGTGCATGTTTCAATGCCCGAGTCTCAGTTTGGGATAGAAGTGGTCAGGGCCGAGGGTCCTGGGACCCTCAGGACAGAACACTGTCACCCAGTCGAATTCAAGAGACTCGCTATTCTCCTAGAGGAGAGGAGACATTTACACCCGCCCCTACCCCCACTCCGAAACAGACTTTTGCACCGCAGGATTTCCTGTCCTTATTCCTTTGGGCTCATCCTCATAGTAGTTAGAGTCTTTCTATCAGCCAGAACCCAGGTGTACGGGGCGCAGGGGGAGGGCAAATGATGAATGTTCAGGCAGACTGGTCTAAAAGAAGCAAAGTCACCGTTGGTCGGGGGCAACAGTTTTACCTGCCAAAATTGCTCTTTTTGTACGAATGGCTCCTCCAAGCCTGAGAAAGTCAAGCTTGGTAATGCCGATTTTAAATTTTTTTCTATACATTTTAAGTTTATAAAAGTGTACCCTCTGCTTGAAATAGCCCCAAGGCAAACACCCGAATGTAATTTCTATCAACCCCATCATTAAAGTACTAGGAAAGGAAGAGTAGCCAGAACCAGTGGCAATTAAAGTAGAAACCCCAGTGTGCTATCTCCTTGGTCTCCTCACTGGGATGCTTGAATCTTTCTTTACGCTTCAAGTTCACCGAACCTTCTTCCCTGTGGGCTTGAAGATATCTTTAATTTATTTAGAGAAAAAAGCATATCGAGATGTTTTTCTAGAATGTCTGCCTGCATCTCTTGGCAATCCCCAGATATCATAAGACTGTTCACAATGGAAGAGCTTGCAGATCCTCACAATACAGGGGGTTACTGGTAAGAAGACTTCAGGAGAGAAAGATTAATTTTTTTATGGCATTTACTCTGTGCCAGGCACTGTATTAAGCACCGGGGTAGATCATTCAATCATTGGCATTTATTGCCCGCTTGCTCCGCTAGTGCAGAGTACTGTACTAAGCATTTAGGGGAATACGATACAACAGAAATAGCAAACGAACACCTTCCTTGTCCATAATGAAATTACCTTCTATACAAGCTAGTCTGGATGGATACAGTCCGTGTCCTACATGGGGCTCGCAGTCTTAATCCCCATTTTACAGATGAGGTAACTGAGGCACAGAGACGTTAGGTTTCTGCCCAAGGATACGTAGCAGACAAGTGGCAGAATCAGGATTAGAACCCAGGTCCTTCTGACTCCCAGGCCCGTGCTCTATCCATTAGGCCATACTGCTCCTAGCTTCCACTGTTAAATGCCGCAGCTTCCAAACAGAGGGAGGAGTGGAGGAGGATGAATGTGAGGCTAGCAAAGAGAAGTAGCATGGTTTAAAAGCAACATGGCCTTGTAGAGCATGGGCCTGGGAGTCAGAAGGACCTGGGTTCTAATCCCAAAGATGTTGCCTCCTGCACCCCTCACCTGGCTGAGGGAAGGAATTTACTGAATCCCGCAGGAGGCTTTTGAGGAGGGAGAGACGGACAGGCACTGATATAAATTACAGGCAAAGGGATGCAACCGAGTTTTAAAAATAGGTACAGAACTGCTGAGGGCAGGAGGGGCTAACTCTAGTACCTAAGAACTTCGGGGGAGTGAATCTGGGAGCAAAAATACTTGCAGGTACGGTCAGTTGACTCTGCAAATCTCCCATCAGACTGAGCCCAGGTATGACCCCTTCCTTGAATAAATGATGGTATTTGTTCAGGGCATACTATGTGTCAAGCCCTGTTTTTAGTGCTGGGCAAGATACAGGGTAATCAGGCTGGACACAATCCCTATCCCACATGGGGCTCACCGTCTAAGTCAGAGGTAGGATAATTGAATACCTATTATACAGTTGAGGTAACTGAGGTATAGAGAAGTTAACTGACTTGCCCAAGGTCCCACAGCAGACGAGTGGCAGAGTTGGGATTAGAACCTAGGTCCTCTGGCTCCCAGACCCACGCTCTTTCACTAAGCCTCACTGCTTCCGGGAATCTTGCACTCACGCCCTCCCCCAAGTTAGTGGCACGGGGTGGCCATCATTCTGCCTCCCCCTTCCCTTGGCCACTTCTATCGGAAGTCCATCCAAAATGGCCCACACCAGCAAGGAGAGGCAGACAAAACACGGTGGAGTGGAGCCTGGGTCAGCTGCATCAATTAATCAATCAATCAGTGGTATTTACTGAGCACTTATAGGTTGCAGACCACTGCTCTAAGCACATGGGAAAGTACAATACAGTAGACTTGGTAATGCATGATTGCTGCCCACAACAAACTTACAGTCTAGACCGGGAGACAAACACCGGGAGACAAACAGTAGATAGGGATAGAGTAATAATAATGTGGGTATTTGTTAAGTGCTTACTATGTGCAGAGCACTGTTCTGAGTGCTGGGGAAGATACAGGGTAATCAGGTTGTCCCACGTGAGGCGCACAGTCTCAATCCCCATTTTACAGATGAGGTAACTGAGGCACGGAGAAGTGAAGTGACTTGCCCCCAGTCCCACAGCTGCCAAGTGGCAGAGCTAGATTCGAACCCATGACTTCCGACTCCCAAGCCCGGGCTCTTTCCACTGAGCCACGCTGCAGGAGGTCATCGGAGTTGAAAATTGAGAGGAAGTGGACAGAGGATCAATTTAAGGATGGAGAACGAGATGAAAGAGCTTCAGAAAGTTGGAGGAAGGGTCTGGGGTTTTATACCATGGAGGGACCCTCTTCCGAAGGCTTTGGGCTTTGAATTCAGGCATGAAATAAGCCAGTAGGCTTAAGCCTCAAGGAGAACCAAACTCGTTTTTGGGACGGGATGGGCAGAGGGGAGGGAGACTTGATATCAAATAAGAGGCCTTTTCAGGAAGAACCATGGCTCGATATTGCCAATAGCCTCATTTCAAAACATGTCAGCCTCTAGACCACTGCACCGGATATGAAGCATCCACTTTTTCCTTGCATCAGACTCTCACTGTGGGAGAGACGGCGTTCACAGCCCCGCGGGGATAAGAGTAGCAGGGTAACTCTTCAAACCACAATGCGCAAGGTGCAGCGGGAGATTGGAGGGAACTTATTTTTCCGTTGGTTTCTTTGTGACTGTTGTGGTTAATCATTCCTAGAACAGGAAGCTGGAGAAACCCTAGGTGTGAGACTTTTCAACACCCTTCCAGAGTCCAACTGATTATGAGAATTACCTAACAGCAATTTCGCGTTGTTTTCTTTGGAAGGGGCTCTCCCTCCTTTTCCTGAATGTCAATTTCGACAGATTCGATCTGGATTTATGGAAAATGCAACAAGAAAACTCTCGGTACCAAAACAAAGGTCTTTAATCCAGATGTATGCCGAGTCCCAATTACTATTATTATTATGTTGCTTTGTATCTACCCCAGTGTTTAGTACAGTACTTGGCACAGAGTAAGTGCTTAACAAATGCCATTATTAGTATTATCATCATTATTACGGTATTTGCTGAGCACTTACTATGTGTCAAGCGCAATTCGAAGAGCTGGAAATCCTTGAAAAACAATGATTCAAAGTATTTAATGTACTCATGAAATCTTGGAATAATAAAAACAATAGCAACGATAATAATGGTGATCAGGCTAATAACATTTGAAGGTATTTAAGTGGTTTTTTATGGTATTTGATAAGTGTTTACTAGGGGCCAAGCACTGCTCTAAGCACTGGGTTACAAGGTTATCAGGTTATTAAGCGCTTACCACTTGCCAAGCCCTGTGCTAATCACTGTGATGGATCCAAGATGATTAGATCAAAGTCTCTGTTCCCCATGGGGCTCACATTCTAAGAGGGAGAGAGAATAGCTATCAACTCCCTTTTATAGGTAAGGAAACTGAGGCCCACGGGTGTTAAGTGACTTTCACAGGATCACCCAAGAGACCGGTAGGGGAACCGGGACCGGAATGCAGGTCTGCTGTCTTCTCCTTTCATTTGCTCCTTCCACTGGGCTGTACTACTTGCTGCCTGGGAACCTCACAAATTTTTTAGATAGGGAGCCCCCTAAGGGACCGGGTCTGTGTCTAATTTCTACCTGTTTATTCTTTCCCAGCACTTAGCACAGTGCTCTGCACATAGTCAATGCTTAATAAATATTATCACTACTACTAATATTCCTATTATTATTTTCTTTTTGATTTTCATAACGCAGGCCATTTTGACAGCAGGAATCTCACTATATTACCAGGCCTATGGATAGCATTAATAATATAATGTTGGTATTTGTTAAGCGCTTACTATGTGCAGAGCACTGTTCTAAGTGCTGGGGTAGATGCAGGGTAATCACGTTGTCCCATGTGAGGCTCACAGTTAATCCCTATTTTACAGATGAGGTAACTGAGGCACAGAGAAGTTAAGTGACTTGCTCACAGTCACACAGCTAAGTGGCAGATGCGGGATTCGAACCCATGACCTCGGACCCCCAAGCCCTGGCTCTTTCCACTGAGCCACACTGCTTCTCTATTGCTGTAGGTCGGGGCACACCTGTAAAGCCATTTATCATAAATAGGCCGCTTTCCACTCAAAGCTACAACAAGCAACAGAGACTACCATACCCAGTGGCAACAAATAAAAACTTTCTTATCGCCATGGAATAAAAGGCAAACTGCTCCTAAAGATCTGGGCCACTAAAATACAATCTGACGGCACTCTGGGGAAATGTCATATAGCCCCACTAAACTCGGGCAAATTAATTGTCATAAATGTCATCCGAGAGGATTCTAACCCCTCCACCGACCGCTGATCATGGGGGAGTCAGAAATGCTCTTTGTTCTGAATGCTAAACACTGAGAAAATATATGTCCACAGCTTGGGGAAGCAGATGACATTAACCTTATTTTTTCTCTTTGTCTGCAACGGTAAGGCCATGGTGGTGGCAGGCAGGTAAAGTAACGTAAAAGGAGTCCCTTCCAAAACCTTGAATTAAAACTTCCGATCCATCTTGTCCCCTTCCAAACCCACCAGGGATCTTCCTCTGCCAAGGCCAAAGAATCCCAAACTCCTGGGGAATTCAGACCTTCTCGCCACACTGAATAAAACCACTGTTTTTCTTTGAACTGGAAAAACAGTTGTCAGATGGTTTCTTTCCACCCAGTGAACGTCCTCATTCAGTAAGTACCCCAGCAACCCGGTATTTCAGTGCCTTCCTTTAATTAAATCCCAAAGAGACAGTAAGAATTGTGTGGACCATGATTCTGGAATGGGGGAGCGAAAATCATATCTATTGAGCGCTTGCTTTGTGCAGAGCAATTTACTAAGCACTTGGGAGAGTACAGTATAACAATAAACAGACACATTCCCTGCCCACAAGAAGCTTACAGTCTAGAGAACAAGCTTACAGTCTGGAGGAGGAAAAGAGTCCCCCAGCAAGAGAGGTGGAAAAAAGAGCAAAATCCATCCAATCAATCACTCAATGGTCTCGATCAAGTGCTTTCTAGGAGCAGATCCCTTGTCTAGGCACTTGAGAGAGTACAGTACAATAGAGTTAGTAGACCTAATCCCTGTCCTCAAGGAGCTTACGGTCTCTGTTAAAACACTGACTCTTACTGTGGATATTATATGAATGGGGCTTTATTAGCAGACCCGGAATTAACTGAGCAATTTGACGACAATTAAAAAAGCTGTTCAGTTATTTTTATTGCTGTAGCAGTTTGGGGCTCTTCTTTTGGAGATCTGGTGGGCGGCTAGTCATTGCACATGACAGTCGATAGTATTTATTGAGCACCTACTGTGTATAGACCCCTCTCAGGGTCGCACCTACCAGTCTCGACTATGGGAGGGAGAGTCAAGCAGAGGCACTTCCATTCCTAGCTCAGGCAGTGGCTAGCTAGTGGAAGGCAATCTGCTACAAGTCAAAACTCACCTGTCCTGGGCAGCAGCGGCACGGGAGAGAGTCGAGGGTGGAGACTCGAGTTCGCTGTGCAGAAGGAGGCAATGGTAAACCACTTCCGGATTTATGGAAAACTCTACGGATACACCACCAGACAGATTGCAGATGGAGGTGGGGCGTTCTGGGAGAGAGGTGTCCATGGCATCGCTTTGGGTCAGAGATGACTCGATGGCATTAGACAAGACCGTGTCTAGAGTTTAATACCAGGCACCTAATGCGTGAAGAGCCCTGTACTGAGTATCTACTATGTGCAATCACTGTTTTGGCCACTTTCTGTGTGCAAATGCTTTTGTGCAAATCGTTGCCTGCTGTGTGTAGAGTACAGTGATAAGTGCTTTGGAGAGTACAACAGAAGTAAAGATACAACTCCTGCCCTCAGGTAGCTTAAACTCAGGTAGCTGTCTCTTGTTGGAATCAGAGACCTCAAATAATTGGAAGAGGCAATGATCCTACTAATAAACCTAAGACCTTCAGACCCCAACACTTGGCTGAGTTTTTAATTATTGTTTCCACTTTATTTTTACCTTGACTTGCCTGGGGTCACACCTGCATTTAATTTCGGACTACTGGCTGAAACCAGCAACACAGAGTCAAAACTGCTCGGTTTCCCCTGACTCTAGTGGAAACCAGGAAAACCACCAAGTTTCAGATGGTTTCCAGGAGCAGCGGGCAGAAGAGTTTGGCCAACAGAGCGTCCATTTGGAAGCCCTTTATTCTGACCCAGGATTCTCACCTAAATCATTAGTTTGTACCCAAATCTTTGAAGACCCTTTCCTACAGAAAGGATTAGGGTGTTCTCTCAATTCCTGGCACTTCAGAAGGAACAGGCAGTAAATAGATGATGTTGCTGGTGAGCATTATGATGATGATAATTATACTCTTCAACAGAGCATTCTTTGTCTCAAAACAAATATTTGCTCATTGTCTTCTATTTACTTTGCTTTCAGAAGATTAGTTACCAACTGGCGGATCACTTTTAGTGCCTCTTTATTATTAATTTAATACTTGTGGGGAGGAGGGGTTTGTGGCAGATATCACGTCATGAAATATTATTACTACCACTAATAATAATTGCAGTATTTTTTAAGGGCTAACTATGGCTAAGCACCGTAATAAGAGCTGGGATAGATAACAGCAAATTGGGTTGGACACAGTCCCTGTTCACAGAGGGCTCACAGTCTTAATCCCCATTTTACAGATAAGGATACTGAGGCCCAGAGAAGTTAAGTGATTTGTCCAAGGTCACACGGCAGACCAGTAGCAGAGCAGGGTTTAGAACCCAAATCCTCTGACTCCCAGGCCTATGTTCAATCCACTAAGCCATTCTGCTTCCTCCGTTCCTGTATTTCTGTGGATTCTGACTAGTATTGAGAACAGACACAAGATTCTCCTGCCTTATTAAATGCAAAACTTCTGAATCACCTGGCCAGATCAAAGAACAAACCCTCCTTAGAACATGTGGGGCTCACTTGCAGATGAGTCTTCATGCCTTAGAGTTGGATACACTCTATGGGTGGAAACCCTTTAAGAAAGAGGAAATGATATTATTAGTAGTAGTAATAATAATAATAATGTTTCTTATTCACTTACTGTGTGCCAAGGACTGTTATAAGCAATGGAGTAGAGACAAGATAATCAGGTCAGACACAGTCCCAGCCCTTCTTGGGGCTCTCATAATCTAAGAGGGTGGGAGAACAGGATTTGAATCCTATTTTACAGATAAGAAAACTGAGGAACAGAGAAGGCAAGTGACTCGCTTAAGGTCAAACAGTAGGCAAGTGGCAAACCAAGATTAGAAGCCCGGTTCTCGGACTGTCAGGCCCGTGCTCTTTCCACTAGGCCCCGCTTCTCATTTAAGAAGATTCTCGTGGAACCAGATTCAGGTAAGATGATGAAACATCTATAAATCAAAGAAACTGATACAGAGCATGAAATCAGGAATCTGAGGACCAGTTGCAAATGTGTTTCACAATTATTTGGCGGCAAAGTGAAGTTTACCTATTAGTGACCCTCCTCTTTGGATTTAAATTGTTCAAGACAAAGGGGACAAAGCAGTTCCTTAGAATGCATGTGTTGCCCACAGGTAGTTGTGGATGTCAGAACGGTATTTCAGGATGAACAGAACCGTAGGCTTGGGTCTTAAAAAATGCATCTCCTGAGGATATTCAATAAAGAGATTCCATCTCCAATACAAAAGAGCCCTTCTTCAGTGAAGAATCAGAGGCAGCATGTAAAATAATGATGGTGGTTTTTACAAGCTCTTATTCTGTGCAGTGCATTATGCTAAACACCAAGGCTGATATAAGATTAGGCACAGTCCCTGCCCCACATGGGGTTCACATTCTAAGAGGGAGGGAGAAGAGGTATTTTCTCCCCATTTTACAGATGAGGCACCGTGGCGTGGAGAAGTTAAGTGACTCGACCAAAGCCTCGCAACAAACAAGTGGTGGAGCTGGGGGTCTCCTGCCTCCTAACCCCACGTGTTTTCCATTAGGCCGTGCTGCTGCTTCTTACAAAAATAGATCCTATAAGAATTAACTGGTAATTGGGCTTCTGGTGCTATTTTTATTGGTGGTTATTGGCACCACACAATGGGCTGGAAAGATGCCGCTTCTGTCCCATCTAAAGGAGTTAAACTCTTCCCCTCTGCAGACGAGGCAGTGTAAGCATAGCCTGATGGGGCCTTAGAAGACCAAACCCGGAGAGGGCCGACAGTGTAATTCATTGCCAGGGAAGTGACCCATGACTGAAGATAAAGATGTAATTCAGAGGAGGAGGGAGGATAGCCCGGCTACAGCTGCTGAAGCCACCGGAGAGAGAAAAGTGCAAGTCTCCCCCCTGCTGTGCTCTTACAGGATTGCATAGGCCATCTATTTCAGAGCCTGGCAAGCCAAAAAAAAGAAATTAGTGCAAACGGGACCATGGTTGCGTGTGATTTTCACATCCGAGGGAGAAAGTCCCAGCGAAATGGAAAGGAAGAGCCCTTATTTACACTTACTTTTTCTCATTATTTCCCAGATAGCAGGGCTTCATACCTTCATCTCACCTAAACTTTCACTGCCATTTTGCCAAAAATAATTTATTGTTTCGCCTTGCGGTCAAGTATTAGAATTCCAAAACTCAGTTAACGATTTACATGTGTAAAGTATACATTTTTCATATCCCACTTAATAAAGTTCAGCAAATAACCCTAGCCCCCCTCCAGAAAAATTGCATTTTTGTATTTTTGTCCTTCTCCACACTCTTCTTTCTTAGCTGCTTCTTCCCAACATTTTTTTAAATAGTATTTCATAAGGGTTTACTACGTGCCAGGTGCTGCACTAAGCGCTGGGGGAGATACAGGCTTAGCACGTTGGACTCGCTCCCTGTCCCAGATGGGGTTCACAGTCTCATTACCTATTTTGCAGATGAGGTAACTAAGGCACTGAGAAGTGAAGTGACTTAACCAAAGTCACACCACAGACAAGTGGCAGAGCTGGGATTGGAACCCAGGTCTTTCTGCACCTTAGGTCTGTGTCCTATCCTCTAGGCCAAGCTGCTTCTCAATGGATCACGGTGCTTCTCAGTTTGAGAGTAATGAAAATAAGTGATCTCGATTTCAATAAATTCTTGCGTGTAGGTTAATCTCCTTGTGGGCAGGGAACACGTCTACCAACTCTGCTGTATCGTACTCTCCCAGGCGCTTAGTATTCTGCACACAGTAAGAGCTCGATGAATAAAACTGATTGACTGAGATCTCTATGGAGGAGTCTGGACTGTCTGTTTCCCTTCCTGGCAAACCTCCTCATCTCTCTGACTCAGTTTCCCTACCTAAAAATTCACTGTGTGGTACCTATTGGAATGACTGTTTTTGAAGTACGTATGCTAGAAAAGGACTAAGAGCTGAAGGAGAGTGACTTGAATATAAGCTCCTGATGAAGGAGTCCCCCATCAGGAAATGAGTGAGCTTCATTCCTGAGGCTTCAGGACTGGGTATCTACACAGAGGGATTAATGGCCGTGCTAGCGGCCTGCACGATGCCAGCCCTCTCGTTCTTGCCAGCTGGTTCAGAGTGCAACGAGTGAGTCAGTGGGCAATGGTGCCACAATATACAAGGCCCGCATACAGGCCTTGCCCTTGTTGGCAGCTACAGGCAGGAGGGTGAGTGGAACTCTGGGAGTTGGAGGACCTGTATTCTTATCCCACCTCTGCCACTTGCCTCGTGTATGACCTTAGGCAAGTCACTTCACTTCTCTGGGCCTCAGTTTCCTCATCTGTAAAACGGGGATTGAATACCTGTTCTCCCCTTCCCTTAGACTGTGAAATCCCCCTTCTCATCACCCCGACTCGCTCCCTTTGCTCTACCCCCCCTCCCCGCCCCACAGCACTCATGCATCTATGTACATATTTATAATTATAATTCTATTTATTTTTATTGGTGATGTGTATAGATCTATAATTCTATTTATTTATAATGATGCTACTGATGCCTGTTTACTTGTTTTGATGTCCATCTCTCCCCTTCTAGACTTTGAGCTCGTTGTGGGCAGGAGTTGTCTTGATTCGTTGCTGAACTGTACTTCTCAAGCGCTTAGTACGGTGCTCTGTGCACAGTCAGCACTCAATAAATACGATTGAATAATTGAATGAATGTGAGGCTGTGTTTGACCTGATTGCATTGTACCTACACTAGCACTTAATACAATCCTTGATATATAGAAAGTGCTTAAAATATTATTTCATTATCATTATTGTTAATATTTTGTTAGCATTATCATTAATGTTATTTTATTATCATTATTGTTATTATTATGTCTCCTGAATGCCAGAACATCACTCGCTACTGGACCTACTAGACTAGTTTAAGACGACATGGACTGTGAGCCCTCTGTGAGTCAGAGATTGAGTCCAACCTTACTATCTTGTGTCTACTCCGGCCCTTAATACAGTGCCTGGCATATAGTAAGCGCTTAACAAGTATCATTTAAATAAAAAGAAAGCGGGTTGTTAATAGGGAACCAGTGAATAAGCAACCACGGAGGTCCAACGCTCAATGAATAATTAAACACGAGAAGAGACCAGAATTAAACATTTTAGCTCAACTCAGTAGCACTGAGCAAAGATATATTGAATCCCCAAGGGCAATATTTAACCTAACAGTGAAGAGGAAAGGAAATTCTTTTAATTTTGCCTGCGATATCGTGTATAAGTGACTCTTTATATTTGATTCTTCCTTCTGAAGAGCTGTTAAAAAGGTCAAGCAAACAAGGGATTCTCTTAAAAAAAGCAAACTATGAAATGCCCAGTCGCCGAAGCAATAATTATCTAGTATCCACGTATCAGTTACCGAAAGACATTGGATAGAATGATCCATCATGAAAGAGTGTGATTAACTCTAAGCAAACAAGGGGAACGAGAAATTAAACGATGCTTCTCATATCTGTCAGTTTGAAAAACATGTTTCAGAGACTACCTGAAATATGCAATCCCATTATTAGCGGCTCTCCTGGAAGCACAGCTGTGGAAAGCATGCAGCCAAAAAGTTCCTATTTTATCAAAGCTCTGAGATAGAGAGCTGCATTCTCTGAGGTTGGAGACAAGCAAGAAGGCCATATTTTACCCACCGATTTTGACCGTTAAGGACCAGTCCTTTCCCCCATTTTCCAGGCAATGGAGGATCATCCGTCGGCATTTCATCTGAGAATCTCGAACAAGAGGGATGACCTGCCAGCCCATTCCCACTCACCGCCCCTCATATTTCCACCTTTTTGGGTCCCAACCGAACAACTGAGGGATTGGAGACGGAAGTGGCTGAGGATGAAAGAGAACTAAATTTTCTGCCCCATAATTATTTGCTTCCGAGTATCGGACAGCTCCTGGTGGTTAGTTCAGAAAGCCATCATAGGCAAAACGATGACTAGATATCCTCCACACCCACAGTTCCGGTGGACCTTCACTATGTTCGTACCCTTAATGTCCCTTCCTATTTTCCTCAAGATCACCATTCTCCTCTCCCCAGTCCTCAAACCACAATGTGACCACGGCATCTACCCATAAATAGGAAGCTTCTCCCAACCTAGGCAAAGTAGTTCTGGCTAGGAATTATTCTATCCAAGAATTCCTCTCCCCACCATGGGGCTTCAACCAAACCTACACAAACGCAAAGATCCCATTTCAGCCCGGGGCTTGGCAAAGCCCAGCTCCTGGAATCTCCTCACTCCTACTTTGGAGCGAGAGATCCCTGTTCCCCACATCCCCTCCTCTAAAGCTAAATAAACAGCATGACCTACTGGATAGAGCCAGGGCCTGGGAGTCAGAAGGACCTGGGTTCTAATCCCCACTCCGCCACTTGTCAGCTGGGTGACTTTAGGCAAGTCACTTAACTTCTCTGTGCCTCAGTTACCTCGTCTGTAAAATGGGGATTAAGACTGTGAGCCCTATGCCGGACAGGGACTCTGTCCAACCTGATTATCTTATATATGTCCCAGCACTCAGAACAGCGCTTAACACATAGTAAGCAAAAAAATAGTAACACCTTTTATTATTAATAGTAGTATTATTAAAAACAATAATTTGAAACGGGAGAACAATGATAGTGACAACTCCATAGTTTGAGACACATTGTCTTCCAACTGAAACCTCTCTTTTGTCCCCATTAAGTCCCAAAGGTTTAGGGCTAGCATGACAAGTGATGAGACTAATAATCGTGAGTTTTGAAAGGAGATGACATTCTGAAAATTTCATTTTAGGGAAGAGGAGGAAAGTCTGAAAATGTGTCCCCATTTTTCCTTCTTGTCTGCACACATACAAAGTTCTAAAGAATTCCCAGAGCCTCAGCTAGATTTTACTTAGGAGCAATAATGCGATATCTTCAACTTTTATATGTGTGCTACTTTGTACAGTTCTGGTTGTAGGCTGAATGTGGAGATGGAGGTTTTCGTTATTGGAGGATCCATCGCGGTGGTGGATCTAATTAAGTAATTAAGAAAATGCATTTCCTCCCTGTTGACCCTGTCCTTTAAAATGGGTGAGATTATCCAGGTAAAGACCATCAGCCCCCGTAAACCTTAATGGTGTGTCCAACTTGATTACCTTCTATTTACCCAAGTGCTTAGTATAATAAGGATAACAGAGGCATTTGTTAAACACTTACTGTATGCCAAGCACTGCGGGGAAGATACAAGATAATCAGAACAATCTCAGACCCATGTGAGAAGCAGCGTGGCTCAGTGGAAAGAGCACGGGCTTTGGCGTCAGAGGGCATGGGTTCGAATCCCGGCTCGGCCACTTGTCAGCTGTGTGACTTTGGGCAAGTCACTTCACTTCTCGGTGCCTCAGTTACCTCATCTGTAAAATGGGGATTAAGACTGTGAGCCCCACGTGGGACAACCTGATTCCCCTGTGTCTACCCCAGCGCTTAGAACAGTGCTCGGCACATAGTAAGCGCTTAACAAATACCAACATTATTATATGGTGCCGACAGACTAAGTGGGAGGGAAAACAGGTATGTAACCCTTATTTTAAGTTCCCTATAGGCAGGGAACTTGTCTGCCAACTCTGCTCTCTCCCAAGCATTTAGTTCAGTGCTTCTGCACGCAACACTGCTTCTCTAAGTACAGTGTGCGGCCTTTGCACTTTTTTTTGCCGATGAAAAAGAAAGGGAAATCTCAGTTCAACCTGGGATATCTGTATGATCAAGTTCTTGCCACGTACTACAGGAAAGGACACCCTTTATCCATGCTTGGAGATGGAATTTTGATTCCTTCATCTAAGACCCCGAAAGTGAGAGGAGTAGGCAGAGGAAAAGTCACTTTAGCAAACTAAAGAGCTCACAGAAGGGAAACAGAATTCTGTTGTCTGATCTTCACTCTGGCATAAATATTTTCAAATTCCGCTCCAGGAGAGAGAACTTGTCGTCCATTTGCCATGAGGAGATTAGGACGGTTTGTTGCTTTTGTTTATTGACAAGAGAGTGGGTCATCGGGGCTTGATGAGGTGAACCGGAGAGATAAACAGAAGGGCCGGGAGGATTAGACAGTGACACCCTGGAAGCTGGACTTTGTGGTGGGTGAGAAGGGTGGGTGCCCTCTCAAGAAATTTGAAGTCCGTTGATATCAAGGTGCACAGATCCTGGGAGATTCATGTTTTGCCCTCTCCAGTTATGGTGGGCCTGGAAAACAGAGCTCTGTCTCAGAACAGACCTGAAGGGGATGGACAGTTGAAGATGATAATGAGTCTATCAAAGAAATCATTCAGAGAATTGTTCAAAAACACACTTCCCGCTCGGAGCAAAACTCTTTTCGAGTGAAAGTGCCATGTTCCCCACCCATTGTAGAGACTCCTGGTTTGGATGAAGCATCAGGAGTGTGCAAACTCCTTCCTCCTTGGCCAATGCTTATTAATTCATTTATTCATCAATAGTATTTATTAAGCACTTACTGTGTGCAAAGCACTATGCTAAGTACTTTGTTAAAGTATTTTGTTAATGAAATGTACATCGCCTTAATTCTATTTATTTGCTATTGTTTCAATGAGATGTTCATCCCCTAGATTCTATTTATTGCTATTGTTCTTGTCTGTCCGTCTCCCCCGATTAGACCGTAAGTCCGTCAAAGGGCAGGGACCGTCTCTATCTGTTACCGATTTGTACATTCCAAGCGCTTAGTACAGCGCTCTGCACATAGTAAGTGCTCAATAAATACTATTGAATGAATGAATGAAAGTACTTGGGAGAGTATGCTATAACAGAGTTGGTAGACATTTTACCTGCCCAAAATGAGCTATGATTTTTAGTGTTTATTTAGCACTTGCTATGTGCCAAGCACTGTGCTAAATGCTGAAATAGAGACAAGATAGCAGAATCAGAACCAATCCCTGCCCTTCATGGAGCTCACAGACTAAGAGGGAGGAACAGCAGAGATCTAATCCCCATGTTACCAGATGAGGGAACTGGGGCACAGCGGCAAAAGATATGTGGTCATGGGTTCGAATCCCACTCCACCACTTGTCAGCTGTGTGACTGGGCAAATCACTTCACTTCTCTGTGCCTCAGTTACCTCATCTGTAAAATGGGGATTAAGACTGTGAGCCCCCCGTGGGACAACCTGATTACCCTGCATCTACCCCAGGGCTTAGAACAGTGCTCTGCACATAGCGCTTAACAAACACCAACATTATTATATATGTCCTGATGAACAGAAACTAGCAAACTAACATGGAGGACAGAGGAAAGGTTCCGAGATAAGAGAATGGATCCCAGACCAGGGAGATGTTATTTTCACTGTCATCGTTCTTTTCTTTCACCTCATTATCATCATTTCCAAAGCATTTATCCCCTTTCAGATGAGAATGTGTGGGAACATCCCGGGAAGAGGCAGGAATTCTGGGATTTGGTGTCCTGGGAGAGGCCCTTCAGGGGTAGGAGTGGGTAGACAGGGAGAAGGCAGGGGGTCTTCAATTAGAGTTTGGGTCACTGTGGGGAGGGTGTGTGTGTATGAGAGAGAGAGAGAGACAGAGAAGAGAAAGAGAGAGTCCCTGAGGCGGGGGCAAGGGATTCTTGAAGAGAGAGAATTTTGGGAGAGAGGTAAAATGCCTCAGAATAAGAGATGCTTCCCCAGAGGAAGGTTATCTAGAGATGTCTGAGAGATCAAATAGAGGGTTGTGTGAAATTGACAAGAGGCTGGGAAGTGACAAAGTGGTAGAGGACAGGCCACTTGGCTCTCTTGTGGAGGGAGAGTAATGAAGGTTTGGAGATAAGATTTTGATTAATCTCTTGATGAGTGGGCCATGAAGGGATGGGTGCCTCCAAAGGAGACATTGGATCAGCAACCCGTCCATGACAGAGTCTCCAAAGCCGCGGCCTGTATTGCTGAAGTGGAGGAACCAAGGATGATGGAGATATTGGGGGTTGGGGGAGGGATGTCTCTAGACTATGCCAGGGAAGATGACATAGGAGACTAAAGCTTGAACATCTTTATGGAGTAAGGCAGGAGAGACCAAAGAGAAAGTTGATAGGGGAAGAGCAGATTCAGTTGGCGCGAGTGGTAAAATGGCAATACTGAATGAGGTAACTGAGGCCCAGAGAAGTGAAGTGACCTTCCTAAGGTCACAGAGCAGACAACTGCCCTTCGTATCATAACTAACTCAATGGCCTGCCGGGTTCCAAGTTAGTTATGATACTAAGGGCTTACTAAATGCCAAGCGTGGTGCTAAGCTCTGCTGTGGACCCAAACAACAGCCCAGACACATTATCATTATCACTAAAATAATAATAATTACTCATTATTTCTACTACTACCTGTCCTACGTGATGAGGCTAAAATTTACTTACCTCCAAAAGGAACTCAAAAACCTAATACTCTCGCCAGTGCTTAGTACAGTACTTATCCCTCAGGAGCCTTCAGAAGCAGCATAGCGTAGTGAATAGAACAAGGGGCCTCGGAGTTAGAAGGTCATGGATTCTAGTCCCGGCTCTGCCACTTATCTGCTGTGTGACCTTAGGAAAGTCACTTCACTTCTCTGGGCTTCAGTTACCTCATCTGTAAAATGAGGATTAAGACTGCGAGCCCCATGTAAGACAGGGACTGTGTCCAACCCGATTTGCTTGTATTCATCCCAACACTTAGTAAAGTGCCTGACACATAGTAAGCTCTTAACAAATGCCATTATTATTGTTATTATTAGGCACTTAATTAATGGTACTTACTGAGCATTTACTCTGTGCTGAGCATTGGAAGAGTACAACAGAGTTGGTAGACACATTCCCTGCCCTCAGTGAGTTTACAGTATAGAGGGAGAGACATATATAAATACATAAATTGATATAAATACATAATTCATATAAATAATATAGGTGTAAACTTACAGATATGTACGTAAATGCTGCGGAGCTGAGGGTGGACTGAATGCCAGATGTCCAAAGGTTACAGATCAAAATATATAGACAACGCAGTCGGAGGAGGGAGATTGATTGGAAAAAAAGGCAACAATCGGGGTATAGATACTATCGATTGATTGATTAAGTCCAGTAAGCCTGAACTTTGGAAAGTCACGCTGAGCAGTGGAAATGAGCTTCCTATAACAGTATGAGAAGGAAGGAAAAGGGAGAAATAAATAGATATAACACTGGAGCATACAAAAGGTAGAAAGCAATAATCCCTATTAATTGTTTTAAATACATCTGGGAAACAGCTCGCGATTGAAGACTGAACACTATAATTAGTTTATTAATCCTACTGGAGACTTTCTGCCCCACTATCATGATGGAACTCAATGCTCCTGGCTAACTAGAAGAAAAATGTTATGGAAGATCAAAGAGTTATTATCAAGTGTGCTGTCTGAGGGTTAATATATAACTGAATTTTTTATATCTCTGAATTAGGACAATGAATTTAACCAAATAAAATACGGGCAAACATTGAGAAAAAGCCAACAAGGGAAGTTCATAGTCTTACACCAGATTCTAATCCTATTTCTCAGTTTATTCTGGAAGTGGGAGAATTATGCTTTTCTGGGAAGGATATTGTAACATCTGTATCCTGGAACCTCTCAGTAAAATATAAACTGTACCTACTGCTAGATAGGTATATCTAAAGTCAATCATTGGTCATTAACAAACCTGATTATCTTGAATCCACCACAGCGCTTAGTGCAACAGTGGGCACATGGTAAAAGCTTAACAAAATGGCTGTATTATTCTTCAGGGATTACATGCAGGGTACATGTTATCCAGATGTTTCCCTTCCACAGAACTGAACATGTCCAACTATAGTATGATCATATATTCATATGAGTGTGGGATTCCGACAGAGGAGGAAAAGCAGCAGCTCACAGAGACCAAAGCTAAACACAGAAGTGTTAGAGAGAAAGGGAAATAGAGAGCAAAGCAGCTGAGTCTTTCAGAAAACAGTCCAGTGCCCTAGACCGTGTGCTCTTTATGCAAAAAGACAAGAGGCAGAGTTCAAAGTAAGATCCATTCTCTCCAGCCCCAGTGTTCAGGGCCAAAGTGCTGGCCGGGAGAATTTTCTGATCGAATGACTGACATTTTCAAATAACCTTTAATTAAACAATATAGGCATACCGAATTCCACAAGGCCCCGTCCCCTTTTCTGTCCTCTCACCACTAAAATGCAGTCCTTGGAATGCTGAACGCCAACAGGAACGAGTCACTGACTTGTCAATCCTGAAACTGCACTCTCTGCTGCCCTGCCCTTTTTTTCAATGTATTTTTTTTTATAATGCTTACTATGTGCCAGGCACTGTTCTAAGACGTGGGGGTAGATATGAGGTAATCAGGTCCCAAATTGGGCTCATAGTCTTAATTGCCATTTTACAGATGAGGTAGCTGAAACACAGAGAGGTTCAGTGACTTCCCGAAGTCACACAGCAGACAAATGGCAGAGCTGGAATTAGAACCTAGGTCCTTCTTTCTTCAAGGTTCATGCTGTGGCCATCAGGCCACACTGCTTCCTTTTGACATGAATAGAATTTACCTTGCCCATTTACACTTAATCTGATATTTTTAAAACCCCCAAATTTCTACCCTTTACTTTTGCAGGCCTAGTTAAGAATTCCAAATCAGATATGTGCATGTGTGTGTACATGTAAGTGTGTGTGTGTGTGTTTGTGTTTGTTCCAGTTACCCAAGTCTACTAGAAAGACCAGTTATTTGCACTAATGGCTTTAGATCACTGAAGTCAAATTGGGCAGATCCCAAGAAACCCATCCAATTTTGTTTGAGTAGCCCAACTTTCAATTATCTGAATTAGCCTTCTTTACTGATTGAGTATACTATTAATATATAATAATGTTGGTATGTATTTATTAAGAACTTACGATGTCCAGAGCACTGTTCTAAGTGCTGAGGTAGATAGAGGTAGTAATCAGGTTGTACCACGTGAGGCTCACAATTAATCCCCATTTTACAGATGTGAAGTGACTCGCCCACAGTCACACAGCTGACAAGTGGCAGAGCCGGGATTCAAACCCATGACCTCTGACTCCCAAGTCCGGGCTCTTTCCACTGAGCCATGCAGCTTCCCTAATATAGATAGATAGATATAGATATAGATATATAGAGATATAGAGATATATGTGTATATATACTATAACATATATGTGTATATATACTATATACACGTGTTCCATTGCATAGGCAAGAAAAAGTATCATCATCCTGGTGTTTCTTCCCAAGGAGAAAGCCCAAATTAGATCACTATGGGCCGTTGAGGAAGAGTCTCGATTATGGCCCAAGAAAGTGTCCTGAACCAAGAAGGGAATGAAAACAAAGTGGAAAGGGCAGTGAGAAGGGTACTGCCATGGGCATGGGGCACAGCTGAAAGGGGACTCCTGTGAACATTGCCAGCAGAAGGAATTTTTAAGGGCTAAATTGGCACAGTTCCAATCTATTTGGAATGGCACGGGGCTGCTGATCCCGAGAGATACTGCAAATAGAAACTGCATTGACGTGGACCGGGACCGTTTTCATAGGTACCCAAAGTGGAATGGAGGATCACAGATTGGCCTTTCCAGTCTCCCCAACACTTGCAGATAGAATCTCACTGACAGTAGGCCCAACTTCAAAAAAGGACAAATGTACGTGCTTGAGCAGATAAAGTGTGTCTATACAGTGTGGTCTATTTGAAAGATCAAGGGACTGGTAATCAAGATACCTGGGTTGTAGACCAAGCTCTGTCATACTATTCTACTGTGCGACCTTAGGCAAGTTGCTTAACAATCTGGTCATCATCCTCCATCAGTAAAATGGGGATAAAAATAATCACTGCTGTAAACCTTACAGAAATGCCGCTCCCGATATTGGACGTGAATTGGAAAAATAGAAGTCCAAGATAAATGTAAGGAGATAGCATAGACGTAGCATGGCCTAGTGGCAAAAACCTGGGCCTGGAAATCAGAGGGTATGGGTTCTAATCCTGGCTCCACCAACTTGTCTGTTCTGTTATCTTGAGCAAGTAACTTAACTTCTCTTTGCCTCAGTTCCCTCATCTGCCAAATGGGGATTCAATACCTGTTCTCCCTCCTTCTTAGACTGTGACCCTCATGTGGGACCTGGTGATCTAGTATCTACCGCAATGCTCGGCATAGTGCTTAGCGCATGCTAAGTGCTTAACAAAAACTACAAATATTAACATTATCATCATTATTATCATTATCCTCCTACCAATTCAGAATAGTCAGTCACAGAATAAAGGAAGCGAATGGGGAAACTTCAGGGGATACAAAGTCCTTTGAGTCTTTGACCCTATCATGAGGTCATGGGCAAGCCATGTTACTTCTCTGTACCTCAGTTATCTCATCTGTAAAATGGGAATTGAGACTTTGAGCCTCACGTGGGACGGGGACTGTGTCCAACCTGATGTGCTTGTATTCAGCCCCGCGCTTAGTACTTTTCCTGGCACGTAGTTAGCACTTAACAAATGCCACTATTATTATTATTATTATTAGGTCTTAAGTAATGAAGGGAAACAAATCCAGGGCAGTGGGTTTGGGGATCCCTTCAAGAAGAAGATGACTGACATTGACGGGTCAAACGAGACTGTAGTGAACGGACTGCATGAGAAAACCAGGCCCATGGTCCATTTCCAGTAGCCAACAGGTATTACCTCGAAGAGACCCTCCCGTCAGGGGACGGGTGTACGTGTGCGTGTGAGGGAAACAGTCTTTTTCTACGAATTTCACTCTGCCTCCAGAGTGCCCCAGCTCTTCACCGTCTCGCTTCTGCCGCCGAGCCCATGGTGGGCTATGGAAATGGGTGGGGGTGGAGGGTCTGAAGGGAACACCCACCTCCTAATTCAGTTAACGATTGCAGGAAGTGGTTTGTCCGTTTAGAGGTCGTCCCAGCTCCGAGCCCTTCTGAGAAATGAACTTGCAGTTCTTTAAAGATAGATTGCGCAAAACAGCCACAATTCCCCAGCGAGAACTTCCAGAGAAGAATCGAAATGCCCCTTGCTGCAGCTGCCTGATGGACCAAACTAACCCCCAGTGACCCAGGTCTCCTTTGCAAGTTCTTAGGTTTCGTATCTGCAGTGAACAAATTGTAGTCAGGGAGGGGGCTGTCGAGCCGGGGGCCGGGGTCTGCCAGCTGCCTGTGTCATTTATTTTCCATGGAACCGTAACTGTAGCTTCCACCTCACGTCTGCGTTTTCCACAATGATGCGATTGATCAAGGGGCTCGCGGAGAGCCGAGGCCTCTCTCCAAACCCTAGGGCATTAGTTCGGAGGAAACAGGTGGCGGGATTCAGGATGGAGTGGGGAGACCTGGTTGAGAGGATAAATAAGTAACTGGCACCAAGATGAAAAAAAACCCCAAAAAACCTCTCCTGGGAAATGGATCCCTTCAGACGGCATGCCCTGGCTGGGTTCCTCCTAGTAGAGGCAGGTGAACCAGAGCACAGAAGGACAGAACAGGAAGACAGATGGGCACCACTGTCAGCTTGGCCAACTCTCTTTTGGGACAACATAGAATCTTTAAAGCCAGGCCACAGCACTCCTCATCTTCAAAGACCTCCTGAAAGCACATTTCCTCCAGGAAGCCTTCCCAGATCAATTTCTCTTTCTCCATAGGTTACTGTCCCCTAACTGCCACTTCAGCACTTCGATAGTACTGACTATATCACTTCCTAACATAGAGATTTTTATGCCATAGAATTTAAGCACAATTTATATATTCATTCATTCAATAGTATTTATTGAGCGCTTACTATGTGCAGAACACTGTACTGAGCGCTTGGAATGGACAAATCGGTAACAGAGACAGTCCCTGCCCTCTGACGGGCTTACGGTCTAATCGGGGGAGACGGACAGACAAGAACAATAGCAATAAATATTTACCTCAATACCTGACTCCCCTGCTATGTTTCAAGCTACCTGGGGGCAGGGATCATATCTAATTCCTCTATTATACTCTCCCAAGCACTTAATATGCATGTTCAAAATATTATCGATTGGTTGGGTTTCCAGAATGTCAATGAGAGTCTCTGACAATGAATGGAAAGCCTATGTTCTCCGAAGACAACGACGACTTCAAATATGCTTCCTAAAATTAAGCTTTGGCTTTTCTCATTTGATTCAGATAAATTTTGTTCCAAAGGTTTAATAGAGAAAACGTTCAATCATTGCGCTGCAGAACTTCTCAATTTTTCCTTATCATTCCCAACATTTCTCACTTGAAATTATTTTCTCCTTTAACAAAGATGAAAACCAGGTCAAGAGGAGGCTAAACAGGCTTCTCGAGACCCCATTGTTAGGCAATGGGGGAGCAAGGAGATTCGGGAACAATTAATGGTAGCATTCCTGAACATTTCAGCCATTCACATAAATCATTCCCACGCCTCATCATCAGCATACTTACTGAGCGCCAGCCAAGGACTAACACTGTTCCAAATGTTTGGGAAAGTCTAACACTTTAGAAATTTACAATCAGATTCAAGCCAAGTGAATGATCTGGAGGGCAAATGCCAAAGATGTCCTAAAGAAGATCGTTGCCCCATAATCTCCTGCTTCTTGGTGAGAATTCACTCGCGTTCAAAATGGTGAAAGGTGCCGTGGCCCAAGAAAGGAGAAAACAATGCAGATGCTGGGACAGGGATTGAAGTGAGAAGAAGAGTAATTCCAGAAGAACAAGATGTCCCAGGCTGGTCCCACTGGATTGTAAAGCTCCCTGAGGACAGGGAACAGGCCTACTAATCAATCATTCAATCAATCAATCAGTGGTATTGAGCATTTACTGTTTGAGAAATTGAGAGAATACAATAGGATGAAGTTGGTACACACATTCCCTGCCCTCAAGGAGCTTAGAATCATCAGGGGGAGACGGGTATTAAAATAATCTATAGGTAGGGGAAATGGCAGAATAAGACGATATATATGTAAGTGCTGCGGGGCTAGAAGTAGAGCGACTATTAAGTGCGAAGCATTAATTGGGTGGGCAAATAGAGGCTTTGTCTGGGAAGACCTCTTCTAAGGCTTTGTAGATGGGGAGAGTGGTGGTCTTTTGGATATGACGGGCGAAGGAGTTTCAGGCCAGCAGGAGAATGTGGGCAGAGGGTTGGCGATGAGATAGATGAGACCAAGGTAAAGTGAGTAGGTTGGTTTAAGAGGAGTGAAGTGTGCTTACTAGAGCAGTTAACGGTCTAGAAGAAGCAGCGTGGCTTAGTGGAAACAGACGAAACAGCACGGGCTTGGGAGGCAGAGGACGTGGGGCTCCGCCACTTGTCTGCTGTGTGACCTTGGGCAAGTCACCTCACTTCTCTGGCCTCAGTTACCGCATCTGTAAAATGGGAATTAAGACTGTGAGGTCCACGTGGGACAATCTGCTTCTCTCGTATCTACCCCAGTGCTTAGAACAGTGATTGGCACATGGTAAGCGCTTAACAAATGCCATGATTAGAATTATTATTATTATGAAGACTGTAAACTCCCCTTCTAGTCGTAAACTCCTCGTTTAGACTGTAAGATCGCTGTGGGCAGGGACCGTGTCTACCAACTCTGCTATACTGTACTTTCCCACTATAGTATATTATAGTGCTCTGCACATACAATAAGTCCTCAGTAAAGACAAGTGGTTGTGCAGGCTGGATTATAGTAGGAGATTAGGGAGATAAATTAGGACTTGACCGGCAGGAATCAGAAAGGTGCTGTGCAAACTACATTAATAATGGCTTTTTTTCAAGCACTTGCTATGTATTAAGCACTGGGGTACATACCAGATAGATCAGACACAGTCCTTGTCCCACATGGGACTCACAGTCTCAAAGAGAGGACGATCAGGGATCACCCCCCTTTTACAGATGAGGGAACTGAGGCACAAAGAGGTCATGGGGTTTCCCGTGGGATTAGAACCCAGATCCTCTGACTCCCGGGCCCGTGCTTGATCCACTAGGTCATGCTGCTTCTCCAGTTTCCTTCCCACTCCCTCTTGCAAGTTGGTGCAAAGCTCGTCTGCTGATCTCAATGGAAGGCTCCATCGACATAGAAGATTGTAGGGACTCGGGAGTTACTGAAATTATTTGAACGCTAATTTAAAATTTTGCAGGGATCCACAACTCCAATAATTGGGTTCTGAGTGGTTCTGCTGGGAATGAAACATGGCTCAGTCTGATTTGTAGGGAGGGTACAGGGGGCTGCCTCGTATTCTGAATTATCTGTGCATCTTAAAGAAATTGTCTTTCAGACATCTGCAAGAAAAATGGCCACTTACTTAATGAACTGTGAAAAGATGAAGCAGGCATTTCTGTCCTATTGATTGCTGAATACTGTGTACACAATAACACCCTCCATTTTATGGGACATTTTAACCAGTGTGATACATCCCATAAACTAATCCAGCAGTGGGCTACGGGAGACTGGGCTGAAATATGTGGGTTGCATAAATCAGCTCCGCAAATGGGACTCTTCAGTTAGTTCAGCTTCCACTTTGATAATTTACAGCATAATTTAGAGCGTTTTTCTCTCCTACTGCGGGAGAACAGAATTGACCGCATAACTAGGGGGAAATGGATGCTGTCTGGTAGAATTCTTTCCTCCTTTCAGCATAGTGAGGGCACAGATGCCTCTAGTCTCTTACCCAGCTAAGCAAAGAGAATGATCACTTCCAGCATCCGGTGACCCACTCTCAACACTTCAACTGGCATCTCGTGATACCCCAGGCCAAGAAAGTGCTGGGATGTGAAGTCTCAAAAAAAAAAAAACCTCCTGTAAAGAGCAATGTTTTCTGTCACCCCCTCCCCGGCCTGCACTTTTATCACGTAATAGCAATTTATTCAGTCTCTGCCCTACTGGGACGATTTCCTCTGCAAGTCTGATGATGATTGACTTCTCCCATTGAGAACGTCTGCCGAGCCACTTACCGGCTGAGTGACCATGTTCAACATCTCTGTGCCTTAGTAAAGAAATCATCAGTAAAACGGGAATGCCAAAACCCTTTCTCCCTCCCCTTTGGACTTGAAGACCAATGCGGAACAGTTCTCATCTCTGGTATATATATCCCATTGCTCAGCTCAGTGCTTGGCACATAGTAAGCACTTCACAAATACCGCGATTATTATTATTGTGTGGACGAATTCATCTACATTAGACCACTCTCATCCTGCCAATCATATTCCCTGTGGGCACGGCGTGCCAAGAGCAAGTAGGACCCACTGAAGTTTGAGGTGACCATAGCGCCATCCCTAAAAAGCAGCATGGCTTAGTGGATAGAGCAGGGGTTTGGGAGTCAGGAGGTCCTGGCTTCTAATCCTGGCTCTGCCACATATCTGCTGTGTGACCTTGGGCAAGTCACTTGACTTCTCTGGGCCTCAGTTACTCATCTGTAAAACAGGGATTGAAACTGTGAGCCCCTTGTGGGAGGGAATGTCTTCAACTTGATTTGCTTGTATCTACCCCAGCGCCTAACAAGTACCATAATTATTGGTAATTGTTATCCCTGGGCTGTAATAACATGACCCTGGCAGGCAGTTGCCCTTGTAGCCATTCAAGTCTCTGCCTGCCATGTTAGCCAGCTATTTTCTAGATTCCTACAGGGCCTATCTGCCTCACAGAAAGCCTTAGATGGCTCTTTGCTCAGAAATATTCACCACTGATAGACCAACCCTAATAAGGGGATTGCCCTTCTGACACATCAGGGATTATTACCCAGATGTCCTCACTCCCGGAACCATGCTCCTTTTTAAATATGTATATATATTTTTATATATTTATAGTATTTGTTAAGTACTTACTCCGTGTCAAACCCTGTTCTAAGCATTAAAGTAGATACAAATTAATCGGACACAGCCCCTGTCCTGTCAGGGGCTCAGTCTAAATAGGAGGAAGAACAGGACAACTGAGGCACAGAGAAGTTAAGTTACTTGACCAAGGTCACATAGCAAGCATTCGGCAGAGCTGGGATTAGAACCCAGTTCTTCTGACTCCCAGGCCCGTGCTCTTTCCACTAGGCCATATTGCTTCTCATTTCCCTCTGGAGCAACAGGAAGGTGACTCCGACAACAGCAGCCCAGTCAGTCTTTCTCTCTAGGCAAACCCACGTTTCCTCTCTCAGAAGGGGCAGTAGGTGATTCTAGTCCTGGATTCTTGTTTCTTAGCATTCCTGCTGCCCATAATTGGGATCCCTGGATGAGAGGGAACATTCTAAGGGACCCAGGAAGTCCTCCAGCAGAGGCAAAGAGCAGAGCCCTGAAAATAAGCTGCAGAAGAATGTCAATAACTGTCAACAACTGAATACCGTTTTGAAAGGTATTTGTTAAATGCTTACTAGGTGCCAGGCCCTGCATTAAGTACTGGAGTAGATACAAGCTTATCAGGTTGGACACAGTCCTTGTCCCACTCAGGCTTCACAGTATTAATGGCCATTTTACAGATGTGGGAACTGAGGCACAGAGAAGTTAAATGATCTACCCAAATTCACACTGCCGACAAGTGGTGGAGCTGGGATTAGAACCCAGATCCTCTGACTCCTAAACCCATACGTTATCCACTAGGTGACCCTGCTTCTCCAATTTCCTTCCCAATGACGATTCACACCTCTTAGCAACAGCACCTGCGTGCCTCATTTTTAGTGGACATTCTGGCTCAGATGCGCAAAGCAATTAAACCACCTCTAAAACAAATCAGATTACGGACCGGGAAAAGTTTCATGAAAAAATGGAAAATGCAAATGGCAGTACAGGTGCTGCGTTAGATCGTAAGCTTATGGGAAGCAGGCACTGTGTTTACTCCTGACACAGCGCCTCTGCACAGTGCAAGTTCTGAGAGGATTGCCAACAGATGCCTGATTAGAAATCAATCAATCAATGATAATTATTGACCATTACTATGTACAGAATTCTGTACTAAGCACTTGAGAGAATACAATAAAGCAAAATTAGCAGATGTGTTCCCTGCTCATAACGACCTTGCAGTCTAGAGACCAGTTTACAGTCTACGGTTGAGCTTACGGCCAATAGTCTAGGAACAGCTTCAAGCCGCGTTGGTTTTGAATAATTCCGTCCTTCGGTTTGAAGACGAAGCTTATGATGGTGAGATTACATCCACGAGCTCGTATGTCACTGACAGAGAATCTCTTGCACATCTTCCTTCTGTGGTCATGGAAATATAGTCCAGAACGCTTTCTGGTCCTTTGCCATTCTGAGTGAACATTGCTCAGATATTAAGCATCCAGTGGCTCTGGTTTACCTCACCCAAAAAGTGATCAGACTGTGGAAGTCTATTTTCTTAGGATTTATGGTTTCAGGTTGGGAAAAGAAAAGGGGGAAAGGTACAGCCTACAGACAGATGAACGCAGAATAGTTTTTACAGTAGTGGTGATGGTTTGCAATGAGCCATCCACACTCTTTCAACAGATCTTCCTGTTCCCAGAGAGAAATCACTCTCTCCACAGTCTCGCACCCTGGTCCTCAAGTCAGAATTTGGGCCCTTGTCCTAATCCCAGTCTGTATGAAGAACCAATTTTTCCCTGGAAAACTTCTCAAAACTCCCCTTCCCTCCTTCCTCCTCCATTCTCCTGCCAGGAGACTGAAATCTCCATTGTAGTGACTCACGACTACAGAATAATATTAATAATAATGACAGTATATGCCAAGCACTGTTCTAAGCACTGAGGTAGATACAAGGTTATCAGGTTGTCCCACGTGGGGCTCACAGTCTTAATCCCCATTTTACAGATGAGGTAACCGAGGCACAGAGAAGTTAAGTGACTTGCCCAAAGTCACACAGCTGACAAGTGGCGAAGCCGGGATTAGAAGCCCCCGACCTCAGACTCCCAAACTCATGCTCTTTCCACTAAGCCGCACTGCTTCTCTAAGAAGCAGCATTAGCATGCAGAAGAATGCACAGAAGAATGCACTGGCCTGTTGCTTCTTTTCAAGAGACAGACATCTCTCAATTGCCAATCTGTAGAGTTGCCAAATGAACACTCTCTCCTACCCAGGAGCAAATGAATCAGAAGAAAACTATTTCCATTTTTCCACCGTGTCTCCTTAGGAGAAAATGTTCCAAGGCAGGCTACAATCTTCTTCATCTTTCTTCAGTAGTGCACTGTCTGGCCCAGTGTGGGAATTTTGTGGTGAGAGTAATGAATGAGAGCGTTAGGACCTGGATTTAAAAATTCACTGGATCGTCATTTCAGACTGCCAATTCATTTACACAGGGATTGGGTTGGAAGGCCCCAAGCCTGAGTTTCTGGGCGTTTCTCAGGGCATTCTATGTGCTGGACTGGCATCAGATGCCCCCGCCCTTCCCTCCCCCCCACAGAACTGTCTAAGCAGCCTCCCTGCCTTTCCCCTGGACTCCAGAGAAACCCGGTGCTCTATTTATTGTGGATTTCCTGGAGTCATAACTGCAGATAAACAGCATCCTGTGGCTACGTGACACATTTCCAAACACAATTCCCCCCATTCAGTCAGACCCCTTCAATCTTGACCGCGGAAAGGGAAAAATAGGTGTTTCCCAATGTCTGTGTTTGGAACAGATTATAGATAGGTTGTGCAACTAATGCCTCATAGATACCACTTGTACACACATCCTGCCCTATCTATGTCGTCTACGTCGTACCCGTCCCACACGGGGCTCACCATCCAAGATTTACTGCTCTTCACAGCGTAAGTAGTCATAGTAGTAGCGGTTATTGTAAAAGGTATTTATTAAAAGCCCATTGGGTGCAATGCACGGTTCTAAGCACTGGGGAAAGTAAAACAGAAGCATCAGCGTGCTCTTTGTCCACAAGTAACATACATGGCACTTTGCAGAGTGCTTCCTTGAGTGTTGAGGAGATTCACCTGAAGAGAAAAGATAAGGATCCTGACCTTAAAAAACTGTATATCTGACAGGAGAGGCAGGCTAGGTCCCAATGCACAAACTATTCGCTAGCCATTGAGGATTAAATTGGTGAACAAAAATGCATAAAATCCAAAGAACACACCGGGAGAAAGGTGAATAGGGGTCTACACAAGGGCTGAGAGGAAAAAGGTTCAGGTGGGAAGATTCATGAAAGAGGTGCTTTGCAGAGCAACCGCAAGGTGGTTTTTGAACTCCATTTATCGCTCATGGAAGAAGTGGAATAAACCAGCTTCTGCTCTACCTTCCAGCAGGAGCAAGGGAAGGTGATAAAGGAGATAAAGAAAAGGGTCCACAAGAGTTAGACTCTCTGCCCCGCCCAGCTCAGCTACACCTTTGAAGTTATCAACTGTTTTGGCTTAGACTTCAAAGGCCCTGCCTAGAAAGCCTGACCCTTAATGATCTGGGATCTGGTTCCTTCACAACTTTCTGCCTGGAACTCTTTAGACACTTCAAGGATGCCCCTTGTCTCCTCAAAGATCCTTATCTTGTTCATGCTGAGGCATTGGTTCAAGGAATGATTGTTGCAAATCAGACCCAACTGGGATGCTTTTTTTTTTTTTTTTTCTGATCAGCATTTCAGGAAAACTACATTAGGGGTAATATATCTTGATTTGACTGAAGGGTTTGAGGTGGTGCTTCAGCGAAATTTACTCCCCACATGAATTCAGATTGACTTGAAGAAGAGCATTTTTTCATGGAACGCATGCCTCCAGAAGGACCATGACAAATAGCGGTGTATCCCGTAGGAAGGTCCACAGACAAAGGGATGGAGGCCACCTTCTTTATGGTTTCCATGAATGATTGGAAAGTAGAAATAAACAGAATGTCATTATGATTCATAGGTGACAATTAATTGAAAAGGGAAATATCAGCAAAGGGCAGGGACCTAGGTAGACTAGGAAGCTATCCAGAGAGGCAGCCTCTTTCTGGTGTAGAAATTTGGTATGAGCCCTTATAAATTTCTACTCCCAAAGTTACATGATATCCAGGGCAACTTAGTTCAAATTGGGCATAGTTCAAAGAGGGTGGCACTTTGGGGGAAGGGCCAGTGGTCTGAGATCCAAGGGAAACGACAGGAAAGCAAGAGAAAGAAAAAGGAGGAGGAGGAGGAGGAGGGAAAAGAGTGGGGTGGAAAAGCAGACACACTGAGAGGATGAGAGAAAGAACGGGGAAGAGAGCGGGGAGAAAGGGAGAAAGAGAGACAGATCCAAGCAGGGACAACAGGCCTAACACACACGGACACACACTAATTCACACTTGTCCAACATTCACTCTACCCTGTCAGATTTCACCAGAGAGGTTTGCTCAGGAGATCTAAGCAACACAGGAAGCCCCAGACAGCTCTGGGAAGAAACTACCCCCATTTCCTTTCTCTAGCTCAGAGCCCTTGAATACCAGGTCACTCCCAGCCAATCATACAGCAGGGCTCAGTGGAAAGAGCCCGGGCTTAGGAGTCAGAGGTCATGGGTTCTAATTCCGCCTCTGCCACTTGTCAGCTGTGTGACTTTGGGCAAGTCACTTCACTTCTTGGGGCCTCAGTTTCCTCATCTGTAAAATGGAGATAAAGACTGTGAGCCCACGTGGGACAATCTGATCACCTTGTATCTCCCCCAGCGCTTAGAACAGTGCTTTGCACATAGTAAATGCTTAACAAATGCCACCACTATTATTATACAAACAGGGTGAACCCTCAACTTCTTGTAACACTATACTGGTCCCACTGTGCAGATAGGAAAGCTGAAGTACTAAGCGATTGATTAGCCTGGAAGGACTGGGGGCTTGAGAAGAGTCAAGAATCCCTTTCATAGGGACTTGCTCAGCTTCCAAGAAACAAAGAGTAGAACCCAATTTGAGCTTCACTTAATTTATTATTATTATTAATAATAATGGTACTTGTTAAGAGATTACTATGTTCCAAGCACTGTTCTAAGTTCTGGGATAGACACAGAGTAATTGGGTTGGACACAATCCCTGTCTTACATAGGGCTCATGGTCTTTAACCCCATTTTATTCATTAATTCATTCAGTCATATTTATTGAGCGCTTACTGTGTGCAGAGCACTATACTAGCGCTTGAAAGTACAGTTCAGCAATAAATTTTACAGATGAGGTAACTGAGGCACAGAGAAGTTAAGTGACTTGCCCGAGGTAACACAGCGGGTATGTGACTGAGGCAGGATTAGAACCCAGGTCCCTCTGACTCCCAGCCCCATGCTCTATTTACCAAGCCATTCATCAAGAGCTTGCAACTGCTATTCTGACTTTAACCACTGACAGAATTTTGTTATTGAGCTTTTCTCCAACATTTACTGACAGCTATGGAAAAAGAAGTCCTAAATGGCCATTTTAGAGAAAAATAAACCATGTGTCTTAGTAGTAAGGGCAGTTATTTGCACAGAGTAAGCGCTCAATAAATATCATCGATAGAATGATTGAGAGTGGGAATTTTTCTTTGACCTCTTGTCTTCAGTTCAACATAGTGCTTGTTCCTCCTGAAATTTTGGGCAACTTATCTGAAGGTGCTTAATAATAATAATAATAATAATCATGATGATGTTGGTATTTGTTAAGCACTTACTATGTGCAGAGCACTGTTCTAAGCGCTGGGGTAGATACAGGGTCATCAGGTTGTCCCACGTGAGGCTCACAGTTAATCTCCATTTTACAGATGAGGTAACAGAGGCACAGAGAAGGTAAGTGACTTGCCCACAGTCACACAGCTGACAAGTGGCAGAGCCGGAAGTCGAACCCATGACCTGTGACTCCGAAGCCCAGGCTCTTTCCACTGAGCCACGTTGCTTCCCCGAGCACGCTTAATGAGTTTGTAGTCTGCTGGTCCTGGCTAAGCCACCCTTTCAGACAAATTCTTGACTTTGTGTGTTCAGTGCAGCCAACGGGGAGAAACGTGTTATTGTGGGGTGTTAGATGGCAAGTTCCTGCAGGGCAGAGAACATCTCTTCTAACTCTGTTGTCCACCCAAGCTCTCAGTACAGTGTTCTGCATGCAACAGGAGCTCGATAAATACTATTGATTGATTCATTAATTGATCTCTTTATTCCTGTCATACAGCATATCACTGTAAACCACTTGAAGGAAGGGATTGTGTCTATTGAACTCTTCCAGTCCCTTAAAGCAGTACTTTGAACACGATAATTAATTTTAACGTCTGTCTCCCTCTGTTAGACTGTCAGTTCCTTGTGAGCAAGGATCATATCAACCAATTCTATTGGATTATAGTTTCACAGTTGTACAGTGCTCTGTCCATTGTAAGCGCTCAATAAATACCAATGATTTATAGTCAGTGCTCAATAAGTACCATCGGTTGATTGATGCCGTGTTATAAGCTTTCGTAGACGACGGGTGTGTCAGGATTAACAGGAGATACTGCAGTGGAGGTCTGAGAATCATTCTCAGCTAATCCCAGCTCCACCACCTGTCTGCCGTGTGACCTTGGGCAAGTCACTTAACTTCTCTGTACCTCATTTACCTCATCTGTAAAAAATGGTGATTGAGAGTGAGCCCAACATGGGATAGGGACTGTGTCCAACCTGATTAACTTTGTATCTATCCTAGTGCTTAGGACAGTGCTTGACATATAGTAAATGCTTAACAAGTACCATAATAATAATAATTATCATTATTATTATTATTTGCGGTAGTGACCGCAAAGGCCACCCTCAGTTTTAATAGCTTTCCAATTACACAGAGACCTCCATATCATTGACTGGATAGGCCGCTTACTTTGCTAAGGCTTATTTGTTCTTTTCATGAAATCCCTTCCAGCTATCTTGGTCTTCCAAGTGTTTGAGGTTAAGTGATCCTCTACTTTCCAAATAAGATAAAAGCATTAATAGCGACATTCGGCAGCTAAACAAAGGTATTTTACTTGCTAAATTCAAACATTTGAGTGTGATTTATGCCTAGAAGGTGATTAATAAATATTATAAATAATAAATATTATTCCTTTATTTAAGAGCATGGCCTATGCTCTTTCCACTAGGCCATGCTGCTTCCCATACTTTCACTGCATTGCAAATGCCTTTATCTGGTTGTACCTTTGGGGTTTTATTATAAAGATGAAAGTGAGTGTGTTCTAAAAATGGATTTGAGCCTTAAAATTTAAGAGAAAAGCCCAGCCGAGAGACTTGAATGCCGACAGGTTATAAAGAAACACAAACCAAGTGGAGACTGAGTTATTCAGACCAGCACCCTGCAGAAAGGCTCTCCCAATATAATTCTGGAACAAAGACCCAATGTTTCAATCACTGAAGCGCTGGGAAATCATTTCCTGCATCTTTCTTTAAGTCATTAGACCTAAGCCCCAAAACAAACACATGGATGGCTAGGAGGGAAAAGAATCTTATTCAATTCATCTCACAATCATGTAATTATTGGTTTTTTTAATGGTGTGTGTCCACAGAGCTAACAAAAAAATGTATATATCTGGGAGAGAGATTGGGTTGATAGTGAATACAGATAACAGATTGTAAGAAGGAAAATGGAACTCACTGGAGTCTGTGGGTCACCAATCTTACTGAAAACTGAATATGCCCGAGGCAGAAGTGTGGACATGACATGACAAAGCTTCTTTATTCATAGAGAATCTTGTTGACTTGGAACATAGAGAAAATTTTCAAATGCAACATGCTTGTGGTTGGGTTTTTTGAACATGCTCACTCAAGGGCATTTAAAACCAGGAAAGGGTTTAAAACCAAAAGTTCAACTTGCTTTCTGATTCAATACTCGTGCCTGATTTGGACAAAATGAGAGTTAGAAACATTGAATAGGGAAACGTCTTTTGAGGAAGACATTTCAAGTACCCAATGAACAGGGTGGTCAAGTAATACTAAATTTCTGGGCTAGATAAGCCCTATTTTCTCCCCCATCTCCACTCATCAGTCAACCAGTGGTATTTATTGAGCACCTTCTGAAAGCTGAGCACTGAACTAAGCACTCGGGAGAATATATCAGAGGCAAGACACAGGTACCCCACCTTCAAGGAGATTACAATCTGATAGGGGAGGACAGACAATAATTATTCAGAAATAGCAAAAACATGAGGGAGAATAAAGATAAAAATAGAAAGCAGAAATATATCAAGATGAAATAGGTGAACGAACACATAAATATGGTAACATTAATGAATATGAAATATACACAAAATATGAAAATAGATTTGAAAATGTCCATAAGTGCTGAGGATAAGAATAAAATTCATAAATGCTAAATGGGCATTAGGTTGTCCTGGATAGGGTGATTGTGATTTAATGGTAGAAGACTTCCTGGAGGAGCTGGAATTTAGGAGGTCCCTGAGTGATTCTGCCAGGTAAACGCAGCCTGCCAGTAATCTGGTAATATCCTCGTGATTTAAGGATAACACTTATTCCAACAGTTAGTTCACCTCTGGCAACATAAATTTTTCCTGATATTGTTTCACCTTATTTTGCCTTTTGAGATAATATAACAGAGTCTATTTTCTGGGCCCAGAGAATTCCACCATTTAGAGATCATTGTTATATATGAAAATGAAAAAAACAATCAGTTCACCAAAGGTAGACCACCAACTGGGGGCACCAAAGGAAGAGCACCTACTGAATTAAGCACTTGGGAAGATACAATAGATGTTGCAGACCCAGTCCCTGCCCTCGCGAAGCTCACCATCTAACGGAAGCAACAGACACAAAATATGCAGTGTGGAGTGAACAGGGAATGTGTCTACCAACTCTGTTGTAATGTACTTTTCCAAGTGCTAATACAGTGCTCTGCACACAGTAAGTGCTCAACAAAATTAATTGATTGCTTAATTGAGGAAAAAGAGAGGTACACTTGATTATTGTAAGAGGACAGGAATATGGATATGTGAATAAACAAGTCCTTAAATAGTAGTGTGTGTAAATCTACCAGATTGGCTGAGGTGGCTGAGATCATCGTTATGAAGATATGACCTGGGGAGAAGAAACTTTATCAGGGAAATCCTCTTGGACAGAAATGGATTTCTGGAGGACTTTGAAAATGGGAACTATCCGGAGGGAAAAAAGTATTTGATTTGAATATCTTGAATTGGCCCCAGAGCTTAGCACAGTGCTTGGCTCATTATATACCATAATTGATAAAAGTGCTTCTTTCATACCATAATTAATTAAAAACTAAAACCCCTCCTGGTTGCCTTTCCAAATGTCCTGTACTATCCCTGTATTAACCTCTGACCCTTCTGATACATATTCTTATACAAACCATTTCTAGCTTCAAGGACTAGAGGACAGGAAATACACAGATTCTGTTGCTCACGCCAGAAATGTAATTGTCTCACTAGATAACATCTTCAAGTGCTCTTTAAACCAATAAGGATGATTGTTCCATCATCAGTGTGGGTGTGGAGTGCTCCTTGAGTAGGTTTGTGGACTTGATTTAGGAATAACAATCTTAAAGAAACTGTCTCCTCCTCGACACTTTATGTGTTATACTCTGAATATGTCTCATAGCACTGATTGGACAGATAACATCTCCAGAGATGAATTTTTCTATATCCCTTAGAGCCCAGTGTATTTCCAGATATTCCAGCCAGGACCCACGCGCTTCTCATTTTGAAGGTTTATGGTTAGGTTGGCAGGCTATAGCTAGTCACTCATTTTATGTTCGGGATGCTGATTGACCCAGCTGCCTTTAGACATGTGTGTGTTTGTGTCTATACTGGAAAAAAAGTAAGACATCAGAATGTTTTCTTCTTCCCTTCCTCATCCAAGATGGCTGCAGGGTCTCTGATCGTCCTTTCAAGTCAATCAATTCACCAGTGAGCATGTACTGAGTACACAGTTCTGTATTTGGGAGAACACAAGAGAAGAAGCAGTTCACAACCCAGGGTGAATCTTATTTCCTTATTTTTGCCAACACTAACTCTGACCCTAGGCCTTTCCTTAGGTTATTTGCCCCCCCAAATTCCAGTTTCCTCAGAACCAGTGTGGTAGAGCCCTAGAAACAAGAAAAGAATTAGAAGGAAGTCTCAGGTGCCCTTTCTTCCTTGTAGCTTCAGGTGTGGATTCCCAAGTCCCATGCAGTGTTCTGAGGTTCTTGGGGTGGCCCGATTCTGTCCAGCCCATTGCTATCCCTGAGGAGTAGAGCTATGGCAGAGCTAGGATTAGAACCCAGATTTCCGGTTCTCAATCCCCTGGCCTTTCCTCTAGACCTTGATATTTCATGCTTGATTTAGTGACTTTCATAAGTTCATAACCGTTTTGCTTTCTAGACTGTAAACTCGTTGTGGGCAGGGAACATATCTACCAACTCTGTTGTGTTTACTCCCCCAAGAACTTAGTAAAGTGCTCTGCAAAGAGGAAGCTCTCAATAAATATCTGATCATTTCAGGAAAAATCTAGCTCAGCAAGTATTTCTCAATGGCAAAGACAGGCACGAATGTCCGATCATATGCATAAATCATCTTCATTTCCCCATTAAGAAGGCAGCATGGTTTAATGGAGAGCTGGGTTTTTTTTTTCTTTTTTTGTTTTTAATAGTATTTCAGTGCTTATTATGGGCCAGGCACTGTTTTAAGTATTGAGTTAGGTACGAGGCTTTCAGTTAGGCACAGTACTTCTTCCACATAGAGCTCACAGTGTAGGATAAGATACTTGTTCTCCCTCCCTCTTATCGATCAATCAATTAGTACTATTTATGGAGGAAAATTCTCTGCCAAGCACTTGGGAGAATAAAATTGATTTAGAAGTCTCCATTTGTGCCTTCAAGGAGCTTACAGTGCCAAGTGATTAGATTGTGGATCCCTTGTGGGGCAGGGACACGGTCCGAGATCTGATTATCTTATATGTATCCCGCTGCTTAGAACTAGCGAGCATTTAATATGTATGTTTTTTTTAGCATTTTGAAATGATAGAAAAATTGAAGGTATTGTTATTTTCACTGATCTGCTTCTGGCTAAACTGCTGCTATCGAATCCCGTCTTCCACCCAGGTTTCCGTTCCGTTAGCCCCCAAACCTAGCCTCTCTCAGTAACCCAGTTTTATGGAACAGCCCCCTCTCTTAAGTGCTCTGAGAGGGAACACATTACACCATGGACAGAAAATGCGGAGCTCCCAGGGCAGGGGAAGAAGGAGCAAAGCTCTAAAGTGCCTGCCATTAGAAATGGCAATGAGCATAACTGCTGGATCATTTGCAGCTGCCGGCGGAGAATTTGATATGGTGCATTGCAGTCAAGTTGAACTTACAGCATCCATTAGTTTTCAGCAGGGGCTTTTCTTGCAGACTGTCTATAACCTCCTCCCTCTCCCCGTTCTCCCACCCCACCCCCCTGCCTACGTAGCCGAGACTCCACGGGAAGCTTGTCTATGAGCCGGTAGTGCCCATGTCCCCTTCAGGTATGGATTTCTGACAACGATCACATCTTCGGATGATTGCCTTTGGGAGACGGAGCCCGTTTCCCAAAGGGAAGCCGTAACTGTAGAGAGCAAGACGAGGAATCCATGATGCAATAGTTCTCCATCAGGAAACTATTGTAGCAAGTCTGTATGGCAACTGGAGGATTTAGGATGAAATTCCTCTGCAGGGGGCATTTTCCGGAAAGAAAGCCCTTTGATTCTAAGGGAATGTGGCCAGGCATGGGATAGATCAGGTCGCATGGGCACCGTAACCCACAGCTGAAGATCCAACAGGAAATGAGGATCGCAGGCTCTCTCACAAGGGTTTCTGAAAGGGAGGAAAATGAATGATTCAAATCTGGGCCTAAAAGAGAGATGATGAACACACACTTGGCGACTTTTCTGATCAGGAAAGGACTCAGAGGGCAACGTGTGGAGAAATAGAATGTTAATATTTATAAACAAAGGTGATTGTGAATTGTGTATGGTGGGGGGGGGAAGAGGGGCACAAGGGGAGAGAAAGGAATCTGAAAGGCAAGCCAAGTATCCCCAAAGAGGAAACTTCAGAAGCACAAAGTCTTCTCAACTTTTAAAAGGTTGGAAAAGCCGAGATTGTGATTGCAGCAGTGATTGTTGTGAGTGACAAGCTCTGAGCCATGAGGAGCTTGAAACTCTTCTCCTCTACTGAAACTCTGCTCCCCTACTCACGATGCCTTATCCTTCTTGTTGCACTTGTCACCGTCCTTATTTCTTATGTTGCTTTGGGGTGGTTCAATCCTTCCCCCTGTGTCCCCTTCTCTACAGTTTATTCTTAGATCAAGCCTCGAGGGCTGCAACAACCTTTATCTACCTCTCTTCCATTTGATTTTCTAAGTGCTTAGTACAGCGCTTTTCACAAGGTGTGTGTTTAGAAGAAAGGGAGCAGAAGAAGTGGGGGGAACTCAATATTTCAGTCAGAAAACATTATGCTTTGAACTCTTTGATTGGAAGGAAGTACGTTATAAAGCTCTTCCCAGGCAGAGCCTATGTCTTTTAACTAACTTAGATGGTGCCAATAGGCTGGATGGTTGGAGGGGATTGTGGCTAGGTTTTTCCAGAATGAGTGGAGGGGATCGTTTTTATTCATTCAATCGTATTTTTTGAGCACTTACTATATGCAGAGGGCTGTATTAAGTGTTTGGGAGAGCACAAGAAAACAACAGACACATTTCCTGCCCACAGTGAGCTCACTGTCTAGAGGGGGAGACAGACATTAATATAAATAAATAAATAAATAAATAAATAAATAAATAAATAAATAAATAAATAAATAAATAAATAGATAGATAGATAAATAAATAAATAAATAAATAGTTGTTAACTGCAAGCTAGCTAGCTACCTAGGTAAGAAGAACTGTAGCCTAGTGTAAAAACCACGGGCCTGAGAGTCAGAGGACCTGGGTTCTAATTCTTACTCTGCCACTTGCCAGCTGTGTGACCTTGGACAAGTCTCTTAACTTCTCTGTGCCTCAGTTTCCTCATCTGTAAAATGGGGATTCAATACCTATTCTCTCTCATACTTAAACCGTGAGCCTCATGTGGGACAGAGATTGGACCCAACCCAATTATCTTGTGTCTTCTCCAGTGCTTAGTACATTGATTGGCACATACCAAGAACTTAACAAATATCGCAGTTGACATTAGCAATCTAATGACTTCTTGGTCGATTAGGGTGACGGGCATGCCGTCCAGCTGGGGGACATGGGAGGGCACCCAGGATGGGGGTCCAGCCACACTTCTCAGACCCTGAGGAAACTCGGATTGGACAGAAACACTGAACTTTCAGGATTCAGCTGCGTCTGGGCAGACTAGGACCAGAACTGATGCTAGTCTGAATCAACTTCAGACTACAGCCCCTGTTCACCAAGGGCTCCATTATAAGGGGAGAAATTCAGTGGGTTCTGGGAGGGCTACCCCGTCTAGGACCATCTTCCTTCAAATATAGCCCAGGTCTTTTTCGCAGGAACAAACAGAATTTGAATTTTATTGTAGGACAGGAAATGAACCCTAATCACAGTCCAATTGGAAAACACAAGTAGTTGTGTGCTTTAATCAAAAAGATGAACCCCAGATAAATCTGAACTAATTCAACAAGTCATAATTGAACATTTATGCCTTCTGGTTTCTTCCCCTTGGCTGGTGATCAGGATTTGTTTTGGCAAGACTTCAAGGGTCACAGCACCTCGCCCTTAACTGAGCCACTCTGAGCTCAAAGTTTCGCCTTTCATAAAGCCAAAGTACATAAGGCTAAAGACACTCGGACACCCAGACAGACACAAATTACAGCTCCTTTAGACCCCAGCTCGGGTCTGATCTCCATTCAAGCAGACATCACTAAGGAAAGGAATGTCCGCCTCGTGCCATGGCTTCGATCGATCCATCAGTGGTATTCACTGAGCACCTACTGTTTGCGGTGCACTGTCCTAAACGCTTGGAACAATACAACGCAAACAAGTAGTAATATTTGTTGCACCTTTACCATGTGCAGAGCACTGTACTAAGCACTTGGGAGAGTTTAATTCACTCATTCAATTCAATAGTATTTATTGAACACTTACTATGTGCTGGAATGTACTAATGTACTAAGCGCTTGGAATGTACAAATCGGTGACAGATAGAGACAGTCCCTGCCCTTCGACGGGTTTACAGTCTAATCGGGGGAGACAGGCAGACGAGAACGATGGCAATAAATAGAGTCAAGGGGAAGAACAGTATTATAACAGATTTGGTAGAAATGGCCCCTGCCCACAAGGAAGTTACACTCTAAATGGGAAGACAATGTAATAGAGTTGGTAGACACTAACCCTAACCTCAAGGAACTTGTAATCTCTTGAGTGAAACGTGTGGCAACCTAATCCAAAGCAGATTGTCTGGAAAGGCAGAAAGACCCTCAGTATTCAAATTCCAAAAGGTTTACTTTCCAGGTAACCTGTTGTAGGTAATAGAGAGCTTAGTTCACAGTTTCTCTTTTTTTTATGGCACTGAAGTGCTTACCATATAATAATGTTGGTATTTGTTAAGCGCTTACTATGTGCAGAGCACTGTTCAAAGCGCTGGGGTAGATACAGGGTGATCAGGTTGTCCCACGTGGGGCTCACAGTTTTAATCCCCATTTTACAGATGAGGTAACTGAGGCACGGAGGAGTTAAGTGACTTGCCCACAGTCACACAGCTGACAAGTGGCAGAGCGGGATTCGAACCCATGACCTCTGATCCCAAGCCCGTGCTCTTTCCACTGAGCCACGCTCCTTCTCTAGCATATGTCAAGCACTGTTCTAGTTGCTGGGGTAGATAAAATATAATTAGGTTGGACACAGTCTCTATCCCATATAAGATTCATAATCTAGATTGGAGGGAGGATTTAATCCCCATTTTACAGATGAGGTAACTGAGGCATAATCTTGTAAAGGTGGCGTCTTGCTGCCCCGTTATGTGCATTCTAACACAGCCCATTTCTCTTTTCTGTAAGCCCGGCTGATCTATCACAACAATAATAATAATTGTGATATTTAAATGCTTACTGTGTGCCAGGTACTTGTATTAAGCACTGGAGTGGCTACAAGTAAATTGGACTGGACACAATCCCTGTCTCACGTGGGGCTCAGAGTCTCAACCCCCATTTTACAGATGAGGTAGCTGAGGCACCGAGAAGTGAAGTGACTTGCCCTGGGTCACACAGCAGACAAGTGGCAGAGCCGGAAGTAAAACCTAAGACCCTCTGACTCCCAGTCTCATGCTCTGTCCACTACGTCATGCTGCTTCTCATCCGTTGCTGCCTCTGAGCCGTCCACTGCTCTACCGTATCAGTCGAGATTTTGCTTCAATATATCTTTATCTTTAAAAGAAGAGTTCCTTCTCCCCGACCCCTTGTACAATTTCCTCTTGTCAACTCACCAGACAGCAGCTGCTTGGGGTGTCCTGCTTTCTCCCAGCGTCCTCTCCTGACCTCCCAGGGAAGAAGCGATGTGACTGGCATTGTTTTGATGCGGACAGAAAAAGGATTCTAAGGGGCCAACCAAATCACTGTGGAGTGATTTTATGATCACGATAAACTTGTCAAAAGTTTCTCTGGTAATTGTCTGAGCTCAGATCTTCTAGCAGTGTCCATTTTACTCTAAGGTCTTTGACTGTGGTAGAGAGGTCTTAGGTCACCTTCTCCTTGGCCTTTCTTCTGAGAAAAATCTGGTCTCCTAATGTAATGTTGGTATTTGTTAAGCGCCTACTATGTGCCGAGCACTGTTCTAAGCGCTGGGGTAGATACAGGGTAATCAGGTCGTCCCACGTGAGGCTCACAGTTAATCCCTATTTTACAGATGAGGTAACTGAGGCACAGAGAAGTGAAGTGACTTGCCCACAGTCACACAGCTGTCAAGTGGCAGAGCCGGGATTCGAACTCATGACCTCTGACTCCCAAGTGCTCTTTCCACTGAGCCACGCTGCTTCTCAAGTCTCCTAGTCTCCTCTAGGCTCGCTTTTGGAATTCTGGAAAGGCACAAAGAGTGAACAAGATCTTTGTTGGCTAAGATCTTGCCAGCACATGAGACCAGAGAGATTTTATAGCAGCTTCCTCACGTGGAACATGGAAAATACAGCAAAATCTAGCTCTTTATATTTGCTACACTGACAGGTTTCCAGGGATTGAGAGACAGCTCCTAGGTTCTTTGGCAAAAATTTCCAGGATGTTCTTTTTAAAAAGTTTTTTCTAGAGCCACTGCTTTTTTTTTTCTTTTGAGTTTTGTACTGTTGATATGGGGGGAGGTAAAGCGGAATCTGTCCATTTGCACCACTTTATTTTAAATTGGCATTCCTATCGACCAACTAACCAATCATGGCTTGAGCTTTTAATATCAGTTCTGAAGAAGATAGTGAAAGCCTTCAAGCATAATTTCCAAATTGTAAATGACTGAACCAAATAGGTTTAAACCAACCTTATTTGTTTGGATTAGGGACCCTTTGCCATGCTCCAGTACAGTTTCAGCTCGTCCCGCTTTGTTGATAAAAAGCAACTTAGAGTACTTGGGGAAGTGAGGCTGAAAGGTGCAAAAAGCAGAAATTGTCTATTGCCAGGCAACCATTTTTCACAAATTGAACAAACGCTTCCTCAATTTAGACGATAAAAGAGGATAAGATTGATGAGATCAGGAGGCCAAAAGACAAAAAGTGACCCCCTGGGTGAGAGTCTTTCAACAAGCTCTGTCTTCATCCTTCGTAGAGAAGCAGCATGGCCTAGTGGTGAGAACACGGGGTTGGGAGCCAGAGGTCATGGGTTCTAATCCTGCCTCCGCCACTTGTCTGCTGTGTGACTTAACTTCCCTGCGCCTCAGTTACCTCATCTGTAAAATGGGGATTGAGACCGTGAGCCCCACGTGGGACAAACTGACCACCTTGTATCTACCTCAGTACTTAGAACAGTGCTTGGCACATAGTAAGTGCTTAACAAATACCATAATCATTATTATTATTATCTTCCCAAGCCTTGGAAAGACAACTCTTTTTATGCCCCTTGATCTTCAGGATAAGGAGACATAGGTCCATCTTTGAAACTTTTGATTTAAATTGAGGGTTACTTTCTCACAAGAGATGAGATGAATGGTGTAGGAAAAAATATGACAAAAGTAAGTGAATGTCATGAGTTGAAAATACTTCCGTCCCCTCTTAAACTGACGTGGGAAAAGGAACTGTATCCAACCCGATTTTGCTTGTATCTACCCCAGTGCCTGGAACATAGTAATAAATACCATAATTATCATTATCATTATTATTATTGAGTGCTTACTGTGTACAGAGCGTTGTACTAAGAGCTGGGGAGAGTAAGGTACAACAATAAAATAGAATCGAGAGACACTGGGCTAACTAAATGCAATGCTGAACTCAATCAGAACTCAAACAATGCTATTTGTTAGGCCTCTGCTGCAGACCAGTGGATTCAGTGTTTAGGGAAACACAGTAGTGGTAAAAGACACAATCCTTACTTGAGGACCTTAAACTGAAATGGGGACGAAAGACCCCAAATCATCTACAGTTAGGAGGAAAAAGAGAATGGAAAGATGGAAAGGGGGAGTGGAAAGAGCACGGGCCTGCGAGTCAGAGGACCTGGGTCTCATCCCGGATCGGCCACCTGCCGGCTGGGTGACCTTGGGCAAGTCACTTAACTTCTCAGTGCCTCATTTCTTCATCTGGAAAACAGGAATTCAATTCCTCTTCTCCCTCCCCCTTGAACTGTGAGCTCCATGTGGCAGGGACTGAGTCTGACTTGATTATCTTGTACCTAATACGGTACTTTGCCCATAGTAAAGACTTTAGAAATACCACCATTATTTTTACGATAAACCCGGCATTCCTGCCTTTCAGCCTAGCACAGTTACCTCTCCTCCTCTCCTGGGAATGCAGGAGGAGTGAGAGGAATGTGGAGGATAAGCTCCATATTTACAGTAAATGCAGTGGCAAGCATAGGTAATAATAGTTCTCAACCCGGAAACGTAGAATTTTAAGACGCTGGCCTGCAAAATTATTTGCTTTCAAACTGTAAGATCTACTGCCCCTTTTTCATTTCTTTTTCTCACCCCAAGAGACGGGAGAGGCATGAACTCTTCGATTGAATATTTTAAGAGGCAGATTAATTCTGTCCTTGATAAATATAACTAGCACAGACCCCTAAAATTCAACAAAAAACTAAACAGTAGTATGGAAACTTAGCATGGCAGATGTGACGCTCAAAGGTCATTGAAAAAGATATCAGACAGAGCCCCCAACATTCGGAAGTATCTTTGATTACTGTACTCTGCGAGCTAAAATTAACTAAGGCTGTCAGTATGATTCACCTGAAAAACTGAAACCAGAACTGCTTCGGGCACTGTTGAATGACGACTACGATGATGACTTTCTTCCATTACTTCAAAATATCGGGTGAAACTGAGGCCAAGAGGGTATAAGTGAACTGCTGAGGACCCAGAGAAGAACAGGGACAGGGCTGGGATTAGCCAACCAATCAGCGCTATTTGCTGAACGCTTCTTGTATGCAAAATACTGTTCTAAGTGCTTAGGAGAGTTCAGTAGAGTAGCTCGATCCCTGTCCTCAAAGACCTTACAATACAGTGAGTTTAGAACAGGGGTCTAAACTCCTAGGCCCACGCTCTTCCCACGAGGTCTTGTATGTGTGATGTCATCTTTGAAAAAGAAGGACAGCTGCATGTGTGGAATGGGAATATCCTATTGCTTGAGAAATTAAAGTCATAGGGATGGAGGCCCTCTAAAATCCTGTGGGTGCTTGATTAAATAAACAGCAAAAGTTCCCCTTTATTCTAGACTGTAAGCTCACTGTGGGACGGAATGCGTCTACAACCTCTTTTGCATTGTGCTCTCCCAAGCACTTAATACAGCGCTCTGCACCCAGTAAGTGCTCAATAAAGGCCGTTGATTGTACTAGACGTCAAATCCGTTTCCCGTTCGGGAGTCGTGTTGCAGGAAACACAGTGTTCTGACCTAAATCCCTTTTGTGTATATTTGTACGTTGAAAGGTGTTCAAAGAAAATGCCAGGGGAAGTAAACTTTACTCATGGGGGAGGGTGGGGCTGAAAAGATAAACACCTCGATCATTCCATTCTGCATCCTGCACCTGGAAAGATTTCTTGACTCCAAGCTGCGCAACAGCTTTTCTATGGCACTCCCTGGTCAGGAGTAATTCACCGGGCTATGAAACACTTTCAGGGATTTCAGTATTATTCGACAGCATTATAATTATCATTAATGATATTTATTGAGCTCTTGCGGTGTACAGAGCATTGTACTAAGCACTTTGGAAAGTACCATATAAGTTGGTAGACATGTTTCCTGCCCCCAACGAGCTTGTACTCTAGAGGGGGAGACAGGCAATAATATGAATGGTTTATAATATATAATTTATAGATATGTACATATGTGCCGTGGGGCTGAAGGTGGGACGGATATCCGATGCCCGAAGTTCACAAATTCAAGTTCCTCAAAGATGTAGAAGGGAAGAGGGAGCTGGGAAAAAGAAAGCTTAATCAGGGAAGACCTCCTGAAGGAGTTGTGACCTCAACTAGACCTACACACATCATTTTAAATCACGTTGGGCTCTCTCAGGGTGAAAGATGGTGTGAGGATGAAAAATGGTTATCGCAGCAAGGTTGGTAATGATTCAAATTCAAATTCGATTCACATTCAATTTTTAGGTTCTTTAGTAGATCAATGGATAGATTCCAAATAGCTTGCTACAATAGCACACGACTTTGTTTACTGCCAGAAGTCTGCCCATTTTACAACCATATTTAGTTTTGATCATCACACACCAGCTGGCCACTTACTTCCCACTCTGTTAATGATGAACCAACCCAAAGCACAACGTCTCCCATATTTGGATATTAGCGAGATCTCAACTCTCAGAAGAGATGCAGCATATATTTATGTGTCTTTCTTACCCTGTCACTTATGCATTAACTTGTCCTTCTTCCTCCCACCTATAATTTATTTTAGTGGCTGCCTTCCAGTTAGCTGGTAAGCTTTTCAAAGGCAGGGATCGTACAAGCTCCCTTTAAGTTCTTTGTGAGCAGGGAACATGCCTACCAACTCTGTTATATGGTGCTCTCCCGAGCAGTACAGTGCTCTGCACACAGTAAGCGCTCAATAAATACAACGGATTAATTCATTATAAACTGCATTTATATTGATGCTGTTGATGCCTGTTGACTTGTTTTGATGTCAATCTCCCCCCTTCTAGACCGTAAGCCCATTGTGGGCAGGGATTGTCTCTCGTAATTGCTGAATTGTACTTTCCAAGGGCTTATGTGAGAACCAGACTTTTATCAAAATACTCCACCGGGTATGTGAAAAAGAATATGACAGACTGCAGAGGTAGATCATTCCTCTGTTTTTCCATACTGATGGGTAAAACTGCTTGACAGAGAAAGGCAGGTTTCAGAGGAAGAATCTCAGAAAGGGAGGTGTGTGACCACCTCAGTGGGAGGGTCGTGAAACAAGGCTGTACTCTGCTCCACATCCCTGGGGGTGTGCACCTCTGGGTGTCAGATTAATTATGATTTACCTCCTCGAGGGCAGGTGTCAGGTCTATTGCTCCAGTCTTTCCTTCCAAGCACCTAATAACAATAATGTTGGTATTTGTTGGTATTTGTTAATTGCTTACTATGTGCAAAGCACTGTTCTAAGCACTGGGGGGATACAAGGTGATCAGGTTGTCCCTCATGGGGCTCACAATCTTCATCTCCATTTTACAGATGAGGTAGCTGAGGCCCAGAGAAGTGAAGTGACTTGCCCAAAGTCACACAGCAGACAAGTGGCGGAGCCGGCATTAGAACCCATGACCTCTGACTCCCAAGCCCGGGTTCTTTCCACTGAGCCACGCTGCTTCTCTAATAACGAGGCAACACTCTGCACCCAGCATATTCTCAGTGAAGTGCTCTGCACCTAGTAAGCAACCAAGACAGTGCTCTGCACCCAGAAGATATTTAGGACATCAGATGCTCAGTACAATTCTCCGCCCAGAGTAGTTGCCCAGTTCAGCGCTCTGTACCCAGTAGGCAGTCAATAAATACTAGGGAATGAAAGAACTTCTTCTTCTTTAGCCTTAACAGGGTAGAAAAGCCTCAGGCAACTGATCCCAGAGGAATCCTTCATCCACAGTCCTGAAGAGACCCACAGACAAACGATCGAGGAAATGTGTGGAATATCCTTCCAGAAAGATGTTTAAAAATAGGTCTGCAGGAGATGAGATCACTTAGGTGCTGTTATTGTTTCTCAGGACCTAGTCCATGTATTAGACTGTATTTTAACTCTAGAATGTAAGTTCACTGCGGGCAGGGAACACGTCTTCCATCTCTGTTGTAGTGTTCGTGCCCAAGTGCTCAGTATAGCGCTCTGCACATAGTAAACAGTCAAGAATACCATTGACTGATTTGTCTTCTAAATTCAAAGAAGACTAAACTGATGGTGAGCTCCTTGTGGACAGGGAATTTGTCTGTTTTATTGTTATACTGTACTCTCTCAAGTGCCTAGTACAATGCTCTGCACTCAGAAAGTGCTCGATAAATACTATCGAATGAATGAATGATGGTGAAATTCAATAATAATAATGTTGATATTTGTTAAGCGCTTACTATGTGCAGAGCACTGTTCTAAGAGCTGGGATAGATACAGGGTAATCAGGTTGTCCCACGTGAGGCTCCCGGTTAATCCCCATTTTACAGATGAGGTAACTGAGGCCCAGAGAAGTGAAGTGACTTGCCCACAGTCACACAGCTGACGAGCGGCAGAGCCGGGAGTCGAAACCATGACCTCTGACTCCGAAGCCCGGGTTTTTTCCACTGAGCCACGAGTGTGTGGCTGAAAAGGTCATTGCGAGCCCCCCACTGAGCCCTACAAAAGGTTGACCCTTGGGTCGTCCTGCTGTATTCTCTTTTGCCTCCTTGTTTCTGTTTCCATAGGAAGTTTTTGCTCCAAGAGAGCCACTCCCTTTTTGATGGGCAGCCTCCAGGCTGCTCGGTCCTTGGCAATTGACTCCTAGTTCCCAGCTGGGATGCAGTGTTGTCTGAGCTTTTGTTTTACCGTGTCCTTAGGATGCTTCCTCTGCCCTCCTTGCTCTTGTTTTCCCAACTTCAGCTCTCCATAGAGCAGCTGTTTGGGTAGCCTGCTGTCGTTTATCCTCCACAAGCCCCACCCAACATTTTTTTGTACAGTGGTAGCACCCAGGAGACACTCAATAAATATTACTGAATGAAAGGAGCTGAGAAGCAGCATGGCCTAGTAGAAAGAACATGGGTCTGGGGGTCAGAGGACCTGGGTTCTAATTCCGGCTCTGCCACTTGCCTGCTGTGTGACCTTGGGCAAGTCACTTCACTTCTCTGTACCTCGGTTTCCTCATCTGTGAAACGGGGCTCAATGCCTGTTCTTCTTCCTGCTTACACTATGTGCCCCATGTGAGACAGGGTTTGGGTTCAACTTGATTATCTTGTAACTACCCCAGTGTCTGGAATAATAATAATAATGTTGGTATTTGTTAAGCGCTTACTATGTGCAGAGCACTGTTCTAAGCGCTGGGGTGGATACAGGGTAATCAGGTTGTCCCACGTGAGGCTCACAGTTAATCCCCATTTGACAGATGAGGTAACTGAGGCACAGAGAAGTTAAGTGACTTGCCCACAGTCACACAGCTGACAAGTGGCAGAGCCGGGATTCGAACCCATGACCTCTGACTCCCAAGCCCAGGCTCTTTCCACCGAGCCACGCTGCTTCTCTAGAAGAGTGCCTGTATGATACTTCTATCGCTAATAATAACCACAAGAAGAATTGCCTAATAACAAAGCATTGGTGGATCAGACCAAGGATCCCTCCAGACCCAGATTTGGTCTCTTTCAGTGACAGCGGGTAATGCTTGGTGAAACCATTTGATGGTTGTCCTCATCATCATCCATCCTAACATCTAGTACCCTTAACTTTTCTATATTCTAACTTTCCCTCGAGAATATGGTTATGGGTCTCTTTTTTTTTAATGGTATTTGTTAAACACTGTGTGCCAGCCACTGTTTTAAATGCTGGGGTAGGTACAAGGTAATCAGTCTGGACACAGTCCCCTGTCCACATGGGGCTCACAGTCTTAATCCCCATTTTACAGATGAGGTCACTGAAGCCCAGAGACGTGAAGTGACTGCCCGAAGTCACACAGTAGACAAGTGATGGAGACAGAATAGAACCCAGGTCCTTCTGACTCCCAGATTGCCCTCTATCCACTAGGCCATGCTGCTTCCCCAAACTCCTCTGGAAATGCCCTTGTTTTTATGGCCCGCAAAGGGCATGACCTTGTGGAACGAGCATTGGTCTAAGAGTCAGGAGAACCTGGGAGACCTAGGTTCAAGTCTCAGCTCCTCCACTGGACTACTGGATGACCTAGGACAAACCACTTAACCCCTCAGTTCCCTCTTCTGTCAAATGAGGACCAGGTAGCTACCTTCCCTCCTGTTGGACTGTCATCCCTTTGTGGCCAGAGACTGCATCCACTTTGTCACAGAGAAAGGGCTTAATAAATGTCACAACAATTACTGTTCTGGACCTGGTTCCACATCGGTGCTGTGAAGGCACGTTCCCCGGGCAAAGGACCTGGCCTAAGCCTGGCTGAAGAGCTAATGAACTGGGCAAAAAGAAGGAGGAGGCTGAGGAGAAACAGCAATTCAGTGATCCAAGAATGCAGCTTTCTATCCTAAGCTCACATGAACGAGACATTGGGCAGAAGGATGGAGAGAAGGTCAAGCACAAAAGTTGTAGGAGCCTTTTGGTATGCTTGGGGAACCAACTGAGAAGTCTCAGGGCAGAGGAAAACACCAGAGATAAATTGTGAAAACAAATCCTATCTTGTATGACCACAGCCCCTCTCTGGAAATGTAGCAATAATTAGCAATTAACAATAACTCCAGTAAAATACTTCGCCAGAAAGTCAAACCAAATAACTCAGAAAGCAATTGATATACAATGCTTATTACGTATCGATCGATCACATTGTGCGGGGCACTGTACTATAAGCTTATACATGTTAAACCAGGAGTCATGAGAAACCGCAAATCCTGTTGAATAATGATTGCCTCGAAGATTTAAGCTTCTTCTAGGGTATAGGATCAGGGTGGCTGTCCTGGCCTAGCTGTAAAATCCTCAAGCAACCGGTAAGAGACATCTGCCCACGGAGACAACGGAGATCTCATTTCCTTCCATCTGAATTTAGCTGAAAGTCCCAGCGTGTACTTCTTGTGCTGAGATTTGAACCCTAAAGTTTTTCTGACCTTTTGTTATCCTGAGTGTTACACCATCTCTTATATTTAGCCAACGAGTATCATTACTATTATTATTACTAATGTTGATATTTGTTAAGCGCTTACCATGTGCCCATTACTATCATGGCTAATCGAGAACTGACTGTCTCAATTAAAGAGCTAGAAATGGGTCCTTCGATCAAAGGTTAAAGGAATTGGGGTCATGGGCTCTCTGACCCTATTGAATGCCCTCCAGAAATATGTCAAAATGGGGCCCCAATATATTCTTCATGCTTTTATTCCTCCTTCTTCCAGGAGAGTTATGACAATGGAAATTTGTCTAACTTTTTAAAAGCAAAATTTTGAAAATGGAATTTTCTGGTTTTGGGGACTGGAGGATATAATTACAATTTGTTCCTTTTTTGGATAAAGAAAGATGAACTTTATCACAGAACAGACAGCAATATCCTTGTTCTGCTCTCTTTCCTAATGCTTAGATGACTGCATTATCTGCCATGTCCATCTAGATAATGAAACCTACAGAGGAATCGAGTTTGAGGCCCCTTTCCCTGCAGAGGAGCTTCTAACAGCCTTATGTTCAAGGGTTTTGTGAATCATTGCGAAGAACATTAGCTAGTATATTCAGATACCAAGCAGCATGGCCTAGTGGAAAGAGCCCGGGCCTGGGACTCAGCGGACCTGGGTTCTAATCCCAGCTCTGCCACTTGTCTTCCATGTGACTTAGGGCAAATCAGTTCACTTCTCTTTGCCTCAGTTACCTCATCTGTAAAATGGGGATTAAGCCTGGAAACCCTAAATGGGACGGGGACTGTATCCAACCTCATTATCTAGAATCTACCCCGGCACTTAGTACGGTACCTGGCATACAGTTAGCACTTAACAAATGCCCCTAAAAAGAACGATACCCATCGTACAGATGGGGAAAGTAAGGCTTAGGGAGATGCTACAGGACATGCCCTCAGAACAGGTCGGCTGTAGCAGGTGTGTGGCAGAATCTGGACCGAAGACTCAGAGTTCCGGCCACCCGGTCTACAGTCCCTGGACCAGCAGTGAGGTAGAGGATCGGAGCCTTGGGGGGGGGCAGGGGGAGCAGGGCTCAAAACGCTATCTGTCAATCAGGTGGTCAGGATTCGCTAAACAGCCTGGGAAGTGGGATCAAGAGCCTGAATCTCGACAGAAATTGTGCAACGGCCTCTCCATCATCACTCATGTCAACCTCCACATCAGGTCTGCTCCTTACAGATCTGGCCCAGAGATTGGAATTCTCCCCTGGAGAGTTCCCATCCAAAGGTACGCCTGCCCCAGGTGAACATGGCGATGATTTTACTAATTTGCCGTTACCAACCTTATTATGTAGAATGATGTTAAAAGCTGACCCGAATTGAGGGCATAGGACCTCTCCCACTTGCAGTCCATTTATCTACGGGGACAGTTACTCTGTGGGTCTTGAAATGGTTCGTGCCAGATACTAGGAAAAGTGCCACCTTGGAAAGGTTAGTCTTTAGTTCAAGTAAATATGCCCACAGAGGCGGCTGGCCCCTGCCAGGAGTGGACTTGCCTAGTCGGTCTTGGAAAAGTTCTGCAGAATGAAAAGAAAAGAAAAAAAGAAAGGGAGGGGGAAGAGAAAAAGCAATAAATCTTAGTTGACAGAATTGCATCTTGTCTGTGGGTAAGTCGTTGGCCAGACCCAGTCCAATGTGTTCATTATATAATATGCTGATGTAGAAATAGCCGGAAATTATTGCTTCCTATTACATAACTCTTAGTATGGGCCTGCCAGGCCTTCTGATAATCAGAGGAACAGAAAGTATTGCTCTCTTTGGCTTAGCAAGGCTCAAGGTCCGTGCTGAAAAAAAGGTGCTTGACACTGAGCCGTTGCGGGTGACATTTTCTTCAGACAACCCTTCGCTCAGTGCTTACAATTCTTTATTATCCCCTTTGTCAGCACTGGCCAGTCTGGGATAAGGGGTAAGAAAAGGGATTTGTGGACTGGGACACACAGGAGTGGATGCAGTAGGTCCATCCATTTCCTAGCGGTGTTTAGCCTCAGCATCCCAATGCTGCGGGACCTTGTTAACCTCCCAGGGCCCCAGTGTCCTCAACTCCACTAGAAGCGTGGCCTAGCGGAAAGAGCAAGAGCCTGGGAGTCAGAGGATCTGGGTTCTAATCTCAGCTCTGCTAATTGCTTGTTGTGTGATCTTGGACAAGTCACTTAACTGCTCTGCCTCAGATCCTCCGCTGTAAAATGGGGAGTCAATATCCGTTCTTTGTCCTACTTAGATTATAAATCCTCTGTGGGACAGGGACTGCATCTAACCTGATTATCTTGTATCTACTCCAGAGCTTAGTAGAGTGTTCGGCACTTAGCACTTCACAAATATAGTAACGATAATAATAATAATAATGTAACAATAATAGGGATCAAATTTCTCTTGTCCATCCACCTTAGACTATGAGTCCCAAATGGACCGTCGATTGTGTCCAGGCTAATCGCTATCTACCCCAGTGCTTAGAACAGTGCTTGGCACATAGTAATTGCTTAACTAATATAAAAACAACAACAATAATAATAATCATCTGTAAAATAGGGATAAAGTAGATGGTGAGCCCCTTCTGGTACAGAGACTGTGTCCAATCTCATAACCTTGTTTCTACTCCTGTGCGTGGCACATAGCAGGTGTTTAATAAATACCATAATAATCTTCATTGTTATCTTATTGCTTCCTTCCGTTGGAAATCTACGAGACTCTAATGGAAATGGTTTTGGTTCCGTTTCCGGCAGCTTGGCTTTTATGTTGCATGCACCCATCAGTGGGATTGCTGGTAGGCTCTAGAGCCCTGGAAGGTTGACCGGTCTCAGCAGAAGTCAATTTGTCAGACCAGAAAGAACTCCTAGGTGGGCGGGGTGAAAATGTGCTGGAAATCCACCTGAGATAAGATTGCCCACTGGGGACATTAGTACTAATAAGAATAATTGTGATATTTGTTAAATGTTTACTCTAGGCCAAGCTCTGTACTAAGCAGTGGCTTAGTGGAAAGATCGTGGGCTTGGGAGTCAGAGGATGTGGGTTCTAATCACGGCTCCGCCATTTGTCTGCTGTGTGACCTTGGGCAAGTCACTTCACTTCTCCGTGCCTCGATTACCTCATCTGAAAAATGGCGATGAAGACTGTGAGCCGCACGTGAGACAACCTGATTACCGTATATCTACCCCAGAGCTTAGAACAGTGCTTGGCACATAGTAAGCGGTTAACAAATACCGTAATTATTATTTTTATTATTATTATTAAGCACTGGGACAGATACAGTGCAGTCAGATCAGGTGACCTAGATAGAGGTGAGGGGGTGTGGTGAGTTCCTGGAAAACATCCAGAAAGGGGTCAGCATCAGTAACCCCGATGGCCCTGGAAACCCGTGGCTGTGGCCGGGGAGGCTGCAGTATCGGGACTTTCAAAGGAGCAGGGTACGGTTCTAGTTAGTTGCCTGAAGCTTTCTTGAGATGGTCCAGTGAAAACCCTTTATGTCTCTGGGCGCTCCTTACCCCTGCAGAGCCTGGATTAGAACCCAAGTCTTCTGATTCTCAGGTCTGCGCTCTTTCCACTAGACCACGCTGCTCCGACCTCCTTTCTACTTCCGGCGGATGCTGGGAGAATGAATCTGTGTGTTCTTGTGTTGTTCCTTCCACACTTCCAGTTTGTGATCAGTCTGTGGTTTAGGAATCCTTCTGACACACATCAGTCTATCCCATAGCCACAGAGGCCAGTCTGCATCCGTCTATCCCATAGCCACAGAGGCCAGTCTGTTGAATGCTGGAGATGGTGGATGGAGACGGTGGAGTCTTCCACCATGTACGACAGATGAGCCTTGGTCATTGTGACATCGGGACTGAGAAGCGGTATGGTGCAGTAGATGGGACACAGGCTTGGGAGGCAGGAGGGCATAGGTTCATTCATTCATTCAATAGTATTTATTGAGCGCTTACTATGTGCAGAGCACTGTACTAAGCGCTAGGAATGTACAAATCGGTAACAGATAGAGACGGTCCCTGCCCTTTGACGGGCGCACAGTCTAATCGGCGGAGACGGACGGACAAGAACAATAGCAATAAATAGAATCAAGATAGCAATAAATAGAATCAATTAGGTTCTAATCCTGGCTCTGCCACTTGTCCGCTCTGTGACCTTGGGCAAGTCACTTCGTTTCTCTGTGCCTCCGTTACCTCATCTGTAAAATGGAGATTGAGACTGTGAGCCCCACGTGGGACAGGGACTGTGTCCAACCCAATTTGCTCATATCTACTCCAGCATTTAGTACAGGGCCTAGAACATAGTAAGTGCTTAAAAACATGCCACAATTATTATTATTAACTTGTGCATAACGATGAATTCAAGTGCTGATGTTTCATGCAGAAACACTCACATCTCTCACGTTTCCACTGTGTTTCCACAGAGTGCAGTAGGCAGGGATGCAGTCACATTGCAAAGTGCAAATGTGGTCTTCCCAGAGAGACCTGGACCTAGAACTAGCCTCCTGATTCCCAGAGGGTGCTCTTATACACTTAAATTTGTTTATCCCACCTCAGCCGTACAGCACTTATGTACATATCCATGAATTCATTTATAGTAATGTCTTGTCCTCTTGACCGTAAGCTCTTTGTGGACACTGAAAGTGTCTTCCAGCTCTTTTGTACTGTCCCAAAGTGCTCAGTAAAGAGCTCTGCACTTAAACACCATTGATTGATTGATCCAAGTTTGCCACTCATCAGTATTTTCCCATATTAAATACTTTGTATTATGCCAGAACTGATTCATACTGTAAGAAGAGGTTCTTCCACTGTGCAATGGAAATGTGTACCAAAGCAGAGCTGACCACCCAATTTCCATCTTTCACTTCGCCAAATAGTCATTGCTCTCCCTCAGACTGGGACAGAGATGGATACGGTATGTTCAGTTGCTTGATGAAACGGAAGCTTTATGTTGGACAATAAGTGGCCGCAGATTTCAGCAGGTGATATGATCTTCAGCTCCGGGAGAAGGTGCCAAGTCTCAGAGATAACTGTTTTCATATTCTTCCAGGAAATTGTTCTGTTTGCTTTTAAGGCTGTGGAGCATTAAACTCCACAGACAAGGGACAACATCTGTTCGCACCCCTCTGAGGCCTCTACAGGAAAAGAGATCCCTTCCCTACCCTTTCCCCTTCCTTCTCATTCCCCACCCGCGGCCACATACTTACACAAACACACACACTCATACACATCAGCCCCTTTTCCATACCAAATTGTTCCAGGAAACAGCTCGTTTTGAAGAAAATGTCATTTGTTGAATGTGCCAACAAGAAACAGTCTTAATTCACCCAAAACTACCTGGCTTGCTCTTTGTTTGGTCCCACATGATGGTATTAATAGAAATTTCCCCTCATTTGGTGCCGGAGTGAAAATTCTCCAGTCTTGAAGTTAGGAAGCAAAGACAGTGTTGGCGGGCAGGTAATTCCCTGCCAATCTGTTTCATGCTCATTTTATAGATGGTGAAACTGAGGCCTTGAGAGGCTAAGTGCCTTGCTGACGATCATACCGCGGGCCGGTGGCAGAGTTGGGACTAGAATTGGGGCTGGCTGACTCTCAGTCCCATGCTTTTTCCACTAGAACACACACTCTCTCGGAAGCTTCATGAATTAAAGAAGAGGAATAAGCACTTGGATACTCACCTCCACCCGGAATCCCACCACACTAATGTACCTATCTTTCTTCAAACTCTGTCGCTTCTCCCTACCTTTAATTTGTTCTAATGACTGACTCTCCCTGTAGATTATAAACTCCTTGAGGGCAGGGATGGTGCCTATTAGAGAAGCAGCGTGGCTCAGTGGAAAGAGCACGGGCTTGGGAGTCAGAGGCCACGGGTTCGAATCCTGGCTCTGCCACTTGTCAGCTGTGTGACTATGGACAAGTCACTTCACTTCTCTGTGCCTCAGTGACTTCACCTGTAAAATGGGGATTAAGACTGTGAGCCTTACGAGGGACAACCTGATTACCCTGTATCTACCCCAGCGCTTAGAACAGTGCTCTGCACATAGTAAGTGCTTAAATACCAACGTTGTTAGCTCTATTTTTCATTCTCCCAAATGCTTGACAGAACTTTGCCCAGAGTAGTGCTCAATACTGCTGATTGATTGACTGATAGGGACTGTGTGCAATCTCAAAACCTTGTTTCTACCCTCATTATTATGATTAAGGGAATGTAAGACCATCCTTCAGCCCCCAAAAGAACCTTAAATAGTTGCCTATGCTCATGGCCACATCCTACGTTCCACCCGCTCTGTCTCTCGGCGCCCTGCTCCGGTGACTTCATCACAGATTTTTCCAAAGTGACATCTGTCCTGCTGTGGCACAGGCTAGGCTAAGCACTCGATAAATATTACTGGATTGCTTGAGGGGGGTGAGCTGAGATCTTTCTGCTCTTTCACATCTCTAGAAATAGGTGTAGAAAGTAGATGTAGTATAATGCAATATATATTGCACTCTACTAAGCATTTGGGAAAGTACAACAGGAGCACGGGGTATGTTTCCTTGCTCACAAAGAGCTTGTGCTCTATTAGCTCTGCTCTTGTTTCAGGCGGGGGGCTTGGACACATCCAAAGGAGTGTTGACGGTACTGGATGACTTGGAGACACTTCTGACTGTCAATAGATAAAAACCACTGGACAAAAGAAGAAAATGCTGTTTCAGCTCTCCCTGCCTCCATAGTTCTGTTTCCTCAGGCAATCAATCCCCTCTAACTCAGATCCTCTCCCAAGATGGAGCTGTCACTGAAAGTGCCAAACAAACTGCTTCTTTATCTCTATTGGAGATCACCACCTGGATCACGATGAGTCCAATTTTTATCTCTCCCTCCCAGCATCCTCCCTCATACGAGAGTTAAAAGCACAGGGCCGTATAGACGACACCACCTGGTAAGTGGCCTTGAGGGCAGATAATGTTTTTTTTTTCTTCCTGCTCACTGGGAGAAGCCAAAGGGTCCCCTCTCAGAAATCCGGGTGATTGGAAAGCACTCCATAAATGCCAAGTCTCTTTTTATGGATAGTTTAACGGGTGAGTGACAATTGCTTATCTGATGGGAGCACTAATTTCACGAAGAGCAGACGGTCCGAGATGTTGCAGCACCCGCTCGTCATTTTGATTAACTCTTCAGTCACAGGCTGGCACGCGCTCATTCATCTCATCCCAGCCAGCTACAATCAGGACCCTGGGCTCTCCGCCCCATATAGATCATTTCCAGTTAGGCATAAGACCCAGATGAAAAGCCGCCCCTCGCTTGATGTCGTGTGAAGAGAATGATCAATTAAAGTCACACATGGTGACTCCCGCTTCTTACCTCAACCCACTGAGGGAGCTGATTGGCTGCTTTTTCAATGGTCAGGCTGTATTTATATTTTCCCCTCTTGTGCCTTTTAATACCATGAGGTTTGGGGCGTTGGGGAGAGGGTCTTTTTTAGAAAGGAAAATGCCGTTTGTGGTACTTGCAGAAATAGCAGGCGGGCTTCTAACAGCTCTTTTCAGAAACGAACCCGTGAAGGGAGGGTTCTAATCCAGAGGCACGTTCGGTCGGGCTTGAAACTTTCCAGACCATTTGTAATCTTTCCATTGTCTCAGCCAGCAAAGAAAAGGCAGAAAAGAAAAGCAGGAAAAAAGAAAGAAGAGAGGGAATGACGGACAGACAGACAGAAAGACAGACAGAAAAAAACAAAGAAAGAAAAAGAGGAAAAAGGAAAAAAAGACAGAAAGAGGAGGTGGCTTGGGGGGAGAGGGAAAGGGAGGCACACTGAGCAGATAACACTGAGTGGAATCTGTCTGAAAACTAAAGAAACTATCACCCAAGAGAGGAGGCACTTAGAGTACAAGGAAACAGCTGTGAAGAGACAAGGCCTTTCAAGTCAAGAAGGAGAGGGAGGAACGGGGGGCTTGAAGGCAGAGATAGAGGGAGGGAGAGAGAGAGGAGAAAAGACTGGTTCCAGTCACAGAGCCAAAACCACAGGTTATCTAATGTGGAAAGCCAGTCCTCGGGATCCAGCCAGTCAAAGACAACTGCTGTTAGGAGTGTTCCCCTCTCTGGTCCTCCAGCGGTGAATTTTTTTTCACGTTTGTCATAAATAGACTGGGGCCTAAGCATTTAAAAGATCCCCTCCTCCATCTTAAAGCTAGCTTATACTATCGTTCTCTAGAATGGGCATCATAATACCCACCTCTCTCTATTTCCTCAGTAATGTTGTGAGGATGAAGAGAGATCAGTAATGTGAAAGTGTTTGGGGATAATAAAAGTAGTCCAAAAATTGGAAGAATCAGTTTCTATTTTCAATAGGAATTGTCTAAGAAGTAGAGTTTGGTTCACGTTTGATAATTAACAAAAGATTATTGGCTCCCCCATACACGCATAAGCTCCCGGAGGGCACTGACTGTGACACTAGCTTCTGTCCTTTCCCAGGTATGTGGTGCAGTGTGCTGCACTCTGTAGGTGTTCAGTAAATACCAGTTTCTGAAATTTCCCTATGAGAAGCAGCGTGGCCTAGTGGAAAGAGCGCAGGCCTGGGAGTCAGGGGTCCCGCATCCTAATTCTGGTTCTACACTTATCTGCAAGCCATTTAACTTCTCTGTGCCTCAGTAATCTCAACTGAAAAATAGGGATTCAATTCCTGTTCTCCCTCTTACATAGAATGTGTGTTCCCTGTGGGCCATGATCATCTTGTACCTAACCTAGTGGCTTGTACACAGTGCTTGACATAATAAGCACATATTATTATTATTATTATAACTATTTTCTCCCTAGCGAGCTGACAAACCAGGTAGCCTCCATCGACCGCGTCGATCAGCCAGGTCACGGTTCTGGCCGAGATCAAATGAACCATGAATTCATACACTTCAATTAATGGGTCACCTATTTCTATGAACTTGGATCTGCACCCTTTAAGTACTTGGTATTCACCCCACCCTCAACCCCACAGCATGGATGTACGTATCTATAATGTATTTATTCTTATCGAAGTCTGGCTCCCCCACTAGAGGAGCGGGGGACATGTCTACCAACTCTGTTACATTATACTCTCCCAAGAACTCGGTACAATACTCTGCACACGATAAGCGCTTAGTAAATACTACTGATGGATTTATGGATTGATTTCTTCCTTCTTGCATGAACTCCCACCTTCCTTTCTCTCTCCTCCCTTCTCCCCCATCTCCACCCTGTCTAGAATGTTGCCAAGAAAAGATTGAAATTATTGAAATCGGGGCACAAAGGTGTGAGAGAAGGAACCATCCACCCACACCCGTCCACCCCCTCTACCTGACTGAGGTTATTCAGGGGCTCTTGGCATCCAATTGCTATTTTCGTCCCCTATCACAGGGATGTCCAAGATCACCGTTCCTTTGGATTGGCCAATCGGGCAGCACCTGCCTTGCCCAGGCCCTGGCCCTCTGCCCACAGCAGGGTGGCTGGGTCTTTCTCAACAACCGATGATGAAATTACGTTTGATAACACAGCTCTGGGTGCTTAATCAAATGCTTCTGCTGCCATCTTCTGGTCTTCTACTGTGTTTAAGACAGCCAGGGGGACTCCGAAGAGCAGAAATATCTCCACGCGCTGGACCTAGATGTGTTAGGCACGGGACCATTCATCCACGGCAGCGGCCTGATGGGACCGAGGAGCTGATCTTTCCCTCAAGACTGTGAACTCGTGGTGGGTGGGAAACATGTCTAACAACTCCGCCGAACTGTTCTAGCCCAAGCCTTAATACAGTGCTCCGCACACGGTACGCACTCGATAAATACCATTAGTTGATTGATTATGTGTCCATTGGAGGCTGCGGTGGGAGGCTCCGGGCAGGATGTTTTGTTTCGGGTCTGTCTGCCTGTGGACATTCGGATCCAACCCCAACTCACTGAATCCGGAAATACAGAGACGAGGATTTCGGGGTCTGCCCTGTCTTTCCTATCTGACTGTCCAACTGGAAACACCCTGGGAGCTGAGTCCGGCCTGCTTCCTTTAACGGTGATGTACACAAGGAGGCTCTTAGAACGATTCTCATTCTGCTCTGTGGTGCCTTGCCTAGCTCTAGATTGTAGGCTCGTTGCGGGCAGCGTGAGCCCTTTTATCGTTATCTCATCCTCTCCCAAGCACTCCGTACGGTGCTCTGCACACAGTGAGCACTCAGTGAATACGACTGCCTGAATGAATGAACTCTTTCCCCACCGCTCTGTGTACACCAGAGCTACACGGGTCAAGGATTGATCGTTGTTGCCTGCCTGGCGGATAAGCTTTCCTTTAGAGGGACAACGGGACAACGGCGCCCGCTCCTTTACTGCTCTTAAACTAAAGGGGTTGTTTCCTGCAGGTGAGGGCAATCTATCCATCTTATCAGGAAAAGGCCACTTGTCTCAGGGTTAGCAGGCAGAGGACAGGCTGGTGTGGTAACCCTCCTGGATTTCCCAGGGAGGTCCTGACCCCTGCTGGATACCAGGCTGCTGCTGCTGCTGCTGCTGCTGCAAACAGAAAGATCTTTCCGCTGTCTTCAACCTTAAAACATGTAAAGACCCAACTACTATTTACCCTAGGACATGGGGAACAAGCTAAGAAACACCAGTGATCAGTGCTGGGCTGCCAAAGCTGAAGAGATCCACAGATAGGCTATCACCAAACTAAAGACTTTTTTTAAAAAATAGTATCTGTTATGTGCCAGGCACCGTTCTAAGCACTAGGGAAGGTACGAGGTCGTCAGGTTGGACACAGTCGCTGTCTCACATGGGGCTCACAGTCTTGATCCCCACTTTATGGATGAGGTAACTGAGGCTCAGAGAAGTTAAATGACTGGCTCAAGGTTACACAGCAGACAAATGGAGCTTGGATTAGAACCCAGGTCTTTCTCACTCCTATGCGACTGCTCTATTCGCTAAGCCACACTGCTTACCCAATTTTAGTTAGGGTGTTAACAAACATGACCTTTTGAAAACATTTGCTATGTGTTAAGCATTGGGGTAGATACAGTAGTATGTTACTGGACGTGGGAGTCATACGTGGTGCTTACAATCTCCCCCTTTTACCCTCCTCTAGACTGCAAGCTGGTTGTGGGCAGGGAACATGTCTACCAACTTTTTTATACTGGACTCTCCTAAGCACTTAGTACAGTGCTCTGCACGCATTAAACAATCAATAAATATGATGAATTGATTGGTTTTACAGTTGAAGAAACTGAGGCCCCAGGATGTTAATGATTTGCCCAAGGTCACCCAGCAGGTTGGTGGTGGAGCTGAGGTTCAAACCTGGATCTCTCAGTACTCTTTCCTCTTTCCACTATGCCAAGCTGAATATTTGGAGGGGGCAGGAGATGGTCAAAAAATTCAATCCCCACCGGGAAATAAACCGATAGGAATGCTTCTTTCATTTCCTGCAATTGAAATGTACACATTTACTCAAAAAAAAATCAGTAGGATATTTATTTGGCACCTACTGAAATCTAAGCACTTGGGAGAGTACATTCTATGTAAGAGACGCAAAGAGGTTGCAATCCAATGGGGGAGAAAGACAATAAAAAATTACAGAAAGAAGGAAGAAATGTTTAAACAATAGATGAGGTAAAATGATATGGGCAAAACAGCAGCAGAGGGCTGTGGATGCCAGAGTGCTCTGCACACAGTAAGACTCAATAAACAACATTAATTGATTGGGTGCAGAGGCGCTGAAATGATAGTTGGGAGGATGTAACTTGGGACAAGAGAAATTAGGCAGGGGAAGTTTCCTGGAGTAGGTGATATTCCAGAAGGACTTTAAAGATGAAAAAATGAGAGAAAGGAAGAAGGGCTAGAGAAATTTCAGAGTTTCATTAGCAGAAACATGGCTAAAATCATAGAGGGTCTTTCAGACACCTTGCCTGGTGTGCTATGGTACAAAGCAATCTTGCAAATAAGGAAACATATTTATCAGACATTTTATTTTAACCAGCCACCACTCCACGAGGCACCCCGGCAGTGAAGCCAGGATTCTTCTTTACTTTCCACATAGAACGAGTTCTTCCCTGGAGATGAGTGGGCAAGTGGCTATTTGCAAGGCTGCAACTAAAGTATAAAAATGGCTAGGTAATCATTTTACGAATCGAATCTGTTGCTCTCTACTTCACCTAGCAATTTCTCAAAGTAATCAAAAGTTGAATGCCAAGTTGAGTCACAGTCTGATGGGGGAGACAGACAAGCATCATTTACAAAGAGTGGGGATAAGGTGATTTTGGCAGTAAAAGCAAACTTCAGTAGGCTTCAAGGGTTAGAAAGGATAACTTGAATGCCAATGTTAGTTCATTTGATTCAACAAAGAATAATCCCCTGAAACCGAATCTTTTCCACCAATACGATGGTAAACATGTTGCTTTGGTTATGTTTTTAGAAGTTTCTCAAGTTCTCAAGAGAAAAAAGTAAAATTAAATCATAGAAAATATTCAGTATTTTTGAAAGTCAATGTTGCCAGTTCAACCCCCCAAAACCCAGAACAACTAAAGACGTAGATGTACAGTGGGTCATAACACCTAACAGAATATTGCAGCCAAATCTTCCTGCTTACGTATGTGCAGTTCTGAAAGGTGGATTCAGAGAGGGGAAGTGCCATACAATAGGGAGATTTGGGAACCAAATCTTGGGAGACTCCAAACCAGACCTTGTCTGGAACTGACCTCAAAATCTGAGGTGTTCAGTCCAACAGATCACAACTGAGGAATTCGCTGTAATGTGTCTTCTGAGGTGAGCTCTGAGGTCACACGAAAGTCACTTCCAGCTGGGAAAGAAATTCAAATGCCACTCTGAGTGCTGTTTTAGATGTCGGCCGACCGGAGTAGAGGAAGGAAGTCAAGGGTCAAAAGAATGTACTCCAACAGACATTCAGAAAAACCCCAAATTCCAGAAACGAGGGTTTTGGGGGCCACCAGAGAGTTTTGGCCTTGCTTTTGTATTCCAAAAATATCAGTTTGGGATTTGTCTTCAACTAGTACAGTGGGAGCATTGAGACCCTCTACTTACAGTGTTTCTGGGCTGCTTGTGCTTTATTCATGCTAACTTTATGAAGCAAAATAACTATATGCGTACGATGGTATGCAAGTGTCCAATAATGCATTCAAGTAGCCAGTTATTGGTATTCTTTGAACACCTCCTGGGTGTTCAGAACTGTACTAAGCACTTGGAAGAGTACGCTGGTTGCAAGATATCTCTTCCCTGCCCTCAAGGAGTCACAATCTGATGGGGGAGACAGATAAGCATCATTTACAAAGAGTGGGGATAAGATGATTTTATCAGTAAAAGCAAACTTCAGTAGACTTCAAGAGTTAGAAAGGATCATGAAAGGTCAACTAGTTCATTACCCTGCCTCTGGGAAGGGTCTTCCTCGAGTCATCATGAATGGAAAAGTTTTCCCATGTTTTATAAGCCTGCAGAGGTGTCATGCTCCCTGTCAGGAAATTCTTCCTCCAAGGTGAACTGCGCTTCCCTCCTCTCTCCCACACTGCATCCCCAGTTGCCAAACATTTCCCTCCCGGTCCCAACAATCAGTAATATTTAATAATAACAGACTCTAAGCTCTTTATGGCCAGGGATCCTGTTCCAACTCTGCTGTACTCTCCCAAGTGCTAAAGTGCTCTGTACAAAGTAGGTGCTCCATAATATCTTTGATTGATTGATTTTTTTTCCTACTAATTATCCAGTGCCTACTGTATGCCTTAGAACACTGTACCAAGCACTTGGGAGACTACAGCAGAGTTAGTAGATGCAATTCCTGCCCTCGAAGAACTTGCAGTCCTACAATCCCTCTCTAAGCATCCCCTCTTCTGGGGAGGCATTCCAGGAGTGGGGGTGGGGGGGCAAAGCCGGCGACTCCTTCCCCCTCCCCAGTGTCCCTCGAGAGTGGAGCTGGGTCTGTGTAGGAAGGGGCTCCGGCTTCCAGTCGTGCCCCCATCTTTCCGATTCCGTCAGCCATGACCCGGTCTCTCCGGGCCTGTACGAAGTGATTCCAGCTGCTCAGACTCTGCCTGCTGGATCCACCTGGAGGAATAACTGGGCCAGCTGCTGCTAACAGTGCAAAACCACAGCCAAGTCAATGGCTGCTTTGTTCCAAAGGAGGAAAGCCTTGGCTGTGGCCAGTGAGATGGCTCAGTGGCACAGATGTGGCATGGCAGATGCTCACTCCTGCTGGGAGCTGGTCAGCCGCCCGGGTGGATTTTTCTTGGCAGATCTAACTGCCGAGGTTGGACAAGAAGCCAAACCCTAAGAGTGGGCCCAAGGAAAAATGGTTTAGAATTAACAATGGGATTTATTAAACCCTTATTAGGAGCCAAGCACTGTTGCTACAAGAGAATTAGATGGGACACAATCCCTGCTCCACACATGACTCAGAGAAGGAGGGAGAGCAGATGATGATAATAATTATTATTTTTATTATTATGGTACTTGTTAAGTCCTTACTATGTGCCAAGCACTCTTCTAAGCTCTGGGGTAGATACAAGTTAATCAGATGGGACACGATCCCTGTTCCATGTGGGGCTCTCACTCTTAATTCCCACTTTACAGATGAGATAACTGAGGCCCAGAGAGGTTAAGTGGCTTGCCCAAGGTCACAGAGCAGGCCAGGGGCAGAGCAGAGACTAGAATTCGGGGCTCCTGAATTCCAGGCCTATGTTCTTTACATTAAGTCTCCTGTCGGGAAGGAGGACAACTAGGAACCTAAAAAGGCCCGAGAGACAGGCAACAAAACACATGATTTGGTTTATAAGAACAATAAGGGGCAGACTCTGGCACCAGTAAGGGATTCTGAAGAGACTTTGTCTAGCTCTGGGACCTTGGACAAATCTAGACTGTTAGCTCATTGTGGGCAAGGAATGTGTCTTGTTTATTGTAGTATTGTACTTTCTCAAGCGCTTAGTACAGTGCTCTGCCCAAAGCAGTGCTCAGTAAATAGGATTGATTGAATGAATGGCTTAGTCTCTGAGGGTCTCTGTGCGGGTCACTCACTGTCGCCGGTGTGCATTTATTTCAGAGTGTAAGAGAATGGTTTGAAGCAGTCAGAACTTGGTTTCAAGAGCTGGGGTGACCAGAATGGGAACGACTCCGGTACTAATTCTACCACAGAGTTGCTTCATTTATAAAATCATCCTCAGAGGGCTTTGAAAGTTCATTCAGAGGTCACCCAGTCATCCAGGGGCCAACGAAGGGTACTGTCTAATGTATTCTTACCAGACCTCTAAAGGTGACCATCCAAAAACCTACCTCAAATATCCCCACCATTATTGCAGTGAAGTTCTCCCGCTGTCTAACCTGCATCCCTCTGGATAGCATTTCAGGTCATTTCCTTTTTTCTAGTCTCCAGTCCAAGTGAGGAACGATTGTGCATTATTCTCCAGATAGTTTTTTGTGCTTACTATGTGCCAGGCACTGTGCTAAGAGCTGAGGTAGATTCAAGCTAATCATGTCGGGCACAGTCCGTGTTCTTCATGAGGCTTACAGTCTTACTTCCCATTTTGCAAATGAGGTAACTGAGGCACAGAGAAGTGAAGTGATTTGCCCAAGGTCACACAGCAGACAGGTGGCAGAGCCGGGATTAGGAACCCAACTCCCTAGGCCCATGCTCTATCCACTAGACCACCCTGCTTCTCCATCCTCTCACACCCTTGAAGACTGCACGTTCCCTGTGGGCTGGGATCCCCTCCATCACCTCGATCATATTATATTTTTTCAAACACTTGGTGGAGTGCTCTGTACACAGCCAGCACTCAATAAATACTATTGATCGATTCAAGCTCTTAGTACAGTGCTCTGCACACAGTAAGCACTCTGTAAATATGACTGAATGAATTGATTCCTAAAGTCTATTTGAAAGTCAAAGCAGAGAATAATCCCAGTTCTGCCAGGGGCCAGCTGTGTGAACTTGGACAAGTCACTTAACTTTCTGTGTCTCAGTTTCCTCATCTATAAAAGGAGGATTCGACGCCTAGTCTCCCTTCTACTTAGACTGTGACGTCCATTGGGACAGGCACTGAATCTGACCTGATTAATTTGTATTTACCCCAGAGTTTAGAACAGCCTAGAGAATCCAACTCGATTATCTCATACCTACCTCAATAATAATAATAATAATATTGGTATTTGTTAAGCGCTTACTATGTGCAGAGCACTGTTCTAAGCACTGGGGGAGATACAGGGTAATCAGGTCATCCCACGTGAGGCTCACAGTTAATCCCCATTTTACAGATGAGGTAACTGAGGCACAGAGAAGTTAAGTGACTTAATAATAATAATGTTGGTATTTGTTAAGCGCTTACTATGTGCAGAGCACTGTTCTAAGCGCTGGGGTAGATAAGGGTAATCAGGTTGTCCCCACATGAGGCTCACAGTTAATCCCCATTTTACAGATGAGGTAACTGAGTCACAGAGAAGTTAAGTGACTTGCCCACAGTCACACAGCTGACAAGTGGCAGAGCCGGGAGTCCAACTCATTACCTCTGACTCCGAAGGCCAGGCTCTTTTCCACTGAGCCACGCTGCTTCCCACAGTCACACAGCTGACAAGTGGCAGAGCTGGCAGTCAAACCCATGACCTCTGACTCCGAAGCCCAGGCTCAATGTAGTGCTTGAAACACAGTATGTGCTTAACAAATATAATAATATTAATACAGGTATAGGATGCAAAGCATACAATTTGTAGAAAGTACCAACATGGATCTTTCTAGATGGAAAATGAAGGTGGGATATTTCTACGCGTGTTTTGGGGGGCAATGAAATGGGGTCTGGCCACTGACACTTAACCGCGGGCTCTAGGCGTGTCTGTAGAAACAAGACCATATGACCAGCACCCCATCCCAGGGCTATCTGTGTTTTGGATTAGAAGCAGCACAGCGTATAGGAAAAAGTATAGGACCTGGAGCCAGGGAACCATGCTAATCATAATAATGGAGGTATTTGTTAGCGCTTACTATGTGCCAACCACTCTATTAAGTGTCGAGGTAGCTATGAGATAATCGTCAGATACAGTCCCTGTCCCACATGGGGCTCACACTCTAAGCATTCTTTCCCAGTGTTTAGTACAGTGCTCTGCCAATAGTAAGCACTTAATAAATATTACTATTACTGATACTAACCAAAATTTCCCCCCCCACCTTCCCCAGGGGGATCAGTATCTAGCTTAATTAATCAGTTATATTTGTTGAGGACCTGCTGTGTGCAGAGCATTGTGATAAGCACTTGGGAGTGCTTATGAGGAGAACAGTTCCTCAGCTTTTTACAGATGAGGAAACTGAGGCCCAGAGAAGATATGGCTTACCCAAGTAACACAGCAAGCAAGTGACAGAGCTGGGATTAAAACTCAGATCTTCTGACTCTTAGGCACAAGTTCTTTCTCCTAGGTCATGCTGCTTGCCTGCTGTATTACCTTGGACAAGTCATTAATAATAATAATTAAGGTATTTGTTAAACGTTTACTATGTGCCAGACACTGTTCTAAGCATTGAGCTTAGCTAAAGTGATTATTTTCTCTGTGCCTCCGTTTCCTCATCTGTAAAATGGGGATTCATTACCTGTTCTCCCTCCCTCTTAGACTATGATGAGCCCCATGTGGGACGGGGACTGCATCTGACTTGATCATCCCATACTACCTCAATGCTTAGTGCGGTGCTTGGCACCTAATAAACGCTTAACAAATATCTCCATTATTATGATTAGCATCTCTAAATTCCATGTTCTGAAAACGAATTTCTGAAAGCAGGCTGCGTTCTGTTAGAGTGCCTCCCTGAGAAGAAAACTGCAAAAAGGCTCAGGCTCCTGACTATCCCTCCCTTTCCTGGTGGCCAAATGGAAATTATTTGAAAGTGTTACGCGGGTTCTCCTCTCTCACCCGCCCTGCCAGCTCACTAGCAGGCCGCTCTGAGGCAAGTCTTTCCCTCCCTCCTCTGGTTTTTATAAGCCACCTTTGAAATGGGAATCGGGGACTCAACATCTTGCCAGATCAGATTTCCCTGCTCTTCTGTCTCTGCCAGCCGCTGTTCTTGGGGTGGGGCCGGTTTCTGCCTCCTATCTTTCCTGGTTTTTATCGGTAACCCAGCATAGGTTTCTGGCCAGGGGCTGATTTGACTGCACTTGGAATTGTCTCCGGATCCCAGCGGCTCCATCCCAGTGTGTCGCTTCCCTTGCTTGGAGCTGACGCCGATGCTTCTTTATCTCAACAAGGAAGGAGTTCCAGGGTCCCATCTGGGTGGGGCAGGGGGTGGGGGGCGGTTGGCCCGTTTCTGGGAACACGATTGGCGGGTTTTTTCAAAGAAAGGAAAGGCCTTGAATGGGGAGGCTAATTCTCAGAATGAACCGTTATCACTTCTGACCCAGAAGGTAGAGGGGGCCCGGCTACCGCTTCTGGTAAAGTGGCAGGAGGATCAAGGACTTGCAGTACCAGGTGGCCTTGAGAGGTCATCTAATCCAGTCCCCTGCTCCTGGGCTAAGCTCCTGTAGATTGAAACCACCCCCGACCAAGAGACGGGGACCGTGTCTAATTCCCATCTGTGTATTTTTCTTTTTATGGTATCCTCTGGGCCGTGCTGCTCACTATGGGCAGGGAACGTGCCTGCTAACTCTACTGTATCCTGCTCTCCCAAGCACTTAGCACTCGATGAATATCGCTGATTGATTGTTACCTTTACCCTGCCCACAAGGAGCTTGCATTCTAACAGAGAAGACATGAAAATATTTACAAATGATCAGAATAAATAAATCAGAGTAAATCAGTCCACTGTGCAAGTGATTATACCTGTATGCGTAAGCCTTGGGGGAGGGGACAGGAAATAAAAGTGGAGGTGCTCGAGGTGACCTGAGTTTTATCTGGCAACACCCAGAAGGGCTACTTAGAGTGAGCACAAGAGGGTGTCACAGAAAGGGATGAAGTTGGGGTGGGGGAACTAAGGGGAATCGCCACGTCCATGCGTGAATAATAGAGGAGCTTCCTGCAGATGGGCTTGTCCTTATTGCATCTGCCCCGTAATTCGTCTTGGGCAGCAATGCTGTCCATTGTTCCAGCGGGGCTCCTCGGCCGCTCTCAGGAGATGTGTTCGCTAGTGCGGCAATCGATCATTCTAGCTAATGGTCTTTTGGGGCCTGCTTGACTTTCCATGGTCAGTCCGGGTCTCATTTGCCAAGTCAAACACCTGAGCTTGATTAATAATGTTGGTATTTGTTAGGCGCTTACTATGTGCCGAGCACTGTTCTAAGCGCTGGGATAGACACGGGGGAATCAGGTTGTCCCACGTGGGGCTCACAGTCTCAATCCTCATTTTACAGATGAGGTAACTGAGGCACCGAGAAGTTAAGTGACTCGCCCAAAGTCACACAGCTGACAAGTGGCCGAGCCGGGGTTCGAACCCATGACCTCTGACTCCAAAGCCCGTGCTCTTTCCGCTGAGCCATGCTGCTTCTCTTGAAATGCAGGCCGGGGTGGGCGAGGGCACAAGGGACAGGGAGACTGGAGAGGATCCGAGGAGGTCGGTGCACTGACCAGAACCAGCCCCCCGGGGGGAAGAAGGTGCTGTGGTGGTTGTTGGACAACCTTCGTTCAGCTAAATCCAACGCCATTCAAGGATGATTCTCAAGCAGTTTTCTAGTCAAACTTTAGCATGGAGACAATATCGCATCTATTAAATCGTCCCTTGCACTTGAGCAATGACCCCCTGATTGCAGGGGCAGGGCTTAGGGTCAGAACCCAAATCTGCTGAGGAGAATCCTGGATTTAAGGGAGTGAGATACCCCAGAACATAGAGAAGATAGATATGTAGCGGAAAGAGCACAAGACCGGAAATCGAAAGACCCAGGTTCTAGTCCTAGCTCTGCCATCTACGATGTGACCTTAGGCAAGTGACTGACCTCTCTGTGCTTCAGTTTCCTCTTCTGTAAGAGGGGACAAGGTGCCGTGTGAGACAGATTGTTTGTATGTACCCAGTGCTGGGTCTTTGACATATAGAAACCATTTTGAAAAAATTATAGGAAGTACTGGCCAGTGGAGAAAGAAGGAGCCACAAGAGTATGTCCCATTAACCAAGGAGAAAAGGCTTTTCCCCAAATGGAAGGGAAAAGAATGGTAGTTGTGGGTTTTTCATCCAGGAAACCTCAGATTGCGAGCTTGGACCATGGCAGAAATCCAATTTGCGGGGGGCAGAGGGACAGGACAAATAGAACTCCTTTATATCCATCCCTAGCACTTGGATCTCTACATTTGTGCAACCATACAGTTATTCATTTTTATTACTCTATTCATATTTTTATATCTGCCCTCCCCAAGCAAAAGCTTCCTGTAGGGAGGCAAAATATCAGTTTTTTGTTCCTTTCTTCTTAAGTACTAACTAGAGTGCATTGTTGTCAGGGGGTGCCTATTCAAAGATGCTATTACTCCTCTTCCTTCTCCTCCTCCTTTTCCTAATACTACATTGAAGATGGTACTCTCAAGAGACTTCATCCCTAGAGGTTTACTGCTGCCATTTAGGCTTCAATACTCACGCTTTCGTTCATATTGCCTGAGTGCTCACGGGGTACAGAGCACTGTGTTTACCTTCCCCAAAGTCTTTGGTCTCTGAGCAGTCACGAAAATTGGGAGAAATTCTGCCTGATGAGGAGGTTTAACTCTTCCTGATTGGTCATGAAGAGCTAAGTGTGACCTGGAAGGAAGGTGCCTCTGTCGCTCGATACCCAAGATGAAATTTGAATCTCTCAACCGTCTCATTATCCTTTGGTAAATAATAGTCCGGGACTCTCTGGATTAGCAGATAGAGTTACCCTTTTCATGCCCTGTCAGGTTAAAACTATAAAATGATGAGGCCACTTCTTTCCCTGCCGCATTTAGGGATACTGCAACCTTGCAAAGGAAAGTTCTTTCCGATTTAGACGACTTGCTCATAGGAAAAAGCCAAATTATTGTATAAAGCTTTTCCAGTCAAGCACAGCAATCGATGATCATTTTAAATTGCTTTAGTTATTTCGTAGGTAACGATTTTTCTCTAAACCCAATCTGCAGTGTGTGTTCATTTGAGTCATGGTACTGTATTGTTTCTTCTCTGATGGAGAAAACAAGCATCTCGGAATTTTCTAAACAAATAACTAGCTTTTTGGCATGGGTTTCTTTTTTCTGTGGTATTTATTAAACTCTTACTATGTGCCAGAGACTGTACCAAGCCCCGGGGTAGATACACATTAATCAGGTGGGACACAGTCCATGTCTCACATGAGGCTCACAATCTTCATCCCCATTTTACAGATGAGGGAACCAAGGCACAGAGCAGTGAAGTGACTTGCCCAGGGTCACCTGGTATTAGAACTCAGGTTCTCTGACTCCCAGGCCCAAGCTCTATCCACTAGACCATGCTGCTTCTTGAAATTATTTACAGTCAGCTTTAGCTTTTCAATCAGACAATCAAGTATATTTATTGAGCATTTTAACAGTGCATAGCACCAGACTCAGCACATAGGAGAGTACAGCAAGGGCGAGACATTGTAAAAATTATAGTAATAATGATAATGATGTCGGTAAAGTCCATTCTGAGATCCAGAAACTCTGCTCTTGGCTGAAAGGCTCAGAACCAAGGAGGATAGCTATTGGAAGCAAATTTTCCTGTTGTATTCAAGGCCAGAGAGGATAAATGTGTCTTCTGTCACAAGAACAAGGCTGTGAATTCCCCTGGCTCAACTCCAAGGAGACAGGTGGGGGTGGAGGGGGCGGCTTGCCCCAATACACAAACAAAACCAGTCATTTAAACCAGCTCACATCCTTTAATCAGTGGTATTTACTGAATGCTTATTGTGGGCAGAGCACTGTACTAAGCACTTGGGAGAGTACGATAGGAGAAGACATAATTCCTGTCCTCTAGGATCTTAGTGAAGGAGATTCCTTGAGGTCTCTGGGCAGCCTCTTTCGGGATGAAGAGGCCTCCCCTTCCCATCACTGAGGTCTATGTCTGGGAAGCCAAGAAGCTTCCAGGTTTCAGTCTCTACCACTGCAGGGAGGGAACTCTGGGAACCGGGAAGGCCACTCTCCAGGCGGCTGAAATCATGGCTGGTCCGAGAAAATGGCCAGCAGAACGTGAGGCGGGTCAGTGCATCTCCAGGTAAAGACCTTTGCATGTTCAGGATTGTTAAAGAGCTAGAATCCAAAGCCCAGACAATGAAAGGGAGCCAGGATGCCAAGGTGGGCTGGACCAGGTTTCCAGGAAACCTTCAATTTATTAGCAATAAGTGATTTAGGCTCTAATCCATCACCCCAAACTCTACGGGGAGGGATTACCTCTAACAGGACTCACATGCTGCACCAATATAATTAATGGCCTTGGACGGAGAGCTCCCAGGCCCTCACTAAATGCTAAATAATAATCATCTTTGGGGCACGCCTGGCAATAATAAAGCAGAGCCTGAAATAGCGCAAAGGAAGAATGGAGCCATCTTGCCCAATTTCAGTTAGGGGCTGGAGGTTGGAGAAGGAAGTTGTTCCAGGCTGGATGGAGGCTCCAAAGTATTTGGATGGGAGAACAAACCCCTGACATAAACAAATGGCAGGCTTAACAGAAGTCAACAGGCATGATATGAGGATCAGCCTGGAGGCCCATGGAAGAGCAGAGAAGAAGCATGGCCTAGTGGATAAAGCACAGGACTGGGAGTTGAAAGGACGCTGGGTTCTAAACCCAGCTCTGCTATTTGTCTGCTGTGTGATCTTGGGCAAGTCACTTCACTTCTCTGTTCTTCAGCTCCCTCATCTATAAAATAGGGATTAAGACTATGAGCCCTATGTGGGATTCACACTGTGTCCAATCTGATTATTTTGTAATAATAATAATGTTGGTATTTGTTAAGCGCTTACTAGGTGCCGAGCACTGTTCTAAGCGCTGGGGGAGATACAGGGGAATCAGGTTGTCCCACGTGGGGCTCACACACTTTTTATCTCCATTTTACAGATGAGGGAACTGAGGCACAGAGAAGTTAAGTGACTTGCCCACAGTCACCCAGCTGATAAGTGGCAGAGCCGGGAGTTGAACTCATGACCTCTGACTCCGAAGCCCAGGCTCTTTCATTCATTCATTCAATAGTATTTATTGAGCGCTTACTATGTGCAGAGCACTGCACTAAGCGCTTGGGATGAACAAGTCAGCAACAGATAGAGACAGTCCCTGCCGTTTGACGGGCTTACAGTCTAATCGGGGGAGACGGACATACGAGAACGATGGCACTAAACAGCGTCAAGGGGAAGAACATCTCGTAAAAACAATGGCAACTAAATAGAATCGAGGCGATGTACAATTCATTAACAAAATAAATAGGGTAACGAAAATATATACAGTTGAGCGGATGAGTACGGTGCTGTGGGGATGGGAAGGGAGAGGTGGAGGAGCAGAGGGAAAAGGGGAAAATGAGGCTTTAGCTGCGGAGAGGTAAAGGGGGGATGGCAGAGGGAGTAGGGGGGAAGAGGAGCTCAGTCTGGGAACGCCTCTTGGAGGAGGTGATTTTTAAGTAAGGTTTTGAAGAGGGAAAGAGAATCGGTTTGGCGGAGGTGAGGAGGGAGGGCGTTCCAGGACCGCGGGAGGACGTGACCCGGGGGTCGACGGCGGGATAGGCGAGACCGAGGGACGGCGAGGAGGTGGGCGGCAGAAAGAGAGAAGGGAGGAGAGGTAGGAAGGGGCGAGGTGATGGAGAGCCTTGAAGCCTAGAGTGAGGAGTTTTTGTTTGGAGCGGAGGTCGATAGGCAACCACTGGAGTTGTTTAAGAAGGGGAGTGACATGCCCAGATCGTTTCTGCAGGAAGATGAGCCGGGCAGCGGAGTGAAGAATAGACCGGAGCGGGGCGAGAGAGGAGGAAGGGAGGTCAGAGAGAAGGCTGACACAGTAGTCTAGCCGGGATATGACGAGAGCCCGTAATAGTAAGGTAGCCGTTAGGGTGGGCTCTTTCTACCCCAGTGCTTAGAACAATGTGAAGCACACAGTTAAGCACTTAACAAAATCCATTATTATTATTATTAGCAATTATACTACTGATAATAATAATAATAGCAAGGCTCATTTGTACCAAAGTCAGATGACTGACTCCATTCTGGATCGTTGCCTGAACATACTACTACTACCACTAGTAGTAATAATAATAATAATAATGTTGGTATTTGTTAAGCGCTTACTATGTGCCGAGCACTGTTCTAAGCGCTGGGGTAGACACAGGGGAATCAGGTTGTCCCACGTGGGGCTCACAGTATTAATCCCCATTTTACAGATGAAGTAACTGAGGCACAGAGAAGTGAAGTGACTCGCCCACAGTCACACAGCTGACAAGTGGCAGAGCGGGGATTCGAACCCATGACCTCTGACTCCAAAGCCCGAGCTCTTTCCACTGAGCCACGCTGCTTCCCATTATTAATAATAATGGTACTATTTGTTAAACATGTACTATATCCCATGTACTAAGTGCAGAGGTAAATATAAGATAGTCAGGTCCCACATGGGACTCACAGTCCAAGTGTGAGGGTGACTGGGTATTAAATCCCCATTTTACAGATGAGGTAACTGAGGCACAGAAAAGTGAAGTGACTTGCCCAAAGTCATGTAGCCGGCAAGTTTTTCGAGCCAGGATTAGAATCCACAACCTCTGTCTCCTAAGCCCATGCTCTTTCCACTAAGCCACGCTGTCAAGCAGTATGCTAAACCCTGGGGTAGATATAGTACAATCAGATCGATTGTATATATTATTAATTATCCTATTTATTTTGTTAATGAGGTGGGTGTATCCTTGATTCTAGTTATCCTGATGATGTCTTGTTTTGTTCTCTTTTGCTTTGCTGACTCCCCCGTTTAGACTGTGAGCCCGTCATTGGGCAGGGATTGTCTCTATCTGGTGAACTGTACATTCCAAGCGCTTAGTACAGTGCTCTGCACATACTAAGCACTCAATAAATACTACTGAATGAATGAATGAATGAAGATCAGGCACAGTTCCTCACCCATAGTGCTCATGGTCTAAGACGGGGAGGGAGTGGGGATTTATCCACAGTTGACAGGTGAGGAAATTGAAGCACAGAAAGGTTAAATGAGTTGTCCAAGGTCAAACGGCACACTGGTGACAAAACTGGGATTAGAACCCGGCTCCCCTGATTCCCCACGTCATGTTCTTTCCACTTGATCTCACTGTACTTCAGCCATCACCACTGCCAATATTACCGACACTGAGGAAATCTGTCCTACCATGCTGGCCCTATAGAGCGTTGCTACTTTTATAATAATGTTGGTATTTGTTAAGTGCTTACTAGGTGCAGAGCACTGTTCTAAACCCTGGGGTAGATACAGGGTAATCAGGTTGTCCCATGTGAGGCTCACAGTCTTAATCCCCATTTTCCAAATGAGGGAACTGAAGCTCAGAGAAGTGAAGTGACTTTCCCACAGTCACACAGCTGACAAGTGCCAGAGCCGGGATTCGAACCCATGACCTCTGACTCCCAAGCCCGGGCTCTTTCCACTGAGCCACGCTGCTTCTACAGCTTTTATCCTGAAAGGTGGTAGAACAGAACCCTCAGAAGCACGACTGTAACCCTCAGCATGGGGTTTTCGGTCCCCTACCCCCTTAAACTGATGGGAAGGAGCAGGAGGAAGCATCCGTCCCCCAATCCGAGGTGCAGGAAAAGGCAGAAACATCCATTTTAGGCAGCAAGGGGGTAAAGAAAGGCAGATCCTGCCTGAGCAAGCTGTGAAAGGAAACCAAATCCAGTGATTGAGGGCCAGGACAGGTTGCCCTGGGGAGTAACTCACCTCCATCTCTGCTCCAGTGGGCTCGCTCCTCCAAAGGCTTCTACCACCACCTTCTGGAACAACAAGGAGAATGAAAAGGCACATGCTCTGACTCTCTTTTTTATATTTAAAAAAAGGACCTATTTTTTTTATATAGAGAAGCAACGAGGCTCAGAGGAAAGAGCAAGGGTTTGGGAGTCAGAGGTCATGGGTTCAAATGCTGATCCACCACTCGTCAGCTGTGTGACTGTGGGCAAGTCACTTCACTTCTCTGGGCCTCAGTTCCCTCATCTGGGAAATGGGGATGAAGACTGTGAGCCTCATGTGGGACAACCTGATTACCCTGTATCTACCCCAGGGCTTAGAACAGTGCTCTGCACATAGTAAGCACTTAACGAATACCAACATTATAATTATTATTATTATTATATTATTCCTGAACCACTTGCTAAGAGCCAGGCACTGGACTAAGCGCCGGAGTAGATACAAGATCATCAGGTTGGAAACAATCCATGTTCCACACGGGACTCACAGCTTTAACCACTATTTTACAGATAAGATCACTGAGGCCCAGAGGAGTGACTGTATAGATTGTGAGAAGCAGCGTGGCTCAGTGGAAAGAACACAGACTTGGGAGTCAGAGGTCGTGGGTTCTAATCCCGGCCCTACCGCTTGTCAGCTGTATGACTGTAGGCAAGTCACTTTGCTTCTTGGTGCCTCAGTTCCCTCATCTGGAAAATGGGGATTAAGACTGTGAGCCTCATGTGGGACAACCTGATTACCCTGTATCTAACCCAGTGCTTAGGACAGTGCTCTGCGCATAGTAAGCGCTTAACAATTACCAACATTATTATTATTAAGCTCACTGTGGGCAGGCAATGTGTCTGTTTATTGTTATATTATACTCTGCCAAGCACACAGTAAGTGCTCAGTAAATATCACCGACTGCCTGACTTTCCCAAGGTCACATAGCAAAAGTGGGGCAGAGCTGGGGTTAGAACCCAGGTCCTCTGACTCTCAAGCCCATGTTCTTTCCATGAGGCCACGTGGCTTCTCCTGTTGGTCCGAGTCCTGCAGGGAACACCACGATCCAGGCGGAGCAGAAGCCCGGGGATGTTTCCAGGGAGGAATAGGGCTTTCTGTGCCCCAGAATGGCACATGTTGGGTGTCTGATCTGCCCTCGCTGTAGCCCCGTAAGAACTAGCAGGTAAGCAGCAGCATGGCCTAGTGGACAGAGCATGGTCTTGTGAGTTAGAAGGACCTGGGTTTTAATTCTGGCTCCGCCACTTGTCAGCTGTGTGACCTTGGACAAGTCGCATCACTTCTCTGTGCCTCAGTTACCTCATCTGTAAAATTGGGATTAAGACTGTGAGCATTACTCAAAAAATATTACTGATCGACTGTTTTCCTCATATTTAAAATGGGAATCAAATTCCCTGTCTCCTTTCCGCTTAGACCGTAAATGCTACGTAGAACAGGGATTGGGTCTGATCTAATTTTCTTATATCTATACCTGGGCTTAGATGAGTGCTTGACCCAAAGTAAGTGCTAAACAAATGCCACGGGTATTATTAAAAGACACGTTCCTTGCCCCCAGGGAGCATGCCATCAAATGGAGGAATAAAAAGACTCAAATTTACAAAGAGAAAGAAGAAATGGATCTACAGATCTCCCTCCCACCCCCAATGTGGGGATGGAATGTGTCTGTTTATTGTTTTACTGTACTCTCCCAAGTACTTAGTACAGGACTTTGCACATAGTAAGGGCTCAGTAAATGCAACTGAATGACTAGATGAGTCCTTAGCTAGTCAAGTGGAGAGGAGTGCATAAGTAGAAATGCTGAGACTAGTCTTCTGCCAAAGAGCACAAACAGTTGTTCATATACCACTCAAAAGTACCTCCAGATCAGTCGGTGTCCGCTGCCTTTGACCAAGTTAATTATTCTTCCTGCTTTACAATAAGAAAGTGGCCATAAAGAGGGCAAATAGCCTGAGATAACAGATGGGCAATGAGAATTCACATCCTATGTCTTAATCATTTAGGGAGTGCTGCTTACCATTTGGAAACCCCCTCCTGTTGACACTAGAAACAATCAGACTCTCCTATAAACACTCTTGCCGTCCCTGAAGGCTGCTGGGGCCCCATGATTGGCAGCTGTCATGACCCAGCTAGAATAAACAGTACCTTGCACCCAGAATGGAGCATCTGCTTGCACAACTCATTCATCCTCAAATTACCTTCCTCCTGAGGTGCAAAGAGGTAGGTTAACCCATTTTATGCATGGGGAAACTCAGGCACAAAAAGCAATGGTTCCTTGATGACTGAGCCTAAAACAGAGTAATTCTCATTGATTTCAAGCCTGTGGATGTGGCTTGAGTGAAATGTAGTCTGGAGATGTAATCAATCAATTAATGATGATGATGTTGGTATTTGTTAAGCACGTACTATGTGCAGAGCACTGTTCTAAGCACTGGGGTAGATACAGGGTAATCAGGTTGTCCCACACACAGTCTTCATCCCCATTTTACAGATGAGGTCACTGAGGCACAGAGAAGTTAAGTGACTTGCCCAAAGTCACACAGTTGACAGGTGGCAGAGCCGGGATTCCAATCAATGGTACTGATTGAGTGCTTACTATGTGCAGCGCACTGGACTCAATAAAACTCATATTGAAAGTAGGAGGGAGAGCAGGTATTGAATCCCCAATTTACAGATGAGGGAACTGAGGTCCAGAGAAGTGACTTGTCCAAGGTCACAAAGCAGACAAGTAGCAGAGCCGGGATAAGAACCCAGGTCCTCTGACTCCCAGGCCTGTGCTCTTTTCATTAGGCCATGCTGCTTCTGAGATAGACTTTCAGATGCCAGAATTCCTGGGTAGGCTGTATGCCTCGGGAACAAATGGGACTTGTGGACATTCCACTCAAGTGGTCTCACTTCTTTACTGTGGGTATAAATGAGATGGTAGATCTCCTGTAGATTCACAGACAGAAGTCCAAAAGTGAATTGCAGTTGTTGATGCTCATATCACACAGGTCTGACAATTGTTTAATGTATGTTAAGAGCAGTTGAAGTGAGCATAAGCTCATTAGACAGGGAATGTGTTCCCTAATTCTGATGTACTCTCCAAAGCACTCAGTATAGTGCTCTGTACATAGTAAGTACTCAATTAATACCATTGATTGAGCTGGAAACAGATTGTTAGCACAATGCTCTAAACAAAGCAGGCAATCGATAAATACTACTGATGAACCATATAAGGTACTCCTCAAAATTCTGTGCTTTTGTTGAACAAAGGCAGTCAACTGAAACAAAAACAGTGTATACAATACCACTGGTTCTAGTGCCATCATTTTGACTTTTTCTTCTATTATCGTGGATTTTTTTTTTTGGCATGCCATAACTGGGATTCAAAACAAACAGTTATGGGCAGAGTGATGGAAATGGGAGAAAAGTGGCCGATATCTTAATCGGCTCTGAATAGCAGTAAGTGACATTATAAGAATACCAATGAAGCATCTAGAGGGATAAAACCATATAACCAAAGCAGAAGGAGGTATATTAAGAGACAAAAATGAAGACAGAAAGAATATCATAACTGAGTCCACAGGTCTTGGAACCCCAGTGAATAGGATCCATGTATTCACAGAGGAGCAACAGAATCGGTCTCTGGAGTTCAGTAAATGCATTAATCCGGTAATAGGCCTGAAAAAAAAGCAATGATAGAAACAGAAAAGTTAGTTTCCTAACTGCATTGGGTGGAATATTGGAACATCCTTCTCTGTTACTGGAATAATTGGAAATTATTTTCCTTGGTTAAAATAGAGTCCAGAATTCTATCTCAAAGTGACTCTAAAAGGAGAAAATGGCTGCGATTCAGAATTACTCAAATAATTCTGGTCAAATAAAACTATCACCAAATAGCCAACCATCAGCAAAAAGATTTAGTACAATGTTCCTCTTGCAAAATGAATACGCTTTTCTCCCCAGCTTGTGTCACTCTTTCTCCCTCCTTGGAGTTCGGTTATCTGATGAACTTCAGTGGTGAGCATTGAGGAGGCTACGGTGTTTAATCCATATACACAGATTGTTACAGGAACTAGTAGAGGCTTTCCCATTCACACTGAACACCACACATTGCCAACCAAAACACACAAATGCAGAAAGAAATGTAACCCTTTGCATATCAACGTCAGGAATTAAAGCGATTTTTTTCTACTCTTACTTTTCACACATAGTCTGTGGATAAGGTGTCATCCACAGGTATTAAATGATCCCTGATGATGATCCCACATTCATTCTCACCTACCCAGAAAAATATATATATAAGGCCTCTTAATACCAAAGGTTTTGTGAGGCAGCTGGCATTAGGATTGGGTGAAGAGGGAGATGCCTTAGAATGTGTCTGTGGTATGTAAGTTCTGGAACAAAATGGCGATGAAAATTTCGAACATATATAGATGATGTCCCTCTCCCCCGACCCTCCAAAAAATTCAGATGCCAATAAAACTAAATAGTCTCTTACTGATGGTCAAGAGGCGATCTCCCACTCAGCTAAAACATAGGATAAAATGAACTTGAACATCTATTCTGGTGCTCAGCTGATTGCCTGTCTCAGCCACTAAAACCCAAAAGGGAAAAAACAGTTACGATCATTGTTTTCTTTGACACTATCTCTCTGCTAAGCCCCCCAAAAACACTACACTTTACTACATCTTCTTGTAAATTTAGTGAAATTTTTTTTTCAAAGCCTGAACCAAATTACCAGTAAAACAAGCCACACTTAGAAAAATGAAAGCTAATTTTTATTTTATCAACAGCCATTCGTTAAACACGAACATGCATACGTAATCCGGTACGCACATCACAGTTTTTAACGTTAGTTAGTTAAACACACAACATACATCCTTACAAAAAAAAAAAGAGTCAAAATGCAAACTTAAAATAAAACAGTTTTTACTAATTAAAAAAAAAACATTTGTGTTGAGTACCATTTTGTACAACACATTAATTTAAACATATTTTTCTTCTTGGTTGCACATGAAAAAAGCGGCAATAGAAAATGAAAATTTTTAAATAGCAGAAATAGGCAGTTTTGCCATGCAGAAGAAGCAATATTAAATATTAGTTCCCCCCAAAAAAAGGATCCACAAGTTTAAAAATATTTAGTTCAAGTAATAGAATTTTCCCCAGTAGAGATCCAAATGCAATGCATAATTAGCTGCCTTAGAGGGCCATTTCCAAAGGTGACATCCTTCAGAATTAATAACTTTATTGATTTTGGCACAGAAAAGAAGTCTGAAGAACAAGAACGTGATTAAAAAAGGGGAAGATGTAAAGAGAAGGAAATAAAAGGCAAGAACAAATGAGATAGTAATTGCAATCACTATAAAAAAAAATCTGTGCATCTCAGTCATTGCAGAATACTGTCTTCTGTCTACAGCAGGTGTGGATTCCAGGCAATCTGTTATTGCAACATTGATTTAATTTGCTTGGAGGTAGTCTCATCGTTCAAATGTTTCGTTGTGTACCTGTGGAAATGAAAACAAAATGAGCCGTTGAAAAGGTTCACCCTTGGGATTTGCCTCGTCTCCTTCTGTGGTAGAACAGTACCCCAGGGATGGGGCTGTGAATCCGTGCCCATTATTTCGGAGAAGGGCTTTAGAGGGAGCGATGGCCGAGTCAGAGGCCAGGGCTGGGTTCTGGGAATGCGAGGGGCCCAGCTGGGAGCTGTGGGACGTGAAGTCCCCACTGCTCTGGGTGCTAATGCATGATGTAGTGGACAGAGCACGGGCCTGGGAGTCAGAAGGTCATGGGCTCTGATCCAAGCTCCACCACTTGTCTGCTGTGTGACCTGGGACCAGTCACTTCACTTCTCTCTGCCTCAGTTACCTCACCTGTAAAATGGGGATTGAGACTTACGTAGGACAGGGACAGTGTCCAACTCGATTTGCTTGTAACCACCCCAGCACTTAGTACAGTGCCTGGCACACAGTAAGCACTTAACGACTACCACATTATTAGTAATAAGAAGAGCAACAGCAACAACCATGGTACTTGTTAAATGCTATGTGCTAAGCACTGTTCTATGAACTGGGGTAGATAAAAGTTAATCAGGGTGGAGACAGTCCCTGTCCCACATGGGGCTCACACTCATCCCCATTTTAAAGACAAGGTAACTGAGGCACAGAAAAGTGAAGTGACTTACCCAAGGTCACACAGCAGACACGTGGCAAAGCCAGGATTAGAACCCACATCCTTCTTACTCCCAGGCCTTGCTCTATTCCACTAAGCCAAGCTGCTCCTCGTGATCTGTAGCATTATTGGATGCCCCAAATCTCTTGTTCCCATTCCCATCAGGGGCCTTCCCTCCCTTTCCCTCTGCCCTTCCCGGTCCTGAGGGAAGGGACTGGCTTTGACTAGGCAGGACTGACTTGGGAGAGTGATGCACTTTTTTATCCACAGTACATTTGCTCTCACTTGAGACTGATTTACTTTTCTCACAGACAATCCCGCCATTCTTTCAACACATTAAAAAAATGTATTCAGTGACTTTATTAAAAATCATAAAATTAACAGGGAGTTTGTCCCAAGTTGAAACAACTCTGCAAATGAGCAAGATCTTTCCTAATTAAATACAAACATTAGCCAGGTTATATGAACCATTTCATGGGAGGTTTACTGATTTGTTCTAACCGGGGTAAAGGGAACAGTGCACTATACTGAACTAATCTTCATCCTCAACCCCTTCTCCACAATAAACTAGCCCCCGGTGCTTCATTCGTATGGGTAAACAGCGTTAAACTGAATTCCTTGTAGGGTATTTCCATTTAAAACCCCTCGTAGTGTAAATAATGCATAAGCGATACCAATACAAAATACTGGTCTTTGAGAGATTTTATTCATTCATTCATTCAATAGTATTTATTGAGCGCTTACTATGTGCAGAGCACTGTACTAAGCGCTTGGAATGTAGAATTTGTACATTCCAAGAGTAGATTAGATTTTACATTTAGATTTAGAATAGAGTAGGTTTTACCTACTCTACCTTCGTTAGAGCCTGTTCACGATTAATCTGCTTGATTTATATGTGCCACGAACCCCAGATGAAGTAACCTGAAGGAAAAATCCCGGTCCTGAAAGTTTATGGTAAATTCGGCTAAGCTAGAACGCATGCTAAGAGACATAATAGTGATAATAATGATGGTATTTGTTAAGCGCTTACTATGTGCAGAGCACTGTTCTAAGCGCTGGGGTAGATACAAGGTAATCAGGTTGTCCCACGTGAGGCCGACAGTCTTCATCCCCATTTTACAGATGAGGTAACTGAGGCACAGAGAAGTTAAGTGACTTGCCCACAGTCACATAGCTGACAAGTGGCAGAGCAGGGATTCGAACCCGTGACCTCTGAATCCCAAGCCCGTTGTCTTTCCACTGAGCCATGCTGAAGGAGAAGGCACATCTCCGCCTTTGTTTCCTGAGCTGCTCTCACTCTCCATTGCGGAAGATAAGCTTACAACCCACCAGAGCGATGACTCCGTTGTTGTCTCCTAATGCTTAAAATAGTGTTCTGGACAAACTTTAATGGTCAAGACACTGACTGACAGACCATGTCGAAACCCAGCCTCGAACTCTGGCACCAGGCCATCCTCCCATCACAAGGCTGTGGGGAAGGTTCTGCCAGTCTCAAAAGGAAGGCCCATGGGGAGTTGTGATGGATTTTTCACAGAAATCCTAGCTGAATTCTGATTTGTTTAATTCCCTTATGAATCTGTCCTCCCTGGCTAAGACTATGAACCTCTAAACACCATTTAGTACAAAAATTAAAAAAAAAAAACTTGGATGGGTTTGGACAGTTGCCTTCTTACTCTCTCCAGCGTGCATTCGTATAACTACTACTTATTCTGGACACTTCTTAACTGGCATAATTCAATTCAGAATCTTTTACACCACACTGTGAGCCCCGTATGGGGCAGGGACTGTGTGATTTATCTTGTATCTTCAGTGCTTGGCACAAAGAAACCACTTAACTCTTTATCACCTATGCACTGTACCCCTTAACCACTTGATTTGCAGCCCAGCCCCATAGCACATCCATTCGTCTTCTTGTGCTCTGCCATTTCCCCTTCTAGATTTATTCTAATGCCTGTGGGTGGTGATCTTGAACTTTATGGTATTGTGCTCTCCTGGGTACTTAGTTCTGTGCTCGGGGTGTCTAAAGTGCTCAGTGAATGCCGCTGACTGATTGACTGTACGCTTAGAAGATTGTGAGCCCCTGAAGAGACGGGGTCTGCGTCTAATTCCCACTTGCAGGCTCTTTCCCAGTGTTTAGGATGGTGATCTGCACCCAAGAAGTGCTTAATACTATTACTACTTATTAAGCAATGCCACAATTATTACTATTAGCATTATCATTATTACTATACACACATCCCTTCGCACTCCACAAAAAGCAATACCTGAGAGCGTTTAGGAGACCTTCTACACTGTTGGGAGGCTGGTCCTTAAGGACTTTGATGCATCCTTTCATCTATGGAGAGAATAATACAGTTTTTATTCAGTTTCTATATGCTGTTAATGGTGTCTTTAGAAAGAATAATCAGGGGAGCCATTCATTCCAAAACAAAACAGAACAGAATCAGCACGCTGATAAGGTAGAAAACATTCAATTCTATAGAGCCTTCGGGCTTAGAAAAAAAGATCTATTTAGTTTTACAGTACTAATTGAAGAATTGATTACTTCAAATAAGCATGCAATTAATTCACTAGAGCTCTGAAAGGCCCAAAGAGGAACGATTTCACTTCATTCCATGAAGGTACTTTTAGTAGAAAGAGGAAGAGGTGGCATGAGGAGGGGCAAGAAAGGAGGCAGGGTTCAAATAATGATGCCCACAGAGAGGCACAAATACATTTTTAGCGAACTTTGGAATCAAACAGAACTTACATCAATTTTGGAAGTTTTGGCAAATGCTCCCACAGGATGCACGTGGTCATAGAGAATGATAACACCCACCATTACCCTCAGACAGAACGATACTGTTTCTTCATTTGTAAACCTGCTTCTGTACTCTCTGAAATGTTAAAATAGACACATGCTGGTTGAGCACATATCTAAATTGTGTAAATTCAGATTCCTGGAATGGAACCACCCACACCTCAGTAGACTTCTACAAATGGATTAGGAAAGTCACACTTAAATGAAATGGAAAAAAAACCCAACTAGTGTTTCATTTTTACCCCATTAAATGGGAAGTCGCTTAAGACAATAGTCTTAAAATTATTTTTATTTACATGAAAATGCGAAATCTTTCACCCCCTGAATCAACCTCTTTGAATACACCCTCTCGGGATACAAAAATTTCATAGCCTTTTTTTTAGAAAACTACAGAGAATCTTGTGAAATTAGAAATTTCATTATTCATGAAGAATATTACTACATAAAATATCCGTAAATTGATAAAAGGTAATAGTAAAATCTCTGATTTGGCAATAAAGGGAGGGAAAAAAATATGAGTTAGTAAAAAAAAAAGACTGAATTGTATGCTTTTTAAAATGAATTTTTATTAGTGTCCATCTTTCTGTGAGGACATCAGAACATTAGATTGTATCTCCCAACCTTAGGTTGTAAACTCCTGTGAAACTATATACTCCTTAAGTGCAGGGGTTGGTCTTTCATCTTTGCTGAATATTCCCAAGCACTTATATAATAGTGCTTTATAATCATTCGGATTGCTTAACACTTCGAGATTGTCATCTTCCCTTTCCTGAGCAGGAAAATGAAAATCCAGAGCAAGGAGAGGGAAATTTGGAAGGCTGTGGTTCAAGTTAGAAGAGGAAGAAGTGAGGAGTTTTGATCTCATCCCTCCTTTTTCTCTCTCCTTCCACCAAAAGATGATTAACGTTTGAAAATGTCAAACAACCTATTCTGACTTTTTTCATAAAATTTTGTTGAATGTGCATTTTCAGTCACTTTTAGCCTTTAAGGAGTGCCCTTTATTTTCTTCCCCCAGAATGAAGTCAATCAGTGCACAGCACTCTTGCAGTAGAGAGAAGAGTGAGTCGATACTTACGGGGTTTCCAGCATGACTCTGCACACACTAGCCATGGTGCTTAAACAATCTGTGGTGTTTTCTATTGGTAAATTTTTATTCTGAAAAGAAGCAACATTTCAAAGAGTGAAGAAGAGGAACCTAAAAATCTGTCACATATAAGCAATGAAACTCTCAGAATACGACATAAACTTCCTAAGCAGTTGTTGAGGGATTTTTTATTCAATTGTGTGTTTAATTATGTATTGTGACAATTCTAGGTTTACATATTTTTATGTCTTTCTTCCCTATTACAGTGCAAGTTCCTTTAGGATAGGGAATGGATGTCTTCATTGGGAACAGCGTGGCTCAGTGGCAAGAGCCCGGGCTGGGGAGTCAGAGGTCATGGGTTCTAATCCCAGCTCCACCACTTGTCAGCTGAATGACTCTGGGCAAGTCACTTCACTTCTCTATGCCTCAGTTACCTCATCTGGAAAATGGGGATGAAGACTGTGAGCCCCATGTGGGACAACCCGATGACCTTGTATCCCCCCAGCGCTTAGAACAGTGCTTTGCACATAGTAAGCGCTTAACAAATGCCATCATCATCAGCATCATTACAATGCACTGTACCTAATGGATGCTCAATAAATACTTCAGCTATAATATCTACAACTACTACTATTACCTTGTATCTACCCCAGCACTTAGAACAGTGTCTTGCACGTAGTAAGCGCTTAAATACAATAATAATAATAACAACAGTACAATGAGAATGGAAAATTGATAATGTCACCCAAAACCCGTTGTGTAACATCTCCAAATCCAGTTCTCTGAAAACTATAATGCTATAGAAAGCAGTCACCAGGTCATAAAGATCTGTTACTTTCTAATTAACAGTGAAAAAGGCACATAAGTACTGCTGATGAAAACCTGGGAGACAGGCTTAACAGTTCCTAATCTACTGAAGCAGGTTGAAAGTATAATCTGCCATTTTCTACTAGCAAAACAAAGAGAAAAAAAAGAATTCTCAATCCATGCACTTACCTCTGATACGAATTTTGTTGTGGCATCACTTAAGGTTTTCAGCATTGGTGTGGCTTCGGCATAAAATAAAGACATTCGGTTTGCCAATTCATTATTTACTTCATTTTCTCCCTCTGCCTGAAAAGAAAGGAAAATCACTTGGTGAACTAAATATAACACACCATCACCCCCAAAAAATTTAATAGCTGCACAGGTAACGTGAAGGCAGATTATCCTGGAGCGGGGTTGTGACCAGGTACTAGGGGAAAAAATGGAAGGAGTTTATTTTTAAATGTGCTTTTCATTCTTAAATTCTAGTGTTACTGAATTTTTGAAGACAACTGAAGGGAGAAGAGAAAGGGAGGACAAGGGGCGGGGGTCATCAGAGAAGGGTGCAGTTTTCAGAAATGAGGGAAAAGAAGAATCTGTCTAGGGAGCAGCCAGAACAACTGTTTCATCCACATCCTGCCACAAAGCAGGAACAGGCCTGCGGCTGCAAGTGTCTGCTCTCCCACCCTGGACTTGGCTGCTTCTCTCAGCTCTCTCTCCCGGGAGCCTCTGGCTCCAAGCTTATAAAATGAGGCCACTATTACCTGCCATTTCCTCCTCATCGGGATGCTAAATGGCTAAAATGACAACCAGCTTTCAGTCTTTCAGAACTGAGAGTACTAGAAATGCACTCCATGTCTGCTCTCTGCTGACTGCTGCTGAGCTTTGGAGAAGTGGCAAGGGGAGGGTAGATAAAGTGAGAATTCTGCCTTCTGCAGGGTGGTCCTCTTTCCCCAATCAGTTTCAAATTATCACTGTTATTACTGTTATTATTATTACACTTAAACTAACGGAAAGAAATGATTTTTCAGCCATGTACATACTGGAACGTTATTAATCCTCATCCGGCTCAATGTTCTTCTGTAGTAGCTGAAATCATTCTGTATGGCAGGATTTGTCATCTACGGTAAAAAAAAAAGTTAGAGATGAATGTACTTGGGAAACAAATGCCCCCTGAAGAACCTACTGCTACGCTCTGAGTAACATCCAGAGGTGACTGATCTTGCTTGCGGCCCTTTTTTAAGGACAGGAAGCAAAGCACTGTCACTCCAAACAAGCTTGTGCACCTAAAGTGAAGGCCTCAACCACAGAGAAAATAGCCAAAGTTTAGATTGCCTAAGATGCTCCAAAATGCTACTTGTCCCCCAAACCCCTAGAAGGCTAAGCACCGTGATGTGACTAGGAAGCAGTGTGGCTTCATGGTTAGAGCACCGGCCTGGGAGTCAGAAGGACCTCGGTTCTAATTCCAGCTCCGCCACATGTCTGCTGTGTGTCTTTGGCAAGTCACTTAACTTCTCCGGGTTTCAGTTACCTACCTCATCTGTAAAATGGGGATTAGGAGTGTGAGCCCTATGTGGGACAGGGACTGTGTTCAACCTGATTAATCTGTACCTACCCCAGGGCTTAGGACAGTGCTGGGCACATAGTAAGCGCTTAACATGTGCCCTAATTATTATATCTCTGCATCAATTAAGTGTCTCCTGGGTGCAGAGCAATGTTCTGAAGCACATGGGCCCGTATAATAGAGCAGAGCCTTTTTTGAGGGCAGGGACAGGTTTATTAATTCTACTGGACTCTCCCGAGCACCTAGAACATTGCTCTGCACACAGCAGAAGCTCAACCCATAAATAATGACTGAAATAAGAACCTTAAAATCTAATTAAGCCTACCCAAAGACAACACTCCCCCCTCCATACTTCAACCTCTCAGCTGCCCCTAAAAAAGAAAAAGCACTCTCTCAGTATTCTCAAGAGATGCTTCCCATTTCCAAGGAGGTTTTTCATAATATCCAAAATCCACCTGGATAGGAATATAGCAAATATAATGGGCCATGAAATCCAGAGTTGTCTAAACTCTATAAGCAGTTCATGTTCCATATGTCTATTTTTTTTCTTTTTATAGTATTTCTTAAGTGCTATGTATCAAGCACTGGGCTAAAAGCTGAGGTAGATAATACGTTAATCAGGTTGGACACCGTCTCTGTCCCACATGGGACAGATGTTCTTGAGATGTTCTTCCCCTTGACTCTATTTATTGCCATTGTTCTTGTCTGTCCATCTCCCCCGATTAGACCGTAAGCCTGTCAAACGGCAGGGACTGTCTCTATCTGTTGCTGACTTGTTCATCCCAAGCGCTTAGTACAGTGCTCTGCACATAGAAAGCGCTCAATAAATACTATTGAATGAATGAATGAACATGGGGCTCACAGTTTAAAAAGGAGGGAAAAGAGGTATTCAATCCCCATTTTACAGTTGAGGAAACTAAGGCACAGAGAGGTTAAGTGACTTGCCCATGGTTACTTAGCAATCAACTGGAAGTGCTGGGCTTAGAACCCCGGTCCTTTGACTCCTAGGACTTTCCACTGGATCATGCTGCTTCCTGTGTATTTGGTGTATTTGTCAGCGACATATAACAAATTCTGTGTGGCTATTTTCTAGGGACTTGAAAATCTTGGAGACTTACATAGATAGAAATGTTGTTAACAGAGTCATATATGCCAATGTTGAATCAATTATCCTTCATTTCCTCCCTGTCCCGCTTTTCAAATTGGATGCTGCAGCAGGGTGTGTGTGTGTGTGTATGTGTATGCATATAATAATGTTGGTATTTGTTAAGCGCTTACTATGTGCAGAGCTGTTCTAAGTGCTGGGGTAGATACAGGGTAATCAGGTTGTCCCACATGAGGCTCACAGTTAATCCCCATTTTACAGATGAGGGAACTAAGGCACAGAGAAGTGAAGTGACTTGCCCACAGTCACACAGCTGACAAGTGGCGGAGCTGGGATTCAAACTCATGACCTCTGACTCCCAAGCCCGGGCTCTTTCCACTGAGCCACGCTGCATATATACAATGTATGTGTGCATGTCTACATATTGTGTGAGCATACATACTTCATCAGCAATTTTCAACTCAGCTTATATTGGCTCCAAGTTAACTTTCATAATTTTTGAAACCTCATTTGTAAGTTTGTGTTCTAGAGCAATCCCCTCTGCCCCACCCCAAAAATGCTAATTCTAATAAATACATGGAGAAGAGAAATCAAGCAGAGAGAGGGGAAAACGGAAGTGTATATAACAGACAATCATGATCATTTGTCTTTGGGGAAATTGTACTGGAATTTCATGAAATCTAAATAGTTGGGTGAGTTGCCCTTGGTCACAGAGTCAATCAGTAGCATAGCCAAAATTTTCAGTCTGTGCCTCCCATTTGGTTGCTTGAAACTATTGGGCCTTCTCAAAATATCCAGGACTAGAGTTTTTCTTGCTTAATTACATTTCCATTGTCTTCAAATCCTTGAAGTAAAACAGAAAGGAGAAATACACTTCCTAAATGAATATTTTTTTCGGCTTTCTAGGAACTTCTACGCCAGGGTTCGCGGAAAAAAATCATTACTTCATTCATTCATTAATGGCATTCACAAACAGCACCAGGTCTACCTTGAGCTCATCAAATCGCAGTGTGAAATGAAGAATTTCTGCGAACTGTTTAGCGAGAGCCTGCTCTCGCTCTAGGTGCTGCGTTGGAGAGTATGGGGTGCTTGTCAAGGCTCCCAGCAGACCTCGCAATGCTGCTTCTAAAGAAAGAAGATCAAAAGTGTAAAAGTTGTTTTTACTTCTTAAAATACCTGTCAGGAAAAGAACAATCTGATAAAATGTCTGGTGGTTCATTCCAGTGAATCAATCTCAGAATTATGGGCTTTGGTTCTCCAGTACTTTGAAGAGCACGTAGAGTCACCCATATGGGATTACTGGAGAAGGGGGTAAAACATATCTGGATGCCAATGGATACATTGCCTGGTCGAGAGGCAGCAGCCCCGGCGGGACCACGGGACCACCACTGTCCTCCTTGTGGCCCACTTCTCCTTCCTCCGAATTTTCCCCTACTATGGTGGTTGGTGCTAGAGAGGAGACCCTTAGATGCCAGAGTGGAGGAGGGCAATATTGGGCCTGGGTGAACCTCCTCTACCCCAAGCCCCACCAGAGTCATGATCTGCCCCGGAAATCCCCACCACATTTCAAGATTGGGCCACCCTTGTTCTTTAATCTGTGCAGTTCCTTGCATCTGGACATTAAAGCTATTCGTAATATGGGAGAACCAACTTCAACATAATGAACCGCAAATGGCCGAAATTTTAAAACCTGCGGTCTTTAAATTTACAGCAATAGCAACCAAGAATGCGACTGAGCCCCAAAATGAAATAATCTTCTGCTCTACAGGTTTTGACTTTATGCTTAATATTCTAAGTTTTATATAGCAAAGGCACACATGAATCAAATTGAATAATTGGGATGGCTAAAAAATAGATAAAATTTCAGTCCATTCCAACATTAGTGGTCAAAACAAGCTCAAAGCAGACTTTCAATTTAGGTGTGGATCCTGACATGTTGTGAACAACAGGAATTCAAAGTTTACTTGTGTATGCCTGGAGTGCTACACAATTTGATATGAAGTTGGTTGTTTCTGGATAAATGAAAACAACATTTACTGGTCTCTAAGTCAATTTTATGTAGTGGCTACAAGCCTAAAAGACTTCTAAGATGAAAAGGCATTTTGCAGGTCTGATTTATGCCAATGAACATAAAGCTGAAATAATACGATATGGGATTTACAACGCATATAGACTTTTCCCTTAAACTAAGAAATATAAGTAGACAAGAGATTGCTTTCCTTATTACCCACATGTTCCTTGCTTCTCAGCAATGTATGAAAAATAGACAAATATAAATATTTAATACAATTCTCCAAGGAAATACTCCTTTTAGAACACTAAATTAAATGAAAAAGCAGTTCTTCTCCACATAGATCTCTAAAGCTGTATAATATTCACTGCATTAATAAGTATAAGAACTGTGTTGACACCTAAAATGATAATTGGGTCTTCATGTATCTAAATCTTTTGGACATCATGGAAGTAAAACAATCATTTGCTTAGGGTTCTTGAACAAGTGGAATGAAACATCACATCAGCACACAGGAACTAACATTGACAAGGATATACTTCAACATGAAGCAGAATTATCCTGCCACTCTATGGATATGAAACATGTAAAAGTAATATTAGCACATGAATATTGTCTCTGAACACCCAGTGCTATTTCTGATGTAGGAATCACACAAACAAGCACTTGGTGGCCCACAGGAATCGGGATTGGATGATATGAGGAAAAGCCAAGATGCCAACAATGTTAGCCAAAGGGAGAATGACAGGTGGGTTTTTCTGAGATTTAGAAACATGCTCATTATGCCTCTCTTCAGTGTGCTGGATTAATTAGAATTCCTGAAATCTCCAGTCACAGAAGACATTTCCTCACTCAATCACGACAATCAATCAATCAATGGAATGTATTGAGAGCTTACCAGGTGCAGAGCACTGTACTAAGCCCTTGGGAGAGAATGATTCAATAGAGTTGGTATACAAAATCCCTGAAGGTTATTCCAGGATGTGTAAGAAAATAAATATAACCACCTTTCTCTGACAAACACACACACATACACACAAAAAAACCCTATGTGTAGCTATATTTATATATAGGGTGACTTGGGTGTGCCCCATAAATTTTCCCTATCTTCTATCCCTTATCAGTCAGCCATGCTTCCCTGGTGCTGTAGTATTCCTTGTAATTGTTCAGAGTTCAGTTTCCCTCAAAAATGGGTGTTCTTCTTGGAAGTTCCACTATGATATTTGTAATCCTCATATTTATATCCAACTTCAAGAAGCCATTTGGACTTTCTGTGGCATAAAGGGCAGGAATCCATTCCCCAGTACAGTTGTGAAGAACAGTGAAATTTTATGCAATGGTAAATGTGTTTTTTTAACGCTACATGACTTGTTTCTTCCTATTTTCCCCACTATAGTTTACAGTACCTGCCTTTACTGTCCCCTAAAATATACAACAGACACGTGACCAGAGTTCCCAAAAGCAGCAGATATTACTGAGATTGAGGCGATGTCTCTACTGTGGTTCAACTCTGCTATGGTGGAAGACAAATGAGCAGAAAGACAATGGATGAAAAACCAAAAAAAGTTTTTTTTTTCCCCTCTGGAGAGGAGGGATTGTCTATCTGAAAAAGTCCCCAAATTTTGGCTCTGACACGAATTCCTTACGTGACCTTGGGCAAGTCACAAAGATGCTCGGCCTCAGGTTCACCATTCCTGGGGAGTGAAGGAATAAATGCTGAAACATGTCAGGGATTTAGGTCAGAATCCAGTCTGAAGGTCAAAATTGCCACCTGAAGGATGTAATAAACCTCCTCTTCTCTGGGAGATTTTCAAAAGCAATTCAGCACTTTTTCAACTTACCTAACCTCTGAGAAAATTCATAGAATTTTTTTAGTTTGCCTACGAGTGGAACTACAGCACCCCAAGCCTTCTCTTGCAACTTGTCATCAGACGGATTCTGGATTGCCTTCAAAATTCAAAAACAGGAAAGATGTTAGATATGTTTTAAAAACGTAAACTTTACCAAAACATTTTCCTTAAATGCAAGAGTGGGTCGAAGACAAATATACCCAGAGAGGGAGTCCTGGTCTACACTGAATTTGTAAGCTCCTTGATGACGAGGATGATGCATATTAACAATATGGTATTTTCCCCAAGTGCCCAGTACAGTGTTCAATGTATAGTAATGATTGACTTGATATTAAAATAGATAATAAGTGGATCCAGGGTGGCTTATGGGTGGTGTTTCCCCCCTCTCCTCAAGGCTGACAAACACCATCTGAGAGTGGGGAAAACAAAAACCTTTATTAAAAAAGGGATTGTAGGGTGCTCTTCCCACAAGATGAATTAAGTGTCAAACTGAGTCAGTTAAGGAAAACTGAGGTCGAGAAAGTTCCTAGGAAACAGAATTGTAGATGTCACTCTAGCTCTAAGCCCTGACCCATAAAAAAACGTTACCAAGGAAGTGGTGACCTAGAAAGGCCTAATATTAGCTGGAGAAAGTTTCTTTATTGAATCATGTGATTTTGGATTATTGGGAATACTTAATTTCTAGCTCTACCAAAGGGGAAAAGGAAGGGAGTTAGATGGAAAGGAGTATTCAATTTATGGTAGGTTTTCAATCTCCATTTTTAGGTTTGATCCAATTCTGAGGGCACTCTCCAAGCAAATACTAAAAGTCAGGCTTCCAGATATCAGCTACTCGGCAAATCAAATGGGGCAATTTTTCCTGGGTTAAAATCCAATAGAAACCATATTGGTCGGAAGACAGCCTTAGAATCTGAAATTTGTATGTATTATTTTTCACTCCTCCTCTCCCCTCCTGCCCCATTCGATACCTTCTGTTCCTGCCTTTGCAAACTTCCTGTACGTTTCAAAAATGAAGACAAAAGGCAAAGGTGTTTCTTTTAAAATATGGGACTCCATTTCTTCCCATATTTTAAGAGAAACACCTTTGCCTTCTATCTTCTTCATTTTTGAAACGTTCAGGAAGTTTTCAAGGGCAGGAACAGAAGGGAGTCCTCACCTAGGAAAGCTTTCAGGAAATAAAGGAGCTCTGCAGCTAACCACAAGCCCAGGTCCAGTGGTAACATCAGGGAGGCAGTACGGAATGCTGACTTCATTTTTTCACTTCTGTACTGCCAAGTGACAGGGATAATAAATGTTTGGGCAGGTAAATTTCATGTCCTTATCTGCAAGGAATGAAATTGAATTGAATTGCCCTGTAAGAACATGTGCATTGATGATTCAATTCTATAATGATTTCAAAAGAATTTTCCTATATGGTCAACAAGCTTGTTGTTACCCCCAACAACTTCATTTTTTTAAATTATGAAACTCTAAAAATTGATGGGTGGGAGAAGAAATCTTTATTTCCTTGAAAGGAACAATTAAGCTGAATAATGGATAGTGGAATTGCAGAAGACTCAATTCTGGAAGAAAAAAAATAATCAACCCAATCCTCCCCTTCTGACTCACGGGAACTTGCTCTCCCAAGGGATATGGGCTTCTTCATTTCACCCCATCCCTCGCTCTCCTATCACACCAGGCCTACCCCTACACTTAAGCACTTAGTACAGGGCACTAGAACCAATGGTGACTCAATAAATGCCATTATTGCCAGTACTGATCGACACAGAAGAATCATCTTTGTGAGTCAGTAGCAACAAAGTTCGTCTTAAAACTATATGAATGGAGCGATATGGGCAACTTATTGGCTTTCATTTAACTTCCCCGTCTCCCTCCACCCACCCAGCATAACTATCATACAATGGCACCCAAGTCTCACTGGGGTGATGGTTGCATTTGGGAGCAAAGACGCTTAGCCTCCCTATAGGTAGGGTAGGGAGAGGAAGAGTGAAGTAGGGCACATTCTCCAAAGCTTCTTCTTTCCTGCTTAAATCCTTGGAGGATTCCCCTAAGAATCTAGAAATGTAAGCATCCCCCTCTGGAGACAAGAAACTGCTTCAATAATTACAAAAATCAGAGTGTATTTCTTTACAAATACCTTTTACCCCCCCAGGGAACTCAAAGGGATTTGCTAAATACCAACTGACTTATTGGCAGCAGGCATAGTCTCACTTAGCTACAGGAAAACCTGTGCACTTTCCTTCCGCTTGCCAAAAGTAATTTATAATTGCCTCTAAGACTAAAATGCCCTACTTGTTCACAAAACTGAATTCTTAATAAACGAAACTCAAAAGAAAAGTTGAATAGGAAGAAGAGTTCCAAATGCTGTGAATTTTACCATTTTCTGAAAAACATAAAGCACGATTTACCTCTCTTATTTCATGACCAGCTCCTCTGTATGACTGCAAGTCTTCCAAGATGCCTTCTGCATCTTTCAACACTACATCCACCTGATTATATATATCCTTTTCGGACTCTGTAGGCTGGGCATCTAAATAGCAGGAGAGCAGAACAGATTTTTCAGTTGCACGTTTTGTCAGTACATACGGAAATCACCCCGCTTATAAAACACTACACTTTTGCCCAGTTTCTGTCAAAAGTTATGCTTAACACACTTTTTAGGTCTACATTTCAGTAAAGATAGCAAATTCTGATTATTAATCATTTTTGAAACATTAGAATCCATTCAGAAATATCTTATCAGCAAGGGGAACTATAAGCAATTACTAAATTTACCTTTTGCTTGCCATACTAAGTTTTTAACTGACATAGGAACCTCAGTATCACCATCAAAAGGCATTTATAAAAGCAACTGGTCATGAATAACCCTTTGCTATGTGATTAAATAAAAGATGGAAACTATTCTATTTTTCCCTATTACATTCTTCCCATTATCGAGGATCTGCTATTTGAAAGATTAAGCAGTAATTTAATGAAAAAGCTACATGTCCACTGTAAACGTGTACCTTTTGAAGACTAATGGTGAAATAGCTTTTTTCCACAAAAGCCCTATTTCTGTTGATCACTTAAGTTATCGGACAACAGGTAGAGAAGGGATACTCATTGGGAGTTCCATTTAAATTTCACTATTTTGGCACAGACTGGAAGAAAGTTAGAAGAAAGGCAAGCTCAAAGCTAATGAGAAATCTTAAAAAAAACCCCAACGATCTGGCTGTGGATCAGTGTTGATTACCTATGCGTGCCCAAGTTCAGGACCATGTGACATACGACAAATTGCCTCTTTACTGAGCTGTTAAAAATCTATCATTCTAAGGGGGCCTACCAGAAAGTCACTTCCACCCGAGGAATTTTTTTATTGTTCAAAAGCAAATCTCTACACCTCTCTACTGAAGGTGAAGGAGGAAGAATGGTGATGAATGCAATGGGAAAAACTTATTAGGGATCAAGAGAGATGAGAGACAAAACTTAAGTTGGGTAAGATCACAGGGTAACACTTTTCTAACAAACTGGAGCTCCCAAAGTACATTTTTACAACTATGGCATTTGCCACAGAATAATGAAGGTGCACTATTTAATATTAAACTCAAATTCATTTCATTCTCTGAAGCGGCCACCTAGAAGGAGTCTCATTGAATATGATGAATAAAGAGTTTGAGTTTTTTTAGGATGCCCTCTATTTTTTTATATTGCATTTTATGGAGTAATAAAATCTAATCAATTTGGATCTCAGAATGGGGGAAAAAGGAGTTTTCCACAAGTCTATCTAACCTAACTGTATTCTTTGAACATAATGAATAGTATTGACAAATTCGTTTAATACAATAAAACCAACTAATTCGGAGTGGAATGTCTGAGCTGCGCAAGTAATCTGTTATATTACAATACACTGGAGGAGTGTCTTCCTGTGTTTGTGTCTGGGCAAGTGCTAAGTTTAAGTTTAGCTTCCTTGTTTCTGTACTGGTTTCTCTTTAAATATGACTTAGGGCAGTTGAAAATTCAAGAAGTGTTATGTCTCGCTCCCTATAAACTCTGCAGATCTCCTGTCATTAGCAGCTAAAGCGAGGCTTTGTTTATGAAATACAGAACAAATACTCTCTTTGGTCCTACTGCTTCCCAAGGAAGGCAGGTTCAGGCACTGAGGAAGTGGAGAGCTAAATGTAAAACCCCAAAGATCACAAATTCCAGATTTGTGGGGTTCAAATGAAAGTTTTAATGAGGTCTTACTGTATTTTGAGAAGGGGACTGTGGCTGCAGAGTAAGTCAAGTCAGTCACTGACCTAAAGTTTTTCTTTGGGCTTCCTCCGGAGGGAGGAAAAACCTCAAACAATAAAAATGGAACTAGTTTGTTTAAAACAAAGACACCCCAAAATCCACATTCTATTCTTCCAGGACCCAAATTACTTCCAAGCAATAAGGTATGGGGTTCAAGGAAGCACGTGAATTAACCCTTTCAGTTTACTAAAGGCAATGCAGTAATAGTCTGCCAATCTGACCTTTCTCGGTACCCAACCCCTCCCAGGAGAGTACAGGAATTCTTTCGGGTCATATAGCAGTAATAATATCCCTGGCATTTATTGAGCATTTGCTTTGTGCTACACCCTGTACGAAGCTCTGGACTGAATACAAAATTAGATTTGAGCACAGAATCTGTACTGAACCCTTTAATATATCCCATCTGTAATTTACATTAGTGTCTCTCTCTCTCCCTGTAGATCATAAAACAGGGAACATGCCTACTAATTCAATTATGTTTGCCTCCCTTACTAGAATGTAGGTTCCTTACAGGCAGGGAATGTATCACTTGTTTGACTTATACTTCCTGAGCATTTAGTACACTGCACTGTACCCAAAGGCACTCAATAAATGCTACTCTTGTATTCTCCCAAAAGCTTTGTTCAGTGCTCTGCACATAGTAGGTGACAACAAATACTATTAACTGTAAGCTCCTTGAGGCCTGGAACCATGTCTAATACGGTGCATTTTGTGGCTTCTCAACCTGACTTCTTATCAAGGTCTAAAACTTTCAAGAGAATTAGGCTAATTGATCAATTCTTCTTTATATCCAAAAGGTAACAGCTTGGATAAGAAATGCCCTGGGCTGGGAGCAAAGATGAAAAATATTCTAAGGAAAACTGAAACAGAAGGGGAACATTTTTCATTTTGTACACATGGCAGAAAAGAGGGATTTTGAAGGGGATGAGGACTAATAGGAGACAAGATTCAAAGAACTAATAGGTATGGAGATTGTCATTTGGGGTCCTTTTGGCCCTGACTAGAAACTCTCAAGTCTTGCCAGAGATCTGGAGTGTCCTAGGCTGATAGTCCAGTTCAAAAAAAAAAAAAAAGATGAGAAGAGCAGCACCTCTTCTCTTGTATCTCAGGCAAGACAAAAATCTCTACACCTCACTGCAAATCTGTCAACTTGATTTTTCTACCGACCCTGAGTGTTGGAGAAAGGATTTCTAGTTTGTGAATAAAATAAATTCTTATTTGCCAGGACAACAGGTCTTAGTGAGAGAAAAAAATACATATTTCACAAAAAGGTATTTGGGTATGTTTTTTAAACTTTCCTAGTAAATTCTGACCTTTTCTGGAATTGTAGAACAAACTATAAAGTGAAATGATCTATATAAGTGTATTTAATTTTAATAGGAACTGGTTGAAGCCAAACTACAGGAGAATTTGCTTTAAGTAACAATTTACCCTGTGTTAACATGATTAGGAAGGAGTTATTCACTAAGTTAATCATCATGGAGAAGTAATACTTTCATTCTACTGGGATTTATTTTCCCATGCTACATCCTGTTACATTTCTTTTTTCAGAACAGTTCTCCTAAAAACTACTTCCAAACCATTTCCACTTATTCTAGGTGTAGTTAGAAATAATGTGGATTCTTTTACATGTAAAATGCTATAGCATAATAAATAATGATTTTCTTCATGTATCAATCAGATTACAGGAATCTTCAATAGGAACATAAGAATTATGTCAGAATTTCCATTCTCAAGGAAGGCTTTTATGAATAGGCAACATTTAAAATAGTCTTATCTTCAATGCTTTTCTGAAATTTCAAATTATTCACAAACCATGCATGATTCTTTAGGATTTACTAGTCCTTAAAAGGGAAGTTGCCATCAATTTATGCCAACATTAACTGCAAGATGCCTTAAGTAGACCTTGCAAGGGTGGTGATTTTGAAAATTTCAGGGCATGCCAAGAAATATGTAAATAAGGATCTGATAGCTCCCTGTTTTAAAGAACAAAACCACACTGATTAAATAATTTTGATAGTCACAGGAAAGTCACAGTTGGAATTTTGAAAGCTGCTGAAGACTGCAGTAGAAATGGAGACAAAATGAGGAACGACAGCAGACAGACAAAGCAAGCACCGGATTTCGGACTGCAGTTCATGCATACAAATGAAAAGCTCTAGGACTGAAAATGCTATAAAAAGAAGTGCTGAAGCATTGGAAATAGTATTGGCATTTTGTATAATGCAATCAAGACTTGTCACCAGCTTCTCACAACAAATTATTAACCAACTGCTTAAAGGAAAACATTTAATCCACCCAACTAAGCAAGAGGCATTTAAACTACAGATTGATTTATATACTGTATATAAATTCTTCATGCTCATAGATCGATTGAAACTTTTTTGAGACACAGAAATTTTATTCAAATTTTGAGATTGTATATCTGTCTCTTCCTCTAGATGGTATGCTCCTTGTGGGGAGGGAACATTTCTATGAACTCTGTTATACTGTATTTTCCCAAGTGCTTCCTAAAGTTCTCTGCACAGAGTAAGTGCTTCACAAGTACGACTGACTATTGTGCAAAGCAAGAATTCTGATTTACATTAGTGGCCAACTTTTTTTTGCAGGGGGGAGAAAAAAACAAGCTGATTTTATTCAATTACCTCAAAAATCCTTTTCTAAGGAACACATTTACCTATAAATTCCAGATTTAAGCACAGTGCTTGGCACATAGTGTTTGATAGATTCAATGGAAAAATAAAGCTTAACCAATGAAATGGCTTGAAAACTACTGTTTTGCAGAGTGTTCAAATCTATCAAAGTAAATGTGTTTATTGTTTCTTTAATGCTTTTTCAAATGGTACTTAAGTGCTATATGCCAGAAAGTACACTTCTGAAACCACATTTATCAATTTTACATTTTCATTAAGTTCTATTCAAAAGTTTTAATAATAATAATGTTAATAATGTTGGTATTTGTTAAGCGCTTACTATGTGCAGAGCACTGTTCTAAGCGCTGGGGTAGACACAGGGGAATCAGGTTGTCCCACGTAGGGCTCACAGTCTTCATCCCTATTTTACAGATGAGGTAACTGAGGCACAGAGAAGTGAAGTGACTTGCCCAAGGTCACACAGCAGACAAGTGGCAGAGCTGGGATTCAAACTCATGACCTCTGACTCCAAAGCCCGTGCTCTTTTCACTGAGCCACGCTGCTTCTCTAGCAAAGTGAGTGTAACATCAGTGTTATTTTTTAAACATAAATTGCAACCAAAGAACCACATGGGTTAGAAGGGACCCATGAGGTCACCTGGTTAAGTTTCTGACTCCCAGCAGGACCATACCCTAACCAGCCAAGAGAGACAGCAGAAGCGCTTATTTAAAAAGATCTCCCAGAATGGAGTTCCTGGCTCCATCACTGGCTTGCTGTGTGACTGTGACCATAATACCTATCTTTTCTGTACCACAGTTCCCTCGTCTGTAAATGCTGCTCCCTTCCACTTAGCCCGTAAGCCCGGTGATGGAATGGACTGTCTGATCTGAGTGTATCTCTACTAATGCTTAATACAGTGCTTGCAAATAGTAAGCTCTTTACAAATTCCACTATTCTTATTAGAGGACCCCTTAGCCTCACTAAATAACTCATTCTAGGATACACCAAAACTTATTACACTGATATTCCTCCTTATTTTAAGCTAATAATGTCCCGCCCCAGAGTTACTCCCATTCTAATTTTACTGCAAATGTGACATAGATGTCACTTCCCTTTAATCACTTTAAATATAAGTGAAGGCATTTCTTATCCCTAACCTTCTCTTTTCTGCGCCATCTATACCAAATCCCTTTACATCTTCCTTACTGGCCTGATAATTTTTTTCATTCAATTGTTTTGCAGTTCACGATGAAATCCCATTCCTCTAAGCTTTTACTCTAAAATGAATTCTGAGAAATATTCAAGAAACAGACTGTAGCGATTTACATTTATTCAAGACAAAGATACAACAGGAGTGTACCTCATTAAGAACAGAATAGAAGGCCCTAAACTCAGAAATTTAAGATAAAAGGAGAGCAAGGCTCACTCTAGGAAAAAGTTAATTAGTTCAAGGATTCAGTGCTTTAATGGAAGCTGCAAAGACTCCTTCAGGACTCTTAAGAACTGCTTAAGAAATTTCCTTCTATAATGAATTAAATGAGACCTCTGGGGCCTGAAAGACTCAGTGTGCCTCTTGCCGGAAAGAATGTAGCCCACTGAACACCTACGAGAAGATCACTGGGTCAAAGGATGAAAGGTAGAGACATTAAACTGGGCAGGATAACATTCGATTGCTCTCTGAGGAAATAAGTTCTAACCTCTCTTCTGCACACTGGCTGTGGCTTTAGGCAAGTCCTCTGCATTTGCTTCTTGGATGGTGACTGGGCACACACTCCACTACTGATCTTCCTGGTAGGTAAGGCACAGAAAGTGGAAAAGAGATAAAGCCCTCTGAAAGCACAGAATGCTATGAGTAAAAGGTTAATTGAGGGCCCAATAGTATCAGTATTTTACTACTGCTAGCAACACATGCAAGAATTCTATGTGAATCACCTAATTAAACCTAAAGTCCATTTTATGTGCAAAATTTCAAATATTTGTGGGCACATTCCCCCTAAGAGTTGCTTTACCTCAAAAGTTCGGGTGATGCCTATTATCAAAAAAAGTTGCATTTGCATATATTAACTGAGACCTTTATAGTCAAAGAAGTAGCTTTGTTCATGCAGCCAAACCTGCCCCAGTATCTTTGGCCTGACAGTGAAAAAAGTCATTACTCTGCCTGGGAAATTTTGACTCTTCATAACTACCCACTTTCTAGGGAAAAGAGGACATATTTTTAAGACTGGCAAGAAAGTGCCAGGAGAGACTTGTCTGTTCTCCAATAACAGCCTAAGCTCATCGTTATGAAATATGAGGGACTGCTTTCTAGACAGACATAAAGAAATGCCAGTGCACAGAAAAAAGAAGGAAAAACTTATTTTGCTGAGCTACTTTCCAAAATAATCCTCCAGCTCCATCTCCAAAGAAACGAATCTAAATGTCGAATGGTGTAAAAACAAGACAGGTAGGGCTAGCTGCTGAGGTGCATTCCATTTCTACTCTTTAAGGATATACATAACAGAAAATGTACTTCAATTCCTAAGTGCTATGAATTAATGCTGGGATAAATTAATGCTCTGCATAGGGTATATTTTCTATTTTCTTAACTGATTCATACAGGAAAACGAAATACTGTCAACTTAGTCAAATGGTAGGAAAAAAGTACATTAGGAACCTGGATACATTTATCCACACAGATAAATGTAGAGACTGTACCCTCAGTCATTCTGTGGCAATTTTCAAAATCAATCTTTTCCCATTTGCATTTCAGAGAGAACCAAAAGGAATTTTTTTCTCCACCAAAAGATCATTAGACTAAGGTTTATATACTTTTCTCAAAACTATCTTAAGTTCATACCCTGCACTTGCCCACAAAGATAATGATAAGCTGGTAAAGAGATTAAATGTCAAGTCTTGAAAATGATCCTGCAAATACGAGGCACTGGAAATAGGAGACGAGCAAGATGTTAGGAGATAGGATGGCAGATAAACTTTGAAGAAAAAATAGCTATATTTTAGGCAGCTGATTAAGTAAATTAACTTGATGGAAAGTAAAGTCTTCAAGTCAGTGAATTCTCTTATCTCCAACTGAATGCCATTCAAATAAACACAAAACATGCATTTAAAACTGGTCAAGGAAAGGGTCAAGGATTAAAGAAACTTGACATAAGTGAAGGAATTCTGATCTCAATACAGTCAGGGAGAAAAACGAGACAATGAAGTTGACAAGATGCTAATTTCTGTCTTGCAGAACCTCTCAACCATAATACTGCACTCCTCTCGGAAGTATTTTGAAATTATTCTAAAATTCTTCCTTTCATTTTAGTGGTTTTATGACCTAAAATATAAAGCAAACTTTTAAATTAATAAAATATTTTAAATGTTCAAAGAGTTCAGGAAATGAATATTACTGATTGAAATAAATTGCAGTATCCTGTAATATCTAATGAGACTTTCATAATCTCTCAATCTTTTGGGTTAAATTTTGGTTGTCCGAATCAATATGAATGGATCTTTAATGAACAAAATTAAACTTGGATCCACAGCACTAGGAGGAATATATCCAAAATGTATTTCTCTTCACCCTTTCTGAACCATTTTTGAGTACAGCAACATCTAGATTAAGCATGAGTTTAACATCGTTTTTCTCAATTTGCTATGCAGAATCGGAAAGTTAAAGCAATAAAATGAAACACTTCTACATGCAAAGCAAGCAGTTACACTTACCTGCCATTCTGAAATCATGTAGTTAGACACCATGCAACACAGACGGAAGCAGAAGTTTGGCATATTATTTAAAGATTGGTGAACTTTTCCTTTTTTTTTTTTGAATCAAATTAGGAAATATATTACAATGACCGAAATGAACAATTTTTTACATTATTAAATTTTAAAATATAGAATTCTGGACCCAAATCAAACCATGTTGTTCACATCTATCTTTGAATATCGTGCCATAATTACTGAGCTGTGAATGGTCTTCAGAAATAGATTTGGTTAAAAAAAAGTTTGTGTTTCTGGACAGTGCACAAAAGGATCCAATCCTTCTTGTGGCTCCAGAAACTATTCATTTAAAATAAAAGTTTTTCCAAATGGAGTAATTATCTTGAGAAACATTTTGGGGAGGGGGGTTAGAGGGGGGAACGCGGGAGACTGAATTTCCTCTCCAAAATTGTTTCATACTCAAGAGTCTCCACTGGTAAAATAAGCTTCAAATGTCCAAATTATAAAAGGGGAATATTCTACATTGGGAAAAGGAAAGAAATAGGATACCCTATTACTCTAGGGTATTGTATTGCAGCAAAACAATATAGACTGATACTTTATCACCACAGGATCCATGAAATGAACATGCATAAGGCAGCTGGGCTTCATCCGACTATTCACAGTTCAGTTACGATACAATTATTAGAAAGATGGCAAGTGAAGAAATTCATGAAGTTCAAGGCAAATGCAGTCTACCGCAGGCAAAGGGAAATAAAAATATAAAATCATCTTCTCACTTTCAAAATCAAGGAAAAAATTTGGCCCCTGTTCAAGGTCTGTGCATGTCAAAACTTTAAGGAGATTCCCCATGTTAAGGTACCTGTCGAGACAAGAATGAGAGAAGAAAGAAGATGCCTTTATAAGAGAACGACCAAAATGGGAGCTGCAAGGTAGGAGTTAAACAGTTCAATCGAGCTTGAACTCAATCTTCAGGCAATCCAGCCTGGTTTACCCTGGTGTGGGGTAACCTTGGGCTCCTCAAGGTCATGCCGATGGGTCAGACCTGGAGGTAAAATGTGGTTTTCCTGTACAGGACAGCCCACCTGCCTCCCCGCCAACCCCACCCTCAACCCCAACAAAAATCTTCGCAATTTCTCTTGGTAGACGTATTAAGGGTCGGACTGTGAACAATTCTCTTGAGTTCCAAAAGTGCTCCTGCCCCCCAAGCCTTCACATCGATTTTTAGTTTAGTTTAGCTTCTGGTTGTGAGAGGGAAGATTTTAATTTCAAGCAAAATACAAGTTAATTTGTTCCTGAACAGATTCTTACAGCAACTGAATTACAGAACATAAAGACACTATGCCTTTTAATCTTCCTAAAGAACAATGGGAAAAAAAAATCTAGGGACTAGATGGAGGATCTCTGACCACCTATGTGACGTACGATTTTTGCAAACCATTTGTGGAAGTATCTTGGTCAAAACGTTTTCCTGGCAAGACCACACAAATAAATACAATCTGGCTGCTTATTCACTTGGATGCCTGCCCTTGTGGCAAATCGGAATTTTCATCAAGTCTATTTGCTTTGTGATCTAATGAGGAGGACACCATTGATTGCAAAAACCCAACGTGACCGTAGCAAATGAAAAACCACGGAACTGAAAGATGAAGATGTTCGGAGTCCGCTGGAAAAAGAAAAATGCACCCTGCACCTGAAACATTTTCCACAAAACTGGCTTGCCTTCACGACCGTGGTGGGATAATAAGCAATCTTTCACCATTACCACTGTAAATGCACCAGCGGTGAAGGGCTGAAGAGAAAGACTTACTTTCGAAATCCAAGAAAAAATGTGCTGCATTGTGGTCTATGTCCCTGGTTAGCACCTTAATGAGATTACCCATGCCAGCCAACCTAAAAATAAAAATGGCAACATCATTTAGTTCTGAGAAGAGGGGGTTTAAATCGAGGCCTGGGATTCCATGATGGCTGGCTCCTTTGAGGTTCCCAACAGGTGCGGCTTCGTCGACTCTTGGCTTTGAAACGGTAGTGAACACCAACATGCAAACATTTGATTCAGCTGTTGGCCCTCCCACTTTCCCACATATCAAAACCCAAATTAGAAAAGAATTAACAATGCAAACAATCACAAGTGGAACCATTACTTCAATGGGAAATGGAAAGGGATGCTCCAACCCCCCCCTTAGCTCCCTATTAAGGATGGAATTTTTTTTAAGTGCTTACCATGTGCCTGGCACTGCACTAAACACTGAGTTTGAAACCAGAAAATCAGATCAGAACTAGTCCCTGACCCTCATGCGGCTCGCTCTATTCATGGAGTTATTTTGTATTTTTTCAACCCTTAACACTGAAACACATGGGGGGTGGTTGCATGCCAAAATACCATATTACATTGAAAGCAAAAGAAACCTCCCGCGTAACACCACCAAATGAAAACATCCCACAAGCTCACGTTTCACACACATGCCTTAAATTGACTTTCATGGCTGAGAAGGAGTATCGGAATCCTTAGATCCAGCTGGAGCACATGCTGTACATGGACACAATACTGCAATCCTTGCCTTTTCTGGGTAACTTTTTAATTATTTGATTGCGAAATGATTCGAGTGTCATTGGATTTGTGAATTTTGGTGTTAAAAAGGAATAGCATTCAAGTGTGAAATGGCATCAGAGATCAGTTTCTGTAAGGGATGACTTCAGCAATAAAATACTTCATATGGTTTATGTCTGTGAGGATAGTTTAAATATGCTTCATTTAACAAAGTTTCTATAAGGCAGAGAGGAAGTGATGATCAACACATAAATGCATGCACACATTTTCATCATTATTACAAGTGCTTTTTGACACTCCTGCCACAGATAGAAAGGTGAAATTGTAGTTCATGTGAAATATTAGTGTAAGAAATGCATCACAAGTTATGGATTTGGGAAGGGGGCAGGGAAATCATATTTTTTTCTTTCTTTGAATACATTGCAGATATACAGTTGACTAACTGTAAACCCCTTAAGGGCAGGGCTCATGGCTACCAACTCTACTGCACTGGACTCTTCCAATAGCTCAGGACAGTAAGGGCTCAATAAATACCACTGAATGATCGACTGATCTTACGACTGTAGGTCGGCGTTTAAGAATCCAGCAAAATAAGAGTACGGTAACTGCCCAAAGAAGGAGAATAATCGCTGCCTTATTCTATTGGCACGATTCTCGTTTTTTTGGCAAAACTGATCATTAAGAGAAGATGCCAACAACTTTCAACCTCAAAAAAAAAAAGTTCACTAAATTGATGACCTTTAGATAATAGTTCCTCCGCGCTTTAAGACACACACAAACACATCCACTCCCCCCACCCACTCACTAGGGAGATTAGCCCACAGGCACAGAGACACATATGTAAACAGCAATTGCCCCCAAGAATTCGGACCTGGCTTCTAATCCCAGGTCCTCCACGTGTCTCCTGTGTGTGACCTTGGGTAAGTCATTCAACTTCTCTGTGCCTCAGTTACTTCATCTGTAAAATGGGGATCAAGACTGGGATCGCTATGTGGGATACGGACTGTGCCCAACCTGATAACCTTGTATCTACCCCAGTACTTAGAACAATGCTTGATATACAGTAATCTTTTTTACTTCTCATAAAAAAGAGAGAACTGGGGAAGACACTGTGTTCACAGTGTGGAAACCATCATCAAACATCATCGGCAACATCATCTTCAAATGCATCAGACAGGTATATATGCTTTCTGAAGACTACTGTTTTTTATATATTTGCCACTCCTGGTTTACTGCGTGCCTGCTTTATTGTCTTTCCATTTAGAAAGTTCCCTACCTTCATTTGTAGGTTTTCTTCTCACATTCCAAAATAAAATAATAATTTTTTTTCACTGAATTCCAAACCAAAGCACATGGAAATGGCCAGGTTTTTAGATCATCTTATTTTCAGCTCTACCTTTATGCCTCAGAGAGAATGAAACAAAGACCGAAGACCACTCCCCAGCCCTGAATGCTACATACCAAGTTAGAATGTCTGCCACTGCTGCCTGCCAGCATTTCACAGCTATATCACGCTCCTGAAGCTGCGTTCCCAACTACTTATAGCACTTCCTCTACTCTCCTGCTTGCCTTCACTCCTCGACACCTCACTAGAGAACTACTGCCTAGATCTTTGGCCAGCGTTCTTTAACTCATAAAGGTCCATGCTATAAATCAGACAATTCCACAGCTCTCTAACTTTGTGGAGACAGACAGCTGCAGAGGCCTGTGTTTGGGATGTTGCTTTCTCTGCAACAAATAACTCTGACCCCTTAATAGCATGTACAGAGCCCAGATTCCTACTCTTTTGTATGTGGTTTCATTTAATGTGAATACACAATATCAAATTCTAGAATATGCAAGTCAAACATTTTCTATTTACCTATTCACCTAGACCTTCCATCTTGCTACTTTTGTACTCTGCCAAGCTCTGATTACAGTGCCTAGCTATCAATAGTTACTGATTGATTGGTTTTAGTGAGGAGGGTGGCCTAAGGGAAAAAGCACAGGTCTGAGAGTCAAAGGGCCTGGGTTCTAATCCCAGCTCTGCCCCTTGCCTGCTACGTGACCTTGAGCAAGTCACTTAACTTCTCTGTGTCTCAGTTTCCTCACCTGTAAAATGGGGATTAAATCCTACTCCCTCCTATTTAGACTGTGAGCCGTATGTGGGAAAGGGACTTAGTCTAACCTGATTCCCCAGAGTTTAATACAGATGCTTGGCACATAGAAAGCGCTTAACAAGCACCAGAGTTAGTTGACAGTAGCACAATGGTGTTAGAAGTGATGTGAAAATTTATTTTCATGATTGGAGTAGCCTCATCGCAACTGACATAGCTGCAATATTTCAAAAGTTTGTGGCTTTGCACAGGAAAATCCCAGAAATTCTCTTAGACCATACATAGTCCAACACCATTCATCCTATAATGCAGCTACACAAGGTAACCAGCTCAAATCCAGATAATGAAGGCCTCTGGATTGTTTTTCATGCTATTTGTTAAGCACTTAAATGCTGGAGTAAACACAAAACAGAGACAGGACACTATCCCCGTCCCACAGTCATACCCTTCAATAGGACATCTCCTGCTGTACGGCTATTCTTGACCGTAATCCACAGCAGAGAGCTGAACACCCTTTGACAGATGGCTTCTATGTGTCTGGCTAAGTTCTATCTGTTGTAGTGCAAGTACAATCCCATTAATGACTTCAGACATCCAGATACATACCACTTTTCAGGTAAGTCATGCCGCATGCATAAACCTCCTTTCAAGTCAAATGCTTAAAAAACAAGTTCTGAATGTAAATTCAAATGGATATATAGTCATTCCCCAAATTAGAGAATTTTGTAAAGGTTTATAAAGAAGAAAATTTTCAAAATAAATGTATAATGTAATATGTATAAAGTGAAATCGTTCACTTACTAAGTCCAAGGCACTGTACTGAGGACTGGGGTAGATTCAGGCTAATTAGGTTGGACACAGTCCCTGTCCCACATGAAGATTTGAATGTAGAAATGATAAAATGTAAGCGGACCTGACTCCGGTTAAAATAATTACTTGCGAGGTAAGAAGAGGACTCTTACCATCTGAGGGTCATAGATTGAAGATGTGGTCAATGAGGAACAACTTGTATTTTTGCCTTCCAGTCATATTAGTCCAAGAGAGGGAATCAGGACTGTGAATTCTGGATTTTTATTGGTTTTTTTCTGTTTTGTTTTGAACTCAGCTTGGCATCTTGGGTTTATCAATCAGCTGACGAAGTAATGGTATTTACTGAGCACTTACTCTATGAAGAGCACTGCACTAAGCACTTGGGAAAGTACAATACAATAGAATTGGTAGTCATATTCCCTGCCCACAACATGCTTACCACTCAAGGATTGGATTCCACATCCTTCTGAAATAGAGACAGACACAATTCCCTCTTGGGACACACTAACTCCTTTCAGTGGAAGAGGAGGGAGTTGGGTAGAGGATGGAGAGGGAACATTTCTAGAAAACCCTCTTCTTCCAAGATTTGCCTTTCCAAGGTAATGACTTATTAAACCATAGTTTGGCACCTTACTTTACTTCACGGAAAGGAAAGCATAAATTATGCTGCTTTTAGGAGTCCAAAGAAATGTGCTTTCTATAATACTGAAATCACCGGTAAATTTAGCTTCCACCACACAGTGTTCATGCCCAGCATAAGGCAAGCTACTCTGATACTGAGAGAGACTACCAGCTTGCCAAGTTTTCCTCTGTACAGTGGTATTCTATTTATCTTGTGATGTTTTGTTCTTTTAACCTTTACAACAAAATGTTTCTCCATGTGCCCCCAAATTATTTAATTCTGCTGAAACACTTATAAAGCATGATTTGTTCCAGCTTTAGTTAGATGTTGATTATGATTTGAACTAATTTGCCTGATCGTCTCACACGCTTGAGGCAGGATTTGTGCTACTCTCTGAAAGTTACTTGCCATCACGAATTTCAAGAATGCTAATGAACAAATGCTTGAAAACAGCATGCAGCTACTAAAAATAGCTGCAATTTGTTTAAGCTACCCTCACGGCTTTAATAGTAGCCCCTGCACATTACTTAAGACCATATAATTACCTGCCACGCCCAGCTCATAACAAATGTTGTCGCTGACCTCTTCTTCCCCAACATATGTGAGGAGGGGGTAGAAAGGCTCTCCCGGCACATTTGGAGAGCTTCTCTTCCCCCTTGCCTAGCACCCTCTGGGTCTGAGCTTTCCCACCCATTCCCCTGGCCCAGCATGCCGAGGAACTTCCCCTCTCGCACACACTCCATAATAATGATGACATTTATTTGGAACCACGGTATTCATTAGAGGTTTATTATGTGCCAAGATCAGCGGTAGATACAAACTTATCAGATTGGACACAGTCCTTTCTTCCTACAGGGCTCATAAACTAAGAGGTGGAGAGTGGCAGCTATTATGGGTCACTGGGATGCAGATAAAAAAACAGAAGACAAGAGAGGATAGGGGGTCGGTGGCGGGACTGGGACTCAACCCCAGGTCTCCTGGCTCCTAGACCAGTGCTCTTTCCAGTAGGGCATCACTGGTTGTCTTCCCTTCCATTTATTCCAACACCGGGCAATACTACCTTACCGCTGAACCGCCCTTCCCAGCACTCTTCCACTTCCTTCTACTTCCTCCTTCTCCCAGGGCCCTCCCACTGTCCATCTGAGGCTTAATTTGGGACCCAAGAATGCCAGGGCTACAATTCCCAACAACCACAAACTATCAGAGAAGCAGCGTGGCTCAGTGGAAAGAGCACAGGCTTGGGAGTCAGAGGTCATGGGTTCGAATCCCAGCTCTGCCACTTGTCAGCTGTGTGACTGTGGGCGAGTCACAACTTCTCTGTGCCTGTTACCTCATCTGTAAAATAGGGATTAAGACTGTGAGCCTCACGTGGGACAACCTGATGACCCTGTATCTACCCCAACACTTAGAACAGTGCTCTGCACATAGTAAGCACTTAACAAATACCAACATTATTACTATTATTATTATCACCCTGGGAAGGTCATTGGGGCCGCCTCTGATTTAGATAGTGCCATGTGGGAGGTCCTGGTCAGGACTTTTCATGGCTTCGATTATCCGTATTAGCGCTCCCCTCATTGAAAATGCACTATTTCAGACCTTGGCTGACCTTTGCACTCCAAGTTGACCCTACTGCTGACTATCCCTATGAGTTTGAGCTGTGGATGAGGACATGGGTGATATCAGTAATGCCTTCTGAACTGCACATGCAAGAAGACTAGCTATTAGTGTAGGTCTAAAGTCCAAGTGTGCCAAGCCTGCCAATACTTGAAGGAAAGGCCTTTTCGTAGCCGGTGAGGCAAAAAGGAAATGCCACAAAGTTACGCCATGTCTGATGGCTATAGGTCAAGGGAACTAGACCACTGCTCCTTACCGGCATTTTACACTGATACTGAACAGCCTGCAGTTGTGCTTCGCTGCTTAAGAATAGCCCTGTTTGTGGTTGCCCCGCCTCTGCAGCTGCTAAGGGCATCCATTTTCCATCAGGCACACCCAGCGGTGTTGGGTTGCAGCAAGCATCAGTCATATGCGGGTGGATTGGTCGTGTTCTGGTACCTTTTTAGTTCTGCCACTAAATGTGAAGTACGGTTTCTAAGTGACGCTAATAAAACTGCTCAGGATATCCACTGCAATGCACGATGCAGATTCGAGATGCATGATCACAAGGAAAGTTGGAAGATACCCTGGTACTGCAGAGCTTGGCTCAGTCTGAAGACCGATGGTACACATCTTAAGTCTCCTAAAGGATATGTTCAGCGTGGCTCAGTGGAAAGAGCACGGGCTTTGGAGTCAGGGCTCATGAGTTCGAATCCCAGCTCTGCCACTTGTCGGCTGTGTGACTGTGGGCGAGTCACTTAACTTCTCTGTGCCTCAGTTCCCTCATCTGTAAAATGGGGATTAAGACTGTGAGCCCCACGTGGGACAACCTGATTCCCCTATGTCTACCCCAGCGCTTAGAACAGTGCTCGGCACATAGTAAGCGCTTAACAAATACCAACATTATTATTATACGTTCGCCTCTTCTTCGCCTAGCGTCATGTTGTAGAATAGTACACTGTGCTGGTCCCTGACGGTAATACTTTTCAGGGGAAGGTTTCCTTGGAGCAGGCCCGACCTTGAACGTCTTCACACTTATTGCCAAACTACATTCAAATCCTCCAGGATTTTTAAACAATTCTCCTACTCGGCTGAGTTTTAGGATTCCCAAAGGACCAGACACACACAGATTGGGAAGCCCTCAAGGGACAAGGTCCTTGTCTAATTCCTTCCTGGACACTTTCTCGGTGCTTACTTAGGCACACAGTAAGTCTTCAACAAATATTATTACTGCTACTATTATAAAGGGCAACCACCAACTTCCAGACTCCATTTAATATTTTCCAGCATAGCTGCATAAAACAGATTAAATAAAGCTGGTCAGTTACAAAGTATTGTGTGGCTCTGTTAGAGATGTGGCTCTGCTGGTGATGAATCCTAGGGATCAAATAGGATGCTTATGGTTCTGACATGGACTGTCTCTGATGCTACCTTTTGATATCTGCATATTAATATGCTCAAAATCTACCAGAATATAGGCCAGCTAAAGGTTTCTTATGGATGTGTATGACAGCTGGATTCAGTATCTTGATGTTTTCCATGAATCCGCTGAGCCGAAAACCCAGAGCTCCCCTTTCATTTTGTAATCTAAAGTCACACTGTGATTCACAGCACAGAGATGACTGTGTTCACGAAGTCTGGCCAAAAGGGCTTGGTCTGGGAGCTCAACAGCAATGTAGAGTTTTTAAAGAGCAAGCTTATTATTATTACTACTAATAATAACAGTAATAGTGTTTATTAAGTGCTTACTCTGTGCTAAGCACTGTGCTATGTACTGGGGTAGATACAATACCATCAGTTAAGTTTCAGGGTTTGTTCAAGATTGAGATAACAGAATACATAAAGCATACTTGTTTCCCCAATATATGCTTTTAAGATAAGAAGTTACGTGGGTCTTTAGTAAATCCGCTACGATGAGAATTATAAAGCTGCCGGGATCATTCTTATATTTGGCAAACATCTAAACATGAACTCTTAATGGTGCTAGGCAATTTTAGGGTGTAAATTACTGAAAACAAACATATTAATATTTCTCTAGTCCATGAGATTTCAGAAACAATGAAGAAAATTCCAGAAGAAGCTTAAGAGAAATGCATTATTTAATAGCTACTTTAATGGGTTATCAATGGTTTTCATGGAAAATAACGGCTATCAAAAATTTACATGGTTATTAGCATTTTTATTCTAGCAGCAATGGCTACTGAGGACAACATAGAGAAACACTGGAAAACAAAATATGATGAGAGGAAAATACATTCTGCAAGAATTTCTTCAAGTCAAAAAAAAAAAAAGACGACAATATTCAGTACATTATTTTATTTGCAAATGCAGGTGCTTGGGGATTAAACAGAACAAGAGATAAATCTGCGTTGTTCTGGGTACCTAAAAATCGGCCTAGAGACTTTACAAGTGATTTAGATGGGTGAGTGACAGGGCCCACTGAGGTCAGAATGGAAACCTTCAACTCCAAAAGGAAAATCCGGGCTGAATTGTCTGGGTCCTGGGCGGAAACATTTAAACTGTACAGCTGCTCAAACACCTACCAGATAAGGGTCTTTAAAGCTGATATGCCCCACTGCCAGGTCTAGGCAGTTCAGACCATAATGTGGGAAGGTAACTTAGAGCAGCCACATCTGCAGGTGCGAAGTGGAAAGGGAGACAGGGAGGGAAGCGAGGTAAAAGAAAAAAAAAAGATGGGTTCAAAAAAGCATATGTAGGAAGGGAAAGTTCCAATCTTTTTTCAGCACCATTAAATTTTCCAATGTTGTTCTTACCACGGCTCTAAAGCAGTATTGAAAAATTAATTCTTCGTTGGTAAATGCTGGACTGGAAACTTTTACCAAAATAAAGCCCTTTCTAAATGAGGTATAGTTCTGTCTTAATGACACACCTTTCCAAGTGTAAATATTACATTTCCCAGCAGACAACAAAAGTTACCATCGGAATCAGTGATAGTTAAGGTGTTAAGGCATATTTAGCTGTCAGGAAAAATGGTTCTTTTTCCCCCCAAAACCAATAAGGGAGGAACTAAAAATAAAGCTTGTAATTAACACAGCTTCATGGTTTACAAACTCCAGAATGGAATAAAACGATTTTACACAAAATTTTTATTAGGCATTACATTTATATACCCATAAAAATGTGCTTACCTACAGCCAGTGCTACTGTTTCTCTTCGTGCCCCTCTATCTGCAAAACAAAAGTACAGCTCTCAAACATTGTTTCACAGAACGTGCATTTTCCTATTGACACACCTTTATACACATTTTCAAAAAACATAGCTCTTCCTGGTTTCACCACCTATAATACAACCTGAGAAGGAAATGTATTACTGTGGTGTAAAATATCTGTCCTGCAAGTCAACAAATCCTATTTGCTAAAAACAACCCCTTGACTTATGAGCTATGGAGATCATTTTTATTTTTAAAATACTGGTGTTAAAGTTTATTCTTCTAGGATTTGGAGATTCTCAACAGTTTAAGCTGTTCTAACTGCATCTCGCTTTGAGCAGGGAATGTGTCTGCTATATTTTGCTGGGGCATGCTCCCAAAATCTTAGTACAATGCCCTGATCATAGCCAGCACTCAATAAATACAGTTGATTGATCTTGCAGTTGCTTTTATTGCTCGTCAGCCTTGAAAAGTAAATTCTTCTGTTTGCCAGTGCCAGGTAAGCAACTGGCATGGGCCTGTTCCCCGTAACTGGCAACAGTGCATACAGCTCTATGTCAACATTATGAATGTTATATAAGGAACGTGTCTAAACTCTGTTATACTGAGCTTTATACGGAGCTCTGCGCCTAGTAAGCACTCAATAAATATGAATGATTGATTATATAGTCAGAAATGCAATCAACATTAAAATTCCAATGGCACTTTCATTTCACTATTTTAAAAAGCTAAATTTTTATCTTACCTACCAACCAGGAAGCACAGCCTAGTTTCTTCCAACACTGCCTCTCATTCTATCCCAATAGATACACCGAGTGAGCATCTACTAGACAGTTCTTAGACTGTGAGCCGCATGTGGGACAGGGTCTGTGTCTGACCTGATTACCTTGTATCTTCCCCCAGCATTTAGTGCATTTCCTGGTACACAGTATGCACTTGACAAATACCACAATTATTACTATAAACACTGTCAGAAGGGATTTCCCATATTCCTTCACAGTATTCTAGGCAAAATGCAACAGGCATTGTAGAAGAGCTGTGTTTTTGCAATTTCATGAGATAAATTCAATATCAAAGCACAGCGAAAAGTCAAAATAGTACCAAAACATCCCTTTGCTCTGTTCCAATGTTTTCCAAACTCTGGCCCATATCCCTATTTCCTGCAATATGGCTACCCACATCTAAAGTAGGACACTTGAGTCAAGTATAGTAGGCGGAAGAGAAGGAAAAAAGAGAATTCAAGATAGCATCTTTAGCAATAATAAAACTTTAATGTAATATTATATTACCAAGTCAATGTAAGTGCTTGAAAATGCAACCTTCCTACATATTTCATACAATTTTCCTCGGAGGTCACATTTTCAAATCAGTATATGTATAGTGTCTGTTCTATGAACTCTAGTAATTTTTCCCCTCTCCGCTTTTAGTTGCGGGGATCAGAATAACCTAGTGTCTTACAACGTTAAACAAAATGGGAAAGTCCCTAATCACTTGATACCTTCATATCAGTTGACTGCACTCTTAGTATTCACATTAATCGAGGAAAATCTGAAACCGCTTTTAGTTTCCCAGAAACCTCACTGCACTGTACTCTCTCAAGTGCTTAGTACAGTGCTTTTCACACAGTAATTGCTCCATAAATATGCCTGAAAGAATGCAAAGCCTTTGCTGTCAAGTAGTTGTGAAGTGCATAACACGATAAAGAGCAAACACTGCCAACGTATCAAACCGAAGATTACAACCATACTGAAGGGACTGCCATGGGCTAGGAGAGAATCCTGTAGCTATGGCAACAGTCCTCAAATAATTTTCTTAACATACTTCCATCATAGGAATGAGGCTCAAAATGAGAGAAATTTTCCTAACACTTGGGGACCTGGCCTTCCTTCCAACTTTTGAGGAAATCACCCCTAGTAGTTAGTTCTTGGGCTGTACTCCCTCTAGACTGTGAGCTCCTTGTGGGCTGGGAATGGGTCTACCAACTCCGTTGTATAGTACTCTTCCAAGTGCTTAGAACAGTGCTCTGCCCCCAGCTCTACCACTTGGCTGCTGTGTGAACTTGGGCAAGTCGCTTCACTTCTCTGTGCTTCGGTTACCTCATCTTTAAATGGGGATTAAGACTGTGAGCCCCGTGTGGGACAAGAAGCGTATCCAACCTGGCTATCCTGTACCTACACCAGCACTTAGTACCGTGCCTGGCACATAGTAAGCACTTAAATACCGAAAAAGAAAGTAAGCGCTCAATAAATACCACCGATTGATTTTTGAGGAAGATAGAGAACGAGTACGAAATGGATGCCTGCCTTCAGGAAGCTCACACCACACTGCGACACCACCATGAAGAATGACGATGTTTCAGAACCACATGACATGAGGACTTGCTGAATACTGTAGCAGACCCTGGGTGATGGTAATAATAATATTAACAACAACAGGCTGTATTAAGCACTGACTATGAGTCAAGGACTGTTCTAAATGCTGGGGCAGATACCAGTTAATCAGGATGGACTCAGTCCCTGGCCCATATGGGGTTCACTGTCTACGTCAGGGGGAAAACAGGTATTTAAAACGACAATGGAAACCAGAGGCCCCCACGGGTCATCCCTTTGCTCCATGAGCACTCCTGTTTTCACCTGGAATTGCAGGAGGCCGAGGCAGCAGCCTTCAGGAAACGAGAGTCACCACCAGTGACGCAGCCAAGATCCCACCACCTGCCTATTCTGGTCAGGATTTGAAATCCCTAAAGCTTAAACATTTATAATAATTAATAAACATTTACTTTGTGGGAAGACCTTTTAAACATGCAGTGTTAGCATTCCAAACCTACTTGATTACGGTTCGCTTTAGAGTAGAGAAATTACAGTGCTCAATCACTCAAACAGTCAAGAAGTTCTTCCATCTGTCTAACTAAATTCTTCCTTGCTGTCACTTCCCTTGTTTGTTATTTTACGAGATGGAGAATCGGAAAGAATTCTCTTCAAAATAACCCAAAACTCAACACGGTATTCTCCTCGAGGTTCTGACCATTGAAGAATATCGGGAAAAGATTACTTTCTGGCTCCTGCATTTCATATTTTTGTTTCTACACCCCAGATTTCCATTAGTCTTTTTAACAGTTGCTCTACATCGGCTAAATCACATTTAGCTCTGCTACTTTTAACCTGTCCGACCAACTCTGTTGTAATGTACTCACCCAAGCACTTAATACAGTGCTCTGTGCCCAGTAAGAGCTCAAGAAATACTACCGATTGACAGATTTCAGTTCCATGGCACAGTTGTGGTCTCTGAAGACTTCAATTTCAGCTAATTCACTTAAAAAAATGTAAGGAGAAATGTGTGTGAGTTCCAGGTATTTCCACAGAATCAATGGTATTTGAGCACTTCTGCATGTACAGCGCTGTACCTGGAAAAGTTCAATACAACAGAGTTGGCAGATACAAACTCTGCCCATAAGGCAACATGAATGATGAATGAGCTTACAATTTACAACAAGCGCTTAGTACAGTACTCTGCACATAGTAAGTGCTCAATAAATACTACTGAATGAATAAAATATTCCATATCCTCTAAATATTGAATTCTATATGATTACTACTTAAATAACCATACTTTCCGTTAGGAAGTCTAAGACTATCCATTGTGTTGCAGGAAAAAAAAAACTTCATTGAACTCTCACAGAAAAGGAACTTAGCAGAGGTCTCATGATCAACTGACCAACTGCCAAAGGAGCAAGAAGACATCTCTTTGGCTGTACTTATGGGCTTAATATTGTAATCTACATTCTGGGTCACCTCTATGACCAATTTGTTGATCATCCCTCATTACAATATATACCCTGCCAACACCAGGGATCCAACACCAATTCTTTCGGTACCGTAAAATGAATGCAGTAAAATATACTTAAATGAAGTGACTGTTAAGCAATCCTGGCGCCTGAAAAAGAAATGTGGTAAAAATGCCATGCTCCCACAAACCTCCTCTTTGCATTGTGAAATTATTTATCTAAAATTCCCATTAATACTCCTTAAAAAAAAGCCTTATGTAATCACTCTATTCATTTACCTCATTTTACTTGCATAATTTAAGTCAAATTTGTAAAAACTGAAGGTCTTCTCATGCCACTCTTCCCACTCTTGCGTTCGCACAGAGCACCAGATTCAAATGAGGATAAAGCCTGGGGAGGGCTGGGACAGGGAGGCACGAGAGTAAATACCAGTCTGCATTGACATTTCCCTTGGTTTTACTTGTGATTAATTTGTAAAACTATGTAAAGGGATAAATATTTGCAAAATACTTTCCTAAGAACTTAGAACAGTCAGTGCTCTGCATGCAGTAAGCACTCAATGAATACCACTGGTTTGATCAACTGACAGCCACCTTGCAAACTGAAATACAACAGAGTGAGGTTAAGGCAAGAACACACTCATATGTGGGCACTGGGAACACTAATCATGGTGATAGTTTCCCCTCTACCCCTCTCATGTTCTTTTTTATCTCATACCCTCCCTTTTCCTTCATTGCTTAACCCTTCGGGTTTAGTCCCTGGATGACACTGTCATAATGCTCTCCTCCTTCCACTATTAAAACCTAGAGCTCTTGGGATGGCCGCCCCAATGTAGCCAATCGATATTTGGAAGGAAGTGATAAAAAAGGAATAAAAGGAAGCAGCATGGCCTAATGGAAAAAGCATGGGCCCGGGAGTCAGAGGACCTGGGTTCTAATCCCAGCCCCACTTGTCTTCTGTGGGACCATGGGCAAGTCACTTAACTTCTCTGTGCCTCAGTTAGCACATCTATAAAATGGGATCAGGACTGTGAACCCCACGTGGAACACCGGACTATGTCCAATCTGATAATCTTGTCTCTCCTCCAGCGCTTAATTCAGTGCCTGGCAAAGAAAAAGCACTTAAATACCATTAAAAAAAATTGCATGTTCTCATCGAATGTTTCATTGTTCATTAATTTGTGAGACTCTTTGAACTTTAAATCGTCTCTTGGTGTTAGCCAGAGGTTTAAAAATGAATGGGAAGAAGAAGGCATGCACCTAAGCAGGACCTCTATGCATTTCAAAGTTTCACTTTTTGCCAAAGTCATCGAGTGAAAACTATTTACTAATCCTACTGGAGGCTTTATTAAACTTCACCACAGGTACAGATTCCTGTCCGCTAAACCCCTTCACTCCTCTAAGTGTAACGGCCTAACCAAAATCCTGATATAGCCATGTTTTGCCTAACCAATCTGATTAAGTCCCTCTCCAGGCATCAGACAAGAAGAAGATGGGGGAGACAAATGTTTATGCACCTAAAGAGAAAGGTGGAAGACATACACAAAAAGCATACAAGAGTCATGCAAGTGTTCTGGGAAAAAAAAAAAGATAAAAACACATGAGATGTAGAATGTATAGAGTTTGTCAAATGAGGGAAATCTGGATAGGAGAGTAACAGAATAGGGAAGATTATTAGGTGAATAACTTGGAAGCTTAATGGGAGTGAGTTGTGTGTGTGTGTGTGTGTGTGAGAGAGAGAGAGAGAGAGAGAGAGAGCTGTGGATGGATTGAGTGAGGGGAAATTGGTAGATGGGTGTAAGAGGTAGAGGAGGGAGAGATTAAGGAAGCAAACCATCACATGCTATATCACTAACTCATGGAGAAGTGACATGACTGAAGAACAGAAAATAAGAGAAAAATGATACCCATCTCGAAAAATAAGGGGAGGAAAGGCATAGGTGGAAAACCCAAGCCGGAGTGGAATAAAGTGTTTCAGATAATAAGAGCTGAGCAGTTTTAGAAAGGAAAAATTTACAGGGAAAAAATGCAGTTTTGGAGCAAGCTCCCGAACTATCATTGCTTCTACCAATTAAAAGATCTGACCTACTAGCATTTCTTTCTTTCCTGGTCATACTTCCCTGGGTAAACCTCCGGTTTCCAACTCGGCAGTTTAAGTCAAGACAGAGATGGCAGAACTGGAATTTAAATGAGGAGGAGATTTTGGAACTGGTTTTTCCCCCTTGAAAAACCCTTTATCAATGCATTTTTCAGGGAGTTCTTCACCTTTACACTTGCTACGTGTTTGTTTCTTCCAAGCAACACTAAGGATCAGGCGATCGCTCCTCTGCAATCTTCACTTCTCTCACCAGAGGGAGAGTGTGTCACAGTTTACAGTATATGGTGGGCACTGTCAGAATATTCAAATCATTCATTCAATCGTATTTACTGAGCGCTTACTATGTGCAGAGCACCGTACTAAGCACTTGGAATGTACAATTCGGCAACAGATAGAGACAATCCCTGCCCAATGACGGGCTCCCAGTCTAATCGGGAGAGACGGACGGACAAAAACAAGACGACATAATCGCGATAAAGAGATCGAGAAAATGCCCAAACACCCTACTGGCTTGGTTTTTGCTTAACTCAAGTACACTCATTCAATCCACTGTATTTATTAAACACTTACTGGGTGCCCAGCACTGTACTAATTACGTGCTTGGGGGTACAAGTGCAGAATTAAGTGGCAACAACAACTATAAAATAAAAAGGGTGATAGGTCGCGGTTTGCCCTACCCTGTGATATCAATCGTATTTAATGAGCGCTTACTATGCGCGGACTACTGTACTAATACTATAAATACCGACACTATAAATACTGTGTGTCGGTCAAGGGAATGAGGGAGGGGGAACGGACATCAAGGTGAACTAGCTGGATAAAGAGACACACCTAACTTAACTTCCACTGCCTGGCCAAACAAGTGTTGGCTTTTGTGCACCAAACAAAAATATCATCAATACTTAGATGCTGCATCAGCAGGTGCGCAATAGTTTTAAAATATTTACAAGCCCTTTTGAGAGCACGGACAGCTCTTCAAGTAGCAAGAATCAAAACACTTTCTAGATTCTGCCAACAAATTGCAGAAGAATCCAATCCGTCTATCGATGCACTTATTGTCTGAAAATCTCCAAGCCCTGTGCTAGGGATACAACGGTCACAATTTTTAGTTAGGGAGATAAAATGGATGCTCAAGTCTTCCCTCTGGCATTTTTACTGAGACTGGGTTACCTCAAGTCCAGTATTTACTCCTACTATGCCCACCTTTCAGCTCTGTCCAGGTGAACTTCTCAGGCTTTCTTATCTCTGTTACTGCAGTTTTCTCTTACTGAAATAGTCCTGTCAGTAGTATTGTGTTTCCAGTGGAGTCAGCTAACAGGCAATTCTCCTTTCTGTGGCTCTTTTTCACACCCGAAGAGCAAGGGACTGAAGGAGAGAGGAAGTGTGAGGCCAGAGCAGGAAACTGCACAAGGCAGACTCAGAGAAAGTTATTTGCGGGTTGAGGTGATCCCAGGACTTACTAACCTGGAGAGTGGTTTTCCCACCAAGCTGAAAAGCTTTCCAACATTTCAATCGGGCCACGTAAAACCAGAAAGATTTGTTTTGACCGATGAGAGTTGCAGGGGGCTGAGCAGGCAAAACCCCTAGAGGGGCAGAAGGGAAAAGACAGGCGAGAAGAGAAGGGATAAGCGGCACTTGGCCAGACTGACCTGCTGATCCTAGAAGATGCTCAATGAACAAAATGAACAAAAACATACCCTACCCATCAACCAGATGGGGAAGGCAAAAAAGAGGCATGAGCAAATAATTCCTCAAATATAAGGGAAAGAAACAAAAAGGCTAGATCACCCACAGAAAGATAACAGTATGAATTCAAAGGTGAGAAAAGTATATAATAAAAGATACATATATATGTATATACATATATATACACATATATGCACACACACAGTTTCCTTCCAAGGAACTTCCTTGGAGGAAAAATGTATACAAGTTAATAGATCCATCCTTGAGGACCAGTTTCCAAGACCATTTACCTCCAAACAAGCAGGATCGAAAACACTCAAAAAGGGATTTTTTTTTTCCTTTCATATGCACTAATGAAACAGATTAACCTAATTATCAGAAGGGTGCTAAAGTGTCCTTCACCCCTGTTGCCTCTATAAATCAATACTGGCTCCTCATATGGGAGAGATAATGAGTGAAAGAGCGGAGGGAGCGAGGTACAACTCTTGTAATTTTCCTCCCCATTGCCCTCTCCCTGGGAGCTGTCACAGCTGAGATTTTACAGTGAAATGACACCAATGGAGAAATGCTGCTTTAAAATGCCAGTCCACCTCCCATTATTTACGTACAGAAACAAGTGGAAAGTCTACTCATTTTCCTCACAGTGTAAAAGTTGTATTCTACTCTCTGATTTCAAACGAATGGTTGATAAACTTATTTTCTCAATGTTTTCTCAATGTTTTCTTAATGTTAAATGCTTTATCTGAAATCAGTCACTTTGAGAAGGTCTGCTATTTCTGCTATACTGCACTTTCCCAAGCACTTAGTACAGTGCTCTGCACATAGTAAGCGCTCAATAAATAACCAGTTAGCTCAAATTTGGAAACAAATTTGTAGGCAATTTTTATAATAGTTTGGAGACCTTATTTGAAGGGCCTTTTTACCTGATAGACAATAAAAAGCACAACATACCATAAACGTTTCATGTTTTTTAAATTTAAAAAAGGGGTTTTTTGGTAGTGCAATTTACTAATTTATATACTTAAAATCTTCAACTTTTGCTTAAGGGGTCTTTCCCCTTTCAACTTCAATTTAACTACTCTGCATAGGTAAAAATTCTACTTTGGTCAAAGGCTACAGACTATATCTAAGCCCCAACTGATTTTAACTTCATCATGCTAACTGTATATTTTGTCCAAAGTTATTTTACACACCACAGACTTCATTCTAATACTGATGAAGGTGAGGTTGCTTTGGATAAGTCCCAGTTCTCCTCTAAGAACCATCACTACAGTACAAACTATGTCCCAACATTGTGCATGTACACACAATCATTTCTTTCAATATCACATCACAGTGAATCTAGACGGTCTTGTGATGTTGGAAGAAAACTCTCTAATTCTGCCCTCATGTCCTAACCAATTCGTGTCCTAACCAAAACACAGGTCAAACACCCAATTTCTGACTGAACTGAGTTTTATGGCAGAAATGAAAAACCAGTGCCTGTCCAAACGTGAAGAGCAAGGGTCTAATTCTGGCTGGAAAATAGTGTTACTATTATCATAATGGTACTTTTTAAGTGCTTAGTATGTGCCAAACACTGTACTGAGCACCAGGGTAGATAGGAGTTAATTGGGTCAGACACAGTTCCTATCCCACATGGGCTCACAACCTAAGACACAACAGGCACTGTGTCCCCATTTTCAGATGAGGAAACTGAGGCTCACAGCCTTCTGAGATCCTTCTCCAGAGCCAACAGAGATATAAAGACAGTAGAATTGTTGTGGATAGTTTATAAACATTTTTGGCCTTACTCTCCTGCTTGAAATGGCTCAGAAGTTATCAGTTAACATTATTTATTATGCATCTACTCTATGCACAGCACTGTACTAAGCCCTTGGAAAAGTACGACAGATTAGTAGACAATGCCCCTCAAGAAGCATATACTCTAACAGGGGAGTCAAACACTAAAATAAATTAGAGATAGGAGAATAAAGATGCATACGTAAGTGCTGGGGGGAAAAGGGGAAGCAGGACCCAAGTGCTTAGGTGGCGGAAAAGTGCGGAAGTGGCAGGAAGGCGGATATAAGGTGGGGAGAGTAAAAATCACTTAGGGAAAGCCTTCTGTAGAAGATGGGATTACAGAAAGACTTTGATGATCGGGACAGCAGTAAACTGCCTGGATGTGAAGTGGAGAGAGTGGGGAGAGTGTGAGCGAGAAGCCAGCTTGGGCGAGCTGAGAGCAGGGCCCAGCAATTTGGTAAGTTTAAGCAGAAAAAAGCTCGCAAGTTGGGGTGCAGTGGAAGAAGAGAGGTGTCGGCAGGAAGGCGAGATGGCTCACTGACTATTTTAAAGCTGCTTGTCGGTCAGGAGCTTCTTTCTGAAGTGGAGAAGAATAGGCAACCACTGGAGATTTCAGAGGAGTAGAGAGATGCCTGGAGAACAACATTTGTGGAAAGATGATCAGGGCAGCAGAGTGAACTGTGGGCAGGAGAGAATGGAGGCGCAGAGTTCAGCGAGGAGGCTGCATGACTACTACAGGAGTCACACGCGACACGATGAGTGCCAGACCAGGGTGGTGGTGAGGACGGGGCGGATCTGGCAAATGGTCCACGGGGAGGAGGGGAGTGGGAAAGGAGGAGGGTTGTGTTTGAGAACTGAAATTTTAGAGTTGGTGAGGTCGGAGTGGAACGATGACTAGTGATGGTGAGATGCAGCATGTGCCCCAGCTAGTGAGTCAGTAAGGTGGGGCGGAGCGGGAGATTGGTGGAGTTGAGGAGTGAGAGGATGCGGGCAGCTGGGGATGGTCACCAGGAATGTCCGTATGGATGCTGAAATTCCCAAGGATCAGTGAAAATTAGGAGAAGATGAGAAGAAAGGGGGAGAAAAGGCATCAAAATCGCTCCAAAAGTCGGAGTGGAGCCGGGGCCAGGGAGAGATAATTCGGAGAAGAACGCTTAGATAATGGGACAGGAGGAACATGGCCCCTGGAAGTCCTACTGCAGACCAAGAGCTCCTCTCATATTGACCAGGAAACAGTTTTAATTTGTAACTGTGATGTTTCCTCCATTCGGCTTACTGTTCACCCATCTCATTATTGACTCACTTCGGACCGAAAATGTCTGAACATGTTGATCTTCACTTTCTGAGTAAATATGCCGTTACAGTCATTCACTTGCCCTGGAGAAATTAAATCATTTAACCCATTAAGGAAGAAAAGAGTACGCGGCATCGACAAAGCATAACCTAACACACAACGTCCTATAAGACAAGATCAGAATCCAGCCCCTAAAGCTCTTCGATTACAGGGAGGCACACCTCCCTAAAGTTTGTCGGTTAGCAAAACAACACACTTTTTTTATGGTATTTGTTAAGCACTTGCTATGTGCCAGGCACTCGGACTAGGCGCTGGGACAGAGAGAAGCTAATCAGGTTGGACATAGCCCATGTACCACATGGGGCTCACAGTATTACTCCCCATTTTACAGATGAGGTAACTGAGGAACAGAGAAGTTAAGTGGCTGGCCCAAGGTCACACAGCAGATAAGAGGCAGAGCAGGGACTGGAACTCAGGGCCTTCTGACTCCCAGGTCCATGCTCTATTCTCTAAGTCACACTGCTCCTCATCGATATTATTTCAACTCCCCTTTGAATTTACAGGTTCTTTAGAGCAGACAAAGTTCTTCACACAGTATTTCATTTATCCTCTCAACATTCTTGGCTGACAGATAGGAGCCAAGTATTCTCTCTCTTTTATGGGGAGGTCAAAATAGAGCTGATGATAAATGGCAGGAACAGAATTCAACGTGTATCTAGCTGGAAAGATAAATTGGATCGAAACTTGTGGTAGCTCACTTTCAACAGCAGAAAACCTTTGGGGAATCCAAGGGCGTTCAATAGTTGTTGGGCATTGTTCAGCAAGCCTGTACAGCAGTTGTGGAGAGCCTCTCGGAGAAACTAAATGACTGCTCACCTGGTTTCTGCCTCCCTACCTCCCAAAGCTCCATCTCCAGTCTCATCCTCTCACCTGCTTTACGCTCTTCTTCTCTAGACTGTACACTCATTACGGGCAGGGCACAACTCTGCTAATTCTGTTCTATTATACTCTCCCAAGTGCTCAGTGCAGTGCTCTGCACATAAATACTATTGACTGACTCTTCCACCTGCCTGGGGGACACCTCCACTTGGATAAGTGGCTGCACCTTAAACTCATTATATCCCAAACTGAATTCATTTTTCCTCTTGTTAATATTCCCATTCCTGTTCACAACACCATAATACCTAACCCAAAAGCTTATCACCTTGGTGTTGTCTGATTCTGGTCAGCCACCTCCCACAGTGTCTGACTAAATCCTGCTTGTTCTTCCTCTATTTCACGGCTCTGTCCCTTCCTATCCACCTTAACTACCATCGTCCTGGTTCAAACTCTCATCACCTCCCAGCTGGAATACTTTACTAGCCTTCTTACTGTTATCCCCACCCTAAACCTTGCTGCTCCACAGAGCCAGAGATGCCAACTTTTTATTTTGCGCATGCGGTGGATCTTCTGGAGGATAATGACTGGGAGGGGTAGGCTTCCACGAGCTAACAGATGAGAAAGCCAACATTTTGGGTCTTTTCAGTCAATCAATCGCATTTACTGAATGCTTACTCTGTGCAGAGCACTTTACTAAGCACTTGGGGGACAGTACAACAATCACAGGCACAGTTTCAGCCACGGTTGGAAACATTTCAAGCCTTGCCCCAACACAGATCTCTGAGGCGCTCCAGATAACCACAGGGCCGGTTGTCCCCCTTCGTCCCCATGGAGGGAGGAGTTATGCATAGAAAGTTGCACGTAATCATCTTTTTAAAAAAGATGTGGAAAGTACAATTCCCCTCCTGACCAATCTCCACTGGCTAGCCACTTCTCCCCTAAAACACAAATTTCTAAATACTGCCTTCCGGGCTTACCTTAAGCTACCTCTTCTTACGTGTCCATTCTCTTCTACTGCAATGTAACTCACAATCTCTCTCTTCCTAAACTAACATTCTAACTGTACCTGTCTCCCATTTTATAACCCATGCATACCCCATTTCTCTGCACGAGGCCTCCTCCCCTCCTCGGCTTTGCCTTCAAAGCCATCCTAAAAAATACCTCCTCCAAAAGACCTTCCTTGAGTAGCCTACCTACCTACCTAGTTACACCATTCCCAAGAGTCACCATGTGCTCATGAATGTTACCTACTTAATGGCTCAGTTTAGTTCTGAATGATATATATACACACACATATATAGATGCATATACATTCAGTCTTTGATCTAGTGCATTTCTGGCAGTTTATATCATTTGGTGGTCCCGATTAAAATGCAAATTTCTCAAGTTCAGAGGCCTTGTATTATTGCTATTGTATGTGTTCTGGAGGTGCTTCTTAAATGCTGTTAATGAGAACAGTTTATTTTTGCTCAACTTCCCCATCCTACCCAAGGTGGCACATTGCTTTCTAGCAGTTTGCCATAAATTGTTATTCATCCTGAGTTGGAAGAGTGCTTATTTCAAAGTTGAATTAAACAGCAACCTTCTGAATTTAAAATATGTGTTCACAGGCAGTTGCTGGGGATAGAGTAAAATAACATTCACAATCTAATGTCTTAACCAGTCAAGAATTGCCTATGAAAAAGTAGAGATGTGTTGGTTTTTCATCAGCCAATGATACTTTCTCTATTCAAGCTACCTCCTACGCTTTACAGAAAGAAAAAAAAAACCATAGCTTGATCAGTTATTTCCAGACTACTCTACATTCTGGCAGGTTTTTGGTTGGTTTTTTTTTTAACCTAAAGCTCATACCTGGGAAGTTTAGAAGTTTAAATCAATTAAGCAATTACCTGTAATCTGCCTGAATTAAAAAGTACTCACTTTTCTGCTGGATGCAGTGCACTATAATGTATGAAATTACATCTTGGTTCTTGCAACTGGCATCAATTTACTAACCATGCCTCCTCTTAAATCCCTTCGGTCAACCACTTTCCAAGCATCGGAGAAATCTGGCCTCTGCCCAGGATCATATACGATGAATAGCCTACTCTACACATCCCTCCACATCGTACGAAAATCGAGAGTTTCCACTGAGTCAGCTTACAGTGTTAATGAAGCTTTCGGGAATTTTTTTTCTTTAATACTTATTGCCAAGTAAACATATCGGCAAAAATCTTCACTTCAACAGATAGCTCAGAGAAGTTCACTGCTGAAACCAAACCCAAAAGAGAAGTATGCCAACAACCAAGAAACTTAATAAAACTTTAACTTTTCAAAGGAAAGGTACTATGAAAACACTCCTATTATTGGTAACAATAACAACGATGATAAATAGGCAGACCAGTGTGCCTCATTGCTCATTCTGAAAGACCTTCTCTTAGTTTAGTTCTTTAGCTATATGGCTAATAATAACATAAGTTCTAAAGATTCTGTAATTTTGCCTCACGGTTGCAGATCCAGGAGACAAATGCATAATATTTTAGCAGTACAAGTCAACTGATATTTACTTAGCTTTTCTCCAAAGTTAATATCAAACCACTCCAGGCCCAAAAGGCTTATGTTATGGTCTGCTTCCTGTTATATAGCTGAAGAATCACAAGGCCTATTTCTTCACAAAACATAGCCTCTGGTTTCTCATTCAAAACTCAATCAAATCCATCCACCGTGTTGAAATATTTAGAGCCAACTAAAATACCATTTCTGCCTTTAGCATCCTTATTGCAGTACACCACAAATAACCCAGTTTCATTTACACCACATTCTACAACATGAGCAACACTGAGGTAGCAGCCAATGTTCAAATGCCACCCTCTTACAAACTAAAAATCCTATCGCGGTTTAAAGAGAATTAATAATGAGACAAAGAACCCTTGCATAAGGAAGTTATTGTTTCCCACAGAAAACTTTTTTTGAAGCAAGGATGGTGTTGGGATAAACTGAAAATACTCAGACCTTCTTTCATTTTTCTCCAGTCAATAGGCGTTCAATTTGGACTCACCGGAGACACACTTATGAAGTGGGTTAAACTGTACAGTGGACAACAGAAAAAGCTGACGGGAAGGGGAAGAAGAAAAGAAACAAAACTAAAGACAGTTGCCTGGCAAATCCTGGCAGAGTGATGGGTGGACAATAGGAGATGGTGAGGGGTAAACTGGGGAAAGATAGATATGTACATATTGGCTGCCAGAAGGAGTGGGAAATGTGGTAGATGAAAGAGGGCCAGTGGAGTAGTAGTTCTTCTAAGAAAAGCCTCCACTTTACTGTTCATGACCCTTTCAAGTCTCAAGAAGCTCTGCTCTCCAGCCCAGCTTCTACTGAAAACATTCCAAAGAATGTCCAAGAAGAGCCAGCATTTAAAACGGCCTTTGGGACAATCAATCAGTGGTACTAATTGAGCCCTTAGTGTGTGCCGAGAACTGTACTAAGCACTAGGGTAAGTACAGTGGACTTGGCAGGCGTGATCTCTGCCCTCCAGGAGCTTACAGTCTACAGGCATACCAAGTTCACCCAGCAACTGACTCCTCTACAGCTAGTAGCTTGTTTGACACATTATTTATACTGCAATTACCATAAAAAAGTCAATGTTTCAGAAACACTCTGTAGCCATGTCTTTCAGAAACTGAGAATTAAAAAGGATGAATGGAGAGAGTCAGTTCAAAGGGAGGGAAAGCACAGATTCACAGTTGAGGTGTCAAGAGATGCTCAGAGAGAAACTTAATGAGGGAAATGGCAAGGTTGTTAGTTTTGTAGAAACCCCTGTAAAAGATTCAGGTTGTATGTGCACACTGTGTCCAACACCACAGGCACAACTGTTTCTTCGGACACCATTTCACACTATGTCCAGACAGACAACGGGTGGTCAGAAAAACATTCCCTAAATGGCCAACAGCCACTCTATCCAAAACATTTAGCAACGTATCCCTTACTATTATGGGAGACTTGAGTGCTTCACATTTGAAGATGCCTATAAGAGTACAGTTTCACCTAGAGGTGTGATCTTGGCTGAAAAGGGCAACACGTGATTAACAATCTCAACCGCATCATGTACACGCCAAGACTGTCCCTTACAGAGAGAATCCCAATGTCACTGGGACACGTTTAGCTGATTTTAGAGCAGAGGAGACTGGATGGTTCAGCATCTCTCTCTCCTGGTCCCCAATGTAGACACATTTGGCTGGAATAAGGCCTCCACTGACTACTTTCTCATCTCCCCTTGGAAGCACTTGGAAAACTCCATGGCACACATACAGAGATCTTTAAACTTTGTTCCTTCCCCCCTTCCTGTAATTAGTTTTAGCGTGCTGGAATAAGGCCTCCACTGACTACTTTCTCATCTCCCCTTGGAAGCACTTGGAAAACTCCATGGCACACATACAGAGATCTTTAAACTTTGTTCCTTCCCCCCTTCCTGTAATTAGTTTTAGCGTGCTGCCCCGGCTAGGTTGTAAGCTCTTTAAGGACATGAACCGTATCTACTAACTCTCCTGTATTTTCCAAAAGCTCGGCACAGTGCTCGGCACAGAGTTAAGTGCTCAGTAAATACTACTGACTGAATGCTTGTTGGGGGCCAAGAACAGGATGGCTCCATTTGCCCCAGTCAGCAGCAGATGCCCGAATCCACTTTACACACCGTCGTTGGGTGAGACACTCACGACCGTACAATCTGTACAGCAGTGAGAAAGGGAAAGTAGAGCAGTCCGTGAGTTTCTCTGTAACCAACTGTTCGAGCAGTAGCTCAGAGCAAGTGGGTGTGGAAGAGAGAAGGGGAAGTGGGGGGGAGGGAAGTGATAAAGGTGGTGGGGAAGAGATGAGGGGGGTTGTGAATGGAGGAAATAGGGTGTGGAGTGTGAAAGGGGAAGGGGGAGAGGTTGGGGCCATCTGACATCAGCTTAAGGGGAGCCGGGGTGGCGGGGAGAGGAGATGAAAGTGATGGGAGAGGGTTTGGGGTGAATGGAGGAAACGGGAAGGAAGAGGAAAAGGCTTGGGAGAATCTGAAATCTGGTTATGGTGAGCAAAAGTGGCAGGGATGGGGAGAGAAGTTAAAAGGGGTTAGGGAGGTTAAAGGAGGAAATGGGATGTGGCGAGTAAAAGGGGAAGGAGGGATAGACTGGGGGAGACCCGACATAGGGTGGAGGAAAGCTGGAGCAGAGAAGGGGACAGCAGGTAAAGGTTGGGGGGGGGGAGGGATGGGGGGTGGGTGAAAAGGGGAAATGGAGCGTGGAGGGTGAAAGGGTAAGATAAGAGCGAGGCTAGGGATACGACATTTAGTACAGTGCTCTGCACGCAATAAGTGTTCAATAACAGGCAGGGATTGTCTCTATTGCTGAACTATACTTTCCAGGTGCTTAGTACAGTGGTCTGCTCACAGTAAGCGCTCAATAGCCGGCAGGGATCGCCTCTATTGCTGAACTCTTTCTGAGAGTTTAGTACAGTGGTCTGCACACAGTAAGCGCTCAATCAATGTGATCGAATGAATGAATATATGGGGAGCAAGAGCAAGGGGGAAGGGAAGAGGAAGTAAAGGTGATAGGGAGGGGCTGAGTGGGGTGAATGGAGGAAAGGGGGTGAATGGAGGAAAGGAGGAAAGTGGAGGAAAGGGGGAAAGTGGAGGAAAGGGGGAAAGTGGAGGAAAGGGGGTGAAAAATAATAATGATGGCATTTGTTAAGCACTTACTATGTGCAAAGCACTAAGCGCTGGGGAGGATACAAATTGATCAGGTTGTCCCACGTGGGGCTCACAGTCGTAATGCCCACTGAATAGAGAAAAGGGAGTAGAGGAAAGGGCGGGAATGGAGGAAAGGGAGTGGAGAAAAGGGGGTGAATGGGAAAGGGGGTGAATGGGAAAGGGGGGGAATGGAGGAAAGGGGGGGAATGAAGGTGAATGGAGAAAGGGGGTGAAGGAAAGGGGTGAATGTAGGAAAGGGAATGAATAGAGGAAAGGGGATGAATGGAGGAAAGGGAATAGAGGAAAGGGGGTGAATGAGGGTGAATGAGGGTGAATGGAGGAAAGGGGTGAATGGAGGAAAGGGGGTGAATGGAGGAAAGGGGGTGAATGGAGGTGAATGGAGAAAAGGGGTGGAGGAAAGGGGGTGAATGGAGGAAAGGGGGTGAATGAAGGTGAAGGGAGAAAGGGGGTGAATGGAGGTGAAGGGAGAAAGAGGGTGAAGGAAAGGGGGTGAATGAAGGTGAATGGAGGAAAGGGGGTGAATGGAGGAAAGGGGGTGAATGGAGGTGAAGGGAGAAAGGGGGTGAACGAAAGGGGGTGAATGGAGGAAAGGGGGTGAATGAAGGTGAATGGAGGAAAGGGGGTGAATGGAGGAAAGGAGGTGAATGGAGGTGAATGGAGAAAGGGGGTGAACGAAAGGGGGTGAATGGAGGAAAGGGGGTGAATGAAGGTGAAGGGAGAAAGGGGGTGAAGGAACGGGGGTGAGTGGAGGAAGGGAACCGAATGGAGGGAAGGAGGCGGTGGTGAGGGCATGGGGAGAGACTGGGAGGGCTGGAAGTTCATTCATTCATTCATTCAATAGCATTTACTGAGCGCTTCCTAGGGGCAGAGAGCACCGGACTGAGCGCTTGGAAGAATGGACAATCGGGCAACAGAGGGAGACCATCCCTGCGCAGGGACGGGCTCCGGGTCCAACGTAAGTCCAGGTGCGGGGGGCGGGGCACAGGGGTCGGGGAAGGAAGGAAGGACTGGCCGGGGGAGAAGGACTGGCCGGGGGGGGGGGGGGGGAGGGGGAAACGGAGGACGGAAAGGGGGAGGGAAGGAGGACAGGCCACTCACCCCAGGCCGAGGCTGCGGGGGGCGGCGGGCCGAGCCTCCGCACCTGCCCCTGTAGCGGAGCCGCGGCCAAACGGGCGGCGGCCGGCAGGGAGGGCAAGTGACCCGGATGTAGAGGCCGAGCGGGGGGGGGGGGGGGGAGGGGGCGGAGAATGCCAGGAAGTGAGGGCGCCGGGGACCTGTCCGGCCCTGCGCATGCGCTCCCCAAGGTAACTCCTGCGGGGCTCGCGCGCCCGCGGGGCGGGGCCGCGCCGCGCGCCCGACCACCTGTCCCCGCCGCGGGCCCCGCCCCCTCCGGGACACGCCCCCTCTTAAAGAGACAGGCGCCCTGACCTAAGCGCCGGGCAAACCACCTCGCTGCTCTCCACCGTATCCCCTGGGGGGGGGGGGGGGGGGGGTCACCCCTTCACTCAGCTGTGTGACTTTGGGCAGGTCACGTCATGCAACAGTATTGATTGGTTACCCTATTAATAAAGAGCATTGATTTATTGAGCGCTGAACTATGCGCAGAGCGCTGGACTAAGCGCTGGGAATGGACACGTGGGCAACAGACAGAGGGGCTCAGGGTCTAATCGGGGGATGGTGACAATTATGTTGCTATTGGTTAAGCGCTTACTAGGTGCAGAGCACCGTTCTAAGCGCGGGGTGATAATATTAATGTTGGTATTTAAGAGCTCAGTAGGTGCAGGGCACTGTTCTAAGCGCTGGGGTGATAAGGATCATAATAATGTTGGCATTTGTTAAGCGCTTACTAGGTGCAGAGCACTGTTCTAATAATAATAATAATAATGTTGGTATTTGTTAAGCGCTTACTATGTGCCGAGCACTGTTCTAAGCGCTGGGGTAATAATAATAATAATGTTGGTATTTGTTAAGCGCTTACTATGTGCCGAGCACTGTTCTAAGCGCTGGGGTAATAATAATAATAATGTTGGTATTTGTTAAGCGCTTACTATGTGCCGAGCACTGTTCTAAGCGCTGGGGTAATAATAATAATAATAATAATGTTGGTATTTGTTAAGCGTTTACTATGTGCCGAGCACTGTTCTAAGCGCTGGGGTAATAATAATAATAATAATAATGTTGGTATTTGTTAAGCGCTTACTATGTGCCGAGCACTGTTCTAAGCGCTGGGGTAATAATAATAATAATAATAATGTTGGTATTTGTTAAGCGCTTACTATGTGCCGAGCACTGTTCTAAGCGCTGGGGTAATAATAATAATAATAATAATGTTGGTATTTGTTAAGCGCTTACTAGGTGCCGAGCACTGTTCTAAGCGCTGGGGTAATAATAATAATAATGTTGGTATTTGTTAAGCGCTTACTATGTGCCGAGCACTGTTCTAAGCGCTGGGGTAATAATAATAATAATGTTGGTATTTGTTAAGCGCTTACTATGTGCCGAGCACTGTTCTAAGCGCTGGGGTAATAATAATAATAATAATAATGTTGGTATTTGTTAAGCGTTTACTATGTGCCGAGCACTGTTCTAAGCGCTGGGGTAATAATAATAATAATAATAATGTTGGTATTTGTTAAGCGCTTACTAGGTGCCGAGCACTGTTCTAAGCGCTGGGGTAATAATAATAATAATAATAATGTTGGTATTTGTTAAGCGCTTACTAGGTGCCGAGCACTGTTCTAAGCGCTGGGGTAGACCTAGGGGAATCAGGTTGTCCCACGTGGGGCTCACAGTCTTCATCCCCATTTGACAGATGAGGGAACTGAGGCCCAGAGAAGTGAAGGGACTTGCCCACAGTCACACAGCCGACAAGTGGCAGAGCTGGGATTCGAACTCATGAGCCCTGACTCCACAGCCCATGCTCTTTCCACTGAGCCATGTTCTAAGCGCTGGGGTGATAATGTTGGTATTTGTTAAGCGCTTACTCTGTGCAGGGCACTGTTCTAAGCGCTGGGGTGATAAGGATAATAATAATGTTGGCATTTGTTAAGCGCTTACTAGGTGCAGAGCACTGTTCTAAGCGCTGGGATGATAATGTTGGTATTTGTTAAGCGCTTACTAGGTGCACAGCACTGTTCTAAGCGCTGGGATGATAATGTTGGTATTTGTTAAGCGCTTACTCTGTGCAGGGCACTGTTCTAAGCGCTGGGGTGATGATAATAATAATGTTGGCATTTGTTAAGCGCTTACTAGGTGCAGAGCACTGTTCTAAGCGCTGGGGTGATAATGATAATAATGTTGATATTTTGTTAAGCGCTTACTTGGTGCACAGCACTGTTCTAAGCGCTGGGGTGATAATATCAATAATGTTGATATTTTGTTAAGCGCTTACTTGGTGCACAGCACTGTTCTAAGCGCTGGGGTGATAATATCAATAATGTTGGTATTTGTTAAGCGCTTACTAGGTGCAGAGCACTGTTCTAAGCGCTGGGGGAAGACACAGGGGAATCAGGTTGTCCCACGTGAGGCTCACAGTTAATCCCCATTTTACAGATGAGGGAACTGAGGCCCAGAGAAGTGAAGTGACTCGCCCACAGTCACACAGCTGACAAGTGGCCGAGGCGGCATTCGAACCCATGACCTCGGACTCCCAAGCCCGGGCTCTTTTTGCTGAGCCACGCTGCTTCACTTCTCTGGGCCTCAGTTCCCTCATCTGTCAAATGGGGATGAAGACTGTGAGCCCCACGTGGGACAACCTGATGAGCCTGTATCTCCCCCAGCGCTTAGAACAGTGCTCTGCACATAGTAAGCGCTTAACAAATACCAACGTTAAAGTAGGGTGGCTCAGTGGAAAGACCCCGGGCTCGGGAGTCAGAGGTCATGGGTTCGAATCCCGGCCCTGCCACTTGTCAGCTGTGTGACTGTGGGCAACTCACTTCACTTCTCTGGGTCTCAGTGACCTCATCTGTAAAATGGGGATGAAGACTGGGAGCCTCACGTGGGACAACCTGATGACCCTGTATCTACCCCAGCGCTTAGAACAGTGCTCTGCACATAGTAAGCGCTTAACAAATACCAACATTATTATTATTATTCCATCGTACTGATTGAGCTCTCCCTGCGTGCGGGATTGCTGTGCCAAGCGCTTGGGAGAGCACAATTCACCCTAATCCCGGCATTATTCGTTCAATCGTATTTATTGAGCGTTTCCTGTGTGCAGAGCACTGTGCTAAGCGCTTGGAAATTATAAATCATTCTAATCCCGGCTCCGCCACTTTATTCATTCAATGATATTTATTGAGCGCTTCCTGTGTGCACGGCGCTGTGCTAAACACTTGGAAATTATAAATCATTCTAATCCCGACTCCGCCACTTTATTCATTCAATGATATTTATTGAGCGCTTCCTGTGTGCAGAATACTGTGCTAAGCGCTTGGAAAGTATAAATCAATCTAATCCCGGCTCCGCCACTTTATTCATTCAATCGTATTTATTGAGCGCTTACTGTGTGCACAGCACTGTGCTAAGCGCTTGGGAGAGTAGAACTCATTCTAATCCCGGCTCCGCCACTTCAGTCGCATTTATTGAGCGCCTACTGTGTGCAGAGCACTGTGCTAACCGCTTGGAAAGTACAATTCATTCTAATCCCAGCTCCGCCACTTCATTCCATTGCACTTACTGAGCGCTTACTGTGTGCGGAACACTGTACTAAACGCTTGGAAAGTACAATTCTCTCTAATCCCAGCCCCGCCACTTCATTCAATCGTACTTATTGAGCGCTTACTGAGTGCAGAGCACTGTGCTAAGCGCTTGGGAAAGTATAATTCTTTCTTATCCTGGCTCTGCCACTTCATTCATTCAATCGTATTTACTGAGCGTTTACTGTGTGCAGAGCACTGTACTAGAGAAGGAGCGAGGCTTAGTGGACCGGGCTTGGGAGTCAGAGGTCGTGGGTTCCAATTCCGACTCTGCCACCTGTCAGCTGTGTGACTTGGGGCAAGTCACTTCACTTCTCTGTGCCTCAATTCCCTCATCTGTAAAATGGGGATCAAGACTGTGAGCCCCAAGCGGGACGACCTGATAACCTTGCATCTATCCCAGCGCTTAGAACAGTGCTTGGCACATAGTAAGCGCTTAAATACCATCATTATCATTTCCTGAGCACTTACTATGTGCAGAGCACTGTACTAAGCGCTTGGGAATTGGTAGGCCCTTCCCCTGCCCACAAGGAGCTGACAGCCTAATAATAATAATAATACTGGTATTTGTTAAGCGCTTACTGTGTGCAGAGCACTGTTCTAAGCGCTGGGGTAGATACAGGGTCATCAGGTTGTCCCACGTGAGGCTCACGGTTAATCCCCATTTTACAGATGAGGTAACTGAGGCACAGAGAAGTGAAATGACTTGCCCACAGTCACACAGCTGACAGGTGGCAGAGCCGGGAGTCCAACTCATGACCTCTGACTCCGAAGCCCAGGCTCTTTCCACTGAGCCACACTGCTTCCCCATGCTCCCCTAGAGGAGAAGACATTCAAATAAATTATGGATATGTACATAAATGCTGTGGGATTGAGGGTGGAGTAAATATCAAGTGCTTAAAGGGTTTAAACGGAGTTTCAATGCCCCCTTGGCAAGACTGGGATATATTAACCCAGGGAGGGTGGGGCTCAGGTCTACTAACTCTATTGTATTCTCCCAAAGGCTCAGTACAGTGTTCCGCACAGAGTAAATGCTCAATAAATACTTTTTGATTGATTCATTAATTAGGAATGAGTAGTGATCTAGAGCTTTTAGGATGAAATGGATACTAGAATATCATCCTCAAAAAAAAAACCCATTTTAACTTTGCAAAACATTAACCCATTTTCCCTACCCTCTCCCGCTAGAAAGCTCCCCTTATCTCCCCATATTCATAAAGGCTAACAATTTATTTTCGATATCGCCCAGTTTAGCGCTCACATGTGTTAGCAGGTATGTCTGAGTTCATTCTTCCCACAGAGAGAAGGGCAAAGTGTAAGCAACTGAATGGGATTTTGTTTTACGTGAATAGTTCAGGTAGGCCATTTTTAATCGTTTTCTTCATCTTGACAAGTGGCCCATTTTTCCATGAAAACAAGGTCTGTGTTTCTTTGGCATTGTTTTCCCACCGCCCAGTCACCACCTGGACCCATTAGATGCCTCGGCTTCTGCGAGATCAAATTTGTTTCTGGCAGAAGACACGAAGGTACCACATCGGAGGAGGATGCCAGAGTTCAGATGGGAAATCTGCTCCCGAAAGAGGCGACAGAAATAAAGATGCTATTTCCATGCCAATATTTGAGAGGTGAAAACCAAAAAAAAAGAAAATCACTTTCTGCTTGCATCCATCCACTCATCCATATCCTGCCGCCCTAAATACATTGATCATCTTTATGAGATTTTCCCAAGAGTGGCCAATTAGTTGCTGAGAGAGACTGTCAGTGACTTAAAAATCCCCATTTGCACCAGGAAGGGCACAGCTGAGAGCAGAAAAATCTGGCCTCAGGCAAGGGATTCTCATCATTTTGAAAAGAAAAGCAAACAGCCCCCGGGGTTATTTGCTTTTGCAGCACAGTGGACTAAAAATCCTGATTCTCAGAGAGGATTACCATGATGAGCCTCGGACTGCATGGGCATCACAAGGCAGAGGCCATTTTACGGAGAGCAAAGCCGAGGCTCAAAGTGGTCCTTCTCAGAGGACAAGCCTGTCAGTTTGTGGGCTCCTGGGACTGTAATTCCCCTCAGCACTGTGCTCATTTGCTCATTTGTATATATTTTTATTACCCTATTTATTTTGTTAATGAGATGTACATCCCCTTGATTCTATTTATTGCTATTGTTTTTGTCTATCTCCCCCGATTAGACTGTAAGCCCGTCAGTAGACAGGGATTGTCTCTATCTGTTGCCGAATTGTACATTCCAAACGCTTAGTACAGTGCTCTGCACATAGTAAGCGCTCAATAAATACTATTGAATGAATGAACTCCCAACTGCCCATGGACAACCATTTATACACAGTGGCAGCCCCCAGAAGGAAGGCTTGAGTCACTTCAGCCAAGATCATTTCCAGGCTGAATCATAGCAGAACTGACCTCAGATTCAGCAGCCCCAGCCTCCACTGAGACCTTGGGCAAGTCACCTAACCTCTCTGGACCTCGGCTTCCTCGTGAGATAAAATATCTGCTCTTTCTCTCACTCTCTCTCTCCCTCAAGTCATTTTGATACTTTGAATATCACTTATACACCCTAGCCCCACAGCACTTTTGCACCTATCCTTATAATAATGTTGGTAGTTGTTAAGCGCTTACTATGTGCCGAGCACTGTTCTAAGCGCTGGGGTAGACACAGGGGAATCAGGTTGTCCCACGTGGGGCTCACAGTCTTACTTCCCATTTTACAGATGAGGGAACTGAGGCACCGAGAAGTTAAGTGACTTGCCCAAAGTCACACAGCTGACAAGTGGCCGAGTCGGGATTTGAACCCATGACCTCTGACTCCAAAGCCCGTGCTCTTTCCACTGAGCCACGCTGCTTATGTTTGACTCTTTCCCCTACTTGTAATTTCTTTTAAGGCCTGTCCCCATCTGAGATCTCTCAGCTCCCTGTGGGCAGAGATGGTATCTACCACCTCTATTGAATTGTACTTTCCCAAGTGTTTAGTTCAGTGCTTGGCACACAGTAAGTGGTCAATAAACCCCTCTGATGGATTAAAGTATATATCTTTATATATATATAAACTATATATATATCTTTACCACCCTATTTATTTTGTTTATTTTGTTTAATGAGATGTATTTAGTTGCCTTTGTTTTTAAGAGATGTTCTTCCCCTTGATTCTATTTATTGCCATTGTTCTTGTCTGCCTGTCTCCCCCGATTAGACTGCAAGCCCATCAAACGGCAGGGACTGTCTCTACCTGTTGCCGACTTGTTCATTCCAAGCGCTTAGTACACTGCTCTGCACATAGTAAGCGCTCGATAAATACTATTGAGTGAATGAATGAAGTACTAGCTTATGAACTCGGTGTGGGACAAGGACTCCAACCTGATCATCTTGTATTTACCCCCGCTCCTGGAACAAAATAAGCACTTACTGCCCTCAAAATGGAATTGATTGAGCACCATCTGTGACAGGACCCTGTACCAAGCCCTTGGCAGAGTACAATAGAGTTAGTAGGACATGATCCCTGCCCTCGATAAGCTTGTGATCTATCAGGGGAGACAGACACTAAAACCCATCACAGATAAATATCACTGAATGATGGATTAAGCAGCTCATGCACTCTGTACTAGTGGTTCTTGCCTGTCAGCAATGGATAAATCCATTGGTATAAAAAGTTAGTATCCAACAACCAGCAACATTTGGTCCGGAGTTTGGGGACCCTATAGGCAGAAGGGACACCATTAAAGAAGCATTACTTCTTCTTTCATTACTAACACCATCGATCTCCTTCTAAACAAGACCTACTAGCTCTCCATGAGCTGAAGAAGAAAATCTCTTCCCAGATGGGGGAAACATTAGAAATTGTGGAGTTTTCCCAACTCGGGAAGAGAGGTGGCTTGAATTCTCTCCTTCCCTCGATTTACCCATACGCTTGGCCTTTCCACTAGTTGGGCCTTTCCACTAGTTGGCCAACATTCTGCTATTCTTGGGAAAAGAGGATGGGAATGGCTTGAATTCTCTCCCTCCCTCGGACATACCCAGATGGTTGGCCTTTCCATTAGTTGGTCAATACTGGGCTATTCTAAGGCTGGGTTACAACACCCCTGGATGATGCAACTCACATCGGAGAGGTCTCCAAGCTCTCTAAACTTTTTATTCGCTTACAGTCTTTTCCCCAATCCTTCCCATCAGTGACCTGCAGGCGATGTACCTGAGAAGCAGTGTGGCCTAGTGGAGACAGCACAGGTCTGGGAGTCAAAAGGGCCTGGGTTCTAATCCCAGCTCTGCCAATTGCTTGCTGTGTGACACTAAACTTCTCTGAACCTCAACTTCCTCAACTATAAAATGGGGATACCTGTTCTCCCTCCTACCTAGGCTGTAAGCCCCACGGGGGACAGGGATTGGGTCCAACCTAATTAACTTGTACCTAGCCCAGTGTTTCAAACATAGTAAGCGCTTAACAAATGCCCATAAAGAGTATACTTCAGCATCAGTAATTAAAGAAAAACAATGCTGAGTCCTGGGAGAAATGAATATTGAACTGTCATTTATTTTTTCATAGGGTGCATGATGTCTTTGGGTTTAGAGTACTTTCTCTTTAGGCCTTACGACAAATTATGTCCAAGGTGTGTCATAGTAGCCAAAAGGGAACAGTTTTCATGGCAAAATTCAGCTACTTTACACAGGGTCCTGTACTGAAATTCCTATACATCCAACTAATTATGTCACTAACAGGATCCGGAAATCTTACATACTGCTATATCGTAAATTCTTCGAGCTCTACGAGCTCATGTCTACGAGCTCTATTGTACTCTTCCAAGCACTTAGCACAGTGTTCTGCAGAGAGTGGGCACTCAGTAAATATGACTGTGTCGATTGAGAGCACCACACTTAAGCTTCAAGGAGCAGTGACTCTTAAAGGGTTACTTGCTTTCCCCCATTAATCTCCCAATGCCCTTGTGTGTTTCTAATCTGGGTTCTGCAGTTTGGTATCACATCGATGCCTATCAGAATGGGTGTTTACTACTAATAATAATAGCAATAATAACGATAGTAATAATAATGGAGTAGTTGTTAAGGTCTTACTATGGGCCAAGCACCATACTAAACCCTGGGATAGGCACAGAGTAAACAGGTCAGGCACAGACTCAGTCCCACATGAGGCTCACGGAATAAACAGGAGGGAGAACAGGTACGGAATCCCCATTTTACGGATGAGTAAATCGAGGCGCAAAGAAGTTAAGTGACTTCCCTGGCCTGTGCTCTATCCACTGGACCACACTGCTTCCCTTGGCTGAAAATATAAGAGATCCCTTGGCTGGTGACAAGAGGTTGGGTTTATGATTGCACCGTGAAGCTGAAAACAATTTTCTGAATTTAGCAACTCTATGGCAGGTAAATATCATGTCTCCATTTATGTAAGGTTTCATTTTGAATCACTGGATTAAAAAAGCCTCCTTTCACATCTATACTGAACATGTGACCTAGGGCTCAGGAGAACCAGGCCCTGGGTACAATCAAACCAGGGTTATTCTCTTTCTTTAAATCTTAATTGCAACCTTAGGCAGAAAGTCAAAATGAAAGAGAAACCATCTTTTATCATCAGAAGCCTGCCATCTCCTCCTAGTGCACTGTCACTGGACAATAGTTCCGCTTTAACCTGGGGCACTTGAGTCTTTCTCTTTCACAACTGAACCTGAAAGATGAGTTTTTTTCCCCAAATCATTAGTCAATTAAATAAAAGAGAAAAGAATGGGAAATGAAAAGCAGAATTTCTTTTTGAAATCTCTGAATGAAAAGCAACCATGGTTTCTAGAGGATTCCCCGTTAACTCTGGAGTAGTCTGCAGAGACTGCCAGAGAGTGCTTTTTATGATTTTTGTTCCTAATCTTTTTCCTTCACTAGTGCGTGCTCTCTGGTGTAGTGGATAGAGCATGGGCCTGGGAATCAGACGGTCATGGGTTCTAATCCCGGTTTCCACTTGTCTGCTGTGTGACCTTGGGTAAGTCGCTTCACTCCTCTGTGCCTCAATTACCTCACCTGTAAGATGGGGATTGAGTCTGTGAGCCCCACGTGGGACAGGGACTCTGTCCTACCTGATTTGCTTGTATCCACCCCAGCGCTTAGCACAGTGCCTGGCACATATTAACCGCTTAACAAATACCATTCTTAATCATTACACAAACACCAGTGAATAGAGTCCTGATGATCCAAAGCAGGGGCACCGTTTCACCCTTTGGAGCTGAAGGTAGATGGGTGAAAATGCGCAAACACAGAGGAGCTATGGTTCTAGGACCAACACGCTCACCCCGCCATGATCAATTATTATTGTGATAGTTACTAAGCACTTGCTATGCACCAAACTCTGTGCTCAACAGTGAGGTTTAATGATACTGGTCCTTGCCTCATGTCTTGGAGGGAGGACTTAGCTCCAATTTATAGGTGAGGAAACTGAGGCGCAGAGGCTATTGTTCTGAACTATAAGTTGCCCGAAATCCTGCCGTTCCCTTCATGTTCATCATCCTCTACATCTTTTGTAATCCCTTTCCTGGCATTCCGTTGGCAAAACCCCTGATACATACACGTCAAATCTTAGACTGTGACGCCGTTGAGATCTGGGATTGTGCCTATATCTCATTCATGTATTTCTTTCCCAGATTTTAGTACGGTGCTTCACAAATAGAAGGCACTAAATGAATACAATCAATCAGTGGTTTTCATTAAGTGCTTATTACTTACGGAGCACTACTAAGTGTTTGGGAAAGTATGATACAGTAAATTGGTAGGCAGTCTAAATATTTTATTTCTACTACTACTAGGTTAAGTGACTTGCCCAGTGACTGGCCAGTGATAGTGCTGGGATTAAATCTGATTCCAGAATTCCAGACCCACGCTCTTTCCACTAAGCCACATTGTCTCCAAATACATAACTGGTTCAAACAACTGGGAGTCAAGATTCTTAAAGCAAAATCTTTCCCAGGCCCACCCCTGCAAACATATGTCATGAAACCCAACAGAGCACTAGAAATGTGTCTTTTAGGTCATAAAAATGTTTCACCGAGTTGACAAGGACCACCAAAATATCCACCTCAACAGACAAAACAAATACCAAGGCCCACAGATAAAGTCACTGAAAATAGGTTCGTCTTTCTTCTCTCTGTACTTAATAAGTTAAGCTGTTTGCCAGTTTTCTGGACTACTTGGGAGACTTTTAAACAAAAGACATAGAACCGTCCCATAGAATTTCAAAGGCTGCCTTCTGAATGGGCTTTCTCAGGATGTAAAATGTTGGTGAAAATCTGACCAGACTTCATGAAATAAGAAGCCCCCGATCTCAGTGTTTTGCTTCAGCATTTAAAAGTTAACAGAAACTGGCAGGTTCTGCACTTAACATTAGGGCTTGGCTGTAAAACAATAAAGATAGAAGCAGCTGGCAGAATGAGAAATGCAGCACACTTTCTTTGTACTTTGCTCTGCTTTGAAACGCCAACCACTCAGTGTGTGCAGACTTTGGAAATGACTGCTCGGCTAAGCGATCGGACAGACTTTTCAAGACTACGAGGAAAGGCGACAAGAAATCGTGGGTCTTCTAAAGAATCTACTGAGCCCACGCTGCCGCAACAGGAGAAAAAAGGAGAGAAATGATCTGGGTTATGGAGGAGTCTAGTGGAATGGACATAATAAGACTAGAAGGAAGGAGACCCAGGATCTCACCCCAGCTCTGCCACTTGCCTGCTCTATGACCTTGGGCAAATCAATTCATTTCTCTGTGTCTCAGTTTCCTCATCTGGAAAATGGGGATTCATTATCTGTCCTCTCTCCCTCTTACTGAGAGCCCCAAGTAGGACAGGGATGATGCCATTATCCTGAATCTACCCTGGTGTGCAGCACAGTGCTTGGCACATAATCGGCACCTAACAAAGAACCTGGGTTCTAATCCCAGTTCTTGGGCAAATCACTTAACTTCTCTGTGCCTCAATTTCCCCATCTGTAAAATGGGGATTCAATAGCTGCTCTACTTGTATCTACCCCAGCCCTTAGAACAGTGCCTGACTCATAAGAAGTGTTTAAGAAACACCATAAAAATAATACCAAATTTCACAATTATTACTAATCCTTCTCGATTAACTCTGAAGAATGTTCTAACGATTTAGCTGAGAAGCAATATTCGGTTGTTAAATGAAGTTGTGACATCTCTTTATGGAGCTCTTGTAAAACCCCACCTCCCTGGAGTGAATGGCAGTCGTGCCAGCAAACAGACAAAGGACTAGGTTTCAAGGTGCCCTTCGCTCCTACGCGTCTAAGATTAAAGGAGCTGAGTCAATAGATAACAGCAAAATGCATAGGGATCAGAAATCCCAGATCAAACTCCACTTCAGTTCTCTTCATTCTAACCATGTTACCTACTGAGCACTAAGTGTGTTTAGAGCACTGTGCTAAGCACTTGGGAAAGTACAGTAAAATAGAATTGGTAGACAAAATCCCTATCTTCACCAGGGAATAATAATGATGGCATTTGTTAAGCGCTTATTCTGTGCCAAGCTCTGTTCTAAGCGCTGGGCACTGTTCTAAGCACTGACCATTTCCTGCTTCTTGAAAAGCCCTGGAAAAGTGCAAAGGAGCATCTAAACCTGATCCCACTTATAAACACCCCTAAATCTTAGAGCACCAAAAGAGCAATTAAGTACAATGCCACCTAACTAGTGTTTCACTGAATGAATTCACCCTGAGTTCATGCAAAAGGCAGACAGCATCTTGCAGTGTCTAGACTGTCTTATTAGTCCTTGGAAGAGAAACAATATTCTTCTTTCCTTGGTTTTATTTGATTAAGTCTTTTGCCCAAGCAGAGGTTCGTTTGGGTTTCATTAGGTACGGAAACCACCAGAAGCTATTAAGCCAATATTGTTTTCTTCATGAGAGATTTTGGGGCTGTGTCTAATTGTTTAGGGGAGATAATATCTGAGGGACATTTCAATTTCCTTTAGCTGACTTTTCCCAGTGTTGTGTGTGTTTGTGTGTATGTGTGTCTTTAGATAATCACAAAGATGCCCCAAACAACCCAACAGCAAAATAGCTAGGGAATTTAATGATCAAGGACCTCACAAGCAGTTAGCTTGAGATTCTTATTTAAATCAGCATTGAGCTCAAGTTATTTATCAGGCTTCCAGTAACAGGAAATGATAGAGTGACTGTTGAAAAACAGAAGAATGGAAGCAAATAGCTGTGATGTTGGACCCGAAGTCAACTTCAGACTTTGGGTCTTCTGCAGGTAGAGTATGGTGGAGAATGGGGTGAGGTTGGGAAGGGCAGTTGGGTCAAAATTGGTTCCCTACATTGAATCTATTTAGAACAATATATAGAACCAATATGTATACATATACGAATATGAACACTACATATTGAATGTGTTCAAAGCATAACTATAAATATATATACAAATATATTCTATGTATTTTGACTTTCCCTTTTCTTTAAAGCATTCAATTCCTTGCCCCCTCCTACCTCACTTCCCTACTCTCCTACTAAAACCCAGCCCACACACTTCGCTCCTCTAATGCCAACCTTCTCACTATACCTCGATCTCGTCTGTCTTGCCGCTCCCCTCTCCCCCTCATCTTGCCTCTGGCCTGGAATGCCCTCCATCCACATAGCCGGCAATTACTATCTCCATCTTCAAAGCCTTACTGAAGGTGTATCTTCTCCAAGAGGCTTCCCTGACTAAATCCTCCTTTCCTCTTTTCCCATTCCCTTCTGTGTTGCCCTGACTTGCTCCCATTATTCATCTCCCCCTCCCAGCCCCTCAACACTTAAGTACATATCTGTAATTTCTTTATTTATATTAATGTCTGTCTCCCCATCTAGACTGTAAGCTCATTGAAGGCAAGGAATATGTCTGTTTATTGTTATACTGTACTCTCCCAAGTTCTTAGTACAGTGCTCTGCACACAGTAAGTGCTCAATAAATATGATTGACTGACTGACTGACTGACTTTCCCTATCTCACAGGGATGTTGTGGAGGAGAAAAGTAATGTAAGAGCACTTTGGGAATAAAAATGTCACATAAGATCAAGGTATGAAAAGTTCTGTAGCAGGAAGCAACAGTTCTGGTAAGTGGTTAGACTACAGACACTAAACACACTTTTCCTCAGTCAGTCAGTCAATCGTATTTATTGAGCGCTTACTCCATTTAAAGCACTATACTAAGCGCTTGGGAGAGTAAAATATAACAATAAATGGACACATTCCCTGCCCACCACTAGCTTACAGTGGCATAAGTGTGAGAGTGGGCTTCTATGGGAGACTAAAGAAAGTGGTTCTAATTCTGACAATTGTTTCAGTTCTGATCACATTTCTCTCTCTCTCTTTCTCTCTCTCTCACTCTCTCCTTTTCCTAAATAACTCTGTCAGAATTTACCACCCTGATTATAGCCACCCGCTGCCAACTCAGCTCCTAATGATGTATTTATTAAAGGCACATTACCGCCAATCTTTGACAAGCAAATGATTTTCAGTTCAACCCACCACCAAATAGTTAAACCAGAGAATCATTAAATCATTAAACCAGTGAATTTTAATGCTTGAGGCAATTTCCTGGTACCATGGCTCCACTCTCCTTATTCAAAGTGAGAAGCAGTTGGCCTAGTGGAAAGAGCACAGGCCTGGGAGTCAGAGGCCCAGAGGCTCCACATACCTACTGCGTGACCTTAAGTAAGCCACCTAACTTCTCTGCGCTTCAGTTACCTCACCTGCAAACTGGGGGTTCCATAGTTCTCCCTCCTACTTGGATTGTGATCCCCTTTTGGGACCTGATTATCTTGCATCTAGCCGGAGCTCAGTATAGTGCTTGGCCCATAGTAAGCACTTAACATATATTATTTTTATCATTATTATTATTAAAGCAATTGTTCTGACCCTTCCTTACAAATACACGGAGCCCAAAACAGTGCTGTCTTTCCCCTCGGCAATGTACTCCACTCACCCACCACTGATCTTGGTTTCTGGACATCAGGACAAGGGAAAAACCACTAAATGAACAAGGATGAATCATGGGAAGAAATTTCAGGCCTCCCAGTTTTTCTCTTGCCCTAAAAGTAGTTTTGTTGATCCCCGTAAAGAACAAACTCCATCATCCCCAGCCCTGCCAGATGTGCCAAGCAATTCTAACTGCGAAACATCCAGTCAGCCTGTTTGATTTCCTTATATGTGTCAGTCGTTTATTGGCTGCTTCTGTCCGCCTATTTTATTTCCTTATATGTGTGAATTATATATGGGCTGCGTCCGTCAGCCTGTTTTATTTCCTTCTATACGTGAATCCTATATAATGGCTGCTGCGTAAATTAGCGCTGCTGCTAATGGGCATAGGTTTAGTATGATTAACATTGCCACATGTGGATTTCATCTTGATGAATTGCTTGGTCATCTTGTCAGGGAACCACGTCTGTGTGACAACTCGCTCAAGATCCTAAACTCTTCACTTATATAGTGCACACAGACCGTTAATGCTAGCAAAAAACAAAGAATCTATTTGAAGACTCAGGCCCTGTTACTCAATGTGAGACTTTGACTGTTGCACCATTACAGGGTTCGAGGAGCCTCAGGAGGGTGTTCAGATCATCCCCCTGACACTTAGCAGGCAGAAGAGGATTAAAGTTCTAGGGCCCCGGATTAATGGGTTTTAGAGGGCTTCCCTGGGCAGAGTTTGTCCTCGCTGGCCTGTCTAGGCTCCATGTGCACACTCCCTCTGCCCACAATTCCTCTGAGGGTATTTTTAGCCCGGGACAGTGGCCGCAGTAAGGGTGTGGGCAAGGGAAATTGCCAGGCTGGCCACATAAAGGCCCGCTGCTGGCAGACAGCCCTGGGATACTACTCAGTTCATCCAATACTTCATCCAGACTTCGGCACCAACCCTAAGTCAGTCCACTCTGACTCCTCAGAGGTGTTGACCCTTTCTTGCCTGTTCCCCTTAATGACATATTTTAACACCACAACCTTTTGTCAGGAAGCTTTCCCTCAAGCCCTTCCTAAGAAGTGGGGCAGGGAGTTGTGCTTATTTTCTGAGCACTCCTGTGAATTAATATATTAATCATTCACCTTGGACTCAGTCCCAGATGCCTCAAAACTCAGCACGAGATACAGTTCCTGTTCCAACACATAAGAAACACCAGTCGAGAAAACAGGCACATTATTTTCTCCGGAAAGAATTTTGCAAACTCTTAATCATTTCTTACAAAAAAAGGATATCCCCCAAAATAAATGTTTGAAGATCCACTATGCCATAGGTTTTCAAAAGTAAAAGGCCCAGGCCCCATACAAGTCACTTTCCTATGTGGTTTATTTTTGCCCACTGGCAATCGCCCTTTAAAAGAGTCGAAAAGGGCAGCATAAATGTGTAATGGGCAAAGTCCAAATGAAGCAACTGCATTTACTGGGAATTTTCAGACAGCCAACTTCTGGAGATAACTCCAGAAACAGTACTAATCTCTTGAACTGGACAAGCGCTTTTATTTCTCCAAAGTACTTCTACATTATTTATCTCATTCTTACCTCATGACATCCCTGTTCCTTAGGGAGTGGCAGGTTTTATTATCCCATTTCACAGATAAGGAAACTGAGGCCCAGAGAAGCTAGGTGATTTGCCCAAGACCGTACCAAAGGCCACAGCTGAAAAGAACACCCAGGTAGGCTAATTCTCAGGTCCTCCATTTACACTAGACCATGCTGTCTGTCAACATTACTCAAATGGATGGTTCTTCTGCATTTTAATTTAACCATTTTCTAGATTGAAAGAAATAAAATATAGACAGACAGAATTTGGAAAAATTAAATTTTTGCCAATAATTAATCCACAATGTTTCCACCCATCATAGAAAAGGAATGGTTAATGCTAAAGTTTATCCCTTTGCTACAAACCACTCTCCTCCAAGGGCAAGAATCCTCAGAGGAAGCTATTTCTAAAACTCTGAAAGGAGTTCAGGCAGTGCTTGAGAGCACTATTACTTGGATGTCACAATACCTGTTGAAATACATTAGGCAACTTGCAGAGTCATTTGTTGTTACAATCAATGCACTTTTACCCTGTCCCACTAGGCGATGTGAGCAATAAAAATGATCTACTACCCTGGCTCAAGAATAATTTACTCAGATACTCTCATCTATTCATAATCAGTTCCTCCTTCAATAAGATCTTCTTTGATCTTTATTCCATAAAGCTCACATGTTTCAAAAAAGAAGTCTGTGTGTTGGGTCCAAATAATTCAGAAAAAAACACACAAGTTCTTTGTGCAGAATCCTGAATCCCAAAAGAATGTCACCTTGAGAAGCACTGTGCCCTAGTGAAAAGAGCACAGGCCTAGGAGTCAGAAGGACCCGGGCTGTAATCCCAGTTCTGCCACTTGTCTGCTGTGTGACTTGGGCAAGTCACTTAATTTCACTGTGTCTCAGTTACCTCATCTGTAAAATGGGGATTGACTGTGATCCCCATGTAGCCCCTAAGTAGTTTCTATCTACCCTACTGAAGTGCTTAACAAATACCTTAAGAAAAAAAAGAGAATTACTGATGTGCAGGGCCCAGACTTGTGAGAGGCCCCGTGTCTCGGAATCTGCTGCTGATTTACCCAAGTCTTCCCCAACCTGGAGTGGCTGCAATGTGGGGAAAGTGAGTCACAGCAGCAGCGACAGGGTGATGACCACCCCCCGCACCACCACCTCAGAAGGGTTTGAAGGACAGTCCCTGACCTTCTCTCCTTTCACCCACCCCCACCCGACAATGGGTCCTCCCGACAAAGTTTCTGCCCATATGTCATCGGAGGAGCCCACAGTTACAAAACCAACTCACTCAATCTGTGTGAAAGAGCGAGTCTGGGCTAATCGGAGCACGTGTGATGAAGAGGGGATAAATCTGACATTTTTTAGCTGCCAATTTGTAACATGACCTGGTGGTAAGTAACATGGCCTTGTGGAAAGAGCAAAGACATGGGTTCCAATTCCTGCTGACACTTGCGTGCTGTGTGACCTTAGGCAGGTCACTTCACTTCTCTCTACCTCAGTTTCTGCAGCTGAAAAATGGGGATTCAGTACCAGCTCTCTCTCCCCGCTCAAACTGTGCACCCCATGTGGGGCTGGGACTGTGTCCAACCTGATTATCTTGTATCTACCCCAGCTCTTAGTTCAGTTCCTGGCATAAGTACTTCACAAGAGCCATTAAAAAAAGGTACTGAATAACTGGAGACAGAAAGAATGACTCTCAGCACAACTCAGCATAGCTCTCTGGCTGACTTGAACATAGACTTGCCCACAGGCTCTTTACAGGAAATGGAGTTAATTCAGTCCTCCCATAACTTGGACTTCTACTGCACAGCGTGGATAGGATGCATTTGGGAAAATAGGAAGCAGCCATATGATAACAGGGTGCCTCAATAAAACGCGATGTGATGTCAGAAGTAGCGCTACACGTGGTGTCAGCTGAGGTGAACAGATTCCATGATTATGATAGGCATTTTCCTTAACGGTGGGTTCATGAAGTATGTTCCCACAAATGACTGATGATCCCTAAGAAAGTCATGTATCATGTCCCAAAGCCATTCCAATGCCATGATCCTGAGGATATGGATGTTTTAAGGAGCTGAAAAATAGACTAATCAATTCCAAATATTTCCTCTTGAGATTCTCTAAGCCTCTATCAATATAATTTGCAAATACATCAAGTGCTCTACTGAAAGGAAAATTTAGCAGGTTAAAAATCAGCCACTCATGCAAGTTCAGAGTTGAATATCCAACCTTGTCCCTATCAGTGATGTCACTAGCTCCTAAATTTCTCTCTCTCTGCCTAACCTGCTTCACATATTGGTATTTTTATCAGAAAACATTCACTCTTTATTGTTGGCAAAGTAAGAATAAAAACTAAATGCAAAAATACAGGTTTGGGGAATTGTAAACTGCTTTAATTGGTTTAAGTGCAATTTAGCTTACGCTTTACACTTGAGTGCCTTTAATGTTTACATCCTTGAAGCATTCAGTGTGCTACACGCTATCCAAACCCCTTAAAGAGTTGCTCAGGTTATTGAAGGTTCCCCATGAATATTGGATTTTGTTTAGTATTACCAGCATCCCAAGTCATATAAACCCATCAGGGATCTCTAATGCTTACGTACTGCTTTATACCCATCCTCAGTACTTTCTATATACATTTGTTCAATAGTACATTCAATTACTTGTTTTGAGTACTCTGACTGTAAATACTTTTACGTCTGAGTCCCCTTAGAGAGCAAGCTCCTTGTGGACAGGCAATCGTCACTTGCTTATTTTGTATTTCCCAATGAGTGGGAATAAGCTAACAGACACTATACCTGAAGATGCTCAAAAAAGGTTATTACTGCTGCTATTAACAAAGCATCGCAAAATTATTTGCCTATTTAATTCCAGGTAGCTTACTAAAACAGAAAAGCAGATATTTTGAAAATTGGTTTTCAATCTCATTTAGATAATGCCTAATAAAACCAAGGAGAGTCCATAATGAGAACCTGAAAAGTGAGAGAAAGCCAAGCAAAGCCATTATCACATTGTTAATACTATAATTAGGGACACAGCAAGGTTACAGCTGAATTGTTTACTTCCTTGCGATGAAGAGTCTCTGCCAGTTCTGTTGACTAATACAGCAGAAGCTGGATGATTGCACCACTGCATAAATAATAATTATTGTGGTATTCGTTAAGTGCTTATTACGTGCCAAATACAATCAGATCAGACCCAGACCCTGACCCACATGGGGCTCATAGTCTAGAAGAGAGGGAGAACGAAAATTCATTCACTCATTCAATCTTATTTATTGAGCGCTGTGTGTAGAGCACTGTACTAAGCACTTATGCTGCCCCCATTTTACAGATGAGGTAACTGAGGCACAGAGAAGGTAAGTGATTTGCCCGGGGTCACACAAGAGGCAGAAGTAGGAACCAAGATTAGAATCAGGTCCCTGACTTCCAGGCCTATGCTTTTTTTTCACTAGACCACACTGCTTATCTAAGAAGGAAGAGAAATTACCACCAAAAGAAACTCAAAAAAGTAGTTTAGGCATACATTAAACTTCAGGTAGTTATGATACTTATTAAGCACCTACTGTCTTGCTAAGTACTGTTCTAAGCTTTTGAGTAAATACAAGATAATCAGATCAAGCACAGTCTCTGTCCCTCACAGGGCTTGCAATCTAAAAGAAAGGGAGAGGAGGTACTTTACCCCCATTTTACAGATGAGAAAACTGAGAAATTGAGTGACTTGCCCTAGGTCAGACAACAAGCCAGTGGCAGAGAACAAGAAATAGAGGGAAGGGTTAAAAACATTTATAAAAGGCTACACCAAAGCCCAGAAGCTTTTTTCTATTCTCTCAAGAATAGATCAACAAATTGCACAAATCCTTAAGAGATAAGAAGAAAAGAAGCCTAAGCTCCCTTTCTGATTCAAAAAGACCCAGGTCTAGATGATGAACTATTACCACAGTAAGGTTTCACTTGTATTAACTTCCCTGAAACAATGCCTCTTTAAAATTGGTCAGTCACTTCTAAAATGATCTTCTCTCTTCAATCCCACACAAGCAATCACTACCTACTTTAGAAAGGGTTTGCTTCATGATGAGGTGGCATCATTAGTTTCTGCGGCTCCTCAGGGGAAGGTGGTGGACAGCATCCAGACCTTTAAGTAGGAAGAGCTGGACTTTCAATTCGGTCAAGGAGTTGATAGCCTGGCAGAATCTTCTTCCCAAAAGTTAGAATCAATCAATCAATGGCATTTATTGAGTGCTTACAGTGTTCAGACCATTCATTCAATCAATAGTATTTATTGAGCGATGTGCAGAGCACTGTACTAAGCGCTTGGAATGAACAAGTCTGCAACAGATAGAGACAGTCCCTGCCGTTTGACGGGCTTACAGTCTAATCGGGGGAGACAGACAGACAAGAACAATGGCAATAAATAGAGTCAAGGGGAAGAATATCTCGTAAAAACAATGGCCACTAAATAGAATCAAGGGCAACTAAATAGAATCAAGGCAAGTAAATAGAATCAAGACACTGTACGAAGCACTTGGGAGAGTACAATACAACCAAGTTGGTAGACACATGTTCAGCCCATGTTTCCCCACTCAGTAACCTCCACTGGTTGCCCAACCACCTCTGCATTAAACAGAAAAGCCTCACCATTGCCTTTAAAGATCACTTTGCCCCCTCCTCCCTTATCTCGCTGCTCTTCTATCACAACTAAGATCACCTACTTCGCTCCTCTAATGCCAACTTATTCACTATACCTCCCTTTCGTTTATCTCTCCAATGACCCTCGCCCATATCCTGCCTCTGGCTTGGAATTCCCTGCTTCTTCATATCCAACAGATGGTCTGTCTCCCCACCTTCCAGCACATTATTAAAAGGACATCTGTAAGAAGTCTTCCCTGACTAAGGCCTCATTTCCTCTTATCCCACTCCCTTCTCTGTCTCTCTTGCATTTGGTTTGCAGCCTTTATTCACCCCTCCCTCAGACCCACAGCACTTATGTACATATATATCCTTAATGTATTTATTTATATAGCCCATTGTTCGGCAGGGATTGTCTCTGTTGCCGAATTGTACATTCCAAGCACTTAATACAATGCTCTGCACATTGTAAGCGCTCAATAAATATGATTGAATGAATATAAATGTCTGTCTCCCCCTCTGGACTGTAGGTTCACTGGGGGCAGAGAATGTGTCTACCAACTCTGTTATACTGTGCTCTCCTAAGTGGTTAGTATAGTGCATTCAATAAATATGATCAAATTATCGACACATCCCACAAGGAGCTTACAGCTTAGAGGGAGAAGACAGACATCATTATAAATAAATTAATTTCAGCTAACTAGATAAATGCTGTGTAGTTTAGGGTAGGGTGAATATCAAGTGCTTAAAGGATACAGATCCAGAGAGAACAACCCAGGCATCTTATCTATTTAATAGGGGTGATTTAAGGACTTGAAAGAGTGCCTATAAAGAGCTCTGAGAATCTTTAGGATGTTATATCAAAGGCATCAGGAACTTAAACTGCAATTTCACCCCGTTCTCTCAATCAAGAATGGTGAGAGAAATTGTCCTGCACTGAGCAATATAAGGGAGATGGGATATATATTTCAAGGACTAAGTGCTCAAGGATGATGTGTTCATTTTAAGTAAAACTAGACCAAGGGCCCCACTTAACATCGGGCAATGGGGGAGCTGATGGTGAAGAAGTGTCAGGAGTATCAAGGGAGATGACTGGAGATAGTCAGTTCTAGGGAGGGGGAAGTCAGAAGTCAGGTGAGAAACTTGGAGAGGACTTTCTCCCTCCCGTTCTCCTCAGTTAAAATTGTCAATCTGTTTAAATGAGTCAATCTCTAGTATTTACTAAACACCTACTGAGTGCAGAGCACTCTACTAAGTGCTTGGGAGAGTGCCACAGAACCCAAAGATGTTGGCCATGTCCTCAGAGGGCTTACAATAAAATGGACAAATGAGTATCTTGACTGCTTAGCTTTTACAAAAGAACAAAAAACAGTCTGGTTCCAATCCTACCTCTGCCATTGGTCTGGTGTGTGACCTTCGGCAAGTCATTTTACCTCTATGGGGTCTCAGTTTCTTCATCTGTAAAACTGGGTTAATAATACCTGCCTCTCTCTACCTAATAAGTATATTGTGAGGGCAGAAGTACAGTGCCTGGCACATTGTAATAAGGGTTTTACAAATACCATAATAATAATAATGATAATGTGAAAGCATTTGGGGAAAATAAAAAAAAACACTGCAAATTCAAGGTATTCAAGATTTCTTCATAGCTGAACCAAATTCTGTTGGTCTTAGATTAAATTCCTAAAAGGCAAAAGACTGTTTATATAACTTACCTTGAGCAATGCCAGATGAGGACAGCACTATATAATAAACGTTTTTCAGGAACAATAATGAAATCCAACTGTCCCTTACCCAGGAGAGGCCAAATAGCTTTAACTACCTCAATGTGAATTTATTCATCTTTTCATTGAGACAACTTCGATTGCCAACAAGGTCCCTAGAGTAATATACTAAGCCATATGGGGTGGGATAATATACTATGGAGAAGACATCTGCCTGGTCATTGGACATTTTTACCACTGAATGGTTTAACCTTTAAGAGCTACAGACACACTGAAAGCTAATGGAGCTTCTGAGTTCTATGAAGAGGAGATGGGGACAAAAGATCTGATGGAAGATACTGTATGACCTTTATCTATCATTTCTTAGTGAAGAACGAGTAAAGGAGTTTTCAAGAACTGTTTTAGATTGTCAGCTACACTTTAAGCTCCTTGAGGGCAGGGATCATGCCTACCAACTATTACTCTCCAAAGTACAGGGCTCTGCACAATGTAAGCATTCAATAAACAGCATTGATTGATTGATTGACTGTTGATTCAGTATCTTCTCCCCCAAAGTCAGACCCACCCACACCTCATGGTGGTGAGTGAGTGATACAACTCTTAGTAGGGGAGTGGGTATCTGTTAGGACTTTGCTAACAGTGGGGAAGGTTTCTTACTGGGGACTCAAGGTGTTTTTTTGCTTTTTTTGTTGCTGTTTTTATGGTATTCGTTAAGCACTTACTTTGTGCCAGGCACAGTTCTAAGCACTGGGGTAGATACAGACTAAACATGTTGGACACAGTCCATGATCCATATAGGGCTCACAGCCCCATTTTACATATGAGGTAACTGAGGCCCAGAGAAGTGAAGTGATTTGCCAAGGTTACACTGCAGACAAGTGGCAGATCTGGAATTAGAACTCAGGTCCTTCTGACTCCCAGGTCCATGCTCTATCCACTAGACCATGCTGCTTCTCAGCAGAGAGGGAAAGGCATAGTAGGAAACCTGAAAAAGGGTGGCAAACGTAGTTCTGGTTTGTGCCTCCAAGGGTACTATGATGCAGTCACTTCAGCAATAAATGGATAATAATAATAATAATAATAATTGTGGCATTGGCTAAGCACTTACTGTGTGCCAGGCACTGTACTAAATGCTGGGGTAGATATAAGATAATCGGGTTGAACAGAGTCCCCATCCCACATGGGGCTCACAGTCTTAATCCCCATTTTGCAGATGAGGAAAATGAGGCCCAGAGAATTTACGTGACTTGCCCAAGGTCACAGAGCAGACAGGTGGTGGAGCTAGGATTAGGACCCAGGTCCTTCTGACTCCCAGGTCCGTACTGTTTCTCTGCCCTTGTGTTTCTTTGGTCCATCCTCAGAACCCTATAGGGGTCCTAGTCCCACCTCCCCCTAGATCCTGGCCCAGGACCCCAGGAGTGACTTTTAAGGCAGGCTACCCGCTCCTGTCACCTTCAGGGGGTTCCAGAGCCCAAGCGGAGAGTTTCTGCACCCCACCTTCAGAACTCCAAGGTTGGTTCAGTCCAGCGGAGCGGTCATGGCCAAACCCAACCAGCTGGCATCTCTAAGTTCTCAATGCTTGCTCTCTTTGCTCATAAAATATTCCTAATTGCTATGGAGTCGTAATCCATTCTGACTGGGATTCCATCCAAGGATTTTGTCATTATCATTGATTAACCCTTATCGAACAGCCATCGGGCACACAGCCCTGAACACTAAGGAGGCTTACTGTAGGTCGATACCAATCGATCCCTGCAGCTGGACCATATCCACCCTAGAAATCTGCTTCTCTGCACTTCCCAGAGAGGCTGGCTTCCAAGGTGGAGAAGAGGCCAGTCCTCCTGCACTCAAAACCCACAGCACATGGGGCTATTCTCTGGGCATCAGCCATTTATACCCATCATCTTGAGTGGAGCACCCAGGAGCACCCTAATAAAAGTCAGCAAACATCCAGCTTCAGTTGGAGGCTTGATCGGAAGTGGGTTAGTATGAAAATGCACTTCACATTTCACAGGTTGCATCCTGAATTCTGGGTGCAGCAGATTAACTAATTCATTCTGGGCCCTTGGAACTCCAGGGTCTTAGAGACGCTGTTCAAATGTGTGGAAAACAATACGCAAACCAAGGTTCACTGACTGTGTTTTTCACAACCCTGGTGCTTAAAGGGAGATCCAGACTCCTCAAATCAGTCGTCTCCACTGGGTTTATCCCAACAGCCATCTCTAGTTACATGAAAAGTTAGGCGGGTGGTGCGTGAAGAACACTCAATTCTCTCATAACATTAGATTTTCACTTTGGGCTTTGGCCAGAATGCTGTAGGGGAACTTGGGCTGTGAGTCTGATACTGGGAAGCTCAAACCCAGGCCTGTCCCCAGTCAAGCCTGAGCTACTTTTGGGTCCCAGTGGCCTGGTTGTCCTGGGCTTGTTTTGATTCATAGTCCCAGCAGGCAGTCCAAGTCTTCTGGCCACATCCAGTTCGCTCAACCTTGGACTTAGTCAGAAGGAGTTAATCAGGTTGAGCATAGGAAGGTCCGGGCAGAGGGAGGGAGCCACAAGCTCCTCCGCCAGGATCTGGTCAAGCGTCCCATAACCGGACCAGAACAGGTCTGGAGCAGAGTACTGCCTTAGTTGCTCCGGTGTGACAGTACAAAGGACATTCCTTAAGGCGATAAATCCGGCTCCTGGAAAGCAGATTAGATGAAACCAGGGCTTCTCCCATCAAGCCTTGTGACAATTAACCACTTAGTATGCCAATCACTAGCTGGGTTGTCCCTTCCAAGGTGTCCCCCCCAAAACCCCTGCCCCTCCTGTTCCCCTACCCAAACAGAATCCACATCTGGCAAAGGCAGTTTCCCTCTCCCTAACGCCTGACTGGTAAATATAGAGAGCTCTTCCTAGCAACAGGGGAGAGCTAAAAGGGATGGGGCTGACTCCCCAACTCACTTGAAATGAAGTATTTGGAAAGCCTGTTTGAACCATGGGTTCCACAAGGGGAATAGTCTAAGCAGGAGAAGGGGTGAGAAGCTGAAAAAGGGTTAAAAAGAACTTTGCTTGTGACATAATAAGGCTGGGGAGTGTCTGTCTGTCTATAGAGCTGGCTGACATGGGCCGGATATGACTCAAAGTGCTGCTTTAGGTTCTGCTTGACCAGAAACTTGTTTGCAAAAATGGCAAGGCAAATAAGACCATGGCAGGTCTATAGGAGTGAAATAGTGCTGGTGTTATTCGTATCAACTTAGAAGCAGTGTGGCCTAGTGGATAGAACACGGACTTGGTAGTCAGAAGGAATTGGGTTCTAATCCCGGCTCCACCACTTCTCTGCTGGGTGACCCTGGGCAAATCATTTAACTTCTCTGTGCTTCAGTTACCTCATCTATAAAATGGGGATTAAGATTTTGAGTCCCACGTGGGGCATGGACTATGTCCAACCTGATTAGCTTGTTTCTACCCCAGTGCTTAGTATAGTGCCTGGCACATAGTAAGCACTTAACAAATACCGTAAAGAAAGCAGGTCAACACACACCTCCTTTTCCAACTCCAACACGCTAATCAGTATAAAAGGATTAAGTGTGCTGTTCAAGATCAGACCTATCTGATTGGCTGCAGTGATTCACCCTCATCCACGATTAGCTCACTCTTAGCCTTACTTACAAACAACAGAGTCATCCAAGTTTCTCCAGGGGTCCCGACCTCCCTGACGGTGGAAATGCCAATGATATTTATTGAGCAACAAACTGGGAGAAATACACTGTACTAGGTATGTGGAACAGCACAACAAATACACAAGATACATTTCTAGTCCACAGGCGGCTTCCATTCTAATGGAGGAGACAAACCCATAAAGTTCTCATAGTCACCTTAGATATGTCATCATCTCCAAGCCCTTCTATTCAGGTTGCTGCAAAATCCTGCCGCTTCTTCTAATGCTTTTTTTTTTTTTTGGTATTTGTTAAACGCTTACTATAGACCGGGCACTGTTCTGAGCACTGGGGTAGATACAAGTTAATCGGGTTGGACGCAGTCCATGTCCCACATGGGGCTCACAGGACTAATCCCCATTTTACAGATGAGGTAACTGAGGCAAAGAGAGGAGAAGTGACTTGCCCAAGGTCACACAGCAGACAAGGGACAGAGTCTGAAATAGTACTCAGGTCCTTCTGGCGTCTTGCATCTCTTCTTCCTCAAAGTCCCTCATCACCGCCTTTCCTGTCCAAACTCCAGTCTGCACCCTCAAATCCCCTCAACACCACCTTTTCTAACCATATTCTAGTTACACCCTCAGATCCCCTCACCACTTCCTTTCCCAACCAAACTCTAGTCTAAAACTCAGTCGCCCTTCCCCGACATCCTTTCATGTAACTTGCTTTCCACACCCTCCAGTCAAGTTTATTGTTCCAATCACATGACCCCTGTCTTTAATGGTGCTTCCCACAGCCTTACTTTACCCCTCTGCTTGCCCCTTTCTTCCACTCAACCAATCAATTAATGGCATTAATTGAACACTTACTGTGTGTAGTGCTTCAGGTAGAACAATGGAGTAGAGTTGGTAGACATGATCTCTGCCCTTCAAAGAGCTTACAGTCTAGTGACGTACACAGACAATAAAATAAATTACAGCTACAGGAAGAGGCAGAGTACACGGTGCTATGGAGGATATCTAGAGTAACAATAATAATAATAGTAATGGTATTTATTAAGCACTTACTATGTGCCAAATGCTGTTCTAAGTGCTGGGGTAGGTACAAGATAATCAGGCTGCCCCACATGAGGCTCACAGTCTTAATCCCCATTTTACAGATGAGGTAAATGAGGCACAGAGAATTTAAGTGACTTGCCCAAGGTCACACAGCAGACAAGTGGCAGAGCCGGGATTAGACCCCATGTCCTCTTACTCACAGGCTCGTGCTCTTGCCACTAGGCCATGCTGCTTCTCCAGTTCACCCTCCCCCAACCCTAATCCCCGGCCTCATTGATCCTGACGTATGAAATGAGTTTCTTCTCCCTCCCTAATACAAGCTACTTCACTTCCACCCATAAAGGTATATTGCCCTGCTAATCCTGAAAGGCTTCCAATCAACCAATCACTCATATTTATTGAGGGCTTTCTGTGTGCAGAGCACTGTACTAAGCGCTTGGGAGAGTACAATACCACAGAGTTGGTAGACACTTTTTTATGGTATTTTACTAAATGCTTACTATGCGTCAAGCCCTGTTCTAAGCGCCGTGGAAGATACAGGTTAATCAGGTCAGACACATTTCCTGAGAAGAGTAAGTTAAAAAAAAACAAGGTCTCTCCCTAGGATGGCAATTTAGATGCAAAGCTGCATGCGGGATATATATTTCTGTCTTGGCTAGACCGGGAAGGGATTGGGTTTTCTCCATTTGCTGAAGCTCCAACCTCTTACCACTCGGTTCAATTTCAGACACCCCTTAGGGGTTCTTAATTAGGTTACATTGACACAAATAGTCAAAAATCTCAGAATTCTGGGCAAAACATCAATATCTTAAAACCTAAAAACGCCCAAGTTATTGAGACTCCAGGTAGTATGTAATACAAGTGTTTAATTGTGCATATTTTAGCGACTTTAAGAAGACATTTCAGTTGCCCTAAACTGACCTCTGAACGGAGGTTAGCCCAAGTTTTTGCATATGTTAAAACTTGGCCTGGACATTTCTATGAAATTAAAGGAGACAGCCAAACACCATGACATTAACAAAGACATTGAGGTGACAAACAGTAAACAGTGGTTTCTTACTCTCTGGGGAAATCAATCTACTGACGTAGCCGCCTCTCACTGGGGCCTCTGACTTCAGGCCTCCTCAACTGGCAGAGTCACTAAGGAAAACCCTCGGTGGTTTTTATGAAACTTGGACACAAGCAATGTTGCGGCACTTGAGATGCCATTAAGGAGGTCAGTTTTTGCGGTACAGACCTCTTCACCTCTATTACCCAATTCAAAAATAGAGGAAGCCACTTCAAACCTTCAGCCACTGCAAAGGAAGTTGGACACCCACCTTTAAAACTTGGTGCAAGAAATGTGGGCAGATCTGGGGGATTTACTGGCTGTAGCAAGAGTTCTGTAATCGAAAAACAGCGTGGCCTAGTGGAAAGAGCACAGGCCTGGGAGTTGGAGGAACTGGGAATATAATACTGGCTCTACCACTTACCCTCTGTGTGATTTTGGACAAGTCACTTAGCTTCTCTGTGCCTCAGTTTCTTCATCCTTAAAATAAAGATTCAATACCCGTTCTTCCTTCTACCTAGACTGTGAATCACATTTTGGACGGGGACTGTGTCTGACAATCGAATCAATCATATTTATTGAGCTCTTACTATGTGCAGAGCAATAAAACAGAGTTGGCAGTCTAGAGTGACTTGATTATCTTGTTCCTACCCCAGGGCTTAATAAAGTACTTGGCACAAAGTAGGGCTTAGTAAGTACCATTATTATTATTATTCTTACCCTTAAATCTGCGTGGCTTGGAGGAGAGGGGTTTCTCTGGACACTGATGGAGAGTTAAGGTGCTTTGCCGGTCAGTCTGCAGTCTGAAAAGATCTTCAGCCTCTACCCTGACTCAAACAACTTGCTAAGAGGACTGGCTAGACTGGTTATGGACATTGAACTCACAGAATAAACTGAACCTTATAAGCTTCAAGTAGAGTGAATTTGACACCACTGGAGCAGGAATGTAATGAAGTTGTGGTGGCTGTAAACAAAAGGCTGGTGATGGACAGACCACAGGATTATTCCCAAAGCCCAGTAGGTTGAAACCCAATATCCTAATAGTGAAATCACCTAAGACTAGTAAGGCCAAGGGTCCATCCACCTCTGATTGTATTCTTTTATAGCATTAACCCTCATCAGGATCACAGGGACACTTAATGTATTTCAATGTCTAGATAAATGCCTCTTTATGGTTCTCCTGGTGAGGAGAGATTTGTTGCGAGGTGAAATTGGTTACTGAAATTATGTATCTATCCAAAATTCATGTATTTGTATTAATTTATGTCTTCCCCGCTAGATTATAAACTCATCGTGGGCAAGGAATGTGTCTACCAATTCTGTTATATTGTTATACTGTACTCTCCCAAGTGCTTAGTACAGTGCTCTGCAAACAATAAGCTCTCAATAATTACGACTGATTGATTAATCCTAGCTCTGCCACTTGCCTGTAGTATGTGCTTAACTTTGCTGGGTCTCAGTTTCCTTATCTGTAAAACAAGGATTAAATAGCTGTTCTCCCTCCCACTTAGACTGTACACCCCATGAGGTATAGGGACTGTATGTGAACTGATTATCTTTTCTCTACCCCAGGGCTAAGTAGAGTGCTTGGCACATAGTAAGCACTTTACAAATATCACAATTATTCTTCTTCTTATTTTTCTATCATTTATCTCAATGGGCTGTTATGGAAAGTGGGAAGGCAAAAGTTTCTTTTTAACTCAATCGTGGCGGGGTAGGGGGAGGTTATTGAATGTGCTTAGAAATACCTTTTGGGAGTCCTGGAAAAGAATTAAAACTGCCCCTCAAATTAATAATAATAATAATAATGATGGTATTTGTTAAGCGCTTACTATGTGCCGAGCACTGTTCTAAGCGCTGGGGTAGACATAGGGGAATCAGGTTGTCCCACATGGGGCTCACAGTCTTAATCCCCATTTTACAGATGAGGGAACTGAGGCACAGAGAAGTGAAGTGACTTGCCCACAGTCACACAGCCGACAAGTGGCAGAGCTGGGATTCGAACTCATGAGCCCTGACTCCAAAGCCCATGCTCTTTCCACTGAGCCACGCTGCTCTGCCAATGGAAATTACCAATCTCCATTACCCCTCTATCAATTCTACTGTATTGTACTCTCCCAAGTGCTTAGAACAGTGCTCTGCACACAATAAGCGCTCAATAATTACCATTGATTGATTGATTGATGGATCGATTACTGTCCTGAGGAAGCCTTGTCCAATTTTCAGATGAAAGAGGATGATGATAACCCAGGCCAAAAGCAGGAGGAAGAACCTTGGTAGTAGTAGATAATGAGGAGCCCTGGGACTCAGAGATGGGAGAATTTCACAGGAATCAGAAGAAAAAAATGAGTGTAAGAAGACAGTGACCGGCCAAAATGAAGCCCTAATGAACAAGTTCCCACAATTAAAGACAACAAAGTAAGTGTAACCAGGGGAAACTTAACAGCCAAAACAATCAATGTCTTTGATTAAGTGCTGATGATAATCTCCATCAGTGCTTTAATCTGCAAGCCCCCAGGGAGAATGGCTGGGTAGCTTTCAAAGGAAACATTTTGAAACATTATTTCCCAAACCACAAAACAGAATGCTTGGTTCTCCAAGACAGCTGCCCCACATTCAGAAGCTCCCATAGTCACTATTAAAAGGGAAACAATGGCAGGGTAAGGGCTTTTTAATGGTATTTGTTAAGGGCTTACTATGTGCCAGGCACTGTACTAAGTGCTGGGGTAGAACCAAGCTAATCGGGTTGGACATAGTCCTTGTCCCACATGGGGCTCAGAGTCATAATCCCCATTTTACAGAAGAGGTAACTGAGGTACAGAGAAATAAAGTGACTTGCCCAAGGTCACAGAGCAGACAAAGGGCAGAGCCAGGATCAGAACTCTTCCCTAACTGCATTTCATCCTGACATGCAGGAACCTGAGAACAGGTTCACTAAATCCTTCTCTTTGCATTTCAGCCTATGACACCCACGATAAATAAATGTTGAGTTTTCTCAACAGCCAGAAATCCACCCAGCTGAATGTAAATCAGTGTAAACACCATGAGGGCAGGGATATCGTGTCTACTTACTCTGTTGTGCTCTCCCAAGCTCTGCCCATGGAAGAGCTCAAAAATACCACTGATGGATGGATCAACCGATTATTTAAATATACACTGGCCTAAAACACTGGGCTAACTCCAGGACTGATCTGGCCCCCTGGTGTGTCCGTCAGATCAAAGACATTCTAGGGTCAGTCCTCATCTCACTTGGGTCCACCATTTCGGTAGATTGTAAGCCTCTTGAGGGTAGGAACTGTGTCTTTTGTTTCTGGAGTACTCTCCCAAGTGCATAGTACAGTGCTCTGCACATAGAAGGTGCTCCACTAAGACCATTAATTCACTGTCCGATTAGGAGGCAGAGTGGCATTAAATCACCTCGAGTTTGACTTCCATCTTGAACCCCATCTGGAACTCCTTAACCTCAACATCCTTTCTATGTGACTGCAACTCCAGTGACTGCTGGGAGAGATAACTAAAAGGAAGTGAATTGTAAATGATTCCTTTTTTCCGTGCTAGGGATATCCACTCCAGATCAAAAGGCACATCTTGAGCATCTATTCAAAATGTGTGAGTATCTGAGCCTAGAGACAGGCACAGGGAACAGATTTTAATATTCAGAAGACTTCTAAGAGACACAGAGATATAAAAGGGACAACTTAATGAACAACTTAGAAGGCAACGTGGCATAGTGAAAAAGGGATGGAACTGGGGGTCAGGACCTCTAGGTTCTAATCCCAGCTCTGCCATTTGCCTGCTGTGTGACCTTGGACCAGTCACTTCACTTTTCTGTGTTTCCATTTCCTCATCTGTAAAATGACCATAAAATACCTGTTCTCCCTCTCTTAAACTGTGAACCCCAAGTGGGATGGACACTGTGTTCAATCTGACTGTATTGCAGTTGCCCCTAGAGCTTAGTACTGTCTTTGCACCTAATAAGCACCCAATAAATACCATCATTACTAACTTGTAGTATAGCAGACACCAATGTTTTGTAGATAAATCAGATGTTAAGTGCAGAATCTCAATGGATTGACCAATGAAGGTACTTCTCAGGAAGCAAAAAATGTCTCCATCCTACTGTCTTAGCCACTAAACATAGCTTGAGCAGGGACCTAAATATTTTTATCATTGGACTAGCTGGTGTGCTGAGGACACCCCTTATGATATGGCAGAAAGAGGATATTGGTTGTTTCAGATCCTTATATAGATATAATTAAAAGTCTGGTGATTGAACATTTACATGTTTTACGAATTCTTCCTCTCACTGGAGCAGGAAATTGGCTTTTGCTTAAATCCCTACAAGTACCCACAACACAAACAAATACGAATGCTCCATTAGAACTCCATAGCATAACTGATACTCAAAATTCATGGAGAACTTATTGTTTGCAAAGTACTATAATAAATGCCTGGAAGACTACCACGTAAGGAACACTCACCTAGTCTCAGTTAGTTTACAATTTGATGGAAGCAGACAGACATGTATTATTTACAAATAGAGGAGGAAAGACAAAGCTTCATCTGGCAATAGCAAGAACAACAGTTTAAATCAAGGAACGATACATTTATAAAAGTGCTGAGGTTGAGTGTAAATACATATATGATAATAATGATATGAAGAAGATGAAGAAGAAAAATGGTCTTTGTTAAGCACTTACTCTGGGACAAGATTGTGTTAAGCACTGGGGTAGATACAGTGCAATCAGATCAGGAAGAGTCTCTGCGTCACATGGGCCTTACAGGCTAAGGGGAAGGGAGAACAGCTATTTAATCTTCATTCATAGATGATAAAACTGAGGCCCATAGAGGTTAAGTGACTTGCCGAAGTCACACAGAACACAGCTAGTGGAGCTGGGATTGGCATTAAAATCTTCTGATTCCCAGTCCCGTGCTCTTTCCTCTAAACCCATGCTGCTTCGTTGATAGGACTTGGGGTGGTGGAATTAATCAGGGAAGACTTCTTGGAGGAGAAGAGATGTTTTGGAGGAGATATGAAAGGGAAGGAAATGTATATTTATGTTTGTCTCCCCTGTTAGACTGTAAGTTCCCTGTGGTCATAGAATTTGTCAGTTCCAAATAGCACAGTACTAAAAATAGGAGCAGATTCAATCATTTCAGATACAGTCCTCATCTCATATGGGGCTCAAAAACAAAGAGGGAGGGAGAACAGTTATTGAATCACCATTTTACAGATGAGGAAATGAGGCCCAGAAAAGTTAAGTGACTTGTCCAAGGTCACACAGCAGGCACGTGGTGGAGCTGGGATTAGAACCCAGGCAACCTGGCTCCCAATTCCAGGCTTTTTCCTTCAGGCCACACAGCTTCTTCCAACTCCCTGTAATGGGGTTTACCATAGCTCATGCAGGTAGGGTGGAGAGCTTATTTCATGGATACTGTAGGAGTTTCACCTAAAACAGTGAAATGATCCAAGGGGGAATTTGGAGGGCACCAAAGCGGACATCGGCCCATGGGTCCCACCATGTTCTCTCTTCGATATGAAAACCTGGGGAGAACTTTTTTTCCAATTCTCATCCAACACTTCTGCAGTGGTGACAAAATCAGATTCCCTTTTTCTTTTTCAAAGTATTTCTTTAGGCTCGAATTACAATGAAGCTTTCCTGAGAGGCTTATTTACAGACATAAAAGACATTCTCCCTGGTAGGGGGAAGAAAATGGGCTAAAGGAAAGAACACAGGACTGGGAGAAGGAACACTCTGCCAATACCCTGCTGTGTGACCTTGTGCAAGTCACTTAGGGCTTTTATTTTCACACTTGTAAAACGCGGATGAGATACAGGGAAGGGATTCTGTGTCCAATCTGATCACCCTGTATCTACTGCAGTGCTAAGCACAGTAGTTGGCACACAGTCCACATTTAATGAATACCATAACTAACTAAAGAGTAAGTGCAGGAAAAGGGAGAAAGTACATAGAACATATCCAATTTTGACCCCAAAATGAAAGAGTAACACGTTTAATTCCTCCTTTTCTGTGAGTGACAGGGAGAAGGGTTAGTTTAAAAATTTGGGTGTTTTTCTTCTAAACTTCCCCTGTATTTCACCACTGCATTTTGAGAAATGTGACTTATGAAAGAAACCGTTCCATTTTGGGACAGCGCCCAAACGGATGAATGAGTCTGTGTTGTCCTTCCTGCCTCTGCTAGCACGCACAAGTCTTGTCCCTCAAGGTAAAGGTGTTGGTTCTCCCAGGCCAGGCCAGCATGGGACACTCAAGACGCTGATGCTAAAGGAAGAGACTTTTGCTATGGCCCTGACTATTACAGTCGGGCCTGTGACAGGCCTGAAACCCTGCTCTTCTAACCACGTTATCTTACAGCTTTATTTGATTTTATCTTCATATTACCCCTTCTTCTCTTTTACATCGATTTTGTGTTTTTATTGGTTTATTCCCCCTTACACGTCTGTCACCAGTCTCCTTTCTCCCTTTATTCTTAGTTCATGAGTTTCTGGGGGCCAAGGACCATGTCTAATTCTCCTTGTGTATTCTTTCCCATCCCCTCTGAGGATTGCACCTGGAGAGTTTCCGGTACTCTACCAGTCTCGGCTACGGAAGGGAGAGCCAAGCAGAGAGGCCTACCCATTCCATTCCTAGCTTGGCCAGTGGCTACCGAGTGGAAGGCAATCTGCTACAAGTCAAAACTCACCTGTGCTGGGTAGCAGCGGCAGGGGAGAGAGTTGAGGGCGGAGACTCAAATTGGGCGAAGAAGGCAATGGTAAGTCACTTTGGTATTTTTCCCAAGAAAATTCTATGGATACACTATCAAAACGATTGCAGATGGAGGTGGGGCGTTCTGGGAGAGACGGGTTTATGAAGTCGCTATGGGTGGGAAACCACTCGACAGCATAAGACAATTCTTTCCCAATCCTTAGTGTAGAGCTTTGCACACAATAAGCACTCTAAAGTAAAAACTAAATACTTTCAAGTAAAAAGTAAAATCTTTTTCTACAACTATTCTTACTCCTACAACTACGACCACTATTACTATTACTACTACTAAAGCTGCTATATTCAGCTACTAACAGGTGCAAGAAGATTTATATGAACTTCCACAAAGACAGGGAAGTCTGAACAATCCTCCTTAAAGGGGCTCCATAAAGGGGCTAATCTGCTTTTATTCAAATGCCAGAGAAATCTAGAAGAAATGGCCTGTTAATATGCTATCCAGAGGTCCTGGCTGCAAACAATTTCCACACAATAATCTGTCACAATTATACATCAATATGAGGATGGGTATGCATGTGCGTGTATACATTTTTACACGTCAATCCCCCCAGATCTTGATGCCATTAATTTCACAGACTCCAGGGGGGTTGTAAATAGAGGTTTATATGCTCCATTTGCCCTGACATCTTATCTGCAAATACCTCCTTAACAAACCTGGGCCACTGTACTTTTCATCTCAGTTCTCACTTCAAATCTGGAAAAGGTTCTAGGAGGTGGTCCATGAGGAAGCCATTAGGCTCTCAGATCCTACCTGCCCTTAGAAGCTCATCTCTAATTTTCAAATCCTAATCTAGAAGAGGACCCCCTGCCCTGCTATTTAGAGAAGGAGTGTGGTCTAGTAGCTAGAGCACTGGCCTGGGAGTCAGGAGGACCTGGCTTCTAATCTCGGCTCTGCCACTTGTCTGCTGCGTGACCTTCGGCAAATCACTTCACTTCTCTGTGCTTCAGTTACCTTATCTGTAGAATGGGGATTAAGACTGTGAACCCCATGTGGCTCATAGACTGAGTCCAGCCTGCTTAGGCTGTATCTACTCCGCACTTCAGTCCTTTGTCTGTCACATAGTAAGCGCTTACCAAATAGCATTTTAAAATATCAGTAGGTGAATGTGTGTAAAATGGCCATTGATCGCACTTGGAAGAAACCGGAGAACTTTTAGCCAATCTGGCAGTAATGATCAAATGTTTCATGCATCACACATTCATGAGGAGTTTCTCGCAGAAATCCATAGGACTTAAAGCATATTGTCCCTGACCTTCTCCCTTCCTCCAGAACCAGTGATTTCCCCTCCCTGGTTCCTTTAAAAACAGAGCTGTCTTTTCCAAGCCACGGCACTAAGCGGGCAGGAGCCAAGGGTGCAGGAGGCTGGCACTGAGAATATAATCACCGGAAACAAAGGCATCTGGTGCCTTTTCTGTACTGGACAGGAGACAGATCAGTTGGTCTAGACTGTAAGCTCGTTGTGGGCTGGGACCGTGTCTGCTTATTGTTATATTTTACTCTCCCAAGTGCTTAGTACAGTGCTCTGCCCACAGAAAGTGCTCAATAAATATGATTGAATGACTGAATGGAAACTGGACTGTCACCGTGGCATCAAATCACCTATGCCTAAAAGCAGCTTTAAATCCTGGCTGGTTGCAGGCTTGAAGCTGGATTTAAGGGTGCGGGAAGCTACTTGATCTCGGCTCAGTAAACTGCCTTGCTTAAGGCCAAGCCTGTCACTACCAAAGTTCCATGTCAAACTTCAAAAGAGGTGTGATTTTCAAAAATAAACCACAGCCAGAGATTTCAGACTTCTACCCGCTCCAACACCTTTCTCCTTTCTTCCATGTCTCCGCTACCACTTACAACAGGATTTGACTACCCTCAATTAAAATCTTGCCAGTCTGTTTACGCCGTATCATTAGCTGGCTTGGGGAGGAGGGGGTGAGAGAGGAGGGGAAGAAAGGAGAGAGACCCAGATATTTTTACAGTTTCCTAGAAAACTGCCAGTTGCTCTCCAGTGATCCCTCCCCTCTGATAAGCAATATGGCTTAGTGGAAAGAGCATGGGCCTGGGACTCAGAGGACCTGGGTTTTAATCCAGGCTCTGCCACTTTCCTTCTATGTGACCTTGGGCAAGTCACTTTTCAGTTCCCTCTTCTGCAAAATGGGAATTCAATACCTGTTCTCTCTCTTATTTAGACTGTGAGCCCCATGTAGAACCTGATTATCTTGTAGTTAGCCCAGTGCTCAGGATGGTGCTTGACCCATAGTAGGCATTTAACAAATGCAATTATTATTATTATTCCCAAGTCCAAACCGTTCAGTCAGAAGCTGAATGGGTCCACCATTTTGTACCAGCCTGTTGAAAATTAATCATCCTTTCCACACATCAGGTGATTCTTTTTTTAACGTTACAGAAACGATGCTGAGAATGCCCTTCTTAGCACATCTATTGGTTGATGGGTATTTGTATGGAGAATATCAGCTTTTGGTGTGAGATTATTATTATTACTGGTTTCCAATCCCGCCTACGCTTCGGGAGAACAATGCTTGCAGGAAAGAGATGGGTGCGTTTGCAAGCAAAGGGTCGCAGTGGCCTCAGGAGCACTCATCCCCCCTCCCAAGCCCCATAGCACTTACAGACAGATAAACAGACAGATAGATAGCTAGATAGCCAGATAGCCAGATAGATAGATAGATAGATAGATAGATAGATAGATAGATAGATAGATAGATAGATAGATATGAACTTTCTGCCATTCCTTTTTAGAACAGGTGACGACCAGCAAGTATGTGAGAAGTAGAAAACTGAACTGAATGTAAACTCTCTTCTCTGCCAATTCCACCTGAAAAGATCTGATGAAATTACCTCTCATTCAGATGCACAAACCGTCAATAATCAATCTAAAATTATTTTGGGGGCTTGAAAAGCTCCAGTGATTATACCTTCCTTGAAGAAACTGTTTGGAGGCTAAACTAGGCCTGATCTGCAGATGGGAACTTTTGCCTTGGGGATGGGGATTAAAAAGTGTAAGAAAAGAGGATAGGAAAACTGCCTCAATTATCCCTGAGTTATAATCATTTCTTCCACAATATAAGGACAATAACCTTTTAAATATTCCCAAAGACTCAGCTCCCAAAGGCTCACTTGGCAGCTGCAAATTCAACCTTTTTTGAGAGACCTGAAGTAAAGTTTCAGTCCCAAGATATTTTTAAAGAGATGCTGGCTTTCTTCTTTCCTAGCTTCTTGGATTGGGTGAAAAGATCAGTGTAGTCAGCCCTCAGAAAGAAAAAATTCCATCACCGTCTACTTATTCCTTCAACAGGAGGGAGACCATATTCAGACTTTCTACCTGTGAAGTTTCCAAGATTTAAAAATGTACTGGATATACCCCCTTTCCTTCCTCTTTATCCCCACCCTCTTATCCACTCTCCAGATTCTCCTTTTAATAATGGAATTTAGTAAATGCTTACTATGTGCTACACATTGGGGTAGATATGAACATCAAATCAGCTACAGTCTTTGTCCCACATCAGGTTTACAATCAAAGAGGGGTGGAAACCAGATTGTTCATTCCTCTTTTACAGTGAGGGAACTTTGGCACCGAGAGCCTACTGGAATGAGGACAGGCCTAGGAATCCGAGGACCTGGGTTCTGATTCTGACTCTGACAACTGCTTACTGTGTGACCTGTGTGGCAAGTCACTTCTCTGTGTTTCAGTTGCCTCATCTGTAAAATAGGGGTTAAATCTTTCTCCCTCTAACTTAGAGTGTGAGCCCCATGTGGGACAAGATCTATGTCCAACCTGATAAACTTGTATCTACCCCAGCACTTAGAACAGTGCTTGACACACAGTATTTAACAAAAACACTAAAAAAGCCAGGAAGTTAAGTGACTTCCCAAGGTCACACAGCAGGCCGATGACAGAATTGGGACTAGAACTCTGGTCTCCTGACTCCCAGATCCCTGCTCTTTCAAAGGGGCAAGAGAGAGAAAGAAAATGTAGATGTGTTGACCGCTTCTGTAGACTGCAACTCAATTGGTCCTAGAGCCCTCAGAATTTCCAGCCAATCTCTCCTGCTTTCCCCGTCCCTTCTGCCCCTCCTCCCCACAACCCCCATCAGGAAATTCACCTCTGGATGTTAGCCTATGGAACGCTAGTCATCGGACAACAAAGTGACACTTCTTTTTATCTCCTCTAGAACCAGTCTTCTAGGAACAGGAAATTTATTATTAAAGTTAGAACTACAGTCCTTTCCCCAGGACACCACCATTTTTCACCAATTTATCCAGGTCCAGGTGAGTTGAGAGGGGAGAGAGTGATAGGAAGAGGGTGGGTGCAATGGGGAAGCAGCACAGCCTACTGGAAAGAGCACAGGCCCGGGAGTCAGAGGACCTGAGTTCTAATCCCAGCTCCGCCACGCGTCTGCTGTGTGACCTTGGGTAAATCGCTTAATTTCTCTATGCCTCCATTTCCTCATCTGTAAAATGGGGATCAAATCCTACTCCCTCCTTCTTAAACTAGGAGCCTCATGTGGGACAGGGACTATGTCCGACCTGATTACCTTGTATCAGCCCCAGCGCTTAGTACAGTGCTTGGTACATAGTAAGCACTTTAATAATAATAATAATGTTGGTATTTGTTAAGCGCGTACTATGTGCCGAGCACTGTTCTAAGCGCTGGGGTAGATACAGGGGAATCAGGTTGTCCCACGTGGGGCTCACAGTCCGCATCCCCATTTTACAGATGAGGTAACTGAGGCCCCGAGAAGTTAAGTGACTTGCCCAAAGTCACACAGCTGACAAGTGACCGAGCAGGGTTTCGAACCCATGACCTCTGACTCCAAAGCCCGTGCTCTTTCCACTGAGCCACGCTGCTTTACCAGTACCATAATTATTATAAGCATAATAATAATAATATGGACAATAAGGTGTGGGTGTGGGTGCATAACAGAGGACAACCCCTCCCCCCCTTCAACCCCTAGCTAATTACTGTACTTGCCCTGCCACCAATTGAGCAAGCCAGGTGGGTGTGGTGATCAGGCCCCCCCTTATTTCTGCCCAGCCCCTAGACATCCAGGCCAAACACTTTCCCAAAGACACACATCCAGACCCACCTACTGGGTAGGAATGCGCTCCCGGGAGAGCACTGACCATAAGTATTGACAGATACCCCAAACTCTCGACCAAGACATTTTTAAAGACAACAGCCAAAGAGGAAGTGTCCCATAAAAATGAGCAGGCCATTTACTAGGAGGAAGTATTTAGGACAAGGGAGATTTTTTTCACCTTCTAGTTCCTCATTTCTACATATATGGGCTTTCTGCCTCTTAGGGACTCTTCCTGGATACAACAAAACCTAGCAGCCAACCCACAACCCCTTGGCCCCGTCCGAAATTGCTGTCTGCGATCACTGGACCAACACCCTGGGTACAGGACACCTGACCCGGCCACCACCACCTCTTCTCATCCCATCGAAAGGGACATGGGCAGGGGCATGGGCGTTGGCATGGGCCTGGGAGTGTGTGCAGCAAGGAGTCCAGCAGCCATGGGGGAAGGGAGTATGGGGCAGCTGCCTCCAGATAGGTGGGGGAGGACAGTGGGAGGGAAGAGAGAGGGAGGTGGAAAGGGACAGGTGGAGAAAAGGGAAAACGGGGAGAATATAATAATTAATAATTATGGTATTTAAGCGCTTACTATGTGCCGGGCACTTTACTAAGCGCTGGGGTGGATACAAGCAAATCGGGTTGGACACAGTCTCTGTCCCACGTGGGGCTCACGGCCTCAATCCCCATTTTACAGATGAGGTAACCTCGGTACAGAGAAGTGAAGTGACTTACCCAAGGTCACACGGCCGGCCAGTGGAAGAGCCGGAATGATAACCTATGACCTTCTGAATCCCAGGCCCGTGCTCTATCCACTAGGCCAGGCTGCTTCCGAGTGGACAGAGAGGAGGTGGGAGAAGGGGAGAGAGAGAATGGGGGGAGAAAAGTGGGAGAGGTGGATAGGAGAGAAGGAGTGGTGGGGGGGGAGAGAAGCAGTACGGCCTAGTGGATACTGCACAGGCCTGGGAGTCAGAAGGATCTGGGTTCTAATCCCAGCTCTGCTGCTTTTCTGCTGTGTGACCTTGGGCGAGTCACTACATTTCTCTGGACCTCATCTGTAAAACGGGGATGGAGACTATGAACCCCATGTCATGGACATGTGGATAGTCGGTGTCCAACCTGATTAGCTTGGATCTACCCCAGCGCTGAGTACAGAGCCTGACACATAGTAAACACTTAAATAGCATGCCAAGAGGTGGGGGGGGGGAGAGCAGGGGTGAGGTGGAGAAAGATGAGGAAAAGGAGAGGGGGAGGGAAGGGGTGAGGATGGAAGAGAGGAGGAGAAAAAGAGGGGGAACCGTGGGGAGAAGGAGGGAGGTGGGTCGAGGTGGAGGAAGAGGGAGAGAGGTGGCATGAGGAGGTGGGAAAGAGGGGGGCTGGCAAAGACGGGAGTGGGAGAAGAGGGGAGCCACAGGGAAGCCAGTGCACTCTTTCATGCATCTGCACCGTGCTTCCGACCCCCAAGAACCTTTCACCGGGAGGATGATTAAAGATGGGGCATACACCGCCACCCAAGCAAACCAATAAATACCCGCATTGAGGATCCCTCCTCCCCCCCCCGGGGGGGGGGTGGTCTCTAGGGGAGGGAGAGGAAGGGTTGACCCCCAGCTGCTCCATCCTTCTCAGAGATCCCCGCCCCGACCCTCCGACACATTAGCACGCCCCCAAAGAGCAAGTTGGAAAAACGGTGTCGGCCAAGGGGCACGGTACCTTGGGCCGGGGGGGAGAGGACAGCCGCAAAGGGAAGAGGCTGGAGGCCGAGGAGCAAGAGTCCGATGCACAGAGCGGCTCTCCGGGTCCCTGCAGCCGCTGCTGCAGCTGCTGCAGCTGTCACGGTTGCAGCCTCTGCTGCTGCTGCTGCTGCTGCTGGGGCTGCTGCTGCTGTCACGGTTGCAGCCTCGGCTGCTGCTGCTTCCGGGTTGGTCAGCCTTCAACGTCACTGCCACAGGTTTGCAAAGCAACGGCAGAGTATACCACGAGAGAAATAACTATAAAAGGAAGAGACACATCGAGGGAGGAAGAGGAAACGCTGTTTACCTTTAAAAGCTAAACTGCCAGACACTGCACAAAAGGAAGACGCTCTAGGCAGTCCCTGCCACTCTTTCCCTCCTCATCCTTGCAAGCTTCTCTGAGGGTCCCCCTCCATCTCCAACCCCAGATCCCCTTCCTTCCCCCCAAAAGGGGGGAGAGCAGAAAAAGGAGGGAAGGGGCTCGCATCAGAAATTCTCTCTTGGCGAGGGAAGCTTGGTGGGCTTTGAAAAGCATTTCTCCTTTAGAATGTCCCATCTACCAGAGTCCGTGTTATACCCGGGCCCTGATCATCATCCTCATCCTCATCGAAAAATAAAAATATTCATGAAATACTTCCCGTGTGCCAACACGTTGTGACCAATGCTGGGACAGATATAGATAAGCAGATCAGACAGTCACTGGAATCAGAGTTTGCAGGTATCTTCTCCCCACTTTCAGTCAATCAATCAGTGGTGTCTATTTAATAATAATATTCATTAAATACTTCCTGTGTGCCAATACACTGTGACAAGTGCTGGGACAGATATAGATAATGAGATCAGAGTTAGCAAGTTATCTTATCCCCATTTTCAATCTACCGGTCAATGGTAGTTATTGAATGCTTACTATGTGCAGGGCACTGTACTAAGCGCTTGGGAGAGAACAGTACAACAGAATTAGCAGACTCGTTTGCTGCCCATAAGGAGCTTACGGTCTAGAGGAAACTGAGGCCCAGGAAGGTGACCCAACAGGGGAGTGGCAGGATTATGATTGGCAGGAGGGGTCCTGACCTGCGCTGCCATGGTTTTTTCCCCAGGCCACCCTGTTGCTGTTTCAAATTTAATCATGCATTAATATCAAAATATCATAAAATACCTCAAAATATCTACACCCATGGCATGTGCATCTAAAACAAAATAAGCCATCTATGCACTAGCTGGTGATCTTTCTTAACAGAGTCTTCTTTAGGGTATTTGTTAAGTGCTTACAATGTGTGAGGCACTACACTAAAAAGTGGGGTAGATACAGATAATCAGATCTCACTTGGGGGTCCCGATCTAAGAAGGAGGGAGAACAGGTATTGAATCCCCATTTTGCTGATGAGGAAACTGAGGCGCAGAAAAGACTTGCCCGAGGTCATATAGCGACCAGCACTAAAACCCAGATCCTCTGATTCCCAGGCCCGTGCTCTTTCCACTAGGCCATGCTGCTTCACTTGAACACTCTGATCCTTGACCGAAATCCCAAGTAGATGATTCTCACTTGAGTTTGCCAATTTCCTTTCTGTAATTGCTTATCTTACTCAAAATTAAGGTGCAACATCTATAAAATGCTTCAGTGTTCTTCATACTTTAGACTTAAATCCAATCAGGGGTTTATGTTCAGCTTGAAAAACCGTGCATTGCTAATTCCTGAAGGCTGTTGGCACCAATTAGTAACAGAAATGTCATCACATAAAAAATGATTGTATATTCTTAATGCTTCTAGACTAAACACAGATGAATTAATCTAGAAAAAAATCTAAAACTGAGTCTACATGCTTCTGCAATCAGTGGGAATCATTGCCCAAAACCAATCAGTTCACCAATAGTCCTTTTTGAGCACCTATGATACATATCTATGATTCCTATGATATATATCTATGATTCTATTTATCTTGATGATGTCTGCACCAGACTACTTGTTCTGTTTTGTTCTGTTTTGCTTTGCTGTCCGTCTCCGCCATTTAGACTGTGAGCCCGTCATTGGGTAGGGAGTGTCTCTATCTGTTGCCGAATTGTACATTCCAAGCGCTTAGTACAGTGCTCTGCACATAGTAAGCGCTCAATAAATACTATTGAATGAATGGATGAAAGAACATTTGGGAGAGTACAACTATAAACCTCAGCATGGCTAAGTGGAAAGAGCACAGTCTGAGAGACAGAATACCTGGGTTCTAATCCTGGCTCCGCCACTGCCTGCTGCGTGACCTTGGACCAGTCATTTAACTTCTCCGTGCCGCAGTTCTCTCATCGGCAAAATGGGGAGTCAATACTTGTTCTTCCTCCTAAAATAGAATGTGAGCCCCATATGGGACCTGATTATCTTGTATCGATCCTAGTGCCTAGAACAGTCCTTAGTACATAGTAAGCGCATAACAAATACCACAATTATTATGAAACATGATCCATGCCCTCAGGGCATCACAATTGAATGGCAGAATTCACAGATTGGAGAAAGAAGAGACTGAGGAAAAGATTTGTTGCAGAGCAAGTGCTTAAAAAAGTGCCTGGAAATGGGTGCGTTCCTAGAAAGTTCTTGACTTTGTTTTACTACTGTATAAATAAATGAGTAGGGGCCCAGAAAAACCAGCCTGATGTGAGTCAGAAATGTATCAGTCCATTTGAATGGGGCCAGAGCTCAAATTAAGAAGGGAGGGTAAGTACACTTCAGCCTGGAGCCTGGCAAGAGCACTACCACAATAAAAATAATCTCTGCCTAAATACTACTGAATACAAAGTAGACTGTCTGGGTCAAAGACCTCCTCCGGGCAGAAGTAATTCATCTTGGAAATGTAAACAGTTTGTGAAGAACAGAATTTGCTACATCTGCTGGACTTCACTCTCCACTGTTGAAACCGTTTTCGTTTTTATTTCTCCACTTTATAGCATCATCAAAATCCCTTTCTTGCTTTACAGAACTCACTGACGCTTTGGTAGGTTGGCAGCTTGCAACTGTACTGTCAGTATGTAGGGCAGCAGGGCCTGAAGAAGAAGAGATGAAGGCTGTGGGACAGCCACTCCAGGTCTCGTTAAGTGAGGTGGATGGTATATGCGCAGACTATTCCCCCCCTTTTTTGGGTAGTATTTATTAAAACGCTTACTATGAGCCAGGTACTGTACTAAGCGCCGTTCCACTTGGAGATCAGTCTTAATCCCCATTTTACAGATGTGGTAACTAAGGCCCAGAGAAGTGAAGTGACTGGCCCAAGGCCACAGAGCAGACAATTGGCAGAGGAGGGATTAGAACCCAGACCCTTCTAACTCCCAGGCCTATGCTCTATCCATTAGGCACCCCTTCAAACCAATCAATCCTTGGTGTTTTTTGAGCACCTAGTGATTTAGGAGCACTGTACCAGGCACTCAGGATAGATCAGTGTTGGTGAAATGAATTATAATTATAAATGTGGTATTTGTTAAGCACTAACTATGTACCAAGTACTGTATTAAGCGCTGGGATAACTAAAATATAAGCAGATCCAACAGAGTACCTGCCCCACATGGGGCTCACAGTCTAAGGGGAAAAGAGACGAAGTATTCTCCATTTTAGAGATGAGGAAGCTGAGACGTAGTCACTTGCCCAAGGCTCCACATCAGGCATTGATAGTTGTGGGCAGGGAATGTGTCTACCAACTCTGTTACATTGTACTCTTCCAAGGGTTTGGTACAGTGCTCTGCACACAGTAAGCTGTCAATAAAAATGATTGAGTGATTGATTGATGTTGCAGAGCCAGGATTAGAACCCGGTTTCCTGACTCCCAGCCCTGTGCTCTTTCCACTAGGCCAAGCTGAATATCCCATCCCTGACCTTAAGGTGTTAATGAACTAACGAGGGAGACAGACACAAAATTACTTTTAGGAGGAAAAAGGAAAATGGTAAGGTGGATAGGAGAATAAATAAGTTCTTGAAGTAGAAACATAAATAAGTATATAGTACTGAGAAGGTAGTTGGGAGGGTTCATTCATTCATTCATTCATTCAATAGTATTAATTGAGCGCTTACTATGTGCGGAGCACTGTACTAAGCGCTTGGAACGTACAATTCGGCAACAGATAGAGACAATCCCTGCCCACTGACGGGCTCACAGTCTAATCGGGGGAGACGGATGGACAAAAACAAGACAACTTAATCGCAATAAATAGAATCAAGGGGATGTACGCCTCATTAACAAAATAAATAGGGTAATAAAAATATATACAAATAAGCACAGTGCTGAGGGGAGGGGAAGGGAGAGGGGGAGGAGCAGAGGGAACGGGGGGAAAGGGGACTTAGCTGAGGGGAGGTGAAGCGGGGAGCAGAGAGGCAGCAGAGGGAAAAGGGGAAGCTCAGTCTGGGAAGGCCTCTTGGAGGAAGTGAGCTCTCAGGATATACCCTGTGGAGAAGTGAACCAATCAGGGAATACGTCTTAGAGGAGGTGGGGTTTCAGGAGGACTTTGAAGATGAGGAGAGGAGTGATGATGAGAGACCTGGAGGAATTGAAGAGAGAAGTAGTTCCAGTCTGGGGGGGGGGGGCAGGGACCGAGCAAGGAGCCGGAGGTGGGATAGGTCAGAGTGACAGTCGGCTGTTGGCGGGAAGGTTTGCCGGAGGGGAGCATAGACTGTGGGCTGGGCGGTAGCGGGGAATGTAGACAGAACCTGGGGAGACTGGAACTAGAGCCTCCTGGATCCCAGTGGCATCCTGCCATGGGTCTCACCACTGCCCAAGACAGCTCTGACCCAGGACAGGAGGCTCTATTGTCCCAGAACCAGGGAAGATGGGTTGGAGGATCCTACGGGCAATTACTCTACCCCGCTTCAAAGCGTTATTGAGGCCTCTCCTCCAAGAGGCCTTCCCTGACTAAGCCCTCCTTTCCTCTTCTCCCACTCCCTTCTGCGTCGTCCTGACTTGCTCCTTTTATTCATCCCCTTGTCCCAGCCCCACAGCACTTATGTACATATCTTTATTTATATTTATGTCCGTCCCTCTAAACTGGAAGCTTGTTGCGGGCGGGGTATGTGTCTGTTTGTTGCGCATTGTTCTCTCTCAGTTGTACCTCTTGGGCCATAGCCTTTTTGGTGGGGAGGCCCAGTTCTTTGGGGATCCTCCTCAAGCTTAGCTCAAGTCCTCATCCTAAATCCTGAGACATAGATTGGTGCTGAGAATTCCCAGTGGGCGCATCTGCATGCAAACATGAGACAGGCAGCACGGCGAAGTGGATAGAGTAGGGACCTGGGAGTCAGAAGGTTATGGGCAGGCTCCGTCACTTGTCTTCTAGTGTGACCTTGGCCAGGTCACTTCACTTCTCCGTGCCTCAGTTACCTCATCTGTAAAATGGGGATTGAGACTGTGAGCCCCTGTGGGACAAGGGACTACGTCCAACCTGATTTGCATGTTTCCACCCCAGCATTTAATACAGTGCCTGGGACATAATAAACACTTAACAATACCATAATTATTATCATTATAATAAGGATAGCTTATCGGATCCTGCCCCTTCTCCCTCTTTTTCCTCCTCTTTCTCCTTTTACTCCTCCCCTCCACTAGCCCCCTCCTTTCTCCTTCTTCTGCTCCTCCTTGCTTGTTTTCTCCTTCTCTTCTTCTTCCTCCTCCTCCTCCTCCTCCGTTGTACCACTTAGGTGCCCCCACCCAAATACCCCAGTCACTGCTGCAGCAGGAGAGCACAATCTCAGTCAACCCTCGAGACCATTAGTTGACTGGTTGCCGAAGCAGGATTTCTCCTCCAAGCAGCCTTGGAACAGGCTGCAGGAACTCAGTGCCGCTTAGTGCTTGCCGTCTCAGGTATCGCTGATCCTGGAAGTCTTCTGCCAGCAGCGTGGGAACAGCAGAGCTAAACTCCTTACCATTCCATCAGCGGTATGTATTGAGTGCCTACTGAGAGCAAAGCACTGCACTAGGCACTGGGGAGCGAACTACAGTGGCAAGACACACATTCCCTGTCCTTGGACCTCAGTATTGAAGCAGCGTGGCTCAGTGGAAAGAGCACGGGCTTGGGAGTCAGAGGTCATGAGTTCGAATCCCGGATCTGCCACTTGACAGCTGTGTGACTGTGGGCAAGTCACTTAACTTCTGTGTGCCTCAGTGACCTCATCTGTAAAATGGGGATGAAGACTGTGAGCCTCAGGTGGGACAACCTGATTACCCTGCATCTACGCCAGCGCTTAGAACAGTGCTCTGCACATAGTAAGCGCTTAACAAATACCAACAATATTTATTATTATTATTGAAGAGCCCGGTCAAACCTGCAATCCCAGTGGACTCATTTTAGCCTCTAGGTGGCAGCAAATTCCTCTTCCAGTTGCACCTGCGACATGAAACGAAAATAACCATTTATTCAAATAATAATGCTAAACCTGATATTTATCTTCCTGCATTCCTGTCGCATGGAAGCCTTTTTTTTTAGATGATAAGCACCTAAAAGGGAGGAAGATGACAGTATCTGACCCTGTAGGAGGCCCGCAGAATGCCAGGTACCCTAGGGCCCTTTGATGCTGCAGCTCTGGGTTTTCTGCTACGATTGCTGGATTTAATCCTAGAGTCCAATCCCTAAATCTGCCCTCTGCGGGACATCCATAAAATTTCAGGAGGGGGTGGTTGTCCCGGGGATTTCGACAGCAGGCTCGTACCTGCCTGTTCCCAAGCCTTTAATTTAGCCACATCTCCCTGGGGAGAGGGGGCTGGCTCTGGCCAATGTGACAGAAATGTTCTTCTCCCTTTCCCTTGACTGGTGGGCGAGGGCACGTTCTGTTTGACTGCTCACTGTGCCTCATTCTCCTCTCTCCCACCACTGATCCCTGATGCTCTCTCCCTTCTTTCCTATAGCTGCTGACCGATTCTCTTTCTTCTCACCTTCCCACAGCTGATCTCTCATCTTCCCCGCCCCACACCCGGCCTGGAACTCCCTCCCCACAGGGACTCTGACAGACCCCAGCTCTCCCCATATTCAATGCCCTTCTGAGATCACATTCCCTCCTCCTTCCCCCGAGTAATCTCCAATCACCCCACCAACTGAGAGATTTCAGCCCTTTTGCACCACCTAGACACTCGAGTGCGCGTAGCCTTCCCCTAGCACTTTCGCAGTTCCTATTACTAAACACGAATTGCTTTTTCTTCTCCCTCTTCTCTGTAGTTTATTAAACGTTCTTCCCTGCTTTATCCTATAAACTCCTTGAGGCCAGGAGTCAGGTCTTTGTACTCTCCCAAGTGCTTAGTAGAATGCTTAGCATATAGTACACACTCAATAAATACCATTGATTTATTATTTGCACTCAGATGATTTGCTTAAACATCACACACAGGCACCCTTGTTCTCCCTTTGTTTGTAAGCCCGTGATCTGTGTGTGGATATTGTAGGTTAATGTAATAATACCAGCATTCAGCATCCTGGCTTTGCCCACTTATCGTCCACAGGGATGGAGCTTCATTCAGTGGTTGAAAGTGACGAGTCTAATTTCCAACTTCTCTACCAAAGCTATTGCTGAGGTGCAATGGTTCGAAGCAGTTGGCAGTACATATTATTTTGGTTTTTATTGAGTCTTCTCCCTGGGCCAGGCACCGTGTTGGGTGCGAGCTAATCAGGTCAGATACAATCCCTGTGCCCCCAGGGCTCACGGTGTGAAGGGGGAGGGCGAGGGGGGAGGTTTGGTTGACAACATCACCCCTCCAAGGTCGTCTACCTGGCAAACATCACCAACACCTCAACGGGCAATGGTTTAACCCAGCGGGCATTGAGTTTCAGGCCATTCCACAGCTTGATACCCAAAATCAGGCAATTGTGGAGGTGGGTGTTGACAAGACACCCGAGAGTTATACCAGAACCCCAAGCACCCAGACTCTCTCACACCATGAAATCCAATCTCTGCTTTGGCCTCCCACCCCTCCCCCTTGCTGGCTTGCCTGAGGACCTCATGCTCAGGATAAAGCTGCCAAGAGACTGCTTCCTTGAGATAAGAAGAATAACATCTTTGTTTCAATGGTCAATAGGCTTGTTTGTGGTCCAAGAGGAGCAGAGGCTTGCGGGGCTCATCAGGTTTGAATGAAAATCTAAGCAATGATCCCTGGCCCGTTTTAATCTATCAATCAATCGTACTTATCGAGTATTTACGCTGGGCACTTAGTGCCTGGGAGGGTCCAGTAGATATGCTTTGTCTGAGGAACCCTAAAGACTTCCGAAACAGAAAAGGTTGAGGTAGAGATGGAAGGGAAGAAGGAAGGGTGTTCGACTCTTTAATGCCTTGCTTTTTCAGGCCTCTACTGAGCTCCATCTGCTGTGACTATCTAGCTCTTGGCTCAGACTTTCCTTCTCCACCTCAGGAGCCATTTAAACTTCTGAGCAAGTTTGGTTTTTTAATTGGCTTGTGTCCCCATCACAGTATCCCAGAGTGGAGAGACAGGAAACCTGCCTACATTGCTTCAGGAAACACTCCTCTAACCGGCTGCACTTTCCCAGGGTTCCTGGAGTTTGGCCTCCCGATCTAGGTGAAAGGCTACAGGCGTCAGGGTCAGGACGGTCCTATTTCCAGCAGAAGTGAAAAAACTTAATGAACACAGTGGGCAAACCACAGTCAGTCGCTTCCTTAAGCGAACTAAGTCGTATCATAGGATGTATTCCTGAGGGGGAAGAGGCGGGGAGAGTCTGAACACAGAATACGTCGCCCGGTCCTGACTGCTTCTAAATAGCTGTACAACTAAAGTGGCAGAATCATTCAATTCACCAATAGGAAATATTGCGGGTCCTCAGTGTAAGGCACTGAATTGAACACTTCGGAGTGAGTAGACACAATCGCTGCCCTCAAGGAGCTCACAATTTATTTGGTGCAAAGTGAATCGGAGTTGGTAGTATATTTGTTAAGTGCTTACTATGTGTCGAGCGCTACTCTAAATCCTTGGGTTGATGCAAGTTAATCAGGCCAGACACAGTCCCGACCCACATGGGGCTCACGGTCTAAGTAGGAGGAAGAACAGACATTGAATCCCTATTTTTCAGATGAGGGAACTGAGGCATAGAGATCCCTTGCCGAGCACCAAGTTCCTGGCCAAGACTCCTTGAACACTAGCCTAAGGGCTCCTTCAGGAGTCCGGGAGTAGCAACGATGCTCCAGGCATCCAGTGAGAGCAGACCCCAGGGTAATTGTGGGAGAGGAATCAGGGAAGCTCCAAGAGGCCTGGCAGACCAACTCCTGCTTTGTTGATCTCTCCCAGGGGAGTCTGGCAACCTCCACAGAAGTAAAGCGCACTAAATACCACCAATAATTCATCAAATCCAATTACTAGTCCATGCTTCTTATCTCCCAGTGGGAGGGATAGTAACCCAAAAAGTGAGAGTCATCTCTCCTGCATGGTTCACCTGCCTGGGGGCGTAGAGAGCTGGACAAATGTCTCCCTGTGGTTTTCAGCTAATTTTTCCATAACCACGCTGTAAGGGACAGTCTCCAAATGAATCTGAAAATATTCTTTCTCCTTCTGGGCTGTCTTTCACATAAAAGAGGCACTTATTAAGCATTTAATAATGATGGTATTTGTTAAACGCTTAATATGCATCGAGCACCGTTCCAAGCACTGGGGTAGATACAAGCTATTCGGGTTGGACACAGTCCCTATCCCACATGGGGCTCACAGTCTTAATCCCCATTTTACAGATGAGGTAACTGAGGCAAAGAGAAGTTAAGTGACTTGCCCACGATCACCCTGCAGCCGGCATTAGAACCAACGTCTTTCTGACTCTTTCTGACTGATTTACTTTGCACTATGCGCTGAGGTAGACACATCTAACTTCGATTTTGTCACTGGAAACCCCAACTGATGCTCCTTTCCTCCAAGTGTCCCCACTCATTGTTTGAGCACATGATTTCTCTGGGCAAACAGATTTGAATGGTGGTGGTACTTAAACTGTGAGCTCTATGTATGACAGGGACTGTGTCCAACCTGATGAATTTGTATTTACCCCAGTGCTTAGAAGAGTTGCTTGACATATAAGTGCTTAACAAATATTATAATAGTAATAATACAGAAGTGGGGTGTAGGGAGAGCCATCTGGGTTCCAAAACTCTTGCTTTCTTTCTGGCTCACAGAATGTGTTAGCCAGTTTCCGCTCAGGCTTTTTTCAAAGTCAGATGCCTCTGCTCAGAATTCAAAGTGAAGCGATCAGCTCTGCCGCCCAAGGTGTGAATTGCCTTAAAAAAATACAGTAGCTTGGTAAAGGTCAAATTTTCTATCACCTGGGTCTCTGCTTGGCTGAAGTTTAGTATGTGTGAGCAAGGTTTTGAAAAACAGCAGTGCTGTCTGTACTCATTCCTGTTCTACGAACCTAAGTATTTAATTTTTATGTAAGAATTGCCATGATAGAGAATATGGGTGTGGCAATCATCAACCTTCATCACCTCTCCTGCCCCACTGTCCCATTTAACAGATTTCCCACAAGTCTAACTCGACATTTAATGTATGTGCTAGCCCAGACTCCCATGAAGAAAATGCTCTTTCCTCACCTATTCTGGAAACATGTACCACAGTGGATCAGAATAATTTCATTTATTTCCACCGGACTGGTCTTTTCACCCCTTAAATCCCCCAGAATTAAGGTCTAATTTTCTCTGCCGGGAGGAGCAGTTTACCACTCATGAAAGGTCCTGATCTTGATGGCTGGGATCAACTGAGAATATGTTTATTTAAAAGCAATTTTAAATATTAAAAAAAGTAGAAATTAACACATACAGTACTGAAAGAGTGTCACATTAAATACATACGTAAAATGACAAGTGTACTGATGTCAAAGCATATAGCATTCAAATGAGAAGTCAAAATTTAACTAGTGGCACTACTAGATCAGGTTCCTATACAACATGAACTACGCAATAAAAAAATAAATAGCAATTGCTGTTCAACAGTAAAATAAAGACACACGCTATTTGCAGACCACACTTCCCCTCCAGGGGAAAAAAACAAAAACAAATATGCTATTTTTTTCATAAGGTTCTATACCTTCAAAATACTATGTCATGTACAAAACTGCAGATAGTGGGCTGAGTTTAAGTCCAATGTCTGATTTAAACTCATCCAGAGATCACAAAATGAATTCCTAGTTTTCTTATGTCCCACAGAAAGCTGGAATAAATGAAACTCAAATTCTTGGTGGCTAATTTCACCCAAAAATGCATCCTCGTAGGCTACTCCGGAAGGGTTCGAAAGAACTGATGTTTTGCTCCATTTGATTTTATAAGGTTTGCTTTTTATCACTTTACTTCGAAAACCCTTAAAAAGTATCCCAGGCCACAAAAATGAATAGTAGTCCATTTTTAAAGCAACTTTAAACATTGGATTAATGGATAAAATGGATGAGAGATAAATTCAGGTGAACTTCCTATCTTCAAAAAATCAAAATATCTGAAACACCGAAATTGATAATGCCGCAGATTAGAAGACAGCAGGCTTTATAATTCATGGTGTAACCTTTGTTGTTTTGGAATTAACTACTGTCCCGACATAGATGAAACAATCATTTACCTACTGTTCTGACTCTGATGAAACAATCATTCAAAAACCACTTTTGAGTACTGGATACTCTGTTCTGCAGATTTTTTTTCATGCAAGGTTAGATTGATACTGAAACTCTCATACTAATCATTTATATAGAATTAAATTAATATTCACCAACTACAGCAGAATAACTGGGCTAGGAATCTCCTGAAGGTTTTGTTTTGGATGTGGGCTTTTATGAAATTAAAAAAAAATACTTGCTGCCAAGCCTGTCTGCTTAAAAATATTAGTTAAGATATTCTGTTGCCAAAAGAACAGCCTACGCAAATTGCAATGCCAAAACCCCATATGAAATTCAGAATCAGTGACACAGGATTGTACAGCAAAACTATTTTGTTCCGTTCCAGATTAAGATGGATACAAGCAAAACAAAAATAAATAGTTATGTCCTTAATGATGCAATGAACGGTCCTGGGAGGGGAAAAAAAAACTGAGCAAGCAAATTGGCTGCAGAGAATGTGTTTATTCATAGTGCAATTCAGAGCAGCGTTCAAAGACTAGATTATGAATTGTCAAAGGAATTTGTGTGCTGGCTAGTGTTTGGAATGGGGAAACGTATCTACAATTCTAGTTTATTATAGCTTTAACAAAAATATTGCCCTTCACATCTGCATTCTCTAACTGATGAGTTGCAAAAATACTTGGTCTTTACATTTTGATCTTGCTGAAGAATGCTTTCAATGGTTTAAATTTTTTCAAGAACAAAATCAGGGAAATAATTTAAAAAAATGAACTCATTACACACTTCAACAACATTTGGGGAGAGGTACTGAAAACAGTTATTCTCAAAGGAAGCCAACTGAAATTAAGCAAATACACTGCAATCTCTTTACTTAGCTTTAATAGTCATCACCCTTTAAAGGAGTTAGGTTGTTCAATTGGAGTGATATGTCTATGCTACCCCTTTGTAAAAGGTGGGTTTCAGTAAGCTTCTAAACACATGCATAAGGAAAACAGGCTAATATTTTTTTGTGCAGTCCTGGTCACTGAAAAAGGAAAGAGAGCAACCTGTGGGACACTTGTATTTTTCACAGGAAATTTTATGGATTTCTTAAAATAATCTTGCAAGTGGAAACAAGGTATTTTTCAAATCAAGGTACTAATACAAAGGTGATTACTTGCGAGGTGGCATGGCGAGCTCCTTAATTAGACTTGAACTATGTGCGTCACTGGGTCCCTAAAGTCAGCGATTATTTCTTGGAACCAACATTTAAGACTAAAGGGGAGCACATTTTGTTTGAAATAAATACCGAAGAGGGTCTCAGAGCTGTAAACTGGGTACACCGGGAACTGCAGACTGGTTTGTCATGAAGCTAAATGGTTCACCTGAAAAACAATCCTACTCTCAGCTAATGTGGTCCTTTAATAATGTAATGGAGAATACTGCATTTCTAGGAACAGAGAGTTCATCTGTACACTTAGACTGCTAATCGAGACCACCTCTACTGGGAAAGCTGAAGTTCATACACAACTTGTAACAGCGGAGACGCAGATGTAAGTGCTGGGTGCCGAGGACGGCTGTAATTAGCCCTATGAGGCAAGTCAGCTTCCAAGGTGACCATAATACTGGCAAAGGCAGAGTAACACGGTATATTTACAATACATACGATCATTCACCTCATGAGGCGGATCTTAAATGAATTCTTATTCTGTAACAGCAGCTATATACACATTGTGCACAGGAGTACAAGGAGGCAGCAGCCGTTTGCTTTTGCTAAAAAGCCCGTCTTGCATGAAGGATGTGCAATGCTCAAGTTTTTGTGGTCGGCTAGTCGGACAGGATGTGTACGAAGGACACAGGGAAGACTCCTTGTCTCTCCGGATGCCCTTCAATGTGGCCAATCTGGAGGGAGCAAACAAAACCATCAGATTTTGAATGGTGATGATCAGATAATAATAATAATAATAAAAAAACCATAGTACTTGTTATGGGGCACATACAATACGATCAGATCAGACGCAGACCCGATCTAACATGGGATTTACGGTCTAAGCATGGGGGGAAGAACAGTACTTAATCTCTATTGTACAGATGAGGAAACTGAAGCACAGAGAAGTTGTGACTTGTCGAAGTCACAGAGCAGGCAAGTGGAGGAACACACATTAGAATGATTCCCAGGCCTGGGCTCTTCCCTCTAGGTCACGCTGCTTTTCAAAGATCTCCCTTGCTGGTATAAGGTATTGCTAAGGGAATTTGTCTTCAGAGGGCTCAGACAGTTCTGGCAAGTTTCACCCATCGCAAGGTTTGCCGCTAACTTGTGGGAGGCTAACAAGGATGCTAGTGGCCTTCCAGGATTCTTCCCAATTGAATTAAAGACGAGGCACAGGCCTCGTGCTTTATAAAGCCAAGGAACGGAGGATGAAGCGCTCCGTGGATGAACTTAAAATGGGAAATACTTTTGAACTATTGTAACGACGATGTCGTGACGAGAACGATGGATGTGCCTTGGTCCTGAGACTTCAATTGGTCATGTAGTTTCCTGTTCCTGAATTATCATGCTAATGGTTTGCAAAGTGCTATTCCGGTAGGTGTGAGCGGAGCTGGGCAAACCACAGACATTAGAATGCTTAGACAGGGCTACTGGAGGGAGAGTAGTGCCGTGTAAACGACTGGCATTAGACTCAATTCTCCCAGATTGTAGGCTTTTATGGGCAGGGATCATATCTACTAGCTCCACTGAAGCCTCCTAAGCACTTACTACAGTGCTTTGTACTGAGTTAATCCTCAATAAATACTATGGATTGAGCAATTGATTCCTACGTGGAGGGTCCCAGGCTGAAGCCTTATGACTAAACTGGAGCTCGTCTGTCATTTATGATAGGAAATACCAACACTCTCGCGGTGGGCACAGTTCTAGGTCCTGGAGAGTGGGAGTGAAATCAATGAATCAACAGATCAATGGCATTTATTGCGTGCTTACTATGTGCAAAGCACTGTACTAAGCACTTAGGAGAGTACAATACATCAGAATCAGCAGAGATGTTCCCTGTTCCCTGACCGTGAGCTTCAGGTCTAGAGGAAGTAGTCAGGGAGAGAGTGGGAGGACCAATCCATCACGACCTTGGCAAGGAGGGAGTGAAAGCAAGAACGCCCAACCCATAACCTTCAACACGTGAATAGCAGTACATACCCACCACTCTTGGTCCTCTTCTCCAGTGACCACAATGACTTCACCCTCAGAGAACGTAAGCTCATCATCATTATCCGCTTGGCAATCATAAATGGTCTTCACTCTCCGAACTTTGTTTTTCCCCTTTCAAAAATAAAAAACAAGGATTAGCTGGAGGAGAAGGCAGAAGGAACGGAACCCAGAACTTAGGCAAAGGTGCTCAAATCCTCGTAGGAATTATACCCGTTAGGGTTGGGACTATCACATGACATCACTGATGTTATTAAACATCCAGAAGCGATTAGTAAAGATGGCTTACAATAGTCATTAAGTGCTTATTACGTGTCAAGCTCTGTGCTAAGAACTGGGGTAGATACAAGATCATCAGGTCGGACACAGTTATTTTCCCATGTGGCATTCACAATCTAAGAGGTAGGGAGCAGTTATTTTGTCCTCATTTATAATTGAGGCAACTAAGGCTCAGAGATGCTGAATGATTTGCCAAAGGCCACAAGACAGGTCAGTGGCTGAGCTGGGACTAGAACCCGAGTCCCCTGACTTCTGGGCCCACGTGCTTTCCACTAAGACACATGGCACCGCCCCCTTCCTCCTCCATCCCCCCCGCCGCAACACAGGCACCCTCATTATACAATCAACAATCTGTTTTACTCAGGTAACCCAGGCACTTTGCTTTGTGGTTTAACCACGGAAAGGACATTGTGATTTGAAAGGAGACCCGCAGGCGGGCTGAAACACCCACGGTACCCACCGTATTCATCTTCCGGGGCAGCGGCACGGGCGTCTCCAGCTGGGTGGGCGTCAGGTCGTTGGATTCCTCCGAAGGCTGCTTTTGGAGGGCGTCTCTCGATTGAGCGTTTGGAGGAAGATCGACAGGGTGCGGCCTCTGATTCACCTCCCCGGACTGTGCCTTGGGTGATATTTCTCCCCCTTGCGATTTAGCCAGCGCATCTCCTAGCTGAGGCTTGGGGGGGAGATCCTTCATTTGAGGCTTGGGGGGCAAGTCTGAGAGCTGTGGTTTGGGGGGAAGATCACCGAGCTGAGGCTTGGGGGGCAGCTCCCCAGGCTTCGGGGGCAGGTCGCTGAGCTGAGGCTTGAGGGCCAGGTCTGCAGGCTGAGGCTTTGGGGGCAGGTCCCCGAGTGGGGGTCTCTGTGGCAGATCCAGTGACTGGGGAGATTTCTGAAAGAGGTCTGAAGGGGTGCTGGATTTGTCAATGGAAAGATGATGACTGGCGTCGATTTTTCTTAGTGCCACTGGTGGAAGCAAAGACAAACAGTGTGCCCCCTTTAATACGGCAAGACTCAGCCCACCCCACCTTCTGCCCATCTCATCCATTCGCTTAAGAAACCCCTGTCCCCACGCACAAGATACTTATCCGAAACAGGCAACTCAAACTGAGGCATCTGAGTTAGACACAGAATCTCCAAACTGGGTCAAACTGACGGCAGCCCAATACACAGCCTGGAATTAGCAGGCATTCCATATGTCCCTCTGAATAACCTTGTAGACCTTTAGGCTAAAAACATGTCAGTCTTCAGCTATTGAAGACTTTGCAGAGTTAGCTTAAATGTGTAGACTTCAGAGGACTACTGAAAATAACAGCGAGGTGAGGGCCCAGGCACATTTCTTTCCAAATTCTGCCCTCTCCCTTTCCATTCTGGCTGTTTTGTTATTAGGACAGGGAGTAACTCGATTCACAGTGCTATGTTTCCCTGCACTTTTTAGGTGTCTCTGCAAGCAGCCTGAGGATGAGAAAGAAGGATCAGGTTCCCCGATAAAGTCTTATCAGCTTGATTCCGTTAAGCAGGCAGTCCCACGGTGCTGGCCATCTGCTTTGAGGCCCAGGACACACTCAAGGTTGTCAGGCAGTGGATTTTTAGCCAGGGGTCAAACTCCTCTCCCAACGGAATCGTCACCGATGATACACTCGCATAAGCACTCAGCTCTGCCAGAGTGTGGGCTTTCTAGCCTTATCCTCTAAGACTGTAAGCTCATTATGGGCAGGGAATATATCCATTAATTCTGTTGTTCTGTACTCTCTGAGAGTACAGTGCTCTGCACATAGAAAGTGATCAATTAATATCATAGATTGGTTGCTTGATCCTAGCTAGTATGTGCTTAGGGAATCAGGAAACATTTGTCCAATAAAGCGACCCTGACTGGACTCAGCACTCAGGGGTATTGGATGAAACAGCTGCATACATGTGGCATCCACCATGGTGTGATTTTTTTTTTTTGGTATTTGTTAAGCTCTTACTATGTGTCAAGCACTGTTCTAAGTGCTGGGGTAGATACAAGCTAATCGGGTTGGATGCAGTCCCTGTCCCACATGGGGCTCACAGTTTTAATCCCCATTTTACAGATGAGGTCACTGAGGCACAGAGAAGTAAAGTGACTTGCCCAAGGACACACAGAATACAAGTGGATGTGAGAAGACCCAGTCTCCGGGGCTGGAATAGTGTTCCTTTCATGTCTGCCAAGACAGACCTCCACCCTGCAGTGCTATTTTCCCCTTCAATCCCTCTTTCCCAGCTCTCTGATCCTACAAAGGTCTGGTAGGTCCCCTATATTCCTTTCACTTATTCTTGTCAAAGATCCTGGAAGGAGACTGAGTTTGAATACAGTTCAAAATCGCTTCCTCTCAGTGGCCCAAAGATAAGGGATTTCACTTTTAAAATTTTAGACTTCACTTTGTAAAGCGAGGGGATAAGGAGTGAAAAGACACTGAGTCAGACCAGTGTTTTACTTGGAATCAATGAGCACTTCCACTAGACTCTTAATAATAATAATAATAATAATGTTGGTATTTATTAAGCACTTACTATGTGCGGAGCACTGTTCGAAGCGCTGGGATAGATACAGGGTAACCAGGTTGTCGCACGTGAGGCTCACAGTCTTAATCCTCATTTTACAGATGAGGTAACTGAGGCACAGAGAAGTTAAGTGACTTGCCCACAGTCACACAGCTGACATGTGGGCAGGGATTGTGTCTACTAACTCTCTTGTGCCATACTCTCCCGAGTGCTCATTACAGTTTTCTAGACACAATAAATGTTCAATAAATTCCATTATTGATTTATTAATTAATGAGCGGACCTGGGTGAGTGGAGAACAGGCCACAGAATATATGTACAGAATGTGTTTCTTGCCTGTTCTCACCCCCAGGAGGGCAGGGCAGGTGAGGGAAAGGTGAGGGGAGGTGAGGTGAGGGCAGGTGAGGCAGGTGAGGGTGGGTGGATGGCTTAGGTACCGACTGGAGGCAGGGAGATGAATTTAATGACCTCTTAAGACCCTTGTTGGACCTGTTAAGTCTTATTTGGGGGAATTTCTTGCATCCAGGTTTTTACTTAAGGGACTTAATATTTCTGACAATTCTGGTCTAGCCTTCAGCCTCCCATAAACTGGTATTTCCAGTCTTCTCAGTTTCTCCTCCTGTTCCCTTGCCTTCCTGAAATGAGTCTTTGCCAAACTGTCATTTCTGAAGCTCTACAATAGCTCTCTTGATTGACTCTGGGTCACGTTCACTGCAGTATGCAAAGAAAAGAACTTGAAGAGAACTCTTACCTTTCTGAGGTAGTTTAGGAAGAACTCTTGGACCCAGGGCAGTCTTTGCAGAACCGGTGCTGATTAACAAATAAGTAAGTTTAGCATTTAAAATTGCTTCACATTAATCCCTTCAGATTCCACTAGGAACTCAAGGCCCTCTCTATGCATTATCTGATTAAACCTCACGGAATCCCTCCGGGGATTAGGGGAATAGTCAACACTCAATTTTCTGTAATTGGGACGGGTAGGGAGACCATAGATAAATGAAATTCAAAGATAATTCCAAAATTTTCCATTTTAGTGGATAGCTTCAACCTTCTATCCCCAACAAACCTTTCCACAGAACTAGTAAAAAGCAGTAAAATGGATTGACTTGAAATTCCATGTCTTTATCTGCCATTACTCACCATTTGGTAGTTATTAGAGGAAAGTATTTGGAGAAAGGTTAGCAGAAGAACAACAGAAGGAAACAGCGTGGCCTAGTGGAAAGGGCACAGGCCTGGGAGTCAGAGGATCTGGCATCTAATCCCAGCTGTCAGTTGCCTGCTCTGTGACCTCGGCCCAATCACTTAACTACTCTGTGCCTCAGTTTCCTCATCTGTAAAATGGGAATTCAATGCCCACTCCCCCTCCTAGTTAGTCTGTGAGCCCCTTGTGAGACTAGAACTGTGTCCAATCTGATGAACTTGAATCTCTACCCTAACATTTAGAACGGTGCTTCATATAAAGGAAGTGCTTAACGAATACCACAATAAATAAAATAAAAAAGGATTCTTAATAATCCTTGGACTATGATCTGGAGTTGGCAGGTTCAACCCAATTTGAAAGATGAGGAAACTGAGGCACAGAGTTTAAATAAAGGTAAGTGGCGAGGTGAGGGCTTGCCCCTGACGATGACTATACTTTCACTCTTACGCAGTATTCACCATATTAAACAGGTCCAACTTAGATTTGTGAAGTTAGAATAGCCAGATATTGAGAACAGTGCCTAAAGGCAATGACCCTTAAAAATGTCTGGGGAAGGTGGGAGGTGACCTAATCAGTTTAGTCTAGTTGTATATAATTTTATGCCTGTCTTCCTGATTAGAGTGCAAGCTCCTTATGGGCAGATAATGTGACTTTCTTTGTGTTGTACTTTCCCAAGTGCTTTGTACAGGTCATTGCCCCAACTGAACACCCTATAAATACCTTTAACAACTATTACTACCGCAGACTGCTTGGTTCTTGGCCAGTGAATGGGATGGGATCAGCTGGGAGTGGATCAGGGGGACATATTTTCCCAACCCTGCTGCCCCATTGACCTTCATTGTCCCAAAATTGAGGGTGATTTTTAAAAGAGCAATCCAGGGGCCACTGGTTCCTTCATGGTTGAGATTGGCTCTTTCAATGCAACTGTTACCCATGTGTACTGCTGTGATCCAACGGATCACTGCTAATTGACAGTTTCTTCCACACTGTGCATGAAAAAATACCTCTCTTTGTGGCGTCATTACAGCCATTATTAGCCATTCCATTAGAGAAGCATGGCCTAGTGGATAGGGTACAAACCTGGTAGTCGGAAGGACTTGGGTTCTAATCCCGTCTCTACCACTTGTCTGCTGTGTGACCTTGTGAAAGCCACTGCACTTCTCTGTGCCTCAGTTACCTCACTTGCAAAATGGGGATTAAGACTGGGAACACTTTGTGGGACAAGGACCCTGTCCAACCTGATTAGCTTGTATCTACTCCAGTGCTTATTACAGTGCTTGGCACAGAGTAAGTGCCAAATAAATACCACGATTACTGTTATCATTATTCCTGGCTAGAACCTAGGAATACTCTTACACCACACCAAAGAAACTGAGATAGAACCAGGGAAAATGACTCATGATCTGGTGAGTTCAAGCACTGACTACCCTTCAAACCTAGGTTTATCATTCTCCTGTTCTCCTGTATGAAATTTAAATCCAAATGGGCCAGAATGATTTGGACGTCTATGGAGATCTGCGTGCAGAATTGAAAAAATACATGTAGCCTTGTTTGGCAAATACAAATCTATTAGCAAGGCAGCAGTTTCAGAGAAAAATGCTGCTTTAGGCAGAAAAATTGGAATGTCTTCCTGACATAGATTATTACATTCACTTGCAAAACCCACTGGTGTTAATGAGATAATAATAATAATAATGTTGGTATTTGTTAAGCGCTTACTATGTGCCGAGCACTGTTCTAAGCGCCGGGATAGACATAGGGGAATCAGGTTGTCCCACGTGGGGCTCACAGTCTTAATCCCCATTTTACAGATGAGGGAACTGAGGCACAGAGAAGTTAAGTGACTTGCCCACAGTCACACAGCCGACAAGTGGCAGAGCTGGGATTCGAACTCATGAGCCCTGACTCCAAAGCCCGTGCTCTTTCCACTGAGCCACGCTGCTTCTCTGAGATGCAATCTACAGTACCAAAGCTCACTGATTTTTTGATCTGCTTGAGACTGTACAAGTTAAATATCCTGATTAACATTACCACTGCTTCAAGTAAATCCCATTGGCCATGACACTTAACACAAACCTAGAATAGGCTACCAAGGGAGGTTGACAAATGTTACTTCCAGTCGAAAGACACCTATTTATCTGGGATGATTTATGTGGATGATTTATGTTCTATTTTGTCTGGAGACAGGAGAATGGACTAGTTGACCTGTGGTGGTTGTTTCTAGGCTTGTGGTTCTCTGAAATCATTTGTCATCTTCTACTTGTCTTTCTGGTTGAATGATTACCAAGGCCTTTTGGGTCTTGGTAATATAAGAAAATAATTGGATCAGTTGTGAAACAAGAAGCAGATTCAGCTGGGGACATGATATGAAGTATTATAATAATAATAATATTTAAGGGCTTACTATATGTAAAGCACTTTTCAAAGCACTGGAGTAGATACAAGTTAATCAGGTCAGACACAGTCCCGGTCCCATATGGGGCTCCTAACCTAAGTAGGAGGGAGACAGGATTTACTAAGACAAAAAAACAAGGGAGATGGGAGTCAGCAAAGCCCAAAACTACTCACTTATGCCAATTCACCTTTTCTGTTTTTAATATGAAACCAAAACCATTCCCACTTGGACCAACCAACTAAAGGGTTATTTTTTTTCCTTTTGTTTTTAATGGTATTTGTTAAGTGCTTTCTTTGAGCCAGGCATTGTATTAAGCACGGGGTGGATACAAGCTAATCAAGTTGGACATAGCCATGTCCCTTGTGGGGTTCACAGCCTTAGTCCCCATTTTACAGATAAGGTAACTGAGACACAGAGAAGTTAAGTGACTTGCCCCAAGTCACACAGCTGACACGTGGCGGAGGAAGGATTAGAACCCAGGTCCTCTGACTCCCAGCCCATGCTCTTTCCACTAGGCCATCCTGTATCACGTGAAGGTTGAAAACATTCTTAGCTAGTTGCCTATGTTATTCAATGATGCCAAACTTGGTCCATTATTCAGCTCGTGCTAAGGGGACTGATACTCCAGGGTGACTTAAAAGTCTTTAAAGGGATTTATTTCTTAAATACACTATTATTACCCCACCTGACTGAACACTACAGACAATCCTGAAGTTATAATAATAATAATAAAGTTGGTATTTGTTAAGCGCTTACTATGTGCAGAGCACTGTTCTAAGCGCTGGGGTAGACATAAGGGAATCAGGTTGTCCCATGTGGGGCTCACAGTCTTAATCCCCATTTTACAGATGAGGTAACTGAGGCACAGAGAAGTGACTTGCCCACAGTCACACAGCTGACAAGTGGTAGGGCAGGGATTCGAACCCATGACCTCCGACTCCAAAGCCTGTGCTCTTTCCACTGAGCCACGCTGCTTATGAGCACTGAGTACAGTATTCTGCACACAGTGCTCAGTAAATACCATTGATGAGATGAGGTGGTAGCAGGGATGGGGAAAGTGACAAGGACGGTTAGAAACCCCTTCCAGATACTTCTGTGGTATCTGTTAAGCACTTACTATGTGCCAGACACTATCCTAAGTGTTGTGGTAGATACAACATAAATGCACAGGTCACTGTTCTTGTCCCACAGGGGGCCCATTTCTAAGAGGGAGGGAGAATGGCTACCTCATCCCCATATTACAGATGAGGAAATTGAGGCACAGAGAAATTAAGTGATTTGCCCAAGTTCACTCAGTAGGCAAGAGGTGAAGCTGGATTAGATCCCAGCCTCCAGTCCCCCAGACCCAGGTTCTTTTCACTAGGCCATGCTTTGTCTGCTCATTTCCCAGGGCAGCACAGAGGCAGGATTTGAAGAATGAGCTCCCAAAACATTGTCCTGCTTGTAACACTAATGTTGGGTTTTCTCCTTGGAGGTTTGGTATCCGAAGGGATTTTCTGCAGGACAATTCTCCAAAATGTGAGCTTGGCCCGGGCCAATGTAGCCTTTATCTGAATCTGGTTTGAGATGATCTATGTCAGAATTTACAGTAAAGGTTCAGATTTGCTATTCTCATTCATCGAATGCTTCGGTAAAACTAGGGGGTGGTTCCTCCTGATTTCCCAGATTAAACAGGGTGGTGGTAAAGGAGAATGTCACCGCTTGACTCATAGAGTTAAAAAAAAAAAATCTCCTTTTAACCAACCCCCCCTGTAAAAAAAGCAAACCAAAAAAAAAAAACCCTGAAGGGGGAAGGTCAAATTTCTATTAAGACTACAAAGAAGGAAGAGCAAAAAGGAACAAAACACCCGAAACCCATAAACTGATGCTTCTGAATCAACTATAAACTCTTCCCTGTCTATTGTGCAAGATTCCATATTGAGAAGCAGGCTGGGTGTGCTTTAACAGAGCAGCTGCCAGGATCACTTCCCAACCTGACACTACTAATCCTCAATTTCTAGGTGAATGTCTGATGTTTAAGATATTCAAAATTTTTCAATTTTCTCCTGCAGCCTTGCCTCTGAAATAACATTAAGCAAACATGGAAAAGTGTTATTTTGAATAGAGACTGTGAGGACAATATTCAAGTAAGCACACTATGGCTAAAGGAACATCACTTCAAAGGGCTTTAGAAAATCCTGAAATGTCAGCGCTTCAAAAAGAAGAGAACCCAAATACGATGAGTGTTTTCTTAAAGCGGTAGCACCCAGCCACTTCCAGTTACTACAGGGATGCTGGGTTGTATAGCCTTCCCAAGGAGATACTCTGGGCCATTTCAGTAGGCTAGCTTGATATTTTGATTCATTCTGACCCCTGAAGTGTGGTTTTACAAAATACATCCTCTGGACTTGGGGAAAATGCAGTGAAAACCACCAACATCCGTGACTGAGAATGGACACAGTTAGCCTCTCTCTGGGTTTATATTTAGAATATGGGGATTTCTAGCATAACCACATGGTAACTATACACTCAGGAGTTTAACCTAATGTGATGCTGACAGTTGTGAGCTTAAGCGTTTACTCCTGTGGACGTGACACTGGTTCCCTCGCCAGGCCATTTTTAAGTGGAGGTGTGCCCAGGAGTAAGCGGGTAGAGTGTGTGCTGACATGATTGGAGTTGCATTTCCATTTATTTGGCGCACGCACACTTCCTTCCCACCCTACAGTAGTATTTAGTTTGTGCCCGGGGTCCTCAGTATGGGAAGGGTGCTGATAGTCATGGAAGCGTAGGTTCCCAGGGATGTGCATGTACCTCCCATCTCACCACACATGTTCATTCCCCCTCTATTTCTTCCTATTTGATAGGGAGGGGATGCCCTTTAACAGTGAGGACAGAGTGAGATGGTTGGAAATCTGGTTTCACTAAGATGAGGGTGGAACTGGAAAAAAGGAGTGGGGAAACAAGGTGCGAGACAAGAGAAAAGTGGGGGAATAAAAGGGAACTAAATGGGGGGCTGAGGGCAGACAGCGTGGAGAGGAGGGAAGCATTTATTGCCTCCTCTGGCACAACCCAAGAGGACTCCCAGATCTGTGGGGGCCAGTACACCTGGGCCAGCGTTTTGTACACTTCACCTCCCTCAGCGTGTGCTTGGTAAATACCACAAGGACCATGGCGCCGACACGACTGCCTGAGCGGAGGTGCGTGAACTGGTCCAACGGGGTCGTGTCTCCACTAGACCAGCTGCAGGTGGTACTGTTATCCAAATTCTTCTGTCCCACTCAAATTGGGACAGGGCAAGGGTGTTGCACACTATGCTTGACATTACTCCTAGGGTCGGTTTTGGATTCCAGCATCTATGCGATGTCCGTTAAATACCCAGCCGCGTGAATGGTGAGTCAAGAGGGGCGACAAGACCAACTCACCTTGACTGCTGAGACATTCCTTCAAACTTGTTTGTGGTTTTACTGGAAGATGATGGTCCCATATCATTACCTAAGGAACCAAGAGAATCTAGTAAATTCCACCTTGTAAAGGGGATGGAGAATGCAAAGAGACATGTAGTTAGAGAACAAAATGAGATAAGTGGTTGGTAGGAAAGTGCTTTTTGGAAAAATAAAAGTATTCAGTTATAAATATTATTATTAAGAATCCGACTTCCCTACTAATTCTGTCATCACAAAAAGTGAACCATGTCCACTAGAATGTAAGTCCTACGCTAGACTGTAAGCTCCTGTTGTTTTTTATTTTTAATGGTATTTGTTAAAATCTTAGATGCCAGGCACTGTACTAACTGTGGGAGTAGATACAAGGTATAATGAGGTTGGACACAGACCATGTCCCACACGGGGCTCACTGCCTTAATCTCCATTTTGCCATTGAGAAGGCTGAGGCACAGATAAGTTAGGTGACTTTTCCAAGGTCACATAGCAGACAAGTAGAAGGACCAAGATCAGAACCCAGGTCCTCTGACTCCCAGACCCGTGCTCTTTCCACTAGGCCACGTGGCTTCCTCCTTGTAGGCAAGAATCAGGTCTACCAGTTCTATTGTACTGGAATCTCCCAAGTGTTCAGTACAGTGCTCTGCACACAGTAAGTGCTCAATAAATACCATTGATTGGCTGACTAGCACCCAGAGGGGTCATTCATCAGCACCGTCCTAGAGAGCAAACAGACTTAACCAGCTCTCCTGCCCCAGCCCCATAAACACTCACCCCAAGGAATGGCGCTTTTACTCTGGGGGCCATGAGGTAGTGGACTTGGTGGGTCGGACAGGGTTCGTTTGTGGCCAGGTGGTGGGGGAGGAGGTCTCTTCTTGGAGAGGGTCGAACTCCCAGTAGGAGTCTGGGAGCCGAGTGGAAGGGTCGAAGGTGGGCCGGTGGGGCCTGGAAAGGAAAGGAAACAACATAACCCAACCTCAAAGGTGGGACACGCATGGACTTGTAGGTCAGACTTCAACATGAGGGAGAGAAGGCAGAAGGAAGGACCAAGACAAAGCTTTGCCAGTCTGCACCATTTCAACACCCAATTTATCACATTAGGGGAGGGGGGAAAAAAACAACCCACCAGCATCTGGTGAGTTCGCTTCTGAAATAGGAGAGTTAAATTTTGGTGGAGGATAGAAGACCAAAGAATCAATGGAGAGTGTTAATTAGTTTCGGTCATCATTCAGATGTGACAGAAAGACAAATTTAAGGCACCAATCACTGACAGCATGACAGACAAGGGCCAAGGCTAGCTCAGGCTATTAGCAAGACACCCTGAAATAGAGCTGGTTATGAGAGATGCACTCTTAGACACTAGAGCCCTCACCTGTAGTAATGGTATTTATTGAGCGTCTTTTGAAAGTGATGCACTGTACTAGTGCTTAGTATAAAATGGGACTGCATTTCTTACTTCAAATTTATCATAAGATTCTCTTGGGTATTTTAAGAAGTGGCCTTTTCTACAGGCTTTTTTTTTTAGGAGCGAGGGGGATATTTCTTAAAATATGCATACATTTGGTTGTTCTACTCCTAGTTTGGCAGGCACTTATACTAAAATAGGCACTGTGTACAATTTTTCAAAGGATAAAAAAGAAAGACTTGGTTTAAAAAAAGAAAGAGGCCAATTTCTTCTAGAGGAAGGTTGCAATTTTGTTACGAGACTGATAGTCAGTGAAACCTCACTGCTAAATTCCATATGGCATTGACTCTGGCCTAATATTTTCAGCAATTAAGGAGGGTTGCTTTTTAAATATTATCTTAGTGACAGCGTATCCTAGTGGAAAGACCATAAGGTTGGGAGTCAGATTCTAGTCCTGGTTCTGCCACTGACCTGCTAGATAACTCTAGGCAAATCATTTAAACTTTCTGCATTTCAGTTTCCTCACCTGTAAAATGGGGCTAAGGTACTTTTTCTACCAACCTCTAAGTCTGTGAGCCCCGTGTGGGACCAGGGCTACATTTGCTCTATCTTGCCCTTAGCACAGTCCTTTGGCTAATGCTATTACCAGCATTATTATTATTTTTACAGCTTTCAAGCATTTGCAAAGAGCGATTGTTCCTAGCGAAAACCATCAAGTAGGCTTTATCTCACTCTACTGGATTAATCCAATAAGATATTGCCATCAAACGCCACACTTTTAGATTCTGATTTTAGGGACATTCTATAAGACTAGCTGTTGTTCTTGACTTCATAGAGGACACACAGTTCCTGATACTTACAAAGCAAATAGAGAAAAGAAAATCACACCACAAAATCAGTATAGCATAATATGTATGTGGTCATTTCAAAAGGCTAAAAGAGATTTTTACTTGTGAATTTAAAATAAAAAAGCTCAAGTAGCCTAGTCCTCTTTCTTGGTTTAATACAGGCTTCATGACACCAATGATAAGATTTTGTGTGTCAATATTTCATTACATTAGATATCATTCAATGACATTTTGATTCTAGGAATAAACAGAAATTCTTACTTACATTTGAATTTCTTTCTATTTTGAAGGGAAAAAAAAATGAATGAAAACTCAGTTTGGTTGAGTTTATTACTACTATTATTATTAATAAAATAATATAATTTACATCTCTTCCAAAAGGTCTTCCCTAAACCCTCAATTCCCCTATTCCCTCTAATTTCTGGGTTGCCCTTCCTCTTGAATGTGTACCTTTTATTCATCCCATCCTCAGCCCCACAGCACTTATGTATATATCTGTAATTTATTTTAATGTCTATCTCCCCTTCTAGATTGTAAATTCTTTATGGACAGGGAATGTGCCAATCAACTCTGTTACACTGTTCTCTCCCAAGTGCTTAGCACAGTACCATACTTAGTACAGTAAGCACTCAATAAATACCATTGAATGATTGAGAGATTGAAGACTTGTAGCGAAGCAGAATAAAACCTGCAATTAGATCTAATAATTCCGTGCCACTGAGGCCTTCCCTGTATTTTCCTGAGTACTACTTTGGGCTGGGAAACAATCTGCAGTCAGAGTAACAAGAATTGCTGTTATTTCTCATATCACCTTGAAAGCTATAGGAGGTAGAAAAGAGGAGCAATCTGTGTGTTTTGTACATTAGGCCGAAAGAAACGTTACTATCAAGATGCCATTCACCACTCCAGGTTCCCCAAGAGCAAATGTGAAGTCAGTGCGGGTTTTTCTAAATGTTTCACCCTACCACCACCAAGTGGCCTTGTGATCCAAGTGCACAAGTATTGCGAATTTTGATGAATTCTGAAACACTGTCTAGCAGCAAATTTACCAAAAGCTCAAGTTAATGAGAAACCATTTCCAGATTATTACAAACAGTCACGCTGCTCTCTCCTCCACAGAGGGGTGAGGCCTTTTAGGCTGTGAGCCCAGTGTGGGAGAAGGACTGCATCTGATCAGATCAAACCTATCCCAATGCTTCTTCAAATGCCATCGAGTCGTTTCCGACCCACAGTGACTCCATTGACACATCCTCTTTAAAATGACTCGTCTTCTGTCATAAAGTCTTTCTGGTATGTATTATACCATAGAGTTTTCTTGGTAAAGATATGGAAATGGTTTACCACTGCCTTCTTCCGCACAGTGCTTAGCACACAGTAAGCCAATTCACCTTGGCGTAAAAACACTGCATTCCCCTAGTCCTCCTTTGCTTCACATGCCATGTTCTGGCAGAAGTGCCTGGGCTTTGAGTCAAATATTTATCTTTGGGAAGCCACCAGGCCAAATCAACTAAGTGGTCAGCACTGTCTAATTCTCTTTAACGGAATAATAAAATAATAACACAGAAACGAAATTGAGAAATCCCCTTAACTGCTCATATTGGCTTACAACAATTTACATAATCAGTCAGAAACTAAATTCATTCATCCCTACTACCAGCCAGAAAAATAAACGCTTATGGTTAATTTAAAAGAGTTAAAAAGCCTGCGGTGACCAAGTTTGACAGAGTTTGGCTTTTAGGCAAATTAGTGCAGAATCTATGAGTTAGTTTGTATACCAGCCACCACATGCAAAGCTGCTGTCACCGTCTAGAAGAAACACTAAAGTATGTATGCATTTTTACCACAGAATGAGAGATACGGCAGCACCAATGGAAGAACAGGTACTGGAAGGAAAGTAATACACCATTGTTAATGACTGCCGACAGGAAAAGTATTTCAATTTTTCACAACTCTGAGAAGCATGTTTATTGATCATTCACAGCTTGTAGTCCCTCTCCTGCCTCAATGGATGAGTTCCTCCACCTAGTGATTTTGCACAATTCATCAGTCTCCCTTACAAAACTCAGAACATGCCACGTGAAATGTCATCACTCCGATTTAAAACAGTGGAATAAGCGCTCAACTGCATCTTCAAAAGCAAATCACTAAAACTGATGTTTTATAAAGATCATACACATATTCACCTTTTAACAATGAGCAAGCAGCATGGCCTAGTGGAAAGACTCAGGCCTGGGAGCCAGGGCACTTGGGGTGTAATCCTGGCTCTACCATGGACCAGTCATGAGAGTCTTCAGAGACTCTAGCCACTACCTGAAATTTAATTCACTCTTCCATGGAGTTTAAAAAGGAACTTTTGGGGCCTAGAATAAATTAAGCAGAAACAGGCTGAAGTGTTAGGGGCATGATAATTATGAACAATAGACCAGTTTGTGTTTAGGTACACTCCTCGACAGAGATGCACACAACTGTGGCTCCTGTCTTGCCCTCATGACTGGGACAAGGTCTATCTGTTATTCAATGAAAAGTATTTACTGAGTACCTTATGTAGCACAGTACTTATTTATTTTGATGCTATTGATGCCTGTCTACTTGTTTTGTTCTCTGTCTCTCCCCTTCTAGACTGTGAGCCCGTTGTTGGGTAGGGGCTGTCTCTATCTGTTGCTAAACTGTACTTTCCAAGCACTTAGTACAGTGCTCTGCACAGAGTAAGCACTCAATAAATACAACTGAATGAAGTACTTCTTACTATTAATAATAATAATAATGATTAACTTGTATATCTTCTACCACTTTGCACAGTGTTTTGCACATAATAATTGTGATATTTGGTAAGTGCTTACTATGCACCAAGCACCGTACTAAGCACTGGAGTAGATACAAGTCAATCAGGTTGGACACAGTCCCTATCCCACGTGGGACACACAGTCTAGACAGGAGAAGAACAGTTATTGAATCCCCATTTTACAGATGAGGAAACCGAGGCACAGAGAAATAAACTGACTTGCTCATGGTCACACAGCATAGGTAGTGGAGCTGGGATTAGAACCCAGGCCCTTTGACTCCCAGGTCGATGCTCTTTCCATTAGGGTATGCTGCTTCTAGATTGGGGGAGTATTTAAAACTAATTAGAATAGTTTAGAATAAAGGCCATCCTAAAATATTTTGAAAGTTACAGATTTTACATTAAAGCACAGTGTCTTGTAGGTTATCAACTGAAACTGATACAGCTTCTTCTGAAGTCCCCGGAGAGGTTACTGAAAAATCTTCCTGTTTCGGTCCTTTAAAAAAGTGACTATTAAAAATAATCTGAACTCTAGAAACATACTTCACAGTTTGTTTTCTACATTTCTTTCTTTAGGCATTTTTCTCAGCACAATAAAATTCAGGGATGGCTGATAGAGAAAAATACCAAGATGGGTGGAATTAGGCAGTTGTGGCTTTCACAATTATTCAAGTGTTGCAGAATATTAGTGTAGGCCAAAGAGCACAGTCAAAATTTCCTTGGCCCTTTTGCCTCTAGATCAGGTGACTCATACGAGTGCTTCTCTGGTTCCTCTTGAGTATGCTATGCAAAATACAAAGATAACATTATTTGCCAACAAGCCTGCCTGAACAGTTTATTCATCAGCATTTCAAAGGGAATTAAGGGAAACTGATACAAACAGGCAAAATTCTACGCCCATTCGCAGGAAAAAAAGAGCACACAGGAAGCCTGCCTGGGCTACTGAAACAGTCAATTCCTTCGTGACAAAAAACAGGAAACTGTAAAGCCATCAATATGTGAATAACGATGCCAGTATAAAATATTTTCAAAGTAAGGCATGAATCACATAATTGCTCTCTTTTGATGCCAGCCTGGTCCGCCTTCACATATTTAGGGAGATTCTTCTTCTTTTCCTGCCCATCGCTTTCAAAAAAAAATCCATTTAACTAGCATGAAAGCTAAGGCAATGGAATGCGGAACACTTACGCAATCTTGCTAACAGAGGAGGGGGACAATTGTGAAAACAGGCTCTTGGATAAAAATCTGTCTGCAAAATTTCTGCCGTCTTGATTCTTTAAATCCAGCTGAACTCTGCTCCTAAGGCTTGAAATTACAGAAAGGGGGCTGGGGGGGGGGGGGGGGCAGCAGTGGCTTGGGGTGATTTTTTTAAAGGAAATCAAAACATTTGTTTCTGCTGGCAATTAATTCTTTTAAGGAAGCGGCCCCATAATTATCCCAGTAGAAGATACAGGTTAAAAAGATTTTGGTCTCACCACATTTCCAAAAATGTGCATTAATCCTTTCTTTTCTGCATTAATTGAGAGGAGAAACAGAGTTCGGAGGAGACTGAAAAGGAGGAGGAAAAGGGCTACGAAACAGGGAGGTGGCTTGTGTGGCACTGGGGGAAGTGGTGGAAGGTGATTTCGGGATCAACTTGGATGTTGGGAGGGGCCTGGAGAGGAGGAATGCAGGTGGTCTTGGGCAGAGGATCTGGAGAGGGTCAAGTGTTGATGGACACAGTGGATGAATCATGGTGGAAAAGCAAGGCAACCCCACCAGCTCTGCTGCAGATGGTCCACCAAGCAGACATCCCACTTCCTGGCAATCAAGAGCAGAAGGAGAATCGATGTACACAAGGGTAAAGCTAACTCTGAAGCCGAGAAAACCTTCACCAAATGACCGCCCCTCACAAAACTGATCAGAACCAGAAAGTGAGGGACCGAAGAACCACAACAGCTCAGAGGCTACATTACCTTGAGCACAGGAATCAGAGTCAGTAGTGTTGGGCAAATCACAGAAACTTCTTTTTCAACTTTAAATGGTTAATTAGTAAAATGCCTCTTTGTAAAATAATCTCCAAAAAACATTACATATCATCTACTTCTGTCCTCTGGATTCTTAATTTCCTTGAATTCCTGTGACTCAGAATGATGAATCAGTGCAGCACAATTGGGTTTAGATTGACGTTAATGAAGGTCAACTCCTTGAATTTTAATGAGACGGCTGAAACGCCACAAAAATCTTTTTAAACTTTATGTCTTTCCACAAATTTCTTTATAGAGCAGATATTCTATTTCACTGATTCCTTTCTATTTTTCTGTTTCTTCTTCCCTGAAGTCATTATCCTCTATAACCACGGCACCCCCAGCCATTTGCTGGGGAAATATTTGTTGTCACAGAGGGTGACAACTACCAGTGGAGAATGAGCTATAGAAACAGAATGTGCTAAAAGAGACTGTATTTTCATGTCAGTGCTTCTGTTTGTACAAAACGGATGTGACAAAATGTTCAGAAAGGTGAGAATTTTTGCCCACAAAGCATCAACTGTTCTCAAACAATATGGTCTAAAGCCCCAGTTATCAAGATCCTTGCCAATTTTCACAGGGATTTGGTAACCTGTGGATCAGTGGATAAGACACATCATCTTAAATGTGAAATGGCTCCTTGAAAGTGATTGCTTCCTAGGGATTATCAAAATTATGATCCACAGGATGTCTAGACAAGGAAGGGGTACCTAGAGAACTAGCATGGCCTAATGGAAAGACCACAGGCCTGGGAGTCAGAGGTCCTGGGTTCTAATCCTGGTTCCACTACTGGCTTACTGTAAGATCTTGGGCAAGTCACTAGACCTCAGTTATCTGTAAAATGGGGATTCAATACCAGTTCTCCCTTCTGTCTAGACTTTTAGTCTCATGTGGGACACTGATTATGTCCAACCTGATTATCTTTTTCTCCCCCAGTTCTCAGTAGAGTGATTGGCATGAAGTATTTGACAAATACCATAATTACTATTATTATTACTCGGTGTTATACCTAGGTGTTTGGGGATAGAAAGTCTAGTCTCACCCCCTTGCTATTTAGGCACTTATTCATCTGCATCTTTCTTTTCCTCTTCTTCTTTCTGTATGTCTCCCCAAGTAGACTGAAGCCCTTCTAATTAGTAGAGTACTATGCACACCATAGGAGCTCAATAAACACTACTTTTTGCTGAATGACTGTCTGAGCTCTTTGTGGACAGGGACTGTGTCTACCAACTCCGTTACACTGTATTCTTCCAAGCACTCAGTACAGCACTCTGCACACAGTAAGCAAGTAAGTAGAGAAGCAGCGTGGCTCAGTGGAAAGAGACCGGGCTTCGGAGTGAGAGGTCAAGGGTTCGAAACCAGCTCTGCCACTTGTCAGTTGTGTGACTGTGGACAAGTTACTTGACTTCTCTGTGTCTCAGTTACCTCATCTGTAAAATGGGGAGTAACTGTGAGCCTCACGTGGGAGAACCTGATGACCCTGTATCTTCCCCAGCGCTTAGAACAGTGCTCTGCACATAGTAAGCGCTTAACAAATACCAACATTATTATTATTATTAAGCACTCAAGAAATACGACTGACTGAATCTCGATAAAATACCTGAGGATTATCAAGGGGATGAGGAAAGACTCTCTTTTTAGAGCAGGAAATTCTCAGAATTTATCCTAAACTTTAAACTTAGCACTTAAGGCTAGAATATTTGCTCAGTTTTTTTAGGGGCAGTCCAAAGTTACCAAATCAATCACAACTGGGCTAGACTGGTATGGCCACAATTGAGAAGGAAGGAAGATTTATGTTTGGGTGCATGGCTGAGCTGCCTTCCAAGCTAATCATGATTATTACGTTCCTGATTTGACTGTGAACAAAGGTGAACAAATTACTCCCAGAAAAGAAAGGTCAGAGCCAGCAGCTGAGGCCAACCACATTTATGGGGTAGAGGGTACTGTGTAGGCTCTACCAGAGATAGATTTCTCCAAATGGTGCCTTAGTACCCAGAGAAACTTAAAATATCTTCCAGTGGGGAAGGGTTCTAGCCTCTGGAAGGGTTCAGTTTCGGAAATGGGTGTGCACAGGAAGCTGGAGAGAAAAATGGAAAAGTCTTGAGATGTGGGAAGCATGAAAGTCGAGGAGAACATCATGTTTTGGATTATAGTTTCTGTAACAACTTTCAAGAGGCAGACGGCGCATCAGAGCAGTTACCTTTTCCAGCATTCCTGGGGGGCAGAGGTGGAGCATCATTTGTCGGCGATGTTGGGGAGTCTGTGCTGGTGGAGGCAAAGATCTGACTGCTGAAGGTTCCGTGGGAGAGTCTCTGCTTATCCCTTGGAGTACTGAATCCAGGCAGCGTCAGCTTGTCTTGTGGGGAGATACTGGAAGAATGGCAGAAGCTCTGGGGCCTTGGAGAACGTTCTTTCTTGATTGGACTGGGCTACGGAGCAATGGGGGGAAACTAGTAACTCATTTATGAAACCTTAACATGGGGGATGTCACACTCACACGCCCTACACTTGGTCTGTACACTTGGTGTCAGGAGCACCTGAATCTAGCCACTGGTCTGTCATTTACCTGTTATGTGACCTTGGACAAGTCACTTAATTTCTCAGTACCTCATGTTCCTCATCTTAGAGTGGGGTAAACCATTCAACCTCCCTCAAGACTGATTTGAATATATCTACCCAGTGCTTAATATGGTCCTTGGCCCAGAGTAAGTACCTAGTGTTAATAATTATTATCAATAAATTTTAATAATAATAAAGCCATAGTGGTTGTCATTGTTAAGGATTAACTTCAGTTCATATGGCAGAGCTGTAAAAAAAAAACAAACTCTGGTCAGCTACAAAGACCTACCAGCTTAGGACATTTCAGTAATTCCATCTCACACTCACCAGTGCCCTAGCAATGAGGGCTTTGTGGAACCGAGCTTCATTAGTCTAAAGACAATATATTAAGAATGTTCTCCCTATCTCTTAGGAAGTGATTCCTGTCTGCAGTTGAGACTTCCAATCTGATCATCTTGCATCTACTCCAGTGATTAGTACAGTGCTGGACATTTGGTAACCATTTAATACTGAAATAAAAATTAATTTTAAAAATTATCAAAATCACCAGCAATCTGATGCTTTTCTGTACAGACTAGTTTCCTCAGGTAATAATAATAATAATGTTGGTATTTGTTAAGCGCTTACTATGTGCCGAGCACTGTTCTAAGCGCTGGGGTAGACATAGGGGAATCAGGTTGTCCCACGTGGGGCTCACAGTCTTAATCCCCATTTTACAGATGAGGGAACTGAGGCACAGAGAAGTGAAGTGACTTGCCCATAGGTACTGCCGCTATGGATCTGGGTTACTTTGAATGACAGCATAATTGACGGATAATAACTGAATTTAAAAAATCTCCAACCGAGGTAGTGTTCTTGCTAACCTTATCTCTAGGTTCACTGAGAGACCAAAAAGGCCAACACATAAACATCACTTTCAAACGGTGGCCAAAATGAAAATTCTATTTTATCCCTTCTTTTCCCCTACCCTGCCAAAAAAGAAGACTAAAAGGAAAGGAAATAAAAAGCCTAAAATAGTTCACATTTTATGTTCTGGCCTTTATGACATTCCAGTACAAGGGGAAATTTGAGGGGCAAAGGAAATCTACCATCAGGGGTCCAACCAACCTTGTCATCCAGATCATCATCGCTCTCATCCATCTCCTCCTGTCGAAGATTCCATTCATACTCCACGTGGACGTGTGGATTTAACTTTCCTGCCTTGGCCTGAGAGAGCTGAAGAGAACAAAATGACATGGCTCTTAACCTTACACATCCACACATTCTCTCTCACTACAACCTCAAGACTCCCAAACCCCCAAATGAGACTGGGGCAGAAGCAGTGAAGGAGGAACCGTTGGACACAAAGCTCGGGTTACTGACTGTTACACCACGCAGGAAGGGAATTGGAAAGTGATTGCTGGTAATATTATGCAAAACATTTTAAAATTTCAATCACAGTTTTTCCATGATGAAAAGTGCGATAAAGCAAACCCTCACTAATTTGCATTAAGGTGTGAGCCATTTGTAATAGGACTACTAACTCGTTGTGGGCAGGGAATGTGTCTACCAACTCTCTCAAGTACTCTCCCGAGCACTTAGTACAGTGCTCTGAACACTGTGAGTGCTCAATAAATAAGACCGATTGACTGATTAATACTACTAGGGAATGTTTTTAAAAGATGCCTTTAGAAAACTAGTACGCGCTAATGGAAAAGGAGCCTGGATTCAGGAGACCTCAGTTCTAGTCCTAACTCTGCCACTGGACTTCTGGGTATCCTTAGGCAACTCACATAACCTCTCTGGGCTTCAATTTCCTCATCTGTACAATGGGGATAAGATGCCAGCCTCTCCCTATCTTTAAGACTGTAAGTCTTGTGTGGGACACGATTTGTGTCTGATTTCATAACCCTGTATCTGCCCCAGCACTTAATGCCATGATTAGTATTAAACCTAGATATCCAAACTTGTAATGAAGAAAGGTTTTGACCTCTACAGTGTAGGTTGGGAGGTGTATGTTCGGCTACTTAATACAATAAACGTGATGAGTGAACCTCAATAAATCTGCCAGCCTCATTTCTTTCTTACCAAATCTTCACACTGAGTGGTTTTCAGTCTCTTTGCTGTGTCCAGCGCTGTTTCTCCAAGTTGATTTACTAAAAATGACAAAAAAGTTTATTACACTTGTAATTTTTTTCCCCAAACCACTTTTAAAGAAAATGAAGCACCACATAATTACAACTAAAATAGAAAACTTTCGAGATTCTCTCATTTTGCTTCCTAAACAACAAATCTTTCCAGTAAAGTGATGGGATGCATTCTTACCTATATCAACAGTTGGTTTGCCCCTCAGAAGGAGTTTCAAACATTCAGGCTTGTTATACATGCTGCAGTAGTGCAAAACTGTATTTCCCAAAGCAGTCTGTTTATCTAAGTTCCCACTGGCAATGAGGAAAGAATAGAAAGTATTCAAAAGATTTAAATAATAAGAAAGAAAATAATGGCACATATTAAGAATTTAGTACAATGTTCTGCACACAGTAAGCACTCAATAAATATTTTTGATTGATTGATTGATTGATGGTAAAGCAATAGGGTAGACACAATACATGGCAGAACATGATCCTTGTCCTCCTAAGAGCTCACAGTCTAAGAAGAGGGAGAACACACAGTAAATCTCCATTTTACAGATGAGGAAACTGAGGCACAGAGAAGTTAAAGAGACCTGCCCACGGTCACACAGCACTGGGCAAGTGACAGAGTCAGGATTAGATCCCTGGTCCTCAGACTCCCAGTCCTATGCTCTTTACACATTATGCTTCCAAAATACCACAAGACCAAATACCCTCCACAGCACTTATGTACATATCCATACATTCTGCTGCTTCTCCTACTGGTAATTAATATTAATCTCTGTTTTCCCTGCTAAAGTTGTAAGCTCTTTTAGGGCAGGGATTGAACCTACCTACTCTATTGTACTCTCTCAAGTGCTTAGTACAGAGCTCTGCACACAAGACGTCTTCAAAAAATCAACTGTATTTATTGAGCGCTTACTGTGTGCAGAGCACTATACTAAAGCACTTGGGAGAGTAAACTATAGCACAGTTGGTGGACATGCTCCCTGCTCACAACGAGTTTAGAGATTAGAGGTTACATTGATTAACACCAGTACTTTTACTCCTGAATTACTAAGCTACTGCAGTTGATTAATAAAGAATTCACACAGTGTAATTCTCCAGCACTTATGTACTTAAAATCATGCTCAACACTAATGTATAAATACACACTCATTCAAATGTATATTCAATTATTTTGATTACTCTGTTGGTAAATACTTTTATGGGTGTATTAGACTCTAAGATCCTTGAGGTACAGAATGAGTCAGTTGCTTGTTACATACTTCCCCAGTGCTTAGTACTGGGCATTGCATCAAGTGATATTCAATAAAAATAATGATAATAATAATAATAATGTTGGTTTTTATTAAGTGCTTACTATGTGCAGAACACTGTTCTAAGCGCTGGGGTATACAAGGTAATTAAGGTGTCCCACATGAGGCTCACAGGCTTAATCCCCATTTTACAGATGAGGTAACTGAGGCACAGAGAAGTTAAGTGACTTGCCCACAGTCACACAGCTGACAAGTGGCAGAGCGGGGATTCCAACCCATAACCCCCGACTCCCAATTCCGTGCTCTTTCCACTGAGCCACGCTGTTTCTCTGCATAACAACATAACAACAACACTCTCTAATAATACAGGAACAATTCATACCAGTTTTGCACAAGGAAGTCAACCAAATGGAGAGATGCATGATCGGCAGTTCGGACGGCTAAATGAAGAGCTGTTTCCCCTGACTCCTGCAGCGTGGAAAGAAAGGCAAATAATTATCAGCTTCTACCACACTCCAGGGACAGCTCTTCTTTCACAAAGTGCTATTTTCTGTATTTTAACAAGGGTCTTTACCTGTCCAGGTTCCAGCAGAGGTTCCATTAATTCTACTCCTTCTGCATAGACTTGAAGTAGGGCAAGTAAATCTTTCGATCGAATGGCCTCAAGTAATTCATTCAATTTAGCAGTGGAAGATGAACAGGTCTTTCTGGAAAATTTATGATCTACATATTTTGCAGTGATATATTCTTTCCGTGCAGTCCTAAAATAAAATGAAAGAACTGGATTCAAAGGTTTGAGCAAGAGAAGTTACCTGCTGAAGAGTAGGAGCATTGGCTATGTAATCATAAAATGACTTCTCGGTGAGACCTTACTAACTCCCAAACCCAAACATATGACACAAAATCGAGCTTTGTCCACACCTTGAAGAATGAGTTCTCATAATTACTAAGTTATAATAAGAAGTTACAATTCCCCCTCTAGACTGTAAGCTTGTTGTGGTGGGAATGTGTCTCCCAGCTCTGCTGTACTGTATTCTCTTACGCACTTAGTACAGTATTCTGCACAAAATAAATGACACTGATGATGATGACAATAATTAACATTACCTTTCCATTACTGGTATGCCTCTATTTCTGACCAAGGGTCCAATCTGGTTCTGGGCCTACTTTCTTTCTTGGTTTCTTTCTTTCAGCACCCAGCAAGCTGTAACCTGTCTTGAACCCCTGGGAGACTGAGGTGTACTCCAGAAAACCTTCAGGCACTCATCCATCATCACCCTTCACCTCTTCCTCCTTTCCAGGGGTCGCTCAGATGTGTCAATGTCATAAACTCACTGAAGGCACAAGTCACAGGAAATCTGCTTCTCCTCTTACAGCTTTTAATACAGGCTCTTTGGTTGCAATACTCCTGGTACTTTCAGCCCCATAACACTTTTCATTATACTAATTATCCATATTATTAATAATTATTCATATTGTCTTTCCAATTGCAATAATGTATTCAGAAAACCTGAAGCACAAATTTGCTTTTTGCTGCATTTACAAGTGTAGGTTGCAATATGAACTAGTGTACATCATTTCTATTCAAAAGAAGAGTGGACATGCAAATTAACACTTACTCAGACACCTGAAAATGACATCACTGTAGTCTCCTTAGAGGGTCAATCTCAGCATCCAACTCTGACCAGTTTCCAAGACAGCTACCATCACCCCCAAAGCAGAGGCAAGATGGACCTGAAATGTCCATCCTACTGTTGCTATGACTGGTCTGTAGCTACAACAACTTTATCTAGAGTCCCAAGTAGTCAGAAGAATCGGTGTTTTGGCCTTTCTTGATGACAACTACCCATCAAGAAATGCTCAAAGACCCCAAGAAACTCTTTAAGAAAGGGAACTCTGAGGGCTGTTAGGAAAGGCCAGGAAGAAGACATCCCTTGTCTCTTTTATCTTTAAAAATAGTATGTGTTAAGTGTTTACAACATGTCAAGCAGTGAAGTAAGTGCTGGAGTAGATACACGATAAATCAGGTCAGATACAGTCCCTGTCCCCCACGAAACTCAGTCTTTTTCAAATAAGGTAAGTGAGGCACAGAGAAGTAGAGTGATTTGCCCAAGGTGACACAGCAGACAAGTGGCACAGCCAGGATTAAAGCCCAGGTCCTCTGACTCCCAGGCTCTCGCTCTTTCCACTAGGTCAAGCTGCTTACTATGCTGGATGAATTCTATGCAATGACATAACTCATATACAACTTGGTATAACTTGTGGGATGCACTGGGATTACAGGTGAGGACTTCCATAAGAATTTCTTATCTGTTTCTGATGTTGCAAGAATCTATAAAAATGAATAAATGCATCTGGATACAAAAAAAAAAATTCACATTCAAAACTACACGCATATGTACAACAAACATATTTTTTCTTACTTAGCCAAACTGCTTCTTCCATATTAATCTCAAAGTAAAAACCCCATATTAACCTCAAGTAACAAGTAAAAAAAACAAAAAAAACCCAGATTAAATTTGAAAATTACTTACATATCACTTGAAGGAGAGGGCTTTGGTGAGGGACTGGGTAAATTCCCTTCCATGATTTCATTAAAACTATTGTTTCCTAAATTCTTGGCCAGCTGCAAGATACACAAAACATACGATAGTTTCACAAATGTGCACTGTCCTAAATATCTCCATTCCTTGATTTTTTTTTAATGAGCCTGCTTTTACAAAGACAAGGCAGCACATGAGAAATAATGATTCATAAAGACTATCTTAAAATTAAAGCACTGAAGATCGTCCTAATTGCTTCTGTAAATACTAGTATTTATTACAAGATCAACTTCAGGAATAAATGAATTAGCTGCATTTCAAAACAGAGTCTTTCAAATGGACATTGAGCATAGACGCTAATATTACTAGGGAAAGAGCAAAAACATGTAGATCAATAACGTGACTAATTTCCAACAGGCCAGTGCAATTTACGTAATGTTACACCATGTTCTGGTTAGATCCTTATCCCACTACCTTCAGAAACTTCATTAATTCAATACTATGACTAGAAAAATTCATTCATAACCCACACATCCTTACAAACCATAGTGTAGCTTTGAACATTTTAATTAGTATTCACTCTTAATTAGTTATTTATTAACCAGCAGGTGGATTATTAATGTTCTAATCCCGGCTTCACCCCTTGTCTTCTGTGTGACCTAGGGCAGGTCATTTCACTTCTCAATTGCCTCATTTGTAAAATGGGGATTAAGATGGTGAGCCTCTTGTGGGACATCAACTATGTCTGACCTGATAGCAAGTGCTTAGAACAGTGACTGACACACAGTAAACAACTGACAAATACCATGAACAAATAATAGGTTTTTCCCTTTGGGCCATTTCAGTGCTCTCAAGAGCATCCACCAGAAGGAAATAAAGAAGGGTTAAAAGAGGTAAAAGTCAAATGGGCCCATTTTGCTCTCAATAAACAATAGTGATAATTTTACTAGACAAAACAAGGCATCCAAATGATCTCTAGGCTTCTTTCAGAGAAGCAGCATGGCCTAGTGAATAGAGCATGGGACTGAAAGTCAGAATGACCTGGGTTCTAATCCTACCTCTGCCACTTGTCTGCTGTGTGATCTTGGGCAAGTCACTTAACTTCTCTGTGCCTTAGTTACCTCTACTGCAAAATGGGGATTAAGACTGTGAGAACCATGTGGGACAGGGACCGTGTCCAACCCAATTAACTTGTATGTACCCCAGATCTTAGTACAGTGCCTGGCATATAGTAAATGCTTAATAAAAACTATTTAAAAACCCTGTATGTTGGTCCCTATTCTGCCTATAGATACGTTATGTTATTATTATTACGGTCTTTGTTAAGTGCTTACGATGTGGCAGACACTGTTCTAAATGCTAGGGTATATACAAGTTAATCAGGTTGGACAAAGTCCCTGCCCCCACAGTCTAAATACGAAGAGGACAGGTATTTAACCTCCCTTTTTCAGTTGAGTAAACTAAGGCATGGAAAAGTTAAGTGACTTGTCCAAAGTCACAGAGCAAGCACATAGCAGCGCCAGGATTAGATCCCTGATCCTCTTGACTCCCAGGCCCATGCTCCTTCCACTAGCCCAAGGCGCTTCTCTAATGTGGGTGAAGACTGAACATGCACACTGTAATGTGTGGTATCCCTGCCTGACTACTTGCTTGTGGCACTCGGTGCCCCAGAAAGAGCAGGAGTGACAAAATGAGTCACTGGCACTAAAATGAATTTCTCTGTGCCAATCCTCAGTCGTGACATCTCAGGAATGAAACTCATCCATCATTCCTCCCTGGGGAATCCATCATCGTCTTATATATCATTTGGAGAGGTTCTGCAAAGGGAATCCCCCAGGGCTCCAACTTCCTTGAAAATACCTAGTTCTTAGGTGAAACCAATTCATTCACATTTGGTGAAATAGAAATGGCACTGAAAGCATCTCAGAAATAACTATGCCTATTCTCTTTCACATTACTTCTCCCACCAAACATCTCCATCTCAATAGAGTAGAAGCAAAATGCCTTTCTTCCCTTCACTAAATTCTGGGTTTGGGCATTTGTTTATCCCTGCAACTCCTGATATTAAAGGAAAAAGAGAACTCCCCTCTGCTGCTATCTTCATTGCAAATTTCAGTTCTAGATTGCACTTGATCAGGTTTAACAGAACTGCTCCCTGCCCCCTACTATAGAAGTTGTGTCTCCCGTAGACAAAAAGGCCCAAAATGAGAAAAAAAATCACTTTTTTGCTGTTTCAAAAGGATTTAGAAAGTGATATCTGATTTAAAGTCAAGAATGTGAGGCACATATATATACAGAAGCATGTGCAGAATACGATATCCATTCAACTGCTAAAGCAAGAACAGAAATATTATTACATTAAGTAATTACAAGTTCCGTTTGCTGCCAAATTGCTTATAGCTCTCTTTCACAGTGGTGCTTTTTAATGGTATCAAATATGGCACTGAGGACAGTAAACTCAGGAAATGAGGTAATGGACAATGAGGTCTCTGGAATTCATTAAATTCCTGTTTAGCTTCAGGACAGAGTGAATCAACCTAGCTAAAAATTGATGGAGGCTTCAAATCTGGGGATTTTTCTTGAAGCTGATAATAATAATAATTATGGTATTTGTTAAGTGCTTACTATGTGCCAAGCACTGTTCTAAGCACTGGATCACAGCTTGGCTGTGGAACCTCACAGTGGGGAGATGTAGTGTACACAAAGATGCCACAAGTTTCTGGTGGAAAACACCCAAGAAGCATTTTATGGCTGGAGGTTTCCTAAAGCACTCTGCCAAATTTATTACTCTTAAGGTGGCCTGTGATGAGGCAGATAAGGATGCTTTCAATGTGAAGCCACAAGAAAATTGATGCTTCTGGCTCTTTTTAAATGAAGTCTAAACAAAGGGCAAATTTACAATGTGATTAACCACTCACTGTTCTCAAAACTTAATTTAGCTGATTACTATTTCTGAAACTCAGTGGGGAGAGAAGGATGTCTTCACTCATGAAAAGAGAGCTCAAGCAATTGATGCACAGGTAACTTACCTTCCACTTAATCCTGGTAGGAGAGTTATTAGTATTACTACTCCTGCTAATTATAGTAATTTGTTTTTAATCAGTGGTATTTATTGAGCTCTTACTATGTACACAGTACTATATTAAGCACTTGGAAGAATGGCTAGACATGTTCCCTGCCCACAGGGAGTTTACAGTCTAAAGGACTGTAAGTTTTTTATCTAGCACTATTTTCCCAAAATGTTGTTGAATCAACTACCTCCTTTTTTTACTCTCACAGCAGACAGGTATTATTATTCCCATTTACAGATGAGGAATCTGAGGTAAGAGAAGTTAAATGAGGTTAGACAGCAGGCCAGGGGTAGAGCCGGGATTAGAATCTGACCTGATTAACTTGTGTTTTACTCCCGCACTTGGAATAGCCCTTGACACATAGTAAGTTCTTAATAAATACCACAATTATTATTATCAGAACCGAGGTGTCTAGACTCATCCCCAGACTTTTTCCCATTAGGCCATGTTATCTCCCTACTGACTGCTTAAAATCCAAGATCATAATGTCCACTCCCTAGACAGGCGACTCCCCTTCTCACCTTTCTGCCCACTTCCATTCGAAAATACGATGGACAGAAACTTTAAAAGCCTCAAACAGAATATAGAATGACTGTCTACAGAGGCAAAGGTTTGCACTAACAGCATCCCAAAGTTCTGAAAAACACTCACCAAGAGCTCAGAAGTTCCTAATTTGTCTAGTTCCAAAGACTGAATGCGAGAAATATGAACCCCCATTTCCCTGTGGATTCCAGAGCATTCTATACAGGTCAAAATTCCCAGGTTTGTCGAGAGCCAGGTGGGATCTATAGAAAAGATTTAAAACAAAATAGAATGAGAAAGTTTTAGTGTACTGCAAACAAATGAGTCATTTAGAGAACATTATTCTTCCCCAAAATAGAAATGACCAAAGCCATTTAAGCTACCAGGAGGACATTTCAATATCTTCTACCTTCATTTGGACATACAATCCTGTAAGCATAATAGAAAGTCTCCAGCTTTTCTTTTTTTGCCCCTGCGCTACATGAGGTATTGGTGAGCTGGTGCAGTCAGGTCTGTATCTTGCCAATTTGGGTCCAAATCAGACTATAATTCCCATGGAAAAAGAGGCCTCCAGTCTTATACCACCTCTGTGTTCCTGCAGAAACATTCACATCCTGTCTAATGAGGGAGAGAGAGCCTCCAGAAGTATTCCAAGGGAATGTCAGAAAAGAGAAGCTCTCTCAAGTAGTCAACCTATTAGTCCACTCCCGCTCATGTGACTCAGGTAACTTGGCAGCTGAAAACACTGAGTGCACCTTAATGCCCTCTAGACAGCTCACGAGATTGAAACTTTGGAAAGAAGTGCTTAGTACAGTGTACCACACACAGTAAGTGCTCAATAAATACAACTGAATGAATGAATGAACACTGTCTTCTGGGGAGCTTGTGACAGTTTCTCACCAGGACCTCTCTGGCTGTCCAAAATCTGCTCCCTCTCAATTTCATTGAGAGAATTTTACCATTTGAAAATATTTTGAATTGTTTAATTTCCATCTGCTTTTTCTTGTTAATCAGACTATATCCCAATTGTCCTACAGGTTTATCCTCCCCTATTTTGACTGTGAGTCCATTAAGGGACTGTCGTATTTGGTGTTCATGTTAGCTATCAAGTGCTTAGCATGGTGTTTTCAATGACTGAATAATAATAACACTGTCAAAGGATAAAACGCCCTCAAAGGGAACTGCGTTGGTAAAAAAAAAATGGGGACAAAATTTTCTATTCAACTAGAAAATGTCCTGAAATAGAATTAGTCAGTTCTTCCTGTGGCTAAAGGGACTATCTTCAAATGCCAGATCTGCTTCAGGCAACAAAGCATTAACTCTCCACCCCTCTACAAAAAGAGTTCAAAGAGTCACCTCTAGCTTTGGAAGAAAGTTTTTGAATATGAAATTAGTGGGTGGACAGCAAGGCTTGGGGATAGAACAGGAAAAGGATACCTGGAGAGCCACAGTCACAGCAGACTTCGTTGCCTGGGAATCGCTGAATGTCATCAATAATGGCTTTTGTCAGGTCTTCGAGACTGTTTTCACCTGTACTCTGCTCTCCCTGGAATGCCATGGTCAGTGCCTCTTCTTTGCTGTTGGTCAATACAGATATCCACCTGTGGCAAAATAGAAAGGGTCTTTTAATACCAAGCACATTTCTCCTGTTCAAAAGAGAGAAATCAACTAATTACAAATAGCAACTTTCAACAGAGTACTTAAAAAGCAACCTACTTAGAAACAGGACATGGAAGAGACTGACATGAAAGCACAAATTAAAAAAAGTGTGGGACACAAGAAGATGGGGGGAGAAGAAGGGGAAAAGGAAGGGAGGAAATGAAAGAGAAAGAGAGAGGAGTGTGTGCAAGTTTGGAGGTGTGTTTCTGTCTCAGAAGCGGAATGGCCTGTGAATTAGAGGACCTGATTTTAATCCCAGCTCCTCCACTTATCTGCAGTGACTTTGGGCAAGTCACTTCTCTGTGTCTCAGCTACCTCATCTGTAAAATGGGGATTAAGACTGAGTCTCACATGGGACATGGACTGTGTCCAACCTGATTAACCTGTATCTACTCCAGTGCTTAGTACAGTGCATGGCACATAGTAAGCACTTAAATACCATTAAAAAAACTATTGGGGAGGAGGCAACTGGCACCACCAAATGTGGAGAAGTGGAGTAGAGGTTTGAAAGGGAAATGAACCAAGGGAGCAAGGAAAAGGTTTGCTAAGAACTGAGGAGGCTCGGAAAAAGAGTGAGCATCTCAAAAATACATGGCTAAAATAGAGCTGTACAATGAATGCAAATTAAGAACATAAATTGTGTTTCAGTCTCTACACTTGCCTGGTTTCCTCTCAGTGAAAATCTTCTCAAAATTAGGAAAAGTGTATGGTTTCAGTTCGCAAACATATTTTTTTTATGATTTGACCCCTGTTTTGCTTTACCAATCAAGGCCCAGATGAGATTCTAAGGCAAAGAGTACTTTACAAAGATTTTTCAGTAGCAAGTCACGAGGCAAGAACAGACTCGGGAGAAAAAAACCCCACAAGAAATCACTTATGGATTCCCCGGGGATGTTTTCTGCTTTCAAGTATGCAAGATATCCTCTTTCAGAGATAAGGAGACTCGTGGATGCAGTCTCATCGTCAGCAGATTTATCTTCAAACTGAATGTCACCTCTACACTAAAATTATGTGGACCAGCAGGCAAATCTAATACACTAGGTGGCCCTCTTTCTCAGTTTGTGGAGACAAAAGTAATTTGAGAGTAAATTTTAAAAATCATTCATCGCCCCCCAATCATTAGAGCCACAATTACTCTGAAGCAGAAAGGTTAGAAATGAACACATTCCATACATTTTGGCTATCCTTATGTCTACCTAATTGTAACTAAGACATTATCTGATGAAACAATACAATGACATGATAATCTATTGGTTTGCATTCATATACTAAAGTGCTTGAGGTGATAATTTTTGCATTTCAAAGGGTGCCGTTTTCCCACTCTTACTGCTAGACTTTAAGTTCGTTGAGGGCAGGGATCTTGTGTACTAATTACTAATTAATCTGGTGTACTCTCCCAAGCGCTTAACATTATGCTCTGTACAACAGTTGGCACTCAATAAATACTATTTATTGGACTGGTGACAGTAAAATTCCCATGGCAAAAATAATCGAAAGCAACTTCTATGGTGCAGTTGCTACATGGAGTTCAGGCCAGGGGAGAATACACAGGAAGACAGAATCAGGATGGGGACGGTGGCAAATTAGCTAGAAACACCAGAGAAAATGGAAATGGGGCTGTGGGTAGATCAAAGGGCCAGCATCCCCCATTGTCCAAAAGTGGCTTCATTGTAATATCTAAAAACTGAGCAGTCTGAAGCCCTCTCCAACTTCTAGCCCCAACCCCAAGGCCCTTTAATCACAAGAAACTGAGTCTCACCAATATCAACACCCCCAGGACTTATTTCTCTGAGGGAACCTTGTGATCCTCTCCGAAGGAAAGGGAAGAGGAAAGGGGCAGAAAATTTCTGGAAGGCGACAAAGAGAAATCAAAACAACAGGAAGAAGTGGGGAAGACCCAGACTTTTTTTTTTTTTTTTAGAAAGCGAGGGATTTCTGATCAACAACAAAGCTGGGAAAACTGAGGGCTTCCTGAGTGACACACTGTCAATCAATTGTATTTATTGAGCACTTACTCTGTGCGGAGTACTGTACTAAGTGCTTGGGAGAGTATGATATAACAGAGTTAAGTCTTTGGGACAGTATCACAGAGGCAAAAGACACACACCCTGTCCACAAGGAGCTTACAGTCTAATGGAAGATAGATAACGTACACCAGAAAACAATTTTCCCAGAGGAAAAAAAGAAGGCAAAAGGATAGATTGAGCAAAGATGCAAATACCTGCTGGCAATTTAAAGAGAGGAGGCAAGGAAGAGATAGAGTGAAGAGGAAAGAGATGGAACAAGAGGGCTCTGAAGAGGAGAGGTCAGTGAAGAAAGGAAGCAGAGCGTGAGTCTCCAGTTGGTAGTTAATGGACCCAATGCCATAATGATTTCTCTTTAAAAATAAAACAAATCTGATTTCAGTGCACACATGCATATCTATTTACAATTTTCTTTATGAAATGACAGCAAATCTATGCCACACATATGTCTGCAAACCAGAAAATAACTGTTTTATGCTGTATAATTTGACCATGTATTGGTAAATTATGCTAGTTTACATTTTCTAAACAGATGAATGGAATTACCAAGAAATCAATTTAATACCACTAAATCTAACAGTCCCCAAGTCTTCCAAGGTGTAGGGAGGTTTTTTTAGAAATGACTAATGTTCAGACCTATGGCAAGCAAAGCACCTTATAAAATAAACTATTGAAATTTGCTTTTATTCTTGTAGAATACTGGGATATCACCTGATAAGTGACAGAGGGATCATGAGGTGTCTTGGAAAAATTAACCACGTACAGTTTTATTACAAGTGATATTGCATTTTTCTCACTTTTATGCAATAACCATACCTGAATCAATCATTTCACAGTTCCTGAATTGACTAATAAAGTTTCACAAACGTTCTGAAACACATTTTCAGTTTGGAAAATTGCTTGGCAAAAACAGAGCCATCCGAGAGATGTACGTGAAAATGTCACTGATGGTAAAATTTTCCTGAGTGGTCACGTTACCAAAAAGGCCAATGTGGAACCCTCTGTCTTAGCCTCATTATGTACACTCAAAGACTGACCCTGATCAGACTTGATAAATGGTGGGATGACTCACATCAGTACTGGGAGATAATAATAATAATTACTATTATTATGGTATTTGTTAAGCACTTACTATCTGCCAAGCACTGTTCTAAGCACATGGATATATACAAGGTAATCAGGTTGCCCCACATGGGGCTCACACTTTTAATCCCTGTTTTACAGATGAGGTAATTGAGGCACAGAGAAGTTAAGTGATTTACCCAAGGTCACACAGTAGACAAGTGGCAGAGCCGGGATTACAACCCTTGTCCTCTGACTACCAAGCCCATGCTCTTTCCACTAAGCCATGCTGCTTCTCTAAACTAAAAGTAGGCAGACTAAAGATGACATTGTGAAGGCATAGAAGAAATAAAGGTTTGGAATATAAACGTGTCAAATATGCCTGTTTGTGTAATTTCTTTGATGAAGTAGGAAAGAGACCAGGCAGCCTTTCAGAGATATGTAAAGTGGAAAACATATTATCAAAACCAATGGTAGCATATTACTGATTTCTCAGTGAATATATAATTCAGGTATTCCGAAGAAAACATATTCTGATATGCCACCTTGCCTTCACGAACTATATAATGCTAGTTAAGCAGAGAGATGTGGAAGGGAAGCCGCATGGACTGGTGGATAGGGAACGGACCTGGGAGTCAGAAGGATCTGGGTTCTAATCTTGCTTCCTCCACGTGTCTGCTGTGTGACCTTGGGTAAGTCATTTCACTTCCTCCCTGCCTCAGTTATCTCATCTGTAAAATGGGGATTTAGACTATGACATACGGCATGGACTGTGTCCAACCAGGTTAACTTGTATCTATTCCAGCACTTGGTACAGTGCCTGGCACATAATAAGCGCTTAACAAATACAATTTTTTTTTAAAAAGGAGAAAATAGCTGATTCTCTATCTGATCAAAAACCAAGGTGGAAACATGGCTGAAATGAGAGAACACTTCTGAAGGTGGCTTGAGATGCCAATGAAAGGGAATTGCCTTTAACCTCTGTGAGCCTCAGTTTCTCCACATGCAAAGGGATGATAGCACCATCTTACCACCTACTTCTTAGGATACACACAAACAGAATGGGCCAGGACTTGGACTTCAAAAGAAAAGCACTACATATAGATTCTATTTATTACAAATATACTTACGCTACATAATCCTGCTCGTCCTCTGCCTGAAAGTGGTAAGTTCTATTATCTGAAATACACATACAAAAAAGTCTAAATCTTGGAAGCAGATTGATCTGATTATTTGAGCTCAAGTGAATAAATATATTTAAAGACACCAAACTTCAGCACTAGTTCCAACGCTCATAGCGCAGTTGGACTCAAACACACTATTTTGACACTATTCATTTTGTGCTGGTTCAGTTGCAGGAGAGCTGTCACACGATTCACTGTAAGTGTACACAAAGATTAGCATTTGTGCTATTAGCACTATCGAAATGGATTTCTCGTGACAGGAACATTGCTGTCTTTGGGCTGCTAACATAATGCATTATTTTCCAAAGGTGTTGAGACAAATATGATCAAACTATACCATACGCTACACAACACAGCCCCACCCACTCTCCATGTTTACCATTAAGAGGTCAGTTTGGAAGTGTAGGCACTGCTGCCCATGAGACTGAAAGCTCTTTGAGGGCAGGCATCATGTCTCCAAATTCTATTTTACTCTTCTTAAGTACTCAGTACAGTGCTCCACACGGTGGACATTCAATAAATAGTTTGGATTGATTGCTGCCTCAAATCAGATACTAGTTTTTCCACTCTGCAGATGAATATTTTCCCCTCTTATGCAAATCCATACTCAGTGAGCCTATCCTGCAGTGTATTAGGGGGTCTTGGGGAGGAGATACATATTATAGCAGTCCCCTGTTCATTTTGGAGATCGATTTTCTTGATCTACAAAATAGCTAGAATTTCAGATGTAAATGGAATCAATAATCTCCAAACTTCTGTGGTCAATGTGTTGTTACCCTGGCTTTTAATGTGGGTTGGAGATTTCTATAATTAAGATCTACAAAGAAAATGGATTTGGGGATTTCCAGAGAGCAATAGTAATAGTTGTGCAGGTATTTATTGAACACCTTCTGGGTGCAAGGCACTGTACTAAGAGCTCGGTAAAGTACAACAGAAACATGAGATACTTTCTCTGTTCACAGTGACCTTACACCCTAACAGGGGATACAGACATAAAAAAAAACTGAGGCATGAAACCCTCTATTCTGCCTCAAATAAAAGGGAGAAGCATGGCTGAAAAGCACAGTGTAATAGTACAGGTGATCTGAGCCTTGTAGATGGGAAACTCTAACATAACTTAATTGAAGATATTAAATTCTTCCTTAGCATCAGCCATCAATGAATCTCACCTGTAAAATAACAGCAATCTCAGCAGAAAGACTAGATCTTTCATTGGCACCACACATACACACACAAATACACACCTTTTTCTTATCTCTAACCTACGAAGAGGACAATTAAATAATGAAATGGTCAATGGGGGCAGTGACGGAGGCCCTTTCTCTAGAGCTTTCTAAAAATGAGATATACACTCATTTTGGGGGGCTAGGGTATCTATGTCCTGCCTGAAGACAGAGCGATGGACCAGATGATTTCTCAAAGACTCACCAGCTCTAGAATTCCAGGATATTTTCCATTTGTTGAAAATTCTTTAAAGACTAATAGAATAACTTTTCGCTCAAGTCTAGGGAGATGAGTTTCAAGCATCTTAAACATATTACAGTTAGCTATTGCTCATCCGAATTGTAGTCTCCTGCAGTGCTCTAATTCTGCTTTCTGATACTGGACTCTTGGCCTATTCACATTTGAGGGAAGAACTGAATGCCAACTGTGAATACAGGATCTTGATGCTCTTACTGGAATTTCACATATTAGAACACATACGGGAATGAGTGCATAAGGGCTTGGAAACACTAACCATAAGGCATCTTGTCTGAAAATGCTGCACAGCTCCTAAGGGAAACTGTACAGTGACACTAGCACAATTACCCATTGAAAGAAAAATATACATACGTGATATCAGGTCAAAAGATTTCTTATCTTCCGCATTTGGTTTCACCTGGCACGTTAAGAGGTTGAGTTTGGCCGGTGGTCGGTTGGACTACAGAGGGGAAATATATATTTTAGTCAGAGTAATATTTGTTTGCTAGTGTTTTCTTCATTTACCCTTTCTTTGGATTTTGATTCCTTCTGCTTTCTTACGAACAGCACATAGAACAGTACCCACACCATACTTAGAATCACGTTAAGTATCAAGAGGTGCTCAATTTTTCAAAAAATGGATGGCATTTGCTAAGTGCTTACAGTGCTTGCTAAGCACCGGGTTAGATACAATATCAGACAGACGGTCCTTGTCGCTTGTAGGGTTCACAATCCAGGAGGTAGGGACAGCAGGTATGCTATCATGTTTTGCAGATGGGGACTTCAATTCCAGGAAGCTGCACTCAATTACAGTTCCTCCCAAAGATCACCCTCATGCTCAAAAGAAAAGGTTGGCATCCTGAATCTCAATACTAACAGTCAACTTCATGGTCCTGATCTTATCAGGAAGTGGCTTTCATTTTATGGTGGGTCGAGAAGTCCACCACTCTAGCTAGACTGGCTTCAGAATCTCCCGCTTTCCAAATAACAATTGAACAACTAAGACTTGAAAGATGAATCAGATCTATAGCAGGGTCCAAGATCAATGATATCTGGCTCTCTTTATCTTTGGATATCCACAGCAAAAGAACAGCTTGCTCCCTTCTCACCTGGAGGATGGAGCCCATTGTGGGTGATGACCAGAGGCTCAGCTATCAAATAAACTGCTATTTCTTACCCAACTAAAGGTTGTTGCACTCATATAGGTCATCTTAGTAGGATACATGGAAACATATTCTAACTCAGTGGGTTGGAAACAGAGTCTTGAACTCTTGGATATTAAAATGAAATGTCTCAAGGATGGAATTGTACTTTATCTTCTTCCAGGCATTAAATACTTTATTATCTTTAGTTTGGCACCTGACACCCATTTTTCTACATATGAGGGTTTTAAAAATGCAAGGAATAAACTGGTTGAGAAAGTTCAGAAAATAAAATTCATAAAACATGCTAATTTTAGAATTCTGTGAATGAATTGAATTATGAATATTTCCCCAATTTTATTAAACCGATAGCCTGAAAACATTTCGGTTCAGGATGTCCTTTTTACCATTTGTATATGTATATGCATATATATTACTTGAACTACACAAGACATTTCATTTACTGTAAAGGTTAAGATATCATGACCTCTTTAAATAGAAAGCATACATTTTTCTCTAAAATTTTCAAGTCATACACAACTAAAGATATTTTTTAAACAGTAAAGATTCTCCACCTCTCAAGAAAAAGTTCTATTCAGAAGGCCAAGTCAGAGACCTTTTTCAGCTGAGAAAAAAGGGTTAAAGGTCATTCTTGGGTTCTGAACATTTTCTGATTAATTGGAATATTTTAAGAAAACTTAACATCAGAGGTTGTTTAGTTTCTCCCGTTGCTCCTTGAGAATTATGCTGTCACCTAAGATAGAAAACCCACTCTCATCTATGATCAGTCATCAGAATATATGTGAAAATATATCTAGAAACAGAATGAGTCATGACTGATTCATGTTGCACAGTATTTTGAAAGAAAACAAATACCACATTTGTGCCTTTCGAGTCTGTTCGCCTAAGAGTAGATTCTAGAAGTGGAATAGTGTTAAGACGGCAAAACTTCATGGTTAGAAAAAAGCATCTTGCAGTGGAATTGTGTGTTCTAAAACAGTAAGGCCTTTTCTCTAAGTTTTATCTCACTTTCCAAGCAGGGCACATTACCCTCTGATAATAAGGATCACGTGGCTACCGACACCTAGATACACGGGCAAGGAGAAACGTGAAAGAAACCATAAATCTGGGCTGTCTTTGGGTCTTGGATCCAATTTTTACAGATGCTTTATTCCTATTTCATCATTTGAAAATTGGAGGAAAATGTCCCAGTAAATCATAGTAAAGGGCAAGGACAAGTATAAGGAGCCTGAAAATGGCTTCTTCAATCACAATGTTCTTGGGTTTTTACAGTGCTTATTGTTGCCTTTATGTTACATTTTTGTATCTTTATGATTCAATCTTTCCTTGTCTGCCTGCCACCAACCTCCCATCTGCTTTTTATATGAGGAGATCCTTTAATGATAATACTACTACTAATAATAATGATAATAATAACTGTGGTGTTTGTTAAGCATTTACTCTGTGCCAAGGACTGAACTGGATGCCGGGGTAGATACAAGATCATCAGGTCCCACATGGTGCTCACAGTCTAAATAGGAGGGGCAACAGGTATTGAATCCCCATTTTAAGATGAGGGAACTGAGGCACAGAGAAGTTAAGTGATTTGCCCAAGGTCACCTAGCAGGTACATGGCAAAGCCAGGATTAGAACATAGGACCCCTGACTCCCGGGCCTGATCTCTTTCCTCTAGGCCACGCTGCTTCTCTGAAGCAGCTTTGGGACTTGGAGCTCACTCCTATTCATCCTTTATTATATTTATTCCTCAGCACTCAGTGCAGCACTTTGCACCCAGAAAGTGCTCAATAGACAGCATTAAATGAATGAATGAAGTGTTGTTTCCATACGAAGATGAATGCAATCTTGGTTTCCGTTTAATGAGTGTACTCCTGCTCTAGTACCTCCTGGTAGTAGATACTTTGTATACTTCCAACATTTCAGTTCATTTCCCAGTTCACAGATGATTGGCTCAAATGATTTCTTCAAAAAATATTCAAAAAATAAAGACCAACATTTCCTATGGAAAAGGTAGAAATAGGCTGCCAGGCAAACAGAATCAGAACATCTTGTTTCTGGCAGATGGTGAACTCTGAAGTTCACTACAATCTTCCTATATTCTCTTATGCTCCCCTGCATCATCCCATGGCAAAGAAACATTTGAGACACTGGGTGATGATGATGAGTGACATAATGTCCACTTAAAGGGAAAGGAAGTGATGGGTATCATGAGAAGTTATGGTGAGGACATGATCTTGCCCACTTGCCCAGGCAACCAACTGTCCTAGGTGACAACCACCATCCGCTGGTGAAAGGGCAGATGCTTGGCCCAGAGGCAGGTGATTGACTTGAATAAGTTCTAAGGTCCTTTCAGCAAAGGAATCATCTAATTTTACAGAGAAAAACAAAAATCATTTTGGTGGTCCGGCTAGCAAAATCAAAACAAGCTGAGGACTCTTAACCAAGACAGAAAGAGTAAGGAAAATGAGAAAATCAGTTATCCCCTAAGCAGTTATCCACACGGACTGTTTTAGGAAGATACCACATCAAGTTTAGGCTTGAAAAGTCCAGGGCGGGAAAAGGAAGACGTTGGTTACTGGCCAAGGGCCTACCATACTGTAACAAATGTTCTGTTTGTGTTAACAAACATTGGGATAATAATAACAACACTTGTTTAGGGCTCACTACGTGCCAAAAAACTGCACTTAGAGCTGGGGTAAACACAAAATAATCAGGTCATATACAGTGCCTGTCCCACATGCGACTCACAGTCTAGAGAGGTGGGAGAATGGATACTGAATCCCCATTTTACAGCTGAGGAAACTGAAGCCCAGAGAAGTGAAGTTCCTTGCTCAAGGTCACATATCAGACAAGTGGAAGAGCCGGGACTAGAATTTAAGTCCATGCTCTATCCACTTCACCATGCTGCTTCTCTAGCTCTGAATGAAACAATCTGAAAATATTAATTCTTAAATATTCTTTTAAGGATTGGAACATAGCTCTGCAGTAATTCTACTTTGAATTCCTGGAAAAAGTAGTTATCTTTTTCATGGGCACATATAACAGTATTTGCAGCATCAAAGTTATATTTCTTATAGTCACTTTCAGACTGTAAACCTGACGACATAAATAAGATTTAACATTATCTCTAGAACTCCAGACTGCATTTCAAACCTGATTTATGGAAGTCATATCTGACAATGTAAAATTGAAGAAGGTCTGCATTAAGTTCCATGTTGTAAATGTAGGAGGGGGAAAATGGGAGATGAGGTGTACAGAAAAGGGTACAGTATGAAATTGAAGGGAGGTAAATGGAAAATAGGAGGATTATCATTCTTCCATTCTTCCATAAAAGACCATTCCTGAATGTTTTTATCACTTCTTTGGGCTCTGCTCAGTTTGGAAGCAAACGAACCAAGACAACCTGACTACCTGAAGCTAAATTCAACTGTATTTTGGTCTGCTGTGTCTGAACACGGTTATGAATTCCTTGTGAATGGAGGCCGTATGTCCTTTCCCACATCCAGTTCAAGATACTCTGAAGGGGTGTGGGGTGGGAAAAGGGGAGGAAGGGGGCAGGTAATCAAGGGGTGAACCTGAACCCAGTCATCCCAGAGATTCTCCAGGATGCTGGGCCAGTTTTCTAGGGTCAATATAGGCCCTTGATCCTGCCTCCTTATTAGATTGCAAGCTTTCTGAGAGCAAGAAATATGCACATTCTACTGTTGGACTCTCTCAAGAGCTCATTACAGTGCTTAGCACTCAACAGGCACCCAATAAACACCCCTGACTGATGGGCTCATTGCTCCAGAACAGGCCACAGTGGCAGTTTGTCAGGTAATAGTCGAATCCACCTCAAAGCTGAATTTACATCCAGGTAAGTCCTGAAAGGGGCCAGGTCTCTGGCCTAAATTTGAACTCAACCTAAGGGTTATGGATAAATCAAATATAAATGTGGCTCCAGCATTGCTATTCACTCTCTTCCAAATTGCTGAATATTAATTTACTGGTGATCATACTCTTTGTCAGTTGGCATGATTATCTGCTGAATATCAAATGAAAAATCACTGCTTCCTACCCGAATATCATTCATAAGTAATTTTCCATTTGATATTCCTGTGTGGGAGGTAAAGAAAATGGTATCTTTCAATGGACATGGAAAAGTAAGAACTTTGGTATACACCGCAGATCAGGTCATCCTCAAAATGGATTAAAATAAATAACTTCATGCAATTGATTTGATATTTTTTCACTAAGGAGAAATAAGAAAATCTGACTTCATAATTTAAATTTTGATCAATCAATCAATAAAACATTTGACGCTTATTGTAGACAAAGCTCTGTATTAAGCACTAGAGTGAGTAAAACAGTAAGTACATGGTCCAAGCCTCAAGGAGTGACAAGCCAGTCTCTCTACTTTGGTAGATGACATTAGCATCTTGAAAAGATAACACTGATTCCGGGCCTTCATAACTGTTTATAGAGGACAACTCTTTGAAGAGAAATTACATGAGGACAATCTGTTAGACTGTAAACTACTTAAGGGCAGGAGCCTTGTGTTTTACCACTAGTGCACTATCACAAGCTGTTAGTTCTCTGAACAAAATAGGTGCTCAATAAATACTACTGATTAACAATAAATTAAAAGGGGGAGAGAATTTGTAAATATCAACAGACCTTGTGTAAAGCCCAATTTCTAAGAATACAGAGATTTTTATTTTTTAGAAAACACAAAACATTGGAATCATGACCCTCACAAGTCTGCCACCCTAATTCTTTTCCTGGTGCTTGGTAATCACAGGAGAGCTTATGAAGCCAGAGCAAGTTATTGGCCTCTACTGGGAGAGCTGTCCTTTACTGAGCAGTGAGGTGATTACATTTGATTTGGAGAAGAGCAAAAGATGCATTTCCTCCTGCTAGTAAGGTGTCTTATCCTGTTAGGCATGCAGATGAACATGCATAGGTTAGCAGTGAAGCAACTGTATGGACAAACAAGAAAAATAATTAAAAAAATCAAAAATCCCTTTTTTTTTTGGTTATGTGATATCACAAGGGGCAAAGGGTTGAGGGTGATGGGATGGGAAGGCGTGACAGAGCGAGAAGGTGAGTGTGTGTGGTTTGAGTGTAAAGAATAAGTGTGTGTTCCTGTCTCAGCCTGGGTTCAACTTGGAACAAGATCTGGCTCCCTGTCAGTTTGGTAAACAGGACAGGAATGGAAACTGTACGAACTTGGCTGCTGCCCTTAGGGCTGTTGGGAGAGGTAGGTCTTAGCCACTGAGGGGAGAGCTGTGCTTGCATGGCATTATCACGTAAGTGTGGCGGTGATCCAACATTTTCACCACAATTCCCTCCCCCGCCTAGTCAAGATCCCTGAACATGAAGAAAAGGAGTTGGAGATGCAGGAAATGACTGAATTGGACTGAACCCAACGGGTCTCAGCTTCGTGTGCCGACCACACCTCTCCAGTTAGGGGCCCTTGGGCTGGCCCCAGCATTCCGAGGCCTCAGGTGTCCCAAAATGCAGCCAGCCAGGCTGGGGGGCTGCCAGTTGAGGATGGTCTTATATGTTTCCACAACCAACAGTCTGAGATTGTTGAACACTGCACAGAATATTATGTTGCACTTTCCCAAGTGTTTAGTACAGTGCTCTGCAAACAACACTCAATAAATATGACTGACTGACTTCAATTCCTACAAGGATGACCCCCAAACTCCAGGGAGCTCCAGCATTCTGAGGTCTCAGGTGCCCCCCAGATGCAGCCAGTCAGGCTGGGGGCTGCCAGCTGAGGATGGTCTTATAAGTTTCCACAGGCAACTGTCTGAGATTGTTGAACACTGCACAGAATATTATGTTGCACTTTCCCAAGTGCTTAGTGCAGTGCTCTGCAAACAGCATTCAATAAATATGACTGACTGACTTCAATTCCTACAAGGATGAAGGATGACCCCTAAACTCCAGGGGGCTGTTCTTAGCTGATGATGATGTTGGTATTTGTTAAGCGCTTACTATGTGCCGAGCACTGTTCTAAGCGCTGGGGTAGACACGGGGGAATCAGGTTGTCCCACTTGGGGCTCACAGTCTTAATCCCCATTTTACAGATGAGGTAACTGAGGCACCGAGAAGTTAAGTGACTTGCCCAAAGTCACACAGCTGACAAGTGGCCGAGCCTGGATTCGAACCCATGACCTCTGACTCCAAAGCCCGTGCTCTTTCCACTGAGCCACACTGCTTCTCTGAGGTAGATATAAGATCAGCTAACACTCTAATGTGCCAGCAGACATGACAGACTATGTGCCTGGATGGGACAGGACTATTTCTGACTGATTATCTTGCAACTGTTCCACTGATTAATAGAAGAACTGGCAGAAACAAATGATTAATAGAAACCCTAAGATATTCCCAAGTAAAAACTATAACAATTAACATATGATCAGAACCTATGGATAAATGCACTTGGAGCAGGACATTTAAAGAGTCTACAATGAAAATTTAACCTATGGTGTAGATATGGTACATCTGTTTTGCTTTTTGCCACTCTAAGCTGAAGCTTTTCATAAAGTTACCTGATGTTAATCTAATTATACTTAGGTAGATCTCATTATTTAGTAATTTGGGTTTTTTTGTCATTTTAAATTCATTAAAAGCATATCTGTTGTTCTTCTGCATATTTCTTCCTAGAGCAGTGAAAACTACTGGAGGTGAAAACTTGGTATTCACAGCTGCCACAATGCAAATTTTGTAAAATCCCTTGAGGCCTCAGAAGTTTCAAAAATCCCTTGATTCAAAATTGTTTCTTCATTTGTGTTTTTCATAAATTAAGATTTCCACAGAAATTTCTGGGATTTTTTTAAACTATTTACTTTACTCTTGTAGAGTTTTCCTGTTTCTACTCTGCCTTCACCTCAAGAGAAACTGAAATGATTTTCTTAAGCAAAGGAATCACTTGAAATAGAGAAGCAGTATGACCTGCTGGAAAGAGCATGGGTCCAAGATTCCGGAGATCAGGGTTCTTGTCTCAGCTCTGCAATTGACCAAATCACTTAAATGCTCTGTGCCTTATATTTCCAAGCTGTAAAATGAGGATACCTACCCCTTAGGCTCAGAGCCCCATGTGGTACAGGAACTGTGCTTGGCCTGATTAATTTGCACCTACCCCAGGGCTAAGCACAGTGCTTGGAACAGAGTAAGCAATTAATAAATTCCATCATCATTACTGAACCTTGCTTGAAATTCAGAAGACCCTGGGGTGGGACAATAATGGAAAATACTACGTCAAAAAGCAAAAGTTGATCAGATCTGGTTCATATTGCTGAAGAGTCCAGGAGAGAGAAAATCACTATACCAGCTGCAAAATATCCAGATGTTTAGGCTAACATTCTGCCATTACAACATGTGCCAAGACATCACACTAAGTACATAATGCCCAGTTGATCTGTCTCACTGCCTCATTCACACCAAAAATGCTGAGCAATCACTTACCGTTGCATGGGATATGGTCAGAATTCCATTTTTGACTGTGCATTTTCTTCGTTGCCACACTTTTCGGAGCCTAAGAATGAGGCAAACATGGTAATAAAGTATTAATCATGGGAAGAATGAAAATATATCTTGCTCTGAATTTTTTTAAAGGTGCCACATGCAGTGGTTTTAAAAATGATCCTTCTGAACCATCCTAACAAATTCGAATCCTCTTAAAGATCACCAAGAAAATACTTGACTTAATTAATTAAATTACATGATTAAACTAAATAATTATATAATTAATTTTAAAATTCCTGCATTTTTTACATAACAAAAAGCAGGAAAGGAATTTGCAACAGGTTATTTGGCCAGTGAAAATAGAGTTGGGACATGAAACCTCTCCATATCCCCACCTGGGATTATTACAGATTGCATTCACTTGGTCAGTAGACACTATTGATTCATTGGCCCATGTTTCACAGATTTCATGGTGTTATAAAATTGAATTACCAGTGGATGGAAGCTTCTGCTTGTGGTTGCCATGGAGACAGTCATTAGAGAACTAAGTTATTTTTCAAATTGCCTAAAATCTTAATTTTTAAAAAAATTAAAAAATTGAGGGAACATTCCCTTAAAAGCATAGTGACAAGATATCATCACAGTATAAGCCTTCAAATAAACCTTCAACCATGACACAGTAAGAGCAGAGAGAAGCGCGTGGCCTAGTGGGAATCAGAGGACCTGTATTCAAAATCTGACTTTTCCTCCTGCCTTCTGTGTGACCCTGGGCAAATCACTTCAGCGCTCTGCCTTAGTTTCTTCATCTGTATGATGGGGATGAAATACCTGTTATCGCTCCCTCTTAATTAGGGGACCCTGTGAGACAGGGACTATTTGTGATCCATTTATACTGTATCAGTCCCGGAATTTAGTACATGCTTTGCATGTAATAAGTGTTTAATAATAAGTGTTTAACAAATACCACTGTTATTAGAATGATACCAAGAATCCTGGGAGAGTCCTCTCCCTGCAAACAATAAGCACTCAATAATAACTCTGATTGACTGACTTAGCCCAGACTTTTCCCCAACCCCCTCCAGTATATTATCTTTTCAGATATGAAGAGAAGACCTTCTTCACTTAGCCCAAACCTACCTATAACTGCAGAGGGTTGCCATATAATCCATTCTTGTGCTCAACATACACAACTGTCTATATGTTAGGGAGAAGTGAAAAACCACATGTGGGCAATCCTATGCGTATATATCTGCCCTCTGCGTTTGACATTAAGGCCACTGAGGGTGAAATTTTATTAGCGTATGGGTGCAGCTGACAAGACCAAGGCACAACTGAAAATTCCTTTGGCACCAAGTGTACGCAAACACCACTCACCCTTTGCTGCACTTTGTGTTTGTTGCCACTGTGCCTGATCCTGCTTTCTTTTCTTCCTCTGGGTGTCATGACCTTTTGGAAGTCTCCTCTGTCAATTACTCCATTTCTGAATGCTGCACAGTGGGCTTCTAGCGCTGTCTCCCTGCTGTCCACAACTATGTGAGAAGGTTTGGATTTATGATTCACTGCGCCTCTGGGGCATTTATTCTGTCCATCTGGACCCTGATAACCTTATTTCAGCTCACCACAGTGCAATTTAGAGGGAATTCTGACATCGCCCATTCTCCTCAAATGCCCTGTCCATAGATATGCTGAAATGAGCGATGATTTAGCTTTATGCTAAATAAAGGGCGTGCTCTTACTTTTATGAGCCTTTCACACCACAGGCTATCAGATTCTGAACATACATACCCATCGCTTTTCTTTAAAAGATACCCCTTCTTCTCACTTCCATACTCCTTGTTGCCCTGAAGTTGGTGCATGCTGTAACCTCCTTGCCTGCTCTGGGAATCCTATGAAAGAGGAAATCATGAATAAAAAATATTCAAATACACACAGACTCAGTGACTCAAAGAGCCTACAGTCCAAAGTACAGTTACATGAATAAGAATACAAAAAGACCACACAAGCTTACTAGGTACTTTAAATTACTTCTGCTCACATAGGAGATTGGAGCACAAGTTCCCTCAATGGTATGGTAGTTCAGGGCAACATTCGGGGTTGGAGAAAATTTGGAGAGCTATAAAATTATTTGGGAGTTTTAGGTTTTCTTTTTTTTTTTAAAACTCCTTTCATGGTCCCCATTTTACTAATTTGGTTAGAGATCTATGGGTACATGTAACAGAAATAATTAGATCCGAAGTGGATGAAATCATAATAAGAAAACAAACGTTAAATAACCGTAACTTCCCCCAAAAGGATACAGAGCAAAGAACAAATTCTAGGAGTTCACAATGGAAGGTGAACAGTTTACTACTGCACTTGATTTTATGGGCAAGTTGTAGACATGAATGGAAACATTATCCAAGGATGTCCCAATAAAACTGGTTAACATTTTCCTTGTACTATTTATGAATATACAAACTAACAGGAACATGTAGTCCCAAGTCCCAACATTTTCAGTGTATCTTTGACTAAAAGGAAGCATCTATAATACAAACGTGAAATCAAAAAGTATTGCAGAAAAAGAAACTTCCAATCAGGAAACAAAGCAAAAAAGGCAGGACATATACAAAGAAAGGCTCATTAAGTAAGAACTTACTCTCCTAGACTTCAATCAGGAAAGGCAAAGGCAAAAGCAAAAGAGGAAAGAAAAAGCAAAGAATTTGTAAAGATAATTTCTGAAAACACTGAAGTCCCCACAGTTTTATGCAATTTTATAAAGCTACTGGACAGTCCTGTAATGAACAGAACTAAAGTCACAGAAGAAACATAATTCTAAACGTGAGTTGTAAAGGCCCATTTCCTGAAAGAAAACAACACTGCATGAAAATAGAATGTCTGGACTTCTTTTTCCTACACAGAATCAAACAAAGCAATGCTTAATTGAGGAATATTATGGCAAATAGTGGAAAAGGTAAGATAATTAATGAATCTTTTTAATATTTTTGTGCAACAAAATCAAAATTTTAGAACTGTAATAGATACTGTTTCCTTCACACAGGCAATGTTTATGCATAGAAAAAACACTGACAGGAATATCTAAGTCAGAAAAGAAGGGGAATAAGTGCACACAACAATGGGCTCATCAAGGGACAATGCTAGACAGATGAAATCAAAACATTTTCTCTCAATTCAGTAAATTAATCTCCACTTTAATGAGTACTAGTGATTAAGGTCTTGGGGAAAACCAGCTGACTCCTAAAAAGACTTTCATAAATCACCCCTTGGACATTAGCATCTATTCAAATAGATTCCCTTCAGTCAGAAAATCATCTTTCCTTTCATTATATTAAATAATTCATTCCTTCATCACTACCCAAAGAGTTAAAAAAACTACCTTTACATCAAAAACATCAGTTTTCTGCTCTCTTCCTTCCCAAAGAATTCTTTATTGAATTTGAATTTTATTGACTATTGAATCCCATTAACTGCTTGATTGACTAATTCCTACAATGAGTGTCTTCATTTCTTTTCCAATCCTGCTTGCTACCCTGTCACACTAGTGGGTGATATGTGTTCACAAACATCTACAATTCTTTTTTATTTAAATAAAAAGTCAGAGCTCTGACTGTAAAAGTTGAGTCAGTAGCCCCCTAGTGAGCTTCATCACCCTCACCCCCCGCAAAGAAAGCAGGTGGGCATTTTATTGTTACTCCTTAATCTTAAAGTTGAAAAATTAATAGGCTTTGTTTTCAGGTTAGATCTTACTGCTATCTAATTTTGCATCTAAATTAGGTACTTGCCAAAACACTGCTGTTTGTTCCTGCACTGTAATTTCACTAAGGCAGATATACTTCAGCCTGAACATGATTTAGACTTTAACAGTTTTTTTAAATTCAGGACCAAGTCAAGTCCTAGCAGGAAAATGAGTCGCTTCCAAGGTGGATCACACTGACCAGGCCACCAAAGTTCTGTGCAGAAGATTCAGCAGAACACAAATAGTACAACTCTGGCCTGAAGGTGAGGTCAGAGTTACTATCTTATTTGTCCCCATCCATCATTCAGTGTAGCACGGCTAACTCTAAGTGGCAGGCCACGATAGCTACCTTAACCATGGATCAAACACTCACAGCTGTAAATGCATTTGATCCATAAAATGCCTCAACTTTGAAGTCCAGTGATTTGATTTATGGCTTCTATTTTTATGAGCTTTTAAAAAGTATTTAATTCCACATAAATGCTCAAATCCCTCAGGTCTGTGTGAAACTCTGCTTTCTAATAAGAAGGGATTAAGCAACAGGCAGAATTGAAGATGCTAATCATAAGGTGGGTTGCCAAAGAGTGTGACTGTCTCACTGTTGCTCTAAATTTTCTTTAGGGCCACTGTCGGGTCCAGGATACTGGGTTGGATGAACCGCTAATTGTACCCAGTTCTAGTAGTAGTGAAAGAGTAACTGTTATAGGGTAAGCTCTTTGGTGGGCAAGAAATGTGTCACTTCATTACTCTATACCTTGTAAGGGCCTAGTACAGTGAACTGCACCAAATGGATACTCAATAATCGCCACTATTATAAACAGTGGTAGAAACAGTATTTGTTGAATGCCCACTGTGGGCAAAAGAAAAGTTCAACACAAAGAAATGACATGGTCCCAGCCCACTAGGAGCTTACTCTCTACATAGTAATCCTATGTTCTCAAGGAAAACAGATAATCTCTATTAAAAACAGGATCAAAGAAGCTATTGCTTCAAAACTACTAACTCCAAACATCTCCGTTTTTTTAGATTTTTATAAGAAGTTGCCCATGGTTAGTTTAGGAAAGGGCCATTTCTCACAAAGATCTAACAAGGATTCAGCAGGTACTGAATGAGCATTCACAGGCTGAACGGCCCCACTGCAGAGCACTGAAGACTTGGGTGAAATTTTAGAATTTAGAGCTGATCCCCACTCCCAGAGTTTACCATCCATAAAAAGAGATGACTGAGATATAGTTCAACCAGTGATCACATGTCCATAGAGAGCAAATCACTGAAAAAATGACTTGGGGGCAGCACTGCGGAGAGTTGGAGAGAACCTTGCCAATAAACCTTCCTAACCCTCATTCTAAATTGAGCATTCACTCTGGCCTGGGAAGCATCTTTACAACTGATTGGGGAGTCAACAGAAGTGATGAGGGTGAGAGAGAGGGAGAAGGAGGTAGGACCAAATAACAAAAGAGGGTGTCACTTAGACCAAACTCCATCATGTGTATTGTATTCACCCAAGCACTTAGTACAGTGCTCTGCACACAGTAAGTTCTCAACAAATACTATTGATGATGGTGGTGTGGTCCCTTGGCTACACTGATAAGGACCTATGTCTCTAGGCCTTTGGCTGTTTTAACGGGCCCAGCACACTCCCAAATCATGGCCTACGCCTACATGTGACTTTCCATTTCTGCTGCAAATAAAACAAGGCTCAAAGGCATGCACAAGTCAAATAAAGATTTGTAAACAAAGACCTCATTCAACCTCACTTATACCATCAGCCCCAATCAGAAATACTTCAATTACTTACTTCTTTCTGATCAAGTTGTAGAGAGGATTTTATCAAATCTCGGAGTGCAGTCAGCTGTTTCTTTTCTTCATCCTGTGTTTGCTTTATCTATAAATGGAGAAACCACAACTCTCTTGAACATTCTTTATAATTTTCACACACCTGGAATTCACCAAAAGGTTACTCATAAAACAATCTAACTATAGGGAACAAATTCCTCTAAGCAACATGCTATTTTTAATAGGGCGACTTCTTCAACAATTCAGCCTGAGAGTGTGGAGTAGCAGTTTGGGCAAAGTGGTTGTTCCGTGCTTTCTCATTCTTGATTGCTAATTATAACCAGTCCCCCAATGGACCCAATTAGCTTCTGAGGTTCCTTAGGGGAGACTCAGAAATAACACTGACAGCTTCAACTTGATGAAACTAATGCATTACAAATGAAAGGTTACTGGAACCATCATAAGATCCTCAAGGGCAGGGATCATGGATACAAACTCGGTTGTACTCACCCCCAAGGGTTTAGAGCTATGCTCAGTAAACACTATCAATTTAGGAGAAATGGAAAGTTTGCCCTGCATGCCCCTCTTAAATATTTACAATCTAGTCTTCAATTACAAATATAATCAATTAATGAGGAACTACTATAAATCTATTCCCTGAATAACAGCAATACAATCAGGGTTTGATGAGATGTGCTCCAACCCATGATAGGTAGATTTTGAAAATTACATATGGCCAAGTAATTTATGGGGAAAATATGAAACACAGATATCAAGAAAGCCTACTTTATAAAATTAGCAAATAAAGAATATCCCTTTAGAGAAGTCGAACTGCCCACAGAGTTGACAAAAGAGCACTTAAAATGTATTATAGCTGAACCATAAAAATCAATCAGTCTTGACTAGACCACTAGGCCCAAAACAAAATTGGGATATCTAAAATCTGCTCTTCTCTAATTGAGTTAAATGGGGAGTTTACTCTCCCTTAGGCTGGTATTGACAAACTCCTGAACTGTGAAGTTTCCATTTATTTTATAGGGCACCCTGGCACTGACTCCAATTCACTAATCGGGTTTAGTCACATAAGCCAGGGGAAAAAACATTTTAAAATTTCCAGTACTGATCGCATTTCATAAACAACTTACATTATATAAATCGGCAGCCAGTTTTTCAATATATTGTTTAAGTTTATCAGCTGTTTTCAAGCCATCTTGGAAGAAGCTATAATGGAAAACACCAGTGATTTATCAGCAACGTAAAATTCTGAACAGAACTGGTCTTGGGACAGAAACAAAAATTAACATTTTCAACCAAAATATCACTTTTGACTCATGGATGGACAAAATGTGCATATTTCCAGAGGAAAAAAGTGTTTGTTCCACAGTTTCCACATTCCTCTTCAAATTAACTCCTTAAAGTGGTTTGGTTTTAGATCTCCGGACTGATACAGATTTGATTTTGACATGTCAATGGAACCATATGGTAGACCACTGGATGAAAGTCATGATTCAGTCATTGAATAACTTCAAGAGCATGTTGGTTGCAACATACTCTGAAAACATTCACAACTTAACCCCTTCCTCACTCTTTTCCTGGACATGAAAAAGAATTTAACCTGAAGATTCAAAAAAATAAAACTACAGGGGTACTGTCCTAATATACAAATTTGTGCAATGTTCCATATTTTTTTAAAACATCATCATTCTCTCTATCTCATAAACCCCCAATCTTGGCACTAACCTCGACTTTTATCTCTCCTTCAACTCACATATTTGTCAGATACCAAATCCTGTTGCTTTTATCTCCACAACATCTCTCAAATCTACCTGTTCCTCGCCATCCAAACTGCTAGCACGCTGGCCCAAGCACCTGTCATATATTAACTCAACTACTACATTAGTTTCCTCTCTCATCTCCCTGCCTTCAACTTCTCCTCTCTCCAGTCCATACTTTACTCTGTTCCCAGATCATTTTTCTAAAAAAATCATTCTATGTACATCTCCCGACTCTTCAAAAGCCTCTAAGGGTTGCCCAGACATCTTTGCATCAAACAAAAACTCCTCCTTTGTTTTAAGGCACCCCATCAGCTTTCTCTTTCCTATCTATCCTGGGTCTTCTCCTACCACGACCCAGCCTGCACACTCCACAACCCAGCCTGCACACTTCGCTCCTTTATCACCAATTTACTGTGCTTCAAACACATCTCTCTCACTGACTATCCCCTGTTCACTCCCTCCCTCCTGCTTTTTTTATGGTACTACAAATTTGTTAGGGTCTTATTCTGTGCTAGGCAGGCTGGGCACAGTCCATGTCCTACATGGGGCTCACAGTTTTAAATGCCCATTTTACAGATGAAGGAACTGAAGCACAGAGAAGTTAGGTAACTTGCCCAAGGTCACACAGCAGACAAGTGGTGGATCCAAATTAGAACCCAGGTCCTTCTGGCTCGCAGGCCCATGCTCTAGCCACTAGGCCATGCTGCTTCTCACCACTCCCTCTTGGAACTCCCTCCCCATTCACATCACTAGATCACCACTCTCCCATCTTCAAAGTCTTAATAAAAGTGTATCTCCACCGGGGAGCCTTTTTTGACTAACCCCTCATCTACCCATCCTATTCTCCCTCCCTCCTGCACCATCTATGCAATTAAGTCTGTGTCCCCTAAGCACTCTGAATCACCCCACCTATAGAGCACCTATGTATTTGTTTGCTTGGCCCCATTACACTGTAAAGTCCTTAAGCGCAATGATCATGTCTAACTACTCTACTGTACTCTCCCAAGTGCTTAGTACAAGTGCACATGGTGAATGTCACTGATTGATTGATTAAAAGGGAATGCCCAAAATGATAAAAGAAGGGGACCAGATAGGGATTTACAGACTTTATTAACTGTGGTTTATTATATGGAATTAAAGATAAACTGTTAAATTCTTGGAAAGGAAGAGGGAAAATACTGCCTTACACTGCTATCAAATGAAGAGCAGTAAAAAAGATACATGGTCGAATGCTTTTTTGAAATTTTAGCATACATGCTGAATTACACTATACACCACAATGAAAAATCATCCTTTGGTGTGGAAGGAAGAATGGGAGTCTACTGTAACACATTCTTCCAATTCTGAATTTATCTGATTCTACGAGAATGAGAAATGATTGGGAAAAAGCACACAGATGAAATGAGGATTACATGGACACAATTATGAAACAGTAATATCACTAAAACCAATATAAGTTTCATAGGCTATATATCATATTATTACTATCATATTAATTGTCTTAATAATCATGGGGTAACACAATATTTTCTCAGCACACATGAAACTTTTTCTGTGAAATAACCTCATGTTTCTCTCTGGTTCCATGAACTGTAAATGAAAATTTCAACTATAACTTTCAGAACTTCTTGGGAGTGGCATAAGCATACAAATTTCAAGCAATAAGGTTCTTTTATGGCTAGGCGTTTACAAACAAGCCCTCCTTGCTTCATTGTTTTACAAGTAATTTGAAAATACTTTAATGGTCTATAATTCTTTTTGTTTGCTTTATTTCCATACTTTGCACAGTGTAAGCACTAAAATACCACTGATTGATTGATTACACCAATATGTAAATGTATAAATGTTTTAAATCAATGGACTGAGTTGAGAAGAAATATGCTAAAGACTACGCAGCACGGTTTGTATGTTTCTAAAATGAGCATAAATTTCAACTAGGCAGAAAGACCTAGTGAAAGAAGCATGACATTTAGAATCAGGAGAATAAGATTTTATTCCCAGCTCTGTCACTTGCCTATTGCATTACCTTGGGTAAGTCACTTAATCACTTAACACTCCTGGTCCTCGGTTTTTGCTTCTTTCCTGGTCCTTAGTTTCCTCTTTCATGAAAAGGGATGATTCCTGCTCTCCTCCCTCGTACACTGTTAATCTTGGGATAGGGTCTATGTCAGATCTAATTATTCTCTATCTGCTGCAGTGCTTGGCACAGCGTAAGTACTTAAATGCCATAAATAAGTAAATACAAATTACTAAATGTCCCATAGGTAAAAGAATTTGATCTCGGAAACTTTTCAGGCCACTCAATCAGAAATCACTTTCACAGTTACACGGATAAGAGTTAATGTTCCTTCATGAAGCCACTCTGACTTGTAACCAGACATATAATTCTGGGAACTCTTTGAATCAGAAGAGAAGACAACTACTTTCTTTTTCTCATTGTCATGGGTTGGAGTTATATGTTTTGGATGATTTGTGGGGTAGAGATTTAAATCTCCATGGAACTACACTTTGGGAGTCCTGGATGGTATTACTTTTAACATGTAAAAAAAAAAATCTCCCCAAGTAAACAAGTTCAGCTCAATTTGAAAATCTAATTCAAAAGCTCATCATTTTCCCTAAATTGGATATTGATTCCCTCTCAACCTATGTAACCTCAGCTCAGATCTTCACCAACATGCTTCACCAAATGCCAGCTAATATAGAATGACTGCACCCACGAGGTAGAAACTGAATACACAGTGGTTAGGGTAATTACTTATTACCTTCTTTTATTCATATAGCACTAAAGGCCCTCATTCTAATAATGATGACTGGAAATTGCTGTAGGATGATCAAGTATTGGTCTTAGCTTTTAGACCTGTGAGCAACATATGTTCTAATTACTATGAAAAGTTTAGAAGACTACTAACTTCAGCAGCCAGATTTTTGTTATCAACAAAGTAGATCACACCTTCTTTGATTCTGGGGTCTTGGAAGTTATGGGTGGGAGGCGGGGAGGGACTATAGCGTAAGAAGAGAAGTAGAAAGTTGTCTGTCCAAACATCTTTGAAAGCATAAGATTTTCCTCCCCTTTTGCCTTGGGGACCCTCTCACCATTTCCAATTATACAGCAACAGTAGTGAATCCCAATAAATAAGGTATATGCGTGGGGGGGGGGGGAAATCCCTCTAGACTGTAAGCCTCCTTGTGAGCAAAGAATGTCTACTAACCCTGTTGTATTGTACTCTCCCAATCACTTAGTAAAGTGCTTCGCACAGAGTAAACGCTCAATAAATAGCATTGGCTGATTTATTCCAATATATCATTTTACTACAGCTATATATCTCCCAAGGCAAAAAAAAGAAAAAGCAAAAATCAAAGGAAAGTTCATTTGGACTATAGCAAAGCTACGACTCCAAGCATTAGACTTACTTGCACTGTGCGTGATAATACTTAATAAGATTCTGTAGCAGATCCACACCCTTTTTGGTCTTGATTTCATTAACTTTAATGAGATACTGTGGAAAGAAAACAGAACTTGCTGTGGATAATTACATACTTGATTTTTCAATCTCGCTCAAGTGGTAGAGCACTAACTTCTAATCTGCACAAGAAACGTGCCGAGGATCACATTTGAGTCTGACTATAGGAGTGTGTACGGAACACTGGACTGGCACAATATGGGTTCAAACTGCAGTACGCTACAACTTTGTCCAGATTGATCTGGACTAGGCACCATTTGGATTAAATAAAATCAGGGTGGTCCAGAGAGGCTAATTTAAATGGATTGGAATACAGAGGAAAAGGATTTTCTCAACACACAGCCAAGGTCACCTGCTTTTGGTGAGCAGGAGGTGATTTCTAACCCTTAACCACTCGAGAAACAACCTAAAATACGCAGTTTGGATAGCCACGGAGGCAGCCTGGCCTAGTGGAAAAAGCAAGGGACTAGACATCAGGAGACGTAGGTTCTAATTCTCAGCTCTGCCGCTGGCCTGCTGTGATCTTGGGAAAGCCACTGAACCTCTTTGTGCCTTAGTTCCCTCATCTGTAAAATAGGAATAAGATACTGGTTCTCCCTCCCTCTTCGACTATGAACCCTACATGGTACAGAGGTTGTGCCTAAACTGATTATTTTGCATTTACTCTATCACTTAACTCATAGTGTTTACTAAATACCATGACTTTGACAATGACAATTATTATAAATTTAATGTGCAGTTCATTGGGGACCAGGTGACTGAAATTGAACTGTAAATGGATAGTGCTCTTTAGATTTCTAAATTTAGAGGAATGAAGTATAGAAAATGGTCCAGAACAATAAGATATCCATGGTTTTCAAATGTTCATAATATTTTTAAAAATATTCAGGTGTTTCTTAACGCCTAAGACTGAAACACTAATTTCAGTGAAAGAAACGACAACCCACTGAAAGTGCTTTAGCAATACACAAAATCCGAGTTACAAAAAACAGCAGAGTTTTTTCGGTCATCATGTAGAAAATTAACAGGCCACTGAGTCTCACCCAATGCTCTGTTTTATTTTTAATTACAAAGGTATCCTGAAACACCGTTCACAGTTTTTAGGTGGACGTTATTTAGTATATCTTTTTAACCTTTTACTGTGAATAATCATTCCATAATGTTTCTTTTTTGGTCTGCAATCCCCCAGAAGACTCAGAGAATGCAGACTCAAATAGCTGATGCCAGGAGAGAAAACAGGAGATTAGACTCTCTTACATCGTTTCTTGTCACGATAAATGAAAACATGCTGAAATCTTACTCTGATAATGGGCAGACGGCACTAATAGAACATCTTGGAGAAAAAGGTTAGTCAAATGATTTTTAAAAATCTCCAGTTCTTACTTCACACATCTGAAGCTGAAACAATCTCCTTTCTTTCTCCATCTCCTCCGCTATCTCAGCCCCAGTGATCTCCGTGCGGATCATCCCATGTTGTTTGGCGTGTTCTCTCTTTTCCTTTTCAATTTTTGTGCTACAATTATACACAAACAATAGACACAATGAGTTTTTACAATATTGATGCCCTGTTTAAAAACAAGGCACACACACACAAACACACATACATACACATTATTATATACGTACCCATAATTATATTATTTATAATATATATTATTGATTATATTATATATTAATTATATAATAATAATAACAATAATAACAACTTCTGGGAACAGTGTGGCTTAGTGGATAGAGCATGGGCCTGGGAGTCAGAAGGACCTGGGTTCTAATACCGGCTCTGCCACTTGTCTGCTATGTGACTTTAAGCAAGTCACTTCACTTCTATGTGCCTCAGGTACCTCATCTGTAAAATGGGGATTAAGACTGTAAGCCCCCTGTGGGACATGGACTGTGTCCAACTTGATTATCTTGTATCTAACTCCAGCGCTTACAACAGTGCCTGGCACATAGTAAGTGCTTAACAAATACTATTAAAAAAAAAAAAACCTGATTCCCCCAAAAAACCTTCTATACAGCAACTAAAATGGCCCAAGGGAAGCTATATTAATGCCAAGTCAGTGTATTGCAGTGGATTTCTTGACTATCACAATGTCTCAGAAAAAGGAACAGATTAACCCAACCCATATAATGTTTTAAGAGAAAAGGGGCCCCTATCCATCTCAATGTTTACTGTGGAAATTCAATGTAGAATTCAATATAAATTCATTAGTACTTTCCCAGTTTTTCAAGTTGGCATACAGACCTACAGAGAAACACACTCTGAACAGAAACTAAAAAATATTCCGGAAAAAAGACACCTGATTCTAGTGCTGGGTGTTCCATTCTTTTAAGAGAATTATGCTAATGTAAAATTACTTACAATTTTGTTTCATAATCCTTCCAGGCTTTGTCAAAGGGCTTTTTCAGATCCTAGGAATATAGAAAATGTTTTTCATGACATATACCTTTTAGTTTTATTATTCATAATGCTAAAAGGAAACCAGAAATTTTATGGAAATGGAATTTATACTTGGTAAAGAGTTACTTTAAAAAATTCACTTGCAATTTTTTTCTCAAATTATATCTTTCCAAGAATCTTAACTTTTCTGTACCTCAAGTTGCCTCATCTATAAAATGGGGATTTAGACTGTGAGCCCCATGTGGGCCAGGGACTGTGTCCAACCTGATTACCTTTATCTACTCCAGCACATAGTAGTGTCTGGTGTTACGTGAAATTTGAAATAAAAATGGTCACGAATCACTTTCAACTAAATTCCACATAAATTATGCCACTAACATCTCAAAAATTAATCCCTCTGGTAAAAGTTAAAATGTATCTTCCAAATACTTACTCCTTTAACTCCTTTTAAATCTCCCTTTAATAAGGAATCCAAAGTGAAGATCACATTGTGGCTTAAACCTTGGAGCTGAAAAACAAAACAAAGCAATTTCATTTTCATTCTTTAACCTTTTTAGAATTTTAATCAATGCTCAATCAAATGAATTTGAATATCTACAACTTAGAACATTAAGCACTGGGGAGAATACAATGGTTATAAGATTCCATCCTTGGCCTTGGGGAGTTTATAATCTAGTTGGGTCTTGCAACAATCCTCACTGACCCTACCTCAAGTGAATGCAAAATGGTAACCACTTTAGGCTATTCTGTTGATAATGGTTTGCATGAGCTAGACTATGAGCTCCTTGTGGGCAGGGAACATGTCAATCAACTCTGTTGAACTGTCTTCTCCCAAGTGCTTAGTACAGTACTCTGTACATGGTGGTAAGTGCTCAATAAATATCATTTGATGAACTGACTGGTGCCCAAAGCATTTCTCTGATTCCATCTCTGAATCTCCACATGTGGAGACTTCCCATACATAAACATTACAGTGAATTGCAGATAATACCTTGATTTCATACAACACTTTTATTTCCAAATTTCTTTCACATCACGCCACTTATTTCTGTCCTCATAACACCCCTGTGGTGTAGGGGTGTTATCCCCATTTTGCAGATGGGATAACTGAAGCACAAGGAGACGAAGTGACTTGCCAAAATCAGGACTAGAACCAGGTTCTGTGACTCCTAGACTCATCTCATTTCACTGCACCACACTGCCTCTCAAAGGCCCTGTGGAGAGCTAAGCCATTTATTTGTCTGACTCCTGCTCAAACTCTCTCCTTTATTCCGGTCCCCACTTTCCCAGCTCTCTTGGAGTGGCATCCGGCAAATTGTTCTTAGTGGGGTTTTTCTGCATGGGCTTTTCAGGGAGATATGGAAATTCGTAACTTCAGGGATTACATTTTCAAATACTCTGGCATATTGAAATAGCTGAAAACTCCATAAAAAGCCCTTCTCCCAAACTATGGGCCAAGAGAAATATAGCTTCAGGTGACTCATTCATTTATTTGTCAATAATAAAGTCAACAGTTCTTCTCCCTTACACTGAGCGCTCATGAAGGGCAGGAAAATTATCTCCTTCCAACAGTGTAGTCCAATGGAAAGACCTTGGGTATGGAAGTTAGAGGACCTCAATGGACATAGAATGGTCAGAGTGGGTCTCCCATCAGGAGTGATGAATGAATCTCAGTCCTGAGACTTCAATAATGAGAACCTTTGTGGAGAAATTGATTATCTCTAACAGCTTGCACAGTGCCAATTGCATTCTCTCAGCCTTGCCAGTCATGATCCCACTGGGACATCATAATAATAATAATAATTCTGGTATTAGTTAAATGCTTACTGGGTGCCAGGCACTGTACCAGGCGCTGGGTGGATACAAGGAAATCAGGTTGGCCACAGTCCCTGCTCCATGTAGGGGTCCCGGTCTCTATCCCCATTTTACTGATGGGGTAAGTGACTCGCCCAAGGTCACACAGCAGACAAGTGGTGAAGTCAGGATTAGAACCTAGGTCCTTCTGATTCATGAAAACAATCAGTTTAAACCTACACCTCGCATTGAGGCAGCACAAATTATCCTTCTACGTCTGTGCTGGTTGAGCCAAATTTAGAGTCGTAATTCAATTTCAAACTTGAAGATAATAATAATAATAATGTTGGTATTTGTTAAGCGCTTACTATGTGCAGAGCACTGTTCTAAGCGCTGGGAGAGATACAGGGTAATCAGGTTGTCCCACATGAGGCTCACAGTTAAGCCCCATTTTACAGATGAGGTAACTGAGGCACAGAGAAGTTAAGTGACTTGCCCACAGTCACACAGCTGACGAGTGGCAGATCTGGGATTCGAACCCATGACCTCTGGCTCCCAAGCCCCTGCTCTTTCCAGTGAGCCAAGCTGCTTCTCAAAGTTGAGATTCCCAAGCCAAACAGAGGTGCGGGACAGGCTGTCCAATCCTACCAGTGGCTTTTCTGCCTCGTGGAAAACCTCAAATGAACAAAGAAGCAAAGGAACAAAACAAAATCTTCTCAAGTCACAAACATGAATGGGAGATCCTGAAAGGATAGGAAAGCACAGAAGCAAAATCATAGAAGTGCTGTGGGGATTTAGCAACCACAGCTGCCTGCTTGGTTGTATTCAGCAGTCTTTAACTATCATTAGCTAAAGCACTGTATCCACTCTGTTCTGTATGAATTGCAGGTAATGTGGTTTAGGGTCTCGACTAGACTGAATCAGTGTGACAGTTTAGAACAATTTAAAAACATTATAATAAATGAGCTTTTGTTAGAGAATGACTCAGCTATTTATCTCATTCCCTGGGGGAGGGGGAACCACCTCTTGAAACAAACCATTCATATAAATTTGTTGTGGGCCGCGAACGTGCCTACCAACTCTGTTATACTGCACTCTCCCAAGTGCTCAGTACAGTGCTCTGCACACAGTAAGGTGTTCAATAAATATGACTGACTATGATTTACATTGATAATTCTGGTCTAAAAAACAGGGAGCAGTGCCTCTCAAGTCACAAGCCACTTGACTCTCCTGGTGGTCTTTTCAGACTACCAAATGACTACTAATTAGAAAGTAGGTCCACCCAGTCAGTCCGAAACAACCCTAGGTTTTAGTCCCAGCTCTGTCATTGAGCTATTCTGTGACTTTAGTTAGATCACTTCACCTCTTTGTGCCTCCGTTCCTCATCTGCAAAATGGGGTAAAGAAACCTGCCCACCCCACTTCTTACAATCCTATTATCTTGTACTTATCCCAGTGCTTAGCATAGTGCTTTGGTACCTCCTAAGCACTTAATAAATACCATAATTCTATTATAAAATTCACACCCAGATTAGGGAGAGATTCAGTTGCAGCCTCAGACTTTTGCCTGACCCAAATAAGTTATGATGGACTAAACAAAGAGGTTTGAGCCTGGTTACTCTTTGGATATAAACAGAGGCTTGGGAACACTGGGACCTTAAGAAAAGTGTGAACAGAACCATGGAGGTAAAGTGATTTGCCCAAGGTCACACTGTAGGTCAGTAGCAGCGGTCTGAGTAGAACTCAGGTCTCATAATTCCCAGTCCTATGCCCTTTCCACTTGTTTATGCGACCTCCCCACTGCATTTTTTATGCAGCACTAGACTACTGCTGGGCAAAAGTCCTGAATCACCATTTCTAAATTTATTTTTTTAAGTCTTGCAGAGTTCTAGAATAATCGCTTCCATACAGAGCATGAAAATTCTATTATTTTATTTCCACTAAATCTACTTTTAAAATCAAGATTAGTTAATAGTTTCAGAGTTTAATTAAACATCTAGTATGTGCAGAGCACTGTATAAAGTGCTTAGGAGTGTACAATCCAGTTATGAAACCCAATAATAATAATAATCCCGCGATTAGACTGTAAGCCCATCAAAGGGCAGGGACTGTCTCTGTTGCCGACTTGTTCATTCCAAGCGCTTAGTACAGTGCTCTGCACATAGTAAGTGCTCAATAAATACTATTGAATGACATACTATTGAATGAATGAATGAACCCAATCTTTGCTTTCAAGGACCCTACAATTTAGCAATAGAGACAGACACTAAAATCAATAGTATTTACTGAGAGCTTATTATGTGCACGGTACTGTACTGAACATTTGTACTAAGTGCTTGGGAGAGTACAAGAGAATCTTCTTCCGCTAGACTGTTAGCTCTTTGAGGGCACGAAGAGTGTCTACCATTCTATGGTACTATCCCAAGTGCTCAATCCCATGCTATGCACACGATAAATGCTCAATAAATACCATGGAATAATGAATCAATTACAGAAGGAGAAGAGTTGGAAAATGGATATTTGGATAAGTGATTGCTTAAGGAATAGAACATTTACAAAGGTGTGAGGTTGCTGCAAAAGTGCTGGGGTGTAGTTTGTGGGGAAAATAGAGAAATTAATCATGAAGGCCTACTGGAGGAGATGTGATTTCAAGAGGGCTTTGAGGATGGGGAGATCAGGGGTGTATTTTTTCTTCAGGCCCTTTCTATGGGCTAAATGTACTTAGCCCTGGGGTAGGTACAAGATCATCAGCTCCTCATATGGGGCTTGCTATCTAAGTAGGAGTGAGAAAATATGCAATTTTTTGTGGCCTCCTAAGTCATCCCTGGGGCACTGAAGCAGTAGTAACTGCATTGCCTTTATCAATTAGACTGTAAGCCTGTCATTGGGCAGGGATTGTCTCTATCTGTTGCCGAAATGTACAATCCAAGCGCTTAGTATAGTGCTCTGCACATACCTGGCACTCAATAAATACTATTGAATGAATGAGAACAGTTATTAAAGTCCTGATGTGCAGGATGACAAGAAAATGCAAACGCAAACCTAAAATAACTACATTAGGATTTAGGGAAAAAACAACCACCTGTGCACACAGTAACATTTCTAAGGACCTCTTTTTCATTTTAGAGGACATTTACCAGCTCTCCAGTGTCATGATCACCCTCTAATTGTTTATCTTCATGGATGACATTTGTAATTTGTTAAGTTCAAACTTAAAGGGCACGGCACAGTAAGTGATATCAAATTATATTTTCCCTGCTTTAATTGAACATCTTAATCACATATTTTCCTGTATGTTATGCATTAAATGAGTTCTCCTTGGTGAACAGTTTAATAGTCCACTGCAAATCAACCACCGAAGCAGTAGTGAAAATCTAATGACCCTTTTCCTTCTGAAGCTCAATACTGCAATCATCTGAGTCCCACCATGACTGACCCCAGTGGGAGAGAGAGAGTCTCTGGGGACCCACACAGACTCCACACATTTGTCCAATCAATACTGTTGACTGAGCACCTACAAAGTGCACAGAACTGAACTTAGTACTTGGGAGATCCCAGGCCTCGAGGAGCTTAAAATCTAGTGGGGAGTCATACACTAAAGTAATTTTAAAATAGGAGGAATAAGTAAAAGAAATATATGTGAGTATTCAGATAATAGTCTTTACAAAAGTATTGAACATAGTTGTTGGTAAATAAGTGCAAAGGTGGCACAGAACTGCTGAAATGGCAGATGTGGGGACAGAGACAATAATTTATTATGAAGTGCCGTCGAGTCATTTCTGATTCACAACGACTCCATGGATATACTTTCTCCAGAACATCCTGCCCTCTGCCATAATCCGCAACCTTTCTAATGGTTCTTTCATAATTTACTACCAGTGATAAATTAGATTATTCTCCTGGGTGTATTCATGCTGTGTGAGTGCCCTGCAAAAATGGAGACTTGAACCACACAGGACTGCAGAATTATAAAACAATGGCCTATTCCTGCTCAGAGACTGTACCCTTCTGAATCACCAACCCAGTAGCCCACGGGTCTTGGAAAATAAGCAGCAGCACGGACTAGTGGAAAGAGCATGGGCCTGGGAGTCAGAAGGATCCAGGGGTCAGAAGGACCACATGTCTGCTGTGTGATCTTGGGCAAATCACTTGCCTCTTCTGTGCCTCAGTTACCTCAATTGAAAATGGGTGAGGTGGTGATTTAAAGTGTGAGCCCCGTGTGAGACACGGACTGTTTCCAACCTGATTAACTTGTATCTACCCCAGGGCTTAGAACAGTGCTTGGCACATAGTAAGCACTTACCTAGTAGTATAACAATAATAATAATTACTATTATTATTATAAGAATTTTATCCATTGACTCATCACTTTCCGTGTCACAAAAGACTAGGCATTCACCAATCACAAGCAGTAGCATCATATTTGAAAGTGACAGTCAGCCAGATGCACACACCCACACGCATGGGCCATTCAGGCAGGCTTTTAGATGGTCGGGTCCCTGTCCAGGACAAAGTCGGTATTGGACATCTTTATATTCAGTACTTTTATATTCACTTCCCAGTCTTCCCCTCTGCCTTAGCTCCTGTCGCTGAATTCCAGGGCTCGAAAAAGGTGCTTGTGTTTACAGGGACCTGGACAAAGTCAGTGGCTATGGAGCAATGGGCAGGAGGAGGGTGGGGACATGAAGGAGAGACTTTGGTCAGGGGTCCACCCAGTGACGTGATCAACGATTTTAGGGGCTTTGAGCACTTTGGCGAAGAACCTTTTCATGCTAGTCCTCATGACTTCCTTAATTACATAACCTCAGTTACATCATGGGATCAGCAAAGGGCCAACCTGAAACCTCAGCAAAGTGTCACCCAGAATCCTTTAGTTCTACGTGGCCATCTCCAGCCATACAAATTTAATAGTGAACAAATGAAGGAGAAGGATACCAGTTTACTTTTGAGAAGCAGTGTGGTCTAGTGGATAGAGCCCAGGCCTGGAAGTTAGAAGGAGCTAGGTTCTAATCCCAGCTCTGTCACTTGTCTGCTGTGTAACCTTGGGCAAATCACTTCACTTCTCTGTGCCTCAGCTACCTCATCTATAAAATGTGAGACAGGGTCTATTTCCAACCCAATTTATTGTACCCACCCCAGCTCTTAGTATAGTGCCTGGCACATAGAAAGCTCTTAACAAATTTCACAATTGTTACCTACCCCAGCACATAGAACAGTGCCCAGCACATAGTAAGCACTTAACAAATACCAGAAAAAAAAATACTCTTGTCTGTTTTGCTCTTGCCTTTTAAATAAGGGACACATTCTCTTTTCTAAGACAATAACCCCAATTTGATTTTTTAAACTCTTATTAACAATAGTAATAATAATAATAGCGGTATTTGCTAAGCTCTTACTATATGTCAAGCACTGTACTAACCGCTGGGGTAGATAGAAGATAACATGTTGGACACAATCCCTGTCCCACATAGGACTCCCAGTCTCAATCCCCATTTCACAGATGAGGTAACTGAGGCACAGAGGAAGGGAAGTGACTTGCCCAAGGTCACACATCAGACAAGTGGCAGAGCCAGGATTAGAACCAAGGTCCTTCTGACTCCTGGGCCCATAATCTTATTCTTTGGTATACCGGGGAAACAATCTCAAAGAAAAATAATCTTAAAAGAATATCCAAATCACGATACCGCATGATCACAGAGGGCAAACAGGAAACAGTTTGCAGATGGAGAAATCTTTGCTCGTTTTGGCATCTCTGCAGCAATAACCTCCCTCTAACAGCAAAAAAAAGTCTCTGGGGCATTGTGCAAGCTGTGAAAGCTTTCCAAACACGCAGTAGAGCGAAGCTACCAGATGCACTAAAAGCCTTGCAAGGCACTTGGATGAGGTCACTTCCTCCAATTGTAAATGAAGTTTTCATTATTTAATCTCATGCTGCTGAAGCCCCTGGGAGAGGTGACACTGAAATGATTTTCCTTGATGATTTCTTCCTTTAACTCTTTAACATATATTGATTCCAACCCTGCCCTTCTTGACTCTCTTCTCCTCAATTTGTGATGATGGAAGTGAAATTAATACAGTTTAGCTCAATTCCCTGTTTCTAAATAGGTTCCGACATGGAAAGCATTAACAGCAGAAAAGGGGGTAGCTCGGGAACCAGTAGTAAATGATACACCTTCTTTGTCTTTTAGAATTCAGAAAGAATAGTTGTTTAAAAACTAACTCTCAGCTGATAGCAGAGCTAACTTTTTAAGACAGATGGAAAAATACCTAAGTTATCAAGATGACAAACTTTCATTTTCGTTTTAAGGGAGTTTTAGTATTTTAAAATTCTCCACATGATCTAGAGCAGGGGTGGGCAAAAAGCCAACTGAGGACTAAATCCTTCTAGATCCCAGCCAGCAGCTGGACTGGGGGAGAGGGAAAGGGGCACCCATGATCCATCACTTTAGGATCCTTAATATCAGAGACAGAGCCTGAGAGCTTCCTTAACATAGAAAGCATATTAACATCCCTAATATTTGTTGAGCAATTACTTGGTACATGGAACACTTTGCTAGCCAACTGTAAATGGATAAATGGCATACAAAGTGAGGCAGATTTTGGTGACAAAGAGTTTACAATCTAAACACAGAAGAATAATGAATTTTAAAATATTAAAACTCCCCCTTAACCCCCTCCATCCCAGGTCAGAAGCAGCCTCTCTCGAACTGACAGGACACCATTTGCTGGAAGAATACTTTACCAGCTTTTCATTCATTCAATAGTATTTATTGAGCGCTTACTGTGTGCAGAGCACTGTACTAAGCGCTTGGAATGAATAAGTCAGCAACAGATAGAGACAGTTCCTGCCATTTGACAGGCTTACGGTCTAATTGGGGGAGACAGACAGACAAGAACAATGGCAATAAATAGAGTCAAGGGGAAGAACATCTCGTAAAAACAATGGCAACTAAATAGAATCAAGGCGATGTACATTTTATTAACAAAATAAATAGGGTAATGAAAATATATTTAGCTTTGAGAATCATTCATTCAATTGTATTTACTGAGCACTTACTGTGTCCAAAGCACTGTACTAAGCACTTGGAAAATACAATTTGGGCAACAGATAGAGACAGTCGCTACCCAACAAGGGGCTTACAGTCTAGAAGGGGGAGAATCAATCTGTCAGTGGTATTTAATGAGTATTTACTTTGTGCTACCACTGTACTATATGCTTTAGCAAGTACAATACAGTTGATAGACCCAATTCCTCCCTTCCAAGAATTTGGAGGTCAACAGAGAACCCCTGAAGTGGCTGAGATGGTTTGTAACTAAGGACTTTTTACCGGGAGGGGGGTGAGATGCAGATTCTGAAGACTCCCAACCATAAAAGTCATTCAGTGATTTGTTTGTTGTCTGTTGTTGTAATCCTGTTACCTGTCTTTATTGGCCTAGTAGAGACAGCACAAGGCTGGGAGTCAGAAGGACTGGGTTCCTAATGGTTGAAAGGCCCATACAATTATACTCCAAAAAGGAAACACCTACACAGATTACAATTTTATGGGTTATATGCATAAATATATAAACATATACATAAGGCCTTTCACAAATTACTTTTTTTTTCATTTTCAAAATGAACTTACCAAATTTTTCAGCAGGGTTGAAAGTTCCTTAGTAAGTGTGGAGAACTTTACAAAAGCAGTGCCAAGATCTGGGTTGTCCCGACTTAAAAAGTTACTTCCAAATTTATCCAGAACTTGTGCATAATTTTCTTCATTTTGTACATGATCTAAAAAAAAAGTAATATTGTTACTTTCTGTGTTGAAACAGCAAAGATTAGAAATGAACATGTTCTCAAAAAATACCAAGGTAAAATTGCCAGAATATTGTCTCACTCATTTGCCCATTTTAAAAAATCTATGATTGGCCCAATCGTAATATATACGAATTAAATTCTGATGCAATCATTCCCCCCAAATTTGAAACTAGAATTAGGACTAGCTTCCAAAAAAGAACTTAAATTACTTTCAGGTAATTACTTCCCACCTAATTCTTTTCCACTCAAATATTAAAAGAAAAGCAAAGAAATCACTTTTTAACCGATGGGGAAATTCAGTTAGAGAAAGTTTCTATCATTTTCTAGACAAATTACCTCTGGATTTCTCTTTTGGTCAAGTCAAGGAAGCGGGTATTTTTAAGTTAATTTTTGAAGAAAGACAAATCAATATAGTGACCCCCAGACACATACTTCACTTGTGTACATATGTACATGCTTATAATTCTATTTATTAATATGTGTACATATATAATTCTATTTATTTATAATGATGTTATTGATGCCTGTTTACTTGTTTTGATGTCTGTCTCCCTGCTTCTAATAATAATAATAATAATAATGCTGGCATTTGTTAAGCGCTTACTATGTGCCGAGCACTGTTCTAAGCGCTGGGGTAGACACAGGGGAATCAGGTTGTCCCACGTGGGGCTCACAGTCTTAATCCCCATTTTACAGATGAGGTAACTGAGGCACCGAGAAGTTAAGTGACTTGCCCAAAGTCACACAGCTGACAAGTGGCTGAGCCGGGATTCAAACCCATGACCTCTGACTCCAAAGCCCGTGCTCTTTCCACTGAGCCATGCTGCTTCTCTGTGAGCCTTCTAGACTGTGAGCCTGTTGTGGGCAGCGACTGTCTCTATTTGTTGCTGAACTGTACTTCCCAAATGCTTAGTACAGTGATCTGCACACAGTAAGTGCTCAATAAATACGACTGAATGAATCATCTTTCTCACTAAAAACTATGTATCATTTACTCCAAATAAGTGATTAGAAATTTACATTTCCCCTCAAAAGAGGTCTATTGAATGAGTGGACTTTCTGAGGGAGAAATTGAAGACTGCTCCACTTTTCTTACAAGATTTCTGCTGAGAGAAACGAAAATAATAATTGAGAAATCTGGTCATAAAATCCTGACATATAAGAAAAGACGGGGGAGGTGGCACTGAAGGGTTCCTGCTAAAGAAAGAATAAAGTATACAAACTAAAATACACAGCCTACACATAACACAATAAAATACATAATACAAAATACACATAATATTGAAGGAGATTCTGTAATTTTCTAGACAGATGTTTAAACTGTATTTTTAGTTTAGTAGGGCTTTTTTCATTAATAATAATAATAATAATAATAATGGCTTTTGTTAAGTGCTTACTATGTGCCAAGCACTGTTTTAAAAGCTGGTGGGGCGGGGGAAGAATACAAGCTAATTAGGTTGTCCTACAAGGGGCTCACAGTCTTAATCCCCATTTTACAGATGAGGTAATTGAGCACAGAGAGTCAAATGATTTGCCCAAAGTGGAAGGCAAATAAATTTAGGAATAATTTCTCTCACTGAAATTTTGGTGGGTTCCATTATTCTAGTCAGGGTAGGATTGGGGGGGGGGGGGGGGGAGGAGAGGCGGGAAGGCAAAAGGGTGGGACAGAGGCCCTGCCATTCCCCACTTGGAGAGAGCAGGGCTCAGACCAGCCGCCCCGGAACTGCACAGGGTATGAGCGGGGAGCGTGGTCTATGTAACTCCGGACGGCCTGAGGGAAATCCCAATGATAGATACGCTCCAAATCAAAAAGTTTCTCAAAGAAAAGCTATTCGCACTAACTGTAACCATTAATTAGAGAAATTTTACAGCCTTAACCTTTAAAAACTACTTTAAGCCATTTATGCAACAATTTTGTAGACTAGCCCTCACTCAAGTTGGTTATTTTTTTTTCAATAGTATTTATTGAGCGCTTACTATGTGCAGAGCACTGTACTAAGCGCTTGGAATGAACAAGTCGGCAACAGATAGAGACAGTCCCTGCCGTTTGATGGGCTTACAGTCTAATCGGGGGAGACGGACAGACAAGAACAATGGCAATAGAGAGAACTGCCAGGGTCCCAGTGGTTGAAGTCTTTTCCAGAAGCAAGTCAATCGTATCTATTGAGCGATTACTATGTGCAGAGCACTGTACTAAGCGCTTGGGAGGCTACAATATAACACACATTCCCTGCTCACAATGAAATTTAGAGGGAGATAGTGGAGTTAATGAAGAGTGCCTTTTAGACAGAATGTCTACGTGAATTGCAATGCCACCATCTCACTAAGAATTTGTGTTTAGTTCTTTTGAAGAGCAGGGAATGTGTGTAAAAATGAATGACAAATTGGAGATTAGAAATTCATAATAATTTGTCTGAAAAGTGGAGTGTTGGTTGGGTGGACTTTCTGGGAATAAACTGAAGACACTGCACAATTTTCAAAGGGACGATTTATTCAGGAGTCTTATGGTAAGAATGTGAAATCTATAAGGGAGCAATGAAAAGGTTCCGCAAATATGGGAGTAAAATTCTTAGAGAAGGATTTAACTACCTGACTAAAATTCCTTTACTAGGATGAAGAAAATTCCATTAACTTCTAGGCTAAACATTTTAAAAAAGATTAGGTTTAGCTAGGTAGGGCTGTATTTTTTCCACCATTTCCAAGGTGAAAGAGAAATAAGATTGAACATTTTTTACACTGAAATTTCCCTACACAATATTTAGGAAAGAATGTTGAAAAACTTTCAACAGCCTTAAAAAGTCAAAGAAAATTGAGATGATTAAATGTTTCCACAGATATTTCCTAAAACTAAAGATCAGTGTGTGCTTCGTAAAAAATTTTCAGTATGATCAAGTCATAGATTATATATCTATGATTCTATTTATTTTGATGGTATTGATGCCTACTTGTTTTGTTGTCTGTCTCCCCCGTTTAGACTGTGAGCCCATTGTTGGACAGGGATGGTCTCTATCTATTGCTGAACTGTACATTCCAAGAGCTTAGTAGAGTGTTCTGCACATAGTAAGTGCTCAATAAATACAACTGAATGAATGAATATTAAACATCAAAAATAGCAAGAGCTAGGAAGAAATTACAACTGATGATAACGAAAGAAATCTTTGATAGTGTTTTAAAAATATCTATATTGCTTAGATTTAATTAAAGGAGTATTAACATGATTAAAATGTTATTTAGGATTCTGTACTCCAGGGGAAGGAATATTTATAAGCTTATAACTTAATAATAATGTTGGTATTTGTTAAGCGCTTACTATATGCCGTGCACTGTTCTAAGCGCTGGGGTAGATACAGGGTAATCAGGTTGTCCCACGTGAGGCTCACAGTCTTAATCCCCATTTTACAGATAAGGTAACTGAGGCACCAAGAAGTTAGGTGGCTTGCCCAAAGTCACACAGCTGACAGGTGGCGGAGCCAGGATTTGAACCCATGACCTCTGACTTCCAGAGTAATAGCATTTGTGCAATAATTTCGTAAATGAAAATGTCCTATTTTTTTTTTCTATTCCTATCACTGTGTGGTGATGGGAGGGGTGGCGGTGGGGCGAGAATTACGGCTGGCAATGGCACAAGCGCGGGAGAGAAGCAGCTCGAGAATATTACTTTAGCAGGCCTGAGTTAGATTACACTTACAGACAAGTTGGAAGACAAAACAGCCTTCCAAAAACTAGCCCAAAATCTCTAGCCAATATCAAAGCTGAATTTTACTGGGTTTGTCTTTCCAAACTTCCAATTTTACCGTAAGCCATTATGTGACCGACTTTCTCCTCTCAGAACAGCGTCATTCTTTCCTCTGCCCTTCACAGAGCCCCAGGATCGGCCAGTTTCAAATGGAATTTCCTCATAGAATATCCCCTTGACCCATGTTAGGTGGAAAGGACTCCTAGGGTTCCAGTGATTTAAGAGTTCAGTCTTGGAAAGCATTCTTAAAAAGATAAATGGGATTAGCACAGAAAATGCGACTAAAACAGTAGCACCTTAAGTGTCAAAACCCATTTCAAAGCCAAAATATTCTTAGAAATTCCAGAGGTTATCTGACAGGAATCCAGACATAGACTTGGAGTCTTGAGGACAGCAACACTTAGCCAAGGGCAGGGTTAGGAGGGCCGGTGGTGAGATGTTGGATTCACCAAAGGTAGGAGAAGGAAGGCATAATTTTGGAGTAGGGTGACATGAAGTGCAGTGGGGGTAATTGTCAGAATTTGACCTAATCACATTCAGTGATGAACCTCATCACTAACATGTCACAGATGGAAACTTAGTGCAGTGTGATGGTATCTTATCTCCTCAGAGTTTCATTTCCTTTGTGCATACACTGTAGTAATCGTATGCCCGTGCGTACACTGTAGTAATTGTATGCCCGAAGAAAAACATGTCCGTCAGGATGGCAAAAAAATGCACTTGATATTAATTGGGTAAATTTAACACAATGCTCAACTTCAAATGATTACTTTTTATAAGGATAGTATCAAAAATGATTTCCCCCCACAACAGAACTGCACTGACCATTCAAAAATTCCCAAAGGCTTGGATTTTTCAAGGGAAAGAAACTGTCAGAATGAAGAAAGCAATGAAGATAAGATGGTTATAGATCAAGATGCAGACAACTGGGCAAGAGATGGATAAAGACAAAGTCTTTTAGGGCCCAAACTGATCATCTGCCACTTGTCAGCTCTGTGACTGTGGGCAAGTCACTTAACTTCTCTGTGCCTCAGTTACCTCATCTGTAAAATGGGGATTAAGACTGTGAGCCCCACGTGGGACATCCTGATTCCCGTGTCTATCCCAGCGCTTAGAACAGGGCTCGGCACATAGTAAGCGCTTAACAAATACCAACATTATTATTAATCCCTGAGAGGCTAGGGAGAACTTCACCTTAGGTCTCTATGGCCATAAGTTTTGGAGAGACAGAATTGCATATTCTGACAAAGGAGGGATTCCTAAGGTCTCCTAAAAATTCCAATACAGCCACCTAAAAAAATCACCTCTGACTTTGGTGACCTAGGCACTGGAGAGAAAACCTTAAGAAAGCTAAAACTGCACAGATTAAAGGAGAATATCAAGTGGTAAAAAGAGGAGCCTGGTAAAAACCCCCTCCAATTTTCATGTCCCTTCTACTGGAGGGAGAGATTGGCTTCATGCCAAATATCTTGATTCTTTCTCTCAGGTCTTCAAGGTCTGTGTACTCTTTAGAGCAGAGAGAATATTCAACACAGAAAAGATCACCTTCATGACAACTACCTAATACAATCCTCTCCTTCAGGTCTTTATGGTTTTTGATAACATAAAGAGTGCAGATAATATTTAAGAAGAAAAGGGGAGATTGGTTTCATGCCAGGTATCCTGTTTAGCTCTTCAGGTCTTTCCAGATCATGTACCCCTTGGGACGGTGAGAATATTTAAGGACGAAAAAGATACTGGCTTTGTGCTAAATAGCCATTTGGAGTCTCCTTTAAGTCTTCTCGGTTTGTGCTTCGGATTGGAGAGAATATTTAGAGTAAAAGGGGAGACTGGCATCACACCATATATCCCATTTAATTCTTAAGGTTTTCACGGCCTGTGTTCCTCTTAGAGTATAGTGAATGTTTTTGGGAGAAAAGTACAGACTGGCTTCACGCCAATATATTGCTTAATTCTTTCAGTTCTTCATGGCCTGGGTGTCCCCTAGAGCAGAGAGCACAGCTAAGAGAGAAAATAAGATTGGCTTCAGGACAAATATCTGGTTTAATTATCTCTTTCAGGTCTTCATGGCCTGTGTACTTCCTGAAAAAGAGAGAACAGGTGAGGGGATAAAGAGAGAGAACGGTCTTACATCAAGTATCTTGTTTAATTTTCCCATTTGAGGCCCTCAGGTCTTCATGACCTCTGTAACCCTTTTGAGTGGAGAAAATATTTATGGAAAAAAATGAGATTGGCTTCATGAATATTATCTTGTTTAATCCTCTTCTTCAGGTCTTCGTGGCCTGTGTTCTCCTTAGAGGGAAGAGAGTACTTAAAGGGAAGAAAAGGGTATATAGGCTTCATGCCAGACATAGTTTAAATCTCTCCTTCAGGTCTTCATGGCCTATGTTCTCTTCAGAGGGAAGAGAGTACTAAAAAAAAACAGGTATATTGGCTTCATATTCAAATATTCAGTTTAATTCTCTCCTTCAGGTCTTCATGGCCTGTGTTGTCTATAGAGGAAAGAGAGTATTTAAATAAAAGGGTATATTGGCTTTATGCCAGATACCCAATTTAATTCTCTCCTCAGGTCTTCATGGTCTTTGTTCTCCTTAGAGGGAAGAGAGTGCTTAAAGAAAACGGTATATCAGCTTCATGCCAAATATCCTGTTTAATTCTCTCTTTCAGATATTCATGGCCTGTGTTCTCCTTAGAGAGAAGAGACTGAACAGAAGAGAAAAAAGGGTATATTGGCTTCATGCCAAATATAGTTTAATTCTCTCCTTTGGTCTTCATGGCCTGTGTTCTACATAGTGGAGAGAGACTTTAAATAAAAGGGAATATTGGCTTCATGCCAGATACCCAGTTTAATTCTCTCCTTCGGATCTACATTGATCTGTGTTTTCTACAGAGGGAAGAGAGTACTTAAAGAAAAGGGTATATTGGTTTCATGTTCATATAACCAGATTAATTCTGTCCTTCAGGTCTTCATGGTCAATGTTTTCCTTAGAGAGAAGAATGTGTTTAAGGAAAAGGGTATATTGGCTTCATGCCAGATACCCAATTTCATTCTCTCCTCAGGTCTTCATGGCCTGTATTCCCCTTTAGAGGGAAGAGAGCATATAAAGAAAAGAGTATGTTGGCTTCATGCCAAATACATAGTTTAATTCTCTCCTTCAGGTCTTCATGGTCTGTGTTCTCTAGAGAGGGAAGAGAGTATTTAAATAAAACGGTATATCAGCTTCATGCCAAATAGCCTGTTTAATTCTCTCTTTCAGGTCTTCATGGCCTGTGTTTTCCTTAGAGAGAAGGGACTATTTAAAGGAAAGGATACATTGGCTTAATGCCACATATCCAATTTAATTCTCACCTCAGGTCTTCATGGCCTATGTTCTCTTTAGAGAGAAGAGACTGAACAGAGGAAAAAAAGGGTATATTAGCTTCACGCCAAACAACCTGTTTAATTCTCTCTTTCAGGTCTTCATGGCCTGTGTTCTCTATAGAGGGTCGAGAGTGTTTAAAGAAAAGGGTATATTGGCTTCAAGCCATATATCCAATTTAATTCTCTCTTTCAGGTCTTTATAGCCTGTGTTCTTTAGAGTGCATAGAATATTTCAGGAGGAAAACTTCTCGCCAAATAACTCATCTAATTTTCTCTTTCAGGTCTTCATGGCCATATTTCCCTTAGGTAGGAGTGCATTTAAAGAAAAGGAAGTATTGGTTTTATGTCTAATACCCTATTTAATTCTCTCCTTCAGATCTTCATGGTCTGTGTGCCCCTTAGAGTACAGAGAATCTTTAAAGAAAAGGAGATTGGCTTCATACCAGTTATACTGTTTAGTTCTCTCCTTCAGGTCTTTATGACCTGTGTTCTCCTCAGTGGGAACAGAGTACTTAGAGGAAAGAGTCTAGCGGCATCAAGCCAAATATTCACTTTAATTCTCTCTTTCACGTCTTCATGGCCTGTGTTCTCTACAAGGGAAAGAGAGTATTTAAGGAAAGGGAATATTGGCTTCATGCCAGATATCCAGTTACAATCTCTCTTCATAATCTGTGTTCTCCTTATAGGGAAGAGAGTATTTATGGGAGAAAACAAGATTGGCTTCATGCCAAATATCTGGTTAAATTCTCTCTTTCATGTCTTCACAAATGTGTTTTCCTTAAAATTATTTAAAGGAAAGGACATATTGACTTCATGCCAAATATCCAGTTTAATTCTCTTCTTCAGGTCTTCAGGACCAAGTTTTTGGTAGAGGAGTATATTTAAAGAAAAGGAGATATTGGCTTCATGCCAAATATCTGGTTTAATTCTCTCAGTCTTCATGGCCATGCTTTGTTTAGACAGCAATGTATTTAAAGAAAGGAATATATATATATTTTTTGCCAAATACCCTGTTTATTCTCTCCTTCCGGTCTTCGCGGCCTGTGCTCCCCTTACAGGGCAGAGAATTGTCAAAGAAGAAAGGAGATTGGGTTCATGCTAAATTATATTGCTTAATTCTCTCCTTCAGGTCTTCATAGCCTGTATTCTCCCTACAGGGAAGAGAGTATTTGAAAAAAGGGTATATTGGCTTCATGCCAGATAGCCAGTTTAATTCTCTCCTTCAGGTTTTCATGACCTGTGGTCCCTTTAAAATGTGGAGAATATTTAAGGGAGAAAACAAGATTGGCTTCATGCCAAATATCTGGTTAAATTCTTTCATGTCTTTACAGATGTGTTTTCCTAAAATTATTTAAAGAAAAGGACATATTGGCTTTATGCCAAATATCCTGTTTAATTTTCTCATTCAGGTCTTCATGGCTTGTGTTCCCTTCTGGAGTGCAGATCATATTTGAGAAAGAAAACAAGATTGGCTTCATGCCAAATATCCAGTTTAAATCTCTCCTTCAGGTCTTCAAGGCCATGGTTTCAGTAGAGGGATATATTTACAGAAAAGGAGATACTGGCTTCATGTCAAATATCTGGTTTAATTCTCTCAGGTCTTCTTGGCTATGTTTTGTTTAGACAGTGGTGTATTTACAGAAAATAATATATTGCCTTTATGCCAAATACCCTGTGTCCATTCTCTCCTTCAGATCTTCCCAACCCATATTCTCTTCATTTAAATATAAGGAGAGATTGGCTTCATGCCAATTATTTAATTTTCTCCTTCAGGTCTTTACAGCCTGTGCACCTCTTGGAGGAGAGAGAATATGGGAGAAAACAGGTTTGGCTTCATGCCAAATATCTGGTATAATTCTCTCTTTTAGATCTTCTGGTCTGTGTTTCCCTTAGAGAGGAGAAAGTAAAGAAAAGGAGATAGTTGCTTCATGCCAAATATGTACTTTAATTCCCTCTTTCAGGTCTACATTGCCTGTATTTGCCCTAGAGAGAAGTGGGTATTTACAGGAAAAAAAAGAAGAGATTGGCCTTATGCCAGTTGTATTGTTTAATTTTCTCCTTTGGGTCTTCACGGCCAGTGTTCCCCTTTGAGGGATGAGAGCATTTGAAGAAAAGGAGATGACGACTTCATGCTATATATCTCGTTTAATTCTTTCCATCAGGTCTTTAAAGCCTGTGGATACTTCAGAGTGCAGAGACTATTTAAAGAAAAGGAGAGAATGGCTTCATGCCAGTTATGTTGCTTAATTTTCTCCTTCAGGTCTCCATGGCCTGTATACCCCTTAGAGGGAAGAGGGACTACTAGATTGGCTTCATGCCAAATGTCTGGTTTAATTCTCTCCTGCAGGTCTTCATGGCCTGTGGACTTCTTAGACAGGAGAGAGAATATTTCAGAGAGAAAACGAGATTGGCTTTATGCCAAATATTCTATTCAGTTCTTCATGTCCTTATGGCCTGGGTCTTCAAAAGAGTAAAGAGAATACTTAATGGGAAAAGGAGAGATTGGCTTCAGGCCCCAAATCCTATTTTAATCCAGATCTTCCGGGCCTATGTATCCATTAAAGTGCAGACTATATTTGTGAGTAAAAGGGAGATATTGGCTTCATGTTAAAATTCCAAAATTTAATCCTCCTCAACCTTGCATAAGAGGCCAAGGCAATAATGTATCTAGTGGCTTCCTGCTCGTTCCCCCAGTAATCGAAGAGTTTCCACCTTTATCCTCTCTCCCATTCTGCTCGGTCCCCTCAGCGTGGACAACGACAACAAGTGCTCTGGCCCCTGGACCACCCGAAGTAAGTTAAGCATGGGAGGAGTCCTGGAGTGGGGTATGGTTTGGGGTTTTTTAGGATTATATTTCACTGGCTTCAGCTGCTCCCTGAAAACACAGCAGTGTTTGAATAGTTTGCATTGTATTGTATGGTTTGAAAAAGAATCACAAAATATTACATGTGCTAAAATCTATGCGAAAAATGTAGTTTGCCCATTCAACACAGTACATTTAGCTTTCCACCTGTGAAAGCACACAGCAAAGGTTTCCTTTTTCACATTACCAGTATATATCTATTTTTCCTGTTATTTACTATCTCTTTGCGACACATACATAACCCAGAACCCCCACCCCTGAGGATTAGAGAAAGCCCAGATCTAAACTCTTACCCCTCTTGCTCTATAGCCCTGTGAAGGTCGTATTTTATGAGGTTAAAATGATTAGTATAAAATATGAATGTTAATTTGGTCAATTCTCCCTGCCATGAGTCTAGTGACTCAGTAGACTTCCAGCCCCCTCTGGCACCATGTTGTCTCTTAAAGACTCAAGATCTTGTTTCTTCTGTAAACGCAACAATCTTAAGAAGGTACCAAGTGAGTGGGGAAAAAGGCAAAGGAGAAAGAAACAAGTAAGCTAGAAGTGGATCTAATTGTGTGTTGGGCTTGGAGAAATCATTTTCTTTGGAGATTATGTGGTGGTAGATGTGATGAAAGAAAAAGAGTTACTGTAAAAAGTTATAATTCTTTTCAGTTTGACTTTTTGCTCAGACTTTTCCTTGGGGGTGTGCAGCTGTAGTGAAATATAGGCCCATCTATGGGACCCGGCTCCTATAGTCGATGCAAAAAGAAATTACTCCAGTGCCTATTTAGGACATGGAACTAAGAATATGGGTGGCTTATAACTCTTGAAGATTCCAAATGTTACAGCTCTTTGTGTTTCCACATAGCAGAGACTTTAACATATTTTCTGTCCCCCCGCAGTACCAGCATTGATCAAGAGAGCCTCTTGCTCATTTATGCAATGTTCACCTGTTGAAGAAAACAATGATGAAATGCCGGCAGTGGTTCTGGTAGGAAAAAAAAACCCCATGGACCCAGCTACCAAATATGAAACTGTCCTGGATCCCAGTCACCACCTCTGGACTTCACAGGTCAAGATACTGGAGATATTGGAGAAACAGCGTGGCTCAGTGGAAAGAGCACGGGCTTTGGAGTCAGGAGTCAGGGCTCATGAGTTCGAATCCCAGCTCTGCCACTTGTCGGCTGTGTGACTGTGGCAAGTCGCTTAACTTCTCTGTGCCTCAGTTCATCTGTAAAATGGGGATTAAGACTGTGAGCCCCACGTGGGACAACCTGATTCCCCTGTCTACCCCAGCGCTTAGAACAGTGCTCGGCACATAGTAAGCGCTTAACAAATACCAACATTATTATTATACTGGAGAAGTAAAATAGAATATTTTAAATAGTAAAAAGAGGACCTTGCTTCACACCAACTTCTTTAAACCTCTGCAGCCTCCCTAGTAATATTCCCACTCTGGGTCTTCAAGGCCTGTTCTGGAAGGAGGGAGTAGCTTCATGCTAAATCTTCTGCCCCATTCTGGCCTTCATGGCTGGGAAAGAGAAAAGATTTGCAGAGGCCAAGGGGAGATTAGCCCTAAAGCAAAAAATTTCAGAACCCGGTTGTGCCACTCTCTAAGAGCTCCACCCCAATTCTTTATGGCCTGATTTCTGGGAAAAAAATTAGCATTATATGAAATCTCTACGAAAATTCTTCAGAGCCTCTGGTTAGTATCCTGGGGTCTCTATGGCCAGGCTTCTGGAGAGGGGACAGCTTTGTAAATGTGACCCTTTCTGATCCATTACTGATAAGATCAGTAAATTTCAAAGTGAAAATTTGAAAGAATTCTATGGCACCATATCAAGATTTCTTCTTACAAATTAAATTAAAACACAGTCCAGAGATAAATTCTTTCCCTTTTCTCAAATGTTTTCGCAAAAACAAACCAAATTTTAATACACCCAATCCATGTTCAATGGAATATCAGTTAACTAAGGTAGTTAATATAGAAGTAGTTAATCTAAACCAATAAAAAGCTTCTGCAGTAGTCAGCTCAGTTCTTATGTAGAGTGAAAGCAGGAAACAGAAAACTCAATAAAATAGATTAAAAATAATAATTAAGAGCCTGAGTGACACATAAAACATAAGACTCAATTCCACTGGATGTGGATTTTTTTTTTTAAGGGTAAGAAAAACATTCTAGTCTCTGAATTTGGAAGATAAAAGATGGGAAGGTTTTTATCTTTGCCTGCTTTTGGGTGGTTATTATGTAGAGGGCTTGTAGAGAGCAAGCTCAATAGGACATTTTCGGCCCACTGACTTTCCCCAGGGGAAAAGACAACCCAGTTTGCTAGAAACTATAGCTCCGAATTGTTTTACTTATGAATGTCTCTTCTTGGACGATATCTCTTTTTAACTTGGTGAATTTAGTACTTGGTCCTAATAGCATTGCTTGCTGGGGGGATTTCGTGAGACAGGCGGATGTTGGCACCCTGGACTCGATCTTCCCCTGCCAGGGGAGCAAGCTCCAGTCCCCAGTGTGGAGGAGCACAAACAGTCTCCCGAGAGGCTGACTGAGGAGCAGGCCGAGGCTGTTGGCAGCACCTGAGCAAGAGATACCAGGGGGGCGGCAAGGATATCCTTCCATGCACGGTGGTTTCCGGTTTCTCTTTGGGGTGGTCCCTGGGCCTAGAGGATGGTTGGGGCTGAGGAGGTGTTGGAACATTTGCCCCTGTTGGAGCATGAGCTTTTCCCACTTCCAAATCTTCAAGGAGGACTTTGTTTTCCTTCAGCAGGAGCGAATCGTTCTTCAGGAAGAATGAAGTGAAGACGCAGGGTGATCAAAGGAGGATCCTGGCTAGTGAAGGAGTGCTGTGACAGTGTCTGCTAGTGTGGCCCAGTAGCTGTCCCTGCAGCCCCACACTGCAGGGGGGAAGCAGGGGCAGCTCAGGGAGAGGGCGGGCAATGGGTGGGAGGAAGTGGGATTGAAGGTCTGAAGTCACTGTAGCACTGCCACTAGCTGTCCCCTGTTCCTCAGTGGGAGCACCACTGCAGAGGGCAAAAAGTGGCAGTGTAGGGGAGGGAGGGTTAGGGAAGAGGGGATTGCTCCAGGGTTTTTAGTTCTCTCTCCTTTCTCCATTCCCTTCCTGCCCCTAGATCTAGAAAACCCATTGGTCAGAAAAGCTCCTCCATGTTCCTGGATTACATGATAGTCCAACTTCCACTGGAATTCACCGCCAGCCTGCCCGCAGCCAACATGGCACAGTCTCACCCCCTCACGTGGGACATCCCCATCCCCTCGCCCCATGGCACCCAAGTCGAGAGCCTCAGCTCCCTGCCCCTGCTTTGTCCTTCACAACAGCTCCCGCTTTGCTATGCCCAGGGAGCTTTGTGTCTAATAACCACTGTGAATGATTACTAAAGAGTTTTAACCCCTATCTCAAATCTGGAACTTTACTCTTGATGGATTGGATTTTGGCTCTTAAAATGGGTAGAGTTTGTAGAAGGCAGTAGGATGGTGAGACAGAGATATTTTCAAGGCAGATTTTCCAGGCGGCTGAATGTCTCCAAGAAATCCTAAATAGCTTGAGAACATCGGGGGTGTTCTAAGACAGGGCTGGTTGCAAGCACTGCAGAGCATCTAGGTCTGACCCCTAATTCAGGTACAAGTGTTGTGACATGGAATATTTGAAAGGTTAGGTAGCCTCCTCAGTGGCACCAGAAACAACCTACCAACTGTGTGAAATTTTTCTACTTTGGCACCCAGGTACCCCTTTCCCTCAGTGATTGCTGTGTTTGTCTTGCCCCCATTCCCTGGACACCCAAATGTAGTGATAATTTCATTTACTGTAATTACTCATACTTCCCAAACTAACGTACCTGTTTCATTTCCATGGATGGATTCCTGGAGATCCCTCCAGCCCTCCCCAGCCTGCAAGATTTGGCAATCAGCCAATCACATTCCAGTCAGGAGGATCCTCTCACCCCAGCTAGTCTCCACCCTCAATTAACCTTTTCCAAAGAGCAAAACTAGCCGCTTACCAGGGTAGGGTAACCAATGTTGTATTGGGATTCTGCTGGCATATATCACCAAACCTCCCCACAAAACTAAAGCAAGAGGTCTGATAGCAGCAGCCTGCCCCCCAACACTTTGGGCGAACACATTCTACCCTGTATCTCCCAAGGATCTAGGGTGATACCCCAGAAAGAGGAGTAATCTATTTTACTGAGCAATTACCATGTGCACAGCCCTCTACTAAGTGCTTGGGAAAGCTCTTCAGAAGCACAGTCACACTCCTTACCCATAAGGGCCTGTGAATTTTAGAGCTGCCTCAGTCCTATATTTTAACTTTACTCCACTGCAAGCTTCCTAGAATAATTGCTCAGACTCCCACATCATCAAAGCAAATTAAAAACCTTTTAGGCTGCATACACCTGATCCTCTCTCTAAACTGGGAGAAAGAAATGGCTGCTTCCCTGGGTAATGGCCACCTTGGAGAAGAACTGCAAAACACCTGTCCTCTAGCTATTGGCCTTTATTTTTATTGTTGCACTGTTAAATGCCCTCTTTGTAATTTATTTCTAGGAGTCTGTCCTCACCCACCTACTCTGTGAGTCTCTTGTGAGCCAGGGACTGACTGTATCATCTTACCAATGTTCAGCACACAGTAATTGCTTAATACTGTTCCCTCTTTGGGGGTTTAGGACACTCATCTGCTAGTTCTAACAGAAAGTGTGGCTAAATCAGTCTGGGCCTAACATCAATTTGGGGAGACAGTCACAACCGCTCCTATTCAGTAATACTCATAGTAATAGTGATTAGTCAATCAATCAATAGTATTTACTGTGCTAAGAGCACTCTACTATGTGCTGGGAAAAAAGGGCATGTTTGAAATTTAAACAAGGTCCCTGCCCCACCTCCCCCAAGGCTCAATTTAAAACTAAAGAGGGAGAAGAGGGTTGATGACCAACACACAAGGAACTATGATGTAATTCAAAAAAAAAACCCCACATAAAAGGTATCAATGATAAATAACAAGAAAAATAGGGTCCTGTTTAAGCCGAGTCTGAATCCCTACTTAATTAAAACCCTTCTTAAAAACACTCAGTCACACTCTGTCAGACATCACTCTTTCAGTAACCTCTCTTGCTCTTTCAATTGCATTGGTGAATTAGAAGTGTCCCCAATTTGAGCTACATCTTCTTTCAGTCCACAAGAGACACTGGTCATCCCACTGATATTTTCCTGTATCTCCACAAATGGAGGGTACTTAGAGATAAAAAGCTTCCAACCACTAAAATAAATTTTTAAAAAGCAGGGAATGTGGACTGGACACTTAAAACTGTGAAGGGCCAGTCGGACACTTCTCCTGCATATAACAATACACACGCCTGCTGTGCTGCTCTGTGGTCTGAAGATACACTGCAATTCCGAGAGCAAGGGGGCAACAGTATTTTTTCCACAGCCAGACCAGGATATTGCACGTAATGGAGAGCAGAGAGCTGGCATGAGAGTTGCCACAACCTCACCTAGTAGGAAGAGCATAGGACTGGGTGTCAGGAAACCCAAGTTTCCATCCCAGCTCTCTTACTGGCCCTTTGTGTGATCTTGGGCAGGTTTCTTAACCTCTCGGGGCTCCAGTGTCCTCAGTCAATCACATTTATTGTGTTCTTACTAAGTGCAGAACACTGTACTAAGTGCTTGGGAAAGTACAATACAATAGAATTAGCAGACAAATTCCCTGCTCGATATAATGGGAATAAAATAGACTGTGAACCTCATACTGAGGCAGAGACTGTGTCCAACCGATAATCTTGGTTCTATCTCTGTGTTTAGGATACAGTAATCACTTAATACCCTATTATTATTCTTTAAAGCAGTATCCCTGGGATTTTGTGGCAGATCCTTAGTGCTCCAAATGTGAATGAAAAGCTTGGGCTTTCCCCTTGCCTTACTCAAGTTCACAAATGCTTGCAATTCTGAAGACATTCTCTCCTCCAAACCCTTTAAGTCTGGGATTGCTGGGTTGGAAGGGTGATTACACATAAGCAAGAGACTGTTCAAAATGAAATGCCATCTCATCTAGCTCCTCCCTCCCTTCCCATGACACTCCATTTCCCTAGGCCTCAATTTTCTCATTTGCAAAATAGACAAAGCCACCCACCCATCCTAATCTGCTGATGAAGAGCAGCACATAGAATGGTCTTGGCAAACCCAAAACTGGACCACTAAGCCACCCGTGATAGACATAATGACTCATGTGGCTGTAACTCTGCCTGCACTAAAAAAGTTTTGGAATGAAATCCTCATTTCCTCAGTGTGAGGCTCTGGTATTTCCCTTGACGTTTTCAGCTGCAACTTCTATCTCCCAGCTTTACCAGGGACACAATGGTTCTGGCCATTTGTTCAGTTTTCAGCTTCCTCTGGGCATTCAGCAGCTTTCTATCTGCATGAAAGGATCTTGGTTCCCTGCTTATTTTTAGCAGTTGCTCCATGGTTTTTGTCTCCTGTACTGTCTGAGCTTTCTACATTATCTGCATAATTTAGGGATTCTCATTGGGTTCCCTCTCGACTTCTAGATCCCCAAATGGAATATTTTTATGCATGAAAAAGGACTCCTCCCATCCACAAATATTATGGTTTTATTAAAAATCCATAAATTGAATCATAATGCACTGCCAAATCCCTAGGATACAAACAATTCTGCTGCTTGTTGTTGTTGCAATCCAAGGTCATGGGTTCTAATCCCAGATCCGCCTCGTCTGCTGTGGGACCTTGGGCAACTCCCTTCACTGCTCTGGGCCTCATTTCCTTCATCTGTAAAATGGGGATTGAGATTGTGAACCCCATGGGGGACAGGGACTGTATCCAATCCTAATTGCCTGTATCCACCCCAGCGCTTCATACAGTACCTGGCACATAGTAAGCGCTTAACAAATACCACAATTATTATTATTATTATTCATCACGGTTTTCACCGGTCTACCTCCAACCTAGATTAATGTGGAACAGGCACTGTAATAAGCATCTGGATGCTTATTATCTGCCCTAGAACTTAGCATAGTGTTCAACACAAAGTGCTGAATCAATACCATAGCTAGTGACCTAGCTGAGAGGATTTTTTTTTTTTATGAGGCACCCTAATTTATTCCTGGAGTAGTGCAAAAACACAGGGTGAGGGAAAGAGAACATGGTTTTTTTCCCATCTCCAAACAAAACTAAGAAATAGTTCATGACAATCTAAGTCTTTTGGAAATAAGCTCCTTTTAATCATATGCTTATAATCAAAGGACATACCACTGTCATTTTTCTTGCACACACTAAGATTCAAAGATTTAAGGAGCCCAAATTTGCAGTCATGTGATGTTAAGGATCTGCAAGTGATACCATGTGTTATTAATAAGGACAAATCTGTTCCAATGGCATATGCTTCTAATCTTTTAATCAAACAAATATCTTGGCATGAGCATTGAGGAAGCCACCATATAATAATAAAGTACATATTTTGGTTTGACAGGCCCCGGAGGCTTTGGATCAAGAAGGGCCTCAGGCGACTCCTTTCTGCTGCAGAAACTGGGTATGTGTGCTAGACGGCAGCTAACCAGGCTAACCAGGTCAATGAGTCCTTGACAAATCACAGGCCCTCCCGCATCCTTGGAGAGATCGGTCTTTGATTTCAGGGGACGGTGTGTCGGTGACTCCTTTCAGGGTGAGCCTACACATCCTTAGCACACAATCTTGAGTGTGAAGGACGAGAGCTGCTGGTGTAGGAGGAAAAGAACAGTTTATTTCAAATCCATTCCCCTTTTATACTACAGTCACACATCCCTGGCAAGAACCTAAAAACAGCCTTTTGTAAGAGCAAATTTGGAAAGAACGGGAAACAACAGATTTTTTTTCAACAGATTGAGACTATAAGGAAACAGAGAAGACCCAACTCTTCTTGCTTATTAAGTTCAGAATTTCAGACAGACTAAAACTCTATTTCTGGAGCAGATGGGTGAAAAAGAGGGTTTAAAAAAAAAAAAGCCTGCCACGTGCAAGAGGAAATACTTTCAGGTTTCATGCAGCTTAACTGATTTCATGTTCCCCTGGAGTTATGTGGGTCATTTAATGGATATTCAAGATCTTAGGAATCGCTGCAATCCAGTCAACAATAACAACTGTGGCATCTGTTAAGCATTTACTATTTGCCAAACACTGTGCAAAGTGCTGGGATAGATAAAATATAAGCAGATGGAACACAGTCACTGACCTACCTGGGGCTCACAGTCTCAAGGGAAGAGAGAACACATATTTCAACCCCATTTTACAGATGAGAGACCTGAGGCACAGAAAAGTTAGGAGACTTGGCCAAGGTTACATAGCAAGCAAGCGGTGGAGCTGGGATTTGAACTCAGGCCTAAAGCAGCAGCAGCTTGGCCTAGTGAATACAGCACAGAGCTGGGAATCAGAAGGACCTAGGTTCTCATCTGGGCTCCGCCACTTGTTTGCTGTGGGACCCTGGGCAAGTCACTTAATTTCTCTGCACCTCAGTTTCCTCCTCTGCAAAACGGGGATTAAATGCCTGTTCTCCCCTCGCCACCTTAAACTGTGAGCCTCATAAGGGGATAGCATAAGTGTCTGATGTGTTTATATTATATACCGAATTTTAGACAACCTAGCATTTTGCACAGTGTTTGATATAATAACCACTTAAATACCACAATTTTTATTATTTTTGCCCTGGCCATTACAATGGCTCCCCTCTGCCTCACTGTGTTTCATGGACAGGAAACAGTATAATCCCTGGAACCACAATTCCAACACAAATGGGAAACTTGCCTGTTTTTCAGACATCCTACTGCCTTCTACAGGAGGACCCACAAGAGGTGTCAGTCGTGCACACTCAGGCAAAACCCCCTCAAAGTTAAACATACAAATGTACTCAGTTCTGCTTAAACCCATGATATCATTTCACGATCTGGAGAGAACATATGCAAAATCCTTTTGAAATCACATCTCCTCCAGGAAGCCTTCCCCGATTGGCTTCTAAACTCTTCACCTCATTTCCAACTGACGCTTCAGCACTTCTGAGCCAACTACTCCCTTGTGTATTCACATCCACTCGTAGCCTGACTACACTTCTCTGTTTATTACTTAAGCCATCATCTACATATTCACTTTTCCTTCCTTCTGTCTATACACTATTTCAATGTCTACCCTTCCGGCTAGACTGTAAAACCACTCTAGGTAGGGACTGTTTCTACTAACTCACCAAAGTACTAATACAGTTCTCTGCCCACAGAAGGTGCTCAATAAATATCAGTGATTGGAAAAATTAGGGAACTTCCCCCCCTGCTCCCCGGCCCCGCCACCACAACACCACCAGTCTGTTTTGGTAGAACACAATTTGCAAGCGCGAACATCCCACTGAAGGTACAAATTAAAAAATAAATCAAACCAACAGGCTGTGTCAGGTAACAGAGCTAGTTAAGCCCGTCAAAGGGCAGGGACTGTATCTGTTACCGATTTGTACATTCCAAGCGCTTAGTACAGTGCTCTGCACATAGTAAGCACTCAATAAATACTACTGAATGAATAGAAAGCAGAGAATATAACTGAATTTGCTTGACCCATTTACTTTTCCACTTGTCTCAACACACTGAAAATCCCTCCAATCACAGAGCACAGCTGTAAGAATCATTGAAAAATTCACGTCCTAAGTTTAAAAGAAAAACTTACCTTGACCAGAATTATATATTGCTTTCACAGATTTCTTCACTTTCTGCAGGGCAGTTCTGTCTTGGTCCAATGCCTAGAAGAAATCACAAAAAGGGCACCATTAACAAAGTAAAATGAGGAAGACATGCACTCTCTTTGCTGAGCATCTTTGTGAGAATTAACTGAAATGTTTATAAAGACTGAACTAGTTCAGACGCTGGAAGGGTAATGGATGTGTTTGATTTATCCTAGGGGTCATATCTGTCAGTCCTTTATGACCAGGAAGAGTCCATGTGAAAACCTTTGGGAGTTGGGGGGTGGAAGCAGTGAGGGTCCACAGGATTCAAGGGACTGTATTAAGCCAGGATGGATTTTCTTGCGAATTGCTAATTTAGAAAACCGCTTGACCCTGCTCAATCAACTTCTACCTTATCTCTCTCAACTCCTACTATAACCCAGGCCCCACACTTCGTTCCTCTATCGCAACCTACTTGCTGTACCCCAATCTTGTCTATCTTGCCACTGACTCTTTGCTCACACCCTCTCACCTGTCTGGAAGTCAACCCCCACCACCCCTCCCCCGCACCCTTCATATATGGTAAGGTCAACATTCTACCATCTTCAAAGCCTTACTAAAAATTACATTATTTTATTTATTTAATGGCATTGTTAAGCACTATGTGCCAGACGCAGTACTAAGTGTTGGGGTGGATACAAGCTAATCAGTTTGGAAACAGTCCAAGTCCTGCATAGTCACAACGCCTTTTTACAGATGAAGAAACTGAGTCACTGAGAAGTTACTTGCCCAAGGTCACACAGCAGACAAGTGGCAGAGCCATAGTGTACATAAGTGTTGAAAATGGGTATTAAAAAGTTCCCAAGATCTAGAGGAGCTGAAGGGTTTTATAGGCTACAAACCTACTTCCTATTTCCATAGCTTGATATTTGGCTCATAAGCAAACACTAGAAGTTAATAAGGTGGTGTCCATTTCATGACATTGGAGGTAAAACTGCATTTTATGAAACCAGTTCCCACCCCCTAAATGCCAACTACCAAAATGCCAACTGAGGTCTAAATAAAGATGTTCCAATCTTCACTTTTGGCAGATGCATGTGGACAGGTAAGTACTAGCTTCCTAGCTGACAGAAACAACACCATCACGTTAACAACCAGCTGCACAAGTCCCATTCCGAAATCTTATTTAGCCCATTAAAACAGACCATAAAAGATGACTTGAATTCCTAGGTATTCTTTGCAAGTTCTACTCCATTAAATTTTATGAGTAATCGTAAGCCAAAGAGAAAACTACATCTTTAAATTCCACAGTGGGGATTCACAGAATGTAAAAGATATGCCAGAAGCATGGGAGAAGTGTTGTTCTTTTTTACCTTTAACAAGGCGGGGAATGCATTTGAGGCCATTTGGCTCTGACACTGGCTCTCTGTACCTTTAAGTAGGCCACTTGATATGTGTTGGGGATAGCGTATCTGGCTAGCTCCTAAGTCTGAATGAAGATTAATCAACATGTATACCAAGAGCTTTCTAGTAGGAAATGATGATGTAAATACTCACTGCAGTATAGCAACCAAGCTGATAAACTATTTAGCAGTTAAGAGTCGCCAACAAAGAACTAGTCTATCCCCTATAAATTATATAAAGTTGTCCTTTGTATTTGAAGAGGACACCACTGATGGTGAAATTCCGCACGCTGCTGAAAAGCAGTCTAGTCTTTTGGAAAGAGCAGAGGCCAGGGAGTCAGAGGACCTGTGTTCTAATCCTGGCTCCGCCAACTTCCTGCTGTATGACCCTGGGAAAATCACTTCACTTCTCTGGGGTTCAGTTTCCTCGTCTGTAAAACGGGCCTTCAATCCCCATTCTCCCTCCTACTCAGAACGTGAGCCCTGTATGGGACAAGTACTGAGTCCGACCTGATTGTCTTGTATCTACCCCAGTGCTTAGTACAATCTTGGCCCAAAATCCTTAACATAAACCACAGTTATTATTATGAAAAGACCCATATGAGATCCACAATACTGGCCACTCTGGGCACATGAAAATATTGTCCCTTGTGGTGTTAGGTTTAAAGTTTGCAGCTCTTGGCATTGTTTTCTCTGATACCTCCAGGTATCTTGGAGGAAATGAGGAAATCAGCCTTTCACAGCTAGTAGATGGCACATCAAGTTACATGTTAAAGAATCAAGCATAGTACCAGACTAGGATCTTTCCAAAATGCACCAGCTCCTGCCCACCCCAAAAACATGTGCCTAAAAGTCATTAAAGAACCCAAACATTCCCCTCTTGCATTCCAATGACATTCACGGTTCCCTCTGCGTCACAGAACTTTACCCAGACCTATGAATTGGGAGGTGTAATCAACGGTCAAGACCGACTCTCCATGTGAAACTTAGAAGCATCTCCAAACGGATGCAGAGAGAGTATGATTTCACTGGCATCTCTCTATGCGGCCAATCATAGCATCGCTTTAAATATAACAACAATCGACAGTCAATCACAGCCTGTGAAAGTTTATCCTACAGACCTGCAAATACTCACAGCAGTCACATATTAAAAGCAGCTGGAACTTCAGCGACAGAAAGCAAGCTTTTGGTTCTCATGAGGAGGCGCTCTCATATTTTCCTATTTGTTCCTCAATGCTAATCTCAATATTTACCTTAATCTCAATGAAAATGTAAGATGTAAAGTCACAAATTTAATCATCCTGGCTTAGAGAGGCGTTCTTTGCAAAAATCGGTGCTGTGCTGGATTCCCTTGAGCCATATATGAGCTTAGTGCGCATCTGGCAAGGTGTGGTGCCCCTGCTTGCCTACTTGTTCACGGCAGCTGAGGATGAGAGAGTCCTCGTCCTCTACACTGTAAACTCATGGTGGATAGGGAACGTGTCTGTTATATTGTTATATTGCAGACAGCAGCACAGGTTATGGATAGAGCTCGGGCCTGGGAATCAGAAGGAACTAGGTTCTAATCCCAGTACTGACACATGTCTGCTGTGTGGCCTTGGGCAAGTCACTTCACTTCTCTGTGCCTCAATTACCTCATCTGTAAAATGGGGATTAAGAATGTGAGCCCCATGTGGGACGGGATTAACTCGTATCCCCCCAGCGCTTAAACAGTGCTTAGAACATCAAGGACTTAACAAGTACCATCATCATTATTATACTGGACTCTCCCAAGCACTTAATTCAGTGCTCCACACACAGGAAGCCCTTGATACATACGATCTATCGACTGACTGATTGATGCCATGAAAAACACCAGCTCGATTCCTTCCCACAAGTTCTCGGTCCTGAAGTCTCCAGGGCAGGGTTATCGCTGACAATGGGAAGCTCCTCATCACTGCATCTTTTGGCGGCGTATTTTCTGCACTCTCTCAAGTGCTGAACTAAATGAGATTGTGACTGGGCTACTAAAGGGGCCCTTGAGTCTGAGGGCAGAGCAGAGATCTGCTCTGCCGGTAAATACTTTATATCTGTCTCCCCAGTGAGAGGGTAAGCTCTCCATGGGCAGGGAACGTGTCCTGTGCTTCTGTTGTACTGCCCCAGATGCTCGGCCTAGAAGGCACTTACCAAATACCATTAACCACTACTAGTAGTAGGTGCCCTCCAGAAAACGTCTCATCCGGATGGATCAAATGGAAAGCCATTCAGGAGCCAAGTGCAGTTCTGGGACCTGCCCAGAATGAAAGTATTATTATGATGGTGCTTTTAAAGAGTATCAAGCATTTAGCGAGTATCGAGCACTGGGCTAGACACAAGTTAACCAGGTCAGATGCAGTTCCTGTCCCACATGGGTCTTGCAGTCTATGTAGGAGGGAGAACACGTATTCCATCCCCAAGGGTGGCTTTGTTGATAGACCAGCCTGGGAGTCAGAAGGACATGGGTTCTAATCCTGGCTCCATCACTTGTCTGCTGGGTGACCTTGGACAAGTCACTTCATTTCTCTGTGCCTCAGTTCCCTCATCAGTAAAATGGGGATTAAGACCGTGAGCGCCATGAGGGACGGGGACTGTGTCCAACCTGGTGAGACTGTATTTACCCCAGTGCTTAGAACAGTGCTTACACATACTAAATGCTTAACAAATGATAATAATAATGTTGGTATTTGTTAAGCGCTTACTATGTGCAGAGCACTGTTCTAAGCGCTGGGGTAGATGCAGGCTAATCAGGTTGTCCCACGTGAGGCTCACAGTCAATCCCCATTTTACAGATGAGGGAACTGAGGCACAGAGAAGTTAAGTGACTTGTACACAGTCACACAGCTGACAAGTGGCAGAGCCGGGAGTCAAATCCATGACCTCTGACTCCCAAGCCCGGGCTCTTTCCACTGAGCCACGCATACCATCATCACCATCATTATTATACAGATGAGGAAACTTGCTGTTTCTTCAGAAGAGCAAAGGACGGCACAGAGAGATTGAGTTTATCTGTTCCAATGTTTTCCCTCCTCCCAAGTGGCACGTGTAAATCACATTCTGGAGACTGAACTGTGAGAGCTACTGTCTGGAGGTCACACTGAGGAAACTATAATCACAGCAATTACCTCCGTGAACCTCTAATTGCTGTTGCAGTTGTGAAGTTGGGAGCCACACACCCCCACAAATTGAGGTTCTTTCATGCCAAAGCAATTTAAACTATCGTCTTGGGAAAATAATAATTAAGGGTGAAAGCAAGGTATTTAACAATATAAATCTAAGAAACCCTGTTTCCATGTTTCAATATGGCAGCGCGCCTTAAAACAGCAGGTCTGGCTAGGATGGGAATTTTGCTCATTTCAATTTGCAAAACTCACGGCTCATTATGGTATCCAGTTTTTTATTTTCCAAGGGGAGGTGGAAGGGGAGGTGAGAAACTTGATGATTTTTTACATTTTACATTCCCTTTAGACTGTAAGCTCGTTATGGGCAGGGAACATGTCTGTTAATTCTGTTATGCTGTATTCTCTCAAGCACTCAGTACAGTGCTCTGTACCTATTAAGTGCTTAATAAATACCACTGAGTGATTGATTTGGGTGGAGGTAGGGCGGGGGAGAGATTATCTTCTTTGTAACAATAATCGTGGCATTTGTTAATCACTATGTGCCCAACTCTGTACTAAGCACTTGGGCAAATATAAAATAATCAGCTTGGACACAGTCCCCGTCCGATACAGGGATCATTAGTAAGTGGAAAGGAGAACACGTGTTTCATCCTCAGTTTACATATGTGGACACAGAGAGACGTTAAGTGGCTTGCCCAAAGTCACAGAGCAGACACGAGGCAAAGTCGGGATTAGAACCCAAATCCCCCGATTCCCAGGCCCGTGTTCTTTCCACTACCTATAATGTTGGAATTAACCGGATGAAGACTGTGAGCCTCACGTGGCACAACCCGATGACCCTGTATCTCCCCCAGCGCTTAGAACAGGGCTCTGCACATCGTAAGCACTTAACAAATACCAACATTATTATTCTCTGTGTCTCAGTTCCCTCATCTCTAAAATGGGGATGAAGACTGGGAGCCTCACGTGGCACAACCCGATGACCCTGTATCTCCCCCAGCGCTTAGAAAAGTGCTCTGCCCATAGTAAGCGCTTAACAAATACCAACATTATTATTAGAAAAGGCTTTGCCTTGAGAAAAGACAAATGGCTGGAGAAAACACATTTTTTAAAAAAGAATAAAAACTGCAGTGCAGGTCCTGGTCACTGGAGGGCACTGTGCAAACGGAGCGCCGGCCCTCTAAGCACAAAGCTCCCCTCAAAAATGAATGTAATGAAGTTTGACTCCTTCCCTTAAGGTAAACAACTAACAGGAGAAACTGCATTGGGTTCAATATACACATTAAAATCTATTTGTTCAGCACTTCTCCCATCCCTCACAACCCAACTGAATGCTTTTCTAGGTCACAATCCCTGCTATCACCGATGTGAAAGGCTATATTTAAGAGCACATTCTAATTTGCCACGAATGTGCGCATTTATCAAATGCAACTCATTACTACCAGTTCGGTGGGCAGCATTCTATATTCTGGCCAGCTAACTGTGTTTTGTACACACTTCATTAGTTTTTCCAATATCCATAAGCGGTTAGTAGTAGGAGAGAATCATTTTTACAAACTGGGCAAACTATTGTCTGCACAAAAAATGTACAAAGTATTCCGTGACAGGGTGTCTCACAGCTTAGACCGCTAGCTAAAATACTGAATATTGAAGCTCAGCGGTCTCTCTCTCTCTCTGATAGGACAGGGATCATATCTATCAGCTCTAAAGTACTGAATTTTCCCAAGTGCTTAAGAATGACGGCATCTGTTAAGTGCTTAGTCTGTGTCAAGCACTGTTCCTAAGACCTGGGGTAGATATAAGTTCATTCATCCATTCAATAGTATTTATTGAGCGCTTCCTATGTGCAGAGCACTGAACTAAGTGCTTGGAATGTACAATTCGGCAACAGATAGAGACAATCCCTGCCCACTGATGGGCTTACAGTCTAATTGGGGAAGACAGACAAAAACATGACCACTTAGTAGCCAATATAAATAAAAATTAAATATTTTAATAGGGAGGTAAGTGGTAAATATGATTCTTAATTATACAAAAACTAAAGAGTATAACATTGTACCCAGACCCTGTCCCAAACAGGGCTCACAACCTAAGCAGGAGGAGGTATTGAATCTCCATTTTACAGTTGAGGAAACTGAGGCACAGAGAAGTCAGTGGCTTGCCCAAAGTCACTCAGCAAGCAATTAGCACAGACTCCATCAGAATCCAGGTCCTCTGATTCCCAGATCCATGCTCATTCCACTAGACCACGCTGCTACTCAAACAGTAGACTGTAAACAGTAAACTTAGAGAAGCAGTGTGACTCAGTGGAAAGAGCACGGGCTTTGGAGTCAGAGGTGGTGAGTTCGAATCCCAAATCTGCCACTTGTCAGCTGTGTGACTGTGGGCAAGTCACTTAACTTCTCTGTGCCTCAGTTACCTCATCTGCAAAATGGGGATTAAGACTGTGAGCCCCACGTGGGACAACCTGATTCCCCTGTGTCTACCCCAGCACTTAGAACAGTGCTCTGCACATAGTATGCGCTTCACAAATACCAACATTATTATTATTATTATTAAACAGTGCTCCGCACACAGTAAGCAATCATTCATTCATTCTGTCATTCATTCAACTGCATTTATTGAGCACTTAACTGTGTGCAGAGCACTGCCCTAAGAGCTTGGGTGAGTATAATACAACAGTAAACAGACACATTCACTCAATTAAGTACCACTGATTGATTGTTATTTAAATACACATAGAAAATGTTCTAACTCGCTTTGCAAGTGCTAATGACCAGACAGGACTGGGGTTTTAGATAATCTGGAGAAAAAGTTTGTTGTATCTTGGAAAGCATATACCTGGAAACAAAAACCTCATCTCTTCTCAATCACCTTTATTGGGCACCTACTTTACTATGCACTATATTCTATACTATTTACTATGCAGAATAACAAAGGAGACATGATCCTTGCCCTCAAGGAGCTTCCAATCTAGTGAGTGAGACGGTGCCGCTACTCTACTGCATGGTACCCTTGATTTCATTACTCATTCCTTGGAAAAAAAACCAAGACTTTAAATTAAACTCGAAAAGATCCATCTTCTCTGACATTCACAAATTAAACACTGCCGTCCACACTAAAATAATCGCAGGAGGAAAGAGACAGGCCTCGATGAAAAGTTTATTTTCAGATGCATTTTTAAATACTTCACATTTTTAGTTTGGAAAAAGGATAAACATGTTGGCTGCCCTCCTCGACCTTAAGAGTCAGGATTTCCTGCAGTGACACGCTAATGAAAAATGCTTCTTCCAAACCAATGGAAGTCTTGACTCATGACACCAAAGCTGTCCTCCATCCCCACAAAATGGTTCCACTCCCAAACCGAAGTAACCTCAGCTGAAGCTGGAATTCACTCTTAACCCTTAAGACGCAGAGTCGCTTTTCCACTCGGAGCAGGAATATTTCAGATGCAGCAAAACCAGGGCTCAACCAGGCTACCGGAATGGCAGAAGCTGAACGCCCTGAAAGCAGGGATCATGTCTACTAGAGATACCGTACTCCCCCAAGTATTCAGTACAGTGTTCTGCACACAGTAGACTGTAGACTTGAAGGCAGGGCTCATGTCTACTAAATCTATTGCACTGTACTCTCCGGGACCCGAACACAATCGATACTAGTGACTTAGGCACTCAATCAATACCACTGATTGATTGGTGGAGGGACAGACATAATAATCTGAACATGGCAGAGCAGACTGGGGAATCATTGGGAATAGGTGGCTCCCTTAATTTGACAGAGGCATAGGGGTGAGAGTTTTACAGGGCTGGTGAGGAACAGATAATCAAGGGTAATAATAATAATAATGTTAGTATTTAAGTGCTTACTATGTGCAAAGCACTGTTCTAAGTGCTGGGGTAGATACAAGGTAATCAGGTTGTCCCACGTGAGGCTCACAGTCTTCATCCCCATTTTCCAGATGAGGTAACTGAGGCACAGTGAAGTGACTTGCCCACAGTCACACAGCTGACAAGTGACAGAGCCGGGATTCGAACCCATGACCTTTGAGTCCCAAGTCCGGGCTCTTTCCACTGAGCCACGCTGCTTCTCTAATACTTCCACTCAAATGTTTCCACTCAAATCACTGGTATTTTTAAAACAATACTTGGTAAACACTATGTGTTATGCACTTTTCTAAGCAGCTGGAGAAGATATGAGCTTATCAGGTTGGACACAGTCCCTTGTCCCACATTGGGCACACAGTCTAAGTAGGAAGGAGTAAGATTTAATCTCCATTTTACCGTGGAGGTATCGGAGGCACAGAGAAGTGACTTGCCCAAGGTCACACAGTAAGGGCTTACAATTCATTCCTTCATTTAATAGTATTTATTGAGCGCTTACTATGTGCAGAGCACTGTACTAAGCACTTGGAATGTACAAATCGGCAACAGATAGAGACAGTCCCTGTCCTTTGATGGGCTCACAGTCTAATCGGGGGAGACAGGCAGACGAGAACAATGGCAATAAATAGAGTCAAGGGGAAGAACATCTCATAAAAACAATGGCAAATAAATAGAATGTGCGGAGCACTGACCTAAGCACTTTGGAGAGTACAACACAGAATTAGCAGACACATTCCCTGCCCACAGTGAGCTGAAAGTCTAGAGGGGGAGATGGATATTAATAAGTAATTTCTAATACAAAATTTAAAGACATGAACAGAAGTGCGTAGGGTCGAGGGAGGAGTGAATATCAAACGCCCATAGGTCACGAACCCAGATGCTCAGACGAAGCAGAAAGAAGAGTGAATACAACATCCTGGCCTGAAGAGAAACCATATTCTGAAAAGGAGGACGGGGACAGACACAAGCTGCTCGGGGTGGGCAGGGACACCCCTAATCCCTGAGCCCCCTCTAGACTGTAAGCTCACTGTGGGCAGGGAATGTTTCTGTTTATTGCTATATTGTACTCTCCCAAGCACTTAGTACAGTGCTTCGCACACAGTACGCACTCAATAAATATGATTAAGTGAATGAATGAATAACCTAGAGACCCCTGGGAGAAAGCTTTTCTTTTTTGGCCTGTTCTTGGCACCTCCCTCCTGCCCAGCTCCTTCGGAGCTGAGTGGGGGTCGGGGGGGAGGTCACGCCTTATTGATCCAGATCCCTGACCCTGCGGATTTGGGGGCAGGTGGCCCAGTGGCCATCACAGCTAGCTCCAACTGCAATGACTTCCTGGGCTGGGACAAATGAGAACATCCCCTCTGGGGTTTAGTTACTGCTTGGGAAATTCAATCAATCAATCAATGGTATTTATTGAGAGCTTACTGTGTGCAGAACACTGAACTAAGTGCTTGGGAGAGTACAACTGAATTGGTAGACATGTTCCCTGCCTACAAAAGTGGTTTGGCCTAGTGGACAGAGCACAGGCCTGGGAGTCAGAAGGACCTGGGTTCTAATCCCCCTCTGCCACTTGTCTCCTGTGTGACCTTGGGCAAATCATTTAACTTCTCTATGCCTCAGTTACCTCACCTATAAAATGGGGATTAAAACTGGGAGTCCCATGTGGGACAGGGACTGTGCCCAACCTGACTAGCCTGTATCTATCCCAGGACTTAGAACAGTGCTTGACACACACTAAGCGCTTAATAGCATTATTATTATTATTACTATTATTACTATTGGACACTGCAGACCAGAAGGGCTCAAATGTTTGGAAATCTTTTTCCCTGAGAGCGCCTCTATGTCCTCTTCCCCAGAGAAGCTAAAAACTCTCTGGGAGTGAATCAGAGTCAGAGTGAGAGATAGAGAATTCAGCTGGAGGGTGAGGGTGGGAAAGACGGGGTCGGTCTGGGCTGGAAGCATAAGGGGCCAATAGCCAGCGGTTTGGGTGCTAAAACTGAAGAGGGGATCTGAGTCGAGAAACACTTAAGTCCGTTGACTTTAAGACAGCAGAAGTGATGACTCTATAAACATGCATTTTGCATTCTACATTCCCCACTTCAAGACTTCATTTGCCTCCACCGCAAAATTATACTACTGTATGCAAAAATAAATTCTTTCCCCGAAACAAGTCTCCAACAATCGTGCCAATGTTGGCCTAGATTATACAGAAGTCACTTAACATGCTTCGGGAAACCTGGAGGGAGGAGGAGAAAAAGGCCAAACACTTTAAAATACGGTTTGTATATAAAGCCACTATTTGCCCTTATAAAATCCCACCAGTCCAAGAATATATTACAATTCTATCCCGTAAAGCCTTAAGAAAAAAAAGTAATCACATTATGAATCAGGATCGCACACAAAGAATTTCAAGCACAATGAAAGAGAAATAATCTTGGGGAATGAAAATAAGGCCATTCAAAATTGGCCTTTTGTCTGTCCTGCATTCTTTTTTAAAGCTCTAAAAAATCTGGCATTTGGTTTAACTGCCTTTGCATCTGCAAGTCACATCTGGAGTTTTTAGGACTTGCCACGTAGGCAGAGGAACAACGCAACAGACACAGATTTCTGTGAACTAATTTCTGACCAAAGCACCTTATGTGTGATCTTAGTGTACGCATGGCTCTAAAACGGCTGACGCCAACGCCGTGAACAAGTACGTGCTGGAGAACGTAGGTATGGACATTTCAAATGACTGTTTAGACGGGCTTGGAGAAAGGACTATATGAGAGAGGGAAAAGGTTTAACTGCAGCCTGCCCGTCAAATTCCAACTCTGGGAATTCTGTTCTGCCTAGATGAACGACCCCGAAGCATTAACACGATAGGGCATTCCTCTTCATTTCCTCTCTTCAGACAGTTCTGTGGTTACGCCCTGCAGGGTTAGTTAGCTGTGTGACACTGTACACCCCAGGGAGGCTGCCTGCTTACAGTGGCTGAATTATGTAGGAAGTGTGGCTGCTTTAATGGTAGGTATTAGTACCTGGCCATCGCTGGAGAAGCAGTGTGGCCTAGTGGAAAGAACACAGGCCTTCGAGTCGGAGGACCTGGGTTCTAATCCAAACTCCGTTACTCATCTTAAGAGTGACTGTGGGTAACTCTCAACTGCTCTGGGCCTCTGTTTCCTCATCTGTAGGCTCATTGTGGGCAGGAAATATGTCTGTTTATTGTTGTATCGCACTCTCCCAAGTGCTTACTACAGTGCTTTGCACACAAGTAAGCATTCAATAAATATGATTGAATGAATCTGTAAACTGGGGATTAAATTCCTGTTTTCCCTTCTACTTAGACTGTGAACCTCATGTAGGATGGGGGCTGATTATCTTGTACCTCCTCCAGGGCTTAATACAACTGTTGGGACATATTAAGGGTTTAACAAATACCACTATTACTATTATTAAACCAGAAGAACAATGTGAAAAATCAAAAGAATCACTTCTATCAGAATGAACAATGCTTCCAGTCAGTACATTTGAATCTCCTCTGAGGTCAACAACTTTATAGAGAACTGCGGTAGGCATGTCTTGCACCGGATTGACTGACTGGTATACTTTCCCCAGAGTACTCAGGAGACATTCAAATACTGCAGATTGATTGACTGATAATTGACTGGTGGAGGTTTTTTTAAAAAAAAATGGAATTTCTTAAGTACTTACTATGTGCTAGGGGCTGTACTTGGCGTAGGGGCAGATTCAAGATAATCAGGTTGGACACAGTCCATGTTCAACATGTGGCTCACACTATTAATCCCCACTTTGCAGATGAGGAAACTGAGCCATAGGGAAGTGGAAGTGGCTTGCCCAAAGTCACAAAACAAACAAATAACAGAGCTGTGATTAGAACCTGGGCTCTTCTGATCCTAAGACCATGCCCTATCCACTAGCTCTCCTTGAGATCTAAAAATACTCGAGTGGCAAAGTTTGGTCTTACCCAAAAACGATGTTTGAAAGAGGAAGCAAAGCAATCCAATCTATTAGTGGTATGTTTCCACAATGTCCCCTAATAGATACAAAGACAAAAATACTGCACTTAATCTATTCACAACAAATTAGTACCTTGATTCAGTTATATATTGAGCACCCAAGTAGTGCAGGGCACTGTACTAGGCACTTGGGAAGTACAAAATGAAGAACTGACATCTTCCCTGCCCACAATGAGCTGACACTCTAACATAGGAGATGTCCCTCCACAGCACAGCTTCAAGTCCTCCAACTCCCAAGCTTCTGGTCTTTCCACTAGGCCTCACTTCTTAACTTGGTGCCTCCCCCAGCCCTGGCTTTCCAATCAAACCCCAGCCCCATGGAGGCTGAAAAGAGTTAATACATTCATCCACCAGAAGCCAAAGTAGGACCCCAAATTAATTTACCAAAGATTCTTCAGTGGCAAGGCTAACGACTTTTTGCTATTACACACTTAAGCAAATTGAAACAGGAGCCTGAAAGGTCAAAAGCCCCATCTCTCACTCCTAATCCCCTTGATGTGTCCACTTGTGGACAAAGGAGACTTGTCCTGACAGCGGAGGTAATCAAGATAAAAGAAAGCATCTTAAAAGCTGATAAATGTCCTAAAACTAAGTGCTTTTACCCTGGCTTGAAACGGCTATTATTCTTGAAGAAGCCAGTCTATACACAAGGCCATAAACTCACAAGGATTCTACAGCAGCAAAGTCAAAAAGCAGATGTATTTTATTTCATTAAGAACAGAACTGCATATTTCAAAAACAAAGATGATATGAAGGAAACGTGATGATCACAAGTATTTGCAAGAGGAGCTGTGAACTTGATGATTTCAAGACAGTGTGTTGTGATCTGGGTTGAGAATGAGGTGGGGAGAGGGGTAGGGGTGTATGTGTGTGTGTTGGTTTCAAAGTCAGTGTGTTGCCACCTAGTTAATAGAGAAATGGGGAGAGAGGACTGTGTGTGTGTGTGTGTGTGTGTAAGATTATGGAGATATAAGATATGAATGTTGAGAGCGTGTCTACGGGTTGTGTGCGGCCACATGCACTCTACTCCATTTCACTTAACCCAAATCTATTTTAATGTCTATTTCCCCTAGTAGACTATAAGTTCCTTGTGGGCAGTGACTGCATCTACCAACCCTGTTGTACTTTCCCCAACGCTTAGTACAGTGTTCTACCACAGTAAGCTCTCAACAAGCACCATTGACTAATTGACTGACCCAGGAGCTGAGGCTGAAGTGATCAGCATAATGGTAATTTGGAAATGCACCACAATGATTCTGAGGAACAAGGATTACAAGTTGAGAGCAAATGGTTTTCATCAAAACTAGTCCAAAGAGCCTGTTGAAAGTCTGAGGGCAGAGATCAAATGCAGCGTTGATAGCTGTGGCAGCCACAACTGGCCCAGGAGTTCGGGGAGGAGCAGTAGAAGGGCCAGCGAAAAGAGCGGGCTGATATTCATATCATTGGTAGGGAAGATGCAAAAAGCACCAGCTCAAAGATGATGGAAAACACCCAGGCTGACATATGGCACTAAGGACAGAATTGTATCTTAGATACTACAGAAAAGAAAAGCCCAGAAAATTCTGGGAAAGTTTATTTCTTTTCATGATTGGAATAAATAAAATGGATGAAATTCTCAAACTGGAAAATTAATTGATCAATGGTATTTAATGAGTGCTTACTGTGTGTAGAGCCCTGTACTAAACACTTGGAGAATTACAATAAAACCAAGTTGGTAGACTCATCTCCTGCCCACAAGGACCTTTAGGTCTAGAGGGGAAGAAAGACAAGTAATTCCAAAATAAATTATAGAAATAAGGGTTTTAAAGTATCAAATCTCATGTTCTTTTTGAATTGATCAAAAAGATGATGAGAAAGTGTCACTAGACAATTTTACAGAGACAATATACATTTTAGCCCAGGCAGTTACCAAAAAACACATGCTTGAAAATGCTTTAAATTTTGGAGTTGTGCTTCCCTGAAACTAACAGCCTTCACAGAAATTTTGTCTATGACCTTTTCTAGGAGTGTCATCATTCCTCTCCATGTTCTAAACATCTTATTTAAATTCAAAAGATACTGAGGAGGGGACTTCACCATCCCTTAGTTACAATTCAAGGAATAAACATCTATTTTTATGACTTCAAAAATGGCATCGCTCACATTTCTGCTGGCATCAATGATGCTAGGTGGAAACAAACAAAAAAAATAAACACTTGCTTCTCTTCAGTTGAAAACACATGCAAACGAATGCAGTCTGAAAAGAGAAACCTACAAAAGCTGGAAGGGAATATTGTAATTCGTTTTACTTAAAAATGTTAAATAAATGAGAGTTTGCTGATAGTGAACAAAAAATGGGGCTTTTTGGTCTGGAAATGTCCCTTACTAAAAGCTAACATTTCTGAGCAAAGTTATTCCAGTAGAAATGATCAGTCAGTGGCATTTACTGAGCACTTGCTGTGGGCAGACCACTTAAAGTGTTTGGGAGAATACAATAGACATGATCCCTGACCAGTGTTTACAATGTAGTAGCCCAATTTATTGAATGCCTACTAAGGGCAAGAACAAAGCACGTGGGAAGTACAGGATGCATTTCCTGCCCATGAGAAACATATTCCGAGGAAAGCTTTCTCTCTTGGTTGCCAATCATTCATACCATCTATAAATTCCTCCATAAAAAGCAAATATCATCGATGTAAAGCGGTTCAGAGAGAGATCTTGACATCCAAGATTTCAAGTGGTTGTCTTGGACCTATCGCGTGCCAGACAGTCAAAGCCTGACAGGGCTGCATTTCAGCAGAAAACTGGGAGTCAGTTGCCCCAGAGAGAACAGCAAGTTACTCTGTGGTCAACAAAGGAGCACCTCTTTTGGAACAGAAGCTTTTACAAATGAGACTTGAGAGGCAAATGTGAAACAGAGCCGGGGAATGCAAACAACATCTTTCTTTCAATCTCTCTCTTGTCCAAGTCCTTCTTGTTCTTCTTCTTGACTTCTCCTGTTCCTTTACCTCCTGCCCTATTGGTGGTCACTGTCAAGAACCCCTACCTAAGCTCTGCCAGAGATGTGTGTAAAGTGGTGACTAAGCATGATGGGACTACATGCTTGAAGACTTTAGAAGCAGCATTTAGATAGTGCCAATGAGGGACAAGGTAGATTTTCCCAAATCTGCTCTTGGAAACCCACAAGCCACAGTCTTGCTTTTCCAAGTTTAATATTTCTGGAAAAAAATCTAGAACAACAGCCATGCTATTTCTCTAAGCAAAAGACAACTTCATTTTGTGGACTATAACCACTTAATTTCAAAATGGGAGGAATGTGAGTCGGGACCTAAATCTTAATTCAATACACTCCTTGACTGAGTGTATAGTAGGAATGGGAGTTGGGGAACCTCATGAACAACCATAGAACAAGGAGTCCAGGGCCCTGACTTCTAATCCCAGCTCTGCCCTGGCCTACTGTGTGACTTTGGTCAAGTCATTTCACCTGGGTCTCAGTTCCCTCATCTGTAAAATGGAGATAAGCTCTTTATCTCTTTGGCTGAGAGCCTGTGTGTGTGGAGCAAGCAGTATCTGATTCCCTTGTATCTACCCCAGGATTTAGCACAGCGCTTGGCATATAGTCAGCATTTAATAATATACCACCACTACATGAAAATCCAATGGAATTCCTTGAGCTCAACTGAACTGTAGAGAATGCAATGCTCACAGAATTCTCAGTTTGCAGTATAGCTAACGTTTAGAGGTAATACTGTAACATGATAATGCTTGCCATGCATTACAGATATACAGGATTAGAAAAACCAACCAAAAAGAGATGAAAATCACCCAGAGACCACACCTCCCTTGTGCTTTCACAATCGTGTCTGCAGTAGGTTTCAGTGGGTCCAGTGAAAAGGAATCAACGCTCCATTTCGGAAAGAATGCCTGAATCCAAACAATGAGGTCCCAAATCATCCTGAGAGCTGCTTTTTGCTGCTAACTTGAACCCACATTTTTCCCAACACACTCAGCTTGCTAGATTGTTGGATGTGGGCAGCGCTGTTCTTAGCCTTGGAGACACTCCCCGATCAAGCCTCGAACAATGGAAATGAGACCTGGCTTACACTTCACTCGGTGACAGGAGTTCATGTGTCAAGAGCCACCGTATTAGAAAACAGCACAAGCTCTTCGCCAGGTCACGAGAACACATCTTCACCGTAATAACTGTGGTATTTGTTCAGAGTTTACTATGTGCCAGACACTGTTCTAAGCGCTGGGGTAGATACTCACTAATCAGGTTGGACACAGTCCATGCCCCACATGAGGGCTCACAGTCTTAAATCCCCATTTTACAGAGGAGGTAACTGAGACACAGAGAAGTGGAATGACTTACCCAAGGACACACAACAGACAAGTGGCGGAGCCGGAATTAGAACCCAGGTCCTTCAGACTCTGAGGTCCGTACTCTATCCATTAGGCCACGCTGTTTCTCTAAACATAAGACGACTTCATTTCGTGGACCATAACCACTTAATAATAATAATAATAATGTTGGTATTTGTTAAGCGCTTACTATGTGCAGAGCACTGTTCTAAGTGCTGGGGTAGACACAAGGGAATCAGGTTGTCCCATGTGGGGCTTACAGTCTTAATCCCCATTTTACAGATGAGGGAACTGAGGCTCAGAGAAGTTAAGTGACTTGCCCAAAGTCACACAGCTGACAAGCGGCAGAGCTGGAATTGGAACCCATGACCTCTGACTCCCAAGCCCGTGCTCTTTCCACTGAGCCAATTTCAAAATGGGAACAATGTGTGTGGAGATCTAAATCTTAATTCAGTACAATCCTTGACTGAGTGTATAGTAGGAATGGGAGTTGTGGAGGCTGACAGACTTGGCCTATTGATCGATCAGTGGTAATTATTGAGCACTTACCGTGGGCAGGTTGGGGAGAGTACAACCCAATATGAGTTGGTAGATATGATCCCTGCCCTCAAGGAGCTCACATCTAGTGGCCAGCAACTTCTGAGATGTTGAAGGCCATGATTGTTGGACTCAAATTCTAAATGTTGCTTTAGCCACATTCGCCACTGCTTTGATTCCATTTATCTTTGTCTTTGCCTTTGGTATCTGCTTTGTGCTTTTACTGTTTCATCTTTCTCTGTGTCTGTTGAAAACTCCTTTTCCCCTCCTTTAGCCTTAGATTGTGAACCCCTTAGGGGGCCAGGGACCATGCCTAGTTTTAACCTGGGTACTTTTATCCAGTTCTAATACAGGGCTTAGCTCCCAGTAGGTGCATCAAAAATAATATAATCACTATTATAGGGATTTCACTGCTTGCTCATGGCAGACTGTATGGTCCGGTAGGAGATTCTACGAACGCTGGCTCCGGGCGGCAAGTCAGCCAGCCACCCCATGGTTACTTTGAGAGAACAATAATAATTGTGGTATTTACTAAGCGCTATGTGCCAGGCACTGTAGTATGCATTGGGGTAGATACAAGGTAATTGGGTTGGACATAGTCCCTGCCCCACCTAGGGCTCACAGTCATAATCCCCATTTTCCAGATCTGGTAACTGAGGCCCAGAGAAGTGAAGCAACTTGCCCAAGGTCTCAAGCAGACATGTGGAAGAGCGGGGATTAGAACCCAGGTTCTTTTGACTCCCAGCCCTGAGCTCTAGCTCTGATGCCATAAAAGTGTAAGCACCCGGTGGGCAGGGGATGCATCTTGAGTTTACTGTGCTTCCCTGGTGCTTAGCACTCAGTGGTCGCTCAATAAGTACAATTACTACTACTTTTCTGATTCAGGGTGCATCTGCACCTCTGATCTCCCCCACAACAAAAGCATCCTGTGTGATATCAGGCAAGTCGCTTAACTTCTCTGGGCCTCAGTTCCCTCATCTGTAAAATGGGGATTAAGACCGTGAGTCCCAAGTGGGACAGGAACTGTGTCCAAACTGATTAACTTGTATCTATCCAGCACTTAGAACAGTGCATAGCACATAGTAAGCACTTAAGTACCATAATTATTATTATTCTACCACTGGTTTCTCCAATTAGAGGTCACTCCGAGAGCTCAGACATTCCTAGAGCATCCATACCTGTTAGTGAGTGGCACAGAGGGAGAGGGTCTGTGAGCGGCTTTTACTACTGAATTCAGCAAGATGATACTGAAGGGGTCCAGCAGGGTCTACTGGCTTTGTAATTTATTCTCTTGAAAAAAGTCACTCTCTCCTTCTGATTTCCCATCAGAAACTCCAGAAAAGGCACTAGGTGCCAAAGTCTGTTTGTCAGCAGAGGTCAGTCATCAGGACCAACAACCAACAGCTGTGACTTGGAAGAGAGTTATGGAAAATGGACGGCTTATTAGCCTGTGACCATTAAGCCTGGGTAAATGGGACTGCTGGGAGAAACTCCACTGCCTCTAATTTTATGGCTTTTTCCTTTTTGCTTTTCAGACCTCTGCCCTGGTAGAGTGGCGACATCAATACCGTCCATGGATTTTTCCACATGAAGATTGATCTTTGGCTTCCTAAGTAGACTTAGGAAGTTCCGGACAGAAAACCGACACTCTTTGGTCCTCCTTAATTAATTACATCAAATCTTTGAATGCTGGAGAACAAAGGCTGATGACTCAAATTTTGAGAAAGAAAATTTTCTACATCCCCAAGTGACTCACTTATTCAATATCCAATATAAGGAAACTTTCAAAACCAGTTTTTCAGGTCATGGAAGATGCATCTGCCCTAGTGACCCTCCAGAAGTAGCAAATAACAATGACAATCCTACATACTGAGTGCTTATTATGTGCCAAACACTATGCTTGGGGTAGTTGCAAGATAATCAAATCAGACACAGTCCCTTTCCCACTGGGGCTTGAGAGGTAGGGCAAGCAAGTAGTTTATGCCCATTTTACAGATGAGGAAAATGAAGCCCAGAGTGGTTAAGAGAATTGCCCAAGATTACACAGCAGGCAAGTGGCAAAACTGGGACAGGAACCTGGATTTCCAAGCTCCCAACCCTGTGCTCTTTCCAATAGGGCCTATGTCGAAAACACGACAAACTAGGTCACATTGTAATTAAGTGCTGGCTGCAGAGTGAAGCAAAGTGCATTTATCTATAGCACGGTATTGACCTCGGGGGAGGGGAGGAAGCTTGGGGTCACGTCCCATCGCTTTTCATTCTGAAATTAGAACGATTCAGTTCAATTATCAAATATCTTGGATCGAAGGATGAGAGTTTCTCAATATCCTTCCAGCTGGTTGAGCTGTCTAACCCTTCAGGACACAAAAATTTGATGAGGATCGTTTAAGAGTTCACCTACCCAGAGGCAGGGGGTTGGACTGATTGACCTTTTAAGGATCCTTCTAGCTGCATGATTTAGGATATGACAAAGCAAAGGGAATCCTCAAGGATAACCAGTGTGGAAGAGACTCGCTGAAGGCTCCCCTCATTATGGATATAATTTTCACCAGGAGCAGAATGTTCATACAGCCATCTTTAGATAATTTCTCTTTCAATCTATCATAATTATTGAGTGCCGTGCAGAACAGTGTACTAAGCACCTGGGAGAGTACACTATAACAGAGTTGGTACACATGTTCTCTGCCCACAAGGAGTTTACAGTTTAAAAGGGGTGACCTCTTCTTATCTTTGTACTGCCTGATCCAACATGTTCAAGATGACAAAACTTTCAGAATCTAGTCTGGATATCTTGTTCTGAAACTTTGGGACAGAATGGAACCATTAAGAAAAATTCATGATTCTCTCATATTTTGAAGGATGGGTAGGGTTCTGAGAAACATAAAAACAATAAATTAGAATGCAGTAGTGATGGTAACTGCGGGTTTCACTATCAATCAATGGAATTTACTGGGTACTTGTTGGATGCTAGGTGCTATAACGAATGCTTGGGAGAATGGTGACAGCACTTTGCCCCATACAATCCCCAACAGTGAAATTTACCTAGTCTCCCCAACAGAGGGAAAGCCAAAATCACAGTAAGTGATTCGCTAAGCACATAGCTTTTCTTTTTATTCCAATGGATGGGAAGGATAGAAGTTTATTATAAACTTCTTTTTTTCCTGGACTGTTTGTCACAAATCCAAACCGCATCCAGACATCTGTAACTCAACTTCCTCTTTCAGAATGAGTTTTGGTTAATAAATTGCCCAAAAGCCTTAATAAAAAGAAAAATAATAATCAGAATATACTCAAGTCTGCCCTCTGAAGGCTATATTCTTGCCGTATAGCTTTCTCAATTTATCTGGTTGTAAGAATTTAATTGCAAACTTTTTAGAGACATACTCTGCAGTAAAATGGACCAAAAAATTACGTAAATCTTTTTCCCTTTCCCATGAACCATGGTATTGGAGTTACATTTCAGAAATGATCAAGCCCTTATATGCCAAGACTTGATACCAACACTTGATAGGGTGAAACAAACAGATCTGGTCTCTAGAAGACCACCACACTCAGTCCGAAAATAATGTCAAAGACTGAGTTGTTTTTAGGTCGTGAATAAAGGTAAAAGTATTTAACCACCTGCTGCCATTTACTGAAATTGGTGGACAAAGACAGTATGAGTCAGGTCAAAGACTGCTCAGTAAAATGAATGGTCCCATATCTAGTTTATTTTTAAAATTTCTTTTTCCCTGGGCTAGAAACTTTCTCCCTCCCATTCCCCTAAATAATCTTTGCTATTGTAACCTCGATTCCCTGTGAAAGTCTAAGAACACCCTGGACTGATCCATACATATTCATTCATTCAATCCTATTTACTGAGCACTTACCATCTGCAAAGTAATAATGTTGGTATTTGTTAAGCGCTTACTATGTGCAGAGCACTGTTCTAAGCGCTAGGGTAGATACAGGGGAATCAGGCTGTCCCACATGAGGCTCACAGTCTTAATCCCCCTTTTACAGATGAGGTAACTGAGGCACAGAGAAGTTAAGTGACTTGCCTAAGGTCACACAGCTGCCAAGTGGCAGAGCCGGAATTCGAACCCATCACCTCTGACTCTCAAGCCCATGCTCTTTCCACTGAGCCACGCTGCTTCTCTACTGTATTAAGCACTTGGGAGAGTACCATATAACAATAAAGAGACACATTCTCTGGCCACAATGAGCTTACAGTTTAGAGACAACCTCACAGTCTAACCTGACCTTCACTTTTGAAGTGATAAATAAATGATATTGACAATCATCATATTCTTGAAATATACTTGGCCGTGGTCTTCACGATCATAACGGCTTTTCTTTATGACTCTTGAAAGCTCTGATGACTGGGACAGGGATTGGGTCTGATCTGTCTATAATTCTATCAAACCCAGAACTCAGCATACTGTGTGCCTGGCACACGGTAAGCGCATAATACCAAAACTAGTTATGTTTTGCAAATATGATTGACTGCAAGAACTCAAACTGAAAAGCTATGTACTAATATTTCATTTAGATGGCTCAAGGAGTCCAACCCAAAATAACAATGGCCAATTGATGGATTTAGTTTATTAGAGAATTTAGACAGAAACAAAAAGAGGGTCTTGCCTCTTTCCCTTCAGGAAAATTTAACAAAAATCAAAGGCTTTAAAATTAAAACAACAGTATTGAGGGTCATGAAGTCTAAGTTATCCAAATCAGAAGGTAGCCCTCAAAAATAAGGGGTATTCAAAAAGATCCTAAAGTGCCTGAGGAAGTTCATAATGGTTATAAACAGACTAATGAATCTCCTGAAAGCAAAATCTCCTTAGCAGTGCTTTATGCAAACCATGTAATGAAAACACACATGTTAGGGCATGTACACTGCTTATTCTTCCAAAAGCTTGTAAGATTGAGAAATGAACAATGAGTGCGAGACACACACAGCCACAGGAATGTGTGAAATGGAGAGAGAGAAAGGGGCTGCAGCCTCAACAGGGCAGGAATGTGTCTTTTATACATTCTGTGCAGTTTCAGCACTAATCAAGCCAGAATATTAAAAGAGCATTTCTGTTCTCCCTTTCTGATGGTGTATGACAAAGTTGCGAAAAATCAGGAAGATGGGAGGCTTGAAAACAAAACATTTCAGATCACTCTCAAGTATTACTGCTGAAGATCACCATTTCCAAATAATATTTAATGAGCAGAGCATGTAACTGTGCAAAATCATCTCAGTAAGAGGGACACATTTTTCAAGCAAGCCATTAGATCAAATGAAACCTGTGTACGCACTGATCACAGGAGTGTCTAAAATAGATAGATCACTGCTGCCACTTACCATAAAATTCTGGCAAGATAGAAAGTGCAAGATAAATGTCACAGTTGAAGAGGGTAAGGAGAGGGGACCCGAACATGATTTAAGCTTTGAGGGGATAAACAATAAAGATGGAAATGTGTTACTGTGCAAATGCAGAGCCAAGGAAAGGAGGAAGATTCTATACCTACTGTTGAAAGCCAGAATTCCTTAACTCTCATTCTCTCCTAGACCCCCTCCAATCTGGCTTCCGTCCCCTCCACTCTACCGAGACTGCTCTCTCTAAGGTCACCCGTGACCTCCTTCTTGCCAAATCCAATGGCTCCTACTCCATTCTGATCCTCCTTGACCTCTCTGCTGCCTTTGACACTGTCGACCATCCCCTCCTCCTCCATACCTTATCTCACCTTGGCTTCACGGACTCTGTCCTCTCCTGGTTCTCCTCTCACCTCTCTGGCCGGTCATTCTCGGTCTCCTACGCTGGAGCCTCCTCCCCCTCCCATCCTTTAACTGTTGGAGTTCCTCAAGGGTCAGTTCTTGGCCCTCTTCTGTTCTCCATTTACACTCACTCCCTCGGTGAACTCATCCGCTCTCACGGCTTTGACTACCATCTCTACGCAGATGACACGCAGATCTACATCTCCGCCCCGTCCTCTCCCCCTCCCTTCGGGCTCGCATCTCCTCCCGCCTCCGGGACGTCTCCACCTGGATGTCGGCCCGCCACCTAAAACTCAACATGAGCGAGACTGAGCTCCTCATCTTCCCTCCCAAGCCCGGTCCGCTCCCAGACTTCTCCGTCACCGTGGATGGCACGACCGTCCTTCCCGTCCCGCAGGCCCGCAATCTCGGTGTCATCCTTGACTCGTCCCTCTCGTTCACCCCACACATCCTATCCGTTACCGAGACCTGCCGGTTTCACCTCTACAATATCGCCAAGATCCGCCCTTTCCTCTCCACCCAGACGGCTACCTTACTATTACGGGCTCTCGTTATATCCCGGCTAGACTACCGTGTCAGCCTTCTCTCTGACCTCCCTTCCTCCTCTCTCGCCCCGCTCCGGTCTATTCTTCACTCCGCCGCCCGGCTCATCTTCCTGCAGAAACGATCTGGGCATGTCACTCCCCTTCTTAAACAACTCCAGTGGTTGCCTATCGACCTCCGCTCCAAACAAAAACTCCTCACTCTAGGCTTCGAGGCTCTCCGTCACCTTGCCCCTTCCTACCTCTCCTCCCTTCTCTCTTTCTACCGCCCACCCCGCACGCTCCGCTCCTCCGCCGCCCACCTCCTCGCCGTCCCTCGGTCTCGCCCATCCCGCCGTCGACCCCCGGGTCACGTCCTCCCGCGGTCCCGGAACGCCCTCTCTCCTCACCTCCGCCAAACTGATTCTCTTTCCCTCTTCAAAACCTTACTTAAAAATCACCTCCTCCAAGATGCCTTCCCAGACTGAGCTCCTCTTCCCCCTCTACTCCCTCTGCCATCCCCCCTTTACCTCTCCGCAGCTAAAGCCTCATTTTCCCCTTTTCCCTCTGCTCCTCCACCTCTCCCTTCCCATCCCCACAGCACTGTACTCGTCCGCTCAACTGTATATATTTTCGTTACCCTATTTATTTTGTTAATGAATTGTACATCGCCTTGATTCTATTTAGTTGCCATCGGTTTTTACGAGATGTTCTTCCCCTCGACGCTGTTTAGTGCCATCGTTCTCGTCTGTCCGTCTCCCCCGATTAGACCGTAAGCCCGTCAAACGGCAGGGACTGTCTCTATCTGTTGCCGACTTGTTCATCCCAAGCGCTTAGTACAGGGCTCTGCACATAGTAAGCGCTCAATAAATACTATTGAATGAATGAATGAATGAAAAGGCTGAATGAGAAAAAAATGCCTGTTAAAAATTCTAAGACAAGAGATTCAGTATTTCCCATTGGAATAGGAACTCCTTGTGGGTAGGGAATGTGTCACTTCTCTCTTTTGTACTTCCCATGCACTTAGTACAGGGCACTGTACCCAGTGGGTGCTCAAAAAATATTAGTACTACCATTACCAAAACAAACATAGATTCTCTCAGCACACAGCCTGATTCCAAAAGAGAGGAAAGCATCTAGAGCAAAGGGGTGGAGAAGATTGTGGAATTAGCCCCAGATGCAGGATAATATAATCAATTAAAGGCAACAGATTCCTGCCAAACAACCTGCCCAAAACAAAGGATAGAAACAAACCAGTCTGAGCTCACACAAAGGAAAAATAAACCAGTGTCAGTAAGATTCTGGGAACTGCCTTCCTCTCACAGAACTCCATGAGGCCAGCAGACAATAGAAGCAGAGATGTTGCTTTCAACTTAATGAAATGAGAGAGTCTAGATCAAATTAAGGAGGAAATTGGAATTAACCTCCAGCTGGCCCTTTATCCATTTCTTTAACTCCCCCTTTCTGTAGCCTGATGTGGGAGAGAGGGAGGGGGAAAAAGGAAGGAGTAGGAAGAGAGGGAGAATGGAGAGAGGGAATACAGGGACAAGGGAGGAGGAGGGAGAAAGCGAGATGCAGGGAGAAAGGGAGGAGGGAGGAAGAGTGGGAGAGAGAGGGAGATCTTATGCACTTGAATATGTACCTCTTAAGCACTTGATATTCACCCGCCCTCAAACTCACAGGACTAATGAACATATCTCTAATCTATATTTTCAGGTCTGTCTTTCCCTGTAGACTATAAGCTCACTGTGGGCAGGGAATGTATCTACCAACTATGCTGTATTGTACTCTCTGAAGCACTTAACACAGTGCTCTGCACCCAGTAACTGTTCGATAAATACCACTGATGGATTGATCGATTAACTCCACACACTTGTCACAGCTACTGTAGAAGACTGTCAGGTGTCAGGATCAGTGTCTGGGGAGGGCAGGGTACCAATACTTGTGCTTTATATTCAAAAGTGAGGTACTGACAGCCCACCACTGTCCTGCTGTACCAGGGTAGCTAAAAGGACCCATTTGCCATAACAAAGTACACCAGCAACTACTGTCCTCGGTAGCTACAGGTTCGGAAGAGTTCGCATTTTTGAGTCTGTCTTCTTGACCCCTTGAAGGCTCCGTTCACTAGGAGTACAATTCATAGGCAGTGTGGGTAACGAGTAGCATTTACTGAGTGATTACTGTGTGCACAGCACTGTAGTAAGTGCTTGGGAAACTACAATAGAGTTAGAATCAATCATATTTATTGAGCACTTATGGTGTCTAGAGTACTGAACTAAACACTTAGGACAGTATAATTTAACTGAGTTGACAGACATGTTCTCTGCCCACAAGGAGCTTATAGTTTACGGTGTGTTCCCTGTCCTCATGGTGCTTATAATCTAGCGCACTGCAAGAGCAGGATCAGACTTCTGTGAAAGGTCCAGGTTCTCAGTCAGAGAAGGTTGGATTAATCCTATTGCATTTGTGATTGGCAATCTGACCCTAAAGGGGATACCATGCTGACCCCACCTTGTCAATCTATGTGACTGTTCTTTCCCGAAAATCTTTTAGACTATAAGCTCATTGTGGCCAACTTCCTTCTCTGAATGAGGTCTTAATTTGCCCACTCCACTTCCTTTGAGCCCAAGCAACGCATTCTCTTACCCAGCTCCTGCTCTCCACTCGGCCCATGCAAACCTCACCTAAGCATACCACTGCCCCTGACAAATTCCTCGCTTACTGAACAGGGGAAATTCATAAAAACTGTGCCCTCTCCTTGAAAGGGTTATTACTGCATCTTCAGAACATTCAACTGTTCCCTCCAATCCTGAAGTTAATAAAGTGAAAAGCCCATCTATCATCACGCTAAAATGCCAAAGTAACTTTTCAGACCCCTGCTGGGAAAAATAAACCCGCAGAAATTGTGTGTAAAGTGGATCGCCTGAGTTGATGTGGTTCCCTCTGGCAGCCTCTTTGGGGACGTTTTGTTCTAGCTGCAGAAGTTTCATGATTAAAGGGCTAGAAAAATCAGGCCTAGGAGGAAAGGGGAGAGGAACTGGGATTACTTTGCCTGCAGAAGAGAAGTCTGAGGAGAGACTTTTACATGGTTGCAATTATCATCACCAACAAATATTTACTGAGTGCACACCAGGTGCGTAGGATTTTATATGGCAGATTACTGCACTGAGCACAGAATAAAATGAAATGGATTTAGCCTGCAGCCTCGCGAGGGTTATTAAACACTGGAATTTCTTGCCCTGAAGGTATTTTAACACAGAGAGTATGGGTAAGGTGTAGAACTGCCTGGAGACATGAAATTACTGTGTCTTTTCCACGTGTCCTTTCAGCCTAACTTCAGTTCAGGGCCTAATGTCAGAGGGCTCTACAGGTAGAGATGGGGCCCAAGGGGCAGGCCAAGTGGGCAACAGTCCCAGGGATACCAATGCCAACTTTTAATTAGTGGTATATAATGAGCATTTACTGTATACAGAGCTCTATACTAAGTAAGGCCTTGGGAAAGTACAATGAAGTAGAGTTGGTATACGCAATCCCTACCCATAAAACACCTGATTATACTGTATCTACCTCAGTGCTCAGTACAGTGTCTGGCACATAGTAAACGCTTAGTACCATTAAAAAAAGCAACAAGCAAAAAAAAGGAGCCTGCACAGCTCTCTGCAAATGGCCCAGATGCTGAGACAAAGAGTAGGATTATTGTAATCTCCTTGAGGGTAGGGATTGTGTCTACCAACGGTGCTGTACTCTCCCCAGTGCTTAGTATAGTGCTCTGCCCATAGTCAGCACTCAGTAAATGGCACTGATTGATTAGGAATTAAGTAGTCCAGCTGGTTCTTAGTTCAAAGATGACTCTGGTAACATGAACCTGCACCCACGAGTCAGTGTTTTTGACAGAGAATTTTGCACAGTGTCCCCTGCAACTTCCCTGGCCCCTTGTCATTCACATTAGACTGTAAACTCCTTGAGGGTGGGGAAAGGTAGAAAACCCATCCACTCTCTCAAGCACTTAGTACAGTGTTCTGCATACAGTAGGAACTTAATGAATGATAGCGAAGAAGCATGGCTTAGTGGAAAGATGCTAATGATGATGGCATTTGTTAAGCGCTTACTATGTGCCGGGCACTGTACTAAATGCTGGGGTGGATACAAACAAATCGAGTTGGACATAGTCCCTGTCCCAAGTGGGGCTCACAGTCTCAATTCCCATTTTACAGATGAGGTAACTGAAGCACAGAGAAGTGAAGTGATTTGCTCAAGGTCACACAGCAGAAAAATTGCTGAGATGGAATTAGAATTTATTACCATCTGACTCCCAGGCCTGTGGTCTATGCACTAAGCCAGCACAAGTCTTAAAGTCAGAGGACCTGGGTTCTAATCCCAGGACATCACTCATGTGCTGTGTGACATTGGGCAAATTACTTAACTTCTCCCTGCTTCAGTTTCCTCCTCTGTAAAGGAGAGATTAAATAGCTGTGCTCCCTCCAACAGTTTGGGAGCCCTTTGTGGGACAGGAACTAGATTTGACCTGATTGCCTTTTATCAGTGTAAGCTCCTTTGGGGCAGAGACCATGTCTACCGACTTGATTATACTGTATTTTCACAAGTGCTTAGTACCCTGTTCTGCAGACAGTAAGCACTCCATAAATATTTGATTTACCTACCCTAAAACTTAGTACAGGGGAGGTGATAGACATTCAAATAAATAGATAAGTATAAAAGTATTGTGGGGTTAGGGTTCAATGTCAAGAGCTTAAGGACGAAGATCAAAGTGCATAAGTGAAAAGGGGAAATAAGGGCTTAGTCAGGGAAAGCCTTTGGGAGGAGGTGTGATTTCAGTAGGGCTTTAAAGTAACTCATTTTCATACTCTGCTGGCACAGGAAACTCAACATTGCATCCTGAAATGAAGCAAGCAATGAAGGTAAATATGCCCTTTGAAGTAAGCTACCACAGAACACTATAAGGAAAAAATTATCATCTACTTACTACTCCAACTCACCAGTCTCAGAGAACTTAAACCTTGGTCGAAAGACCAACCCAAAGGAGGTCAAATGCACATCTGAAAAAGCTGGATACCACAAAGGTTGCAATTTTTCAAAAGTTATTTTTTATTAATCTTCTATTGATCTGCTGCCGGAGGCAAGCCATTGCAGGAACAAAGAAAATGGCATCCGTTTTAATCAAAAATGTAGTGCAAATCAGGAACCATTCCACATCATTCAATGGTATTTACTGAGCACTTACAGTACACAGAGTACTAAGCACTTGGGAAAATACAGTACAACAGAGTTGGTGGAATACATAATGAAAGACAGGTGGGAACATCAGAAGGCACCATTCAGAAGGCGAGAAATGCAAGCAGTCTTGGTACCAACAGAAAATCCTAGAGGACTTCTGAGCCCCAGGGAACATCTTTGATTGACTCCAGAAACACAGACAGCGAAGTGTTAAGCTCCTTAAGGGCAGGGGTTGGACTTTCCTGACTCTACTGTTCTTTTCCCATATGCTCTGTACAGTGCTCTGCATTCAATCATATTTACTGAGCATTTACTGTGTGCAGAGCACTGTACTAAGCACTTGGGAAAGTACAATACAGCAATAAAAAGTGAAAATCGCTGCCCACAAGGAGCTCACAGTCCAGAGGGGGGAAGACACACATCAAAATAAATAAATAAAATTACAGATATTTTATCTCCCCGCTGTGGGGCAGGGATGGGGGGGAAGAGCAAAGGGAGCAAGTCAAGCCGAGAGACACAGAAGGGAGTGGGAGAGGAGGAAAAGTGGGCTTAGTCTGGGAAGGCATTTTGGAGGAGATATGCCAATTTGGAGTAATAGTTTGGGGGATTTGAGGAGGGAGGAGAGTCCTGGCCAGAGGGAGGACTTGGGCCAAGGGTCAGAACGAGACAGGCAAGATAGAGGCACATGGAAGAGGGTAGCACCAGAGGAGCAAAGTGTGCGAGCTGGGTTGTAGAAGGAGAGAAGTGAAGTGAGGTAAAAGGGGGCGAGGTGATAGAGTACTTTAGAGTCAACAGTGCACAGTTTTTGTCTGATACAGAGGTGGATGGGCAACCACTGGAGATTTCTGAGGAGGGGGGTGACATATCCTGAACGTTTCTGTAGAAAGATGGTCTGGGAAGCAGATCACCTGCACTCTGCACACAGTAAGCACTCAAGAAATTCACTCATTCATTCAATCGTATTTATTGAGCGCTTACTGCATGCAGAGTACTGTACTAAACACTTGGAAAGTACAATTCAGCAACAGATAGAGGCAATCCCTACCCATTGGAAATATTAACCAGAATTACTAATTGTTTTACTGTACTCTCCCAAGCGCTAAGTACAGTGCTTAGGACAAGATCGTAGAAGGAAATCAGAGTGGTAAAATAGGAGGAACTGAATGAGTGTAAGCTCTCCTCTAGACTGTAAATTCGTGGTGGACAGTGAATGTGTGTAGTAAGTATTATATTGTACTCTCTCAAGCGTCTGGTATGGTGCTGTGCTCCCAGGAACTGCTCAATAAATACCTGTGATCGATAAAGCCGACGGTAAGGCGTTGGCAGCAATCGACTGTGGATACTTTCTCTGTTAGTGGTAAAGTACAAAGGGCATTTTTCACTTTCCTGGCATGGGAGAGGTTGATAGCATTGTAAAACAGGGAGGGTTCAAATGGTTTGCAGGCCTTCAAATCATGCCTACACCCAAATACCCAGGACCTCCCCATGACCCAGGGACCTCCCCATGACCCATCCATCACTAAGCAAATACAGGGGTACTCAGGAGCAAATGGCACTAACATTTATCAGCCACAGTGACTGTCCAGCCATTAAATTAAACCACAAAAGCAAATGTTACAAAGCCATCAGTGACAAGAATAACTAGGCAGATCATCCAACTGCTTTAATTACATTAGAGGTTTCAACTAGCTAGGCCTCCCTAGTGCTGGACCTAAGAGCAGCAGATTTGAAAGCAGGCTCCTTACGTCCCTAAATCACGCTTTTATGGTTTGTAAATTTCCCTTTTTAAAAAGGCCCTAATACTACTGGCTATTTCCACCCCCGTGATAAAAACAGTAGAACTGAGGCAATGAAGGCTTTTAACTATCTCCTGAGATTCTGAAAAAACATATTAAATGATAAAGGTTTGACCCCAGAAATTACCATAAAGTCCAATTTCTGCTATGCCTAAGGCAGACAAGTTTCATAAGGTAGCAACAATATGTATATTAATGTCTTTCTCCCCCTCTAGACTGTGAGCTCATTGTCGGCAGGGAATATGTCTTCTTTGCTGTTGAACTGTACTCTCCCAAGTGCTTAGTACAATGCTTTGCACACAGAAAGCGCTTGGTAAATAAGATTGAATGAATAGACTGTAAGCTTGTTGTGGGCAGGGAACATGTCTTACCAACACTGTAGAACTGTACTCTCCCAAGCATTTAGTACAGTGCTCTGCACACTGTAAGAGTTCCGTATATACAATTGATTGATTGAGATGTAAACTCCACTTAGAACAGATTCTTTCCTTACCATCTATGGAACATGTTGACACTTTCATAAGCATTTAAAAACTCATCTACACCCCTGAAGGGTAGTTAAAATTGGACATTGCAAAGCACACCTTGGGGGAAAGGAAGTTGTAGCATGAATTCTAATCTCAGGCAGGCCGCTTTTGACTGAGGAGTTTGAGCAAAGATATGTGCAGTCACAAAGTGATCTCCTTACTTCAAAGAAACTACATTTTTGTAAGTCACATAAATCCCCTTAAACTCTTCCGGACAGAGAAGACCTGGAAGAGAGAGGGAGAGGTGACAGACACTGTTTTTCCAAAACAGCATTCCTGCAGTAATGTCCTTCAGAGAATAGAGGTTTTTTAAGGTTGATGTTAAAACTGCACAATTAAGTCATTCACCTAAATCATCTGAGTGGGTTCTAGCAGGAACCATCTCCTGCTCACCAATCTACCTTTCAACTCTTCCTGGATAAAAGCCAGCCTGCAACCATGCCTTCAGCTAGGCCCCTTTGATCTTTTGTCTGTATGTTATATAATTGTACCCTATATATATAGATAGTTTGATCTAAGATATCCTCATGATAGCCACTCCCCCACCATAAATTCAGCAACCTCCAAGTTCTCCCACCCCATCGCACACACATACACCCAAGTCAGTCAAAGGTTCCCATCAACTAGATTTATCAGCTTCTATCTGCAAGCCTCTTTTCGGTAGGGCTTACCAATCAAGAATTAAAAAAAACAACAGCTTTAACCCACACCATCAAGCATCCAAAGTAGCAGGAAGAACACTTCTCGCCACACGGCAAGCGCGAACCCACTGAACTCCCACGAACTGCCAGAACAGAAAGCGGTGCCGCCGTGGGGAAGAAGCGTTGCCATCCGATTGGTTTCATTCACCTCAAAGCTGCATATCAAATGAGTCACCAACAAGCACTTTCATGCTCAGGTCAAATACCACAGGTTCAGCTGGTGCCGAGAGTAGCGGTTGCAAAATGGAAAGGGAAGTGTGGGGTGGGGGAAAATGACTCCACATCTGTGTGGGTCCCTGGAAAGAGTCCAGCTGCAGGACACCATCACCTGAGAGCCCCAGCCTACAGTTTAGTGGGTCTCATTTAAATCTCAATTAGAAAACTAAACATGGTTTTATTACTGATCAACTACATTCCAAGTGTTTAGTACAGTGCTCTGCACATAGTAAGCGCTCAATTCAATAGTATTAGCCTGAAGGTGGATACAGTACTTAAGCATATAGGTAAGAAGTTCCTTGAGGGCAGGGATCATCATGTCTATCAAATCTGTTGAACTGTACTCTCCCAAATGTCTATTACAGTCCTCGGCCCACAGTAAGCACTCAATAAATACCACTGACTGATTAATTGAACCAAGCTGGTGTCTCTGGAGTTTCAGTGACTTGACCCTGCCACATGCTCCTGAGCACAGGCTAAATGGCAGCCTGCTTCTCTGAGGGGAGGTGGGAGAACAGGTGGCTTACTCAATGCTCTAGCTATAACTGGAATTTATTAAGCGCTTACTATGAGCCAAGCCCTTACAAAGCTTTGGGTAGACACAAGGTAACCAGGCTGGACACAGACTAGGGTTCCCAATCTCTGGGGGAGGGAAAACAGGTCTTGAATCCCCACTTTACAGGTGAGGAAACTGAGGCAAAGAGAAGCTAAGTGACTTGCCCAGGATGACACAGCAGATATGTGGCAGAGCCCAGATTAGAAGTCAAGTCCCCTGACACCCAGGCCTGTGCGCCTTCCATTAGGCCACACTGCTTCTAAACGTTATATCTCTAACTCAGGAACACAAAATTGAACTATGGGTAAGCATGTTCCTGCAGTAAACCTAGAACCCCAAATTTAACAATTACTATTCTTTTCCCAATCGTTTCACCCTGTTTGGCTTCATCAACTCATCTATGGAAATTCTCAGTTAAAGCAAATACAGGTCCTGTATTTTATTAGAAACAAAATTCAACCCGCTTTACTTGAACAGATATGGGTTAATGTGGGTAAAGGAGATCTTAAGAGCGTTTCGCTGCCTTTGACAATGTATGCATATTAAAAACCACACACACACACACACACAAAAGTTCTTAGCCAACTGCCATATAATATATATATATATAACATAGCATGAATTCCATTTTTGTGGTTCCATCTAAACATTCGTGATTTTCCATCTTCCTCTTAACAAACTGTTCCTGTTGAAAAGTCCCTAGTAATAACTCACTTAGACAAAAAAAAAAATGGTCTTAAGAGAATTTAGCTGTCTGTGCAAATGAGGATGTGGGTCATTGGAAAGAGCAAGTTTTGTAATGAAATGTTGCTCCCACCACCACATTCTACTGTAGTGACAGTAAGGTGCAACTTACTCTTCCAATAGTGTGTAAGCTCCAAATGGGTGGGAAACGGATCTTTGTTGTACTTTCTCTAGCACTCAGTAGGCCCTCAAACATCATTTCTGCTATTTCCTTAATTAAGTTTGCTCAGTCTTTTGCAAACCCCTATGTGTGGGGAGGATGGGAGGAAGGGAGGAATGGGGGAGTCAAAACCTTAAATCCATACATTTCTTGAAAGCAGAAATAGTTCCAGCCTTGTCTTCAACAGAAATGTTGGATCCTCAATTGCAGTTTCTATCAGAGTTTCACAAGTCAGCTTAATCCTGTTTGAGGCTATAAATTCTAGGTTTTTCATTATTCGAAATTAGCTGCAGAATGACTTCTGATTGACTCCTGCCCTTCTTCCTACTTGAACTCCCTCCTCCTTGAAATCCACCACACCATTGTTCTCCCATTCTGAGAACCTACCTCACCCAGGAAGCCTTCCCCAATTCATTTTTCTTCTCCAGTAATCAATGGTATTTATTAAACACTTACTATGTGCACAGCATTGTATTAAGTGCTAGGAGAGTACAATTCAAGAGAATTGGCAGACTCAAGGACCCAAGTCATACCTTCCCAACTACCATCTCAGCACTTGAAGTACTCACAACTACCCTGTACAAGATAGACTTAAATATCCACGTATCCACTTACATATTCCTGTGGGCAGGGCATGTGTCTACCAACTGGGTTATAGTGTACTCTCTCAAGAGCTTACTGCAACAGTGCTCTGCACACAGTAAGCACTCAAATACCATCGATTCATGGATGGATTAATCCACCCATCCATCTTTCCATTCTTTTTCCTCTTCTTTGTATCTCTCTCCCCTGCTATATTGAAACTTCACTGGAAGCAGGAATCACGTAAGACATGATTAGATAGCTGCACTGTAGTCTCCCAAGCAGGTTACAGATACTTAAATCCTACTGATTGACTGGCTCACAAATCCACCCAAGTGACACAGGCTAAGAGTACAAATTGTCCTGTTCATGCTAATTCTTCCTATCTGTTCTGTTTTATGGTTCCTCTGGGATCAAGCCTGAATTTCCTCCTCTGGAGACCATTTCTCTTCCCTGCTGCAGTCACTTGACGTAGTTAACAGGAGGCAGAGGCACACTTTAAAAACCTTGTAAGTCAACAGCTCTACCCAGGATGCTCCTTTTTCCTTGGAAAAGGAGGTTCAGAGGGTTAAGTGTCTTGCCCAAGATCCCACAGCAGGCCAGGGTCAAAGCTGAGCCTAGAATTCAGGACTTCTAACTAGTAACTTCTATTAGATTGGGCTTTGGCCTTCAAAGGAACTGAATAAAAGGGTGGGACAAGGAGGGGAGACTGAAAGGCAGTCAATCAAGTGAATATAATGACAATGGCATTTTCTGGACTGGCTCCATAAGTTTGTCTGTCTTACTATTGACCCCTTGCCAGTGTCCTACCTCTGGCCTGAAACTCCCTCCCCTTTCATATCCAAAAGACAGCCATATTCCTCACCTTCATATCTCCTCCGAGAAGCTTTCCTTGGCTATCCTCTCATTTCCTCACCCCATTCATCCTCCCTTCTGTGTCATCTATACCTGTGGGAATATAGCCCTTAAGCACTTTCATATTCATTCTTATATTCTGCCATTTCTCCTATCTGTAATTTATTTCACTGTCTGTCTCCCCTTCTAGATTGTCAGCTCCTTGTATGCATAAATTCCTTGTCATCATTGTACTTGGATTTGCACCTTTTATTCACCCGTTCAAGCCCCACAGCACTTCTGTACAGATCCACAATTTATAGAATTATGTAAATCAATCCTATTTATTGAGCACTTACTGTGTGCACAGCACTGAACTAAGCATTTGGGAGTGCAAAACAGAGTTGGTAGACGTGTTCTCTGTCCACAATGAGTTTACAGTTGAGAGGGCGAGACAGACATTAATATAAATTACACATATGTACATAAGTGCTGCTGGGAGAGGGATGAATAAAAAGTGCAAATCCAAATGCAGAATTAAGACTGGGAATTAAGACTGGGACTTCGTGAATTTGGTTTGACTCCCGAGAACGGAGAATGGTTCGGTCCTAACAGAGAGAGAGAGAAGAAGGGGCCATTGATGATTCTATGGTTCAACATTGAAAATGTATAAAAAAAAAACCCAGCAAAGGCAGCCCACCCTACTTCAACATATTCACATAATAATAATAATAATGTTGGTATTTGTTAAGCGCTTACTATGTGCATAGCACTGTTCTAAGCGCTGGGGTAGTTCCAGGGTAATCAGGTTGTCCCACATGAGGGTCACAGTTAATCCCCATTTTACAGATGAGGTAACAGGCACAGAGAAGTTAAGTGACTTGCCCACAGTCACACAGCTGACAAGTGGTAGAGCCGGGATTCGAACCCATGACCTCTGACTCCAAAGCCCGTGCTCTTTCCACTGAGCCACGCTGCTTCTCATGGAACATAGCATGTGATTAACGGGTTTGCACCTTTGTGAAATGTTTCACGTCTGTTTCTCCTGCATCTTCTTGCTCTGCCATCACTAACATCTGAGGGGCAGCAAGTACTTCATCAAGCTGGGTTCACTGGAACAGGAAGTCAGTGTGGCAATTTGAGTCTGTATGCAAATGTGTCTTACTGCTGAAAAGATGTAGGTGACCTTGCACAGAAGGCAGTGACAAAGTGGCTGAAAATCTCACAAATGTGGTGAGAAAGGTATTCCTCACCTCCGGTGTTTCAGCCAGTGGTGGCTTTGTATTATGTAACAGGTCCAGGCCTATTAAAAGTCACATCTACTAATCTACAAATTCATCATCATCAACAAGTTATAATACAGACTTTATTATGTGTAGAGCACTGTACTAAGCGCTTGGGAGAGTAAAACAGAGTTAGTACATACCATTCAGGGCTATTACAAGTCAGACCTGTAAATCCACATATCCAGCTTGTCATTCTCTTTATGCTCTTATCTGCTATTATTTCATGTCATTTCCACTTTAGACCTTAAGCTTCTTGAGGGCAGAAATTGAGTATTCAGCCTATTCAACAGAGTCTAAATGACTCTTCTCAGCTCCCTCAAGCTCTCAGTACAGTGCTCTGTGAACAGGAGGGATTCAACAAATATGTTTAATGGCTTATAAGTACACTGACCACCCCTACAAATTTACCCTCAGCACCAGAGCACTTATGTATGCATCTGTAATTTATTTCAGTGTCTGTCTCCCTGTCTAGATTGTAAACTCATCGTGGGCAAGGAAGGCATCTACCAACTCTGTTGCATTGTACTCCCCCAAGCGCTTAGTACAATGCACTGCACATAGAAAGTGCTCAAATACCACTGATTGCTTAGAACAGAGCTTGGCACATAGTAAGCGCTTAACAAATACCATCATTATTACTTACTGAGGGAAACCCAGTGCAGTGAGAAGCTCAACAGACATAGCTGTTTGACTGTGAAAGAGATAGAGAAATCAAGGCAAGGGAGCAGATCTTAGCAAGGACTTTCCCGGAAATCCCAGGGAAACAGAAAGATTCCGATCAGATTGGAGCTCAGAAGCTGAGCCTCTCAGCCTAGGAATTCATTCAACCGTATTTAGTGAGCACTTACGGCGTGCAAAGCACGATACTAAACACTTGGGAGAGTACAATACAACAATAAACAGATACATTCCCTGCCAACAATAAGCTAGGAATCAAGCACAAAAACCACATTCCAATCAGGGCAGAATTAGTCTTTATTCTCCCCCATTAGATTGTGAGCTTCTCGAGGACAGGGAACACATCTTTTAGCTCTGTTACTCATTCCCCAGTGCCTAACTCAGACTTTTACCCACAGCAAGTGCATATGATGATGACAATGCTGGGCCCAATGATTATATCCTACATGTGCACCACACAGATTGATGAAACCCTACGGAGAAGAAGTGAGGCCTAGTGGATAGAACACGGGCCTGGGAGTGAGAAGACCTGGGTTCTAATCCTGGTTCCACCACTTGTCTCCTCTGTGACCTTGGTCAAATCACTTAACTCTTGTAGGGTTCAGTTACCTCATCTGTAAAACAGGGATTAAATCTTCTCCATCCAACTTCAGATTGTGAGCTCTATGTCCAACTTGATTAACTTGTATCTACCTCACTGCTTAAACAGTGCTTGACACATAGAAAGTGCTTTACAAATATCATGAGAAAAGGAGAGAAAAAAACCACATCACCTTCAGCCACTTGCTCAAAGAGAGAGGCTGAAATGAACTACAGGAAGGGAAGCAAAAGCAAAGCGGAAACTGCTCGCAATTGGGAGTGGAAAAACCGCCCCTGGGGAGGCAGTACTCCCTTGCTATCTCTGCATCAAGACAAAAGAAAAACAACGCTTTTGTACCCTGGTTGCCTCAACTGTATGTTCGATTATTTACTTTGATCACTCGTTTTTAAAATATTTTTATGCCAATCTCCCTCAGAGGTTAAGCTTCTTGGGGGCAGGGAACTTCGTTCTTTGTTTCTACTCCAAACCTAGTGGGTGCTTCAGTAAGTGCTTAAGCAATGTGACCTAGTGGAAAGAGGATGGGCCTGGGAGTCAGAGGACCTGGGTTCTAATCCTACATCTGCCACTTCGCTGAGCCTCAGTTTCCTCATCTATAAAATGAGGATTTACTACCTGCTTTCCCTCCTACTTAGACTGTGAGCTTCATGTGGAACAAGGGCTGTGTCTAACCTATCTTGCATCAACCCTAAGATTTAGCGCAGGTGCTTGGCACATAGTAAGCACCTAACAGATTATTATTATACCATTAGACACCACCCAGGTCTCAGGCCCAGAATGAAACCTGATGCTTTCACAGTGCAGTCAGTCCCGCTCTAACATTTTTTTCCATTCCAGGACCAATCAATGGTACTTATTGAGGGCTTACTGTGGGTCGTAAGCACTTGGAGAGGGCACAGTGCAACAGAATTGGCAGAAACCACCCCTGCCCTCAAGAAGCTTAGAATCGAGTTCTATGTAATTCAGATTATTTGGATAGAACAGGAAGGAAGAGTTACGGAACACACTCCCCACAATATGAATATGACATGATCCACACACTGGAATAAGGGGTAGAATCGATGGACGACGAAACAATAGCGTGAATACACACAGCGTCAAGCAAGCCGTGATGTTGCTAGGCTTCTAAGCCTCTGCCTTTGCTGTCCAGAGCCAAGCATGACCTTGTGTTTCTGTTCAACTTTACAGAATTTGCTACACTGAAATAACAATGAGTGACAAGGGGGCAAGTTATTCCACTAGCCAGGGACAAAACAACAGAAATCTCTATCAAAAAATGTTGGTTACGGTAGTGCCTTTGAGCCATTTGTTACTGACTCAGCGGCTGCTATAATGCAATTTTCCTACTACACAGGGTTCTTCAAACTATACGACTACTCTGTTCCAGCAGGAGTGAGTAGACCAAGAGCACAAGCAATTAAAAATCTTCCACCTGCTTCACATGGTAGATTTTACTTTTAACTTTTGAATACAAAGAACCAACCTGGCAGATTATGAAGGAATAAAAGGTCCCCTCTGGACAGGCGGCAAGGTGTGGGAAGGGGAATGTGGCTGCTAACTCTGTTGCATTGAACTTTCCCAAGTGTTTAGTACAGTGCTCTGCACATAGTAAGTGCTCAATAAATACCACTAATTGATTGCCTGAAAAATAAATTCTCAATTCTCAACTTAACACAATGGAAAAACTAGAGCTATCTGTACTGGATGCAATGAGACATAGAGAGAAGTTCATACCCTGCAGAACCCAATCTCCACCTCCAAGAAACCTCTGAATCAGAGAAACCCCAGTACTATAGTATCAGTAGCTTTAATGTATCCAACAGAATTTTCTTTTACAAGGGAATCAAGTGGGAGTTTCAATACTCATAGAAAGCCTTAGAATGAGGCCTTCTCTTCCCTTCCTTCTGGATCTACAATACCCTTCCAGGCAGGCTCCTTTTACTTTTTCGAAGCCGTCAACATGGCACCGATGCTTAGTTGTTTTAAGAACAAACCACACCCCAAAAAATTTCCCGCCCCAAATAAAGTCTAGGCCATGAAACTGATCTCAGGTGAATGTAAAAGTTGTGCTGATGATTCTTCACCTTCTTCACCTTCCCTCCTCCCTGGCAGTTACTTTAAAAAGTCTGCTCAGCTCTAATCAAAGAGAAATGGAGAGACTGAGCCTACCTCAAGCTCACCCAAAGATGTGCAGGCAACTGGGGTGCCCAGAGCCAAGGTGACCATTCTACTTGAATCTATTAAGACTACGAGGCTGAGAACTCACAAGAACTATTTCCTATAAATCTATCGAAATATTCAGAGGCCTATGAATAGCAACTCATTTCTCCAACTTAAAAAACCCTCAAAAACCTTAAAATGAACTTGGGAGAGAGACAATGTACTGGAAAGCAGGAAGATCTGGGTTTTAGTCCCTGCTCTGCCACTGACCAACTGTGTGACCATGGGTTGGTCATAATCTCCCTGGACATCAGTTTCCTCTTGTGTAAAATAGGGATAAGATAGATTGTGAATGCAAGGTGGGACAGGGACAGTGACCAGTCTGCCATTCTTGTACCTACCCCTGGGCTCAGCTCACAGTAAGCGCTTAATAAATGTCAAATTAAGCTTAGAAGCATTTGCACCAAAGCAATTCTCCAATCCAAAAAGAAGAACTGGTAGTTGTGTCTTCCAGGTATTAGCATCCAAGCAACGGAATGACAAGCCAAGCTTGAAAATGCCCAGGAAATCCAAGCTATACAGGGTAAAAATTTAGGATGCTTCTCCATTTGCCTGCTGTGTGACTTTGGCCAATGTCACTTACCTTCTCTGTGCCTCAGTTACCTCATCTGTAAAATGGGGATTAAGACTGTGAGCGCCATATGTGGGACATGGACTGTGTCCAACCTTAGCAGCTTGTATCTACTCCAGGGCTTAGTACAATGCCTGACACATAGTAAGCGCTTAAATACCATAAAAAATGTAAGACACTTTAGAATTTGAAGAACAAACACAAACTTTAGGATTGTTTCCAAACTTCTTTTCCAACTTTAACTGCCTTCTCTTCCCTATTTTGATGTTGTCTTCCTTTTTAATCCCAGGAAGCACTTCTTTCCATTAAATCTCTGAGGTAGGACTGATTTTAAATGTTGTAAGGGGACTGGGGTTGGCAATGCTACAGGAGTTGACACCCCCTCCAATCAATCAATGTATTTACTGAGGGCTTAATGTGAATAGAGTACTGTACTAAATGCTTGGGCAAGTACTATGCAACAGAGTTAGTAGACACGCTTCTTGACCACAAAATAATTCACAAGTCTACAGTCCACAAACATACACAATCACACCCTTCTAACCCAAACCTCATCCACAACCTAAAGAGGGCGGTGCTGATTTTAGGAGGGAAAGGGGAGTGGTTGGCTTCTATATTTAAAATCCCATGGGATTTTCTCTGTGGGGAGAAATCCTTGAGAAGATACTGTTCCAAGGGGTGGCCGTTCAGAAACTACATATACAAATTCATTCCTCTTATGGAAATCACTCTTTTCCATGCCTTCCTATGGGGCTGGAAGTTGTAAAATTTGGTACTGTCAAACAGGAAACAGAATAGGATAGAAGGGATCCCAGAGGACTGATACAGGGTGCCTTCTGAATCTGCCCTCTTACCCAAGGGTCTGCAAAAGCCCTCAAGTGCCTTCAAGCCATTTCTACCCTGGAATCTCTCAAGGACCTCATCCTCCTTTTCTACACTGTCAATTTCATGAGGTTCAGGGACTGTTCCTGACCTCATTACCTTCTACCCACCCCAGCACTTAGTACAGTGCTTGGCACATAGTAAGCACTTAAATGCCATTATTATTATTACAGGGCTGGAGCTTGCTGTACACAACACAAACTCTCCAATGGGATTTCTGGGGGAAAGAGAGATGGGGGTACAGCAGACCAGCCGGGAAATGGTTATGTTATCTAGGACGCTTAAAAATAGGGAACACAGGGGAATGTAGAAACGGAGGCCACATATAAATGGCCTACTGGGAAAGTTCAACAAGGCCGTTTATCCTCATTTCATCACACACTAACCCGGACGAGAGCTCTCCCAAGACACAGGGAGGCCAACCGTCAATTAAGAACCACGTCGGAGATGTGGTCTTGTTCTTCTGAAACCATTTCCTACGACACATTCGCAACTACACTGCCACGCCTCCACCCTTCTACCCTTGCCCTGGGAGAGCGGGGGGAGGGGTGTGGAGAGGGAGGCTTGCAAGGGTCCAGGGGCAGACGTCATAACTGGTTCATGTTCCAGCTTTCCAGGAGGGGTTGGTCTGTGCAAATACTTCTATTTGTCAAACGTGACACTAACACAGCAGTCAGGCTCAGCTGGCAGAAGCTGACAGCCCTCCTCCCCACAAGCTTTCCAGACCAAAATGAGAAAACTCAATCTGAAAATACCATGACCTTTTGCTCATCCTCAAAGCCCTTAAGTGAGCACTCTACTAACTACAAAAGCCAAGCTACTGGCTTAGGAGGGAGACTCCTGCCTTCCAAAAGTCATAAGACTGTGAGCCATGTTGACTTTGAATTAGATCCTGAAAGCATCTGCCGCTATTCCATTCCTAATGCCTTACTGCGCTTAGCATTAAGTGGTTTGCAGACCTCAAATATGAAAAGTTACAAGCCACTATCCTTGCATTCTCAACCAAACCATTAGGGCTAATGGAAGATGATTTATTCCCTCTTTAAGAGAGCACTTGAATACAACATCTCAAAAACAGGACAGTCTAAATCCTAATTACTCACATCTTTTTAAAGTTCTTCCTTAAAAAGACAATCCTCTATACTATCATGCCTAAATTCACTCCTTTTTCAAATACATAACTCAAAGGCAGCATCTAATTTCCAAAGGTTATCAGGTTATTTGAGAGGGTGATGGGGGTGATGGAAGAATGTAAACCGAAGAAAAATTCAAAAATGCTATCCCTCCAGAAAAATCTCCTTATTCATCAGATTTTTTGGAAAGGCTGCTTATGAATAAGATCTGAAGTCCATTCAAAATCAACTGCCTTTCGGGGGATAACATAATTGGCTCTTTTAACCAATCACACAGTGAGACATTCATGATTTTAAAAGAACTACATACTGAGAGCTAAGTAGTTTTCCATCTCAGAATTATTCAGCTTTTCTTCGGAAGAGCTCTGATGGTTTAAAACGACTTCCGACTAGTCCAGGCAACCAAAATAAACTACTTTCAGAGGAGCCGAAACACAAATTGAATGAAAGGGAACCAGTATATTTCAAGTGTCTGGTGACTTCCTGTTTCTTTCACACACTGGTGGCCATTTCTGTATTACAGTATGAGACCAGCTCCCTCTCTGCCACTCTTCCTTTCGCTGGTTGGGACACGCAGGCTGCCTCCAAACACAATTGTCTAAAAATGGAATGGGGGTAAAACAGTAATTCTCCACCCTCTTCAATGTGCACATAAGGCCTCTATACCCAGTTTGGTGCATTTTGATCTCATTGTTTGGCCGCTGACACTGATCAGGAGGCTCACGGTTATTAACTTCTAATCGTCCAGGTTATATCCTCCCAACGACCACTTCCACAGTCCTTGAACACAATCCTACTAGACTGCAAGCTCCTTGAGGGCAAATCAATCAATCAATTGTATTTATTGAGTGCTTACTGTATGCACAGCATTGTACTAAGCGTTTGGGCATGTACAATATAACAGAGTTGGTAGGCGTGCTCTCTGCCCACAAGAAGCTAAGTCTACAGGAATGAGTCTACCAACTCTACAGTACTGAACTCTGCCAAGCTCTTGGTACGGTGCTCTGCACACAGTAAACACTCAAATACCACTGAGTATGTGCTCACAACCCCACACAATTTCATAAACACCTTCCCTATCTTATTCCTTAGCCACTAAATCATGTTCACAGTCCCTTCTCCTATTGCCTCCTCTCTAAACTGCTTCAGTGCCTATCTCCCTTGCTAGGTTGTAAACTCTTTGAAGGACTATGACCACTACCTCTCCCACATGTTTAGTACAGTGCTCTACACTCTCTAAGCACTGTTGAATGATTGTTAGGTATGCCGAGGGGAAGGCAGAAATTAGGAAGCTGGCGGGCCCCAAGGGCAGAGTCACCTAGAATGGGCAGAGTCACCGAGAGTCTGCAGAGTTAAATACGCCCATCTTTATCAGACCCCATTTCCCTTCCTGTCCACCCACCCACCGCAAACTGAAATACCAATTTCCTTCTTTCTCCCTTCTGCAGTGGCAAAGCCAGAGCGGGGGAAGCACCTCACTAGCAAAGACCAAGTCTTTGAAGGTTCCCTGCGAGCAAAAATCTTCTCTACTAATTTGCTGTACTTTCCCAAGCGCTTTGTACAGTGCCCTGTAGAGGCCTTTAGGAGTCAGAGAACCTAGATTCCAATCTCAGCTTAATGACAAATACCATTATTATTATTAGACTCTATGCCCTTCAAAGATTGAGAGCCTCTTGAGAGACAGGGTTCGAGTCTAATTCTCACCTGTGTATTCTTTAGTACAGTTTTCTGCCCACAGTAAGCACTTAATAAATACTATTACTACTACTATTAGTATGACTATCGGGTGTTAAGACGCTCCAGTCAGACTGTTTAGCCTGATTAGCTTGTACATGGTGCTTGGCAAAAATTGTTTAATAAATACCATTAGCATTCTATGAAAGAATACAGTCTACCAGATTGAGGCAATGGTCTTTATTAAAAAGTCACTGCATGCAAGGCTCTTAATTAGAAACTAGGTTGAGAATTAAGCTTTGGTACATCTCCTCCCGACCATTCAAACCCATCTACCCCATGATCCCCAAAACATCCCTGTGACAGAAAGGGAGAGTAAATTATCATCCACATTTCAGAGAAGCGAAAATAGTAGCCAGGGAAAATAAGGTCACCAAGAAGAGATCTCTCCAAATCCTTGATTCCATTCCAATAGCCAACCCAATTCCATTCACCTACGCAACAAGGTTTCCACTCTCCCAGAGACACACTAAGGATTTGATGGGCACAAGTCAGTCAATTGATCAGTGGTATCTGAATGATTGCTGTGTGCCAAGCACTGTACTGAGCACTAAGAAAGTGCTCTTAGTTCTGCCTGGAAGTGCATTTTCACTGCGTCAATCAATGTTAGTTATGTGGAGCAGTCTGGCTAGGCTGCCCAGAGGCTCAGCTCGCTGTGGAGTTGGGGAAAAAAAAAAAGATTCACAAGCTCTTGAATGCAGACAGGATGAGGACTACAGCTGGAATGTTCTTTAAAGCAGAATCCTGCAAAATACACTCCCATGCCCTAGTGGAACTGGGGCAGAAGGCTGAGGAAGCAGCATGACCTAGTGAAAAGAGCAATGACCTGGGAGTCAGAGGACCTGGGCTCTAATCCCAGCTCCACCACTTGTCTGTGGTGTGACCTTGGACAAACCACTTTACTTCTCAGTTTCTTCATCTGTAAAAAGGGGGTTTACAACGTGTTTCTACTCCTACTTAGGCTGTGAGCCCCACTTGGGACAGAGACTGTGCGCAACCCAATTACCCTGTAACTACCCCAGACCTTAGTTCAGTACTTAGCATATAGCGAGTTCTTAACTAGTACACAATTATTAAGGCTCCTGCCCTCTTTCTTCCTTTACCCTGGAAGAACTGGAGTGGCATGCAGGCAGACATGCAATAGGCCCCGCCTAAAATAACCTTCTGCCCCCAGCTTAAGGTGGTCCTTAGCCAAGTTTCATCATCCCGGCAACCCCAGGTTCCTCCTCCCCAAAGTTCCCCTTTGCCCCCGAGCCTATCCTCTTCTTGCCTCTGTTCTCACTCCTTGCAATCCTGACCTTCTAGACTGCAAGCTCATGGTGGGGAGGGAACATGTCTATCAATTCTGTTATAGTGTACTCTCCGCTCACCATAAGAGCTCAATAAATACAAGTGATCGACTCCTCCAATCAGTCACATTCACACAAATACAAGTTCATGAAAAAACAGTACCCAAGGCCTCAGGCCTAATAATTCTCCCACTCCCTACCAACATCACTTTACTTATGTAATATTCTCCACAAAACCCAAGTCTTCGAAACAATTTGGAATCAAAACACTCGGGAGTAGCTGTCTAATGATTATTGAACAACTTCTTCCTGTCACGATCTAGGAAAGAAACAAAGATTAATCAGAAAACGGACATACTCTGAGGAGTACTGGAAAATAAGTAGTAAGGGAATGTGCTTACCAATTCTGTTATATCATACTCTCCCAAACATCTAGTACAGTGCTCTACACACAGTAAACACTCAATAAACACCACTGAGTGATAATCTGTTTGAGAGGAAAGGGCACAAGGAAGGAGGCCCTGAGGGAGGAGAAGCAGAGAACCAGAGATCCCTAGACTGTAAGCTAGGGATCATCTCCCCCCCTCTTTTGTAGGGTACTCTCCCAAGAATTTTGTAGAATGCCCTGTGAACGATAAGCACTCAGTAAATACAAGCTGATTAAGTGGTTGATCAGTCCCTCCCAGAGAGCAAGGTCATCTAAAAATGCCAGCAGACAGGAGGGGAAACAGAGACGAGACTGAACTGAAAAGCCCGATTTGATCTTAGCCCTGAGAGGAGGCACAGGTTACTACAGCACCAACACAGTGTTTGGGTGACATGCATGTGAAAGAGGAATAATTTTTCTTTCAAGGCATCCAGTGTCATGATTCACAAGTCTGCAACTGGTCTCTGTGTCACGGGGAATTGAAGAAACGTGTCACAGGTTACACAGTAACAGGATGGGTCAGACAGGCTCCTGGACAGCTGCGGGGGGGTGGATGCAGGCTCTCAGACAGCTGAGGAGCGGGCAGCAGGCAGGCAGGAAAGGCTGAGGGAACTATTACACCAGAAGATGCAGTGCAGTCCAGGTGAAAGAGCAGCAAGGCAGGGTTATTATCTGTGAATGGAGGAGGGCATCCCCCTGGCAACCCCCCCAACCCCCAAAGTAGCAACTGTGGGAAATTGCTGAGCTGAGGTGAGCTGCTGAAGGATAAGCGCTTAATATAGTGCTTCGCATACAGTAAGCACTCAATAAATATGACAGAATGAATGGGAATGGCCACCCTCAACAACGATAAACTTCAGTGGATCATGAGAAACCACCCATTAGACTGTGAGCCCCACCTGGTTAGGGACTGTGTCCCACCAGGTTATCTTGTATCTTCCCCAACACTCAGTACAGTGCTTGGTGCATAGTAAGTGCTTAAAAAATACCATAATCAGTATTATTTTTAAAGCGATTGAGGAAGATGCTGCATTGCTCAACCCAACTGAGGGAGTAGGGGCGATGGGGAGGGGAGGAGGAGCAGAGGAAAAAGGAGGCTCAATCCCAACATTCAATTAAAAAAACTGAATCAAGCAAAGCAACATAAATTTCGAAATTGATACATGAAACACCAGAGTGCCTCAATCAAATAGAAATATAAACAGGTAGAAATACTGAAAGATTTTTGAATTTGACTTAATGTGCTTAGGAAAACCCAGAACTTAATTTATGGGAAGCACCACAGTCCAGGGGAAAGAGCACAGGTCTAGGTGTCAGAAGACCTGAGTTCCATTCCCAGCTCTCCCACTCGTCTGGTGTGCAACTCTGGGCAAGTTATTTAACTTCTTTCTGTCTCAGTTACCACATCTGTAAAAGGGGGATTAAATCCTACTCCTTCCTACTTAAGACTGTGAGTCCCATGTGCAAGTGGGACCAACCTGACTGTCCTGTATCTAACCCAGTGCTTGGCACATAGAAATTGCTTAGCAAGTGCCAATAAAAAAAAAAATTTGAATGCTAGTTTCCCTATACTCTTCAGCAAAAAGGCACTTCCTGCAAAAAAACTGGCCAGATGTACGCTAAACACATGTCATTATCTAATGTTAAATTGGCTTAATATAGTGAGAAAAAAGACATTCAAGAGAATGAAGAGAAGCACTAAGCAGAGTACACTTTGTAGCATCCCAAAAGGAGTGAGCACTGCAAATAACTTAGTCATGAACGTTCAATGGTGCTATTAGAAGAGAGCATCAGCCTTAGAACAGGGAGGAAGGTGAATGATTCCAATAGATCTGACTTCATAGCTGGCAAGAATCCATGCTCACACCCAAGACCCTAGGTACTAAACTCTGGAGGAGCAGGTGTCCTGAAGAAGGTGGGGGTGGGGAGGGAAGGGGCGGAAGATGGTAGAAGGGGTCCCCATAGAGACAAACTAGGAAACTAATGGCAGAGTTGTCCCTGAGCAAACCCGCTGGCAGGAATGATGTGCTCTAGAGTGATTTGGACAGAGAAAAGCTTTCAGGAGCAAGGGTAAAGCTGGGTGGAGGGAGAAGGGACAGAAAACACTGGGTCTCAGCAATCAATGAATCAACTAATACTATTTACTGAGCAACTCTGTGCAGAGAACTGTACTAAGTGCTTGGAAGAGCACACATAATTAATAGACATGATCCCTGCCCTCAAGGGCAAACACTAAAATAAATTACAGAGGAGGAAGTAATAGAGCATAAAGATAATGGTATCAGTGCCACCCTAATTATTCCTATAAAAGCAAAGGACAAATGCGAGTGCTGGCAATCAGTATGCCATTTTCTGGAATTTTTAAAAACTGTAACTTTCAAGATAAACAACAAACCGCCTAAAGGCATAAGAACCAAAGATCACACCACATATATAGGCACAACCCACAACACAAAATAAATTCAATAAAGCTTATCTGTGAAGGGGGAGAAATCAGCAGTGGCACAAGGCCTTCTCAAACTTCATGACGCTGGAAGGTCATGGCTGCTGAACACTGAGATGCAAGGAATCGGAAACTGTTCCTCCAACCACAGCACCATAGTCAGTTTTTTTGGATTTATCCTTGCCCTTGTCTTCTTTTTTTGTGTTTGTCTTGTATCAACTTCCCTTATGTGTCTCTCACCAAGACCTTCGTCCCACTTTATTTTTAAGCGTCTGTCTCCCCCTATAGACTATAAACTCCTTTAGGGCAGGGAACGTGTCTACTGACTCCGTTAAACTGTACTCTTCCAAGCACTAAGCATTCAATAAATATGATTAATTATGTAGCTCCCTGGAGGCCAATCTCCGTGCTTAGAACAGGGCGTCTCACACAGCATATGCTGCATAAATACTGTTGTTACCATGAATACCCGAAGTAGAGGCTGTCTGGAACACAGCACAGCACTGATCTCCACTCCTTTGGGATCATTTTGTTGGGCTAAAGCACTCTGAACTCTACCACACTGAATGATGTGATGGGTGCAAACTGGAGGGGGGTTTTTAATGGTATTTATTAAACACTTAATATGTGTCAAACAATGTTTTAAGTGCTGGGAAAGATACAAGTGAATTAGTCTGGACACAAATTCAATTATCCAAATTCCTCAGTGGAGTGAAACCTGTTGACTGTCTCCCTGTTAGCCCCACAGTACTTATGTCCAAATCTGTAATTTATTTAATGTCTGTCTTCCCATTTAGACTGCAAGCTAATTGTAGGCAGGTAATGTGTCTTATTGTTATACTGTACTCTCCCAAAGGCTTAGTATAGTGCTCTGCCCACAGAAAGTGCTCAATAGGACTGACTGAGCCATCTCATCTCAGGAGTCCAGGCTGGACTGCCCTGTCCTCAAGCCATTCCCTAAATAGCCTTTTAGACCACGCCCACAATGTCCCTGACCACTTACAAGTTTATCAGTTTGTTACTAGTTCTGTTTCTACGAATAAACACTATAGACTTAAGGAAGGACTTGCAATGCATCATGCCCCATGCAAAACTGAGGTGGGGTACCTAAGGGGAGACAGAGAGAAAAGGTCCAGCAGTACTTGGAAGTGGCCAGCGGTAAAAAAAGAATAAACAGGTCAGTAAATTCCAACAGAGAAGCAACATGACCTAGTGGACAGAGCACAAGCCTGGTAGTCACAAGGAGCTGGGTTCTAATCCCCAGCTCCTCCACTTGTCTGCTACGTTATCTTGGGCACGTCACTTTACTTCTCTATTTCTGTAACCTCATTTGTAAAATGGGGATTAAGACTATGAGCACTATGTGGGACAAGGACTGTGTTCAACCCAATTACCTTGTACCTAACCCCAGTGCTTTGTAGAGTGCCTGGCACATCGTAAGCACTTAACAGTTACTATTATTATGATTACTATTATTATTGACACTGGGTCTTTGGGACCTTGCTCGACAATGCTTAGCTTCTTGCAGTCAGCTCTGCAGGTCTTGGGTCTTGTTGGAAACTTAGCTAGAGAGCTCGTGCAAGTCCAGTCCAACAGGCAGAGAGGATAACGGTTTAGCTTCCTCCTCCACCCCTTACCGCCCTAGTACTCTAACAGTTGGCATCTAACTGCCAAAAAATACCCACCTTCATTAACTGCAGGTGTCTGCTAGACTGTTAGGTCCTTGAGGATAAGAATAGTGTTGTTCAACTCTATTGTAGTAGTAATAATAACGATAATAATAGTACTAAGTTCTTACTCTGTGCAGAGCACTGAGTGCTGGGAGAGAATACCCAGGTGGGAATTAGACACGGTCCCTGACCCTCGGGGGGCTCACAAACTAAAACTGTACTCTCACAAGCACTTAGGACAGTGCCCGGCACACAGTAGGTTCTCACTAAATATTTCTGATTGATGGATTTCAGTCACTAATGTACAAATAAGGAAGATTTATTTGGGGGTTATTTCAGGCTAGGCAGGAATGAGCAGTAATCAACTTGAGGAAACCATCTGGACATTCTTAGTGATTCAGTCGTATTTACTCAGCGCTTACTGTGTGCAGAGCACTGTACTATACACTTAATGGCACTTTGAGTCCCCTGCTCTTCCAAGCCCTTTGGGAGTGTCTGACCCGTAGATGCCATGAATTAGGTCATGTTGCTGTAGAGATGATGGAGCTGACTTGTGCCTGTCATCTCATCTCATCCCGCGCTCCATGAGACAAGCATTAGCTCCCTTCTCGATCCCATTTACCCGGGCCACTTCCAAATGTGCCTGAGTTGGTGGGACCACCACAGCCAACTCCTACTCTGAGGCAAACATTACACATCAGTGCCCCAGATTTACTCAATCAACTGCCCTCTCCCTCTCGCCCCTGCTGAAGGGGGGGAATTCAGCTCAGGGTGGAAGGGCCCAGTTGGGACACAAGAAGGGTAAAGCAGGCTGTGTTGGCAAAGAGGGTGTATTTACACCCTCTTAGCCCTACCCACGCCCAGAAATCTGAACACACACACACATACACACACCCTTTAAACAATGGAGGATCCAATTTGTAAATCTGCTCCTGATCATAAATACAATATCACCTACATTTCCTAAATGTGGGCATGGAATGTGTCTTTTTTATTGTAATAAGTACTCTCCCAAGTGCTTAGTACAGCTCTTTGCACACATTAAGCACTCAATAAATGCAACTGAATGAAAGAATACAATTAGCCCTAAGACACCCGGAGTACTTTCACAGACAAAATAATCCCCTTTTCTCAAGATGAGATCTTTTAGGCAGGGCATATAATAATAATCTTGATGATAATATTTTATTACTGTTGTAGTGTACTATCCCAAACACTTAGTAGAGCTCACTGTAAGCACAAAATAAATACCACTGATTAGTGACTGAGTAATAATTATTGTATTTGTTAAGTGCCGTGTGCCAACTACTGTACTAAGCACTGGGGAAAATACAATGTAATCAAGTCAGACAGTCTGTCCCACAAGGGGATTATAGTTTAAGGGGGTGGGGTACAAGTATTTAATTCCCATTTTACTGATGAGGATATTGAGGCAGAGATAAGCTAAGTGGTTCAACCAAGGTCAGAGCAGATATGGGAGGGAGTCAGCATTAGAAGCCAGTTCTCCTGATTCTCAGTACTGTGCACTTTCCACTAGGCCTGACTGCTCCTTCTCAAACATACCCACCCGGGTGGGAGGATGAGAGCAAGCAGAAGGCTCAGTCCCTGACCAAGTGGCTGACATTCTAAAAGAGAGGGCAAGGCACAAAAACAAACAGATTTGTTCTTAGACAATGAAGAGTCTTAAAACAGCAGGGCAGTAAAAACCTTCTCAACATTGACACCACTAAGAGAGAAAACAGGAGGGGGGAAACAGGGAGGTAGAAAGGAAAAAGAGGAAGCTAAAGAGGAAGTCCAGAGACGAATCCAAACATTTGTTTCCAAAGGTCAAGGAGACTGTGCTGGCGCCTTAGGGCCACGTTCTAGTTTATCAGGATTAGCCATAATAGTATTTACTGAGCATCACTGGGTATAACGCATTGTACTAGACGCTTGGAAAACACAATGCAAAGTGACGCATTCCCTGTCTGCGAGGAGCTTCCACTGGATCAAGGGGAGAGGGTGGAAATACAGCTTCTGATGATCTCGCCCTCTATCCTTGAAAGATGATGTAAACTATGTGAAAATTTGAACTTGGATAATCCCCTCCCAGAATAAAGAAAACAAATGCGGGAGGAAGGGGTGCTTTCCTTTTTTCCAATTGGGTGGAGTGGGGCATTTTTCTCAGAAACACAGCTTCTGTGGTTTTCAAAAAGGACTTCTGTGCCTGTGTATGGGCTCCAGCAGTGAAGCCCCTTCTATGACTGTGAGCCCCATGTAGGGCAGAGACTGGGCCTCAGTTTCCTCATCAGTAAAATGAAACTAAGAATCCCACTTTCCTTCCCTTAGACCATGAGCCCAATGTGCAGCAGAGACTGGGCCTCAGTTTCCTCATTCAGTAAAATGGGGATGAAAATCCTGCTCTCCTTCTCTTTTGGACTGTGAGTTCCCTCTGGGACAGGGACTGTGTCTGATCTGATTATCTTGATCTGTGATCATCACATTGCTTGATATATAGAGGGCATTCAATAAATACCAGAATTAAATAGCAGGATTCCTGGAGCAGGGACATTAATATCATATGTTTGGGTTTCATTTTAGTTAGTTCTCGACCATGCCAGGAAAGTATTCAACAATAGGAATAAAAGCAGCTGCCGTTGAAACAGCAAGAGGCATATTTTGTGGAAATAATATTTCATTTTATGTAAATGCTTTTAACAGGCATAAACACTGGAGCTAAAGGAAAATGGGCTTCTTGAAAGAATGATAAACTGTATAAAGAAAAAGCTTTACATTCCACATTCCACACACAAAAATAAAGATTTTAATCTTTTATCTTTTTCAGGCATGAAGGAGAGATATCTGAAGTGGGATATTTTCATAATGGGTCATTTTCATTAGGTGCCACAGAGTTCTAATCCCGGCCTTGCCACGGGCAGGCTGAGTGAACCTGGGCAAGTCACTTAACCTCTTTAAGCATAAGCTTCCAGAGATAATTTACGTGAAAGCAATTTGGAAAAATAAAAAGCACCATTCACAAAATACAAGATATCAATGTGATTATATAGTTATGATGATAATGATAACTGTGGTATTTGTTAAGCACTTACTACGTGCCAGGCACTGTACTAAGCGCTGTGGTGGATATAAGCAAATCGCATTGGACACAGTCCCCGTGCAACGTGGAGCTCACAGACTTAATCCCCATTTTACAGATGAGGTAAATGAGGCACAGGCACAGAGAAGTGAAGTAATTTGCCCAAGGTCACACAGCAGACAAGGGGCGGAGCTGGAATTGGAACCTATAGCCTTCAAATTCCAAGGCCCGTGCTCTATCCACTATGCCATGCTGCTTCCTCTTAGTGATCTTTCATCGTCAAAGATGATATCACTGAGCGTGCCATCTACCAACGGGAGAGAATCCGGCTACACATGGAGAGACTGACAACCCCACACACAGCAGTCTCACATCTTGACGGCTTTGCGATTGCAGCGCCTTGTGCTGACTCACAACTCTCAGCTTTGGCTCAGAAAGACACTCTCCAGACGGCAGCCCTCCAAGCTGTTCTGGCTACCTCAGTTGTCTCCCAATGCTCAGCTCTGACGCCACCTCATCTGAAACGGGGCCTCGCTGCTTCTTTGAAGCGCCTCCTCCTTCTCCTCACTGAGAATCGAACGTAAGTTCACCATGACAAAGCCATGTGGGCACTCTAGGGATGTCCACTCTCGTCACAAGCCCCACCCAGGGAATCTGTGTCAAGGACACCTGGGAGACAGACTTCAATCCAGGACTTGGTCGAGGTTGCTCATCTCCAGAAGAGGCGAAGGTAAAGATGCCGACAGAAGGGTTATATGAGGAGAAGCCGGGTCTCACGTCCACAAAGCTGGAATCGCACTGTTATTTAGTAGTCCTTAAGTTTGGACTGAAGTTAGACACCGTATAACCACCGCTCTGAGAGTCTCTCAAAGGATATGCAGATCTCTTTTCAAGCTTTTTTAAATTTTTAAATGGCATTTGTTTAGCGCTTGCTATGTGCCACGCACTGTACTGAGCGCTGGGGTAACCATCAGGTTGGACACAATCCATGTCCCACGTGGGGTTCACATTCTTAATCCCCATTTTTCAAATGAGGTAAGGGAGGCAGGGAGACATTACATAACTTGCCCAACTTCACAGAACAGACAAGTGACAGAACTGGGATTAGAGCCCAGGTATTCTGATACTTCTCAGTCAATCAATGGTATTTGCTGAGAGCTTACCCTGTGCAGAGCACCTTAATAAGTACAGGGTTGGTAGACACATTCCCTGCATACAAGGATCTTACAGCCTAGAGAGGGAGACAGACATTAAAATAAATTACAGACATGTCCTTAAGTGCCGTGGGGCTAAGCAAGGGGTAAATAACATGTACTTAAAAGGGTACAAAACCAAGTACATAGGTGATGTAGAAGGGAGAGGGCGTAAGGGCAGAGAGGACTTAGTCAGGGAAGGTCTTTTGGAGAAGATGTGCCTTTAATACGGCTTTGAAAATACCCCTTGTCTATCACTCCATCTTTGGGCAGGGGGCTGCCTAGGTCAGGGAATTTCATGACCATGTTCCATTCTGTACAGCCGATGACGATCTCTGATTGTGGGTAAGGTTTCCTTCATGCGGGCCAGGACGCAACCTTGGTCTCCTTCAGAGCTATCAAGTCGATAGCACACAGCTGACTCTGCAAAGTGGTTCATGGTCCCTTGGTGTCTTCTTACATCTGGGTTCCCTGGGCACGGTCATTTGCATAGAACAACTCTAGAAAGACTGCGTCTAGTACTTCCAAAGATATTCGCAGCCTGAGTCGGAAAAGTCACAAATGAAGAACCGAAACATATTCCAAATCCCCTTTTGCACACTCTGGCATGGTTGTGTAGCTCTAGTAGAAGTGGCAGTACAAGCAGCGTGGCCTAGTGGATAGAGCTCGGGCCTGGGAGTCACAAAGACCTGGGCTGTAATCCCAGCTCAGCCATTAGTCTGGGTGACCGTGGGCACGTCATTTCACTCTTCTGTGCCTCAGTTACCTCATCTGTACATGGGGATTAATTCTGTGAGCCCCAGGTGGGACACGGGCTATGTCCAATCTGAGTAGTTTGTATCTATCCCAGCACTCAGTACAGTGCATGGCACGTAGTAGGCACTTAAATACCAATAAAAAAAAAGTAGAAGTAATAATAGAGGAAATAGTAGTAATAATGGCAATAAATTCACATCTCCTCCAAGAGGTCATCCCCAATTATGCCCTCTCTTTCTCGGCTCCACCTGCTTTCAGCAACATCTATGCCCTTGGATCTGTGACCTTTGGGTATTTGATATTCCTCACCCCACCCTCAACCCTACAGTACCTATGTACATACCTGTAACTTATAAATTATTTATTTAATGTCTAATGCTCTAGACTGTAAGCTTGTTGTGGGCAGAAAATGTGTCGGCTAACTCTGTGGTATCATATTCTTCCAAGCTAATAGTACAGTGCTCTGCACAGGGTAAGCGCTCAGTAAATAACATTGATTGACTGATAGTACTACTAGTAGTAGTACTAATAGTAATACTGGTACTTACTAACCCTGACCTGGGTACAACACACCAGCCTAAGCACTTGGGAAAAGACTACAGAAGCTTTAAGCCATGTTCCCTTCCCACAAGGAGCTGATGATCCACTGCAGGAAACACAAAAATACTTACAGTACTTACAAAGATGAATAAAAAGAGCATGATTTGTGACATCTTGGAAATAGGAGTGGGTCAAATGAGGCACCCTCAACTCCCATCACAACTGGTAATGCCATCAAGGGGTCTAAGATCAATGTCTAAGAGTAACAAAATTGACTTAATAGTTGACAGAGCCCAGATCTACAAATGGTGTCAAATACTTCTGTGAGAGCTAGAAAAAATTGTAGAGAGACCTCACTGGATCTTAATTTTGGTATTTATTACATGTTTACTCCAAGCAGTGTGCTGAGCACTGGGGTACACTTGATATAAAAATGTCGGACACAGTTCGATTAATCTGAGAAGTTGGGAGAATTTATCCCCATTTTACAGATAAAGGAATCAGAGCCCCGAGAGGTTAAGGGACTCATCCAAGGTCCCACAGCAGACCAGTGGCCAAACTAGGGCTAGAACCTCGGTCTCCCGAATCCCAGACTAGTGCTTCTCCGTCAGGCTGGGCTGCTTCTCGAGCTATGAAGTTCTCAATTCTCTGGCCGCTCTGTGATCCATCCGAAGGCGGCTAGGAATTTCCCAGCAGCGACCACCGACATATTGCCGCCTACGGACCACAGCTGGTAATATTTTAAATCACCTTTACTACCTAGCGCCTGTCCAGCCAAGCATACCCAGCTCTGGGAGACAGGCAGTGCATTTTCACCGAAGCCCGCATTAAGGACGTCCAACACTGCAGCATTCTCCGTGTTGGATCCCACATGCTTGCACACAACTGCCTCCCCCGACATCGTGCCTGGCCAGCCCCAGACAGGCGTTGCGGGAAGACTATTCCATCATCCAACCGAGGCTGTGAACACTCAGGTTCCGGCAGAATCGAATGCATCATCAAAACTCCTATTTGAGATTTCAGCCAAGGGCATTTAAAGGGCACCGGTCAGGTTGAAAAATGTCTTATGGCATACGGGATTCCTGTGGCCTGACCAAGAACTCTCAGGCGAGCCAGATGAAGCCAGGAGATTTGACAATGGGGATATTTTACTCCCATTTCAGCAACCCGGGACCCCGATGTGTTAGCTTGAGCTGGTTCAGTCAGGGGTATTTTTGTTATGCAATTTGGTCCTGGCAAATGCCATCTGATTTTCCTAGTGGATAGCTGATGCCCAGGGAAGCTGGCAGCTCTCTCCTCTGTCTTCGTCCCTTCTATAAAGCAGCAATAAGGTATGGGGGTGGTAGACGGTGGGGAACTCATGAACAAGGCAAAGGAGGGGTGCATGACTGGGAGCAGGAGAAATCTCATCAAACAGTTGGGTGTGTTAATTCCAGAAGAGCTGGGAAGGACTGGGTGGAGTGGAGTAAATACTGATACGATGCCCAAAAATAGTTTGATATTTAATGAGCACTGATAAGGGGCAGAACACTGTACTATACGCTTGGGAGAGCACAACAGAGTTAGAAGGCAGAGTTTCTGGACCTAAGGTGTATTAAGCGGACGGATTTAAGCCCCCAAATGGAATTCTCTACAGAAAAATGCTTTTCCAACTGTGTTGGTCCTGTGAAGATAATCATTCATCTTGGAGTCTGCTCCATCTCCCCTTCTCCTCTGCCACTGCTCGACACACTTTTACCTGAGTTTGGTCCATTTTTACTCTCACTGAAAGTCTATATAAGGCCAGACAGTTAAGGCCTGGACTCTGGCCCTATCTCCATTTATCATTTCCCACAGCCCCTTCACGCATGCAAGGTGTTGGTTTCAGCTAGATCAAGGGCAAGGATTACACAGTAAACTCACTGGGCTAGGAAACATGCAAAACCAAGTGTCTTGCTGAGTTTTCCTCCGAGACATAATTAGAAGGATGATACAATTTAACTGCCTCTCCTTCACTTCTAAACCCTTCTGATGTCTTGATGAGAAATCACCCTAATTAGAAATGGCAGGTAATGAAGTCTACCCCTGTACTGTACTTCCCCCAATTCATAGTGGCTGGGCAAGTGCCAGTCCAGTTTATGGTCTGGTCTGACCTCTTCCTCTGTGTAAAAGATTTGTGTGTAGGTCAGAAAGCAATGCTCCTAAACTAAACCAGGAAGTGAAGCCTAGTGGAAAGAGCGCAGGCCTGGGATTCAAGAAACCTGTGTGCTAATCACTGCTCTATCACCTGCCTGCTGTGTGACTTGGGCAACTTCTCTGGGTCTCAGTTTCTTCATCTGTAAAATGGGGATTAAACATCTGTTCTCTCTCCTCCTCAGATTGTGATCCTCATGTGGAACAAGGACTGTCTCTAATCTGATTTTGCTTGGCACAGTGTTTTGTACATAATAAGCACTTCACACAGTTTTTCTTATGGCATTTGTTAGGCACTTACTATGTCCCAGGCACTGTATTAAGTGCTGGGGAAGAAACAAACTAATCAGATTGGACATATTCTATGCCCCATTTAGGGCTCTCAGTCTTAATCTCCAATGTACAAATGACATAACTGAGGTCGACAGAAGTGAAGTGACTTGCCCAAAGTCACACTACAGACAAGTGGTGGAGCTGGGATTAGAACCCAGGTCTTCCTGACCCCCCAGGTCCATGTTCTATCCACTAGATTACACAGCTTCTATTCTCAATTTCATCATTATCATCGTCATCTTTAATAACCATCTGCCGGCTGTCAAGTTTTCCCTTCCTCTGGGCTGGCTGGGAACGGAGTCCGAATGGTAATGGGAAAATGACACCACGCACAGTGTAGCAGTTAAGCATTGTTCTAACCCAATAGGCGACAGCTATGCCACAAAAGAGAAGGGTATTGGCAGTGTGGAGCTCAGACTGTAAGTTGCTTGTGGGTAGGAAACACGTCTACCATGAACTCTGTTTCATGTACTCTCCCAAATGCTTAATCCAGTGCTCTGCCCATAGTAAACGCTCAATAAATACCACTGACTAAAGCCACAACCAAAATAGCCAACACAGCACCCCAAGAAGCTACCTCTGACCACCAGATGCCAGAAATACAAAACTGACAGCTGGCCCCGGGGAGAGGAAGGACAAAGAGGGAATGGGAAGACAATCTAAAACCACGTTCGCTTTAGGAGCGCTTGCCCCAAAATAGGATTCCTTGTGGTCTCAGATTCCAAACTGTAATTAGCAAATGACGCGATAATGCTCACTGCACTCTCTTGTAGGTGGCACCGTAAAACACTTCCTCTCCCCACAACCAAGAAAAAAGGTGGCAACCAAATACCTGCATGTATTAAATATTCCCAGAACACCCAGTGAAATTGCCATGGATTCAGGCAGCAACTCCTAAGTCAAAGGCATTTTGAGAGTTGGGCGAAAGAGACCAGACTGTGTGGTCTGCACCAGGAAGATTTCTTAGGACACAGGAAGAGCAGTAACAGGTCAAAGAGTGAACAGAGAATGGCTTCTCTAGAGAACAACAGCAAGACCACTATTCTGCAAGCAGCATAGCCTAGTAGATACAGCATGTGCCTAGGAGTCAAAAGTTCTAATCCCAGCTCTGCCACTTGTCTGTTATGTGACCTTGGGTGAGTCACTTCACTTCTCTGTGCCTCTGTTCCCTCATCCGTAAAATGGGGATTAAGACTGTGAGCCCCACATGGGACATGGATGTGCCCAACCTGATTATCCTGTATCTACCCCAGTGCTTAAAACAGTGCCTGGCATACAGTAAAACAAAACAAAACAAAAAAACACCCATTAAACCCATCCTCAAAGGTGAGAGTTAATAGCCTTCCCTGATGAGATGGAAGTCAACAGGGACAACTCCCCCTTGAATCAACCTGGCCGGAATTCATCTGGCCCTCTCATCCACATCTCCTCTCTAGGCTGTAAAGTCATCTGGGGCAGGGAACCTGTCTACCAACTCAATTGCATTGTGCCCCCTCTCAAGTGCTTAGTAAAGTGCTCCGCAAACAGTAAAAATTGCCATTAATTGATCAGACCCTGATTTTTAAAAACCCAGTAACAGATGAGAAGCTACAGTTCTCAAATCTTAACTCACGCCTCATTTTCTGTTTTAGTTTTGTTTTAAAACAAGGGTTTTGAAGTAGCTTCAGTAAGAACTAGTGACCTATGGAAATTGAAGTTGGCATTTTGTGGGGGCCTCAGGGATGGTAACCCAACTCTTATAATTCAAGTATCATCATTTCAAGTGAGCTTCAGAAACCAGCGCTGAAAGGAAATCTTCAGCCTTCTCTATATAATGACCAGTGAGTAATATTAATCACGGTAACCATTTACTGTGCACTAAATGCTGGGGGAGCTACAAGATAACCAGATTTCAGATCTTTTATCCAGGTGAAACTGTTCTTATTCAATGACAATGAGCATTTACCTACTCCCTACTTAAAAGGTTAAAATGGGATGCCATGCTACTACTAATAATCTCTGTGGTATTTGTTAAGCACTTACTATGTGCCAAGCACTGTGACAGACACAAGATAATCATATTGGACATAGTCCCTGTCCCTCACAACGTTTGTAGTCTAAGAAAGAGGGAGAGCAGGTCTGTAATCCCTAGGAAACTGAGGCACAGGGAAGTAAAGTGATTGGCCCAAGGGCCAATTAAAACCCAGGACACCTGATTCCCAGCTGCATTAGGCCTCGCTGCTTGACACAGACTATTGCACAGTTTGAATCTGCTCTCAGCAAGATCATACAGCTCCCCATTCTAAATCTCGCTAGGAAAAGGTTGCTGTTTTCTTAAGACCCAAATGTATGAGAAAGAGACAGAGACAGAGGGAGAGAGTGATTGAGTCCTTCCCCGATGAAGCAGACCTCTTGCTGGGATTCTCGAGCTGAGTATAGTTTACACATTTCACCTCCAGCCTGTGTACTCCTCCCATTTAAAGCTTCAACTCATGTGAAATAGCTGGACCTCAAAGGAGTCACGAGGAAGACAGTGCAGTGCCATCAGTGCACTGTGGTTATTGAAAAAGCAGCATTCTGGCTTTTTGCTTGGAAAACACATATAAATGTGCACTCCCCTCCTTCTCAGTCGCTCTCTCTTTCCTTAGGAACAAAAGCCTGATCAGTGCAGTCAATAAATTCCATCCCTCACAATCCAGCCTGTTAATTATGACAGGTGAACAAAGGATTCATGGTTAGGTGCAGTGCCTCTGGAAAATAGAGGTAAAACTGCTTCATTCTGTCACTCTGCCATCCCGATATACTTACTAAGTGTTTTTTCCAAGGGAGTCAAAGAGCAAGATTCATCCACTGACTGGGCAATGACAACAATGTGCAGTAGCACTGGTTAAATCACTAATGAGACGGTGAGGATTAAACTAATTGGACAGCCCGACTCCGGAGACTTTGCTAGTATCAATGATTTTGAATCATCTGTTTTAGAACTCCAACTCCGAGCATTAAGTGAGACACAAGGAACGGACATGAAGAGGACAGTGGTCAGAGAAAAGACCTTCCTGGAGAGTCATACAATCCTCCTACCCACTTTCTGGTCTTCTTTGCTTTTCCTCTACAAAAAAAAGTTTCAATAGTTCTGTGCTCCTAATGAGCAAATACTTCAAGCTGCGCTCATAAAATGTCCTAACCTCTTGCTTATGAAATATGGGCCTTACTATTATTGTTATGGTATTTTTAATGGACTTTCAGTGTGTCAAGCACTGTTCTAAGTGCTGGGGTGGATACATGTTAATCAGATCAGACCTGGACCCAGTCTCACAGTTCAAGTAGGAGAACAGACAATGAATCATCATTTTACAGATGAGCTAAGTGAGGCACAGAGAAGTTAAGTGACTTGCCCAAGGTCAATGAGAGAACCAGGATTCAAACCCAGCTCCTCTACCTCCCAGACCCATGCTCTTTCCATTAGGCATTTTATTCTTCTTTGTCCTGTCCGCAGATGTTAAAATGTAATCTCCTTGTGGGCAGGGAAGATATCTGGTGCAGCTGCTTTGTTTTCTCGAAACACTTGGTATAGCACACTGTTCTCTATAGCAGCTCAATATATATCATTGCTACTATAACCACCATTTGCTTTTCGCCCTCCTTGTTAAACATTTCCTTTCTGAAATTCACAATTTAGGAAGCCCACACAAAGCCTTTCCCAACAGTTGGGAAGATAATCCAAAATATGAGTGCCTCTCAATTACTTTATAATTAATTTTTGAGCCAGCTGATACACTTTTGATCTGTTTGTACTTTCTAGTTATGCAATGTAAACGAAAATATTTACATTTTCCAATTTGCAATGGATGAAAAAATGTCATATTAGTAAAGTTCCATTCTTAAAATGGTCTCTAAAATGCATTCATGGGGAATGCAATGTTATAGTACAGCTATACATATGTACATACATGCATCCTCCACCCCCCCCCCCCCCACTACACACACACACAGTTTCTAAAGGACAGGAGACTTAACAGGTTCAGAAAAAAAGTCACTTTATTCCAATACACTCTCAAAATGGGGGAAAAAACACTTTTAGGAGCCTGTTGTCCTATAAATTGCACAAATATTAGATTTTTGAACAGTTTTCTTCCCATTTCCCCCTAGTTCACTGGGCCCAGTTTACACAAAGTGCATGTGCAAATTTCATTTTTCAATCTAATCCTGCCAAACAGTATTCATAACCACACATTATGTCGTGGTATATGCCCTTTGAAAGTGCAAGTTATCCTTGTACTAACAATCCAAGGTGTGGGATTTGAGCAGCTGTATGCCATTTTATTTTAACCCTATTATTTTCTTTGTTCCAAAATAACAGCAGGCCCATAAACTTCATGTCCCTATCATCCACTAAACCAACAGAAAGCAGAAACATTATCTGTCATTTGCAGGATAGAATAGAGGAAAACTGACAACTCTCTGACTTAAAAGATAAGTTCTTTACACTTAGTTCTTTAAACCCACAAATGGCAGCAAAGGCTAGCCAACAATCACCCGCCCTTTAAAGGCATAGGCAGACTTGGAGGAATGAAAAGGATGTACATAGGCAGTCTTGGAGGAATGAAAAGGATGTTCATACAGCAGTCCCTTCTTATTTATCTCAACTTATATTAGCACAACTAGACACACACTACACGCAGTGAGTAGCACTTTTTAATTTCGGGATGTTACAAAGGGCTAATGCAGGGGAGTAACAAAACCAAAAGATTACACCGCGGCTAAAACAGGCCATATCCAAGTAGCACTTTTTTCCACTTTTTACAAAGTGTTGTTGCTGCAATTTGTGACCGCTACCTGGATCCCTACAAGAATTCACAAATAAGCATCAGAACCAAAGCAGCTAGAAATGCAAAGCCTTGAAGTTCACACCTTCCTTCCACACCGTGAATAGGTGGGGGGGCCCTAGTGAATGGGGGTGTGACCGCCAGGTCTTTTAATTTGGGGACCATGGCTATTTTTAACAAAAAGCTATAAAAGTTTCAAGATGGGTGTTAAAGTCAATTCTCAACTCCCACCCCCAAAAATATCTTGCTGCAGAGGTACTGGCTTACAAATACTAACGGGGTGCTAATCATTCTAAGCACAGGCTGGGAAACAGATCAGTAAACTGAAGAATCAACACACGCACACAATAATCCATCCAGGATACATTTCAACTCCACTCCCAACTTTCTAGCAATGTCATTTTCCACCGCTCAAGCGATTTTACGGGAGAGCTGAGTGTGGCAAACATTAAATCATGCAGCACTGACTGCCAAGATACCCGTCAGCGCCCATTCTCACTTCCCCAACGTTCAGCTTCTCCTTTTCATGCCTACCCGCAACCCCTGGGGTCGGGGGAGAAGAGGTGTGACTTGTTTCTACAAGTCACCTTGCAGCTGCCCCTGCTTCCCCGTTGGCAGGTCTCCACTAAGAGCGGATGTGCTCTCTTACAGCATCACCCACCCTGGTGCCAGCCTCCCTCTTCACAATGTCAGATCATCCTGCAGCAGCAGCACAGCAGCACTTATTACTGTGCATTAATGTCTCCCAATCTTCCTTTTCTCTATCTCTCTCTCTCTCACACACACAAAGCCTAACAATCCACACTCGCTTTTTTCAAAGCACACAACAGTGCAAGCCTAGCAGTCCCCTCACGCCTTTTCAAACACACACACACCCTATTCAAGCCCAGCAATCCTCACTTGCTTTTTTCAAACGTAGACACAGTGAAAGCCTAGCACTCTTGCTTTTGCTTTTTCAGCCACACTCAGACACCCAAAAAACAAACCTTAAAAGACATTAAAAAAACAAAAAACAACTCAGCTGGGGTAGAACTCCCCTTCCACTCCGTTGAAGATGGAGTGAGTGGTGGGAAGAGAGGTGGAATTGAAGAAACGGTTGCGGCCTGAGCATCTTCGGTTTATACCTCCTGCAGTCTTCCAGTTGGGTTTATTTTGGTCCGAAAACCCTCTAAGGCTTCCTTAAATCGAATGACAGGGAACAACCATCGCTCACAGTGACTTCAAGTCTCTATCTCCTCTTTTTGAGATGGGATGCTGAGGTCAGGCCTCACCCAGGGCCCAATTTTTGGCTCTCTGGCCGGGCAGATACAGGCCACTCTGGTCCCACGGGGGGGGGGGAGGGGAAGAGATGGGGTGGAAGGGGGGGAAAAAGAGGGGGATCCCTGCCCATTTTGCTCAGGACCCAAACTCACCCCCTCCCCTCTTTCTCTAAGCACTTGGTGGGCTGTTGCAAGGCGTCCCCGAGGTGTCCTAAGTTTGCAGGGATGGGACTGACTGCAGGGCCTCCTGCAGAGAGGCAGGCAGGCAGGGACGGAGGGGGGGGATTTGGGGAAGGGACTGTGTGTCGTGCATGTGTGTTTGTGTCGTGTATGTGTGTGTCGTGCATGTGTGTGTCGTGTCTATGTGTGTCTGTGTCGTGCATGTGGGTGTCGTGTCTGGGTCGTGCATGTGTGTACGTGTGTCTGGGTCGTGTACGTGTATCCGTGTGTGCATCCATGTGAGGTGCATGTGTGTACGTGTGTCTGGGTCGTGTATGTGTATCTGTGTGTGCATCCATGTGTCGTGCATGTGTGTATACGTGTGTTGTGTGCGTGTTACCTCTTCCAGCAGGGTGACGGTGTTCCTGCAGTTGTGCAGCCGGGTGGTGAAGCTGGACGTGGTGGGCGAGTTGTAATCCTCGGTGGTCTCGGCGATGAACTCGGACACGCTGATCTGGTCCGGCATCCTGCCCGGGGGGCCAAACACAAACGGAGGCGGCGGGGGGTGAGGTCGGCGAAATGGGGCGGCGAGCCGGAGGGGCGGCTCATCCACGCCCCCCTCCCCAGCCCAGCCCCGCCCGGTCGGTCCTGGGCACCTCGCCCTCCCTCCAAGCTCTTCTGCTGGAGGGATGCAGTGCTCCGGAGGAGGGATTGCGGTGCTCCGGAGGAGGGATTGCAGTGCTCCGGAGGAAGGATTGCAATGCTCCGGGCGAGCTGCTGCAGTGCTCCGGGCGAGCTGCTGCAATGCTCCGGGCGAGCTGCTGCAATGCTCCGGACGAGCTGCTGCAATGCTCCGGGCTTGCAACGCTCCGGACGAGCTGCTGCAGAGCTCCGGACGAGCTGCTGCGGTGCTCCGGACGAGGGATTGCGGGGCTCCACCCGCTCAGACGCCCAGGGGGGCGAGCGACGGGACCGGCGTCTCCCTGCACATCCCGGAGGCCTCCCCGTAAGCGGCGGCTCCGGCTCCCTGGGCCCGGAGGGGCTCGGGATGCAAAAAGGGGGAGAGGTGCAATGCTGGAAAAAAAAAAAAAAACAACAACCGGGGGGCGTCGGCTGCGGGGGGAGTCGCGATACCTCCCCGACACGCTGACAGTCGCGACAGGACCGAGCACACACTCCTCTGCTCCGCTCCCCGCAACAGTCACGGGGACAAACAAGGAAGTGTTCTGCGCAGGCGCCAAACCCTCCCCCCCCCCAACTTTAACCCCCTCCCCCAACCTCGCCCCCTCCCCCCCTTGCCCATCTTCCCCTCTAAAACGCCCAGTGGAGCTCAGCTTTTGCAGCGCACCCTCTGCTACCTCCCCCCTGGACATCCAACCCCTTTTTTCCCCGCGGGGCAGAATTTTTCTTTTTTTTAAAACAAAAAAGGGGAGCTCGAAGCAAAAAGAAAAAAAGCAACCTTCCCTTTCTTCCCCCCCCTTCCTGCACCGATGCGGACCACCCTGAGCTCGGGGAGAGAAGATTTCGAGGTCCTACGGTTGCATCTCCTGAAACGTTTCCAAAAAGGAAAAAAAAAAAAAACTCACACTCCGAAAACGTTCGTGCAAAAGGGGAAGCCGTTAGGAGGAAAGCCGCGCAAAGGGGGCGAAAAGAGGAGGAGGAGGTAGTCTTTCTTGCATAATAAGGAGCTACAGCGTATCATTAATACGTTTTCTGGGTCGGTCCCCCATCCACACCGATCTCCCTTCGTTCTCCCCGCCTCCAAACCCTTCCTCCTTCCCTCCACCCCCTTTCCAGGGTGCACGGTTGTCTCTACTGGGCTTTGCTAGCATGTTTTACTGGAACTCCAAAGGCTAAATGCAGACGAAGGGAAAATTCAAAGTTTTTTGCATATTTTCACTTGCAGTGAAAGTTTTTTTAGTTTTTTTTTTTAAAATCGGAAAAAGACGGTCCAGGAAGTGAGGCAAGCTTATCCTGGAGGGCAAGTGGCATACAAAATTAAGCAGATGCGAGACAGATTTTTATGAAAAAAGTACCAACAGATTGCTCATTTTCTCTGCCACTGCAGATGGCTATTTTTTAACTAGCTCAATCCATTTAGTTCAGCAGATCTATTTAATTCCTTAGAGTTGATTGCTGATACTTGAAACATTACTTAGCACTGCTTAAAAAGTGCTGCGTGATGATTGATTTGTTCACCTAAATGCATCCGTAGGCTTTTGTCGGCCTACTATTTAGAACAAACATGAGCCCGTTGAAAATTGCATCCACATCTTCAGTGAGATCGAACACCCCGCGATATTCAGATCGATAGATTGTTAGCCTACTTCCTAGATATAAACCATTCCATCTAAGCAGCCAGATACATCTCAAGGGCAACGCTGCAGGCTTCTTAAAGGGCCTGGTTCTGCCAGCTAGTAATCACAGGAGCCAACTGTTCATTGTAGGTGGTCCACATCCTACCGCTGTCCTGGAATGCCCTCCCTTCTCACCTCCGCCAAACTAACTCTCTTCCCCTCTTCAAAGCCCTACTGAGAGCTCACCTCCTCCGAGAGGCCTTCCCAGACTGAGCTACCCCCTTTTCCCTCTGCGCCCTCTGCTCCTCCCCCTTCCCCCTTCACCTCCCCTCAGCTAAGCCCCCTTTCCCTCTGCTCCTCCCCCTCCCCTCAGCACTGTGCTCATTTATATATATTGCTCATTTGTATATATTTTTTATTACCCTTTTTATTTTGTTAATGAGGTGTACATCCCCTTGATTGTATTTATAGTGATAATGTCTTGTTTTTGTTTCGTTCTGTTTTGCTCTGCCATCTGTCTCTCCCCTTTGGACTGTGAGCCCGTCACTGGGCAGGGATTGTCTCTGTTGCCAAATTGTACACTCCAAGCGCTGAGTACGGTGCTCTGCATATAGTAGGTGCTCAATAAATACTATTGAATGAATGAATGAATTGGAAGGGACCCAAAAGACCCACTCTGGGGTCCTTTCAGCATAGTTGAGAAACACCCGGGTCTTCCAGGAGACCAGAGGAAGTAAGGCTGGGAGGCTAGTCCAAACAGCTGTGACTGTAAGACAATGGTGTCTTCCCACAGCTGGAAATGAGTGGGGGAATTCCCCTTCCACGACCCCCTCCTCCAGAGATGTGTGTCCATTGCTTGTTACGGCAAACTCGGCTGACTGGTGACTGAGATAAACTATCTCCATAAACCCAGGAAGTCTCCACATGGGAAGTACTTGATATGCTTATATCTCTCTTTTCCCTGGGATATAGGTTGGGGACACTCTAGTTGGATCAAAGAAAAGGTAAAGAGGTTAGGCTTTTAACCTCATCTTTAGTCTCCTAAACATTTAGTACAGGGCACTGTAGGTGTTCAATAAATTCTATTGGTGGATTAATCATCCCTATTATGAGGTTGACTCATGGTGATTTCATTCTTTAATGATATTTATTCAGCATTTACTATGTACCAGGCATTGTATTTAGCACTGGGTAGACAAAGGCTAGACAGGTTCGACACAGTCCATGTCCTTCATGGGGCTCACAGTCTTAATCCCCATTTTACAGATGAGGTAACTGAGGCATAGAGCGGTTAAATAACTTACCCAAGGTCAAACAGCAGACAAGTGGCAGAGCAGGAATTAGAACCCAGATCCTTCTGATTCCCAGGCCCATGTACTATCCACCAGGCAACACTGTTGGATTTTAGGCTCCCTGAAGGCAAGGAGCCTGTGCCTTGCTGCTGTTCTAAGTGCTGAAATTTAGTCAACACCCTAAAAATAAATACCACTGATGGATCACCACCATTATGAGGTCTTGACTATATGTGGTTACCATCTTGTTGATGATGACCCAGATTTTAGCCTGCCAGCAGGACACAGTCTACTGAGCCACCCATGACCCAGATTTTAGCCTGCCAGCAGGACACAGTCTACTGAGCCACCCTTGCCAGGGTGAAATCCCTGCTCAACAACCAGTCTAGGTTGGCATCAGGAGTGAAGGGAGAAGGGAAGTCTTTTAGGAGCGAGTAGGAACGTCCTATCCTTCAAATTGGCCTGAAAGGCTTTTTGATAGAAGAATGAATTCCTCTGATCTTCAGGCTTTTCCATCTGATCTCCTGGAAGTTACAACCACAAATCCTCACCAGCATTCTGGCACAACAAAACTCACCCCTGTCTCTTCCCTCCCCATTCCCACCCCTCCCCTCTTTCTTCCCCTTTCTTACCTTCTCTCCCAGCTTCTCTCTCTCTCCACATCCACACTAATGCTGAGAGAGGAGATTTCACACTGATGCCAGCAGTGATTTGTGCCCCTTCCACATATCTGCCCTTCTCCCCCTGCAATCACTCAGCCATTGGCCCACTCCTCTTCCATTCCTGCCACTAACACAGGTGAGGGCCTTCAGAACTGTTCCAGTCCTGGGGAGGTTTCCGCCATCTAGTTGTTTGTAAATAAGGATGGTGCCTGGACCCGCCGATCCTTGGAGGAGTCCTCGTATTCCACCCTCCAATACCTGTGTTTCGCTATTTTGTTTTACATTGTTATCTTGCGTCGAAATTTTAAAAAAAATTCAATGGTTTGGTTCTATGAGTCTGTTTGCCCCCATTAAGGATGAGAGCCTACATGGGGCAGGGATGCCTTCCATCTGTTTATCTTGTAACTACTCCAATTTTAACACAGTGCTTTGCTCATTGTAACCATTTAATAAATACCATATTATTACTACTATTACAACTACCATAACTATCATCCAAGCCATCTGATGTGGAAGGGCCTGGCATACGCTTCTTCCCTCCCTCCACCTCCTCCTCTAGCTCACCTCCTTTTCTTCTCCCACCTTCTGAGCCTCTTCCTCCTCTCCCCTACTCCAGCTCCTAATAATACTTGTGATATTTGTTAAGCGCCTACTATGTACTAAGCACTAGGGTAGATACAAGATAATCACGTTGGACACAGTCCCTGTCCCAAATGGGGCTCCGAGTCTAAGAGGGAGGGTGAACAGGTAATGAATTCTCATTATACAGATGAGGAAACTGAGGCCTGGAGAAGTGGAGTAACTTGCCCAAGGTCATACAACACTCAATTAGTAGAGTTGGGATTAGATTGCAGGTCCTCTGACTCCCAGGCTATGCTCCTCTCCCCCATTTGCCCTTCCCCTCCCTCTTCTCCCTCTTGAGAAGCAGCGTGGCTCCGTGGAAAGAGCATGGGCTTTGGAGTCAAGGCTCATGAGTTCGAATCCCAGCTCTGCCACTTGGCTGTGTGACTGTGGGCAAGTCACTTAACTTCTCTGTGCCTCAGTTCCCTCATCTGTAAAATGGGGATTAAGACTGTGATCCCCACGTGGGACGACCTGATTCCCCTATGTCTACCCCAGCGCTTAGAACAGTGCTTGGCACATAGTAAGCGCTTAACAAATACCAACATTATTCTCCCTTTTCCTCTCTTTTTTCTCCAAGCCCTGCCCCACCACTTGAAGCCCATCCCACTAGAGAGCCCATTTCTCCTGGAGAAGACTTCCTCAATCCCAAGACCAGCCATACATCCAAGGTGTCACCCAGAGAAGGGCAACAGAGCACCCCATCCTACTTCTCCCCCCGCCTCCCCCTCCCCCTGCTCACCCCAGGAGTCCTCGGGAGTGCCTGGGCAAGCCCCAGTTCCAGCCAATGGGCTGCTTCTCCCCCTTTTTCCCACTGGCCCAGCTTCTTCCCCCCAGGGGCCACCCAAAAGCCACCCCAAAGTTACCATTACCCCAGAATTCACTATTTTAAGGTCGTTGGTCTCCCCAGGCTTATTATCTTTCCATTCATTCATTCAATAGTATTTATTGAGCACTTACTATGTGCAGAGCACTGTACTAAGCGCTTGGAATGTACAAGTCGGCAAGATAGAGACAGTCCCTGCCCTTTGATGGGCTTACAGTCTAATCGACTCAACCGACAGGCCTGGGATCCCATCTGCCATTCTCTCCCCACCCCAAACCCAACCTTCCACACCACACCAGGGGATTACATCACCAGGGCCAGACCTGCGTCAGACACATGCCTTATTTAACAGCATAAAGGAAGGATTTCAGAGAGATGCCCCAAAACAAAGACATTAAGGCTGGGGCTGCTTAATGTCCACCTAGGCAAAATGAAATGGAGAACTGAGCATTCAGCCAGCATATCTGATCAATAGCGAGAGACAGACAGACAGACACAGCTCAGACAGGGCCTAGGCATTGTTGCAGCTCTAGCGGGACTGCCAATTATGTGCCCCTCCCCATCCAGGGCTATTTTTAGAGTAGCACTGCCTACCTAAATAGGAGCATATCCAGCCCTAGGGCTTGGGCAGGCATAGCCTTGCACCTCCTGACTGCTAATTCTCAGTACAGTGCTCTGCTCATAGTAAGTGCTCAATAAATGTAATTGACTGATTCTCTTCTCCAGCTTCCAGAACACGCACTGCCTCCAGTGCCACAGTGGCTTAATTAAGTGATGGATCAATTGATGGATTGATTAATCCTCCTCCAGTGCCAGGGCTTCTTTTCGGTGCCACTGCCCTTATGGGATTTGGCAATTTGGGTCTAATCAGAAGGAAAGTGGTGTAGGGGAAGAAGGCTAGTCACAGGGCAGTGTGAACACTGAGGGCAGTGTTCATATCTTGTATTTCTTCAGTATTTTACCAAGTACTTTCTCGATTTGTAATTTATTTTTTAGTCCGTCTCCCCAATTAGATTGTAAGGTGCTTAAGGGCAGGGAATCCATCTACCAACTTTGCTGTATTTATTTCATGCTCCCAAGCACTCCTTGCCTTTGGCTTTAAAGTACTCAATCTGCTTGCCCCCTCCTACCTTACCTTCCTGATGTCCCACTTCAGCCCAGCACACACATTTCACTCCTCTAGCACCAGTTTGCTCACTGAGCCTCAATCTCATCACCACCACCAACTCCTTTCCCAGTCCTCCCTCTGGCCCGGAACTCCCTCCCCCTCCATATATGCCAGACCACCACTGTCTCCACCTTCAAAGCCTTATTAAAGTCACATCTACTCCAAGAGGCCTTCTCCATTTAAGTCCTCTTTTCCCCTAACTCCTTCCCCTTCTGCGTCATCTATTTACTTGGACCTGAACCCTTTGGGCACTTGCTATTCAAGTAAAACACGATAAGCAACCTGACCTAGTGGATAGAACATAGGCCTGGGAGTCAGAAGGACCAGGGTTCTAATCCCGGCTCCGTCACTTGTCTGTTATGTGACCTTGGGCAAGTCACTTTTCTGTGCCTCAGTTACCTCATCTGTAAAATGGGGATTAAGACTGAGAGCCCCAAGTGGGACATGGACGGTGTCCACTCTTTACTTTGTACCCATCCCAGCACTTAGAACAGCATTTAATAAATACCATTAAAAAAATCCCACCCTCAGCCCCACAGCATTTACGTACATAGCTGTAATTTATTTATATGTCTGCCTCCCCCTCTACACTGTAAGTTTGTTATGGGCTGGGAACATGCCTATAAACCCTAGCTTTTTTTCTTTTTTATGGTATTTGTTAAGTGCTTACTATGTGCCAAGCACTGAGCACTGGAGTAGATACAAATAATCAAGTTGGACATAGTCCCTGTCCCACATGGGGCTCACAGCTCTTTTGTCTTGTGCTCTCCCAAGAGCTTAGAACAGTGGTCTGCAGACAGTAAGTGCTCAATAATTACCACTGATTGATTGCTATAGTGTTTGGCCCACTGTAAGCACTCAATAAATGCCACTGATTGAAGTGTCCTCTACAGCACTCTGCAGACAATAGGAAGTCAATAAAGAAGCATGAATTAGTGGAAAGATCATGGGCCTGAAAGTCAACGGACCTGGATTTGAATCCAGGCTCTGTCACTTATCTGCTGTGTAACCCTGAGCAAGTCACCTCACTGTGCCTCAGTTACCTCAGCTGTAAAATGGAGATTAAATCCACCTCCCTCCTACTAAGGCTGTGAGCCCTGCGGGACAGGGATGGTGTCCAATTTAATTACCTTATATCCACCCCAGTGCTTAGAAGAGTGCCTGGCACAAGGTAAGCACTTAACAAATACCATAATTATTATAATTATTATAAATACTATTGACTGATTGTTGAAGGTGGCGGTCGTTTGAGCCCCTCTCCCCACTTTGAGCACAGCCCTACTCCACCCCATATCTTAAGCCCTGGCTGACACAGAGGGAGAGGATGTGAACAGAGATTTCTATCTCCATGGGAGGATGGATTTAGCATCCGCCCCAATCTTTCTCCTCCACAGCAAATTAGGGTGCAAGGGGAGGGATCCAGCCTACACAATTGGAATCATTCTCTGATCTTCATCCCATTTGGCCATGTAGATGTGGCCAAGCAGTGTTGCATCCTGTTACATCCAGCCAGGAAACTCAGATGCAATGAAGAGCTCCATCTTTTCCTTTCCCCTGGATGTGATTCTCAGGTGTTCAAACGGCAAAACTCCTGCTTGGCTACTGTTTCAGTTTCTTTGGCAGATTAGGCTGTGGCCTCTGCCCCGTCCCCTTAGGATACCCTTCCATAGTCTCCATAATGGGATATTGTATCTTGGTAAATACTTGTGTTTTCTACCTTTGATAGGAATTAGGAATTAACGGTTCTCACCTCCTCCTTCTCTTTCACCACCCGATTTCTCAGCCATAATCCTCTATGAGTTTTAAATCCTGACCCAGGGCAAACTTCTTGTATTTCACAAAGTTTTCCCAAGCAATCTAAAACACGCTTCTAATGTACTGAAACAAACAGACCTTTTGCACCAGTTGGGACGTTGACTGGACTTTAGTACCTGATCTGTTCGTATAGACCTGCAAGTGTTCTTTTCCTATTGAGAAAAACTGGAATGGTCTGAACACGTTGGCTCCCTTTGGCACCATCATCCAAAGCCATGTGTCCAGCAACTGCAAGGGTTTACAGTCTTCTTCTTCCACTAAGCATATCTGAACATAATATGATTATCTATTGCCCTTGGGTTGATGATACTGAAGACGGTGTCTTAAGTCTAAACCTTATAAATCAAAACCAATTTTCTCCAAAGAACCAAGCTACCAATGGGGGATTGATTTGTGAACCAAGGTTCGCTATGCTCTTTTTCCTAAAATTACTCAGAAATCAATTATCATCTGTTAGTAATATAGGAATGTTTTTTCCCTGCCTACTGCTACTTCAACATTTCAGCAGCATCTATCCACTTAAGTCCTCATCCCCTAAGCACTTTACTCTGCCCTCCCCCAGACATCATCATTATTATTATTATATTTGTTAAGCACTTATTATGTTTCTAGCACTGGGGTAGACAGAAGTTAATCAGGTTAGACAAAGTTCCTGTCTCACATGGGGCTCACAGTCTACATGGGAGGCAGAACAGGTATTTTACAGTTGAGGAAACTGAGTTAGTTATAAAGACATTAAGTGCCTTGCCCATGGTCACAGAGCAACTAATTGGTGAGCTGGGATTAGAACCCATGCTCTTTCCACTGGGCTATTCTGCTTCTCTATATCTTTAACTCAGTATCTCTCCATATATTTAATAAAGATATGCTTGTCTTTAAACTCTTGCTTCTCCTTATTTATTTACTGACTCCCCTAGTAGATTATAAAATCCTTGAGAGCAGGAATTGAATCTACCAATTTTAGACTAAGATCATTGTGAGCAGGGAATGTGTCTACCAACTGTGTCACATTGTCCTCTCCAGGGCACTTAGTACAGCGCTCTGCCCATGGTAAGCACTCAATAAATATGACTGACTGATAGATTTCTACTAACTATATTGTACTCTCCCACTTGGCTTAATACAGTGCTCTACACAGAGTAAGTGCCCAATAAATACTAGTGATAGGTAGATTTATTGAAGCAGAGAGGTTCATACTACCATAGCCACCAATTTTTACTTCTTTGGAAGTAAAGTGAATGTTTCAGGTTTCTCTGAAGACTCTGCCTGGCAGATAAGGAAACTGCCACTCACCTCTCTAGACTGTAAACTCATCTCTAGACTGTAAGCTCATTGTGGTCAGGGAATGTGTCAGTTTATTGTTATATTGGACTCTCCCAAGTGCTTAGTACAGTGCTCTGCACACAGTAAGTGCTCAATAAATACGATTGAATGAACCTCTCCCTTGCCCTCTTTAAACTTTCCCCCTTCTTACCCCTCCTTCAGTTTTTAAAATTGCTCCTCCATTTCCCTATGGTTCCTCCTCACCCCCAGTGGCACTTTGTGCAACTAGTGCCAAAAAGGAGGTGAGTGTTGTAAAATTGTAACCAATGCGTTGAGAAGGTGAAGCAGGGTGAAAATTTATAAATGTTTGTAAGTGCTGCCCGTCCTAACTCAAAATGCCTCAAATCGAGACCTGCCTATTTGTCTGCCTGCCTTCCTGCCTTAAAACCCTTCACAAAACAAATCTTTTCCCTGATTGTTCCTATCATTTATCATCTCCTACTCCTCCAAAAAGCAGAGTGTCAGAAACACCTAACACTTAAAGGAAGTGGAGCTACGAGATTCCCCAAACTCACTACCCTGAACGATACAGTGTGTTTCAGAGGGACAGAACAGGAGAGAATGATGTGGACAGCAAACTAACAATCTCAGTGTGAGTGAACTAACAATCTCAGGGTTTCAGGGGGATGGAACAGGACAGATTGATGTGGGGAAAAGGCTAACCAAGTATACAAATACTCCCCTGATGGATTGCTTTATTTTAAATAAAATTCTCAATTAGTTTTAACTCCAAATAAAAACTCATGAATTTGAATTGATAAATAAATCCTGGACATATTTTAGAGACCAACCACTTCACAGCCATCCTGCGGCATTCATTTCCTAAAAGCTTCTGAGACCGATGGTTTACATAAATCACAGATTTCTAGACAAGGATTCCTTGCTGGTCCGAGCCTTTAAAAATCTGCCTGTCATTTCTGATACTTCCACCTGTGAATTTCAGTGGACTGAATGTACGTCCAATCCAGGCCTATGAAAATATTCTGTTTGGCAAAGTGGCCTTGAGAATGCAGCTCATCTCTGCTGCAGTGGCCCTTTTTTATGGTATTTGTTAAGCGCTTACTATGTGCCAGGTACGGAACTACGCACTGAGGTAGATACAAGCTAATCAAATTGGACACAGTCTCTGTCCCACATGGGGCTCACTGTTTTAATCCCCATTTTACAGATGAGGTAGGCACAGAGAAATTAAGTGACTTGCCCTAGATCACACGGCAGATGACAGGCAGAGCTGGGATTAGAGCCCAGGTCCTTCTGACTCCCAGGCCTGATTTCTATCCATTAGGCCACGCTGCTTTTGCTCTAGTTAAATGTATGGTGTTCTACCAGGACATCAAGCTTAATACAAAAGAGCTATCTGGCTAGGGTTTCCTCCCCTCCCCGCTGATCTAGATCCATTCTACAGTCCCTGGAGAAAACCTCCCTCTATTAGGTGGTTCAGTCGATACCTTTGGATACTCCCGGAGTCTCAGTGCATCAGCTTTCTGGGAATCCACCATCAAAGCCCTAATTTACCAGATCCAGGCAGTATGTTGAACGAGCACTAAGCATCCATCATAATAACTGCCTCCCGATAGCTCCCAAAAGCGGCTGCTCGCATCCCACGGGAGAGTGAGGGTCGAGAGCTCAATTCCCCGTCAAAAGCCTTTCACCGCTCGGTTGGGGAAGAAGAGAGAGGGCGGGTTTAGGCAGGAAACGAGATGATAAAGCTCTACTTTTGAAATAATTCACAGCTTCCTTCTTGCCAGAAACGTTAGCAAGGAGGTTGGAGAGCTACCACGGAGAGTCCCAACTCCAGTCTCTTGTGGATTGTTTAAATAGAGCAAATGCGGTTTTCTCAATTATTTTCTTTTTTAGAGTGTAGCAACACTGCCTGCTCTGGGGCACTTGCTGCACGAAAAACACATTCTTTTGCTTTTCCCACTCCATTGCAGAACTATAAACACCTTACTGTTCAACCTTACATAATCTCCCCCCCCCCCCCCGCCAACCCCAAAGCTTCTTCTCTTTCCTGCCCTCTTGGGTTCCCTCCAAAATGGGTTCATCCCCATCTAGACACTCCCCTCCTTTGAATTCATCACTACCATCACCTGCCTCTGGGGTCTGAAAGGTTCAGGCACCTCACAAGGACCCCTTGTGACTTTGCCCACCTTTGACCTATGACTCCGGCCCTTCCTCTTGCCTGGAATTCCCTCTCCCTTGAGAATTGCCAAACCTCCACTCTCTCCATCTTCTGAGCCCTTGTAAAATCGCTTCTTCTCCATTCAGTCATTCATTTGTATTTATTGAGCACTTACTGTGTGCAAAGCACTGTATTAAGCACTTGGGAGAGTACAATAAAACAACATACACATTCCCTGTCCACAATAAGCTCACAGTCTAGAAGGGGAGATAGACATTATTATACATAAATAAATAAATGACAGGTATATACATCTGTGCTGTAGGGATGGGAGGGAGGATGAATGAAGGGAGCAAGTCAGGGTGATGCAAAAGGGAGTCTGAGAAGAGAGGAGGGCTTAGTCAGGGAAGGCTTCTTGGAGGAGATATGCCTTCAATAAGGCTTTGAAGTGGAAGAAAGCAATTATCAGTCTGATATGAGGAGGAAGAACATTCCAGGCCAGAGGTAGGATGTGGGCGAGAGGTCGGCAGCAAGACAGATGAGAATGAGGTACAGTGAGAAGGTTGCTCAAGGATGCTTCCCCAATTCATCTTTCTCCCCAACATACATTCTCCCTACTATACCTCAGCCCTTCCCCACTCACACCCTCCCAATTTACAAACTCTACTCCCAAAGCCCTTCTTTCTCCTATCTATAAATTATTTCAGTGCCTGTCTCCTGAGCAATATCGTAGATTCTTTGTGAGCAGGGATCTTGTCTGCTAACTCTAACATACTCTCTCAAGTGCTGAGCAAGTGCTGAGCATGCTTATTCTTCTAGTCCAGAAGTCCTCAACCTATGCCTTGAGAACCATATCTGGCTCTTCTTGAAGATAAGTGTAGCTCTCGAACAGGGCCTCAGGCTAAGGTGGAGATCACCAAGCGATGGTCAGTGCCAGAGCCGGCCCATCACACTATTAGCCCTTGCTCTCCGCTTCTCCCACTCGTCTCCCTCCCGTTCTCTCCTGCTTCTCTTCCCCTTTTCCCATCTCTGCTGACAGTCACAGCTGTTGCTATGACACAGCCGCACTGTTCACTGACATCATCACAATGTGTCATGGGCAGTGCAACATAATGCCATCAGAGGGCAAGAGTCGTGTCTCCCAATTCTGTTGATTTACTGTTCCAAGTGCTTAGTACAGTGCTCTGCCCAGTAAGTAGTCAATAAATGCTATTGATTGAGTCTCATGGGGTGGGTGGGGTGTGGTGGTCCATAAATTGCATGACTCCTTGCAAACCAATTGCTTAAAAGTTTCATCTTGCTTGGCACTTCGGCAAAAAATTGTTGCTGACCCCCGTTCTAGCCCCTAAACTAGAGAGAGTGGGCCACGGAGCCAAAGAGCAAGCAGTTCAGTGCCCTTAACCTTTATGAATTTCCTGGCTCCTGGGGAATTCAGGCTTCTGCACTGAGGAGACCATCCTCTCGTGCTAGTCTGCTTGTACAGTCTGAAAAGATGTGGGTAGGAGAGGGCACTGGCTGTGGGGAACTGAGGAGGACACTAAATCACTATTGACCAGGACAAGTTGGAGCCTGCAAACAGGCTTGTCTCCCTTCATCCGGCCCCCAGGTCAACTTTTTGACCATTGCCTAAGCTGGTTGTAACTTCATGGACAACATGCTTCTAAGGGGAGCCCTCCTGCCTCAGAAGTATCCTCTTCAGCTGAGAAAAGCTGAAACTCATGTGCGTTCATTCATTCCTCTCCTACCCTCCCAGTCCCATGCCTCACATCACCGGTAGATTTATGACACCCCGACAGTGATGGTGATTTGAGCACAGCAAGGCTAAGGGGCTTTTTCTGTGTCCAGAAAGCTGAGGTTGTTTTCTTGGGTTCATCCAGGCCCTGACCTGACAACCCAGGGAAAGAACAGATCCTTTCTTAAGTCCCATTCACTGAAACAGGAGGGCACAATAAAGCTACCATTTTTCATTCCTTTATGGAACTGATCACATACAGTCACTAGAAAGACACTGAAGTGAAATGCAAAAACTAAGGCCTTCTTCTAGTAAGGGAGTGGTTTCCCTGCCTCTTCATAATTGATGTCATCAATCAATGACATTTATTGAACACTTATTGTGTGCAGAAAACTGTACTACACACTTGGGAGAGTACAACAGAATGGTAGACATGTTCCCTATCCAGAAGGAGCTAACAGTACAGAGGAGGAGACAGACATTAATATAAATAAATTACAGATATGTAATAGGAACAGAATCCAGGTTCTGACTCAGTTCTATTGCTCTGTGGATCACATTCTTATCATTTCAGTCTTAATTCCCCAGAGGGTCTATGAGCACAGAAATAGTCTTAATTCCCTGCTTTGAAGTGTGGGGCAGAAGTGCCTAGATAACTCTCAGACAGATGATCCTGTTAGAAATTTGGTGGTTTCATCCTGGTGTATCTGTGCTCCTTCCTGCTGTATACTTGTTCTCTCTCCAGCTTTCACGCTCTGTAAATTATTTTTAACTGCGTCTCCCATTACGTAGAAATTCACTGAGGGCAGGAAACACGTTACTTGTTACTGCTGTACTCTCGGGAGCACTCAGCCCTTATGTGGGTTGGTAGATAGAGCACTGAACTGGAAGTCAGGAGACCTGCAATCTAATCCCAGCTCCATCATGTGCCTGCTGGATGACCTTGGGCAAGTCACTTACTTTATCTCTGCCTCGGTTTTCTCATCTGTAAAATGGGGACAAAATACCTTTTTCTCCCCAACCCCCTTGGACAGTTAGCCGCAATATAATAATGTTGGTATTTGTTAAGTGCTTACTATGTGCAGAGCACTGTTCTAAGCGCTGGGGCAGATACAGGATAATCAGGTTGTCCCACGTGAGGCTCACAGTTAATCCCCATTGTACAGATGAGGTAACTGAGGCACAGAGAAGTTAAGTGAGTTGCCCACAATCACACAGCTGACAAGTGGCAGAGCTGGGATTCGAACCCACGACCTCTGACTCCCAAGCCCGGGCTCTTTCCACTGACCCACGCTGCTTCTCTATGGCATAAGGATTACATTTAATATGATTCTTTGTATTTATCCCTGTGCTTAGCTCATAGTGAGCACTTAAATACCATCATTATTATTTCTTGTACTCAGAGGTGTTCAATAAATACCACTGATCGATTGAGAAAGCAGATCATTTTCAGACTCTCATCTAGCAGTTGCTTATGGAGAAGACAGCAACTGCATCAGTAATTTTTGTTACGTATATTTCTCAGTCAATCAACCGTATTTATTGAGCGGTTACCGTGTGCAGAGCACCGTATTAAGCATTTGCTCTGGGTTCGAAGCATCCCTCAGTTTATGTCGATTTTCCAATATCTGACAACCTCAACCTCTGCAAATCTTCTTCATTTAATTCAGACCAGAACTGAAATACAGACATCTGAGCAGAGCCCTTCTTAGGTGAGAAGAACCTAAACATCATCAGTTGAAGATCAGTGAAGCCCAGTTCAACTCAGCCCACAGAAAAGACCAAGAAAGAACAGTATGGGAATTTGATGGAGCTGTCTCTCCATCTCCTTTCCCCCTCCCTCTCACTTTCCCTTCAAAACCTGTATCTGCGTAATTCAGGCCAAAGTAACTAGATAGTTCTTTTTGGGGGGCGCGGGGGTATTTGTTAAGTGTTTACTATGTGTCTAAGGTCTAGGGTAGATACAAGTTAATCAGGTTAGGCACAGTCTCTGTCCCACATGCGGCTCACAGTTTAAGTAGAAGGGAGTACAGATATTGAATCCTCCTTTTACAGTTGAGGAAACTGAGGCACAGAGAAATTAAGTGACTTGCCCAAGATCACACAGCAGACAGCTGGCAGAACCAGAATTAGAACCTAGGCCCTCTGACTCCCACGCCCCTGCTCTTTCCACAAAGCCACACTGCTTTCCTACCTTGGGCAATTACCTAGGCAATTCTGGCAGTTTAAACCTGTGATGAGGCTAAGATTATGCTCTGATTGATTGTTTAGCCCCATAATGCTTGTCTTGCATTCTTTTCAAATGGACATCTTGGTGGAAAATTTAGACTGAACCACTTCTTGATAAGTGAGGGCTCACAGTATCTATTGAGTAACAAAAAGATACATAGCAGGATGCTAGCAGCTGAAGATAGAATCTCCCCTCAGAAATGATGGAGGAACTTTGGTCCTGGGATTTCAGAAGCGAGAACCAGTGCAGAGGAGTTGATGATAGTGCTAGTGGCTTACACTGAGCCACTCGCACTCTCTCGTTCCTGCCCGTTGTGTTGCCGCTGGGATCCAGATGCAATAAGTGTGTCAGCGGGCAGAGGCACAGAACACTGCCACGTGTTAGCCAGCTACAAGAAGAACCAGAACTAGAACCCAGATCTCCTGATTCTTATTCCCAGACTGGTGTTCCTTCCACTGGCCTCCGTGTGGCCTAAGCTAGGAGTTAGAATGTAACCAACAAAGGTTTTAAACTCTAAATGTAGAAAATAAATACATTCCAGACGCCAGTTTTATCCAAACCAAACTGAGCACTTTCCATCTGAATGCTTTTCTATATTTTCAGTTGGTGTCCCACTTTGGAAAAAAAGGCAACTAGTTGCTTTTAGAGCATGGTGGAAAACCCAAAGGATGAAAAATAAGGAGACCATTAAACTATATGACATTTTACTTATTAATTTTCTGAACTCATTTCCCCTTTGTCTTTGGTGTGGTCATATGGCCTGTTCTCGGATAAATAAACACATATTATGGCATTCCAGTGACTCATTCCCTGAAGTAAACAAACTGAAGATGGGTTATGACAGTACTGCCATGAATGTATATGGATTTATATGGATTCCCAAAGTCCCCTCACCTCCCGGCAAGATAGAGGGAGTAATTTTCCCTATTTCACAAAAATGAGATCCAGCAAAGTCAATACATTTGTCCAAAGTGACGTAACAAGTCAGTAGCAAAGTTGGGATTAGAACCCAGCTCTCTCACTCTTAGACTCAGATTCCTTCTGCCACCATCCTGGACCAGACTACCAGGCCTCACATACTCCTGGACCAGGATTGCTCCTTAAACATACCCTGCACTGTTTTTCCTAGCCTGTTCTTAGCCCCACAAATGAATCCTCAATCAGTTGATCAATAGTATTTATTGAACCCCTACTGTACATAGAGCACTGTACTTTGGGTTTGGGAAAGTACAGAGACGTTAGAAGGCTCAAACACTGCCCTCAAGGATCTTTCAGTCTCCTGGACCACTGAAGACCTGAACTTGAACCCAGAATCCCTTCTTGCTTCTGGGAATCCCCAAGTCACCCTAAGGTCCTGAAGGTCTCTTTGAAGGGGGCTAACCAAGGAGCCAGCTGGGAAGGGACAGCCACTATAGCCTCTTTGTACATCCGATATATTGGATTTTCTGCACCATGGTTTTTTTTTTTCCACTTTTGGCCCGGGCTATCCAGATGAGTGAGGTCAAAGCACATTTCTTGGCCAGTGTGCTACTGCTGACCTAGCATCAATCATCCCTCAACCAGCCTGTGCCTATTTGAGCCTTTCTAGCTTACTTGCTCCTCCCCTTACATCATTTTTGTTGCTCTTCCTTGGTCGCTCTCCAGCTGAGGGAAACCTTTACATGATGCTCTTTAAAAGCGCTTAGCATATGCCAAGCAAAATGGGCTAAACACTGGGCTAGATTTGTGAACAAATAGTCAATCAATAAATGGTATTTATGGAGTGCTTACTGTATGCAGAGCATGGTACTGAGCACTTAGGGAAGTACTATCCAACTGGACACAGATCCTGGAAACTAAGGAAACTAAGACTCAGAGAGTTTAAGTGATCTGTCCCGGTCAGGCAAGTGGAGAATCTGGGGCTCAAACGCAGGTCTCCTGACCCCCCAATCCGGGACCTTGTCCACTAAGCCACACTGCCTCGAGGCTGCGAAAACAGAAATCCAGCAGGTAGGAACCAGTTTCAGTAAGATGATGTTCTCTGATGCTCTTCCCCAGGTCTCCTAGACAGTGTTTAGTAATTAGTACAAATGCTAAATACAGTGCTCTGCACACAGCACTCAATAAATACTATTGATTGAGTGATGGCAGCCCCTTATATCAGAGAACTCGTTTCAAGACCTACAGCCCAAGGAACTGTGGCATCTGACTGAACTCTTCTATTTCAAGATAATGGTTAAGTAAAGCTCAAGCCCCCTGAAGGGAGAAGTTTTTGCAAGAGTCAAAACTTTCTCTTAACGGTACTAGAACACAGTTACTTTAAATGTAAATGTGTAACTGTAAATGGTAGGGATAAGCAGGCTAAAGGGAGGGTGAGACCTGCATGCCTCACTACCTGAAAGACAGGGAAAGCAAGTTTTAACATTTGCCTAAGTTCTACATCTGAGACATCCTTGCAAAAGGTAACCACTTAAAGTTATCTGATTCTTTTCCAAATAAGAATGCAAATGATCACAACCTCCTCCAATCTTAAAGACCAGCTAAGTTTAGTTGGCTCAACTCAGACTTGTCTTTATCTGGCAGGTATAGTACATCATGATTGCCACCCACCTATGGTCCCCAGCAAGACTGTAGGGTCGTGTTCCTAATAGGAAATGGCTAGGAGAAAGATAATAATAATGGTGGTATTTATTTCCCACTCTATGACCTTGGGCTGGAACAGATTGATCAATCATTCAGTGACATTTACTGAGTGCTTACTGTGTGCAGGCCACTGCTCCAAGCACTTGGGAGAGTATAAGTTATAGCAGAGTTGGCAAACGTGTTCCCCGACCACAGTGAGCTTACAGTCTAGAGGATACAAGAAAATGAGACTGGATAGTTCCTTCCCAACTGGGACTCACAGAATAAAAACGGGGAAGAACAGGTATTTTATCCCTGTTTTACAGATGAGGAAACTGAGGCTCAGAGAGTTTAAATGACTTATCCAAGGTCACACAGCAGACAAATGGCAGAGCCAGGATTAGAACACAGGTCATATGACTCCCAGTCCGGTGCTCTACCAGGCCACATTGCTTTGGGCACTTAAAAAATGCTGCCTCTACCTCTCGAGGCCACAGGACGCCAATGATCCACGAATTTCGCGAGATGCCAAAATGGCCAGCAAAGTAATCCTTTAGAGGGAAGGGGCGATGGACTTCTTGGGACACTTTCTGGGTAATGCAACCTTGTAGGACCAGGCCCTAACCCCATTTTTCATCTCAGAAATACGTTACTCCTTCAGCACTCATTTCAGGATCCTCTCTGACCAGAACATTTCAGCTCTTTGTTTCTGAAGCAAAAATTTAGAGGTTGTGTCAGATTTCACTATTGATTTCTTCATTTTGAAAGCCAAGCTCAGCCACAATGAGAGACTTTTTCGAGTAGGCCTGAGTCGGTCAATGCTTTCCAAATGAAGCGTGCGTCTCCGCATGCCCACACTTTACCTAGCAGTTCCAACATGTGTTTTTGGTTTCGCCAGTTGACACAGGAAAATGCAAACACTGTCTCAATCAGGTGGTAAAGCGAGTGTGGATTTCTGAGGTGTTTTAGCTGAACAAAGCTCCTTGTGCACCGTTCCTACTGCCTGCTGGCGGATTGCTCTCCTCTCCATTGCCCAGAGATTTAGGGATGGGTCAGTAGAAGCAGTGTGGTCTAGTGGATGGAGAACAGGCCAGGGAGTAAGAAGGACCTGGGTTCTAATTCCAGCTCTATCACATGGCTTTGGGCAAGTCACTTCATTTCTCTGGGCTTCAGTTACCTTATCTGTAAAATGGGGATTAAAAGTGTGATCCCCATGTGGGACAGGGACTGTGTCCAACCCGATAAACTTGTATCTACCCCAGCAGTGCTTGGCACATAGTAAGCACTTAACGAGTACCATGATTTTTATTGTTCTTATCAGAGGTGATTGCAAAAAGATTTGTGCAAATAAAGCAACGTTAAAAAAATTGGGTAAAATCTTCCTGGTGGTTGTGCCTCACCTGGGCATGGTTTTAAAAATGTTTACCCATGTGGCCATTCGTGGGGTTTCCCAAAGGGATGCAGCCCTGAGAACAATTATAACCTGATTTCTTTCTCCTCAGTGGAATGTATTTATAGCAGGATTCTCCACCCCCTCCCTCACCCCTCCTTGTTCCTCTATTCAAAGGAGAGAGATTGACAGAGTGATACAGAGGAAGAGAGGATGTGGGGGAAAGAGGGGCAGATAGGAAGTAGAGAAAGAGGGACAAAGAGAAAGAAAGGGAGATGAAAGAGGGTCAGATTGATGGGGGAAGAACATAAGGAGAGGAGGAGGAAGAAAGAGGAAAGGGAAAGGGTCAGAGAAGCAATGAGAGAAGAGGAAGGAGAGAAATCAATCAATCAGTGGTATTTGTTGAGCCCTTACAGTGTGCAGAGCACTTGGGAAAGTATAATATAATAGTAGATGCAATCACTCCCCACAAGGTGCTTACAGTTTACAGAAAGAGGAAGGGAGAGAAAGAGAGAGCTCACATAATCCCACTCCATCCATGCCAATCAAACACAGGGGATTGAATGTCTTTCCCCACATCACATACCCTGTGGAGTGGTGCTTGATCACAGACCATGAGTAAACATCGCAGCATGCTCTGCCCAGAGAGGACAGGATATGGTAGGGAGTTTGGGCAACAGCGTATGTCGGGCCCATGACACTCCCCAGGCCCAGACCGCTACAAACCACTGAGAATTTGAGAGTCATCTTTAAGTGAACTCAAATGCTGTTTGCTGTTGGGTGGTTTGATCACTTATGATTCCCCCTTCCATGAAACTGAGACGCCTCAGAAGGACTGGAGAAACACACTCCAGCCCTTACTCTTGATGATCTGTCTGCTTCTGCTTTGTAAACCTCAATTTTCGGGGTTTATTACTCAGCCAAAAAAAGTCGCTCTGGGCTGGAGGTTGGCATCCACATCTCAGCTTGGAAGCCAGTTTGTTGCTGCTGGCGTTTAATTCTCAAGAAAACCTGTTTGTCTGTTTATGAGCCCCAAACCCAAAATATTTGAAACGAACCAGTTTCAGAAGCATTTGCCCCTTCCAAGCCTCCAGGGAAGAAAAAATTAAAAAAGCATCATCTACAAATGAAATTATTCAGGGTTTAAATCCATAAAATGGATGTGCTCTTATTTTCCATTTTCAAAAGAATGAAACATTTCAGAATGTGGTTACATTCACAGGAGCTATTTTCCCCACGAATTCATCTGTAGAAATGTGTCTATTAACCTTTTAGTTGCCTCAAGCTGTGATTGATTCCCCTGAGATCAATGGCAAACTAGGAGATCCCATCCAATCCCAGTGCCACCCCAGCCCCCACTTCTCCACCCTCTATACACTCGACGTACTTCCAGACCTCTCCCCTCTCAGCTAATTTGAGAGGACACACAGCAGCCTGTCCCATGGGAAGAGATTTTGCTTAATGTTTTCACTGACGCCTGACCTGATGGCCTCGAAAGATTGTTCAGTAAATCCGCAGGTCTTCCCTAGTAGGAGCGTAGAAGTACTGCTAGTAGTAGTTGTCACAGTTATAATAATGCTGGTAATTAGAAGTGGTAGTAATAGTAATAATAATAATAATGATTACAGAATTTGTTAAGCACTTACTATGTGCCAAGCACTGTTCTAAACGCTGGGATAGACACAAGGTAATCAAGTAGTCCCACGTGGGGCTCGAAGTCTTCATCTCCATTTTCCAGATGAGGGAACTGAGGCGCAGAGAAGTGAAGTGACTTGCCCAAAGTCGCACAGCTGATAAGTGGTGGGGCCGGGATTAGAACCCACAGCCTCTGACTCCCAAGCCCTAACTCTTTCCACTAAGCCATGCTGATAGTACTGATAATAGTTGTAGAAGTAATACTGGTAAGCTTATTAACGTGTCTGCTAATTCTGTTGTACTCTCCCAAGTGCTTAGTCAGTGCTCTGCACATAGTAAGTGCTCAATAAATACCAGTGATCGATTGGTTGATTACTCTAGTTAGGAGCCCTGACTTAGGAGGTCTGCAGCTATTGAAGTCACAGTGTTTTTCTGACCCATGATCACAGGCTTTACACCCCTTATCCTCCACCAGTCATCTCGCAATATGTGCCTCTCTGGGCACAGGGGACTGGGTGAGAGAGTGTGGATGACTCAGTGCAAATCATCCCCACTACTGCAAACACAACTCCCAAGCGCTTAGTACAGTGCTCTGCAGATAGTAAGCACTCAATAAATTCTATTGAATGAATGAATGAACTCAAGCACTCAATCTTCTGCCCCATTTTCCCCCTATTAGCCCTCAGTGACTGAGCAGTACTATCCCCAGATGGCAAGGGACCAGAAAAGATCAGCTGCTGAATTTTTATGGACACTGAGTAAAAGTATGCAAGAGATTCTCTCAATGACCTCCCACCTGTAGATACAATCTCACCATAAGCAGTGCCATCTTTCAAGCAAAGGACAGCTCTACTGTTCCCTGATGCCCACTTTAAGAACTCCTCATCTGGTGCCGCTCCTTGGGTGAGGAATGGGATTCCTTGGCTAGACTCTCATTTCCCCTACCCACTCTCCCCTTTAAGTCATCTGTGCACTGGATCTTTACCCCTTAAGCACTTGATATCCACCCCACTCCCAGCCCTACAACATTTATGGCCGTATCCTCGTACTCTGCCATTTCCTTTTTCTGGAATTTATTTTCATGTCTGTCTTCTCCTCTAGACTGTGAGCTCCTTGAGGACAAGAATAATGTGTACCAACTCTTCTGTACAATACTTTTCAATGTGCTTATTTACATTGCTCTGCTCAAGTAAATGCTCCATAAATATCACTGATTGATTGCGCTGCATTGGTTCACGCTCAGCTGGATGAGGGCAAATAATTAAATTTTTCAGAAGACCAGGAATCTAAATCCACAAGGTTTTTGTTTTGTTTTTTAAAGTGCAAGGCATTCTAACAACACCCAGAGTGTTTCCCAGAAGTGTATCTCATATCCAGTTGTTTTTTTTAATGCAATTTGTTAAGTGTTTACTGTGTACCAGGCACTATAACAACTTAATCTGGTGGGACACAGTCCCTGTCCCACCTGGGGATCACAGTCTTAATCCCCATTTTACAGAAGAGGTAACTGAGGTCCACAGAAGTGAAATGACTTGCCCAAGGTCACACAGTAGACAAGTGGCCGATCCAGGATTAGAACCCTTGGTCCCTCTGACTCCCGGGATCTATCCACTAGACCACACTGCTTCTTACTGCTCTATTCAGGTTATGCTTCCAAGCCTGATGTTTGCAGCGTGCCTAGTGGGGAAAGCAATCGCAGAGGCAAAAATTCTTCCTGTTTTGCCCCAAGCATCCTGTGCGCCCACAGAGAAGTTACTCAACTTCTCCTTCCCGATTTGTAGAATGGGGGGAATAGCCCAGAGGTTTGAGTGGGTGATGGGTGTGTTAGCCTCTGGCGAGTCACTTAACCTACCTGGACCTCAGTTTCCTCATTTGTAAAAATGGGGATAAAATGCCTGTTTTTTTATGGTATTTGTTAAGCACTTACTACATGTCAAGCACTATTCCAAGCACTGGGGGACCAAAACTGTGCCAGATCTGATTTTCTTGTATCTATACTAGCGCTTAGCACAGTGCTTGCTTGATACAAAGAAGTGCTTAATAATATATCATTATGATAGGTGCCTCATAAAAGGCCTCTCCTCCCCTCTAATTTGGGCAAGACTAGATCAGAGAAAAACTATGCACTTCGGGTTCTCTCTGTGAATTTCCATAGGGAAGAAAAATATTTTCTGGGCCTTTTCTTAGAGAGGTCCCCATGATTAGGTTGTTTGGTCAGTGACGGGGTGGGCTCAGAAGCGTGCCCCCAGAAAGAATGATCCCCTGAGCTTCTCAGAGTTGGTCTCTTTGTTCTTCTCAACATCACATAAACCTCTTTCTATTGAGTTAATCATTAAAATAAGAATGATAATAATTCTGGTACTTGTTAAGTGCTTACTATGTGCCACGCACTGTACAAAACACGGGGCACAGACAAGATAATCACGTTGGATATAGTCCCTGTCCCAAATGAGGCTCATACAGAGAAGCACTGTGACTCAGTGGAAAGAGCCCGGGTTTGGGAGTCAGAATCCCGGCTCTGCCACTTGTCAGCTGTGTGACTGTGGGCAAGTCACTTAACTTCTCTGTGCCTCAGTTCCCTCATCTGTAAAATGGGGATTAACTGTGAGCCTCATGTGGGATTACTCTGTATCTACCTCAGTGCTTAGAACAGTGCTCTGCATATAGTAAGCGCTTAACAAATACCAACATTATTATTATTATTACCCTAAGAAGAGGGGAGTAGGATTTAATCCTACAGATGAGGAAACGGAGGCACAAGAGAAGTGACTTGCCCAAGGTCACAAAGCAGAGAAATGGCAGAGTTGGGATTAGAACCTAAATCCTCTTATTCCCTGATTTGTGCTCTATCCACTATACCACACTGCTCCTACTTATGATATTTATTTATGGTTTGATTTATGCTCTTAAGCCCTTACCTTGTGCTTAAATGCTGGGACTGATACTAGACAGATTGAGCACAGTCCGTATCCCACCTTAGACTCATTGTCTAAAAAGGAGGAGCAGGTATCTTTAACCCCATTTTACAGATGAGGAAACTCAGTACCAGAGAGGTTAGTGACTTGGCCGAGGTCACCCAGCAGGCCATTGGCAGGGCTGGGACTAGAACCTGCTTTTCCTGATTCCCAGTTCCACCCCCATTCCACTAGCCCTGTCACCCCCTCCCCATTTTCAGCCTCCTGCCTGCTCCATTCAACTGCTTCCTGCTGCTGTTTCCTAATAGCGGCTGCCCGGTTCGTCCATACTTCCGGCTGGGAGGGTCCACATTCAGCACGGAATCCGAATAAGATGGGGTGCCCTCTGATCCAGAGGATCTACAAGGCTGTTTGTTCACCTAGCAGGTAAAGCTCCTCCCTTGCATCCAGCTAGCCCTTTGAAGGACATCCACGGGGAACTTTGGATGTTTTCATCTTGATAAGGTGGCATTAGATAAACAGCCTCTTAGTGGCTCCACTTAAACCAACAAGTGGCTTTAGGGGCAAAGCATCCAAATAGCACTTTACATTTTGCAAAGGACTTTACAAGAGTCTTATCGGGCACTCCAGACAACACCCTCTTGATGGAGGTTGTAGCTCCCCTTAGATAAATAAGGAAGGAGTTGGCCTCCCTGGCACCCAGGTTGTTAGAGGCAAAACTGAAGGATTCTTACCTCAACTTCTGCTTTTCCCACTGAGCCCCGCAGGAAATGTCAGGGGGAAGTACCAACCAGAAACCTGTATCTTTATGTCCAGTAGAGTAACATTCCAATCGTGGTTACCTCGGGCAACAAAGAGCCTTTTTTTCAGTTCTCAGGCCCAGGGCTGGCTTCAGGCATTCGGCGACCCTGAGGTGGAGGAAAAATCCACCATACTCCCCACCTACCGTTCCTCCCTTTCTGCTGCCCCTGTCGCCGGCTCTGAGACTCAGTCTTACACCCCACTATTACTTTGGTCCCAAGGCAACGGCGATCTTTGGTAGGCATGGAAGTGACGCTGGGCTTCTCTGGGAAGACCCAAAGCAACGGTGGCCATCTTAGGGCTGATCTGCAATGGCGGCGGCTATCTTTGGGAGTTCCCGAAACAGTTGCATTCATTCCCTAACGTGATGGCTTCCCTTGCTCACTATCTGAAGTCAGCCCTGTTCAGGCTCAAGACCTAAAAGACATCCTGCTGAGGACAAGATGAAATTTCAATCAAAATTGAACTTGCCTCCTACTGCACTGTCTCTGTATAGCTTTAGATCGTCAAGATGCACTGCTGCCGGTTTAATCACTTCTATGAGACTGGTGCTCAATAATAATGCAAACAATAATTGCGGTGTTTGTTAATTGCTTACTCTGTGCTAAGCACACAAGTGATCCAAGTTCAGCTGATGACATTTGCTCGAATTATAGTGTTGAATTTTGGGTCAGAGACAGTAAGCCTCCCAGTGGTTAGAAATCCAGTTAAAGAGGCTCACTCAGTGTTCCGTGTTCAGCTCAGTGAAGTTGTTGTTCTTCTGTTTAGAACATCTAACTGAGATTCCTAACCTTTTACCTCCCCTAGGCAGCTAAGAAGCAATATCAATGAGGCTTAAAGGAAATTCAGTGAAGGTTGACAACAAATGGAGAGAGAATTACACTCTATCTGCCTTGGAGCTCAGAATGAGAGCCTATAGGAATAAATGGGAGATAAAGAGAGACTGGACAGTGAACAACCCTGAGCTCAGATGCCGATTCCTCATCAGCAGTTCAGTTTAATTAGCGTTTCTGGAGCATCCATTGAAAACGGGGCCTTTTAGGAGTGGGAAGTCAGATGACTGGGAAGCAGCGTGGCTCAGTGGAAAAGAGCCTGGGCTTCAGAGTCAGAGGTCATGAGTTCGACTCCCGGCTCTGCCACTTGTCAGCTGTGTGACTCAGGGCAAGTCACTTAACTTCTCTGTGCCTCAGTTACCTCATCTGTAAAATGGGGATTAACTGTGAGCCTCACGTGGGACAACCTGATTACCCTCTATCTACCCCAGCGCTTAGAACAGTGCTCTGCACATAGTAAGAGCTTAACAAATACCAACATTATTGTTATTATTAAACCAGCATTTGTTAAGTAAGCACTTACTATGTGCTAAGCACTGTATTAAGGGCTGGGGTAGGCACAAGATAATCAGGTATGACAGTCTTTGTCCCACAGGGGGCTCACAGTCTTAGAAGGAGGAAGGAGAGTTATTAAATCCTTCATTGTATAAATGAGGAAATGAGATTAAAGAGAGGTTAAATGACTTGCCCAAAATCACACCACAGCCAAGTGGCAAAGTCAGGATTAGAACCCAGGCCCTCTGACTCCAAGGCCTGTGCTCTTTTCACTAGGCCACACTGCTCTTCACAATCAGAAGACAAGCCTATTCCTGGCCTCAAGGAGCTTTCTTTGTGACCTAAGAGAAGACATTTCATTTTTCTCAGCCTGTGTTTTTTCCATCCAAATAGCAGGGATTGTACTGGAGACCTCATTTCAGTCTTAGATGGGCACCTGGTAAGAGCTACCATCCAACAATGTGTTATGTTTATGTTTAATTGAGGGTGGAGAACATGCTTAGGTGGAATACTGTGGGGCATAATAATAATAATAACAACAATAATAATACCCCACATGTGAGACGTAGATAAAAATTAATCAGATTAGACATGGCATGGGGTTCACAATCTAAAAGTGGGGAGTACAGGTATTTTATTCCCAACTTACAGCTGAGGAAATTGAGAACCAGGGAACTTCAGTGATTTCTCTAAGGTCACGCAGCAGGCTGGAGGGGAGAGCCAAGATTAGTACTCAGGTCTTCTGACTCCCAGCCCCAGGCTCTCTCATGCTGGCTCTTCTGTTTACAGAAGTCTATACCTGCTGACCTTGTCTTAGTTAAGGAGGTATAAAATAATGGCAATCAATAGTGCAAACTGTAACCCATTTTGATCTTCTGCCTGTGATGTTGAAAGGGGGCTCACCCAGAAAAGGACTGTGGGAAACTGATTTCAAAATGATGCAAAATCTAAAGTGGATAAAACATACCCTAAAGGGAAAAGTGTTCAGAGGATCTGTGGCCAGCTTACCGATTCCATAATGAATCCCTTGAAGAAAAACTCGAAAGCCTTGAGGCTGAAGATCTCATGTCTCACCTGTCACCATAAGAAAATGATCTGCATGAAGAAAATGACAAAATGTATCAAATGTTGTCAGGCAGACAAAACATCCTCAAATTCTCATTTTAAAATTGGGAAACAAGGATTCCAAATCAAGAAACTATACAGAATGGGAGAATTGAATATTTATTGAGCCCTGCTATTTACTGAGCACCCTATAAGCACTTAGGTTACTTACCGACTAAGCGAATTTAAAGCTACAGCTGTTGACCCCTTTCCCACCTCCTCCCTGTGTCCTGGAACTCCTTCTCCCTCCAAAAAAACAATACCACCACCTTCAAAGCCTTATTAAAGTTACATCTCCTCCAAGTGGCCCTCCCTGATTAAGCCCTCTTTCCCCCGACTCCCTCTCCCTTCTGCGTCATCTGCACTCTTGGATCTTTACCATTTAAGCACTTGAAATTCACCCCACACCCAGCCCCACAACATTTATGTACAGATCCATAATTTATGTTAATGTCTGTCTCCCTCATTATTGCACTCACTGTGGGGAGGAAAGGTTCTACCAACTCTGTTGCATTATAGTATCCCGAGCATTTAGTACAGTGCTCTGCACGCAGGAAGCGCTCAATAAATATCCTTGATTAATGTCAAAACACGATCCTGTACCCACTATGACATGAGCTATCATGTTTTTTGTATTCAATGTCCATCTATTCTGCTTTTCTACTTCTCTTTAGCAACAGAGGAGTTCAGGAAGCAGGTGGCTGCAGTCATCACAATTCATCCCCACTCCAACAAAGGTTTAACACATGCTACCAGTATATTTTCCATGAAACAACGTCATGACTTCTAGCACATTGAGTCACCATCATAACGCTTCATACACTTTACAGGAATAATGGATACAAATAATTTGGCCTACAGCACTCAACTCCAGCCCTAAAATAGACACAACATGTATTATTCAAGACTAGTCATTTCCTGAAAGGATTGTTGGGTTTTTTTCTTCTGGGGTTTTTTTTTTTTGCACTTTGGAAAAGGATATTATGAAGCTTGAGTCACATACAGCTGGATTTTTTTTTTTATTCCACTTCCACATCAGAGCCACCAGGGCTCTCCAGATTCCTCTACACATATTCCTAGGTCAGAGTGAGCTGGGTACAAACATCTAAGGTAGTTTCAAACATTCATCGATTTTGACCCCCTTGTGTGGATTATAAGCCCCTCGAAGGATAAGGTCCATGCCTTATTCCCATTTGTGTACTCTTTCTCAGAGTTTAGTACAGTGTTCTGCATGCAGGGCTTAATAAATACTATCACTACTACGACTTTAGCAAGTAGATTTAACGTATCACGTTTCCAGCTTCCTCATGGCCTGGTAATTTTCTGGGGTTGTGGCTCCCCTGCTTAGAAACTGAAAAATGTGTAGTCATCATGGTTCTGTAGATGGCTTTTTAGCAATGCTATATTTACTATTTCGCAGAAAACTGAACATCAGCCATCTGTGCTGTGTAACTTCCTTGCTAAGTGTGTAGGAGTTTGTAGTCAGAGGGGCAGGCTTTCTCAGAGGGAACTTCAGACTTTCCCAGTGTGAGATGTGATGGGGCAAATGAGAGCACTGAATCCTTAGGAAAAAGTCCTTCTCCAATAAAAGGAATCACCTATGAATGCTAAGCCCTGTTATTATTAGTAGTAATATCAGTACTACTAATAATTTTGTGGCATTTCAGCACTTGGGTGCCAGTAATAATTTTAGTATTTGTTACATACTATGTGTAAAGCCCTGTCCTAAACATTGAGATACAGCACATGCAGAACAGATACAGCCCCTTACCCACATGAGGCTCACTCTCTAAAGGGGAGGGAGGATAAGTATTTAATCCCCATTTTACAGATGATGAAATGGGCAGAGACATCAAGTGACTTGCTCAAGATCACACAGTGGGCAAGTAGAAGAGCCAGGATTAGAACTTGACTCTCAGGGCTGTGTGCTTTTCACTAGACCATGCTGTGTCTCTATATTCACATGTAGCATTTGTTTCTAGAGACCAGGCCACTGCTGGTGAGGCTCTATCCCTGCGGGTGAGTGGCTGAAGAGACTGTTGTGGAGGAAATTCCTCCGGCATTGCTAACTCATAGGATGGATCTTTGGTGTCCTAGTGGGTTCATTCCCCACTGGAGCTACTTCTGCTTTCCATCTGCCTCTTTAGCATCCCCATCTTCACAAAGCCTTTAGTCAAGGAGGGTAACCCCTTCCCCCAACTTCTGCCCATCAGGCAGGTCAACCCGCTATGGTGGTCTTCCATAAAGCGCTGCATTTTAGGGTTGCGCTTTAAAATGTGCTTTGGGGTTTTTTTGCCCACTTTCAGCTCACCATGCAACAGTCTGGGTGTCCTCCTGTTGTCCATTTTCCTCCCAAGTCCCACTTGGTAGCCACCTGACTTCCTTCTGCTAGTACACATTACAAACACAGCAACGGTGGGTGAATGGCCAAGGGTTTTGACCTCATGCTTTGAATGAAAATTACTAAACTCTAAGCTCCTTGTGGGCAAGGGATGTTTCTATCAGCTCTGTTGGGAGGAGAGAATAGAAGAGCTTAGTACAGTGCTCTGCACACATTAAGAACTCTATAAATACCACTGATGGATTACTAGGTTGAGGTGCAGGCTGATCTTTTTTTTGTGTGTGAGATTGCAGCCTTGGGTGATGAGCATTCTCCTTAACACCTGCTGCCCAGGAGAGATGATTCTTATCTGCTCTTATTTGCTCTCATCTGCTAAGGATTTGTAAAGATTTGCAATGTAGATTTGTTCTGCTAGATCAACCCACATGGAAACAGAAGCAGCCATTTTTTCTTCCCTCTAGGGAAGCAAGTCTTTCTCCCCCCACAGAGAGAGATTTTCTCTTCCCTGTGGTGTGGCAACTCAGTCCCACTGCAGAAGTCAACAGTAGGCAAGCCCCTTTTATCATAAGGTTGTAAACAAACCAGCTCTCTTTGTAACCCTGTCTTCTCTTATATGTTAAATAGCATGATCAGCAGGATAAGGGGATGGGGGAAGTGGATCGTGGTTCTTCCATCAGGTGGGCAGATTAATCCGGGCTCTGTCACTTGCCTGCTGTATAACCTTGGGTAAATTGTTTTAATTTCTTGGTGCCTCAGTTTCCTCATCTGAAAAATGGGAATAAACACCTGTTCTCCCACCCCTTTGATTGAGAGATGCATGTGGGATAGGGACTGTGTCCAATCTGAATGTACTATATTTATCCCAGTATTTAGAACAGTGTTTTGTGCTTACTAAGAGCATCACAAAGACTGGCTTGCAGGTAAGGCTAGTGGTACCTTAATCTCGTCAATAGAATACAATCCTTGGGACAAAACTAAATGGTTCACTTTAACAATCTTTTCTAAAAATATACAGGTCCCAAATGTAGCCCACATCTCCCCCAACACAGGTCATTTACAGAGTAGAAGGGAAAATAGACGTATGAAAAGATTTGCGTGGGGGGGGGAGGTATTTGTTAAGCATTTACTATGTGCCAGGCACTATCCTAACTAAGTGCTGGGGTAGAAACAAGGTAATCAGTTTGGTCACAGTCCAGCCATGGAAAACATGGTTTTCCCTGCTGAATGCAAGCCAAACTAACTCATGATAAACGTATTATTATGTTGGTATTTGTTAAGCGCTTACTATGTGTCGAGCACTGTTCTAAGTGCTGGGGTAGATACAGGGTAAACAGGTTGTCTCACGTGAGGCTCACAGTTAATCCCCATTTTACAGATGAGGTAACTGAGGCACAGAGAAATTAAGCTGACAAGTGGCAGAGCCGGCATTCGAACTCATGACCTCTGACTCCCAAGCCCGGGCTCTTTCCACGGAGCCACGCTGCTTCTCCATTTTGTGTTCTTATAGCCATCCTTCATACTCAAAGAAGAAATCCCTGATGGTGAAATTCACCACAGTGTGAATGTGTGTATCTGACTGAAAAGCCCAACTGCTGCACTTTGTGTGCACACACACTGTTGTGTTGCCTTCTGCAGTGATTGGTGCCGTTTTGGCTTCTGACGCTTGGCCTCATGAGCCCTGTGAAGCGGCTTTTTAACCAGAGCGCACTCCTTCCTGGATTTTCAGGCATCTGTGGCCCACTTCACACACATTACTTTTTTTAAAATGGTATTTGTTAAGCGCTTACTATGTGCTGGGCACTGTACTAAGCACTGGGATAGATACAAGTTCATCATGTTGGACACAGTCCACATCCCCATTTTGCAGGTGGGAGAACTGAGGTGTAGAGAAATGATGGGAATTGCCCAAGGTCACACAGCAGACAAGCAACCAAGCCAGGATTAGAACCCAGGTCCATGTTCTAGCCACTAGGCCATGCTACTTCTTCTTAATAAATACTATTGCTGTTAGTACTACTAACTGTTGGAATTGGGCCATCTCTCAGTGGACACAAAAGGCTTGTCTGTCAATGCAACCATTATCTGTTTAATGCTGTTTTCATTATTCAATCAAACGTATTATCTCACTTCTTACTATGGCATATTTGTTCTATTATATCTCCTGCCTCTTCCATTAGATTGAAAGCTCTTGAAAGCTCCTGCCTTTTACTACTTGCTTTGGTCCACAAGTACCTAGTACAGTGTCCTGCACTTAGTAGGTGCTCAATAAATTCTGTTCTTTCTGACCCTTTTGAAACAGAGAACCGCCCATCTTCATTGTTACACGCTGTTCTTTTGTCCCGGGGAGGTTACCTAATTCAGTGGAGAATTTTTGGAACAAAGTAAAGTCCCTCCTTGAATTCCACTTTAAACTCTCCACTTTCCTGACTGGGCCAGAGGAATGAGGATTTGTGTGTCTTCCAAATCTTGGCCTGGCAAGTTTCTCCAAGGTTTCCCTTCTAGTTGTTCAAGCATTATTAAAAATGTAAATGAAAAACAGAAAAAGAACAAACATCTGAAAAAGTGACCCCAGAAGCAGCATGGCTTAGTGGAAAGAGCGTGGGCTTGGGAGTCTGAGGTCGTGGGTTCTAATCCCAGCTCTGCCACTTAGCAGCTGTGTGACATTGGGCAAGTCAGTTAACTTCTCTGTGCCTCATTTACCTCATCTATAAAATGGGGATTAAGACTGTGAGCTCCCCATGGGACAACTTGATTACCTGGTATATACCCCAGAGCTTAGAACAGTACTTGGCATATAGTAAGCACTTAAATACCATCGTTATTGTTATTATTATTATTATTATTAACAGCATTTTATTAGGCATTTACTATGTACCAAGAGCTGGGGATGTATGACAGTCCAGACACATTCCTTGTTCGACCAACTGGGAAGTAAGGAGTGCAGGAGGAGATATTAAAAAGCAATGAAATGATCAAAAGACAGCAGAAGGAAGAAAAAGGGACTATCACATGGTTGAAAGTCATTCTCTCAGAAAAATAAAGTGGTGGTTGGTTGCTTGTCTCACACTCCTGGAGAGATGCAGCAAGAAATCCTCTATTATCCAGTGTCTGAAGCATTTCAGAAACTCCGAAGTGTAAGGGAACTATTTCTCACCCTCTGTGACACGCTAACGTAACACAGACACTGCTACTATGCTGCTCCTACCCCACCTTGACTTCTGCATCAGCCTCCTCTCTGACCTTCCTGTCTCCTGTCTCTCCCCAATCCAGTCCATCTTCACTCAGCTGCCCAGATCATTTTTCTACAAGACCATTCAGTCCATGTCTCCCCACTCCTCAAGAACCTCCAAAGGTTGCCCATCCACCGCTGCATCAAACAGAAACCCCACAGCATCGGTTTTAAAGCACTCAATCACTTTGCCCCCTCCTACCTCACCTTGCTGATTTCCTACTGCAGTCTAGTCTAAATAACTCCACTTCTCTAGGGCCAACGTACTCACTGTGCCCTTGTCTCATCTATCTTGCCTCCAACCCCTCACCCATGTTCTTCCTCTGGCCTGGAACTTCCTCCTTTTACACCAGACCACTGCTCTCCCCACTTTCAAAGCCTTATTACGGTCATATCTCCTCAAAGAGGTCTTCTCTGATTAAGCTCACTTTCCCCAGCTCCCTCACTTCTGAGTTTCCTGTGCATTTGGATCTATCCCCTTTGGGCACTTTACATTCACCACTCCCTCTGCCCCACAGCACTTATGTCCATATCCATCATTTATTTATATTAATGTCCATCTTCCCCTGTTGACTGTAAGCTTCTTCTGGGCAGGGATCATGTCTACCAACTCTGTTGTACTGTACGCTCCCAAGTGCTTAGTTCAGTGCTCTGAACTCAGTAAATACTACTGATTGATTGATCAGAATTTAAGTATGCTTTGTACTCATGATTTTATGTAAAAGCTGATATTATCACAGTCGGTATCCAGATTCCCATGTTCCTTTTGGGCAAGTGGAGACGGGTGACTTTCTGGAAGAAACCTATGCAGTCCAACAATGGCATGCAAATACCATCCCCAGAAAGTCAATAAAGTGAGTTTGGAAGCTGTCTTTTTTCAAAAAACAACAGAGGGATTAATTCCATCATCTCTTAACATGAAGAATTTGAGAGCAGAGAAATTCTACCAGACTTTGGGGCCAGGGAATGGGAGAGGAGAGAAATCAATCAATCCTCACTATGTGCAGAACACTGTTCTAAGAAGATCTAGGAAGAGAAACTTGAGACTTGGGATTCATCCAGAACCCAAGGGAAACAGACTGTATGAGAAACTGCTGCATTCTTCCCATAAACTTGCACTTCTCCAAGAGGATTCTGAATGCTTTCTAGGGCAAGAGTTTTGCATACCATTTCAATGATGCTGTAAACAGGCTCTGCTAGATAATTAATCTGTTTGTGTGTTCCTTTTAGCCATAGGTCTGTGGCAAAAAGAAAGATGTTGAATATCATTCGTCTTAGATAATTGTTCAGAGAGCAAGGGGGAAAGAGTTGAGATTTCTTAAAATTAATTATAGAAAATGGATTGAGGCTCATATCCTAAAATTGCAATCCTGGCTCTTGATTGCTGAGAAAGACAAAAACCTGTCAAAGTCTCTCTTACAAAGCCTGCGAGGCCTTTGTTCCCAATGCTGCGCCCCATTTTGTTCAGTTATCTAAACGTGCAGTGATCCGCCTCTGTTCCCATTATTTCAGATAATTGGTTTTCTCCTAAGTTTCCTAATGGCTTGAGTAGGAATTTTGTCCCAGTTGGGGTGTCTGTCCTTCAAAAACAACCACCCAGTGGGTGGAAGTGCTCTCCTTATTGGGATTTATTTTTCCTCTTGAGGGGGAGACGTCTTCAAGTTGGAGCTCGGCCCTGCAGTCAGGCACCGAGAAGCAAGTCAGTTAATTGTATTTGAGTGCTTACTGTGTGCAGAACGCTCTACTAAGCACTTGGGAGAGTAAAATATAATAGACACATTCCCTGCCCACAAACAACTGGATCCTAATTAGCTGGAAAGCAACTCCCACCACCTCTCTGGGTTTCTCTTGGTTCATTTGAAAGATACGTGTATTTCTTAGAATGTTAATGTTTGTAAGGTGGCTTTGAAAAGACAAGATTAGGGCTCTCCAAAAGTGTTTGAAGTCTCTCTTAGTTCCCCCGCAACTGTCCCATCCTCCTGGTAAAATGTCTTCTGGTTTGTCGGGTTTTCAAAATGAATTCAAACTCTTCAGTGCCAACTCTATAGCTTCAGCCAAGTGGTGCTTTAAAATTTCCCTCAATCTCTTTCCTTGTAATTACTTCAATCGCTGGTTGCCCAGAGTGCTCCCTCACCATCCTCACACAATCAATGCTTTGGAAAATTCCTGGCAGGAAAGTCACTGCTCCTCATTCTGTCCCTCTCCCCTCCCTGATTCCACCGCCCTTTCCTTCCCCATCAAAATCTTGGTCAGAGAAACATATTCCCTTTTCCTTCTCCCTCCATTCTCTAAATTATGTTAATGTCTGTCTCTCCAGCTAGATTGTAAGCTCCTTGAGGGCCATTTCCCAAGGGCTTAATACAGTGTTCTGAACACAATAGATGCTCTGCACACAGTATCCTGTAAGCTTCTTGAGTGCAGGGATCATGTCTATTACTGTATTGCACTCTCTCAAATGCTTAGCTCAATAAATATTATTGATTGAGAATTGATTGATAGGGGAATTCATTCCCAGCATCTGGCCCAGAGGCAAGCCGTCCTATGGGCGGAAAGCAGGAAACGGCCACCGAAGCACAATCTGCAAGTCACTTTGTTCAAAAATCAAGCCCTCCCCAGGGCCAAGCATTGCTCACTTCCAAGATGTGCATCCAGCCACCCTTTCAAAAGAACTTCATGTGTTCAGGACATGCCAGCATCACTATTTCCTCTTTGCAAATGCATGTTTTTGAGCTTTCTGACGTGGAAGACTGGAGGAAAAAAAAATACACAGGTATTGTTCCGAAATAAAAGCATATGGATTATTCGGGGGAGAACCTGGTTTGCCAAAGTTTGCAGAAATGGTATCTGGCCACTGGTCCCTTCTCTTGATTTCCTCTTCCTGTCTCCTGAGCTTAGGGAAAATCCCCCAGCAAGGCACTGATGGGAAGGAAGTAGTGGATGCTGAAACTAAAGCGGGGAGAAGAGGGGTGGGGTTGGGTCACTGCACCTTTTAGCTCTGCCTTTAGGTCTGACTCCCTCTGCTCAGCAAGCTGACAAAAATTATCTTGATTCCTGACCACTTGACAGAGATTCCAGGGGTTGCTGGAGACAGGCCAGAGGTAGATCGTGGCACCCAACTGGCAGTGTGGGTCCCTGTTTGTCTCAGAGTTGTCTCAAATCACGATTCCAAGCCCAAGACTGCAATGTCTATCTCTTTGGTATTCACTGACAACTGGTCTATCAGGGTGTGGGGGGAGTTCTTCAGAATTTAGACATAGACAGTTAGTTTAATGCACAGGGAGAGAAAGAGAAAAGTTAAACCAGATCCAACTGTCTTTACACCCCTCGATATATAGGCTTTGATATACACACAGACTACTATACTTATAAAAGCAAGTTTGCTTAGTCAGGTGTGCCAAATTCTGAGCCTGAAATCCTAAGTCAGGCACAAGACATTCATCAGGCAGGAAGAAGGAGCCAGATGGGGCCCCTCTCCTTAAAACAAAAGGCCTCCCCACGCTTGCAGACTGGCTGTCATTCCCAGAAGGTAGTGGGAAATATAGTTCCTAGGAAACAGATGCTGTGAGAATGTTTCCTACTTCTCTTTCCATCCTTTAGCTTCAGTTCCAGTTCCCAAAGGAGCCTAAAAGTTCTTATGGCTGTGTCATCTGACATACCCCTATCATCATATCCAACTTCTAGAACAGCTCTACTAAAGGCTTCTATGCACAATGTGTATTCAAGTGGCAAGGCAGGAGCAAAAACCACGGGGTCCTGAAATGCACTCAGACCATCAGCACTGAAGTAAATCTCATCATAGCATACCTTCTCTGGGCAGGACATGTGAAGAGAGTCAGTGGTAACAGGAAACCTTAAAACCTACTGGGTGGTGGGCTGAATAATAATGTTGGTATTTGTTAAGCGCTTACTATGTGCCGAGCACTGTTCTAAGCACTGGGGTAGACACAGGGGAATCAGGTTGTCCCACGAGGGGCTCACAGTCTTAATCCCCATTTTACAGATGAGGGAACTGAGGCACCGAGAAGTTAAGTGACTTGCCCAAAGTCACATGGCTGACGAGTGGCCGAGCCGGGATTTGAACCCACGACCTCTGACTCCAAAGCCCGTGCTCTTTCCACTGAACCACCCTGCTTCTAGTGGAGTGACCCATTATTGGGAAAGACAGAAGAAATAATGAAGCAAAAATCTTAAATGATTTGTGGCACATCTATGGATAGTGGAGGGACAGAGGCCTAGAGTACAGCTATCAGAAATGGGGTGACTCTCTGAGCAGACACTTTCGGAAAATCATGATACCAAGAAGGAAAAACAAAAACAGCACCATGAACCTTGGATAAGAAATGTAACAGTGCAGCAAGAAGCAATCTCCATCCGGGCACAATGTGGATGGGATTGTCAGTTACCCAGTGCCCTTGCCCACCTCACATCTTTCTCCCCTGTTCCCACCAGACATCTGTGATAAATAATGGTATTTCTTAAACAGTTATTATGCGCCAAGCATTGTGATAAGTGCTGGGGTAGACTCAAGATCATCAGATCAACATAGACCCCGTCTCAAATGGAGATCACAATCTAAGGGGAAAGGGGAATAGGAATTTAATCTACATTTTACCGGTGAGGAAACAGGCACAGATCTCTCTCACATACATACGTATAAAAATGAAACAGGATAATTCAGGCAAACATACATTTTGAGGACCTCTGGAGCCAGTTTTGACTTCCAGGTCTCAAACTCACCACATCCTTTTTTGCTTTTGGTCATCTAGATGGTATTTGCAAAGCACTTACTATGTGCGAGGCACTGTACTAAGCACTGGGCTAGACACAAGCTAATGAGGTTGGACAGAGTTTCTGTCTCACATGGGGGCTCACAGTCTATCCCCATTTTACAGCTGAGGGAACTGAAACAGGGAAGTTGCCCAAGGTCACACAACAGACAAGTGGCGGAGTCGGGAGGCCATGCTGCTTCTCTAAGGTGTGGGATCTCTATATTTACCAGCCCTCCAGCAAGGGTTGGGGCTTAGAAATCTGGACTATGAGAACATTTTTGTCATTCCGCTTGGCTCCCCCATTACGAAAGCATCAAACCCAGCTCTTTGAGTGAGCCAAGTTTTTGCACCCACTCGGGCTAACCTCATATGCTGGAGAGGTACCCAGACTCCGAAGCGCTGCTTTGCCTTGGCAACCATTCCATCTCCACTCTCATCAGCAGAAAGAGTGTACCACGTGACCGACTGAAGAGGCAGCATTTCTTTTCTTGTTCTAGCTAGAAGGCCACCATTATCACCCAGGTGGCCGGGAAGCTAAGGGAAACATTCCACAACCCCAAGAACCCCAACTCTCAGGGTCCACATCTGGAGCAGACAGTATCAGCTATCTCTCTAGACAAGGCTGCCAAAGCAGCCAATTCAACAAATTTGATTGACCGATCCTCCACCCCTTTTGGAAATTAAACAAATAAGGGTGATGGGAGTTAAGCTGAAGGTCTACAGCCAAATAAAAAACAATATGCCTAAAAAAATATAATTTTCCATGAGAACATTTACTACTTTGATTGTGTTGATGGCTACCCAAAAAAAATCAATCAGTGGTATTTACTGAGTATTTTTTGAACACGGTGCACTGTACTGAGGGTTTGGGAAAATACAAACAAAAATAGTGGTAGGTATTGTCCTCATGGAGCTTACAGTCTAATGGGGGAGAACTATTAAAATACTCTTAAGAATTACTTGATCTCTGGCATTTTAAGCCACCTGACCCCTAAGATTTCCATTATATGCCATAGCCAGAGATCATGTCCCCCCCACCCCTTTTTGTTTCTTTTAGTCCCTTGCCTTTCTAAAATTCCCTTATCCTCTTTGTATAGTGGGACTTGCTCTCTAAATTTTGTGCTATGTGCTCAACTGAATTGCAAATCTGAGCAGATTTCGGTTTCCTTGTCTTTCTGAATACTGTGTTCCTTCCCCACGCCACATGTGATAGATTTGATGGTGTGCTTTTTTTCTTGCATTGTCTATCTGATCACTGTGCCCACAAGACAGACCGTGCAGCTTTGAGAGCGGAAGGAGGGTAGATCTCACTCTAGAGGATAAGTGAAAGACAGAACGAGGGGGAAATTGAGACACTAGATCAAGAGTTCAGGGTAGGAAGGGATCTGTTTTGTCCTCATGCGTTTCAGTGCAGTTTGCTGAAGCAGCAAACTTTTGTTTCTGGTAATGCAATTACCATCTGTAACTACTTAAAACAGTTACTTTCAACATACTGGAGATTTTTTTTTTTAATTGTGGTTACACTCTAAATCCCCTCACAAATACTTAGAACCAATAGACTTTGAGAAATGTGCTTTTGTCATTATGGAGTTTCTGAAAGGAATATTTTGAGCAACTGAGGGCCCTATACTAAATTTGTTTATATACATAAAGCCCACTAATACTCTCTGAACTCCTTGACACCACAGGAAGACAGTATGGCTGTGACAATATCTTCATTGGTTTTTCCACCTCATTCCCTCAGTCACCAGTGTTCAGTCTTTCTTTTCAGACTGCCAATCCGTGTTAAAAATCTGGAAGGGCCTACTGTGCTCTCCCAAGGATTTAGAACAGTGCTTTGTACACAGGAGACACTCAGTTCATACTATTATAGACTGTATGCTTCCCCCTGTAGACTTTAAGTACCCTGCGGGCAACCAACTCTGTTGTATTATACTTTCCCAAGTGCTTAGTACCATAATCTATTCACAGTAAGCACTCAATAAAAATCATTAATTGATTGATTGCTCTAATGTTTCATTCAGAATAGATTTCTCAAGAAATAAAGGAGACTTCTACATATATCTATTTACACATTCTATTTAACTCCTTAGTCATCTACATATCAATCTTTCCATTTTATTCTTCCTTATTTTTGTAGGTTATTTTGTGACTATATCCCCCATCATAGCATAAGCTCTTTGAGGTTAGGGATCATGACTTCTCTTTTGCACTCTCCCAACCATTTAGAACAGATCTCTGCACCCAGTGGGTGCCTCAAATGCTACTGCTTGATCGATTGATTCATTCATTCATTCAATAGCATTTATTGAGCGCTTACTATGTGCAGAGCACTGTACTAAGCACTTGGAATGTACAAATCAGTAACAGATAGAGACAGTCCCTGTCCTTTGACTGAAATATTATTATAGCAGAATGTCAGTTTTCCATGTCCAAGTTCTACAATAAAACTTGTTCTTCCTGCAAAACCTGTAAGGCATAAAATGGTGATATTTGTCAACCAAACACATGCCAGAGAAATCCCAAGTCATTCCTTGTACATCTAAAGCACAAGTTGGTTGCTGAATGGGAAAGAATGAATCCACAGTCACCGAGCTCAGGGGTAGATGGGAAAAGAGATGGGAAAAGTACAAGTTAAAGCCCAGCTGAAAGCTGGGGGCCTGTACAACACACAGACAAGCATGGCATAATGCATCTGAGAAAAAAGTGGCTCTTTTGGAGCAGAAGACTTGTTAGAACTTGAGACAAAAGGAAGCAAAAGTGAAAACAGCACGCACAGACAGTGAGCATGACAGCATAGCAAGGACTTCTCAGACAGGCGCACGCGTCCCCTTATCCCCCTTCTACCCTTCCACAGGTGAATTTCACTCAGTGGTATTGGCCAAAATATTGCCTTTTCCACCACAATGAACTCTTACTTTCTGTAATGGCACTCCCAAGCCTCCATGGACAACTCTTGTTCTGATTGCTAATTGATTACTCTGTTTTTAAAAGACAAGGGAAATTATATTCCAAGTACATTAATATTTTTAAGCTTAGAAACAGTGTTGAATATATTAAGTTGACTGGCTAGGTCTCTTTCAGTCAAAGCCATTTACTCCAACATGCCAAGAATAACACCAAGAAAGAGTGGGAGGATTGTCAGTCACTGAAAACCCACAGTGGGAGAGAGATGAACAACATAGCTTAGTCAATCAATCAAGTATATTTATTGAGCACTTATTCTTTGCAAAGCACTGTACTAAGCACTTGGGAGAGTACAGTGGAGTTAGTAAACTCAGTCCCTTCTTTTATGAGTTTACAATCTTTATAGAACACTGTACAAAGCACTTGGGAGAGTTCAGTCAGGTGAATAGACATAATCCTTGCCCTCAAGGAGCTTGCAATCTTAGTCCTGCCCTTCTTTCACCTGCAATGACAGGATCACTAACTGTACAGAAATTCATTTGGCTGCTGTAGTAATAAAGTTAGTACTGGGACACGGTACGTAAAATGCCTTAACTACCACGAGTCCTGACTCTTCCCTTAACCTAATGCAAGAATCCAATCCAACCAAAGCCCTTTCCCTCCCCACTTTACAGATGGCCAGCTTTAACTTAAGTTAGTATTTGCATAACTTCGTGCACCTCTGCACTTCCCGACTTCAGACAGGACGGGAGGAGGAAATCCTAAAATACTCTGAGGGAGGCTAAGTCCCATGGCATTTCCAAGTAACGGAAGCCAAAGGAGCTGGAAATCTGAAGAAACTTGTTCTTTGAGGAAACCACTGTTTCTGAAGCCAAAATGGTAACCTCATGCCTGCAGAACTTAGTCCAACTTTCAAGGCTTTGGAGCAATCAGATTCAAAGACATTCAACTGATAAAAATCCTTGAATTTATAAAGTGCTTTTATTTCCCCAAAGTACTTTAATATTACATATCACATTTTGTCCTCACAAAGCCCCTGTGTGATAGAAAGAAGCAGGTATTGTTATGCCCATATCAAAGATGAGGAAACTGAAGCCCAGGGAGATAAGGTGACTCACCAAGTCACACAGTTGTCTAGCAGTCGAGCTGGAACTATAAAGCTCACAAGCCTCTGATTCCTAGCCTTTGTACCAGACTACAGAGCAATTTAAATTAAGAGCTGATTTTGTAATTTGCTTGGCAATTATCATCAGCAAGGTGTGACGCATGAACTGCTACCCCCATTTTACAGTGAGGAAATGGAGGCCCAGGGCAGTTCAGCCTGGCCAAGAGAGTACAACACCGAGATAGGGACTGAGCCTGCTAGAACCTGCTAGGATGGACTCTGTCTAGAAGACGTCCTCAAATGAGAACCTCCTGGGGAGTTGCTTGGGTATCTTCAGGAGCCCTCAGAGGACTTCCCTGGGTTCTCTCTCCTTACTTCTACCTCCAGAGCTATAATTATGAGATGAGAGAAAAGGGGAGAAAACTGATGGCTCTCCCAGTACCGGATAAGAAGATTCTTTGACTCACCAAGCTTCATCAAGAAGCAGTGTTGCCTAGTGGATAGAGCACAGGCCTGGGAGTCAGAAGGACCTGGGTTCTAATTCTGACTCTACCATCTGCCTGCTGTGTGAACTTAGGTAAGTCGGTTAACTTCTCTGGGCCTCAGTTATCTCATCTGTAAAATGGAGATTACCTGAGCTCCACGTGGGGCATTGACAACTGTCCAACCTGATTAACTTTGTATTCCCCCCAGTGCATTATAGAGTGCCTGGCAGATAGTAAGCGCTTAAATGCCATAAAATAAAAAAAGGAGAGTTTAAAGGGGGAATTCAGATTTGCTCAATAAAAATAATGGCTTTGCCCCTCAACAATCTCTCATAACAAAAACCTGAAAGACAGCCCTGCTAATGGGTTAGAAGCTACTTTAATTCCACAGGGCGGGAGAACTAGAAATCTTGAGCACATCTGAAGCCATGTTCTGTTGGGAAATGCTTAGTGTTTAGGAAGCTCAAGTTTGAGTTTCTTCCCCCCTCAATGGGAGAAAGAGAAAGGACTTGAGGAGTGGGGGAGCAGTACAGATTTGTAGATATTGAAGTTGAAAAAAACCAAATAGCCCATGGTGTGGCCTGGATGGAACAAAAGAAGAAAAAAACCCCAAAGATTAACTAACTGTGTTATTTCTTTTTCAGCAGAAACCTTCCTAACCTATTCCCTGGCTTAAGGTAGAGATTGTTTGGAAACACACCTGTTAAGGTGAATAACTATAAAAAATGTGTTTGCACAAGCAGGATAGTTAAAATTGCAATATGGAAATGGTGACAGGGTAAGAATGCCATCCAAAATCCAAATGTTCGGGGGACCTTCCAACTCTACCTGCCTTCCCACTGAATTATCTTCCATGTTCTTTGAAAATATACCAGTGATGCAATTTCACACTCAGTCTCGCATTGTGCTGAGAGGTGTTTCACCCCCAAGTCGGGGGTCGGGGAGGAAACTGAAACCGCCAAAAATTCACTGCACTGGTGAAAACCCGAAGAAACAAACCCCTGCAAATCTCTCACAAACCAGACCCTTCTTAGAGTTTCCTCAACCCTCCAAACCCTCCGATCCAGGAACAAACTTCCAGCATCAGTTCGTATTTTCTTTTGGCCGCTGACCTATATAAATTCGGTGTGAATTCCTGAAAGGAAAAACAGCCTTCGATCTAAATCATTTCAAAAGTAAAAGAAAGGACAAAAAGAAGACTCTTACACTGTAATTGTGGGCATCTTTTTTGAGATCTAAATACAAAGAACTGATAATAAATACCAGGCCTAAAGGGGGTAAAAATGAACAGTATATGCCAGAGTTTTAATTAGCAGCTGGACAAAAATTTGAGTGCATTCTTTCATCAGGGCTAGGAAGACAATGTGCTAAGAAAAGTTGCTTTATATATTTGTTAAGGGTCTTGCACCTCTGCATTTTGTTATTTCAGTTTACATTAAGGGGGACATAAAAATGGAGTTTTCTACATGGTGAAACAGCCTCTTTTATCTCTTCTCTTTCATATATATGTATATTTTGGGTTAAGATGGATACTGCCAAAAGCCATTTTTACTCTTCCATACCAATCCATGTCTAAACCCAACATATCGTAACTCACCAGGACTTGTGCAATCTGAATTTCCATCCCACATTTATGCATCCAAGTTAAGACCATTATTCCATCTTAGGCTAAAAAGTAGTCTTCCACGAGCAGCTGAAGCCGACCATGTCTTTTCAATAAGTCCCCTCGGTTTAAAAAAAAAAAAAGAAAGAAAAAAAAGCACAGACCAATTCCACCGAGTAGTTATCCAGAAATCTTTGGAGACTGCAACTTTTGATTTGCATCCATAAATGTCCCACACAGTAAGGAGGCTACAACTGAGAAGAGGGAGCAGGAAGGAAAATCGACCATGTGAGCAGGAAGAAAAAAGGAAAAAAGAAAAAAAAAAGGCTGCTCGGTGGATAGCACTTGGGCTTGATAGCAGAGATTTCAGGAAATCCAAATACTTAAACAGGAAATCTGAACACTGAATAAACATTCCATAATCTCCAGATACACAGTTAACAGACTGGGTTTCTCTTAACCCTTTGCCTGCCAGTTTGCCCAGGAGAGTGAGTTTACGCCTACTCTGCCTTGTAACTCAATCTCTCCAGCAGAGTTCAAAAGTCTAAACAGTTCCTGACTCTTTCTATTGTGAGTTTGTCTGAACAAACGGTTTTCAAAAACTTCTCCCCTTTACAGGTTACCATTTTATGAAAGATCTAAATATCTAACCCCCAGGGGGGCTCATTTTTAAGCAAAAACCGTGATTTTTCTAGTGCATAGACTGAATGACAAAGAAGATTAATTTTAAATGTTTATAGCTTCATTACTTAAAAAAGAACTCAGCTGCTTGGGTATCTCTGCAAGGGTTAAGCAGTGAATCGACTTATTTGTTTTGTTTCCTTCTGTTTTCAGAGTTTTCGAGACAAGACTTCATTTTGCTACGATTGATGTGAATTTCTTTATACTCCTTTCAGTTCCATTTGGATTTATTGTAATATTCTCCAGGCTGCTCAGTGGAATGGGGGCGAGGGGGATGTGGGGGGGAAAGAGAAGGGGTATTTACAAATTAGAGGGGAAAACCACAGAGCAAAAGGATATTTGCATTTGTCTGCAGATTTTGAAAATCCCCCTATTTTCTCTTCGTGTAATGAGTTATTGCTCTTATGAAAATAAAGAGAAACTGATGGGTCATTTTCTTTATTCTTAACATTTTGAAAGTCGCTATAGGCACCGGGGAGTTCAGAGGGGGAGGTGGAATTGTGCTAACTCACTCGTGAAACCTGAAACCAGGGGGACCTCAAGGTTTTGGATTTGCTCTAAACCTGAGAGTCTGGGCAGGGGACAGTCTTGAAAAGATGCCCGGGCCTTGGGAAAACCTGGCCCAAACTTTTGTGGCCTGGACTGGGGTGAAATTCAGAATGAATCACTGGGAGATTCCAAGTAGTTTTTTGCCTGATGAGCTAACTTTGGAGGTTTAACTTGAATTTTGGCATGGAGTTTTTCAGATTCCTTTGAGACCCAGGCAAGGGGGATTCCAGGAGATACTACACTGTGGGAATGAAAAGAAGTGACTTGGATCTGGGTTCTAATCCCACCTCTGCCACTTGTCTGCTACGTGACCTTGGGCAATTCACTTAATATTTCTGGGCCTCAGTTTTCTCATCCGTTAAATGGGAATTAATTGTCTGTTCTCCCTTCTACTTAGACTGTGAGCCATAGGTGGGATAGGAACTGTGTCCAATCTGATTGTATTTACTCCAGAGCTTAGTACATTACTTGGCACGGAGTAAGCTCTGAATAAATATCAATAATAATAATTATTACTACTACTTAATTGAAGGCCCAGTGAAGTAGCTTCATCAGTCAGTGGTATTTATTGAGCATCCACTATGTAAGGAGTATTCTATTAAGTACCTTTTTTTTAATGGTACTTAAGTGCCTACTATGTGCCTGGCACCATACTATTCATTCATTCAATCGTATTTATTGAGCACTTAGTGTGTGTAGACCACTGTACTAAGCGCTTGGACTGTACAATTCGGCAACAGATGAATTTACCCCAGTACTAAGCACTGGGGTAAACGCAAGCAAATCAGGTTGACAGTGTTAATGTCTCGCATGGAGTTTACAGTCTTAATCCCCATTTTACAGATTAAGTAACTGAGGCAAAGAGAAATTAAGTGACTTGTCCAAGGTCACACAGCAGACAAGCAGTGGAGATGAGATTAGAACCTAGGTTCTTCTAACTCCCAGGCCTGTGCTCTCGCCAATAGGTCATACTGTTTCTTGTGGGGAAGGTTCAGCATCTGATCTAATTATCTTATATCTACCCCAGCATTTAGTATTAATTTTGCATAGGATAAGCGCTTAATAATCAATAAATTATTAATTCTGAACTCTACAACATAGACTAAGCCTCCCTTTTATTGGGGTCGTGCAACAATGCAAGGTGTCACTGCTATTGGCTCTATGATCTTGGAGTCATCACCTCAGTCCCTGTATTTTCTCCAATCAGTGGGGCAGTACCAACTCCCAACAGCTGCCCAGTGGAAAGTAGCCTCAGGGGCACCCACTCTTTGCTCAGGAGATGAGGAATCTTGCCTAATAAAGCTAGGAATCTTACCTATTTAAGCTATTTAGTTGACCCCTTTCTTAGCCAGTGAGTTTTACCAGTGTGAGCTGATGGTACCCATATGATCTTCCCCTTTGCCATCTGAAGAGGTTTGTCCAGACGCTACATCAATCCTGAGGAAGATTAAATATTAAGCAGCTGGATGTAGCCATGCATGGAGTTGAGGAAGGCAGGAAAGGAATCAAGCTGGGGAGATTAATCAGTCTCCCAGAAAAGTCTCTCACCCTGCTGATTGAGGTCATTGGATACCTCACTTGCTTTGAGATGAAGTCATTCTGCCATAATTTAAAAAAAAATCTGCTAAGACCTATAAGTGCCTCCCTGGCATTTGTCAGCGAATCTGTTCTAGATAAAAGCAGCCAAATGCAAAACCAGGTCATTGAAAAATCATGGGTTTTTGGAAAAAACACAGGCATTTTGTTCAACTTTGCTCTACTATCCTTCCCCTTTAACTCAATCTGATCTGGAGAAAACCCAAACCGACAGCAATACTGCAAGCAAGAAAGTGGATTGCCCATCAATTATATATATATAAATATATATATATTCGCCTTCAGGGTAAATTCTGACAGAGGTGAGTGGATGAATATTTTTACTGTTTTGTAAGATTCAGCACATATTCCATTTGGGTTTGATGGGCCATTTACCAACTTACAAAAATGGTTTTCTCTGCCTGAACTCTGACCTGCTCAAGCCCTCCATTTGCAATCAGTGGTATTAACTGAGCGCTTACTATGTGCAGAGCACTGTACTAAATGCTTTGGGAGAGTACAATACAACAGAGTTGATAGACACACTCCCTGTCTATAAGGAGCTAACAGAAAAGCCCTTCTTTCCCCTGGTGACTCATCTTGGCTTTCTTTAAAATGGAATTACCAAGAGACTTAGATACCATCTGAATAGAAAGTTAGGATTGAGAAGCCAAAAGATGGAAATGTCATTTTGTGGGTTAAACAGTGGTAGCTCCACTGTCTGGGGGAGGTTGAAAGGCAGGTTAGAAAGAGCTGGGAAATGCTATATATCTGCTGTCTCTTATACTTAAATTCACCCTTTGCAGGAGGGGCCTGTCAATTTAATGATTCCTCCCCAGGGATTGACCAGAGGAGCCTTCAGAATGTCTTCTGAAAATTCAGCTTGAAGTTTTGTAGATTTACCATTCCCATGGGAAAGCTTGATCAAAGGGGAAGCTCTACTCTCCCACCAATCATATTTATTGAGCGTCTACATCATGCAGAGCATTGTGCTAAAAACTTGGGATAGTGCAATAAAGTTGTTTTGACACAACCTCTGCTCTCAAGTAGCTTACCATCAACTCTGTGCAGAACACTGTACTGAGCACATGGGAGAGTAGACATGATTCCTGGCCACAAAGAGCTGATGTCTAATGGTAGAAAGCCAGACCTGGTGGAAAGAGCCGTGGTGTGGAGCCAAGAGACCTGGCTTCCAAGTCTAGCTGCACCACATGCTAGTTACTTCCCTTCTCAGTGCCTCAGTTTCCTAATCTAAGTGGGAATAAACTACCCGCTCTCCCTATCTCTTAGACTGGGAACCCCATGTGGTACAAGGACTGGATCTAATCTTGTTACCTTTTATCTACCCCAGTGCTCAACACAGCATTAGCCCTTAATAATAGCATTATAAGGTTTGATAATGATGGATAATGCCAGAAGAGAAAAGAAAGCCTCATTCCAGGAAGAGAGGTTATTTCAACCCCTTGCCGGAAACAGTGACCGCAAAATTTGGGAAGACGACCCAGGCCTTCTGCAGACTATCATCTGAAAGATCTCACTCCAGGAAAGAGGAGTTGCCAGTCAGAGGAGAAGAGCAAACAGATGAAACCAAACAAATAAGACCTTTCTTCCTGCTGAAGCTTGAAAAAATAGCCTCTAAATGCCTAGTCAAAGTTACTAGTCTGATGTAGCTGATCATCAATCATCACCCAAAGTATTTATTGAGCACCTACTGGGGACAAAACACTTAGGAGAATGCCATAAACTTTTAAAGCCAAGGTTCTTACTCTCTCAAGGACCTTACATTCCAATGGGGGAGACTTGAAATAGAGGGAAAAAAAAAGTCTATTTAGTTTTGTTGGTTCAGTACTTGCCACTGCTGGGCATTATGAGGAAGCCCAGGTCATTTGTTGTACCAAAGGCTGGGCTTTATATTTCTTAGGAGTAGAAATAGTATTTATTGAGCACCCACTAGGTGAAATGCACTGTCTTTACTTGGGAAATGGAAAACAAAAGTGATACTTTTACTGCCCACCCTGCAGGGAGCTTCCATTGCAACAGAGACTATCTTGCCTATCAATCAATCCATCAATCCATTTATTCACTGAGCATTTTTATGGTATTTATTAATAATGTTGGTATTTGTTAAGCGCTTACTATGTGCCGAGCACTGTTCTAAGCGCTGGGGTAGACATAGGGGAATCAGGTTGTCCCACGTGGGGCTCACAGTCTTAATCCCCATTTTACAGATGAGGGAACTGAGGCACAGAGAAGTTAAGTGACTTGCCCACAGTCACACAGCCGACAAGTGGCAGAGCTGGGATTCGAACTCATGAACCCTGACTCCAAAGCCCGTGCTCTTTCCACTGAGCCACGCTGCTTCTCCAGCCACGCTGCTTCTCCAAGCAGCACTTACTATATACCAGGCACTGTACTAAGCACTGGGGTAGCTACAAGCTAATCAACTGGACACAGTCCATTTCCCACATTGGACTCACAGTCTTAATCCCCATTTTACAGTTGGGGTAATCAAGGCACAGAGAAATTAAGTCCAAGGTCGCACAGCAGACAGCTGCCAGAACAAGGATTAGAACCCAGGTCTTTCTGACTCTCAGACCCGTGCTCTACCCACGAAGCCACGCTGCTTCTCATTCACTGTGTGCAGAGCACTGTACTAAGCACTGGGGAAAGTACAATACAGTGGAGTTGGTAGCTGCGATCCCTGCCCACAAGAAGCTGGCAGTGCCACCTGCAAAACTGCAACCTCAGCAGTTGTGTGGGGCTGTCAGGCCAAAGGGAGTCGGCTCTGTTTTGGAGCTGAATAACCAGGAGGAGTGTTCAAACTGCCTTCGACTGTAGCAGGGAGGCTGACTATTAAAACCCATACTGATACTTATTCAAAGCCAAATCTGATCACGTTTAGACTGGACAGCCAGCAGGGAGGAAAACAAGAGAAAACAAATTTGCACTTCGTCAACATGAGCTGAGACCAATAGAAAGATAGAAATATCATGGCCATTAGAAAGTATATGGAATGGCAAATAGTTTTTGTGCTTAGGGGAAGCTGAGCGAGTTGACAAGATTACACTTGTGCAGGTATGTGTGTATGTTGTATCCTGAGGCGATTAACTTCTTAATGGCCAAGCCAGCTGATGAAAAACTCTCAGTGCCTGAATGATCCAAGGGAGCTTATGGGAGGAGACACACACGGGCAGAGTCCTGGCCGTGGAGACTTTTTCCCTCCCATCACCCAGGTGTTGCCTCTCCAAGGCATCTTGGGATCAGTTTCTCTCCTCGGGCCTTCTGTCACTCTTCAGGCTGGGTTTTGATTGGGCAGAAATCTCTGATAACAACCAGCATCTTGGCTGCATTAATTTAACAGATTAAGGCCCACAGATAGAACACTTCAAAAGGGAAAAGTGGCCCAGGAACACTTCTTTAATGGTTTTCCAAAGAGGGGAGGAGAACGTGGCAAAAAAATGTTTCCCCTTCTTTAATCAAGAGGGGAAATACCTCTCTAGCCACCTTCCTTGAAGCAGGGTGGTAGTCCAGATTCTTGAGAAGAGAGAGGGGTCTTAGCTGGGTGGAGTTGGGGAGAAACGGACGAGGGGTTCAGTGGTCTTTCTGCTGGAAACAGTGACTACCTTTCCTGGGCCCATAGCAAGGCCAAGGACTTGGCAACTACCAGTGATACCCATCCTCAAGTGTTACCGACAGGGTGTATTTTGGGTCCCGTAGCCATCAAGGCTTAATGGAAAGAGTACGGGCTGGGCAGTGAGAGGTAGGGGGTTCTAACCCCAGCTCCACCACTTAGCTGTGTGACTTTGGGCAAGTCACTTAATTTCTCTGTGCCTCAGTTACCTCATCTGTAAAGTGGGGTTTAAGACTGTGTGAGCCCCACGAGGGATAACCTGATTACTTTGTATCTACCCCAGCGGTTAGAACAGCGCTCGGCACATCGTAAGGACTAACAAATACCATTATTAGGGTGTAATAAGTGGCAGGGAAGGCTGGGGGGGGCGGGTGGAGGCTGGAGGGAAAAGGAGTATCCAGTGGCCCAGGCACTGCCCTGCCCATATCCTGCATTGGAATTTGTGCTTACACCTGTTCGGGTGTACTAGAAACTGCCAGTAGCAGTAGGAAGCGGAAAGGCTCAGACTGGGAGTTGAGAGATTTGGATTCTGATCCTGGCTCTGCCAGTTGCCTGACTTTGGGCAAATCACTTCATAACCATGTGCCTCAGTTTCGTCGTCTGTAAAATGAGGATTATTTTCCCTCCCCATTCCTTAAACTGTGAGTCCTTTGTGGGTCAGACAGTGGGTCCGATCTCCTTAGTAGAGTACTTTGTACATAGTAAATGCTTACCAAACTCCACAATTACTATTATCAGTAGTAACAGAAGTATTTATTGAGCATTCACCAGGTGCAAAGCATTGTACCAGGTGCTTGGGAAGTACAGAATCAAGAAATGACATTCCCTACCCACAAGGAGCTTACTCTGTAAACTGGGAAGACAAAACATAAAAATAGAAAAGCCTGCACAGGGTTGATGAGGCTTTAGAAAACAGTAGCCTTGTTTCTTGGATTAGTCAATTAGTATTAATTGAGAGCTTACTCCGTGCAGAGCATTGTATTAAGCACTTGGGAGACAGTGATCGAGTTAGTATACGTGGTCCTTGCCCTCAAGGAGTTTACACTATAAGGGAAGAATCTGGGAAATGTAAAAGCTAGGAAGGAGCAGAAAGAGAAGCAGCATGGCCTAGTAGATAGAGCATAGGAAGGACTAGGAATCAGTAGGATCTGGGTTGTAATCTCAGCTCCTCCACTTGTCTGCTGTTTGACCTTCGGAAAGTCACTCAACTCCTCTGTGCCTCAGTTACCTCATCTGTAAAACAGGGATGAAGATCGAGCACTCCTCGTGGAAAAGGGACTGTGTCCAACTTGATTACCCTGTATCTGCCTCAGGGCTGTCTGGCACAGAGTAAATAATTAAAGTCCATTTAAAAAAATTAAAAGGGGAGAAAAGTCCTCTGTGATCCAGGTAGATAAGCCTAACTGCCACCTTAGCTCAAAGGGAAGAATCACACTAATCAAGTAATCGGACAATGGAGATTTAATCTGAAAATCTGCACTGGAGTAACAGTTGATCCTTCTAACAGTAGGATCAAAAGGATAAATTCCTTCCAGCCATAGCAGAGTTTGAAGTACCGTCTCATTCATTGAAGTCAAAACAAATGTAGAATTCAGAACTAATAGTGACTGTTGAATAGGCAATATGTCTCTTGGCTTTATGGCTATAGATGCTGATCAATTTTGGGTCTCTCCCACTAGATTGCAAAATCCCTAAGGGAAGCCATTCGGTCTTCCAACTATTTTAAGCACTTGATTTTCCAAGTGCTTAATATAGTGTTCTATACACTATAGTTACTCATTAAATACCACTGATTTTTTGTATTTCCCCCCCACCCACCAGGAGCAAACTGAAACCTGTTTAAATGCTTGTTTTCTTCACTAGATTGTAAGATCCTTGATGGCAGGGATCATGTTCACCAACTCTGTGGTACTGTAGTCTCCCAAGTGATGAATACAGGACTCTGCACACAGTAAGCATTTTTAAAATAGCACTGTTGATTGCCACTGATTTTTTGGATTTTCCCCCCTACCCACCAGGAGCAGACTGAAATCTGTTTAAATGCTTGTTTTCTTCACTAGATTGTAAGATCCTTGATGGCAGGGATCATGTTCACCAACTCTGTGGTACTGTAGTCTCCCAAGTGATGAATACAGGACTCTGCACACAGTAAGCATTTTTAAAATAGCACTGTTGATTGGAGGGAGGATCCAGGCCAGCCTTGGCTAGTTTGACCAATGGAAAATGCTTAGTTTGTACTGGGAAGTCCATTAGCCCTCTGCTTCATGTCTCTCCACTGAGCCACCAAACCATTGCTCTGTGCCTTGGGTATGCCTGCACAGCACCATCCTACAAAGGGATATAATTTGGAGTGAAGCAAGCAAAAACCACCCATTAAAAGTGGTGATTTCTTCCCTTCAAGTTGCTCTGCTATGCCCAGCCTCCCACCCTCAGTCAATCAATGGTATTTTCTGAGCACCTACCCTGTGTTCCCCCAAGAATTCACTATACTAAATGCTCAGCAGAGTACAATAGAAGCAATAATAATAATATAGTGTTTGTTAAGCACCTACTATGTGCCAAGGACCATTCTAAGCACTGGGGTAGATACAAGATAATCAGGTCAAACACAGTCCCTGTCCTAAATGGAACCTCAGTCTTATGCTTATTTTACAGATAAGGGAATTGAGGCACAGAGAAGTGAAGTGACTTGCCCATGGTCACACAGCAGACAAGTGGCAGAGGTAAGATTAAAACCCAGGTCCTTCTGACTCCTAGGCCCAGACTCTATCCACTAGGCCATGATAATTCCTGCCCTGATGGAGTTTACATTCTAGCAGGGGAGAAAAACAGGAACAAAATTCACTTCAGTGACAGTTCTCCTACATCCTGTGTATTCCCAACATTCTCCACTCCTGCCCCTTAAGGGGCATGGGTAGAGTTGATAAAAAGAGGATAAAAATTAAGAAATTAAGTCAGTTTGAAAAGAGAGAATTTCACGTTTCCTGTATACTTTACTGTGACTAAGTGTTAGAAGTCTCAATGGGAAGCATTTAAAAGTATGATAAATGTCCGGATTTACCATTTCATAATAGCCCGGCTTAGGAATTGATATTTTTGTTAATGGAATGTTTCAAAAATGTAATTTTATCTCTACACCCTGGTATAATTGGAGTTTATAATTAAATGGAAGATGTCAGGTGTGTTGGAAGATAATATTACATAAGGAGAATATTCCTGTGAACTTCATTTGAACAAAAATGACTCATAATTGTATAATTGGTACCTTGTTTTAACTCTAAGGTACTGTGAATTTCTTCAGTACCAAATATAGTCTCTTTCTATTTTTCAATGAAATACATTAACACCTTATGGACATCTCACTTTTTCCGGTACTGAAAGTCACGATCAGTTGATACTACAAGGAAAGACATGTACTTTCATGTTAAACTCTAGTGATGATTTGCTGGATCTTCTTTCCCACCCATGCCCTTTTACCATGCACAGCCTTGATATTCAAATCCTCCCAGGAATTAATCACGTGTAGTGATTATATACAAAACACTGTTCTAAGCACTGAGGAGAATTAAAAAAAACCGAAGATGGCATCATCCTTGCCCTCACGGAGCTTACATTCTAGGGAAGGTGAATATAGAAGTATCATCCCTGAGAAGTAGACTTTGGAATATGGGACTGGCAACTCTTTGCTTTCATTCATTCATTCATTCATTCATTCATATTTATTAAGTGCTTACTGTGTGCAGAACACTGTACTATGCTCTTGGAAAGCAATAAAGAGTGGCAATTGCTGCCCACAACAAGCTCATAGTCTAGAGGGGGCACTGCTGCTCACAGTTTCATCAGTGCAATGTAAGAATTGCTATTTTATCTGCGTACTGATTGAAAAACTTATACCCACCTACTTACCGTGCAGAGCACAAAGTCTGCTAAGCTCACCTCGATCCTGGCCTTCCACTTCCTGTCCTACCCAGGACTGAAGGTCAGGGCTGACTTCCCATCTTTAGATGGGAGATCCAAAAGCTGGATTCTACTCTCCCACCCACCCACGCCCTGAGAAACCTTTGCCTGTAAAGGTTCTGGTGCTATAGCGCTTAGTGGAGAGCGTAATAATGAGTTGTTAAGGACTTATGTGCACTGTGTTAATTGCTAGGGTAGATACAATACAATAATATGAGACACAGCCAGGGAGTGATCAAGTGTCTTCTACCCATTTTACAGATAAGGTAACCCTTAGAGTTAGGGTAACAGAGAGGTTAAGTGATTTGTCCAAGGTTACATGGTAGGCCAAGCGGCCAGAGCCAGACCTAGACCCTTGGTCTCCTGACTCCTAGGCCTGAACTCTTTCAACTAAACCTCAGTGCTTCAAGAATAAGAAGATTTGCCTCAGGCAAGTTTTTCAAACCACGACCTTTACTCTGAATCACTAGATTTCAGAACTAACCTCAACTACCAAACAGTCTCTAAGGAGAGTTTTTCAGAATTCCAGTTTTTCTACCTTGGTACTCAAAATACTGGGAAAAGAGAAATTTATCCATCTGGCTCTGTTCTAGTCTTCCCATTGTTTTGGTATGGTGCTCAGAAAGATTCTCTAAGAAGCCCTTATGTGGAAATTCAAAGTCATAACATTCCCCATCATACCCAGGCCAGGGAACAGCAGCTCAGGGATTCCTATGCAGCAGCTCATATCTTTCCAGAATTGTGTCTTCCCCAGCTCATGTGGAAACAAACAGGATGGTACTGGCAGCTCAACTCTGACCCCCATAAACTGCTGTGCTGGCAATTTTAGATGCTGATTTTGCTGTTTCAGAGCAGCATCTCTGCACTGACAACCTCTTTTGTTTGGAGCAGAGAGGAAACCCTCTTTGGGGAGGAACTTTTAGAAAGAGGCCTCCTTCTAAAGTCTCTTTCAGCTGTAGTGGAAAGCTCAAATAATGGCCAATGAAATCAATTTACATTGATTAAAATGAATCTGAATGCATTCTATTGCTTAGATTATTCACTCACCTGTGCAAGTTTCAATAAGGCTAATGTGTCATTTACACTGTACTTTGAGGAAGGGCCTAAGCAAACTAATGGGAGACTTCGATCTCAACACAAAGAGCAAAATAGGTCCTCGGGTCAAAGTGCCAAGCTTCCCCACTTTGGCAGAATTTCAATTAGCCACTTACCCACCCACTCAGCTGATGGGAGCTAACGTTTCCTGAAGAATGATCATTTGTTGATCTTGTTACTTTCTCAGTGAAAGTTGGGCTGGTAAACTTGTACATCATCTATCAGGCTGCGTTATTGATTTTGCAGGGAAATTTGCTTTTTTGTGCACATGTGTTCACACATCCTCTTCCCCTCTCCTAAGAGAGAAGCTGCCCAGACCCAATTTAACAGCTGAGGGAAAGTTAGACTGTGAACATACATGAATTCGTCAGAGTGGTTGCCAAAGTGAGGGTGGCCACACAGGATCCTTAGTGGATAAGCATGTCTATCCTCTCACCCTATAATTAATCACTTTGGGGATTCAGAACAATGGAATGGGGTGGCAATAAAGCTAAATAAAACTGAAGTTTTGTTTTGAAATACACTGGGAAATCCTAAATGATCAACCCAGAACTATATACTTAACAGTGTATTCTCCTTTTCCTATCTTTCCAGTGTCTGTAAACTCTTTTTTTGTCTGTGGTGTTTGTTAAGAACTTACTATGGGCCAGGCACTATACTTAGCACTGCGGTAGATACAAACTATTCAGATTGGACACTGACCATGTCCCACATGGGGCTCACTGCCTTAATCCCCATTTTAGAGATGAGGCAACTGAGGCACAGAGGAATTAAGTGACTTGCCCTAGATCACACAGCAGACAAGTGGCGGAGCTGGGATTAGGATTTAGGTCCTTCTGACTCCTAAACCAGTGCTCTATCCTCTAAGTTACGCCGCTTCTCTCATTTGGGGTAGGGATTGTATTTGTTGCATCGTACTCTCCCAAGTGCTTAGTATAGTGTTTTCAATAAGAGCACAGTGAGCTCTCAATAAATATCATTGATGATGATGATGCATAGACAAAAAAAGTAGAAAACTAAATCAAAAAGATAAGTGCAGTGTTAGGAGACTCAAAGAGAGATGGAGCTTGGAAAGAACAGGGTATTCAACTTCATATCAAGCAGCAAGCTTGCAGTACCTGTAGTTGGTGTTCAACCTCCTAAATGATGGTGACACCTGGACCTAGTTGATTGTGCTTCCATCTTTGGGGTTTTGTGTGAATGCAGGATTAGGGTTTCCTCAACACTAGTGTCATCTTTGAAAACAGACAGCTACCTGGAAAGTTTGACACTTGTTATCCTGCTCCCAAGATTTGAATGGCCAATTTCCTTCCTTAAAGTTATGAAAGAAAACTTCCTTCTGAAGGGCTGGGAGTCAGAAGACTTGGGTTTTAAACTCAGATCTGCCATCCACCTGCTTTGTGACCTTGAACAAGTCACTTAACTTTCCCCAACTAATAATGGAGATGATATACCCGTCTCTCTTCCCCTTAGAATATAAGCCCTCGGTGAGACAGGGGCTATACCACATATGATAGCCTTGGACCTACACCAGTGCTTTAGCACTTAGTAACACTTAAAAAACACCATGATTATTCTAAGGGTCTTTTGATCCCCTCCCCAGAAATTCCACAGAAATAAAAATTCCTGCGGAGAAAAGTGGTTTCACTTGATCTCTACTCTTCTTTATGAAATTTCTCATCCAGATACTGCTGTCTTTTTTTAATGGTATTTGTTAAGGATTTACTACGTGCCAGGCACTGTACTAAGTGCTGAAGTAGGTTCACACTAATCAGGTTGGACACAGTCCCTGTTCCACATTGTGCTCACAGGCTTCATCTCCATTTTATAGATGAGGTGAATGAGGCATAGGGTCGTGAAGTGACTTGGGCAAGATCAGAGAGCAGACAAGTGGTGGAGCCAGAATTAGAACCCAGGTCCTCTGACTCCTAAGCTTTTGTTAATAATAATAATAATAATTATGGTATTCATTCTATACACACTGCGTATTTGGCACCTTCTAAAAGTAACTAAAGCATCAGCCACAACTGATTTCCTTTTTCACTTTTTATAAAAATGACACCACTTTTTCATAAATTAGACTGGGTAAGATATAAATATTCTCTCAACTGGTGTGCCAAGTTTTTGCCTGCAGCCACTGTTAATGGCCGAGTTGTTGAGGCTCCTTGAGAAGGAGAAGGTTACAGAAAAAAACTGAGTGCTCTTCACTAGAAGTAGGTTAGCAGATGTTACGCTACCCAAGGGTTTTGAGAGCAAAAGGCTCAGAGAAACATAGGTCAGTACAAATCCCAGTTTAAAAATATAAGTAATAATTAAGGACCATTCGCAAACTATCCTGGCAATAACCCCAACTCCTGAGTTGTTCAGGTTTGGCAAGGGAAGGTGGGTTATCCACATCCTAAAATCAACTGCTTCTCTTCCTCGGCTGGATTTGCATAGTAAAATATGTGGGTCACTTGAACAGTAAGTCCGGCACCTGGCCTTTCAGAGCACTTAAATGGAGGCTGAGGGATTAGAAGCACTTGGAGTTTCCATATGACCAGTTTACTAGCTATTAAGGCAAGAAATCGGGCCCTGGTCCACTTTGAGTAGACCACTCAGGTTGTGGTGATGGTCCCCTTTGAGTAGACCACTCAGGTTGAGATGATTTTCAAGTGCTTAAACAGTACAGATCCATGTACAAAGACGTCACAGAAGGGAAAGGGATTCAGGGACCTGTCATTACCAGTAGTACTACTACTTCTACTATTCCTACTAATCAATGATATTTATTGAATACTTAACTGTGTGCAGAGCACTGTCCTAAGCATTTGGAAGAGTACGACATAAGAGAGTTGGGAGACATGTTCTCTGCCCACAAGCAGCTTACAGTCTACTATTACTATTCCTACTTGTCTTATGCCACTGAGTTGTCTCCGAACCATAGGGACACCACTGACACATCTCTCCCAGAATGACCCGCTCCCCATCTGCAATCGTTCTAGTAGTGTATCCATAGAGTTTTCTTGGAAAAAATATGGAAGTGGTTTACCATTGCCTCCTTCTATGCCGTAAACTTGAGTCTCCATCTTCGACTCTCTCCCATGCCGCTGGTGCCCAGCATGGGTGAGTTTTGACTTGTAGCGGATTGCCTTCCTCTTGCTAGCCACTGGCCAAGCGAGGAATAGCCTCTGCTTGACTGTCCCTCCTGTAGCCGAGACTGGTAGAGGACTGGAAACTCTCCAGCTGTGAACCTGAGAGGGGGACTATTCCTACTCCTTACAGAAGCGGAAAGAGCCTGGGCTTGGGAGCCAGTGGTCATAGGTTCTAATCCCGGCTCTGCCGCTTGCCAGCTGTGTGACTTTGGGCAAGTCACTTAACTTCTCTGTGCCTCAGTTACCTCATCTGTAAAATGGGGATTGAAACTGTGAGCCCCACGTGGGCCAATATGATGACCCTGTCTCCCCCCCACCGCTTAGAACAGTGCTTTGCACATACTAAGTGCTTAACAAACACCACCATTTTTAAAATACCACCATTATTACTCCCACTACCAAAACTAATAGTACTATTACTATTTCTACTAAACCTGGACTCCTATTACTCCTCCTCCTACTAGTACTACCATCAGGCAGGACCTGGTTACTTTCCAGCAAGTACCAGGATATCAGGTGCAGGGAAGCCAAAACTACTCTAATTCTCATATCTAATCTCCTCTACACCCATCCAGCCAATCCGCTTACACCCAGCCTCCCACCCCGTAGGGCCCCCTCACACTTGCTGTTCTGGCTAATGAGTTTCCCAACAGCAGTCTGGAGAAGCAGTTGGATTCCCAACCAATAGGCAGTAGCAACCACCCCAGAGATAAGAGCATAGAGTGGCACAGGAAACCAAAAATTTCACATCTATAAATATTACCAGATTTCTGTTCCCCCACGTCTTCTCGTTGATGTTCATTAGCCAGAGATCAGAGTCGTCAATTCGTCGGTTCCCGCGGATGTGCTTGTCGGAGCTAGAGCTGACTCTGTGTTAGGCAGCCAATCGTACCCAAACAGCTTCGCCGATATGTCACAGACGGGAGGGAAGGAAAGAGGCAGGTGTTCCAAGCATTCTTCCTCTCTGGGATCTATGTGTGCTCCTCTGCCTACACCCAATTCCTTTGCCATGACTAACAATATCATGTAATGAAGAGTTACCTACCCAGGAAAGAGATAAACAAAGCAAAACCTCATCTTGGCCTGAGGATGGAATTGCACAAAAGAGTCTTTGTCTTACACAGAAAACTCCAGTATTTGGAGACATGGTGACACTGAAATGCTAATGGCTCCCTCAGTGTGATAAGCGGTGATAAGCGGAGGATCGATTTGTGTAACTCTCAGTGGTGTCAAAGAAAAGTACCCTAATAGAGCCTGACACATCTCGAAAGGATTGGTGGACTGGCTTTTAGGATGATTGCAGGGACTATTGACGAAACCCTAACTCTTTGCATGGACATCATGGTGGTCATAATAATAATAATACTAATATAATATTTGTTAAGCACTTACTATATGCCAAGCGCTGGAGTAGAATCAAGATACTAAAGTCTCACAGTCTAGGTAGAAGGGGGAACAGAACATTTTATAGATGAGGAAACTGAGACATAGAGAAGTTAAGGGACTTACCCAAGATCACACAGCAGGTATGTGGTGGAGCAGAAATTAGAACTCAGGTCCTCTGACTCCCAGGCCTGTGATCTTTCCACTAGACCACAGTGCTCTTCCTGTTGTGGTATTTGCTAGGTGCTTACTGTCCTGTATTAAGCACTGTACTAAACCCTGGGGTAGATACAAAAGCATCAGGCTGGACGCAGTCTGTCCCATATGCAGTTCCCAGTCTAAGGGGGAGAGAGATCAGGTATTGAATCCCCATTTTACAGATGAGGAAACTGGGGCACAGAGAAGTTAAGTGACTTGCCCAAGGTTAGACGTCAGGTAAATGACAGCCAGGATTAGAACCCAGCCCCCGGACTCCCAGGCCTGTGCCCTTTCCACTGTGCCATGTTAGTAATCCGAACAATACATACCCATGCCAGAAGCATTTACTGTACACCTACTGAATGTCAAACACAGGATTAGGTGCTTCTGAGGTGCGCAGAAAGAGTACAATAGAAACCGAACACATTCTTCTGTCATTGATCTCCACTTATCTTTCCAATTGTTCCCTCTGTTAACTCTTTCTCCTCCTTTGTAGAGGTGGAAGTTGTTGGCACAGAGGAGTTAAGTGATTCGTCCAGTGACGCAGTGCCGAGACTGGGAACCAGACCAAAACCAACCACCTCCCACTCCAAAGCTCAGTCCTCCGAGAACTTATTTCTAGGATGCTGAACCTAGAAATTTCTGAGTTTGAGGTCTTCCCTCAAAGCCTTTTTGGTCCTGAGCTAAAAGGATGGTAGAGTTTAATGTTGGTGGAAATTTCCCTACAACCCTACTCCCGCCAAATAGAAGGCTGGCATAAGTAAGGCCTTGATGGAGTTGGGGTAGGATAGAGTATGTCTGAGATCGGGTTAGTGACAGAGGAATCTCAACAACTCTCACTTTATCTCCAAGTTTCCCCTTCCCCGAAAGAGTGGGGAAGAGTGGAAAGAGGGGAAAGAGTGGGGGAAAGAGTGGGGCCTACAGAGTGGGGGCTTTTCTGGCCTGAAATTATGGATTTTAAGAGTACAATGGTCATGCAGTTTGGATTCGAGGCTGGTGGTGATATTTACTGATCTCCCAGTGGACCCAGTGTACTGTACTATATTCTTGGGAAAGTCCTATAGTAGCTGGGGACGGATTTCCTGTTCATTCTCTGACAATAGGATAATCAGAATAATTAATTGATTGATAATCAATTGACAATTAAAATAAGTAAATGTATAATTATAGGTATAATTACAAGTGTTGAGGAAGGCTGTAAATAAATATGGAATTGCTAGAGGTGGGGGAAGGGTTCACATGACTCAGGGTAATGGGAATTAATCAGGAGAGGCTTCCCAGAGGAGGAGGAAGAGGAAGAGGAGAAGGTAAATGTCCATTTGGTGATTCAAGGGACTGCCCCTTGATTGTTAGCTTCTTGTAGCCTGCGATCACGTCCATCAACTCTGTTGTAGTTTCCCAAGCACTTAGAACAGTGTTCTGCACACAGTAAGCATTCAAATGAATGCCACTGATTGATGGATTGTTCCTGGAATCCAGAACAGGCACAGAACACACATAAAAGGTGAGAAACTTCAGTTACCTGAGATTTGCCAATGCCAGTCTGGAGACCAACTTAACATTGTTGCTAGAATTTTCCAGAATTTCCCTAACAAGCTCTCCTTCCCTTCTCTGATTCCCCCAGTCCGCAATGGACATCCATCCATCCAATCCTCATGCAACATGGGTTATTCCTGAAGGGAATTTTAAACAAGCAAACATTTTAGATGGAGCATTCAGCTGCTAAGGAGCACATACTATTTCCTTATTATGCAAGGGAGGAATAATATAATTCACCTTGGGCGGGTCAGATAATTCTCAGTGAGTGGGTGTAGATTTCTCAGAGTATGAACAATCCAGCTTATTACCCGTCACTCCCGGTCCATCTTTGGTTCACTTAGGTTCACATTTTTGAGCTCAAGTTTGGTGTTGGAGGTAGGTGATTTCCGAACTCAATGCATTTTTGGGATATTGCTGAACTGCCAAGAGGCCTTGCCTAGCTAAACCTTCATTTTGTTCATTCGTATTTACTGTTGTTATTATTACGGTATTTGTTAAGCACTGCCTTTGTGCCGGGCACTGTTCTAAACGCTGGGGTGAATACAAGCAAATTGGGTTGGACACAGTCCCTGTCCCACATGGGGCTCACAGTCTCAATCCCCATTTTACAGATGAGGTAACTGAGGCCTAGAGAAGTGAAGTGACTGACCTAAGGTCCCACAGCAGGCAAGTGGTGGAGGTGGGATTAGAACCCATGACCTTCTGACTCCAGGGCCCATTTCTCTTCCTCTCATTTCTGAGTGCCTATGCTGTTGGATCTGTACCCTTTAGATTCACCCTGCCTTCAGCTCCATAGCACTTTTATACATATCCAAAATTTATTTTAATGTCTACCTCTCCCTCTAAACTGTAAACTTCTTGTCTACCAACTCTGTTGCATTGTACTCTCCCGACATAATACTGTGCTCTGCACACAGTAAGCATTCAATAAATACCATTGATTGCCACTTATTATGTCTGTCAAATGAATGTACATACTCTAGATTGTAAACTTCTTAAAGGCAGTTATCTTGTCCACTAATTCTCTTAGTAATAATAGTAATAATGTTGGTATTTGTTAAGCACTTACTATTTGCAGAGCACTGTTCTAAGTGCTGGGGTAGATAGAGGGTAATCAGGTTGTCCCACGTGAGGCTCACAGTCGTAATCCCCATTTTACAGATGAGGTCACTGAGGCACAGAGAAGTTAAGTGACTTGTCACTTCTGACAAGTGACAGAGCTGGGATTCGAACCCATGACCTCTGACTCCCAAGCCCGGGCTCTTTCCACTGAGCCACGCTACTTTCCCAAGCAGTTAGTACCGAGCTCTGCACAGAGCAGGTGCTCAATAAATACTCTTGATTGATTGAGGTCATAGGAAGAACTTCAGTTTCCTTTTCTTTTTTAAGCTGATTTTTTAAATTTTGAACAAGCATACCTCTCTGGAAATGCTTAAGGAGACTGATCAATACTTTTTAACTGATGACCTAATTTCCAAATCCCAGGAGGAGGAGTGAGAATTTAGGTCTTCGAATGCAGTCCACTATGAACTGGGTAACTGAGTGAGGCTGCCATACTTTGCCAAAGTCAATGGATGACAGATTGATGCAGAACTGAAAACAGTTCTAATGACTGCAAAGAGCATGCAAAGTGCCCTAGCACACAAAAGGCGGCCTTAGCAAGAGCGTCGGTGTGTAACATGGAAGGGCTTGTCGGTCACTCATCTGTCCTTTCAGCCACACCTGCATTCTTGGACCATACTTGCCATTAATTGTAGCTAGGAATATGTGTGCAGTAGGTGTGTTCCTGCAGAAAAAAGTCACATAGAGTTGAGCTGTCCTTCAGCCTGTACACTTATACTTCATGAAAATGCAATGGTGCCCATTTTCTCTCCTCCTCCCCCCTTTTTAAAAAATGGTATTAAGTGCTTAGAGGGATTAAGCATTGTGCTAACAGCTGATCAGATTGGGTGATACTGCACTTGATAGTCACCCCACCCTCATCCCCACAACAGTTACTAATCAAGCAATCGATCGATTAATCATATCTATTGAGCACTTACTGGGTGTAGAACACTGTACTAAGTGCTTGGGAGGATACAGTATAAGAGTGTTGGTAGACACCTTTCCTGCCCACCATTTTTCCTGTCTAGAGGGGGAGACAGACAATAAAATAAGTTACAATATAGACCTAAGTGCCATGGGCCTAATGGAGTGGTGAATAAAGGATGCAAATCATAGTGCAAGGTGACACAGAAGGGAGTGGGAGAGGAGGGAATGAGGGCTTAGTCAGGGAAGGTCTCTTGAAGGAGATGTGTTCTTAATAAAGCTTTAAAGGTTGGGAGAATGATCATCTGTTGGGAAGGGGGAGGGAGGGAGGGAGGGACTTCCAGGGCAGAGACAGGATGGGGGTGAGAGGTCGGTGGTGAGATAGACTAGATAGAGGAACAGTGAGTAGGTTGGCATTAGAGGAGTGAAGTGTGTAGGCTGGGTGATAGTAGGAAATCATGGAGGTAAGGTAGGAGTGGGCAAGGTGATGAGTGATTAAAGCCTGTGGTAAGGAGTTTCTGTTGAATGTTGAGGTGGATGGGAAGCCATTGGAGGATCTTGAGAAGTGGGGAAACGTGGACTGAATGAGTATATACACTTAGGGACTTTTCCATAATTTATTTTAATGTCTGTCCCACCCCTCTAAACTGTCAGCTCCTGGTGGGTAGGGAATGTGTCTACCAGTTCTGCTGTATTGTACTCTCCCAAGGGTTTAATAGAGTCTCTGCACAGAGTACACACTCAATAAATACCACTGAGTGACGGATTTATTCAAACAATACCGGCCCATTCACAGTTCACAGTGGAAGCTGAAACTGACTCCTTGACTTTTGGGAGAGCATTATTCAGACACCTGGGGTTAAGAAGTCAAAGGTGTGTCCTATGCCCATCATGACATGTTTTGAGTTGTTACAGTGGTGATGGATTCCAGTGAACCAGACACAGTCTCTCACCTGCCGTCTCTGTGTCCAGCTGCACATGTTGCAAGATGGCTGAAAGGGAGAAAGGGTGCAGTGTGTGGTCCCAGAGCAGAAGAACCTCTGAGATCTTAACAAAACCAGTGGACACAAAGTGCCCTCACCCATTTTGTAAGTTATTGTTGAGTTCGATACTCAGGGGGGCTCAGAAAACATCAGGGATAGAGGAAAGTAGGAGGAGGATGTACGAATTGCATGCAGGGATGGGAGAGGAGTGTGTCCGGGCCCGGCTTTGGATGGAGGTCAAAGGACTCCACATTATCAAGGAAGAAGCTAGTCACCTCTGGCACTAAAGCAAGCAGCAGAAACTTGGAGAAGCAATGTGGCCTATTGGATAGAATACGGGCCTGAGAGTCAGATGGACCCGGGTTTTAACCCCAGCTCCACCAATTGTCTGCTGTATGAGCTTGGGCAAGTCACTTAACTCTCTGTGCCTGAGTTACCTCATCTGTAAAATGGGGATTAAGACACTGAGCCCCCTGTGGGACAGGGATGTGTTCAAACTGATTGTCTTGTATCTACCCCAGTCTTTAATACAGTGTCTGGCACATAGTAAGTGCTTAACAAATACCTTTTTTTTAAAAAAAAAAGATACTTCTCTTGCAACGTGGCTCAGAATGTCCAACTGACAATGGACAGGGTAATTAATTTAGCTGAATCTGGGAATATCCAATTGGTGTTGACCTATACTTGTCCAGTGGGGTTGCTAGGTTGTAAACTCATTGTGGGCAGGGAATGTGTCTGTTTATTGTGTATCATACTCTCTCAAGCGCTTAGTATGGTGCTCCGCACACAATAAGCACTCAATAAATACGATTGAACGAATGAATGAATTCGCTGCAAAAGCTAATCCCACAGCAGAGAGCCCCCTGTGTTGCACACATGAACCTTTCAGACCATGCCCTATGAACTAACTACAAAACTAGACACAAATAGTGTTTTAAACAAAGTCCCAAAAGAAAATAGTCATTTCTGGTCAATTGGAAAAGAAAAAGCAGGCTAGAAATTTTCCAATTTGGATGCTTTGAAGACCCATTCCAGCAAATCCAGAAACACTGAGCTCTGGTCCTCAGACCTGTATCCCAGGCTGTTATGGACCCAAACTAGTCTGCAAAATAGCTGCTCCTGAAAAGCCAGCCAGCAGGAAACATACTAGAATTCCAAAAATAATTTTGGCTAGGGCAGGATTGAAGCTACCACTTTAAACACCCCATTCACGTTCTTCTAGTAACACAAACTCACACTAATTGCCTAATTGATGTCCATTCACACAGAGAAACTGCGTGGCCTAGTGGAAAGAACCCAGATCTGGTAGTCAGAAGAACAGCTCTGCCACATTTCTCCTTTGTGACCATGGCCAAGTCACTTCACTTCTCTGGGCCTCAGTACCCTTGTCTGCAAAGGGGATAACATGAAGACAAAGCCAAAAACCTTGCTGTAGCAATCCAATCAGTAAGAATAGCAACACAAAACCACAGCCATCTCCAACAGCAGAGTCTGTTTACTAAGTTCTTTTGTCTCGGAAAGTCCAGGGGCGGTGTTCCCATAACCAGTCGCGGCCCATGGGAAGATTGCGTGTTGAACAGGGACATAAAGTAAACTGAATTGTTCACGGATTGATCATTTGGAAAGTTATCTGGGACATTCTGCCTCAGGGAGGAGTTGGTCTGTAGAAGGGTAAAGATGGCCATTTCTTATTTACGCCCTTCTCTTTTGCACACGCCAATCGCCAATCCGCCAATCCGTTCCACCTTGAGAAACAACGTATTTTTGAATATCATTAGCTCCCAAATGGTGTCAGCTTTGGAGTGAATACAAAGGATTGCACTCAGTGGGGGTTTTTAGTGAATACCATTACTACAGCCTCACAGCCGCCAAACTAGTTCTCCTCCCCTCTTCAAAGCCCTCCTGAGAGCTCACCTCCTCCTGGAGGCCTTCCCAGCCTGAGACTCCCCTTTTCCTCTGCTCCTCCTCCCCTGCCCATCACCCCTGCTCCCTCCCTCTGCTCTACCCCCTTCCCCTCCCCACAGCACTTGTGTATATTTGTACATTCTATTTCACTCTATTTTATTAATGACGCGTATATATCTATAATTCTATTTATCTATTTTGATGGATTGATGGCTGTCTACTTGTTTTGTTTGGTTGTCTGTCTCCCCCTTCTAGACCGTGAGCCTGTTTTTGGGTAGGGATTGTCTCTGTTGCCGAACTGTACTTTCCAAGCGCTTAGTACAGTGCTCTGCACACGGGAAGCGCTCAATAAATACGATAGAATGAATGAATGGATGAATATTACTTCTACTGCTGTTGCTGCTACTGCTGGGCTCTGAGTTACAAAGAGCCTAAAACTCTCTGTTTCTCTAGTCACAGCACGCTTTTGCCCTTATTCTATTTATCACTGTCCTTGGCTTTGATGTTGCTTCTGTGTTTTACTGTTCCATCTTTTGCTACATAGCCATCGCCAATGTCTTTCTCCACTTTTTTCTTAGAATGTGGGACCTTTGAAGGGCTAGGGACCATGTCTAATTCTCCTCTGTGTATTTTTTCAGAGATCTGTAGAGTGTTTGGCGCCCAGTACTACTGCTTCTGCTTAAAAAAGAAATCAGCCTAGAGCTAAAATCAAAGAAATGGAAAATTCACTGAGCAAGGATAGTTGACCAAAATGTAGAGATGTATGAAGAAAAGAGATGAGTTTCAGCCTGATGCCAGGCTGGGATCAATGCTTGCTGCTTTAAACTCTGCACTGGTAGGAGCTCAAGAAATACAGATGATGATAATGATGCTGGTGATGAAGGTGCTGTTACTGATGATGATGATGAAGATGATAATCTCCACCTCCAGCCACACAGTCCTTGTTATCCAACTCCAGAGCTGAGTTACTTGCCTTCCACCGCTGAGCCTGGGAGCCTACCTCAGCCTATGACCCCAAGACCGCTGCCATTCTCCTCCCTCTGCCTTTGTCTCTGCCCTCTCCTGAGGGTTCCCAGAACTGAAGTGCCAGCTGTATCACGACTTTACTCAAGTCTGGCTGAAGGGAATCTCCTCTGTGGCTACGTATTCTAAACTAGTTATCTCTGTGGAATGGAATCATGAAAGGGGGAAAGGAAAATTGCCTTGCCCTAGAGGATCACGGGGAATGCTAGTTAGCACATTGGATGCCTGGAATACTGTCTATTAGGAAGCTCTCAGAGATGGGATTGTGAGACAAGGAGTTGATGACAAAATCATTGCCAAGAGTTGCAAGCAACAAACCTGACAATATAATAAGCGTCAGCAGTCTTTGTGTGGTGTATACACGGCAGCTGGGACTATGGGTCAGGCAAACTTTAATGGATGAATTTCCCTACAGTGGTGTCTTCTTCGAGTATGAAAGACAGCTTTGTGTGTAATACTGTGTGTATGCGTGTGTGTATTTATGTATGCACATATATGTGGTGACTCACTGTCCTTCTCTGGGGTGGGGCCCGGCTGGGGAACACTGGAGAGACATCATTTCTGAGGTTACCCCTGCTGCCATCTTGTATTCTGGACAAGGAGGTGGTTGTGATGTCACCTGTGTTATACCAGGCACACAGTGCTGCTGGATGATGTCCCCTAAGTGTTGGGTACTGGAAGTACATGATTGTCATACAGTCAAGAACATTTCTCATTGAGGGAGAACCCTGAACCCCCAACTTGATCTGAGTCTGACTACAGTAACCCCCAACTTTATCTAGAATCTTTGCGTTCCTCTCCTGGGTCTGCGTGAAGTCTGGAACGGGGTCTGAGCCACGGGTCTCAGCAGCAGGAGCCGCAGCAGAGGGAAACCTGGCCCTGAAATTTGAAACATCTGATTACATATCAGAAACAGGCATGAGACAGACCAGTTGAAAACTGGACTGTCTGGTATAAAACCGAATAACTGGCTACACCATTTAAACCCCAGACTTGTAGTCTAATGGGAGAGCTAGCCAGAAGAAAATTGTTTGCCAAGAGTGTGCAAAAGAAGGTGCACAAAAAGTCCACGATTCATTTACAAGGGGTGGATAAATCAATAACTGGTTTTCTAAGAAACCTGTGACTCTAGAGATATGGTTGCCATCATGCCATCAACATCTTCCTCCCCTTTTTCCTCCCCTTTTTCTTCTCTCCCTCTTCTTTCTCCTCCCTTCCTTCCCCTTCTACTCTCCTCCTTCTCCCTCTCCTCCACCTCCTTCCCCCACCTCCTCCCTTTCCTTGTCCTTTTCTTCCTTCTCTCACCTGCTGCCATCCCTATACACAGTCCCAGCATGTCTCACCAAAGAAGCATGGGCCCTTGGAAAGGAACTGTGCTGCCAAACAGCAAGGACCACTCAGTAGATGGGTTGTGTGGCTTCCTGTGCAATTGAGGTCCATTAGAGCGTTAAGAGAAAGACAACTTTCCCTGCAGCCAAGGAGCAAGAAGACACCTGTCAAGAGGCGGGGTTTTCAGGTAAATCGTGTAGCTTCTGCCAGCACATCGTCCGGGCCAGATTTACACTAAGCCCGTGGCTTTGGGCCCCACATCAAAGAGGCCAATCCCTCCCAGTTCTCCCCAAAGCCCTGGCTAGGCTGGGAAATTACCTTTAAGTCGAGAGACCCACCAGACCCACGATGCAGGAAGAAACTGACTCATCATATCCTTTGTTCCCTAGAGACTGGGGCCAAGAAGTTGTCTCTGAATAGAAGGGGCTTCTGGGAACAGAGCTTCTTGGTCTTCCCTGGGCAGTGTGAGTGCTGTTGACAAGAGTGAGAAGTGGATTCAATGAAGAAGGGGAGGACTGTTAGGCTGGGAAACAAGTTCCTGAGAAAGGCTGAAGCTCTCTTAAGAATATCATACAGGATTTAGGCCCAGCCCTTTGGTCTCACTGTTTCCACCTCAGTCCATTAGACTTCCCCAGGATATACTGGCCTTCTTGATTTGGTTTTCTACATTTTTTAACAGCCAGTATATTATTGGATAGTGTACTGTCCAGGTAGCAGGATTAGGTGAAAACATTAAGCTCTGGCCAATTGTCAGCTTGATCAGATCAACTATGAAGCCGCTGATGCCTTCGGTGCTGCCGTGCAGTCTGAACAGTGTCCTTGGCAGGTTCGGCTGCTGATTCTCTGGAAATGCCTGAAGAGATTCAACTGAAAGCCGAGTAGGCTCCACCCACCTTCTAGACCTGAACATGACAGCAAGATCCTCTTTTCTCTAGATGGCCATTTTTTCACCTGCATTTGGGGCATGGAGTGCAAACTACACTATCATCCTGTCAGTGGAGTGAATCGATAAATCGAGTCTACAGAGACCATATGGAGCAGTCAGTCAGCTAGCCAGCCAGCCAAACAACCAGCTAGTCAAGCTGTCAGTTAGTCCGTCAGCCAGCCAGTCGGTCGGTCAGCCAGTCAGCCAGCTGGTCAGCCAGCGAGTGGATCACTCTGTCAGTCAGTCAGTCGGCAAGTCCGCCAGGCAGTCAGTCAGTAGGTCAGCAAGACAGTCAGTCAGCAAGTGAGAAAGTCAGTCAGTCAATCAGCCAGAAAGTCAGCAGATTAGTCAGTCAGCCCATCAGACAATCAGTTTGTGTACTGTATATACTGAACACCCTCTATTCTATACTGGGAGAAGTACAGAGGAAGAGCATGATCTGATCCCAACCCTTGAGGTTTCTGTTTTCTGAGGGAGACAGGACAGCACAATCAAACAATAACACAAATACACATTAAAAGAGAAGAGACCAAAGTAAACAAACATAAAAAAGAACATAAACACACACATGCCAGAAGCAAAGAACCATATCATTTTTATAAGGGCCAAGGGGTTCCTCGGGTGATTGGCATGTTGAATACAATGGAAATTAGCCCCTGGCCACCTGGTGTTTCCTTTCAAGTCTGATCACTGAAGTCATAAATCTCCTCCACTTCAGTCATTTAATTCAGTTAGTAGTGATTTTATTTAACCCCAAGGAGTGTGGTCCAGTTATGGGGCAGAGACATTGAGCAGAGAAGAAACAGTGTTCTTTGGATATTATTTAAAGGAAAATGTCCCCAGGTATCTTTTCCAGGTTAAATGATGACATTTCACTTTCATTTGGGAGCAGTTCCAAATGACATTATTCTATGATTTTTGTTCCCCTTTTGCCTAGACTGCATTTGTATCCTGACCACTCTATTTTTATACATTTTTTATGAGTGTAAACTCATCCAGGACAGCTGCCTTCCTGAACATCTAGTACAATGCATCATATGCAGTGGGTACTGAATAAATACCATTACCACCTCAGCTTCTAGGTGCCCCACAAAGCTTTTCCCAGGAACAAAGCATAGCATTAATCAGATCAAAGTTTTTTGTGAATAAAGTAAAGGTTCTTCAGAATAAAGTTAATGGTCTGCATTTTGGCACACTCTAAGCACTCAGCAATAATATTAATTAATTGATCTGAGACTTGAATTCACCATAGACCACCTTAGAGGTTGATCCTATGCCTTCTGACAGGACCTTTTGCTATGTGTGGTTACCTCTTGATGAAGTAAATTCTGAATTGACAGTGTTAGAAGACAAAGGCTGTATGTAGTCTAGCCACAGGACTGGAATGCCCCATGAAATTTTCACACCAGTTGAAGATGACAGAAATTGTGCTCTCCAGTCTGGGTTCTGTGCCTTCCAGGAGAAGCAGACTGGAAGAAAGTGCAGTGGAAGATGTGATCAGGTGAATACAGTACCTTGGGTTAAGATTTGCTATCCATGAATGCTTCCTTAGTCCTGTTTAAAGAATTATCCGGTCATAGCCCAGGGATTTCCTCTCTAGGGCTATGGCTTGAACTGGAAGCAGGGTCGAGAGGGAAAATGTTCCTTCTTCAATCAGTGGTTTGTACTGAGCTCTTATTGTGTGTGGAGAACAGTGCTAAGCACTTGAGAGAGTGCAAATAGAACACTATATCTTTCCTCAAGGAACTTATAATCTAGTGGGGGAGACAGACACTAAAATAAATTACCCCTTGTGGAAATGGCTGAGTATAAGGATAATGGACATAAATGTTGGGGGGCTAAGAGTGAGTATCAAAACACTTAAGGGAACCCTCTTAATGTTGGTATTTATTAAGCGCTTACTATGTGCCGAGCACTGTTCTAAGCGCTGGGGTAGACACAGGGGAATCGGGCTGTCCCACGTGGGGCTCACAGTCTTAATCCCCATTTTACAGATGAGGGAACTGAGGCACAGAGAAGTTAAGTGACTTGCCCACAGTCACACAGCCGACAAGTGGCAGAGCTGGGATTCGAACTCATGAGCCCTGACTCCAAAGCCTGTGCTCTTTCCACTGAGCCACGCTGCTTCTCCCTCTTGATTCCTAGGGTCCAAAACTTAGAACCAGCCAGCCAAAACCACAGTGGGCTCCAACATCAGAGGTGATGGTATTTACCCAGAGTGAACTAGGTACAATGCACTGTACTAAGTACTGTTTTAAGCAACAAAATCAATCAATGGTATTTAATGAGCACTTCCTGTACTAACCATTTGGGAAAGTACAATTCACCAGACTTAGAAGATACATTCCCTGCCCACAAGGGTGCTGCAGTTTTAACGGAAGAGGGCCGTAAAAGTATTTTAAAATGGAGTAACCGGAATTACTTACTAAGGCACAATTGATTAGACACAAATACACACGAGCAGAAAGACAATTTCCTCTGGGTTTTTTTTGAAAGAAATCATATCAGAGGAACAGTATTCCAGACTTTCTTTTTCAGGGAAGACCATTCCTAAGAACACCTTATGAGTCAGCTTGGTACCCGTCCAATGCTAATGTAGATAACAGAGATGGGACATTAGACTCTTTGTGTGCTTAGGCCAGGGAAGTGAAGGGAAAGGGACATCAAAAATCTAAACACGTATCGAGCACAGTGAAATTGTCTCCCTGGTTAGAAATTAAATTCATGGAGGAGCAGCACCTAGTTTTCAGGACCTTGTTTTCATTGTACGACATCTCTGTAGGTTAGGCTTTTTTTATTAAGTCATTAAGTGAAACTTGCAAACCTAAAAGCTTATTAGCTCAGAGCCTGGTGGTGGCTTCAGGGTAAAAGGCAGGCAGATGCTGAGCTGTATCTTTGAGAGGAGGCTCCTAGCCTGTCTCACCCAAGGAAATCATTATAATGGGACCCTGTGCAGTGTTTGAAGCAGAGCCAATGGGCTCAACACGCTGGCACTGTCAAAATATTCTTCCTGCTGAGTGGGCTTCCCAAGGGGATGGGTCATGTGGAATTTTCCTGGTCACGAGGTACAAATCAGTGACACAGTCACAGACAAGCTAGAAGACTCTCCATGCTCAGTCTCGGTGAAAGCACATGCTAATTTAATTAAACCGCATTTCATTTCTTGCCATCTGGAAGATGGGGTAGGCAATGAGACCGACTCTAAGAGGCTTCACTGTATTGTGTCTGGGATGATGTTGGGGATTACTTATCCTTATCAGGTTGATGATATTTGCTTTTGGGGACAGATTTAACGTTGCACCCTGACATGTTGACAACTTCTGTATTTTCGTTTGACAGCCTTCTGCTCATTGAAAAGATGGATGTTCTTCTCAGTTTGGAAGGCTAAGAGCATCATTTTTTCTTGGACATCAATCCACTTGCTTTTTGTCATGGAATCCCTCCATATGCTGGTGCCTTGGGGCTTACAGATGTGAGGGGTTCCCCGGGGATCCAATGATGCCGGGAACCTCCTGTCAACTGATATTTTTGTACATGAATTTTTCACCCTGCTGACTTTCGCAGCCCCCAGCCGGATTTAGGGGGCCTACCCCACTAGCAGGGAAAAAGAGCAGAAGCTGATGGCAACAACTCAGGCTAGAGGGAGAACACAGAACTGCAAATCTGTTATTCATATATTTATAAATATATATTATATAAGTAATACAACATGGGTATTATTTCATAATAATAATCTGATTACCTTGTATCTTCCTCAGCAGTCAGTCAAGATCTTGGCATCTAGGAAGTTCTTAATTAATACTTAACTAATTACCTAACTTGCAAGGACTTCTTATTTAAGGTACTACCTACTGGTCTATGAAGTACTTCAAATTGGGCTTTCTGTCCACAGTGAAGTTTCAGTTCTTTCTGGGTACAATCCAAGGTGTTGGAAATACTCCAGAAGTCCTATATAAGGAATCTAGATCTGTGGCTGATTTCTCAGACTTGCTATCATCCCAGGTCTCCAGGGAGACCAGAGCCAGGCAGAGAACAGCACAGAATTTGATCTGACTTGTTAGCTCTTCAAAGCCTGCCCGCCCCCTCAAGCCTTACTTTGCGGGCTTCCCTCTTTCCCCCAAAGGCCCCATACCTTTTTTTACCCCAATAATCCAATGCAAAGTTGGCCCCTCAGCACGTTATAACTCCTCCTTCTTGCCAGGCTTGACCGATGAAGGAGGGAGCAGATGATTCTATGGGGCAAGAACAATATGGAGTTCAAACCTTCATAGAGTGGCTGGATTTTAAGAAGAGCACTGGGGCCTAGTGAGAAGTAATGTGGCCAAGTGGATAAAGCATAGACCCGGGAGGCAGAAAGACCTGAGTTCTAACTCCGACTTGGCCACTTGTCTGCTGTTTGACATTGGGCAAGTTATTACCTCAGCTACTTCAGTTACTCAGTTACTTGTGCCTCAGTTACTTCATCTATAAAGTAGGGATTAAGACTGTGAGATCCATGTGGGACATGCACTGTGCCAACCTGATTATCTTGTATCCGTCGCTAGTCAGCTGTGTGACCTTGGGCAAGTCACTTAACTTCTCTGTGCCTCAGTTACCTCATCTGTTAAATGGGGATGAAAACTGTGAGCCCTACGTGGGACAACCCGATCACCTCGTATCCCCCAGCGCTTAGAACAGTGCTTTGCACATAGTAAGCGCTTAACAAATACCACAATTTATTTATTTTGTATCGATCCCACCCTTAACTACAGTGCCTGGCAAATACAAATACCATTTTTTTAAAAAGCTCTCTGAGTTCTCCAGGCCCGCCAAGCTTCTGCTTATTTGAAACTGGGACAGAAGTCCGAGTTTTAATTTAAAAGTTTAATTTCATCACAGGGATTAAGGACTCGCAAAATAAATAAGAGTTAACAGTATCCTCCGTCCCCCCTAAATACTTCCTTTCAACTTCCTTGACAGTGTTGGGCATTTCTGAATTTCAAGCCAAACTCAGCAGCTTCTGCAATTGAAAAGCATCTGATGGGGCATTCTGTTGTCAGTCATCTCAGTATAATAATAATAATAATAATGTTGGTATTTGTTAAGCACTTACTATGTGCAGAGCACTGTTCTAAGCGCTGGGGTAGATACTGGGTCATCAGGTTGTCCCACGTGAGGGTCACAGCTAATCCCCATTTTACAGATGAGGTACTGAGGCACAGAGAAGTGAAGTGACTTGCCCACAGCCACACAGCTGACAAGCGGCAGATCTGGGATTCGAACCCATGACCTCTGACTCCCAAGCCCGGGCTCTTTCCACTGAACCACACTGCTTCTCAGTATCCTGCTGCCCCCGATGGCACTGGTACAGTGGAAAAATTGCATCCCTTCCCCTCCCCTTCTCCTCCATCCCCCAGATCCTCTCATCACCAGCATTCTCTGTCCCATTCCCAAAGTCCTCTCCCATTCCCACCTCCCTACTGCCACTTCACCCCTTCAGGTGGCAGACAAAGGCAAATGCATGGTCATGCGTTTTAAGAGCAAAAACACATCTTTAACAATTGGAAAGAAACAATAAATGAACTTCACTAATTAAGTTCTAATTACACAATTACTTCATTACTTTGCCTGGTGCCATTACTACAAGTCTTTCTGCAACAAATGGTGATGACCGTGAGCAAAGCAAGGAGGGCAGAAACCATTGAATTTTCAAAGGATTCACCAACTCCTGATAAAGACATTTGCAGATGATCCAAGAATAAATTTAAGTGTTCTGCGTTCTGAGTAAGAAAACAGAGGAGGCCCTTTTTTAACTTAAATTGCAGAAAAAGAACTAGAACAAACAAAAACCGTCAAGCATCGGGATTTTAATTATGCAAATTCCATTAGCGTTAATGGGGGTTAAACAGGCTGAGGCCCTGCATATCAATGGGGAAGCAGCCCCTCCCTGCTGGCATTGTGCACTGGTATTTTCCATGGAGAGTTTGCTGGAGAAATTGTGCCTCTTACTTGTAGATGTGAGAGCCAAATAACTCCTCTGCCAGGTCCCTGCTGTGGTGGTAATGTCACAGTTTGTGTTGGTGAATGCAGGCGCTCTGGAAATTTAGTATGCAAACCACAGACTCTTAGTTTGTGCTGCCTCCAACTGCCCCTGCTCAGTTTTTTTTTTTTTTAATTCTTGTATTCATTCAGGGTTTGGTTGGGTGAGGGTGATTCCTTTTCCCACAGCATCAGTGGCAATGCCCTGCTTTGTACCTCTCTGCCCATCCTTCTGCCTGTCTCTGGTCCCCGACTCTGTCTTCAGTGCCAGCAGCACCAGAGCTGTCTGTACAAAGCTAGAGTTCAGCACAATGTCCCCACCACCCCGCCTCCACCCTCCCCTCCCTCTCCAGTTCCTTCTTTCCCTATTTTCTCCCCTCCTCCCTCTCCTCCCTTTAACAAATAACTGAATGGGGAAACTCGATGGTAGCATTTTTCTCCCTTCATAAGCCACTCGGCTAACTCCAACATTTCTGATAACTTCTGGGGAAACAGAGCTGTAAGATCCGGAGAAGGCCCAGCAGAAGTTGGAAGGATCTTGGTTTTCTTAGCCCTAGTTACTGAGCTTAGTTTTTTTTTTCTCTTGATAGTATTTGCTAAGAACTAACTATGTGCCCGGCATTGTACTAAGCGCTGAAGTAATTACATGCTAATCAGGTTGGACGCAGTCCATGTCCCATGGGGAGCTCGCAGCCCTAATCCCCATTTTACAGGTAAGGTCACTGAGGCATAGAGAAGTTAACTGATGGACCCAAGGTCACACTGTAGACAAGCGGCAGAGCCACGATTAGAATCCTGGTCCTTCTGACTTCCAGTCCCATATGCTCTTTCCACTAGGCCTTGCTGCTTCTCAGGTTACGAGTGATACATCTTAGCCTGAACTCATTCAATACCCCTGTTTTCCTGACTCTCTCCTCCAGGATAGCTATGGAAGTCCAGCTAATTGGAATTTTAATTTCCTGATCAAATTCCACACAGAAAGCAAGGGAACTTCCCTGAACATGCAGCCTATGGATATCTTTCATTCATTCATTCATTCATTCAATAGTATTTATTGAACGCTTACTATGTGCAGAGCACTGTACTAAGCGCTTGGAATGTACAAATCGGCAACAGATAGAGACAGTCCCTGCCCTTTGACGGGTTTACAGTCTAATCGGGGGAGACGGGCAGACAAGAACAATGCAATAAATAGAGTCGAGGGGAAGAACATCTTGTAAAAACAATGGCAAATAAATAGAATCAGGGTGATGTACATCTCATTAAACAAAATAAACAAAATAAATAGGGTGATGAAGATATATACAGTTGAGTGGACCAGTACAGTGCTGAGGGGGTGGGACAGGAGACGGGGAGGAGGAGAGGGAAAGAGGGGAGAAGAGGGTTTAGCTGCGGAGAAGTGAAGGGGGGGGGGTAGAGGGAGCAGAGGGAAAAAGGGGGGAGCTCAGTCTGGGAAGGCCTCTATCTTCCACAGGGGAAGAATGAAACTGCAATTTGAAAGATTTATCTTTTTCTCATTCTCACTTGGTCCTGTTCGTTCCTGCCCTGGGTCCCTGCCAGTCTTCTGGCAAAGCCGAGAACCCCCAACCCCCTCCCAGATCCACCTGCCTGCCAGGACCAGAATCACCCCCTGAATCTAGGCCATCAGATTTGCAAATCCCAGAGGGGGCTCAAACCAAGGCTGACTCACGCAGCATGCAGATCGGCTGCTTCGTGTCTCAGCACTGCCAGCTCCTGACCCTGAGCACAGTTTGGCTACTGGTAACATTTGGAAGAGTGGATTCTAATTTGCCGAGTCAGAGGCCTTGCAGTTTGGAATATTGGAAGCAGCAAAATGTTCAGGGGAATTTTGCTACTGAAACTACAATCACAGGGTGCTAACTATGCATGTCTACCTCTGCTTCTACCATTTGGGAATTGGCTCGTACCCACTGAAGAGGCCCCATCCAATGTGGGAGAAGGAGGACGATGTTAGACTCGAGGCTCCTTGAAGGAAGGGACTGGGTCTTTGGTCATCTATTGCAGTATCCCAAGTGACTATTACAGTCCTCTCCACAGAGTAGGTGCTCCATACGCACTAATGAAAGAATAAATAAGAGTAATAGAGAAGCTGCACGACCTAGAGGACATAGCATAGGCCTGGGAGTCAGAAAGACCTGGGCTCTAACCCCAGGTCCGCCGCTTGTCTGCCGTGTCACCTTGAGCAAGTCACTTCACTTCTCTGAGCCTCAGTTGCCTCATCTGTAAAAAGGAGATTGATTTTGAGCTCCATGTGGGATATGGACTGTGTCCAACCTAATTAGCTTGTATCTACCCCAGCGCTTAGCATAGTGCCTGGAGTAAGGGCTCAACTGAATGCCATTAAAAAACAATAAAAAGCTAATCAAAAGCTTTGCAATAACAAAATGTTTAACTGAATATAGAAGAATCATGGTACGAGGCAATCAACTGGCTTTGCAAGAGCCTTTCCTATTGGAGTTTATGCTCCTTGTGGGCAGGAAATGTGTCTCAAAGCAACATTTGAGACACATTTGCAGAGCACTGGACTAAGCATTTGCCCAGCAGAATTAATAAAACATGATCTCTGCCTTCAAGAAGTTTGCAGCCTAGTAGGGGAGACAGACACTAAAATGAATTTCAGGTAAGGGAAGCCACAAAGTATAGAACTATGTACGGGAGAGAGGGGTGTGTTGAGTAATCGAGTGCCTGAGAATCAGTGTAGCCTGAGAAACAGCAAGGCCTAGTGGAAAGATCATGGGTCTGGGAGTCAGAGGGACCTAGGTTCTAATCCCAGCTCTGCCACTTGTCTGCTGTGTGACCTTGGGCAAGTTGCTTAACTTCTCTGTGCCTCGGTTCCTTTATCTGCAAAATGTGGATTAAGACTGTGAACCCCACGGGAGACATGGACTATGTCCAGCCTGATTGTCTTGAATCTACCCCAATACCTAAAACAGTGCCTGGCAGGTAATAAGTTCTTGACAAATATCACCATTGAAAAAGGGCTCAAATGCATATCTTGTATCTGTCCCAGCACTTAGAACAGTGCCTGAAACATAGTAAGTCCTTGACAAATATCATTAATGACAAAGGATTGAGAAGCAGCGTGGCTCGGCGGAAAGAGCCCGGGCTTGGGAGTCAGAGGTCATGGGTTCGAATCCCAGCTCTGCCACTTGTCAGCTGAGTGACTGTGGGCAAGTCACTTCACTTCTCTGTACCTCAGTTATCTCATCTGTAAAATGGAGATTAACTGTGAGCCTCACGTGGGACAACCTGATTACCCTGTATCTACCCCAGCGCTTAGAACAGTGCTCTGCACATAGTAAGCACTTAACAAATACCAACATTATTAAAGGGCTCAAATGCATGTGACAGAAAAGGGAGGGATATGGGGTGGGGAAATAAGAAATTAGGCAAGGAAGGCTTCCTGGAGGAGATGGGATTTTAGTGGGGCGACTACATAATGAAATCAGTGAAAGTTTTCGAATCAGAACTGAGGACTTGAAAACATAGGGCCAGATATGCTTTCCAGGGCCCCAGTTGCCTATAACTCTTTATCTTGGTGTTCTGATTTTCTTTCCAAAATGAATTTACCTTCAACTCCTCCCATTCGTCTCTCTCCCTCCTCCCTGTCCATTCCTGTATTGACCTTGTCACCACTACAGGAGAGGAGAATTCAGTGAAATGAATGGCAGTGCATTTAGATTGAACAAAAAGAAATGCTTTTATCCAAGGGATATATTTAACTAATGCTTGAGGTCATCAAGAAGAGCAGTTCAGGGAATGTAAGTAGAGGGAGCGGATAAAGTTGGTGCCTTTAATAGCTGTGAGCATCATGCTGGCGGGCCGTGAACGTGAATAAATTGTCCCCGCGCTGGTCTGGAAATTAGAATAATGATGGCATTTCTTACATGGTATTTGTTATGTGCTCACTCTGTACCTGGTACTGTACTAAGCACAGGGGTAGATACAAGCAATTCAGGTTGGACACAGTCCCTGTCCCACATCGGGCTCACAGTCTCAATCCCCATTTACAGATGAGGTAACTGAGGCACAGAGAAATAAAGTGACTTGCCCAAGATCACACAGCAGACAAGTGGTGGAGTCAGGATTCAAACCCATGACCTTCTGACACCCAGTCCCATGTTCTACCCACTATACCATGCTGCTTCTCATGTGCTTACTATGGGCTAATCAGGGCTTACAATCTAAGTAGGAGGTGAGAAATAGTATTTTATCTCCATTTTACAGGTAGGGAGACTGAGGCATGGAGAAGTTAAGTGACTCTCCTAAGATTGCTCAGTGGGCAAGTGGTGGGCCTCCCGCCTCCTGACTCTATCCTCAAAGAATTATTTACTTCCCACTTGTTGAGGCAGGTTTGCCTAGTGTCAAGAGCAAGTATCTGGGTTTGAAATGGAGCTAAATCACTCCTGCCTCCCTCTTGGACTTTGAGCCTCTTGTGGGACAAGGACTGTGTCCTAATTATCTTGTGTCAACCCCAGAGCGCTTAGCACAGTGTTTGGCACATAGTAATCACTTACTAAGTATCATTTCCTGGTTAACAGGAAGTCCAAGGAAGTCTGGGAATGAGAATAGAGGATGCAAAAGTAGGTAGGGTAACCTAAACAGATATAGACCTGGAAATCGCACGGTGAGGGTTGGGGGGTCATGTTTGCTGTCAATCCGCTGCAACTGGACAAGGGATGTCCAGGAAGCCCCAAGAAGACGGGCTAGGGACCTTTCTTGGACTTTGCTGGGGCTGTAATTGGTTTGGTGGTGAAGTGTTTCAGTGCAAGACAATGTTGGCCCGTCTTCATTTTCTGCCTCCACTTCTCGTTCTTGGGTAGACTTGGAGAAGAATGCAGAGGACGCTTTGATCTGGCCGATGGATGAGCCGGTGGTCGGAGAGGAGGCTAGGAGCCAGAACAACCCACCCGGCAATGCCAGGAGCAAGGAATCTCGGCCAAGGGGACTAGGAGACAGGCGACCGGGCCTAGCTTCGTTGGCATCCACCCTACAGTCCAAGAGATCAGCGGGGCCAGCCCATACATATCAAAACGGCAGAACACAACTTGGAGCCAAGATGGGGGGGTCATGGAAGTCCAGCCAGGGATTCGAAAACTCCAGATACAGAGCCTGAGGTCAGAAGAACTCAGCTACCGGGGAGAGGAGCCAGTAGCGTAGAGACGTTGGCCTACTCGAGGAGGGAGATGAAACCAAGCCAGGGATTTCAGCCCAGTCATTCGCAATGCTCAGACCAAATCCGTGACCCTGCAGAGAAACTTTCCCATTATGCATTTGGGTTGAGTGCCCTGAAAAATTTCCACCATAAATCATTTCACCTGACACACAGGCAAGCGTTATAGCCTGGATTTGGTGACAGAATGGGGTTAGTAAGAAGAGGGTTGGTTAGAGGCTTCCACTGGATTGATCCAACTCAAAGCTGGAAACCAGGACAGAGGCAGCCTGTGACTTTTGCCCCTTTGTCAAGTCCCAGGAGAGAATTCTCAATCCCTGTTCTGAAGTGGCAGCCAGCCCCGGTATCTCCACGCCTCAAAAATCTCTGAAAAACTGCGGTGTGATTTTGGGTAAGGTCCTTTACCTCTCTGGACCTCAATTTCCTCATCTGTAAAAAAGGCATAAACTGCCTGCTCTCACTCTCTCTCTTATACTGTGAATTCAGTGTAGGGACTGTGTCTGAGCTGATCTCTCCCAGCTGGAAGCAGAAACTTCTAGCGGAAAGTCCTAGAATCCCATTTAGATTAGCTCCAAATCTCTCCCAAAAGCTCCGTATTTTGTGTTTTGCCTTGATTTGCTGTGGCGGTTGGGTTGTGGCGTGACTACTGGCAGTGGAGATTTTGATCTGGGAGGCGTAGTTACAGCACTTTGGAGACTATGGGGACGTTTTGCTTGTAGAAAGTAGCTTTCCAGCTAATTGTATTGGGCTGTGAGCAATGCTTTGATGGGATCCTGGGGAAAAGTAATTTCTGTTTGTGAAAACTGTCATTTCCCTTAGACAAAACACAGGATGTTGTTTCTGCTTAGCATTTATAATTTTGGATTGGTTGTCCCGTGTCCCAAGGGGTGAAGTCTTCATTCCAAGAAGGAAGCAGTGGATGTGATTGGACGCCATGAAAGCCGCATGGCTTAGTGGGAGGAGAATGGATCTGGGAGCCAGGAGACCTGGGTTCTAGTTCCATCTCTGCCCCAGACCTCCTGTGGGATCTTGGGTAAGATCTCACAGGTAAGATGTCTCTGAACCTCAATTTCCTCATCTGTAAAATGGGCATAAAGAGACATTAATTCCCCCTCTCTGGTCCAGCCTGACCTATGCTGGTCCCTGACCCTCCTCCGCGATATCCTCCCTCCCAGGAATCAGTGGGGCAGCAAGATGGTGAGGTGAAGTCTGGTTTGCCTTGAAACCGTGGGCCACGGCAGTAACCGCCACGTGAGACTGGCACTGGCTGCTGGCAAGTCTGCCAAGGCCCGCAGGCACCAAGGTTCAGCCAGTATCGAACGCAACCTTTGCAGATTCCTCCATGAGCGGCTCAGCCAGCCCTTCCCCGGCTCGGGGGGGGCGGGGGGCCCGGGATGCGAGAGTGGATAAAATGGGGAAAAGAGCAGATCCCAACCATAAGCCGCTTCTTATGCACAATTTCCAGGGGGCCAACAAAGTGGAGAGCAGAGAAATCAAATCCACGTAAATGGAATTATAGGTTTTTAGGTCTATACGTGCATAGGCACTGTATACTGCACTCCCGTAAACACAGGCACACCACACACGCGGTGACTCTGGGGTGTTGACATAGCGGCCTGAGTCCTTTGGGTTGCAGAGAGGTAGAGAACAGAGCAGGTTTTAGGACCTCGTGGGCGCTCTGGTAGAGCAGGCCAGGCAGTCTGCAAGCAATTAGCTTCTAGGAAAGCCACAGCGTTTTCTCCTGCCCCTTGGAAAGAGATTCAACCCCCAGCCAGAGCCAGGCCTGCTACTCCCTTGACGTGTTCGGATTTGGAGCGGGGTGAGGGGCAGGGGAACAGGCCTGTTAGCCGTCCGCGGGGTCCAGCAGGGCAGAGCTGGGTGGGAGAAAACATCTCCATCCCCCTACATCCTGACACTAATAATAATAATAATAATGTTGGTATTTGTTAAGCGCTTACTATGTGCAGAGCACTGTTCTAAGCGCTGGGGTAGACACAGGGGAATCAGGTTGTCCCACGTGGGGCTCACAGTCAATCCCCATTTTACAGATGAGGGAACTGAGGCACAGAGAAGTGAAGTGACTTGCCCACAGTCACACAGCTGACAAGTGGCAGAGCCGGGATTAGAACCCATGACCTCTGACTCCAAAGCCCGTGCTCTTTCCACTGAGCCACGCTGCTTCTCTAGCAGTGTGACACTAGCTTGTGGCTTGTGACACTAGCCACAAAAAGTCAAACTCTTTCTCTCTTCTTTACATCCTCTCCTTTTTACCCCTTTCCTTCTCTTCCCCTCTCCGTCTTCTTCTTTATGACTCCAGCTCAGGGTTCTAGTCCCACCTCTGCCGCTGGCCTGCGGTGCGACCTTGAGCATGTCACTTAACCTCTCTGGGCCTCAGTTTCTTCATCTGTATAATGGAGATTCATTCATTCATTCAATTATATTCATTGAGTGCTTATTGTGTGCCAAGCACGGCGCTAAGTGCTTGGGGGAGTATAATACAAGAACAAACAGACACATTCCCTGCCCACAGTGAGCTTACAGTCTAGCTCCTTGTGGGCGGGGAATGTTTCAAGCAATGCTGTTGTTCTGTACTCTCCCAAGTATTAAGCATAATACTCTGCACTCAGAAAGTGCTCAATAAATACCACTGATTGACAACCAGGTATGTAAGATACGGACAGAAGTGGGAAGTGTTGCCACCTGAGACCTCCAGCTTTTTGTGGGCTGGGACATGGGGGTGGCCCTCTATATATACCCTTTTCCTTCTTTCTGCTATTTGTACATTATTTTTCCCTCTGTTTCCCATGCTAGATTGTAAGCTCCTTGAGGGCAGGGATCAAGTCCACTAATTTTATTTTACTCTCTCAAGCACTTAGGAGCACAGTAGACTATATGGTCCTTGAAATCACTCTCTCAAGTGCTTAGTACAGTGTTCTGTGCATGATAGACACTCAGCTGTTGGTCGATCAATCGATTCTGCCAAATTGTCCTGGTTGTTGGGCTTTTCGCCCATGCTGGCAAACCCAACTAGCACAACACAATTTCATCTCCTCTCCTCAGGGCCAGGTCTCCCTTCTGTGTTTCAATTTTGATTTCCTTTTTTTCCTTCTTTGAACAGCAAAAGGAAAACCAGCCGACACCAATGTTCACAGGAAGATTTTTCCAGTCCAAAAGCAAAGGCAGGCATTGTTGAGCATAGTTTTTAAAGAATACTTTAGAGGGAAGTTTTGTCCTTATCAGAAAGCTCACAGTCAGAAGCCCAAGCCCCTGTTTCATTTGCTTCCTATTTCAGTCACTGTCCATTTGTTCATTTAATAAACGACTCATCTCCCCAGGTCTCTGATGAAATATGGATGTTCTCATTTTCCTGCTGCCTTCTGCAACAGCATCGCAGATGCTTTGCCCTGCTGCACTAGGAATAAGGATTATGGGCTGGGGAAGAAGCCGAGTACATGAAGAGAGGGTGGTTGGTTTTTTTTTTTGGGGTGTATGTGTGTTTGTATGTGTGTCTTTGCAAGTTCTCAAAGCACAAAAAAAGGGGTTTCTCTCCAGATGAGAGACTGATGAATTAGCCTAAAGGTCCACACCTTTCTCTGAAAGATCTACTTGCCATTTCTCTTGGTGCCAACAGACATGGCAAAGCTGTAGTTTAGTGATGTCGACTCTGGCTGCTTCCTCCCCTTGCAGGCTGCCCCCGCCTCACTCTCCCCCATTTTTTTGTGGAGGAGTGGTGGGTGGAGAGGCTCGGCTGCCTGGAGACCTTAGATACCTCACGGCTGAGAGTCGGGGGGGACTAGACAACAGGGTAGAGATGAAAGGCGTGGTTGGGAAAGGAGCACAGTCCAGGTTTCGGAGAGAACGAAGTGGTCAGCAGTTGTAGAATTGTATTGTCTTTTCAGGGCAGCTCTGAACAAGCTGCCTGCTGGTGCAGTTGTTTGGATTCTCAGGCGTTCTCCCCTCAAGGAAAGTGTTGGTCTTGATGAAGCATGGCTGTCTGGAAAGAGCAGGGACCCGGGAGTCAGACATTCTAGTCCCTGCTCAGATCTGCTGTGTGACTTTGAACAAAGTCACTAAATTATCCTCTCTGGGCCTCAGCTTTCTCATCTGTATAATGGAGAAGATTTCTTCTGTCCCTCCCTCTTAGATTGTGAGCCCCATGTGGGGAAGGGATTGGTTCCAACTTGAGTATCTTTGTCTTTACCCCAGTACTTACTACTCTGCTTGGCCCATAGAAGGTGCTAGACAAATACCATCATATTCATTATTGTTCAGGAGGGTCCAGGGAAGGGAGGAAGCAGGAGGCATTCCGATACCATGAGAAAATAGTTTCCATTCCCACCATGGTTTCTAAGTAATTGTAAGAAAAACCACGCCCAACAGGAGCATCTGATTGGAGCTTGCCTCCCTTCCTCAGATCCCAAAAGGGGAAAGGATCGGATGTAGGATGATCTCTTTCATGTGCTCCATTTTCTTTTGGGAGCTCAGTTGCTTTAGGCAGGAAGACCAACCCTAGCAGGGTTGCTAAGGAAAGGACAGCATTTCCTGGGAAATTGAATTTCAGATGAAATCTGATGAAAATATCTGGGAAGATTTTTGTCACCAGCGCTTCAGGACATGGAATTGTTTTCAGACAGGAAATGTAGACTCCCTCTGCCTTGGCCCCCTCAGCCTGTCCCCCGTATTGCCCAATGTAAGATAACCAGATTGATCCCAACTGGACCAACGGATGAGGTTCCCAGGGGAAGGGGCCAATGTCCAGACATGTGGTAGGCAGAGGGAGAAAGAAAGGAGGAGAAAGAGGCAGGAAAGGGAGCCATGCCAGAGGAAGACAGAAAGGCTAATACAGAGAGATAGAGACAGGCAGACATGGCATACATACACATGTACACACGTACACACGGTTCTGCGCTGAAGAAGGAGGCAAGAAGCAGCTGGAGTGCAGCACACAGTCACTGTTGGCCTCTCAGAGTTCCCACTACAAAACCCTTTTCCTTAGGTGCCAACTTTCACCTATGAAGAGGAGAGAAGGAGGAAGGGATTTTAGCTGTGATGGGAACAGAAGCAGACAGGCTTCAAGGAGCCAACAAGCCAGGAAGCAGCATGATTCAGTGGAAAGAGCACAGGACCGAGAATCAGGAGATTTGGTTTAGTTTCACCACATGCCTGCTGGGAGATCTTGAGCAAGTCACTTAAATTCTTTGTAAGTTTCCTCACTGGGGATGAAATAGCTGTTCTCCCACCCTCTAAACCTGTGAACCACACGTGGGACAGAGCTGAGTCTGGGAGCATGGGCTAGGGAATCAGTGGACTTGGTTCTAATCCCAGCTCTGCTACTTGTCTGCTGTGTGACCTTGGGCAAGTCACTTCACTTTTCTGTACCTCAGTTACCTCATCTGTAAAATGGGGATTAAGACTGTGAGTCCTTTGTGGGACACGGACTGCGTCCAACCTGATTACCTTGTATCTCCTCCGGTGCTTACTACTGTGTCTTGCACATAGTAAACACTTAGCAAATGCCACACATTATTGTTATTACTATTATCATCATCATCATCCTAATTATTTGGGGTATTTTGTAAGTATTTACTATCAGAAAGCCACCATTTCATTGGCAGCACAGACTTTAATGCCGACATCACGTTCTTCTTCCTAGGCAGAACACCTCTAGACTGTAAGCTCATTGTGGGCAGGGAATGTGACTGTTGTTGTATTGTACTCCCTCAAGCGTTTAGTATAGTGGTCTGCACACAGAAAGCGCTCAATAAATATGATGAATGAACATCACCTAAAGCTGCACAAACTGATAATGAAGTAGAAAACTGAATCAAGAAAGTCAGCAAGGTTTTTGGGAGCTTCACCGGCAATGTAGGTCCAGATTTTCGAAGGTCAAAAAAGTTGTACGGAAGCCCTGTCTTCTTTACTACAGAAGATACCACCCAGGTCCTTGAGTAGTTCTGTGAGGTCCTGGGATGCGGTCAGCTCACCAGCACTGAGAAAGTGATCACAGCAACTCAATTCTTCTGGGTGGGACCGGTAAGGAGAATGGATGATAGCAGGGTGACCAAGGAGCTTCCATTTGGGGAACTAAAAAGGGATACATGGGAAGTAGGTATGAAGAAAAAGAGATTTCAGATCACACTGAGGCACTCTCTCAAATGGCTGGGAGACTACCTAAACAAACAGGCCAGCCTGGAGGGAAACGGTTGAGGGGGGTTGGGGGCTACTCTCCTTGAGCAAAGACTTGATGAAGGGACAGATTTGACCACTGAAACAGGACCTGTATAGGATAAACACATCAGAAGACTTAGGAATTTTCAGGATCCTTTCCTGCAGTAGGCCACAAGGATGCCAGTTTTATCCCCAAGGACTGGGAGAAGACCATATTCTCCCTCTGAGACCCCGGCACACCAGAGAAGACAACAGGGTTTGAGCCCTTGACACCATCAAATAGTTGTTGACAATTACAGATGGGAATTTAAAACAGTAATTAACTCTATGTGATTTCCTTCAAAAAGGAAGCTGAAATTTAAGCTTTTGCCTGCAGTAGCCTCTGCCAGGTGACTTGTGACGATGGAATTGTACATCAAACAGAAAACATTAATCATGTCACAGAGTTTCAAGGCAAACTAATTATCAGTAATAATAGAGGAACTGAAAATGCCAGAACACACCTAATTACAGGACTTGGAGGATCTACGCTCTGTTTATAGTTGCGGTAGAGCCCGTGGAATTGTTTGTCAGAGCTTCTTGATGGAGAAGCAAACAAAAGCCTATTGTTCAACTGAGGCAGTTCCAGGTAACGAATCAGGTTGGCTGTGAGTTGCATTTCTGACTTAGTTTATTTTTATTATGCCGTCTTGACTCCTGCTTTGATTGTCACTACTTTCAGTGTATCTTCCCCCTTCAGTATGAAAATTATTAATTTTTAAATGGTATTTATGAAACATTTAAGAAGAGAAGCAGCATGACCTAGTGAAAAGAGCACAAGGCTGGGAGTCAGAAGCCCTGGGTTCTAATCCCAGCTCTGCCACTTGCCTGTTGTTTGACGATTGACAAGTCACTTCACTTTTCTGTATCCTGGTTTCCTCATCCATCAAATGGGGATTCAACACCTCCTTTCTCTCCTACTTAGTGAGCTCCGTGTGAGGCAGGGACTGTATCTGACCTGATTATCTTGTATCTACCCCAGTGCTTAGTACAATGCTAGGCACATGGTACTTGTTAAGCACAAGGTAAGTGTTTAAGAGATACAATTATTATTATTATTATTATTATTATTACTAAGCACTGGGGTAGAGAGAAGATAACCAGCTCAGTCCCTGTTCCATGTGGGAATCATAGTGTTAGAGAGAAGGGGAGCAGATGTTTTATTCCCATTTTAAAAATGAGGAAACTGAATCCCAGAAAGGTTAAATGACTTGCCCAGTATCACATAGTTGGACGGTGACAAAGCTGGGCCTAGAATCTGGGACTCCTGACCCTCCATCTGTTTCTGCTAAACCATGTTCCTCTACTTACTGCTAAGAAAAACAGCCCCTATCCCTTTGCCACTAAAGAATAGGGCAAAACTAATTCCAGGTTTCATGGCACAACTGTTCTCCTTATAGAAGCTGTAGTAAAACCAGCTCCTACTGCCCTGTCTTGAGTCCCTGGAGGCTCAATTTGAACCCACAAGTTTATGGCCTACAGCCAAAGCCTTAAAATAGGACCTTGCTTTGGCTGGTTTTGCTATTTGTTGAAAAACATGCTAGTGCGGAATATGAGGGGGAGAAGAGGGGAGCGGTCCAGGTGAAGAGTATTTAACTCTTCTGTAATGCCTCTGAGTCACTTCTCAGAAGTAGTAATAGTAGTAATAGTGTTTATTAAATAATTCATTGATGAGAATTAAACATAGTCTCTGGCCCTCAAGGGGCTCACCACCTAAAAATTAATGATAATAGTAATTGTAGTATTTCTTAACCACTATGTGCCAGGTACTGTATTAAGCACTGGGGTGGATACAAGTTAATTGGGTTGGACACAGTCTCTGTTCCACTTGGGGTTCACAGTCTTAATCCCCATTTTACAGAAGAGGGAACAGAGGCACAGAGAAATGAAGTGACATTCCCAAGGTCACACGGCAGACAAGTGGCGGAGCTGCCATTCATTCATTCAATTATGTTTTGAGCACTTACTGTGTGCAGATCACCGTACGAAGAGCTTCAGAGAGTACAACGTAACAATAACATATTACCTGCCCACGATGAGGTTACAGTCTAGAGGGATAAGAACCAAAGTACTTCCGACTCCCAAGCCCATGGTCTTTCCACTAAGCTACGCTGACAGGTAACCGACTTATAAGGACTTGAGAAAAAACCCCAGAACAAAAGAAAAGGCAAAGAGAAATGTACAGTGGGAAAACAAAAAAACAGTCATGTCCTGTGATGAGAAGAACAGAGTTCTGGGCTCCGCGCGGCCCAGAATTCATCAGTCTCAGCGATGGTCACAGGGCCGCCCCAACTCTGGCCTCCCAGCATTGCACGCTTGGTCACTCCCTTTACCACCACGCCTTTGTTAGCGTGCACTCTGGAAGTCGGCACCATACCCTCTGTCCCAGGGTCACACAATAAAGATTCGCCGATGATGATTAAGCGGAGAAGAGTGTGGGCGGAAAGGGGGAGGGGTGAAGGGAAGGTGAAAGTTCTGGGCAGTTTAACCTTGTTGTGGCCGACTGAAGTTCTTCCAACCATCTCCAAGGCCTTGTGGAGCCTTCCACACCCCTTGCCGAGAGTCACCCACACAAGGCTTCCAAGGAACTGAGCCTTGGGGTTTAGGGGAGGAAGGTCCTCTTTTCGCTGAGCTGGACACTCCTGCTATGTGAGGGAGTGTCTGTTCACACTTGGATAAACAACTTCCCGTTTCTGAGAAAAGAGATTTTTAAAGAGTTTATCAACGGATCCATCAACTTCTCAACATCAAACGGTCCAAGCTTATTAATAGCATGTGGTGGACTGCAGTAAGTGTAAATGAATGAGAAACATATGAATTATCAGCTGTGACCAATCATGCCTACCCATAATGCTCTCCTAACTCCTCCTAACTCATTCATTCCCACTGAAATGATGGTTCCCACTTCACACGATGTTCTTCAATGACCCAACTTGCCACTAGGCCCACTTGCCTTAGAGAAACAGCATGGATTGGTGGAAAGAACATGAACCGGAGAGTCAGAGGGCCTGGATTCTAATTTTGGCTCCTCCACCTGTCCATGTGACCTTAGGCAAGTCACTTTATTTCTCAGTGCCTCAGTTACCTCACCTGAAAATGGGGATTAAAATTGTGATCCCCATATAGGACATGGACAGTTTCCAACCTGACTATCTTATTTCTACCCCAGTGCTTAGTGCAGAATGATACATAGTAAGCACTTAACAAATGCCATTTTTAAAAAAAAGGTCTCCAAACTCCTCTAATGTAAAGTCCTTTGAAGGAAAAATCATATATCAGCATAAGATTTTATTTGATTTTCTAAAGCCTCTTATCTAATATCCTTAATAAGCTTCTTTAGCATCTTTCCTCTCTGGGACTTGCAGCATTTTTTATGATAACGATCCTATCTCTTCCCATGGGGCAATTAGAGAGAATGCAGACTTTTCAAGAATTGGCTTTGTTCTCTCATTTTGGGATAGAGAAGGAGAATAGCCTAGTAGAAAGAGCACAGGACGGGGAGTCGGGAGACCTGAATTCTAATCCCGGACCTGCCGTTTGCCCGATGTGTGACCTCGGGTAAGTCACATAACTTAGAGAAGCAGCATGGCTCAGTGGAAGGAGCCAGGGCTTGGGAGTCAGAGGTCATGGGTTCGAATCCCAGCTCTGTCACTTGTCAGCTGTGCGACTGTGGGCAAGTCACTTAACTTCTCTGTGCCTCAGTTGCCTCATCTGTAAAATGGGGATTAACTGTGAGCCTCGCGTGGTACAACCTGATGACCCTGTATCTCCCCCAGCGCTTAGAACAGTGCTCTGCACATAGTAAGCGCTTAACAAATACCAACATTATTATTATTATTCTCTGTGCTTCCTCCTCTGAAAAATGGGGATGACTGTTCTTCCTCTCCCTTAGGTTGTGAGCCCAATGTGGGACAGACACTATGTCTGATCTGTTTATATAGTGTTTCTATCCCAGCGCCTAGTACAGTGCTTGGCACATAGTATGCACTTAGCAAACACTGCAATTATTTTTATGGCCAGGATTTAGAATGACAGGGCCCCTTCCAGGATTGCATTTCACTCCCCCTGCTGGTCCTACGTTAAAAGAATAAAGATTTGGCATACTTAATAATAATAATGATAATGTTGGTATTTGTTAAGCGCTTACTATGTGCAGAGCACTGTTCTAAGCGCTGGGTTGTCCCACGTGGGACTCACAGTTTTCATCTCCATTTTACAGATGAGGGAACTGAGGCCCACAGCAGTTAAGTAACTTGCCCACAGTCACACAGCTGACAAGTGGCAGAGCTGGGATTCAAACTCATGACCTCTGACTCCAAAGCCCAGGCTCTTTCCACTGAGCCACGCTACTTCCCTCGGGAATGCCCTGAATATATCAGGCTGATGAGAATTGTCCCATAGACTATCAGATCTCATCAATTGGCCAACCCTGATCAATCAATCAGTGATCACTTACTATGTGTTCTTAATCATATTCTTATTGACTGCCTACAGGCGTAGAGCACTATAATCACTCAACCAACCAATCTTATTTATTAGGCATCTTATTAATAGCACTTTACTGAGTGTCTGGGAGAGTACAGTAGAGTTAGTAGACCTGCTACCTGCCCTTAAGGAGCTTACAGTCTACTGGGTGCAGAACACTATGCATCATGCTTGGAAAGTTCAATAGGGTTAGTTAACATGGTCCTGGCTATCAACGAGTTGATAATCTAGCGGAGGTGACAAACAGTAAAATAAATTACAAGTAGGGGAAGGAACAGAGTTTAAAGCTGTACATCCAAGCGCTGTGGGGTGGGATGGGTATCTAAGTGCTGAGGTGAATGCCATGATCCTGCCTATTCTTTCCCAAGCTCCTGATCTCCCTTCCCTGGGTGTCCCTATTCAGGAGAACTAGAGGCTCCAGGGCCCAATCCCTCCCTGCCCCATGTAAGCTTCCAGGGCCAATGATTCTCCTCTATTCTGTATTCTGGGGGTGGTGGTAGGTCAAGCTTTAGGCCTCTAGCGCTGAGGGGAGGCATCACGGTGATCAACGAAGGGCTTTCTATACCTGCAAAAGGAGCTGAAAGGAGATTGCAGCAACAGGGGCTAGATAGTGGAGGAGCTGATGGACAGTGACTGGCACAGCCTGATCCTGTTTTCCCTGGGGGGATCTGGGGCGGGGTGTCACTGACCTGGAGGGCAGTGAGAGGAAGGTATGGGGGGTGGTTGGCTAGGAGAGACAGAGGGGAGGAAGGAGACTGGCCTGGGTTCTTTCTGTGCAGGTGGTGAGGCACCAGAGTCTACAGAGAGGAGCAAGAGGCAGAGATAATGGGTCTTAAGAGGAGTTGGTGATTGGTAAAAAGAACCAAAGTTGTGGGAGGCAAGACTCCCTTCTAGGGGAGATGTGGGGCCCAAGCACCAATGGCAGAGAAGCTGGCAAGGTGCCCCCACAGAGATTATGATCAGTGGGTACCTAGTGGAAAAAAGCATGGGACTGAAAGTCAGTAAACTTGGGCTTTAGGCACAACCCACCACTGGCTTACTCGATCACCTAGGGCAAGTCTCCTACCCTCTCTGTGCTTTGGTTTCCTTCTCTGTAAAATGGGGATAAAATCTCTGTTCACCCTCCCGCCCAGACTGTGTGATCCTGGGTTGAGTCTGATCTGTCTTTTGCACCTCTGGCCTGGAATGCTGTCCCTCTTCATATCTGACAGCGAGCACTCACCCCACCTTCAAAGTCTTCTTAAAAGCACATCTCTTCCAAGACGCCTTCCCTAATTAAGCCCTCATTTCCTTTTCTCCATTCCCTTCTTTGTTGCTCTTGCACTTGGATTTTTCACCCTCTATTCACTGCTCCCAAAGCCCCACAGCACTATGTAGATATCTATAACTTACATTAATGCCTGTCTCCCCTTTTAGACGGTAAGCTATTTGTGGGCATAGAATCTGTTTGCCAACTATGTTGTACTCTGAGTGTTTAGTACAGTGCTCTGCAGACAGTAAGTGCTCAATAAATTGGATTGATTATCTTGCATCGAGCTCAATGCTTACACGGTGTTCAATCCATAGTAAGTGCTTAATAAACACCATCATTATTATTAATGAGGAATCCCATTAGCTACTAGCACAGTTGCACATCGCTCTCTTCCTGAATGCCCGGTGTGAACCCGGATTACATGCCAGGGATAATCAGTCTCATCTGTGGGGTTGCTGGCGTTCAGACAGAGCGAGGGGAAAAAATCCTTAATTGACTGCAGTAAGGAAACACTTTGCTCCAACTCCAGGGTAAGCAGTTGGTTCTGACTGATTAGAAGCAATAAAACATTTGACAGGCTTCCAAGCTGATGAAAGCCACCTCCCCAGGCAAACAAGGAGAGCAGGTGCTCATGATAGGGATTGGGGGTGGGAGGAGGGAAATGAGTGGGATTTAGAAATGTAAAGCTGGCTTGGGGCAGGGGGGAACCCATCCTTCCAACCCGCTTTCCTGCCACTGGGCTAATTTTGGGGCTGATAAAAATGGAATCCTTGCTCTGGCTCTTCTAAGACCTGATTTCCTCCAGGAAGCTTTCCTGACTCACCTCGCATGTCTTTTGGGTCATATTCCCTCAGCAATTTGATACTCATGGTATAGTGGATAGAACACGGCGCTGGGAGTCAGAAAGTGGTGAATTCTAACCTCTGCTCTGCCACTTGTTTGTCGGGTAACCCTGGGAAAGTCACTTTATTTCTGTGGGCCTCAGCTATTTCAGCTTTACGAGGGGGATTGAGACTGTGAGCCCCAGGAGGGACAGGGACTATGTCCAACCTGATTTGTGTGTAATCACCCTGTTGCTTAGTACAGTGTCTGGCACATAGTAAGTGCTTAACAAATACCACAATTATTTTTACTCCCCTTAACTCCAGCTCCACAGTCTTATACTCTATTGCTTCCCTTAATTTTAGTGTTTGTCTCCTCACACGAGGTTGTCATTTATTTGAGGGCATATCTACCAATTCTATTGTACTTTTGCCAGTGCTTAGCACAGTGCTCTGCATGCAGTCATTGCTTGTAGGTGGTGGTTAATAGTGGCTGTTGGAGACACACTAGTGGGGGTTGGAGTGTGTGTCTGCCTCTGGGGGTCCTTTAAGGTGGATTGGAAGGAATCAAAGTGTGTTCAGAAAAACAGTCACAGAAGTGACTTAGGGGCTGGAAAGTTAGATGAAGATGAAGTTGGAGAATCAAGATTATTCACTATGGAGCTCAAAATACTAAGGGAGATGATACCTTTTTCCAAGGGTCTTTCTCCAAGGGCTGATCTCTTCCTGCCAAAGACCAGTCGGGTGGAAATGGGCATAGTCTAAGGCTGAAGCCATTTTGGTTGCCACCTGGACTCTTAGAATGAGATCTCTGGGAGGGTCAAGCAGGAAAACAGCCAGTTGGGCAATTATTAAAAGAGGAAGCTGCCTGCTGGAGCTAGGATAATCTCTAGGGTGGTGTTGGTTGTGGATCCCTTCTGTCTTTCGGACTCTTTGATGTAAATGGATGACGTTGACTTCCCCATTATTTTCACTTCAAGTTTAAGCCAGTGTATATGTCGTGCATGATGGGAAATTGGTTAATTGAGGTTATAGTAACTATTTCAGGGTCACAGGTCCTCTTTAAGTGGATCGATCAATAATATTCAGCACCAAGTCTGTGAAGAACGGTGCTCATCACTTGGGAGAGGACAATAGAGGTGGAAGACCCAATCCCTGTCTTCGAGGAGCTTGCCATCTAGCAGATAAAAGTGGTGAACTGAGTCCCCAGTAGCTGGAGAGAATGAATGTAGAGTCCTAATGTGTCAACCTTCCATGTGCACTAATAATAATAATAATGTTGCTATTTGTTAAACCCTTACTATATGCAGAGCACTGTTCTAAGCGCTGGGGTAGATACAGGGTAATCAGATTGTCCCCGCATGAGGCTCACAGTCTTCATCCCCATTTTGCAGATGAGGTAACTGAGGCACAGAGAAGTGAAGTGACTTGCCCACAGTCACACAGCTGACAAGTGGCAGAGCAGGGATAGGAGAGTACAATAGGTACTCTCCTATTGTAACAGGAGAGTACCTAGCACAACCACAGCACTTGTCTTCCAACCACAGAAGTAGTATAGCCTAATGGAAAGAACATGGACCTGGGAGTCAGAGGACCTGAGCTGTGGCCCTGCCACTTGTCTGTTGTGTGACCGTGGACAAGTCACTTAACTTCCCTATGCCTCAGTTCCCTCGTCTGCAAATGGGGATTCAATACCTGTTCTCATTCCTACTTAGACTGTGAGCCCCATGTGGGACTTGACAATGTTGTATCTACCCCAGTGCCCAGAACAGTGCTTGACATATAGTGAAAACTGAACAAATACCATTAATATCATGAATTTCCCTTCAAGAGGCAGATGGAGCCGGCCCACATTAGAGCAGAGCTAGAAATGTGCTCGGTTTAGAGAAGATGGGGAATTTCTGGGCTTTCCAGGAACTGAACTGATGCCTGACTTGTTTGGATTTCAGAATCCAACATCCCACGTGACTACTATCAAATACAGTCTGTGTCTGGATGACGTCACCTGAGTCCAGACGTTTCTTCGAGCACAGTTGGGCTGCTGCTGCCTTTTCATTGGTTTGATTTCCCAGAGAACCATCCTTTTTGACCTCTTGCCTTCCCAAAAGATGACAACTTTTCCCAGCATCAAAACCCTGCTAAAATCACTTCCCCTCCAAGAGACCTTCCCTAACTAATCCCTCTTTTCCCCTACTCGCTCTGCGTTATGCATCACTTAAGCCCTACTGGATCTGTACTCTTTAAGAACGTGATATTCACTTGACTCTCAGCACTTATGCACACATCCATAAATCTTACGTCTGTCTCTCCCTGATCGCACAGAGCTTACTGTCTAGGGGGAAAGTGTCTACCAACTCTGTTGTATTGTACTCTTCCAAGCTCTTAGTACTGTGCTCCGTGTTCAGTAAATACCACTGATTGAGACCCAAATTTCCTCAATGTATTTAGCAGTGATATTCTGAGAGAGGAGGTTTGACCTACTGAAAAGAGCACAGGCCAAAGAAATCAGGTTTGTGAGCTCCAGGTGGGACAGGGATTGGGTCCAATTTACTTATGTTTTCGATTAATCAATGGTATTTGAGTGCTCACTTTGTGCAGAGCACTGTACTAAGTGCTTGGGAACAATACAACAGTTAGTAGATATGTTCCCTGCCCATAAGGAGCTTAATAATGCTTAAGAGAAGCAGCGTGGCTCAGTGGCAAGATCTGGGCTTTGGAGTCAGAGGTCATGGGTTCGAATTCCACATCTGCCACTTCTCAGCTGTGTGACTGGGGGCAAGTCACTTCACTTCTCTGGGCCTCAGTTACCTCATCTGTAAAATGGGGATTAAGACTGTGAGCCCCACGTGGGACAACATGATTCCCCTGTATCTACCCCAGCGCTTAGAACAGTGCTCTGCACATAGTAAGCTCTTAACAAATACCAACATTATTATCATTAATAATAATAATAATAATAATGATGATAATAATAACTGTGGTATTTAAGCACTTACAGTGTGCCAGGCACTGTACTAAGTGCTGCTGGGGAATACAGGAAAATTGGGTTAGGCAGACTCTCTCCGACATGAGGCTCACAGTCTTAATTCCCATTTTACTGAGGCCCAGTAAAGTGATTTGCCCAAGGTCATACAGCAGATAAGTGGTGGAACCGGAATTAGAACCCATGTGCTTCCGACTCCCAGCCTTGTGCTCTATCCACTAGGCTGTGCTACTTTTCCAGTAACTTACAGTCTAGAGGAGGAGATGAGAGTTGTTTAAATTAGGAGCATGTATACGAGTGCTACTGGGCTGAGGGTGGAGTGAATAAAGGGTACAAATCCAAATACAAGGGGATACAGCCCAGTACTAAGTAAAGTGCTTGGCACAAAGTAAGTGTTCAACAAATATGATAACTCTTTCACTCCATCAGTAGGATGTTTGACCCAGAGAGATGTCCCGGGAGTGAACAGAAGGAAATCACTTCCTCCAACCCCAAAATCAAGCTAAATGACCCAGAGAAAGGAAACGATCTTTCCCATTTCCCTCTGCTCCTCTCCCTCTCCCGTCCCATCCCCTCAACACTGTACTCGTCCGCTCAACTGTATATATCTCAACTGTATATATCTTCGTTACCCTATTTATTTTGTTAATGAGATGTACATCACCCTGATTCTATTTATTTGCTATTGTTTTAATGAGCTGTTCTTCCCCTTGATTCTATTTATTGCCACTGTTCTTGTCCGTCCGTCTCCCCCGATTAGACCGTAAGCCCGTCAAAGGGCAGGGACTGTCTCTATCTGTTACCGATTTGTACATTCCAAGCGCTTAGTACAGTGCTCTGCACATAATGAGTGCTCAATAAATACTATTGAATGAATGAATGAATGAATGAATCTATCGTCCAAGGACATATCTCGAGAGCCACCAGAGACAACAATTCTCGTCTTTGGGCATGAATGATTACTTAATTTATAACAAGGTGGTAATACCTGTTGATGTTTCATCTTTACATTTGATTGCCAAGAGTTTGTCATGAAGATCACAGAATAGTAATTACAGTATTTAAGTACTTACTGTGTGACCAGCACTGTGCTAAATACAGGGGTAGAAACAAGTTTATCAGGCCGGATACAGTTCCTGCCCTAAATGGGACTCACAGCCTGAGCAGGAGGGAGAACTGGTATCGAATCCCCATTTTACAGATGAGGAAACTGTAAACAGAAGCCAGTGTCATCGTTTTAGGAAATACTGCCAAGCCGTGGAATGCGTGAGCAAGGCCCACGGTATTAGTTTAGTCTGAGGAATATAAGAGTTTAGGATTGCCGTTCATTGGCTTCGTGGATTCAGCCGTACCCAGAGGACCGTGCCTGCTCCGAAACTCTAATTAAGTGGATTTTCGACTTGCTCTCCCTTGCAGTTTGAGACCCAGTCAGAGCTCAAATCTGTTCCCTTCCACCCCCGTTCTCCTAATGCCTGGCTTTCCTCCGCAGACACGGAGCCAGTCTGCAACGATCCTAGATGATTTCCCCAGAGCTGGGGCCAGCCGGGCTCGAACAGAAAACGCACTTCATCCCGCATAGCGTGACAATGCATTTCCTAATGGATACTGAGAACTAAGAGATATGGTGAAGCAGGAAAGAGTCAAATATAAGTTCCCACTGGCAGTGGGTGGGCATGCCGCCTGCTACCAGGGGAAGAAAAAATGTCCTCTCTGCTCATAAGGATGAAATAATTGCCTTATTGGGTTCAAAACAGAAGTTGCTCCACCACATCTTCTGTGTCTAAGAATGATACTTGAGGAGCACTGTGCTTTTTTTCTTTAATTTTTTTAAATGACATTTGTTAAGCACTTACTACGTGCCAGGCACTGTACTTTGCACCGGGGTATATATAAGGTTGGACGCAGTTCTCATCCCATAAGGGGCACATGGTCTAAGTCTCCATTAGAGAGAATAAGTAACTGAGACATGGAAAAGTTAAGTGTCTTCCCCCAGGTCAGACAGCAGACAAGTGGCAGTGGCAGAATTAGAATCCAGGTCTTCTGATTCCCAGGCCCGTATTCTTTCTATTAGGTCACATTGCTTCACGTGGCTGTTGTCTGATGGAGTGTAAGCTCTTTGGGGGTAGGGAACACTTCTCTAGTTGGTGTTGCCCTGTCCCAAGTGCTTAGTACAGTGCACTGAAATGCAGTGGGAGCTCAGTAAATACTGTTATGATTACCGCTACAAGCACTTTAATAGTGCAGGACTGACCTGGTTGCAGCTTTTTTTTTTTTTTAAGCTTTAACCTTTTTTTAACTGAGGACCAGTCAATCGTGAATCTACTTATAACCGTCTTTAACTTTCATTCAGCTGAAATCTGCCCTCAGTTTAATTTCACATGGGATTGGAGGTGGTATGTGCTGCTTCCTAGTTCTGCTGCACCCGTGTGGGAAGTGGTTGCATGTCAAATTTGTAGTAGGGACTTGGGAGAGTACAATAGAGTAGACGCAGTTCCAGCCCTCAAAGATCAGCCAGTCCAGTGGGTGTGGAATGCTGCACTAAGTACGGTTACGCACTTGGCTGCGATAAGTCAAGCACTAGGATACTCACCCCATCCCCACAACGCACATGTCCATCTACTCTACTCTATCCCATTCATTCAGTCCTATTTATTGAGTGTTTACTGTGTGCAGAGCACTGTGCTAAGTACTTGGGAGTGTCCAATATAACAATAAACAGACACATTCCCCTAACTCTATCTGTTTAACCCTGTACGTGGAAAACTCCTTGTGGGCAGGGATTGCATCGACAAACTCCACTGTTTTATCCCTTCCCACGACTTTAGCAGTGCTCTGCACAGGGTAAGAGCATACCGTTGAAGGGTGACTGGAAGAAGTCTGAAAGTCCCATGTTTCTTATTTCCACATTACTTGTCTAGGCCTTTTGACGACCTGGGCCGCCTCTGCTGGGCTCTTCCTAGAATAATAAATGGTTTATTTGGCCAGGGTTCCCGCCATTTCATCTTTCAAAAAAACTTGTCGGAATCACAGTGGCTGCTCTAGCGTTCTTTGTGGCAGGCTGCCCGGGTATAAAGCTGGACCGACGCTCTCTTGGTGAACTTGCCGACAGAGAGATGACTTTACATGTCGAGAAGCAGCGTGGCTCAGTGAAAAGAGCCCGGGCTTGGGAGTCAGAGGTCATGGGTTCGAAGCCCGGCTCTGCCACTTGTCAGCTGTGTGACTGTGGGCAAGTCACTTAACTTCTCTGCCTCAGTTCCCTCATGTGTAAAATGGGGATTAACTGTGAGCCTCATGTGGGACAACCTGATGACCCTGCATCTCCCCCAGCGCTTAGAACAGTGCTCTGCACATAATAAGCGCTTAACAAATACCAACATTATTACATCCTTCTCGGTCGATCAGCTAACTGATCGATCGATAGTACCGAGTGAGTCCTGTAAGAGAGCACGGTACTTGGCTGTGGGGAGCACAAGTAAAAGTAAAATTCCCCTTCCCCTGAAGAGCTTTCAGTCTAAGGATTATGAGGGTGAGAAGCAATGTGGTCTAAAAGAAAGACCATGGGGCTGGGAGTCAGAGGAAATGGGTTCTAATTCTGGGTCTGCCACTTTTCTGTTGTGTGACCTTGGGCAAGTCACTTCACTTCACTATACCTCTTACCTCATCTATAAAATGGAGATTTAAACTGTGAGCCCCATATGGGGCATGGTCCATGTCCAACTTGATTACCTTGTATCTACCCCAGCGCTTAGTATAGAGTGCCTGGTGCATAGTAAGTGCTTAACAAATAACATTTTTGGGGGGCTGGGGGTCAAGAGATCTGGGTTATATCCCAGCTCTGCCCAGCCCTGTTGTTTGAATCATCTAACCCCTCTGGGCCTTAGTTTCCTCATCTATAAAATGGGGATAAGGACTTTGGAAAATACACAAAATACAAGGTTTCATTGATTAGAGAACATAGAGAAATAACAGATAACCACTCTTGTAACCATAATCATCCCAATTCTAAATGCCCCTTTTCTTCGCCTAGGACTGAACAGCAGCATGGGCCTGGGAGTCAGAAGGATCTGGGTTCTAATCCTGGTTCTGCCACTTGTCAGCCATGTGACCTTGGGCAAGTCACTTGACTTCTCTGTACCTTAGTTATCTTGTCTGTAAAATGGGAATTAAGGCTGTGAGCCCCATATAGGACAGAGATCGCGTCCAAAACAATTTGCTTGTATCTACTTCAGCGTTTAGTACAGTGCCTGGAACAGTAAGTGCTTAAAAAATACCCCAATTATTGCTGTTATTAGCTTCACTGGGGGTTATGTTGGCCCGCCAATCAGTACTATCCAATTCATGATGATTGGCAAAAGAAAAAGAAACTATAAACTATGATCTCTGCACATGAGAATACCAGTGCCAAACATATTAAATAACGTGTCTTGAAAGGTGGTAAGCTTATATAAGGACACAACAGGCAGTGCTGCTAGGTGATAAGTTCCATAAAGAATTTTATTTAAAGACCTGTGAACAGTTATTTTGTGTCAATCAATCAATTGTATTTAGTGCTTATGGTGTGCTATTATATTTGCCACTGATTTACTGAGCCGTTACTGTGTGTTGTTCAACTGCTAAATAAAACTCAGTCATCTGATGGTATTTAAATGCATACTGTGTTCGGAGTATGGTACTAAGCACTTGAGAGGATATAACAGAATTGGGAGACACGGTCCCCACCCCCAAAAAGTTTATAATCTAGAGGGGGAGATAGACATGAACATTTATTACGGACACATCCCTGTCCCATAAAGGGCTCACAGCCTAAGAGGGAGGGAGAACAGGCATTTTGTCCCCATATACAGATGAGGAAACTGGGCTTCAGGTTGTGACTTGCCTAAGGCCACCCAGTAGGTCAGTGGCAGAGCTAGGGCTAGAACCCCCCAGGTCCTAAACTCCCAGCCAAGTGCTCGTTTCTCTAGGTCTCTCTGCCTTCCCTCCAGCCCCAGTGCCTGTCCGACCATGAGCTGGGGTGAGTGGGGTTTTATCTAAGGGGTCGCGATGCTAGTAACCCTCAGAGATCCAAGGGTAATTGGAAAGTTTTGTTACCACTCCGATTTCACCCTGACTAGAATTTGCTTGTTTGGATTATGTCCGATACTGTTTGTTTTTTGTTCTGCCTCCTCTCTGATGCCTGTGTGTAGGCCCTCTCGCTCCTGATGTATCTATTGATGAATAATTCAAAATGCAGGAGAGTCATTTTGCTTCATGCTTGACTCATTTCCCGACTACCCTATTATTCTGAATACTTGAATACAATTTTAACACATGCTGATTTATGATTTTTTAAATGCTACATCTCTTCAAAGGGACGTTCCTAGCCTCGTCGATGCCTTTCTCTATCATTTTTTAATTGACCACAAACCCTATCACATAGCAGCTGCAGTGCAAATGGGCTATTTGCAAAGCGGAGCATTGCAAGAAGGGGCCCGCATCTGACTGAATAATGGGCTTTGAAAGGGAGGAGTGTCTAATCTTTGAAATAATAAAATGATAGATGGGTGAAACAAGCGGAGGAGGCTCCTTATTCAGACAGAATGATGGCCCAAACATAGAAAGGATTAACCTTTTCTCAGACTGCAGGGAAATGCAGAATCCTAGTTGGCTATTATTAATCAATCAGTGATGTTGGTTGAGCACTTACTGTGTGCAGAACACTTGAAAGAGTACAGTATCCCTGCCCTCAAGTAGCTTACAGTCAAATACCATTATTATTATTGTAATTTAATGGTAATTGTTAAGCACTTCTATGTATCGGGTACTCCGCTAAGCCCCGGGATAGTTACAAGATAATCAGGTTGGACAGAGTTCCTGTCCCATGTGGGGCTCACAGTCCAAATGCTGAAGGAAGGAGTACGAGAGAGTGGATATACACAAAGGTAAGAAAATGAGCGATGCAGACTTCTCCGGATCCTTCACCACAATTCTTTAAAGCTGAATTCATACATCTTTTATTGCTATTGTTCTTGTCTGTCCGTCTCCCCCGATTAGACTGTAAGCCGGTCAGAGGGCAGGGACTGTCTCTATCTGTTGCCTATTTGTACACTCCAAGCGCTTAGTACAGTGCTCTGCACATAGTAAACGCTCAATAAACACTATTGAATGAATGAATGAATGAATGATGACTAAACTTTGCTTTCTGTATAGTGCTTTCCCAAAGTGCTTTCACATCAATTATCAAGCGTATTTATTAAGCACTTCTATGTGCAGAGCACTGTACTAAGCGCTTGAGCGAGTACAATATAACAGAGTTGGTAAACCCATTCCTTGCCCACAACGAGTTCTTGTCCTCTCAGTTTTCCTTCTGAGGTAAGGAGAGGCAATTGTTTTTATCCCCATTTTACAGATGAGGCATGAGGCCCAGAGAGGTTAAATGACTTGCCCAAGGTCATACAACTAGCCAGGGGCAGAACTGAGACTAGAGCCCAGGTCTCCGGCCTGCCTGTACACCCACGATTCTCAACCTCTGACTAGACTCCCCGCAGAGCAGACATCCCTCTAGACTTTAAGCTTGTTATGGCCATGGATCATGTCTGCAAATTCTGTTGGATTCCCCCAGTGGCTTAGTACAGTCCCCCACACTTAGTAATCACTCAATAAATACCACTGATTGATTGATAGATCGGGGGCACAATCACTGGGCCTCTTAGAGGAAAGCTGCAGAAACTATAATGGAAAGCTTTCATCGGGATTTTAGGTGGGTCTAAAAATATTCCCTGAGAAATCATTTTCCAATCTGTTTTTAGAGCTCCCCAGCTAATTTTGTCACCTTCCCCGTCCATGATCTGAGAAACAGCATGGCTCAGTGGAAAGAGTACGGGCTTGGGAGTAAGAGGTCGTGGGTTCGAATCCCGGCTCTACCACTTGGCAGCTGTGTGACTGTGGGCAAGTCACTTAACTTCTCTGTGCCTCAGTTACCTCATCTGTAAAATGGGGATTAAGACTGTGAGCCTCACATGGGACAACCTGATTACTCTGTATCCACCCCAGCACTTAGAACAGTGCTCTGCACATAGTAAGCGCTTAACAAATACCGACATTATTATCAGCTCCAGATTGCACAGGTGTCACCAGATCCAGCTTCCTGTCGGTAAGTCAGGTGAGACCTGGGCAGAGAAAGGCTTTTTCTGACCCAATCCAAGTCCCATCCGGTCCCCTGGACAGCAGTTCCTGAGCTGAAACATGGAATTCTTCTTCTTCTTCCAGTACAAGCTGTTTGAGCCAGGTGCTTTGTGGGTGGGATGAGGTCAATACCTAGTAGCTTAGGTGAGGTGTTAATTGACCTTTGTCCAAAGTGGAAGTGCAGTCCAGTGGAAAGAGTCTAGGAGTCACAGGACCTGGGTTTTAATACTGGTTCTGCCGCTTACCTTCTGCTTGACCTGGGGCAAGTCACTTAACTTTTCTGTGCCTCAGTTTCCTCACCTGTAAAATGGGGATTAAATGTCTGTTAATCATATTTGAGTGATTATTGTGTGAAGAGCACTGTACGAAGCGCTTGGGAAAGTACAATATAACAATAAACAGAAACATTGCCAGTTCTCCCGCCTCCTTAGACTGTGAGCCTTCCGTGGGACAGGGACCATGTCTGACCTGATTATCTTGAATCTACCCCAGCGTTTAATACAGTGATTGGCACACAGTCAGCACTTATCAAACAGCACCACTGTTATTTTTGTTGGATTGGGATCATTTCCCTGGTTCCCCATGGTGAAGATCCCTTGGCCTAGGGAAGATTCAACTAAAGGAGAGGGGCCAAAATACAGGATGGCGACTGCCTTAGACCATAAAACAGTTCTGGAGCCTGATCACGAGGAGGGAGAGCACTGAAATCCAAGCTGCGTGAGAGAGGCCGCCTCTGCGCAGTGCCAGCATTGGCAGAGTCCAGGGCTGTGGTTTGCGGCCACGTCGCTCTGCTTTCAAATCAGTGCCTAAACGTGCTCATTCCACTCTTCCCATTAGTCATTATAGCAGGAAGGGAGGCGGTCCCCATGTTTATCATCAGAGGGACTGTGAAAGCAGTGGGTGTGCAGCAGCATGGAGAACCGGGAGGGTGAAAAGAGGAGCACCCTCCCTTCCCACCCTCCTGTTGGGCTCCCCTCCCGTAGACCCAGTTACTTCATTCTAGAAGGAGAGGGTTGAGGTGGATGTATCGGGATGAGGGGAGGAACCAAAAATTCACAGTCCCACTCTCCTGATTTATAGCTGAGACCACCTACTCTGTCCTGGCCTGAAAAATGTTATACTTCAATTTTCAAAATAGCTCTCTGAAAGTAGCCTGTGTGCCATATGTCTGAAAAGACTGCCTTCCCCAGACTAGGAAACCCAGCCGCCCCAGTGCTCATATTTCATTTGATGTTGCTGCAGTGTTTATAAGAAACAGAAGAGGAAGAGAGGTTGGTGGCAGACTATGATTTATAAGCCTTGGCTGAAGAGTGAGATGGAAAAGACTGAATTTTCTCTCGTGGAGGGGGACCCTGTTGCCTGTCTACCCCCTCCCTGCCAGCTAGTTAATTTCAGGGGCTCCATCAGGCCTGTCAGACTACTCAAATTCACCAGTTAGGAGGCTTATCTTCTAGAACAGGTGGGCACTGAGCTGCTCTGTCTCTCTGCTGTGTGACCTTGGGCGAGTCACTTAACATCTCTATGCTTCTTTTGTAAAATGGGGATTAAAGCTGTGAGCCCCATATGGGACATGGACTGTGTCCAACCTGATTATCTTGTATCTACCCCAGTGCTTAGTACAGTGCCGGGCCAATAGTAAGCACTTACATACCACCAAAAAAAGGACAGAGGATACCACTCACTAGACCATAAGCTTTCGGAGGGCAGGGATCATTTTTTCTATTTTGTTCTCTCCCAGTGGCTTAGGCAAGTGGTTTGCATGCAGAAAGCACCCAATAAATAGTGCTGATGAAATGAAGGGACAAGGTACCATCAAGAATCTCTGAAAGAAATGAACACAGGACCTAGGGGATCTGGTCTTCCAATGGGAAATCTGCAAAAGAGAGAAGAAAGTCATATTTGCAGACTTGGTTTCCAGGCACCTCACAGACAGAGGTTCTCCGAACCAGTGAAATTGTGGGGAAAAAAAATATGTTCTGCCCCCCAGAGCAGGATGAATAAACTGGAAATCATGGGTGGCTGGTGAACAGGGTAATGATGGCTCATTTGATTTATGTCAGGTGATGGGTTTCTCCCAGGCAACCATCAGCCCATACCCATGGCTATAACTTATGGAGGGGCCTGACTAGCTGACTTACTGACTCAGCTGATAAGCATTTTCATGATAAATGCTCTGGTCTAGCTAGAAGAAAGAAAGAGCTCAAAGTCTGTAGAGAGGTGAGTAGTGTCAAGTTAGAAGAAGTCTCTCCATGACAGGTAAAAGACAAAGTTTAAATACCTTAACCTTATGTCTAGGAGAGCAGTGGTTAAGTTTGTGGTTGCATTTTCTTGCTATATCCTGAGATGGGGGGGTCTGTAGCTCTGTTGTAAAAACTGACTTCGGGGTGGAACTTGGCAGAAAGAGATGTGTTTCTAGCCAAAAATATAAGGTTTTTTTTTTAAAAAAAAACCTGTTTTTGCCTGCTGCTTTTAGGTTTTGGAAGTGGAAAGAGACAAGGCCAGCCTGAAACAAAATTCCCTGTGGGACTTTTGCAAAATTGTTGCTCCAAAGTGACTTCTTTTGAAAAATGACATGTTGGCATGTTGCTGATTTCTGTCTAACGTGGCTGGGGTGTATCTGATAGGTTTTCTTTTCTAAAATGGGAAATGGCTCAGTTAATCAGGCTTGAAAGTTGTTTTGCAGCTGGTCCCATGTTTTGCTGCTGTTCTTGACTCTTTACAGTGTCCAGATTGTAAACAGGGAGAAGAAATTTTAATGAGAAAAAACCCTTTTTTAGTTGAACCGCGGCAACAAATCATGTAAAGGAACCATTCTTGAGTTGTACTCAACATTTAGTCTTACTTCACCTTTGGAAAAGCTACTTTAAGGGGTCTGGAAGGTGCTTTGGAGTGTCTTGAAGGGGTTGTGAACACTTGCATTTTCATCTTCTTAGTAGGGACTCCTGAAACAAACACTTAATGAAAGTAAACTTTCTGGCCCCTCATGATAACATATTAATAAATCAGTCCACCTGAAAAGTAGGTTTTATGTACATATCTTTATACTCTGCCTTTTCCCCTACCTCTAACATTTTACTATGTTTCCTCCTCTAGACTGTACGTTACTTGAGCGCAGGAATCATGTCTACAAAATGTATAGTCTTCCAAGCACTTGATACAGTTCTCTCTGCAGAGAAAGTGCTCAGTGGGAGTGCAGCATAGTCTAGTGGGTGGATAGAACATGGGCCTGGGAGTCAGAGGACCTGGGTTTTAATCTTGGCTCTGCCACTTATCAGCTGTGTGACCTTGGGCAAGTCACTTAACTTCACTGTGCCTCAGGTATTTCATCTGTAAAATGGGATTAAGACTATGAGCCCCAGATGGGTTAGGGACTGTGTTCAACCTGATTACCTTATACCCAGCCCCGAATTTAGTATGGTGCCTGGCACATAGGAAGTGTTAACAATGACCATTTTAACAAAAAGCCACTGATTGGCAAGATTAGGACTAGAACCTAGGTCTTCTGATTTGCTGCTCCATAATCTTTCCACAAGGCCAACACATTATTTGCAAAAAAGTAGGAGCAGGAGAAAAAAATACTGCAACTACTGATAGAAGGAGAATGGAAAGGCTAAATAGGAAAATAAAGGTCTTGTTTTATGCTATAGAGTTGTTTCTGACAAATAGCGCCTCCATGGATATTCTATGTACCTGGAGAAACTTTTTTTTTGTTTTTGTTTTTAAATCAGTGGGATTAGAAAAAGGCCCTTCTACTCAATTTATGTTGTGCTTGATATGGATTTATGTCATTTCTCTCTTGGAATAGAGGAAAAATGTGAAGTCACTAATTCCTTAATGGTCATCCCCAAAGCATCAATCAGTGGTATTTGAGTGCTTGCTTTGCACAGAGCACTGTTCTAAGCACTTGGTAGAGTATAATGCAACAGAGTTGGTAGACACGTTGCCCACCTATAGGGAGATAAATTGACTGGTAGACATTTAAATAAACTATGGATATGTGCATAAGTGCTTTGGGGCAGAGGGTGGGATTAATATTAAGTGCTTAAAGGGTACAGATCCAAATGCATAGGCAACACAAAAGGAAGGAAAATGGCTTAGAAAAGGCCATTTGCAGGAGATGTGCTTTTTTTTTTTTTAAAAAAAAAAAAAAGGCCTTGAAGGTGACAAACATGCCTGTTCTATGAGGCAAAGTAGTCGACGGAAGAAGCTGTTATCTCTACACTGTTTCATGGGAAACAACATTTGCTCAATGTCGCAGAACTAGAGAGCTCTGCATTCTGCCTTTCCTTCTTGAAAGTTCTCCTTACCAACAGTACTGCAACTGGGTAGCACACTCTGGAAGTGCAAATTAAAAAAAAAATACAATAGTTACAGCCATCTAGTGGATAGATGAAGGAAGCTTTACTGTCAGATGTTCATTACATGCTGGCCAAGTTCTCTAAAAGAAACTAGGACTAGGGGGAACTTAAATTCTGTATCCCACCCTAAGCATTACCCATTGCCGCACACATAACGTTCCTGCCTGAAACCCCAAGACCACATGACCTACTTCTTCCAGGCTCCTGATCCCAACTGGCATGAAATGAAAGCATTTGAGTTGGGCACACCAAATGCAGCATCTTTTAAAAAAAAATTAAATGACTTTTATGGTATATAAACCACTGGCCCAAATAAGCATTAAGAATATTTAGTGCCCTATGCACCTCACTGAAATTTAAAATAGTCCTCATTTTTCAACAGGAAAAAGTCTAGCTTGTTTCTTGGGCAGAAAGGAATCTCAGTGGATCATAAACCCGGTGAGAGAAACTCTGAACATACAGGATTAGTCGGTATTGATACAGTGCCTTTCTCCAGTAGGTTAAATCACTTAACTCAAAATCCTCTGTCTCCCACAGGAAGAACTAGAAGGGAATGTTATAAACCACGTACAGTACTTGACCAATCAATCATTGGTATTTTATTAAAGGTTGGCTGTGTGCAGAGCACTGTACTAAGCGCTTGGGAGAGTTCAATATAATAGAGTTGATAGAGAAGTTTCCTGCTGCAGATAAATCCAAAGAGCTGAACGAGAGCAAGTTTCTTACTGGTAAGCAGCCCCCTAGTGATTGTGGAAGGGGGAATGAGAACATTCAGAGAATAAATCTCTCTAATCTACACATAAGAACATTTTTATCCAATTTTAATATCATTAAACACATCAAATTCAGATTGTGCTAGCTGGAGGACAGCAATTCTGACAGGCCCAGTGAACCAGAGCAATAACACTTGATTTATTGCTACCTCGATTAAGCTTTCTGCTCCTCGTGCCAAAATAAAGCATGCATTATTAGCTAAAGTCCGTGGTGTGGCATGCACTCTTTCTTTCCACCTCCTGTTGAGTGATTTGCTTTGGCATAATCAGCTAGTCAGTAGTGGACTGAGGCTTCTGAGTGTTGAAGACGACACGCTCTGTTTTTATTTAAAAAAAAAAAAAAAGGCATGAGGCACATCTCTAAAATACACCAAGGCCTCTTGAAGACTTTTTTTAAACCACACCTGCTGATCTTTCGCCAATAAATTCCCTTTGGAGGGGTATCCCCTGATCTCTTCTGAATAAATGAGCCATCTGTTTTATGGCACTGTGCAACAGACATGACTTCTGTGGCCCCATCTCAGGAGTCCATGCCCTGAACGTTCCTTTGTCATCATGTAAATCTGAACTTATTTATAAATCCCCTGCCCCGGAGGGGAAATGAGGTGGGCTGAGCAAGGGGGTCAAGAATGTGGATTCTGACTTTGGGGTCTCTTGGAGAGTGGTCAAACTTTTAAGTTGAAAGCATATTGAGCAGACTCAAACAAAAAAAGCCTTATATGGGATGGACACATTAGCACAGCAAAGCACATCTTTGTTTCTGCAATGTGGAATCTCTTATTGAACTTTTCGACATACTTGTTGGTAGGATCTCCCCATCAGTAGTGTCATCTTGAAAATTAATGGACAGCTACATATATATATGATGCAATGCTTCCTCAGATACTTTTCCGATTGGGTGTCGGTCAAACCCTATGTCTTCGCTTCTGGTACCAGATTAAGGGCAGGGAATTGAACACGACCTCATGCTGTTTCTTCAAAGGGCAGAGCTCACCTTCTAAGGGTCTGGGAGAAGCCGAAGGCATCAGCTTCAACCACTGTGAAGGAATCTGTGAGGTCCATCCTGTAGATTGTGTTCAGTTACTCGCCAATTTTACTTCTAATTAGCAAAGCCTGCTTGGGAGAACTCTTAGCTAGAATCCTTCCAACTCTCTGGTGAGATGTGGTTGCTTCGATTTGCCGGTTGTGGGTACCAGCAGAGTTATGTACTTCAAGTCACAGCGGTGGGTCTGGGATTTCTCTCCCAAAGTGTCCCTTGATGGCCCACTAGCAGTAAATAATACATCTTCCCTGGTGCAATATGGCAGCCTGCGGTGAGTGACAAAGGCCCAGCAATGACCACAGCATAACCTTCTCATAACATTTCTTTTGGATATTTATCCAGTTTCCAATTTGCTTTGCATTTTAAGAGGCTTGTTTAGAGTTGTGCAAGATACTTCAGTTCTTCTAGGGTAGGATATGGCATGGTTATGGCTTGCAGGATGGGATTGGAACGTCCCGGTTGACTCTTCTTAGCCCCTGCCTCTGTAACAGAATCTCCTCGAGGTGAGATTGAACAGGGTTGAATTTATGGGCTCCAGAGGACTGAGGTAATGGGATTATTGGATATTAATCATTATGAACATTGTACAGTAATTAGTACATAGGCCATTTTCTAGAATTGTCTGATTATTGCCCTGATTGTAATTATTTTGTGAATAAAACCATCAGCATATTCACCTGCACTGTAACTTCTGAGCTTCCAGAACAGGAAGAGAAGTAAGAAAAATTTACTCATGTTCCTAAACCTTTCCCCTCTTTCTATCATTCAATTATTTTAGCATTTGACTCCTCTGCTAAATTGTAAACTCTTTGAGAGTGGGGATTCTTGTCTACTAACTTTTTCTGAGCTCTCCCAAGGACTTAGTGCAGTTCTTTGTCCACAGTAGGTATTCAATCAATACTAGTGATTGTTCTGAACGAACTTTGGTGTATTCCCTGATGATAACACTAAAGAATAAATCAGCAAGAACCTGGGAAGCAAATGACAGCATCAAAAAGCACCATATACCCACAAAGAAAACACAAACCTAGTTTGATCTGATAGCTTTTTGGAGAGGACCACAGAATCAACAGGCCATACAGAAGATGGCTCGGTCGATAGTATTGATTGAACAGATTCTTAGTGTGCATATTCCTATACTCAGCACTTAGTCTTTCACTAGACTTGGATATGGATATGATTAATCACTTGCAAAATATCAAGTTGCCAGGAGAGAGAAGGGAATTGCTCAGGAAGCTGGAAGGTTTTGGAGTGATGAAAAATACCGAAGAAGGGGGAGTTGATAAACTAATTTAGATTTCCAGGGACTCTAGAATGGAGAGAAGTAGCACCATTTTGGACAACAAAGGGAGGCCAGGTTGACCTTTGGTGGTTGTAGGAGGGGGGTTACCGACTTTGAGAGGAATCTTCCAGGTGATCAAGGCCCCAAGTGGCAGATTTAGAAAATAACAGCTCTCTAAATAGCAGAGGTGTCACCGTGGCAAAAGTTTTCATGGAATGACTGTAGAATGGCTCTACTCATCCATCCTCACTAGGGGGTTAGGATCTCCCCATCGATTCTGTCTTCCAGGAATGGAGGCATGCATAACCACACATTTTCCCGGGAAGTAGATTACCCAGCTGACCATCTTTTTACACCTTTGTGTGCATTTCCTTCAGTCATGCAATACATAAAGATGTCCGTGGGTATGATGATGGTGAGACTCCATCCGTGACAGTGAAGGGTTTTGAGAGAGAATCTCTCTCATACTCGTCCCCCACCATTCAGCCTTCTCTGTCCTATACCTTTTATTCACTTGCCATAAAATAAATGGTTTCTAAAAAGTGATTCTCTTTACTAGAATCTTTTGTGGTTTTTTTCCTATTCATTTTGACTTCCTTTGGAAACAGATATCATTAACACACTTTAAGCGTTTGGTTTCCTGCTGACTTCTTGCCCAGCCCTCCAGAACCTAGCACTATTACAGGGTGGTGGAGACTGAGCGCCTAAAATTCAGTAGCCATTTAAACGAGCTTATTTCTTAGAAAAAGTCTACGTTCCATACAGAAGGGTTTGGTTGCCATGAGAAGAAAACAGAGTTTTAAAACCCATTAAACTCATTTTGACCGAAAGGAAAAGAAGCTCAATTCATTAACAGTGTCACTTTTCTGTCTAAAGCACAACAGTGATTCAGAAACCCTTCAACCCAGTGGTCATGCTGTTTGAGAAGCAGGAATAATAATAATAATGTTGGTATTTGTTAAGCGCTTACTATGTGCAGAGCACTGTTCTAAGCGCAGGGGTAGATACAAGGTCATCAGGTTGTCCCACATGAGGCTCACAGTCTTCATCCCCATTTTACAGATGAGGGAACTGAGGCACAGAGAAGTTGTGATTGCCCATAGTCACACAGCTGACAAGTGGCAGAGCTGCAGTTCGAACCCCTGACCTCTGACTCCCAAGCCCGTGGTCTTTCCACTGAGCCACGCTGCTTCTCTATGTTGGTATTTGTCAAGTGCCTACTATGTGCCGAGCGCTGTTCTAAGCGCTGGGGTAGATATAGGGTAATCAGGTTGTCCCACGTGAGGTTCACAGTTAATCCCCATTTTACAGATGAGGTAACTGAGGCACAGAGAAGTTAAGTGACTTGCCCACAGTCACACAGCTGTGGGCAGAGGCAGGATTCGAACTCATGACCTCTGACTCCTAAGCCCGGGCCATTTCCACTGAGCCACGCTGCTTCTCAGATCTTATCCCTGGGAGGTCAGCCCACCTCTAGGGTAGAGGTCATCCCTTTCCCAATTGTAATGGTATTATGTGTCTTGCTCACATGGTAATAAAATAATCATTAAAGGTTTTCATACTGGTTTGGAGCCGAAAGCCAGTCAACCCTCCAGTGAATGCGGTAGTGTCAGTGTAAGAGGTGAAGTTCAGGGAGAAGTTTCTGATGAAAAATGTAGAGATAATAAATCAATAATATTTGAACCCCTATTTTGTGCAGACCATGATACTGAGCTCTTAGTACAATAGTTTGCTAAAAAAAAAAAAAAAGTGCACCTTTGTGGAAAGAGCATGGACTTGGGAGTCAGAGGACATGGATTCTAATCCCAGCTCTGCCACTTGTCTGTTGTGTGACCTTAGGCAAGCCACTTAACTTCTCTGTGCCTCAGTTACCTCATCTGTAAAATGGGGATTAAGACTGTGAACCCCACATGGGACAACCTGATTACCTTGTATCTACCCCAGTGCTTAGAACAGTGCTTGGCACATAGTGCTTGATAAATACCATTATTTTTTCTTTAGACATGACCCCTGTCCTTAAGGATTTTATAATCTCATGATGGAGACCCACAGATAGATTGGAAAAAATGATAGAAAGAGGGATATGTGAATGAGTAATAGAGATAAGAGAATTTGATTGATCAATAGTACTTACTGAGCCCCTACTGGGGGCAAAGCACTGTATTAAATGCCCAGGGACACCTGGCCAGGAGGGAAAAACAACACACAATTGCAAGTCAGGAGACCCCTGAGTGGTAGCCCAAATCTACCACTTGCCTGTTGGGTGACATTGGGCAAATTACTTAACTTCTCTGTGCTTCTGTGAATAGGGATAAGTTATGGTACCTGGCCTCCTTTCAACTTAAACTGTGAGCCCCGGCTGTGACAGGGATTGGATCTGCTTTGGTGAACTTGTGTTTACCACAGTGCTTGGTACATAGCAAGCATTTAACAAAAAATTATTATTCAATTGTATTGAATGCTTACTGTGTGTGGAGCACTGTACTAAGTTCTTGGAGAGTACAATTTTTTTAAAAAAGACACATTCCCTGCCTACAAAGAGCTTAAAGTCTAGAGGACCATTTATGTGTATTCTCTCCTGGTAGACTGTAAGATCCTTGAAGACAGGAATTATGTCCTTTACCATTGCACACAGGAGGTACTCAGTAAAGGTTATTGATAAAGTAAAAAATATCCTTAAGGACCTCTGGCAGACTTGATTAAGGGAATTTAGTGACTCAGAGGAAATATTGGTCTAGAATTATTTTTAAAACTACATCAGCTGATGTGTGCTTTGCTAAGCCTTTTAATTTGATGCATTTAATGTTCTGGGAAGCTAGTCTCAAGGTCTGTATCTATTATAAAACAAAATATTTGTAACAAGGGAGATCAATTTGAACTTGCATGCAACCTAGCCAGTTGGAAAAGTACAAGTGCTGATAACTGCATTTTTCCCCATTTAACATTGCTTAATTTACATTAACTCATTTGCTCCCAGATCTAAAGTTTTAAGATGTGCAGACCCTATGTTTTTTTATGATTCCCCCAAGGAATCACTCTTGGTTTGGAAGTTCAAACTGATTTCTGTGTGACCTTACTATGTCTTTTTTTAATGGTACTCAAGGGTTCACTATTTGCCAAGCACTGCACTAAATACTGGCAAAGGACACAGTCCCTTCCCCACTTAGGGTTCACAGTCTTAATCCACATTTTACCAATTAGGTAACTGAGAAACAGAGAAATTAAGTGGGTCACTTGAAGTCGCACAGCAGAAAAGTGGTGGAGGCAGGATTAGAACCCAGGTCCTCTGACTCCCGGGCTAAGTTCTTTCCACTAGGCCGTACTGCTTCTCCCTGATGCTATAACATTATATAGGAGAGGCGGCCAGCTACCTGAAACACAGCCCAGAGTTCAACGTTTCAATCAAGCTGGCTTTGTTCAGCCATCCAGAGAAACCGTCTCCTTTCAAAGTTCCATTACTTCTTCAATCTTTTGCTCTTAAGAAAATACCTGGGGCTTTCCATTGAGAGCAGTCTTATCTGTTACACTAACTTATCTGGGCAGGCTAAATCTTTCCTATCCAAGAGAATTTTCTTCTACTCTTTCAAAAATTCCCCAGGTAACCAGAATTCAGGCTAATAACTAGTTGGGTATCATTTATATAAGCCAAAACGATTTTTTTCTCCCTCTTTTGGTGGCCATTTCTCAGTACGGTGGTAGGAGAAGCACACTTGGAGTTATTCATAGCCCTGAGATAATTATGGTATTGAAGGTAAAGATTTGCTGCTGAATAGTCAGAGGGTTGCAATAAGCAGTTAAGTGAACCCAAAGTCTCAAACTGCCACCTTGCTCCAATCTCCCTTCTAAAGGAATGTCATTGCCTGGCTGGTCAACATGCAAGGAGATTTCATTTATGGAAGGTAGAAAGTGGAGAGGACAATACAGATGGGGAACTAGCCATCCGAAACACTAGAAATTATAAACATTGGCTATCCTGAACCACAGCAAATCATTCTCTTTTGAGTTGTCCCAGTCAATTTTATTTGGTAAAGACAGGGTGGATCATGGAAACTTGAATGGAATAGATGGTCCATCTTCTTGCTGCAATCTGAGGAGTTCCTTAAAATGAGGGCATTTGAAAAGGCTTTTCTCTACAATTTATTTGGGATAATCTTGTGGGTGTTTTTTTTCCAGCCTCAGTGTTACTTTCATTTGCTTTTCATTATGTCTCTGAAGAAAAATCAATCACCCATTCAGTTTAAGCACCTCATTATGTTTCCTACATTATATCAGAGGGTTTGTTTACAATAGTTAGATGCTTTCCCTCAACAAAAGTCTAGGTTGGATTTGTGTTGTCAATCTCTGGAGTATGGAGGTGAAATGGGACAGGCAATGTTGAGGGGGGGAAAAAAATGTGATCATGGCTAAAAGAATATAAAATGTAAGTCAAAAGCCTTGTTTTCATGATATTTATTGAGCATCTGCCGGATGGAGTGCATTGTACTAAATGCTTGGAAAGTTCAGCACCTATGTAAGACATTTCCCCCTCCCAAGGAGCTAACATATTAGTAGAGTAATGGAGTCTGCTGTGCAGATTGATGGATTAACAGGTGAATGAGATAATTGAACTGTAAGGGACCAGCCCAGCTCTAACAATAACTAGTAAAAATAGTGTTGTTTATACTGAAATGTTATTGCATATTTAAATGTCAGTCACAAAATTCTGAGGTTCTGGGCTGTCAGGTTGAGGCTGAATGATGGCAGCATTTATTTTTCATGTGAGGATTCTTCAGGTCTCACTTTGGAACTTGATCTTAATTTCATTTCTTCATTTGGTCAGATCCACAGAGGTGAATGCATATATAATTGTCTTTCCTATTCAAAGAAGACTTCAGAGGCACTTTAAATCGAATTGATGATTTTGACACTGGGCTCCTTGTAGGCAGCGATCATGTGCCTTGTTTCTAGTGGACTCTCCAGAAATCTTAGTCTAGTGCGTACCCATCAGGTGCTCAGTAAACATTATTACCTCACTGATTGACTGATAGAGACCTATAGTTCCTTTCCCAATTCCCACCCTTTTTCTGAACGTAGAAGGAGGCTTGAAAATATTTAACAGTATGACAAAAGGCTTTTGGGAAGAAACATGCCATAAAGAGCTAATGTTCTCTTTTGATGAATGATGTGTAATGAATCAAACACATCTGGATTAAATAATCTTAATGTCACAGCTGGGAAGAGAAACTTTGCAGACTACAGCTTGTGCTGTGAAAATCTAAAAAGTTTGAAAAACAGCTCAAGGCATTCAGCAAACCCTGGCGTGGAGGAGGAGAATAAGTTGCAACTGGAAAACATTGATTGTGGTAAAGCAGGTCAGCCATAAATCTCTGAACGGGACTCTGGTATTTTGGTGGTTCTCCCCTCTCTGTCCCTCCTGCTCTCCAGAGAAATTAGTGTATGGAACATGCTTTGCTATAATTGCACACACTAATGGATGTAGTTGTGACTGGATAGGCACAATAATGGAAGAGTAAACACTTGTTCTATCTCCCCCAAAGATTTATGAAGATGAATGAGATCGTATATAGGTGGCTTGGAGGTTCTTTGGAGAAAGGCTGTAATAATTCCAAGATGTTGTTGTTATTGCTGCACATGGAGATCCGTGGCAGACGAGAGCTCTAATTACTTCAGAACATTTGCCACATGCTTTTTGTTTCAGATGGAGTTTCACAATTGAAGAAAAAGGTGGAAACGTATTTGGCCACTAAATGTACTCCCATGACACCAAAGCACTTGGTTATTCATATCCTTGCATACTTCATACTCTTTTGCTTTCCTTGTAATTCATTTTTGCATTCATGTCCCCTTCTAGAGTGAAAGAGAAAATTCAGATCTGGCTTCAGGAGTCTCTCTACCCTTTTCCTCTACATTTTTGAACTAAATTGATCAAATTTGGAAAGAAGAATGATCTAGGGGAAAGATCAAGGGTTTAAGCATCAGAAGACTCAGATTCTAGTGCCAGCTGGAATCTCTGAAAAATCAAAACTGGGCAGTGCAGAGGGAATGGCATGCTACTTGGTTTTCTGGTCTCTAAGAAGTAAATTGAATCTGAGTTTTTCAGGTTATTCAAGTTCTCAGGGCCTGGGTAAGAGAAGCTTCAAGTCCTTCAAATTCACAGCAATGTAGTAATGGATTAAAAACTGACTTTGTAAATGGGCATTGTCCCAGTCTATGTTTTTCTTCAGTCCACCGTAGATTTGGTTCATCAATTCTTCCAAGAGAAATGGAAAAACCGTTTAAATACAACAGTGAAGACCTGCTGAACTCTTACCAAGGACCTGCAAGACCCTTTTCTGACTTCCTTATCCCAAGGGAACAACTCTTTCTGTTTCTTTCATCCCAGAGATAAAGAAAATCTCTGCTGCTAGGTAGTGATGAATGACTGATAGTACCAAGACCAAGAAAGTAAAACCAGATTAAGCTCTTGGGAGAGTACAATAGACTAAGTAGATTAGGATCCTTTCTGTCAAGCAGTTTACAAGCAGACCACATCTCCTCCAGGAGGCCTTCACTGATTAATTTCGTCTTCCTACCTTCTATTCTCCCAACTTCCATTTGAGCACTTTCATGACATCCAAGTACTTCAGTATTCATTTCCTTGCATACTTGATGCTTTATTACTTTCCATCTAATTCCTTTTAGTATTCATCTCCCCCTTTAGATTTTAAGATCACTGAAGGCAGGGTTCACGTTTACTAAGTCTACTGCCTACTCCCAAGCTCTTAGTACTGTGCTCTGCATAGAATAAGCATTCAATCCATACTACTAATTGATCTAAACACTACAGACCCAAGAGCCCAGTATGGAAGAAGAACTCCAGTAATCAGGGATTTCTCATCAAAATAATCCATTTCCTGTGAAACTTGGGAGTGAGAGGAAGCTGGGGCTTTGTGTGCTCCTTAGGTTCCTCCCTTATTCTGATTAAACCCCTTCCACTAACAAATCTTTTAATACCAAAGCAGAATGGGGCTGAATTCTGTGTGTGTGTCTCTTCCCTGGATTTCTTGTTTTAACTGGCCTTTATTAGAGATGGACTGTCTCTAAGCTAAACAGGGACGTTTCATTTTAATTTTAAAAAAGGAAAACCACCCCTTCTGTTATTCACACTTGGTTTAGTTTTAAAAATACATTCTTCTATGCATAGTAATCCTACTTGTGATTTTCAAAGTCCTCAGTCACATTATTATCTTGCAGCTTTCTGCTACAAAACTGCAGAAATTCCTTGGGCATGTAGAGGGTTTAATGTAGTTGAACTTGATCGGCTTTTCAAAGAGCTCTCCTGAGGGTTTTTTGTTTCGTTTTAATGGGTTGTTTTCCAATAGTACTTTACCTCGCAACCCGGTAAAGCCTCAAATACTGACACCTTGTGATGGTTTTAAAAACAACGGGTACAGGTGATTAAACTCAAAAGATTCCAAAATGTGGTGGGTAATCACTCCCTCGGGAGGGGATGGACAGATCAGCAGACCCTCATTCTAGATCGTGACATCTCTCCACAGAAGCCCGCTGGACCTGTCCTCAAACACCCATCAAAATAGGGCAAAATTTCAAGTCCATCAAATAAGATCGGAAAGGACCAGGGAAAGGTGAGATGAATCAATGGTATTTATTGAGCTCTTGGGAGAGTAATAATAATAATTATGGAATTTAAGTGCTTACTGAGTGCCAAGAACTGCGCTAAGCACTGGGTTAGATAGAAGGTAATCAGGTTGTCCCACCTGGGGCTCACAGTCTTTATCCCCATTTTAAAGATGAGGTAACTGAGGCACAGAAATGTTAAGTGGCTTGCTCAAGGTCATGCAGCAGACAAATGGCAGACTCAGGATTAGGACCCGCGTCCTTCGACTCCCAAGCCCATGCTCTTTCCACCAAGCCACAATGCTTCCTGAGTTGGTAGACACCATCCTTGCCTATCAAAAGTTCACAGTTTAGAGGAAAGCTAAGAAATACACTCTAATCTTGCTAAAATTCCAGGAACACTTAGTGACATTTCTGGGAGTCTCTTCCAGACTAGTGGGTGAGCTCCTGCAAGGCAGAGTACTTGTTATTCATTCCCAGGCACTTAGTACAGTGCCTTGCACTCAATAAATTTTATTACTACAACCCTTAGAGCTCAGATTAGAATTATTTAAGTAGAAAAATAGACTAATTAGACCTTAAAAACTCCCTCATTGCTAAAGGTGTTCATTCCTGCAAGAGTATTCATTGAGCATCTTTGTAGGCATAGAGCACTGTACTAAACTTCCTGAGAGAATGCAGTGGAAGCACTGTTGCTTAGGATCTTAGGGTCTTTGAGGGAGGAGAAAACCAATGGTTTGTCCATTTCCTTCTTCACTTGTAATGTCAGAAGGGTGCCACCTTAAAAACACAAGTTTGTCTCCTCATCCCTAGCTATGTGTGCTCCCTGCTTGACCATCTTGTGTGCTGTTGGGTGTTGGAGCAGCTGCTGGTAATTCTGCTCTGTTGCATTAACTTCACACTTCCAAAGGGGGTCTAGACCTCACAACAACAAGACCTGGGAGGGAGCAGATATTTAAGAGTAGAATGTCACTCTCACACTCCAACCCTCGTCAGCAGAGTTCAAGGGGGCTGGGCAAATCTTTCCCTTATGATAGGAATCACCTTACCTCTGCTATAATTCATTGCACCAACTGCACTATCTGATTCTTCCTTCATGACTATGATTTCACTTGCAAGTTTGAAGTGGACAAAAGCTTAAATTTCTGTTGAAATTTCTCCCTCGAGGGCTTCTTTTTATGGTGGTTTTGAGGTGTTTTTTTTCCCCTAGATCAAACCAAAGTTTGCTATGAAGTGGGGTGATTTATGACTACTCCTTCCCACCTCTTGGTCTTCTATTATAGTGCCACCCCATCTCATTTCTCTTTCTGATTATAGTATTAAGCACTTATTGTCTACTACGGTCTTGTGGCAGATGTATGATAGGTCAATTACTGGTATTTATTGAGTACTTTGTGCAGAGCATTGTATTCATTCATTCAATCCACATTTATTAAGTACTTATCATGTGCAGAGCACTGTGCTATATTCTCTCAAGCACTGCGCTTATTACAACAGAGTTGGTAGACATGTTCTTGCCCATAGACTGAACAAAGCCCCTGTCCCATACAAGATTAAGATTAATAATGATGATGGTATTTAAATGCTTACTGTATGTGTCAAGCACTGTTCTAAGTACTGCGGTAGATGCAAGTTAATCAGGTTGAACCCAGTCCCTGTCCCACATAAAGGCTCACCATCTTAATCCCCATTTTACAGATGAGGGAACTGAAGCACACAAGTGGTGGAGCCAGTATTAGAATCCATGACCTTCTGGCTCCCAGGCCCTTGCTCTATCCACTATGCCATGCAGCTTAAAGGGAAGGAAAGCAGATAATTTATCCTCATTTTGCACTTGAGGAAAGTGAGGCCCAGAAATGAAATAACTTGCCTGAGCAGGTGAATGGCAGAACTAGAACTCAGGTCACCTGACTCCTAATTCCGTGTTCTTTCCACTAGGGCATGCTGCCTCCTGGATATCTCCAATGGGCACTCCTGTTGATTCCTCTAAGGGTGGTTATCTTTAGTTCCAGATAAGCAGTCATTCATATTTACTGAGTGCTTACTTTGTGCAGAGCACTGTACTAAAGTGCTTGAGTATATTACAATAAACACACATTCCCTGCCCACAGTGAGTTTACAATCTAGGTAACATTTCTGGGCTCCACAGGCTTTCCATTCTTAGAGGTTAACTTGGCCTGTTGTAATAATAATATTTTTAAAGAGCTAAATTGGAGTCAAACACTGCTAGTCACTGGAGTTAGATATTAGATAATCAGATCAGACACTGTCCCTGTCCCTCATGAGGCTCACAGTATTACGAGATACAGGGATGAGCTGGCATATGGGAGCAGTTAGGACTTGGCAGAATCTCTAGAGAACCACAAATTCCAAGAAGAGCTTCTGCAACACAGGGTTGGTGGTGGTGTCTGAATATGTTATCCTGTTTTTTCTGCTCCATTCCCTTTCACATCCATTCCCCCTCCTTGGAATGCCTCTCCTTTTCCTCTATGCTATTAGATCAAACTCCATTCGATCTTTAAAGCTCTCCTAAACCTCATCTTCCCTAAGTTAATCCTCGCTGACTTCCATCATTCCAATCACCCCAGTAACTCTCAGCTGGAATGAGTATCAATGATTACAGCTTTCCATCTTAGCATGTGGCAAATATATTTCGGTCACTGCGTTCCCTTGTACTGAGAGCTTCCTGAGGGCCGGGACTGGATCTGGTCCTAACTTACCCTTTAGGCACTTGATATTCATCCCAATACAGTACAGCTATCCGATGGAATTAGTAGACATGTTCTCTGCCCACAACAACTTTACAGTCTAATTATATTAATGTCCATCTCCTTTTCTAAACTGTAAACTCACTGTGGGAAAGAAATGTCTTTTAACTCTGTTGTACTCTCTCAAGCTCTGAGTACAGTGCTTAGCACCCAATAAGCACTCAATAAAAGTATGATTCATTGGCGTGTGTACTGTGGGGCTGACCTGTATCTATCCCAGCACTCAGAACAGTGCTTGACGCATAGTAAACGCTCCTCAAATACCATTTAAAAAAGAGAGACTGGCTTCCCAGAAGGTTTGGCCCAAATGATCAGCAACTTGGGCTTTTCCCCCTCCAAACTTAAACCAACTGTTTTGAGATTCACTCTTCATGGCTAGAGATGTTATTTCAACTGTCAAACCAATGTATTCATGGGCTTAGTAGTTCACAGCCTGTCTAGGAGAAATAGTGTTTGCCAAGGAAGCACTCTGCATGGGCTGTGTAAATCTTGTTTTATTTTGTTTCATTGATATTTTTTTTTTCCAAGAAAAGCAGTCTGAGGTGATGGAGCTCTCCTGGCAAACCTCTGGAATTGGCATCCAAGTGATTTACAGAAATGAATGGTAAACATTACACTTTAGAAAATTACAAGTGATTAGGGAAATCAGAGATTTAGAGTTAATGAAACCTGAAAGGACTGAAACTCATTTAGCTTGTGCTTCAACTCAACTGCTATCCAGTTCTTTCTAGAGAACGGTAAGACTTGTTTCCACTCCTGTGACCTTTCCATGAACTGGGTTTTTGGAGGGATCCTGTGGAAAAACTAGAGGGGGAAGTTGTTTTCTCAGGGTTACGCAAGCACATGTGCAGAAATAGTGCATTTTAAATTTTAGCTTGGTGTAGAAGAGAATGCTATGAATTCACATAGGCATTTTATTTTGTCCTCAACATCTCTCGAGTTAGGGCAAGGTGGGCATTATTTTTATTTTGAGGATTAAGAACTTGTGTCCTGTACTGAGGTGAGAGGGAGAGACCAACTCACAGATCTAGGATGGAGAACTAAACGGTGGTGATTACTTCTGGAAATCACCTCCTTTACAATGTAGAACTATCTACAGCAGATGAGCAAGCAAATAAATGGAGTGTGCTTGGTCTGAGTACTACTTGAGAGAATATTTCAGCTTTTACTAAGTGTCAAACACTAAGGACAGGGGTAGATGCAAATAAATTGTTAGACATAGTCCCTGTCCCACATGGGGTTTACCAACTAAATATGAAGGAGAACACTGGAAACTCCTTGGATGAGAAATGGGACATGACCTCATTGAATCCAGCGTGGCCATTTATCTGCTGCATAAACTTAGGCAAGTCACTTAACTTTTCTCTGTGCCTCAGTTTCTTCATCTGTACAATGGGGATTCAATACCTGTTCACCCTCCTACTTATGTCTGACTGATTATCTTGTATCTACCCCCAACGATTAGTCCACTGCTCGACATATAGTAAATGCTTAATTACCACAATTATTACTTAACCATATCAATTCTTATACTCTTTAGCTACTTTTTATGCTTGCCTGCCATCCTTCTTCCAATCTAAAGTCTCAAAGACAAGGATTATATGCTATTCTTTTGCTGTTGTTCTCCAAGCACCATATAGAGTGCTCTGCACACAGAAAACATTAATGTTCTGCAGCTGAATGTTGAGAATGATAACGAAGCTATTTCTCCTGTCAGCTCACCACTAGGAAGGAGGACATGTGGCTCTGAAAGTGCTGTTCTTCTGACCGAAGTGTGATCGATGCCGGGGTAAAGATTTTTTTTTTATTCTTTAGTGACATCTAATGGGAAAGGGAGATGTCCTAGGGGCTACTACTGCAGAGGCCGGCCGAGGTTTTCTGCACTATTACTACAAACTGCATCCAGCTCCCTAGTAATGTCAGCTGCTGAACATAGGGACACTGAGAGTGTGAATGGTTTTATGCAAATCATCACCACTACTGCAAAATCTGTTCTGATGCATGCCCCAGTGGTGGTAAAATATCTTTCCACCCCTCTCCTTGCCTCACATCTCTTTTCTCATCTACTGCCAGCTGTATTATGCTTGATGGCATAGATGGCATCTCTATTCTACTACTGATTTATACTTCCCCCATCACTTAGCGCAGCACTCAGCCCACAGTAAGCACTTATCATCAAAATCAATCAATCAGTATAAACTGGGACCCGACACTGTTTAAAACAGGGAAATAGATTCTTATTTGTGCTAACTCAACCACAGCACGTTTACTGATTATAAGTTTCTTCAGTTGGACCTTTCTTCTTAGTAAAAGCACTGTTGCAAATTGACATTGCACTGAAATATTTGAACTCTTGTATTGAGTTTTTGGTTGAATAAATTTAATGCTGTACTCAGGGAGAGATGATATTAATTTCATATTGATTGCTTTGCTTGGGATTACCACAAAGAGGACACACCTTAGAACTTCAAAATCATAAACTCAGAAGCACCTGGGAGATGGAGAAATGGGTCTTTCGAACACAGTCAGTGATGGAAAGGTACACTTGTTTAATCTGGAGCCAACTTTGACAGCACTGGGTTATGGCAGGCCCATGAAGGGCTTTTTTTTTTTTTAAGATGGGTTGCTGCCTCTTTTGATATTCTTGTGAGCTTTCAATGTACATCTCATTTCTTAACTTCTTCAAGTACTTCTTTCCCAACTTGAAAGGCTTTTGAAATGAAGCTTTGTGTAGCATCACCTTGGTGTCTAAAAGTTAAAAAGGGGATTTCTGAGTCCTTGATATTCCTGTCCTCAAACTGCCTCTAGATTGTAAGTACCTTGAGAGCAGAGATTGTCTTCTAACTCTATTCTACTCTCTCACATTCTCGGTACAGTGCTCTGCACACAGGGCATAAGCTCCTTGAGAGCAGAGATCTTGCCTATTAAAACTTGGGATATAATATGGAAGTCTGTAGTTTTGGTTTGAATGCTATTAGGAAGAGCTTGCCTGACAAGGTGAAATCTGTTTTGATGCAGTTTGACTTAGATTTGGTAAAAAAAAAAAAAAACCAGCTGAAGCGTGCACAAGTGTACATCAGAGTGGGGAGGGAAGAGGAGGCAGGGTGATGAATCAATTGACCAGTTGTTTATTGAGCTCCTACTGCATCCAGAGCACTTTACTAAGTTCTTGGGAGTGTACAATAAAGTTAGATGTGATCCCTGGCCTCAAGGAGCTCATAATCCAGTAGGGAGAGAGATGCTAGAAGGAAGCTGTGGGTATGGGGAAGCAAGAGAGTTTGTTTTATGTCAAGTGCAAGGGTGGGGAGATGAGGCTCCAAGTGCTTAGGTGACATGAAAGTGTTGAAGTGACAGCTGGTGATATTGGGGTCGGGGGAGGGGAGTTAAGGAGCTTAATTGGGGGAGGCCTGCTGGAGGAGATAATTTCAGAAGGTCCTCTAAATCACTCACAGCAAGAAAAGGTAGAATTGAGGGCACTGTGGTATTCGGCCTAGAGAACAAGAATTGTTCTTCATAAGTGCTTAGTACAGTGCTTTGCCCACAGTAAGCACTCAATAAATATGAATGAATGAGTCCATAGTGAAAGGAGAATTGCTCAAAGGTGTGGGCATCATGACAATTGGGACTGGAAACAGCTGAATTAGTCTTCAGTGAAAACTCTGACAGAGGTCAGAGGAAGTGACAGAGGAGGGAAGCCAGGAGGGAAGGGAGGTTTGACTTGACTCTCCTGAGGGATTAATTTAATCCCACCCTGGTGGCTCTGGTAGCTTAATGTCTGCTTTCATTTATTGACTGGGGTGTGGTGAAACCATATGAGGAGACATTTGAGTCCCTTCTTGGAAGGAAAGAGGCTAAATAGTGGAGGGCTGAGGAAAAGACAGCAAGTACAGAACTGAGAGTGGGTTACTTTTTTTTCCTCCCATGCATAGATTTTTTTTTTTAAAAAAGGAAAAAAGTAAATTGCTCTTAAACTGGCAGATGGGTGTTTGGTGAGTAGAAGAGTGTGCTGACTCATGGGGATATGTTTTCCCTTTTTAAGAATCTGGTGTATGGTCTTGCATCCTCTAGATAGTAAGCTCATCATGGGCAGGGAATATATCTACCAATTCTTACAGTCTAGAGGAGGAGATAGACAATGTGGAAGGCCTAAAGGAAAGGAACCAGAGCCTCCGCTGGAAGACAAAGCTTCTCATTGTGGGCAGGGAACATGTGTGCCAACTCTGTTGTATTGTACTCTCCCAAGTACTTAGTGCAATGTTCTGCACACAGTAAGAGCTCAGTAAATATCATTGAAAATTAGCTTAATCTTTTCACAAGTTGCTTGTCTGTTCACCATGTTTGTCTGAGCTTTGGTGTCCATGACCACAATCAATCATATTTATTGGTAATTTGCTGCATGTAGAGCATTGTATTAAATGCTTGAGGGAGAGTACAATATAACAGAATTGGTAGACATTTTCCCCAAGTACAATCCTCAGGGAGTTTGTTTCCTGGTTGGATATGTATTTATTGCCTGAGTGTTGCACTCTGTGCCAAGCACTGTTCTAAGTCTTTTTTTTTTCCCCTCTGCAGTTTTGTTAAGCACTTATGACATGTCTAGCACTGTTCTAACCACTGGGGTAGATATGATTTAATGAGGTCAGATGTAGTCCTTATCCTAAAAGGGGCTCACAGTCTAGGTGGGAGAACAGGCATTGATTCCCTGTTTTACAGATGAGAAAATCAAGGCACAGAGAAGTAAGTAACTTGTCCCGGGTCACACAGCAGGCTGGGGCCAGAGATGAACTTTCCACTAGACAACACTGCAGCCTATGTATGAGGTACCTACAGATCATGTTTATTTGTGCAAGAGCATGCAATTTTTTTATGGTATCCGTGTTACTATGTGCCAGAAACTGTACAAAGTGCTGGGGTAGATACAAGTCAATCAGGTTGAACACAATCCATGTCTCAAATGAGGTTCACAGTAGTAATCCCCATTTTACAGATGAGGTAATTAAGGCACAGAGAAGTGAAATGACTTGCCCAAGGTTACACAGCAGATAAGTGGTGGAGCTGGAATTAGAACCCAGGTCCTTCTGACTCCCAGGCCAATGTTCTGTGCACTAGTCTTTGAAGCATATTCTTTGGGGTAAAAGTTCCTCTTGGACACTATATGTTATGAACGAGCTGTTTGAAAACCTCAATTTGAGGTTTGCAGATGTGCAAGAGGGGGGAGTTTTGGATCATTTTCTCTTCTCCTGTCACAGGGGTGGTGAAGAGGAAGGAGATATAGGGAAAAGTTGCTCGTGGTAAATCTCATAACGTGTGAACTTTTTCAGTCACCTAACAAAGACCAACACTTCTGGGGGCAAATGTGATCTTTACAGCTAACAAGACATTGGATTTGTTCAGCTTGATAGCCATCAACAGATCCAGACCTCGGTTGAGTAAACTGGCCTTTGGCTATAGAGTGCAGGATAGTTACATTATGACTTTGGAAAGAACACAAGCGAAGGTTGAGATTCTTCTGAGAAAGCTGGCTGAGAGGGGACTTTTTGGAATTTAAAATGCCAGAGCAAATATGAGAAGCAGCGTGGTCTAGTAGAAAGAGCATAGACCTGATAGAGACTTGGGTTCTAGTTCCGGCTCTGCCACTTTTCTTCTGAGTGACCCTGGGTGAGTTGCTTAACTCCTCTGTGCCTCAGATATCTTTTCACTAAAGTGGGGATTCATTCAATCATATTTATTGAGAGCTTACTGTGTGCCGAACACTGTACTAAGTGCTTGGAATGTACAATTCAATTTAGACTGTGAGCCCCACGTGGTCCGACTTGATTAGCTTGTATCTTCCCTAGTGCTTAATAAAGTGCTTGGCACAGAGTAAGTTGCTTTTCAGATATCACCCAAAAAACAAACAGAAAAAAATGGAATTGTTCTTCTAGCAAATCCAACAGCAGGAGATGAGGGAAGCTTGAGAGTTATATGTTCAAAACCAACAAAAATAAATACTCTCTATCTAAATAGTTGCTGCGTGAAGGTTGTGGAAGAAGAAAATAAGTCAAGCACTTCAAAAACAATTACTTTCCCCAAATTCAAAGCCCTACTAAAATGATACATCCTCCAGGAAGCTTTCCCTGACTAGTCTCTCATCAGAGGAAGGTACAAGAAAATCTGATCAGACACAATCTGTCCCATGTGCAGCTCAAAATCAAAGAGGTAGGGAGAACAGATAAAGAATACCCATTTTACAGATGAGGAGACTGAGTCCCAAAGAGGTGAAGTGACTTACCCACGGTCACCCATCAGGCCAGTAGCAGAGCTGGAACTAGAACCCAGGTCTTCTGATTCCCAGTCCCATGCCACACTGCCTCCCTGGGAGGTTAACTGTGGGGGAGAAATGGTTGTTACTTTTAGCTGCACAAAAACCTCTCTGGAGGATTGAGAACCACAGATAGATTCTGGCTGATGGGATGTTTTTCGGTTCCCATCCTTGGGTGCCCCTGCACCTTCTCTGTGAGCCGGGGGTGGGAGTCGGGCTTCAGGAAGTGCTGTGCGAGAGAGAAGAGCAGGGTGGGCTCAAGCTGGAGTTTCTAAAAAAAGGAGGCGATGGAAGCAAGTTGCTAACTGTCATTATTCTGCTGCTGGTGGTTGGGCTTTATAAATGGAACCGTGAATATTGAATTGAAGCATCTTGGGAAAATCTTGGGTCCACGGGATTAGTCATGGCTGGAAGTGGAAACACGCAGAGCATTGGTTGGACATTTGAATGTTAACAGAAATAGGAAACTTGAGTGGGAAGTGTTCATTCGATAGCTATGCTATTATAATTAGCAATGAACGATCATTCTATAATAGGCATTGAGGGCCTACTGCAATTAGAATTTTCATAATAATCATGGTATCTACTGAGCACTTTGTATGTACCAAGCCCTGGGCTGGATACAAGATAATCAAATTGGACATAGTCCCTGTCCCACATTGGCCTCTATGATCTAGGAGGTGTATATACAGTTTGAAGAAGATATTATTGATGGTGAAAATCCACTGTTCCAACATACTGTGCTCTAAGAAAGGCTGTCTCCTGTTTTTATCTGTTTTTATTTATGAGATAAGGAGAGCAGGAATCATCTCCATTTTAGAGGAGGAAACTGAGAGCCAGAGAAGCAGCTTGGCCTAATGGAAAGAATATGGCCCTGGGGGCTCAGAGGACCTGGGTTCTAATCCCAAATCTGCCTCTTGCCTGCTGTGTAATTGGGGGCAAGTCAGTTACCTTCTCTGTGCCTCCATTCCCTCATCTCAAAAATGGGGATTCACAAAAGATTCAGAAAGTGGGTGGGAGAGTCACGACAAGGTCTCTTATCCTCCCCCAAATTATCTCCTGAATCTCTAGTCCCTGGCTCCAAGGTGAATCCAGATGTTGCATTTCTGGCTATGTCACAGACTCCCACAGCTGACTCTGAAGAGAGTTCAGTTCAACAAATGCTGTTGTCACTACTGAGGAAGAGGAGGCCTCTTCCTTCTCATCTAGTGGTTGAAATGTCTGTTCCTGGCTCCTATGGCTAATCATGCCACATCTGCCCCAACAGCTCTCACCGAATCTCTCCACATAGGCAGAGCCAAACCTTAAAAAACATGGATGTCCCACCCAGCTAGGGACACTTAATCACCTGCTCTGAGGTGAACACCTAGACCTCAGAGAATCCAGCATGGAGCCAGAGGATCTGTGGGCCCTTCATCCTCAGGAAGCTACAAGTTTCCCTTCTCAGGAAGGCAGAGAAAACACAGATTTGAGGCACGGGTCTTGAACACGGTTCCCTCCCGAAAGGTCTTTTGGAAAATGGGACTCTGTTCATCTGTCCAGTACTTACTGGCATGGACCATACATTGTCTTGCAGAGAAAATCTGATCTCCTTGGTAAAGTCTTATAGATGGTAATTTCTTGTGGGCAGGGATTGTGACTACCAATTGTACTGTTCTCTCCCACACAGTACGCACTCATTAAATGCCACTGCTTAGTCAAAGCCAGCAGGCAAAGACTGCTGCTTCATATCTGAAAAAAATCATCTGATTACCATTAATGTCAAAGTCTATAATTTGAGAAACTTTGACAATATTTAGATGAAGGAGCTGTTGTGCTATGGGAGGAGGGCAGGACAGGGTGGTGGTGTGTTGTCCATTTTGCATATGCCCTTTTCCAAGAAAACAATCCCACCCATTTTCAAATCAGACTTACTTATCTTCTGCTGCTCACTAGTCTTCTGGTCTTTTCTACTCCAGGAATCACAGTAATTGGTTTAGGTCTTCCCTTCTCAATCCATACATGTTCACCCAGTCCTTCAGGAGAAACATGCTCTTGCCAGGGGAACCTACAAAGTTCAGATTTTACAGAATAAATTTTATTATTTTATGGCACTTGTCACTCTCTTATCCTGAATGGGAGATGGTCTCCATCTCGGCAAATGGTTTCAAAAAATCAGTAACGTCAATTCTCATTTCGAGAGAAACTGAATTGCTGAAGCACTGGTGGGAGATGCTTTCGAACTGAAACTAATATTAGAACACTTCCTACTTAGACTGTGAGCCCCAGGTGGGGCATGGATTGTGTCCCTACCTCATTATCTTGTATTTACCCCAGTGCTTACTGCAATGCTTAGCACAGAGTAAGCCCTTAATAAATACTATTAACACACAGAATTGCATTACAGTAGCATCTTCACGTCCTTTTTTTTATAGTATTTAAGCACTGAACTAAGCACTGGGTGTAGATCCAAGATAATCAGGTTGGACACAGCCTCTGTTCACACAGATTTCACAGCCTTAATACCTTACAGATGAGGTAAGTGAGGCACAGAGAAGTTAAGTGATTTGCCCACATTCACACAGCAGCCAAATGGTGGTGCCAATATTAGAACCCAGGTCCTCTGACTCCCAGGCTCATCATCTTTCCACTAGGACAAGCTGCTTCTCATTAATATGTTTGGACTTACATTAAAATTTCATCCTCCCCAAAACCACTATTATGCATTCTCTATTAAGTACTCACTCATTTCCATATTTACTTTCTTTCTTGTTTGTAAATTATTTTATTCGTTCTGCCTCTCCCAGCTATATTGTAAGTCTTTCGCCTGCAGTGATCATATATGCTTATTGGCCTCTCCCAAGGACTTAATACAATTCTTTGCACAGAGTAGGCTCTCATTAAAGATGAGAGAGCAGAAGACAGAGATTTTGTAGGCTATGGGCCACTGGTAACCTTCCCCGTGTTGAGTTTGAAGATCTGATTTCCGCCCCCCCCCCGCCCCCAAGTTGTGAATCTCTGTCCTCATCTGCACTGGCAAATTTTCCCATTAATGTGAGGTAATGAAAGGTGAGAGAGTTTCACAGGCACTGGAAGGCACTTTTGAGCAGAGTGGCATTTTGCTGACAGGGTCAAAGAAATGGCCTTTGTTTCAGGCAGTCTCAGGATGCTAATAAATGAAGCAAAAATGTTTTTAAAGAGAACAACATTGACAGAACTATATAATCTGCTGGGGTAAGATAAATGTAAAAAAAAAAATTGAAGGAACTAAAATGAATATTTGATAAGTATGATTATGGGGATGTTGGGGTGTTGGCTTTCTAACCTGGGATGTGGAAAGTCCTCTTTCTATAGCTGGAGACTTGGGGTCCTGGACCTGCAAAGTAATGGAGAGAGTGTTCCTCTGGCAACAGAAAGCAGTGTTGCCTTGTGGATAGAGCATGGGCCTGGGTGTCAGAAGGACCATGGTTCTAATCCTGGATCTGCCACTTGTCTGCTACGTGAGCTTGGGCAAGTCACTTCCCATCTCTGTGCCTCAGTCCCCTCATCTGTAAAATGGGATTAAGACTGTGAGCAGTACTGTGGGACAAAGACTGTGACCAACCTGATCATTTTGTATCTACCCCAGCGCTTAGTACAGTTCTTGACCTATACTAAGTGCTTAACAAATACCATTATTATCATTATTAGAAAGTGGCAATGATAAATCATTGAACCTCTATTATATGCAGTACACCAGACAGTATACTTGTCAGGTTCCAACAGTATCCAGACACATGTTCCCTGCCCTTAAGGAGTTTATAATCTGAAGTCAATAATGAGAGCTGATAGGTTGAAGCTTTTCTCCTGCTGATTTTTGGAAATTGGTATGCACCGTCCTTCCTCCCCCTCCCCCCACAGCCCTGCCCCCAGACAAATCCTTAGGAGGCTTGATAGACTGCACTGTTGGAATCTATTCACTGAATTACTGGAACCTCCTGGAATGTGCTCCAGCAAGCTTTTGATGACTTCATCGGGAACATCTGGGGGACATTCTGATCTCACCTTATCCATTATAATAGATTATTCTTCTTTGCAGTCTAAAGAAATATGATGCTCTGGGAGATAGCTTAAGGGTACACTTTTTCTCTCTCTCCCAGGAAGCATCCCCAAGGTGTTAGAGTAACTGTTTTGATCTCCTGCTGATCTCCATCCTCCTCACATATGTCTTCCAGCAGAGTTGTGTTGTTGGGAGTTACTGCTTTGAGACTGCTGAGTTTATTGCTTTCCAGGACCTTGGGGTCGCTGATCCTACCCAGCCATTTGATGGCAGTGGCTCAGAGATGATGCTGGTGAATTGACTTGAGGTGCTGTAGTAGGGTCCAGATCTCTCAGCTGACACTACAACAACTTTATTGACCTCCACCTCAATATGGAGCTTGCTGCCCTTTCTCACCACACTCTGTCTTGCTGTCTTCCAAAAGCCAAGATGGCCTTTTGGATTGTGTTCTATCTAAGAGTAATAATAATAATGGTATTTAAGTGCTTCCTATGTGCCAGGCGCTGTGCTAAGCCCTGGGGTGCATGCAAGCAAATCGGGTTGGACACAGTCCATGACCCATATGGGGCTCAAAGTCTTAATCCCCATTTTACAGATGAGGTAACTGAGGCACAGGGAAGTGAAGTGACTTGCCCAAGGTCACACTGACAAATGGCAGAGCTGGGATTAGAACCCAGGTCCTTCTGACTCAGAGGCCTGTGCTTTATCCACTAGGCCATGCTGCTTCTCTAAGTGACTACTCTGAGTTAGCTATTACCAATGAAAACTTTTTTTGGGTACAGGGTTTCCCAGGGCTAGGTTGATGCAGAACTTCCATGTTCTTGAGACTTATTGTCAGGCTACAATTATAAGCTAAGTCTGCAAAAAGATTTGTATGAATTTTAGTACAGACATACCCAGAAATTGTAGGTTAGAGCATGCACACACAGCAGACTTTCCATATGGTATCAATTTCAGTTACCTGCAAGGGTGTTTCTACACTGGCTGGAGGGATGTGAACCCGATTTGAAGAATCAGTCTTGTTAGTTAATTCAAAAATCATCAAGTATGCTTATAATTATTAGACTGCTTACGAGGCATCAGTCTGCTTTCTCGATTATTTGAGAAGAGTATATGTTTTTATTTGCTCAACCCTTAAAAACCCATGGGTCACTATTAATAATAACAGAGAATCAGCACTGGAGCTCTTGGGAAGATCCATCAGCATGATCTTTCATAACAATTTGTCTTATGTCTGTCTGACTCTATCTCTCTCCTCATGCGCACCCCCCCTTTTTTTTCCTGATGGAGATGAAATATTAAAGACCTCCAAACATCCCTGGAAAAATCCCAGATGTGTGTTCAGCTGCTACTGGGCAGAAATTTGATAGAGGGGATGTTTATTTGGATAACTCGTTTTTAAGAAAATAGTATGCAAGTCAAACTCATAACTAGGGCAACCAAGGCTGTCAATGATTAGTGAGGCTCTTCCAAGCTTCATTTTTATCTTTTGGGAGTGAGCCTAAGAGAAATTTCCCTCTGTTGCAATCCCCTGAATAATTTTTTTTCCCATAAAGTGATTTATTCTCTCTGGGAGACATTTATGGTGCTGATTTGTATTCTCCTTTTGAAGAAGAGGTTATAGCTGAATCTCTTTCCTACTGGGTGGTGATTTATTCAGAACATTGATGATGACGGTTAAGCACTTAGTATGTGTCCTGTTGTTGGGCAGGGATCGTCTCTGTTGCTGAATCGTACCTTCCAAATGCTTAGTACAGTGCTCTGCACACAGTAAGTACTCAACAAATGTGATTGAAGGAATGAATGTGTCAAATGCTGGGGTAGATACAAACTAATCAGATTGGACACAATATGTCTCACATGAGACTCACAATAGTAATCCCCCATTTTCCAGAAGAGGTAACTGAGGCACAGAGAAATTAAGTGACTTGCTCAAGACCACACAGCGGACAAGTGGTGGAGCTGGGATTAGAACCCAGTTCCTTCTGACTCTTAGCCCTATGCTCTAGCCACTTGGCCAAGCTGCTTCCAACATTGTTCCTACACAAGCATTAGGTGCTCAGAAATAATCAACTATTAGTTGAATGACTGTCTATTCGTACAATCCCATGTGATTGTTTAGGGTCTGGGGACGGGGGAGTAGTGGGGTGAACCAGGACTGAAGCCTTCAAGGTTTCGGGTGGTGATTGGAACTGAGGCAAAGGCACTGAGGAATAGCTGCTCAGCAGGCCGCTAAGGTCAGACCCCCTGAACAAGCTTTCCGGGTGGGAGAGGAAGTTCTACATTTCAGGGGCCAGCCAGAGAGACTGGGCCAGCTAGAGTGACACTTTCATTCATTTATTCATCCAGTCACACTTACTGAGCACTTACTGGGTGCAGACCACTGTAGAGTATAATATAACAATAAACAGACACATTCCTTGCCCACAAGGAGCTTACAGTCCACTTCCCATATCACCACTGGATAACCACAAGGACCCATTCCATGAGCAAGTGGGCTGGCTTAAAGAATATTAGCGGCATCTAAGTGATTGGCCTAGGTTGACCTATTTAATAGTGAAGAATCTTGGCAGAAATGTGCCATAGGAAATCAGTCCATTGGAGATGACCCTGGTGGTTACAGGACCAGGGGCGTATTTGGGCGACTTCGGACTGAATCAATTTCCAACAGAGTGACAGTGGGTGGGTAAAGTGAAGTATTTATGGCTTAGCTCTTGTTGTCAAGTCATAATAGCAACAATAATCCTGCTCTAATATTGATTCAGAGGGGGAGTGAGGAGGGGAGGGGAAGCTAGGAGAGTTTTAAAGCCCCTAGAATCATGCAAAGATGGCACCTAAGTAAATTTCTGCAGTACCTGAGCATCACTGTTAGAGATCATTATCTCAATGGTGACAGATCCCAGAATCCTTAAAGAGACCCTATTGATCCATGCGGGTAAGGGGGACCGTTTTATGGTGGTTATTTGTTTGCTTGCCTGAATTTCTATCTCTCTGTGTGGCTTGGATCGAAGAAAATCGATCAAGTCCAAGAGTATATTAAGGTTAGATCAATGTTGTTTTGGTTGTTCTGAAGGCATTTGGGGCTTGATAATAGGGAATATTAAAACAACAATAGTGTTGTTCTTTCAGAAAAAAATTAACGTATTCCCATTTATGTGATCTTTCAGCCTTCAGCTTAATTTTTTACTAAATTTCCTTTATCCAAGATGGCCGTATTGGAAATATGCAATGAAATAAACTAATATTTTTCCTTTGGTCTTCTATTTTTCCAAAGCCCTTTGGCAATACTTATTCACTTTGTCTTTTCAGCAGGCACATGAGTTAGGACATGTGCGTATTTTAGCCCCATTTTACAGATGAGGAAACTAAGGTCCAGAGAAGTTAAGGGACTTGCTCAAGATCTCACAACAGGCTAGGGGAAGACCTGTGTCTAGAACTGGGAGTTGGGTAGAGGCTCCCCCTGCCACCCGCCCAGAAGATCTGAGGGTTCCCTGATTCCTTATATTCTCCTTCCCCTTCTTGGATTATTATAATTATTATTATCACTATCATTATTCTTCAAGACATATGTTAATTGCTTACTATGTGCCAGGCACTCTACTAAGAGCTGGAGTAGATGCATACTTATCACGTTGGACACAGTCCACATCCCTTTTGAGGCTTACAGTCTTAATCCCCATTTTACAGATGAGGTAACTGAGTCACAGAGAAATTGAATGACTTGCCCAAGGTTGTCAGCAGAGCGCTGACAGAGCCAGGATTAAAACCCAGGTCCTTTTGACACTCAGACTCCTGCTCTTCCCACTAAGCTACACTGCTTCTCACACCGTTGGTAGATGTGCTCCAGGTCTTTTTTATTTGTGTGTGTGCAGTTGACAGTTGTTTCAGTCAATGCTTGGATCATCAGTAACTTAAAAGGAGTTAACCGGAGGCCTAAACATCTGGCTATCCGATGGTTGAAACTTGACAAATTTAAAAATTGGACATTCATCTTTGTCATCCGCCCTCTGAATGACCTAGAACGACTCAACCTCTAAAGTTGGAGAAGATTGCATAATCCTTTTGCGGTTTCATGGATTGGACTTGAGTGTTTGTGGCTTGGGGAAATTAAATCAAGTCATCTGTCTATTTTTTTGACAATGAAGTTTTTCTCTCTCTCTCTTACCTCCCCTCGCTGTCCTAGTGGTGACAACCCTGCTCTGACAGCTCTCCTGCCCCTAGGCAGTCTTCCTTTTATGTAACCAAGTTTGGTTTCTCCATTGTCATATTGCAAACTGGTCCTGTCACCTCTCACACAGCATTAGAAAAGCAGTGGGGCCTAGTGAAAAGAGTACAGGGCTGAGAATTGGGAGACTTGGGTCCTATACTGTCTCTGGCACTTGCCTCCAGTGTGAAAGTCACTTAACTTCTCTGGGCCCCAGTTTCCCCATTCGCAAAATGGAGATTCAGTGCTCGCTCTCCCTCCTTTCTAGACTGAGCCCCAAGTAGAACAGGCACTCTGATCTGATTGTACTGTATCTAGCTCAGCGCTTAGCATGGTGTTTGGCACAGAGTAAGTGCTTAGAGTTACACTATTATTATTATTAATATTGAAAATAATAATACAGTGATCCATGCTCTGAATAAATGACTCCCTCCATTTTTATTTGTGGGGAAAACTTAATAGCATCCCAAACGTATACCTTCGCTTAAAATATTAGCTCATCTAGTGCAAGTGATTGTGAGATTGGCTGCAAGCGGAGATTCATAATCGAAGGACCAGAGGAAGCAATTACATCACTTCCGAGCAGCATTCTACATCAAATGGAATCCAATCAATCATTTATTGAGCACTTAGTGTGTGTAGACCACTGTATTAAGTCCTTGGGAGAATACAATGTAGTGGAGTTGGTAGACACTTTCCCTGCCCACAATGAGCTTACAGTCTAAGGAGTTAATCATTAATCACTTAAACAAGCTCAACCTGCCATAGCAAATACCTTCCAGATCCCTTAACTCCAGCATTAACTCTAGTAATAATGATAATAATGTTGGTATTTGTAGAGCACTGTTCTAAGCGCTGGGGTAGCTACAAGGTAATCAGGTTGTCCCATGTGAGGTTCACAGTCTTCATCCCCATTTTACAGTTGAAGTAACTGAGGCACAGAGAAGTGAAGTGACTTGCCCACAGTCACACAGCTGACAAGTGGCAGAGTTGGTAATCGAACCCATGACCTCTGACTCGCAAGCCCGTGCTCTTTCCACTGAGCCACACTGCTTCTCTGTACATCTCCTCCTTCCTCCCTCCTCACTGTAACTTATCTTTGTGTCTGTATCCCCAGCTAGAATGTAAACTTCTTGAGGGCAGGGATCTTCTCTACTAAACCCACCATACTCTCCCAAGTGCTTAGTGCAGTGTTCAGAACCCATTAGGTGCTCGATAAATAGTATACTGCTGTTTGAAGGACAGAGGAAACATTTTAAGGATGAGGAGCATGGCCTAATGGGAAGAGCATGGGCCTGGAAGTCAGAGGGCCTGGGTTCTAATCCCAGGTCTTCCACTCATCTGCTGGGTGACGTTGGGCAAGTCACTTAACTTCTCTGTGCATCAGTTCCCTCAACTGCAAAATGGGGGTTCAATACCTGTTCTCCCTCCTACTTAACAACTGTGATCCCCACGTGGGAATTGTGTCTCTTGTATTTGTCCCTATGCTTAGTACAGTGCTTGGCACATAGTAAGCCCTTAACAAAAACCACAGTTACTATTACTATTAAGGATAGAGCCAAAGCCTCATACAAGGCTGAATCCTGGCTGAAAAATGAGGGTGAGTTGCCACAGAAAGATCATCGTGGGGCTCTGTGATCCAGAAAGAAGCTCTTACGGAAGTTTTGTAAGGATTATGAGGCAAGGAGGCAAAAGAATATGCAGTACCAAGCCCTGCAATCAGCAAAGTGTACTTGCATGTTGTGGTCAGAACTATGGGTCCCTCGTTGACCTCTGCTGCCCTAGTGTATAGTTGTCTTGAGAGAAAACAAAAGAGAGCTTGGCTTGAGAGAAACAAAGATTTCAACCTGGGGTGTAGAGGGAGAAGAGAGTGTATAAGTAAGAGAGAGATGGCTGACTGAGTGTCTTAATGCCTAATGGTCAGGAAATTTTACCTGAGGTTGGAAGGAATGGGTAAATATTGAAAATTTTTGACGAGTGTGGAAATGTATACTTTGACCTATACCCCTTTAGCACTTTGATTTTCACCTTACCCCCAGAGCACTTATACAATCATTATTACTATTATTTATTAAGCACTCTCTCTGTGCTAGAAACTGTACTAAGCACTGGGGTAATAATTATTTAAGCACTTATTCATTCAATCGTATTTATTGAGCACATACTATGTGTCAGGCACCGTTCTAAGCACTGGGGTAGATACAAGTTAATCGGGTTGGACACTGTCCCTGTCTCACATGGGGCTTTCGGTTTCAGTCTCCATTTGACAGATGAGGGAACTGAGGCACAGAGAAGTGAAGTATTAAGGTCACACAACAGACAAGTGTCAGAGCTGGGATTACAACCCATGACCTCTGACTCCCAGGCCCATGCTCTATCTACTAGGCCATGCTGCTTCCCATAATTATGGTATTTAAGAGCTTACTGTGCCAGGCATTGTACTAAATGCCAGGGTGGATACAAACAACTCAGTTTGGATACAGTCCCTGATCCACATGGGTCAGATTAGATACAAGCTAATCAGTTTGGGCACAGTCTACATTTCCCATGGGGCTCAGTCATAATCCCCATTTTACAGATGAGGTAATGGAGGCACAGAGAAGTTGTGACTTGCCTAAGGTAACACAGTAGACTAGTAGAGCTGGGATTAGAACACAGGTCCTCCCACTTTCAGGCCTGTGCTCTATTCACTAGGCCATGTTGCTTCTCATATCCACCAGTAACTTATTTTAATGTCCACATGATGATAGTATTTGTTAAGCGCTTACTGTGTGCCAGGCACTGTACTGTACTAAGCACTATTTTCCCCTCTTGTCTGCAAACTCCCTGTGGGCAGAGATCATGTCTACCAACTCTGCTGCATTGGACTCTTCCAAGCACCTGATTCAGCTATCTACATGCAGCAAATGCTCAATAAATACAATTGATTGACTTATCTATATAAAATCAAATCTTTGGAAAATGCTACAGATGGCAGTTAAGTATGGACTGGATTGGTTTGACAAACTGAATATGGGAATTGAAAGAACCCGTGATTTGGAATTATCTTCAACCTTCTGCTGGCCTGGGACACCACAGGGTTTAAAGGTAGCAAAGGGCACATGCCAATTTTGTGGACTTCAGAGCCAATCAGGAAGCAAGCTCAGTGTACAAATGCTCTGTTTCCATGGGCACTAACTGGTGCTTTCCAGCCCTCCTGAATTGTAGCTAAATGAACCAGCACTCAAATCCCCTTTTTAGTTTCAAAATGAGTCTTCCCAGTGTTTTGCCCCTGAGAAATCTGCAGGATCCATTAGCTTTCCTTTGATTTATTTTCAAGCTGCTCGTGGTTTGCCTTGCAAAGACACATTAATATCTGGAGTCAGTTGCTTTTATCTCTCTCCTCCTTTTCCCCTCAATTGCAAAATCAGGATTCTAGCATGGAATAAAAAGTGAGGAAGGCTGGAGGGATTCATTTGTCGAGGTTTGTAAGAGGCAGTAGAGCTGCCTTTCATCTTAAAGATGGGGGTTGTTACTATAGATCAGTAAGATTAAAGTTCAGAGAAGGAAAGCAGCTAGAGAATCAGGTCACACATTCTATCTATCCCCAACCCGGTGCCAGGCTGATACTTGTTCCAGTTTCAGCCCTGAATTTTCCTGTTCCCAGTGGGATGTATTCCAATTTCTGATGCAACTCCCACTGCTAGGGATTTGTTGGAATCCTACATCCTTCAGAAGATCTGGGGAATTCATTTAGATTGCCAGATGGTCTTTACATCACCCAGAGTCTTCATGATGATTTTGACAGGTTGCTTGGAAAATGGGAAGAGAGTTGATTTGACATGAGTTCGAATTCATGCTCTCCCACTAGCCAGCTGTGTGCCCTTGGGCAGTGGCTTTACCTCTCTGAGCCTCGTTCCTCATATCTTAAAAAAAAAAAAGTAGAAATGATAACTGTTGTCCCTCACTCTCAGACTGAGAGCCTTATGTGGGACAGAGATGGTCTGTTCTGGTTCTCTTCTGTCTTTCATTGTGTGGTTTGGCTAGAATATTGTTAGGGCACTAAGGAATGTTGGTCTGAGGCTGTGAGCCTGTTTGGTTAAGGTGTATCTTGGGGTTAGAAGAAATGGCAGGTACATCTTGGGGCAACAAACAATGGCAGTATGCTTTGGAATGTGTTCATGTTATGAAGTATGGAAACCAAGCCATGTGGAATGGCTCTCCCAAATCCTCAACTCACACCCTCATTTTGACCAAATAGCAGACATGCTTGAGTTAATACCAAATCTGTGGTATTTGCTTCCTTTTCCCAGGTGAAAATTCATGGCATCTTGCCTTTAATGGATTTGAAGAAGACAAAGGAATCAATCGAATTTATCGAACACCTACTGTCTGTCCAGCACAATACTAAACACTTGGGAGAGTGCAATAGAATTGGTAATTGCAATTCCTGCCTTCAAGGGCCTTACAGTTTAATTACAATAATCCCGGGATGTTGAAGGAGGCATTTGTAACTCAGCTCCTCCAGCATTCCCATGCTGCAAAGGAGACTCCTGGATCCAGCCTAACCCTGAGGCAGTTATGCCCTAGGAGGCTTTGGAAAACCAGCCAGACCACAGCTGTGGTGGCCTAAAGTAATGAGAAACAGCCTTGAGACTTCGTCCTCCAAGGACTGTTGAACTGGCATACTTCTTACTGTTCGTATTTGTATCACTGAATTTGCATTTGTCTTGGCTGAGTTTGGTATTCCTTTCGTCTGTACCTATACCCCCCAGATTAGATTGTTAACCCCTTGGGGGACAGGGACTGAATCTGAATTGGTTTTCTGGTGCTTCTTTCTCTCGTTCAGTGCTGCGTTTTGCATCCTGCAAGCATTTGTTTAATGTTGATCCCATTGCCAACACCTAAAGTTGATGCCCATCTTTTATCAAAGTGGGAGGGGGAGTAAATCTGTGTTTGAAGGTAAGATTTCTCACTTGCTAATTCTCCAATTGAAATGTTATGCAAACTATTTCCTGCCTGTTTTCTTTCCCCTTTCCCTGTCCTCTCTGTTGAACTCATGCTCAAAGCAATACAATCATCAATCAGTCAGAGAAGCTTCTTGGAATGGGCTATGTTTGAGTAGCCTTGAACCAAGCAGCCTGACCCCTCGCCTGGTATTGTGGGTGGAGGAGGCAAGGAAAGTGGGTGTCCACTGTTCTTAAATGCCATCCCTGGTCATTACCCTAGGTTAACAGTTCCAGGAATACTCAGGGGCTGGAAGCCAGCCCAGTTCCTACCAACCCACCATAGGTCATCAGTCACTGTGGAAATAAACCAGCCACCAACATGCTGCAACGATATCCATCCTTCTTCTGCTCCTCCTCAGATGGAAACGTCCATCTCTTTGCCCCATTTTAATCAGCTTTCTGCTCAGGTTTTTTCCAGGAGGGAGCAGTGTGGCCTAGTGGAAAGAGCACAGTCCTGACTGTCAAAGGACCTGGGGTCTAATCCCGGCTCTGCCACTTGTGTGCTGTGTGACCTTGGGCAAGTCACTTAATTTCTCTGTGCATCAGTTATCTAATCTGTAAAGCGGGGATTGAATCCACTTCTCTCTGACTTAGACTGTGAGCCCTATGTGGGACAAGGACTATGTCCAGTCTAATTATTTTGTATCCACCTCAGCGCTCAGAGTGCTTGCTGCATAGTAAACGCTTAACAAATGCCATAAAAACAAGAAAAACAAAAAGAAAGAACAGTGCCAGGCTTTCGTGTTTACATCAAGCCTAAGTTTCTCGATTTTACCACAGGATGGCAGCATAAGAAAGTGCACGGAACCCTCAAGGACGAGGACTTTCAAGGGCATCCAGCTTCCAACCGTGGATTGAGAGAAAACACCACCGCATCAGGAAATTCTTGGAGCATTAATTGCTCCCTAAGCTCCTGATCCAGCTCAGAGTTAAAGTTCCCTTCTATTACTCTAAAGCAGGCCGGAAGGTGCCCGTGAAGCCACTGCGTGAACACTTTGGGGAGACACCTTGACTCTTTTTGCAGTGAAATCCTATCGGTCCCCAACCTGCTTCAGCATCTAAACAGACCCATCTGGCCTGAAGGCATTGCTAATTCCAGCCCAGGGTGGGGTGATTCTCAAACAGTGGGGTTCCTGCTCGTGGAACTAAAACGGAAAAGTAAGCAGACGAAGCCAGGCAGCTATTCACCTCTCTTTTAAAGTTTTTCGAGGCTTGTGGGGTTCCACTCAAACTTGCCTTAGGAAGGAAGGTCCAGGTGTCAAACTGACCTACCAGTGCTGCTATACGGGTATCTGGGATGGGCTTGTGATGGGGGGCTTTAGGGTGGGTTTCAGCAAAGTGGTCCCATTTGCCTGGCACTTTGAGTTCATTTGGCACTAAAAGTCTCTAGAGGAAACTTCACCAGAAAAATTCCTTTCTCAAACATGCTGTGGCTGCAGCAAATCCAGTCTGTACATGTTTGCTAGAGGAGCAGCGTGGTCTAGGGGATAGAGCACAGACCTGGGAGTCAGAGGGACGCGTGTTCTAATTCCGGCTCCACTACATGTCTGCTGGGGGCAAGTCGCTTCACTTTTCTGTGCCTCACTCCCTTCATCTGTAAAATGGGGATGAGGACTGTGAGTCCCATGTGGGGCATGGACTGTGTCCAAACTGATTACCTCTTATCTACCCCAGCACTTAGAATAGTGCCTGGCATGTAGTAAGTGCTTAAAAGATACAAATAAACCCCATTTCTCTCCCCCCCACCCCAACCTCCCCACCAAAAAAAACCCAACAATCAAAAAAACTGACTCTTTCCCTGAAGGGTTCAAAGCACTTAAGTGTCACCAGATCTCTGAACCTGTGGCTGTCCTGGACAAGTTATTGAGCCCTGCTTGCCAGATGCAGAAACTCTGGAACAAAGTAAACTGTCTATAGAACTACCGAGCTGTTCATAGCCTGGCTAGCAGATCAGTGTCTTCTGGACCGCTCTTTCCCCTTTCTCTCCATCACTCCATCACCTCTTTGGCAGATCAGGGAGAGAAATTCCTCAGAACCTTCAGAGGGAGAGCTGTCCATCTCAATGTAATTCCAATTGAGAGGTGCAAGTCTGCTTTGTGCTTCTTTAGAACTTTGGTTTTGAAGTAGTAGGGGATATCTATGAATTAGGGTTCATTAGAACAGATCCCCTGTAGACTATAAACTTCTTATGGGCAGGAAATGTGTCTACTAATTCTGTTGTACTCTCCCAAGTGCTTAATACAGTGTTCTTCACATGGTAAGTGCTCAATAGATATGACTGATGGATCACCAGTGGCATCCTGTTACCTTCATTTCCAAGAAGAGAATTTCCTTCCCCTCTAGATGGCATTAGTGAATTTCACATCCCCTGCCAGCCTTCACCTTAACAAAATAAAGCCATACTTCAGTAGGGCAAAGATTGAGAGAGTTGATGCTTTAGAATGGCCAGTATTAACATCGGAGTAATTAAAATTGAGATCTTCCACAAAAATTGCCCTCTTAGCACATACACAGTCGCCTCTATTAACTGTATATCATGTCGCAAGGACTTTTGACAGTATTCTGGATTGGGGAAAACCCCTTTAGAAATGACAATCAACCTGAACAAAGAAGCTTCCTGTAGCAGGCCCAAAATGCATTTCCAATGCCGGCAGCATCCGTCTTTAGACGTCACTGAATGAGTCTCTAGATGCATCAGAAGAGTAAAGGCAGCTAGGGTCACCACTTTTAATATCATTTTAAGGCCACTGATGAGTGAATCACTCATTCCTGGACTTGTTATAGTATCAGCACAGGGATTTAAAAAGCGCATTATAATATATTAAAAATATTGAAAATGTGGGTCCCATTTCCATTCCTCTTGATTCTAGATGATGACCATTTCTGGATTTCTTAAACAGAGAAGGCTCATGAGTGTCTGTCACCAGAAAAACTTTGTCACTAATGGGACACCCTGCCACCTGCAGTGCCAAGGACTGCAGAAATCCAATTTAGGAGACTGGGAGGCTGGGCAGGCATTGGAGTTCAGAATCTCTATAGGAAGGGTCAGGAGGACTGATTCCTCCTTGTTGACCTCACACCCAAAACTCAAGAAATTCACCAGCTCAATGTGGCTGCTTGCCTGCCTGCTGTTGGAGTCATTCATTCATTCAGTCGTATTTATTGAGCGCTTCCTATGTGCAGAGCACTCTACTAATTCATTCCATCATATTTATTACCAGTAAGGGCTGGGGGTACTGGGGGCAAGGAGGGAGCTAGAAAACTACTGGGAGGGCAGCATGGTCCTGTGGAAAGGGCATGGGACTGAGAGTCAGGAGCCCTGACTTCCAGTCCCAGCTCTGCCCCTGGACTCTTGGGTGACGTTGGGCAAGTCCCTTAACTATTGTAGGTCTCAGTATCCTCATCTGTAAAATGGGGGTAGCGTAATGCCTGCTTCCCCCTACTTCTCAGGGGGTGTTGTGCGGATGAGATGAGATCATTCAATTCAATTGTATTTATTGAGCACTGACTGTGTGCAGAGCACTGTACTAAGTGCTTGGAAAGTACAATTAGGCAACAGAGACAATCCCTACCCAACAATGGGCTTGCTCACAGTCTAGAAGGGGAAGACAGAAAACAAAACAAGTAGACAGGCATCAATAGCATCAAAATAGAATTATAGATGTATGCACATAACTAGAGTAATAATATGTACAAATATACACATGTGCTGTGGTGCAGGGAAGGGGGTAGAGCAGAGTGAGGGAGTAGAGGCAATGGGGAGGAGGAGCAGAGCCTCTTGGAGGAGGTGAGCTCCCAGTAGGGCTTTGAAGAGGGGAAGAGGGCTGGTTTGGCGGACGTGAGGAGGGAGGGCGTCCCAGGCCAGAGGTAGGACTTGGGCCAGGGGTCGACGATGGGACAGGTGAGAACGAGGAACGGTGAGAAGATTAGCAGCAGAGGAGCGGAGTGTGCAGGCTGGGCTGTAGAAGGAGAGAAGGGAGGTTTCATAGGAGGGGGCAAGGTGATGAAGAGCTTTGTAGCCAATAGTGAGGAGTTTTTGCTTCATGCCAAGGTTGAGAGGCAACCATTGGAGATTTCTGAGGAGGGAAGTGACATGCCCAGAGCATTTCTATAGAAAGATAATCCAGGCAGCAGAGTGAAGTGTAAACTGAAGAGGGGAGAGACAGGAGGGTGGGAGGTCAGAAAGGAGGCTGATGTAGTAATCCAGTCAGGAAATGATGAAAGATTGCATCAACAAGGTAGCGGTTTGGATGGAGAGGAAAAGGTGGATCTTGGCGATGTCATGTCAAAGAGGCATAGAAATATAAGATCATCTCTTTCTCAGGAGCCTGGGGACTTGATGACTTCCCTGGTTTCCAGTCAATCAACCAAGGGTTGTCCCTACTCACCATCCAAGTAACAAAACTCCACAAGGGAACCAGAATGCCTATGAGACCACTTTGGCGAATATTTGTGTCTTCCCCTCTTATTGCCTCTGGAGACCAATAACATCTTCTGCTACTCTCTTCCAACAGTGAATGTCCCCATTTTCTCTGAATTTTAGGCCTGTGATCTGGGTGTGTGCAGCTTGGTGGTGGTGAGGCTGATGGTAACATCTGCTGTACCTTCTCTTTGCCCATATGCTTCTCCCCGGCATTCCCCTCAGGAGGGAAATTACCTGATGAGCACAGTCCCCTATGCCTCAACATCAGTAGGTTGCTACTTCTAGTACTGAAATCTGGATTGAAGTCAGACCTGATGAAAACATTTGGTTCTTTTAGAATGTTCTCAATACATTTGAAATGAATGTAAGTATTTCTAGAACTACAGGGAGAGGGAAGAGAAGGACTGTGAATGTGTGTGTGGGGGGGCAATTAATAATTCAAATCTGCAGAGGCTATTATTCTTCACGGATGCTTTACCACCCCCATTACTTTCATCAATAAAACATCTCCCTCAGTTGCCTGGGGACAACAGCGAATCTGAGTGCAACACTGTAACCTGAAAATGTGGTCTGTCTCTTGAGCCAGATTCAAATAACGGAGTTATTCAGACTGTTGGGGAAACTGCCAGTAGAGAAAATGATTGTCTAATTCCCCTACTTATTCTTCAGAAGTAGGAAGCATCTTCTGAAATGCAGGTCCCCATGATAGAATGAAGTTACGGAATGAAAGGAACTCTCTTCTTAAAATAGTCCCTCCCTTTAGGGAAAGGCTGTCTGTTGTTCTTTGGTTGGCTTTTCCAGGACCTTTATTTAGTCAATTTGCTGCCTCATGCTTTTAGCGGGGACTGGAAGTAAGAGTGCCTGCTGTGTTATCTTGGGCAAGCCACATACTCTCTCTGGGCCTCACCTCCCTTCTCTGTAAATGGAGGTAGGACTGTGCCACCCTCTGGACTGAAACCTCTTTTTAGACAGGGAACAGATCTACAAATTCTGTGTTGTAGTCTCCCAAGTTCTTAGTACAGCGCTCCGCACATTGTAAGCACTCAAATAATCAGTAACTTATTAGCATTTACTTTATGCAGAGCACTGTACTAAACACCTGGGAGAGTACTTGTCAGCTGTGTGACTTTGGGCAAGTCACTTAACTTCTCGGTGCCTCGGTTACCTCATCTGTAAAATGGGGATGAAGACTGTGAACCCCACGTGGGACAACCTGATTCCCCTGTGTCTACCCCAGCGCTTAGAACAGTGCTCGGCACATAGTAAGCGCTTAACAAATACCAACATTATTACAATATAACTGACATTCCCTGTCCACAATGAGTTTACAGTCTATATAGCATTAATTGATTAGACTGTTAGCCCCATGTAGGGCACAGTCTGATCTAATTTACTTATATCTATCCCAATACTTAGCACAGGACAACTGAACAGTATTCTTCCAAGCATTTATTACGGTACTCTACACACAGAAAGCGCTCAATGAATATCACTGATCGATTGCTTGGCGCTTAATAAGGGCTCAGGTCTATAAACGCTAATGAACTCTCCCAAGTGCTTCTGTGAACTCAGTAAACACAATTGATGGTGAGCTCTTACTAAATATCATCATTATTTCTATTTTTATTAGGAAACCGATGTCATTTAGTAAATGATTGCTCCAGGCTACTAATTGTAGCCCAAGAGTTCTTTTAGATTGAACCTGCCCACCCTTCTAAGATGGACAGAGTTGACTGATGTTAAAGTCCCTAAAAATGCTGATGTCTTCCATCTTGGGGTGGGGCAGGCTGGCAAATGATTTTTGGGGGCTGGTAAGGGTTCAGATATTTATCTGCAAGGATATACTGAAGTCCTGAAAGGAAGTCTGCCCATTCCAAGTCAGTCTCCTGGAGCAGCCTCCCCTCCCCTGGGTCAACACATTAAAGTTGTATGCTTCAGTTAGCTCTCCAGATCCATCAGAGAGATTGAGTACAAGCTTGGTCAAAATTTCAGAACCAACAGGGAGGCTCCCTGGAAGGGTGAGTTTAGATGGTGAGGAGGTGGCTTTGGGTGGACTTTTTAACAATCTGTATGAGTTCTGCCTTCATTTGTTCTACCTCTTGCGGTTTGGAAGTGTAGAGTCAGCAGATGCTCATCCTCTGTACTCTATGGCTGAACAATAGTGGAGGACTGAAGGGGAGTCAACAAGCTTCCTGAAACCAGAAGGGATGAGGCAGCTTATTGTGTCCATTGCCAGGTGACTTCATGAATTTACTGCTAATCCAAAGGGGATTCTGGGTTTGGGCCCTGCTTAAGCACTGGAACTTGACTGTGCATCAATCAAATCTTGCCTGGGAGGGAGAAAATAATAGCTCTTCTTTAAGTATGGTGGAGGAGAGTGACCTCTGAAGGGTCAGGGTGTCACATCCCTCCTAGGGACAGTGATCAATTGCATTTACTGAACACTTACAGTGTGCACAGCACTGTGCTAAGCACTTGAGAGAGTAAAATATAAGAGACACATTCCCTACCCACAACGAGTTTAGAGTCCAGAGGGGGAGACAGCCATAATTACGATTAAACTGGTTAAATGCTAGGAAAATCTAAGGGAGTTCTTGAGTGCTCAGTCCTATTAATTTTAAAGTTGGGGCCATTGGGCAGATCTACCTTGGCTAGGTTAGTGTCTCTCGGTGTTCCTGTTGCTTGGATGTAATTATGTATTAGTGAATTTACTTTCATCTGGGCATTTCTGTATCTCCACTCACATCTTATAAGTATATTTCCTCAAAAAAAAAGGGCCAGGGTCAGAGTTTCCTCTAAACTAATTTTCCGTCTGTGAATCATAGTTTTCTCTCCTCTCAAATTGTAATGACATTGTTATTTCCCAGAACTTCACTATCCTTAAAACGATGGGCAGAGATGATCCTAATGGAAAAAAAAAATAGGTAATGATCCCTGTGGAAACATAAGCCATCCTCCTGTCTGGTGAAAACCACAATGTTCTGGCAGCAGTGTGATGTGATGCATTTCTCGGATGAAATTCTGACCAAAAACCTTAGTTTGGGTCACTGGGTCAGCGAGCCTGGGTTCTGGTTTGGATTTATTGAACAGTCACACGAACATCCAAGACTTGCCAGAATGGGCCTAGTCTTTGGTGGGGGGGTGTTTTTGGGGACTGGGGTGACCAAGGAATGGTCCAGATTTCTGAGGGCGCTATCCAGTGGGAGGAGACTTGTGTGGAGTCCAGGCTGGACCTATTCCCTTCTGAGTACAAGGAGCTCAACAGTCCTTTATCAGCTCTGAGAAAATAGCAAGACAAAGCTTTTTGACTATCTGTTTTTGGGATGTTACTGTGTGTTGGTGGGAGAGAAAAGTGACGGGAGGCTAGATGGAGATGAACCCCTTCCATAAAGGGTGGCTCTGGACTTGAGAGAAAGGCCCCCTTCCAAACTCTGGAAACATTTTCAGACAGACCTATACACCGGTTTGACCCTGGATGGGGTTGGAATGTTTGCTGGTGTACAGAGGGATCAAAAGGCCTTCCCCAGTTTAAACCCATTTCCCCAAGGCCTGTGTAGAGTACTGGTTTGAGTGCATGGAAGAGTACAGCGCAGCACAGTAGGAAAACATATTCCTTGCCCCAGAGGAGCTTACAGTCCTTAACAGTTCTGCAACTATGCCCATTCTCAGCATTTACATGCATATCAATCTCTAAAGTAATGGCATAATTTGTGAATATATGTCATCCCCCATTAGGTTGTAAGATCTCTGTGTGTAGGCGGTTTCTTTTGCTTGCAGTGTACTCTCCCCAAGTGCTCACTATAGTGCTAGTAGCTCAATAAATGTCACTGATTGGCCACAGCCTCCACTACCCAAACTGATCTCTCGAACAAGATCCCACAAAAGACACATAAAATCGGCCTTGTTCTAAAAAAAAATTAAACCGTTTTTATTAGCGCATTTATTTTATATATAAAAGAAATACAAAAAAATGAACACAAAGAAAATGTTATTTATGGCAAGTCAGGTTTGTCCACGCTTTCTGCTTGAGCTACGGCTTCAGATCCACTGGAAGTCAACAAAGTCCGTCGGTTGTAATGTCCCTTGATTATTCCAGAGTTGTTGTTCTCATTCAGTATCTGCTTCTGCCTCTGCCTGTTAAGTGACTGTACAAGTCCGAGGACAACAGCTGCTAAGGAATACTGTCCAGGCAATTTCCTTGGTGGTAAGATTAAAGGATTTGGTTGTACTCTTCCTAGAAGAAAATATGTTTTGATTTTTCCTTCCTGCTCGCTGATGCCCTTGACATAAATCTCTCCTCGGTAGTCAAAGGCAAAGCCTCGGTCGTTTAGGATGAGGTACGTCTCCTCGGGGACTTGAATCCTGCCGCTCACCCCTGTGCTGTCCATACGACTGGCTAGGTTCACCGTTTTGCCCCAGATGTCATATTGTGGTTTCTTCGCGCCGATCACCCCCGCCACCACCGATCCATGGCTGATACCTGCCCATGAGGCAAAGGGTAAGAAAGGCCAGGAGAGGTCAAACTCTCTGCTGTATTTACTCGCCTAAGACCCACCACTTTCTTGCCTAATTTTGACCACCCCAAAACAGGGGAGGGGATGTGACATGGGGAATTAAGTCTAGCAGTTAAGGGAGTGGGAGAGTGGAGGGGGGAAGGAGGGGAGAAGGAAGAGATAGGTAAATGACACTATATCTCTTACTTGTGTGGCATACAAGAGGCACTAAATGTATTAGAATAGCCATCCCCTCCCATTGCCTCTTCTTACTCAGAATTCACAAGTCTCCATGAGTTCTTACCCACACTCAGCAATCTGACCTTAGCTCTTTTCTTACCCAGGTGTATGTCGCTATTCCTGCTTGCCCAAGTCATCTTTTCATTTCCCCCAAATCCACCAAAGGAAAATTTGTCAGGGGGAAGGTCACTGTGAGAGTCAGTACAGTATTTGCATGATGAAGACCAGTCATCTTATTTTCTAAACATCTGGTTACTATATAATTGCTCCTGCGCCAGTGGCCTGTGAAGCAGTTAGGCAGCAGTGTGCTCCCTCAGCCTCCCACTCTAATAGACCATCGAGCAGGGACACCAGCAACCTGTGCTGCCCCCTCTCCCAGTGTCACCTGGAACCTCGCACCTAGTATGCCCTGTGCGAGTGCAGCTGTGAGGAGCTTAAGGGTGACAGTGTTACCTACACATTTTCCCGTAGGGGAAGACCACAGCCCATATGATGGCGCTCTCATGGGCCTGGGGCCCATTTGACTTCAGCCATGGGCACTTTCCAGAGAGTGCACCTCTTACTTACCAATGCGGAGCTCAAAATTGTTAAATGAATGCTTGTTGATCTCCTGGATGCTTTCGTTCAGGGCAAGAGAGAAGTCAGCCAGAGCACATAAATGACCCCACTTGTCTTCGCATTGCTAAACAACACATTCAAGCAAACTATGTTAACTGTGTCATGTGCTTCTCAGTGAAACAGCCCTTTCCTCACACTGCACTGGACTTAGCATGTACTCCAGAAGTAAATAATGATGAATGAGACATTTATTAAGTGAAATACAAAGTTATAAGATTGGATATAGTCCCTGTCCCACCTAGGGTTTACAATCTAAGAGGGAGGGAGTGCAGGTATCTTATACCCACTTTACTGATGAGGAAATGGAGGCCCAAAGAAGTCCAGTGACTTAGCCAAAGTCACACAACAGGTATGGCAGAGCTGGTTCTCAAGTTTGAGTCTCGTGACCTGCAGTTCTGTCATCTTTCCAATAGAAGTCACGCTGACTTCTCTGAACAGTAATTCCCGAAATAAAGTCTCTTCAGATCCTCTTCTACCTCAGCAGATAGAGGTTAATGGGGAGGGGATAGCTTTTCTACACAGATCTCTCTACGACTCCCCATCGTGCATGGATATTCCAAGTTCAGACTATTCCCATTTAGTTTGGGATTTCTACATTGGCCAATGGCAATAAAAGCATAGGGAGAATGTGTAAGTGTTCCATGATCTAGCTCTCCCTAAAGCCAAGGTCTGCTGTTGCCTTACTTGTTCAAGGGTCGAGCAGTTAGGACAGGGGATGTTAGAAGGTTTCATGAGTGAAGCACAAAACCTTTCTCGGTTATCTCTACAGAGTCTTGAACATAGTGGCAGGAATTTGGAGCACCTACCAAAGGCCTATATGATTTTAGATGGTAAGAGCCTTGAAGGCAAGGACTATACCCTTCACTTTCTTTAATTTATGGTATTTGTTCAATGTTTAGTATGTGCCAAGCACTGGGGTAGATACAAGCTAATCAGGTTGGACAAGGTCCATGCCCCACATGGTGCTCATAGTCTTAATCCCCATTTTATGGATGAGGTAACTGAAGCACAGAGAAGTTGGGAGTTCCCCATATCACACAGCAGCCAAATGGCAGAGTCAGGATTAGAACCCAGGTCCTCTGACTTCCAGGTCTATGCTTTTTTTCCACTAGGCCATGTTGCTTCAATTGTACTTCTATTGTGTGTTGCTCCTTATGCAGAAAGTGCTCAATAAATACAGCTGAATTAATTTTTTTTTTCTGATCGATGCCTCTATTGATCAGAAAAAGGAACAAAAAGCTGTCTAGTCAAAGGAGGAGAGATATAAAAAGATGAAGGAGTAGGAAGAATGAAAGAGAGGGATATTGATGCTGAGAAGAGACGCCCACGTGAAATAATAGTAATACTAGCAGCATTTCCCGAGAGTACTATACTAGGCACTTGAGAAATACAGAAATAGAAAAATGGAAACTAAACAAGAATAGAAAGCAAACTGAAGAGGAAAGACTTCTCTGACTTGATGCTTTTTCTTCAGCTCTATTGGTTTGTGCTTTTGATGGTTGAATTCCTCCAGTTTGTTCTTTATCATGAATTCCACACACACTCAATCCAGGGATGCTCAATAAATATTCTTCAGTGATTTCTACATTTTTTTTTCTGTCCCCTTGAAGCAACCTCTCCCCCTTTACTACTTTCAATTTGATTACCTGAATACTGGCTGCATCTTCTGGAGTATTAAAAAAAAAAAAAAAAAAAAGGCTGCATGTGGTTCTTTAGCCCTACCTCCTGGAGCCTTTACCCCTGCTGGATAGATCACATTTCCCTTTCTCTCTGGTGTCTCAGTCTGTTTCCAAAATGCAACAGTCATTCAATTTATACTAATTGAATTGAATCTCTCAGCCTTCCGAGACTCAGCTTCAGCTTTGTGTAAAGACTCGTTCACTGACTAGAGCAGAGACATTAGAGTGTTAGTTTAGAGGCACAATCCACATTAATTTTTGAACAAAGTCAAAAGGAGAGGGGCAGTGCATTGGAAGACAAGTCTGCTTGACAGTTGTTTTTTGTTTTGTTTTTTGCAAGCACCTAAACAATACCACCACCAGACAATGAAAAGTGCCTCAAACCAACAATTCTGAACGATTCTGGCTCTAAACCATGTTTTTACCTGTTTATCAGGTGACAAGCCTGATACAGCCATGTAGGTGCTGCCAATGGTTTTAATCTTTTCAATGTCTTGAAATCGGTCTTCCCCGAGTAACTGGAATGGATTAAATACAATCATGTTAGCCCAGAATTGTCCTATTACAAACAAGAAACAGGCTGTGGGATAGAGCAATTTCTTCAGAAGGGCTAAGGACTAAGCACTTGAAAGATAACTTCACAAACTTGTTCAGGTACCCCAGAATCAAAAGACAGGTTCTCTTTATTCTCAGAGCACTAGACATATTGTAGGAGAAATGTAATCTGATGATATATTGTTTCATGAGCTCTATAAGAAGTATTTCTATTCATAGTTCTGAGATCATGCCCATAGGTCCCTGTCAGGGTAAGGCAACAAACCCTTCTGTGTTTGGTAGCGTTAACTCATACATAGCTCACTGCAAGCATGGCTCAGTGGAAAGAGCGTGGGCTTCGGAGGCAGAGGTCATGGGTTCGATTCCCCGCTCTGCCACTTATCAGCTGTGTGACTGTGGGCAAGTCACTTAACTTCTCTGTGCCTCAGTGACCTCATCTGTAAAATGGGGATTAACTGTGAGCCTCACGTGGGACAACCTGATTACCCTGCATCTACCCCAGTGCTTAGAACAGTGCTCTGCACATAGTAAGCGCTTAACTAATACCAACATTATTATCTTACCCAAGGCACTGGCATCATTGTCTGTGATATACAATGCAATCCAGCACAAATAAATGAACATAACATTTAGATACCACCAGATTATTTCAAGGAAGTCGCCTTGATATTTGACTGAAATGACCCGACAGCCCATTTCTTTCCCCCTCTGAAATCTTGAAAGATTACAGACAATTTTAGTTCACCTTCCCGGACTGCTGTCTGAGAAAATAGGAAGGAAACAAAGGTAAGGAGAGTCTGAGCTGCAAGTGGTGGAATCAGGTTTGAAACCTGGGTCCTCTGACTCCCAGGCCTGCGCTCTATTCACCAGGTCATGATTATTCAATTGGTGTTTGGTTCTGGTTCTGGGGTTTAGCCTGCATTGACCTATGAACCTTACACTTAGGCTTTTTACATGAAATGTTTTAGTGGAAACTTCCAAATTCTTTGACAATTCTGTCCTTCTTGAATAGGTCCCTCTGGCTCTCTGCTCTTCCCAGAGATCACTCTGCTCTGGGCTTGTCATGCTCTCTTGCTTCCTTTCTACAGAGCGCTCTGGCCACAGGCCAGAGCCACGTTGAGGTAAACAAACTCATCTCCACTCCAGAAGTGTATTAGCAGTCAGCAAGAGACCGTATTATTTCATTTAACATCGGCACCGAAAACCTATCTATTACACAGCTGAAAGTGTCTGAGGCATGCTGTGGTCCCTAATTAGACAGTTTATTAATTAAACCATAAGCACCGAGGTCTCTAATATGAGCGAGCTCGAGGCTCCTTGGTGAAGAGAGATCTCGGCTGAGGAATTCTCCAGGAATGCGACTGTCTGTCGTTTTCCTGCTCCCCAGGTGCTGGGTTCGTGTTCTACAATTTATTCCCCTGTATTGTTTACATTATTACGCAGTCTTCATTGATCTGGAGAATAAAGGTGATGTTATTTTGGGGTCTGGAAATAATTAGGTGAGAGAGAAAATCAATGGTATTCATGGAGAGAGGCTGACAAGAGGGTAGGCTTTCAGCCTGTCTTCGGAAAGGATCATCTGCCAACCTGGGGAAAAATCATGGTGCTTTAGAACACAGAGATTGTAAAGCTCCTGGAGGGTAGGCAACAGGTAGCTTGTTACTTCTGTGCTCTTCAGGTACTTAATACAGGGCCTAGCATTCAGCTAGTGCTCAGTAAAAGTCACTGACTGAAAAAGCTAAAATGATTTTACTCAAAACTCCCTCTTTCTCCTCTCTCCACTTCTCTTTTTCAATTTTTCTTCCTCTTCCTTTCATAATACTAGAGAAAAGCCTCTTGGGAAAATCATGTGTTTCTTTCTGGGCTTTTATTAAGCACATGGACTTGATACAAGACAATCAGAATGGACACATCCGTCTTCCACATGGGACTCACAATCGTAGAAGGAGGGAGAGAGAATAAATATTTTATTACTATTTTCAGAGGAGGGCCCTGAAGAACAGAGAGGTTAAGTAATTTAATGAAGAGCACACAGCAGGTCGGGGCAGAGCAGGGATTAGATTAGAACCTCCTATTCCCATTCTCTCTTTGCATTGGACCACAGTACCTCCCATTCTTGAAAAGCAGCATGGCCTAGTGGATAGAGCACAGGCCTGGGAGTCAGAGCACCTGGATTCTAATCTCAATTCTGCTATTGCCTGCTGAGAAACCTTGGGCAAAACATTTCACTTGTCTGTGCCTCAGTTTTCCCACCTGCAAAATAGGGATTCGATACCCATTCTCCCTCCTACTCAGACCGTGATCCCTGTGTGTAACAGGGACTGTGCCTGGCCTTATTTTCTTGTACAGCAGTGCTTAGAAGAATGTTAGACACATAATTAGCACTTATCAAATAACACAGTTATTATTATTATTATTCCAGATGTCACTTCCTGCCTCAGTCATCTCCACCAAAAAAAAAAAAAGGACGCCACAACAAAAGGTTAACTGGCCCCAGCCACATCACTTCAAACACATGGAGGTCTTCCACTTTCTGCTCTACCTTCCACAGATACTCTCACTCTCTCCACTGCCAGCCACATCTCCTCTCTTCTGACCGCCAAGCAAGAGTCCCCACCCCCACACCCGACCCCACCGTGTGTTTTATTTGATTCAGAATCTCCAAAGTTACCTCATCAAAGTCGGCGATAATTTCATTTAGCAGACGCAGACATTCCACTCCTTGGTTATTCATTTCCGTCTGAGAGTAAAAGTCAGCAAATCCCGGGATAGAAGCAAACATCACTCCGACAGCATCGTAGGACTGAGAGTACAGTTCCTAGGTGGGAAGAAAAAAATTTCAATGCAGTAAAGTAGCGTGGCTTAGCGGCAAGAGCCCGGGCTGGGAGTCAGCAGGTCCTGGGTTCTAGTCCCGCCTCCGCCACGTCTGCTGTGTGCACTTGGGCAAGTCACTTAACTTCTCTGTGTCTCAGTTACCTCATCTGGAAAATGGGATTAAAAGTGTGAGCCCCACGTAGGATAAACTGATTACCCTGTATCTACCGATTAGACTGTAAGCCCGTCAAACGGCAGGGACTGTCTCTATCTGTTGCCGACTTGTTCATCCCAAGCGCTTAGTACAGTGCTCTGCACATAGTAAGCGCTCAATAAATACTATTGAATACTAGCACTTAGAACAGTGCTTGGTACACAGTAAGCACTTAACAAATACCATTATTATTATTATTCCAAACAGGACTTAGTGCTTTAGCTATGCTGCTTCCTGTACCTGTGATAGCCTGTTCTCCTCTGTCACATCATCCACCAATCCACCCACTCATGTCTTAGCCAACCTTCTATCTGTCCCTCTCTCTAGGCTCTCCCACCTCCATCTTCTTGCTCACACTGTTCCCCTAGTGATTTTTTTCTTTTTTTTACAAAATGGCATTTAAGAGTTTACTTTGTGCCAGGCACTGTACTAAGCGCTGGAGTGGATACAGCTAATCAAGTTGGACACGGTCTCTGTCCCACATGGGGCTCACAATCTTAATCTCCATTTTACAGATGAGAGACCTGAGGCACAGAGAAGTTAAGCGACTTGCCTAACAAGTGGAGGAGCTTTTAGACCCAGGTTCTTCCTACTCCCAGGCCTGTGCTCTATCCACTAGACCACACTGCTTTTCTTATGGTTGGCACATATTAGGCACTTAATACATAGAGCAGGGATCTTCTTTTTACAGATGAAAAATCTAAGGTCCAGAGAGGTTAGTGTCTTGCTCAAGGTCACAAAGCAGGAAAGCTGCTGAGCCGGGATTAGGACCCTTGCATGTTCTTATAACCACAGCTGGGGTGGATGAGGGGAAGGGTGTTTTTGATATCTGGGGTTGTGAGCATCACATGGTCCCTTCCCAAAGCTGCCTCATACAGCCCCACTCTCCATTCCACCACACTAGCAGAATTCTAGATGAAGTACTGCTACATTTCCCTGAGAATTCAGTAGATTCCCTCTCCGGTTCTGGGCACTAAAACAGCACAATCTGGCGTTTGCTGCTTAAACTGGGCTGTCTGGGCCAGTGTCTGCGTGGTCACGGGGTCCTGAATCATTGCCTAAATGACAACATTTGGATGGCGGCTGGTAAGCTGTGAACTGAATTTGGGCAGGGCCGTGTCACGGTTCTGTCTGCCCAGAGATTTCTGGGATGTGGGGGAAGGAAACCAGCCTCCCGGGAGGATTCTTCAACTTGCCTGGTGATTCCTCTCCGGAACTGATCTTAGAGGCCTGCTGGGAATTACAGGATTATTCCAAAGGCCACCAGCTGCTCTGTTCATTCAGAAATTCTCCTCTGCAATAACCCTCTTGGAAAATGGCTTCCGGAGGAGCAGAGGCAGAGTGTCGGGTGCATCGCTGCAGCTACTGAATGGTGAACCGATGCCCCGGATTTCCAACATCTGCTCTTAATAATTGTGGTATTTGGTAAGTGCTTACTCTCTGTCAATTAATGTACTAAGCACCACGGTAAATACAGGGTCATCGGATACAATCCACGTCCCACGTGGGGCTCACAGTTAGGTACGAGGGAGAACAGGTATTGAATCCCTGTTTTCTAGATAAGCAGACTGAGGCCCGTAAAAGTGAAGTGACTTGCCTCAGGTCACACGGCAGGAATATGGTGGAGCTGGAATTAGAACCCAGATCTTTTGACTCCCAGGCCCAGGATCTTTCCATGAAAGCACACTGCTTCTCACACTGCTCTTGAAGACTTGATATTTGGTGTTTTTGAGTGGATGTGGACAAGGTGGCCTGTCAGTTTGTCACCTAAATAAAGGCCTCATTTCTGCCTGGACTACAAATGAGTCTAGAATTGTGTCCCTGATGTCTGGGACCACCTCGGACTCATTCTCCACTCACAGGACATTGGTAACAGTAACCGCAGGATGATTAACATTTGGTAGGTGCCATGTTTTGCACTAAGTATTGGGTAAATCCAAGACAATCTTGCATGTTCTCAGACACAGTCCCTGTCCTATCTCATCGCCATTTAGCAGATGAGGACAATGAGGACCAAAGAGGCCAAAGAACATACAGCAGGCCAGGGGTAGAACTGGTTAGAATGTAGTTCTCCTTACTCCCAGACTTGTGCTTTGGCACTAGGCCACCATGCCTTCCTTCGGGTATGAGAGGTTGCCAATCCCCTTTCTTAGAGCTGTTCAGGAATAGGGAGGCCACGTTTGTGACTAGAAAGTCAGGATTAAAGCAACCTGAAGAAATGAATGACTGAAACGTCTAGAGCCTAATGAAAACCCGTGGAGTGATCTTTCAGTGTTCTACTGCCGGTTAGGAACGGCAAGGGGATGGAGTTGGGCTACTTGGTCTCACATCATGCTTGGGCTGGGTCACTAGAAAATCTGGAGAGGCAAAAGATTAGCAACTCTGCACGGTATGCACTTCCATATTCCCTTGTGTGTACACACACACGCACTCTGTCACACACAAAAAAATCATCTCCCGTCTCCCCATAAACACAACCTTCCCCATACACAAATACTCTTCCCTGCCAGCACACACAATTTTCCCCCCTCTGAGCCCACGCACAATCTGTGTTTTGGATGGGTAACTAGGAGGGAGATAAATCTAATTCCCTCTCAATCGCTAAATCCATCTGTGTCCTTGAATTGGTCGCTGAAAGTCCCTGTCTCTCTCATCTGCTTTTCCCAAGAGGATAACCCTTTTTTTGGGTGGATTCATTTATTTTCTAATGAGTTTTGGAAATGAAGAAACACTCTCATGCAAATGTCTCCACAACATTCAGTGCTTTTTTGGTAGAAAGCAGCACTGCCGATTTCCAAGCCGTGAACATACCTGGCTTCAAGGCTTGGGGGTTGAGGGAGTGGCAGTGATTATGAGTTTGGAAAATGGAGATGATCATGAGGGCAGGGAGGATCATGTAAACTTCCTTTTTTCCTAGCCTGGGTCTCTTTATTTAAAGTATTATGCTCTGTCCACTAAGATATGTTGCTTCTTTCCCTCTGGTCTTTGGTTGATACACAGCAGGGTCAATTTAACCAACCCATGAATAATCCACATGCTCACTTTCACTTCTCCTCTCTTGTATTCTCTGCTATTTGGGACCACCAATGGGATTTGGAAGGAATGCTGGAGTGTTCATAGTTGCAATCCCTACCCACAAGGAATGGGAAGGAGAAAAAATGGGCTAGGCAAAAGGTTAAAACCACAGTTCATCTTGCCTTTGGCAACAATCTACTGTCCCCCTAGAAGCAGTCAAGTAACTTCAGTTTTTCAGCCCCTGAATAGTTGCATTGGCCAGAAAAGCTGTTCCAAGTTCCTCCCCAAACTTCCAGCATCACTAGGAATTAGCAACAGCTCTTCTGGCCAATGCAACTATTCAGGGGCTGACAAACTGAAGCTACTTTGTTGCCAAGATGAATCAGAGGGGAACCAGTGCAGTAAGACATATTTCATTTACCAACATTCCCACTCTGATCCTTTGCTCATGCCCTGGTCCCTATCTGGAACACCCTGCCCTCAAATCTTCCAGGCCGCACTTCTCCCCATGTTCAGAGCCCTCCTGAAATCCCGTTCTACTTTAGCTTGGATTCAGTCTATGGCCACCCTGGCCTGGCTGGGTCAAGTTTGGCCCCCGGTCCAGTATGGACACTCACTTCGTTGTCTCGGTCTTTCTCCAGGAAGTGCCGAGCGACGTGGCTGGGTAGGATGTTACGGAGCATATTCTCATTGTGCTCCCTGAGTTCCTTCATTTCATTGATCTCCTCTTTGGCCTGCACTCGCCACAGGAAGTCAAGTCTGGCTGTGTATTCCAGCTGCAAGCATTTAAAGGAGAGAAAATTAAGTACTCATTATATCACATTTCTCCACGGCTCCAAAACCTCCAGTGGCTATGCAGTTAGCTAAGCAGCAAGCAGAAATTCCTGATCATTGGCTTTGAGGCATTATATCAGCTCTATCCCCAAGAAAACACGGTCTGATTTTTCCATTTCTACAAAATAGATGTACGAGTCCCTAGAAGTCTACCTATATATCTGTCATCTACAGTGCTAGGGACTTAGTATCAGCTATATAATAATCATGCTGGAAAACCCATTGATGTTTAAGGATGAGAGGTGGGATTAAATCCAACCACGGCAGACCAAGTCTCATTTCCACATAAATCACCGAGTCAGTCAATCACTGATATTTTTAGAGCACCTTCTGAGTAGAAAGCATTGTGTTACGTGCATGTGAGAGTACAGTAGGATCCAGACACATGAGAAAATAGCAAGATCGGGGCAGCCACCATTGACTCTTGTAAAAATCCAGGCTTCCTCTTGCCAACACAGAATTAGCAATCAGTTAATTATATTTACTGAGCACTTACTCTGGGCAGAGCACTGAACTGAGCACTTGGGAGAGTACAGTATGACAGAGTAGGTAGACTTTCCCTCCCATAAGGAGCTTACAGTCTAGAAGGGTAGACAGACATTTTTATAAATACGATTGAATGAATGAATGGCCTGTGGTTATGTAAATAAGTGTTATGGAGCTGAGGGTGGGGTGAATAAAGGGAGGAAATCCAAGTGAAAGCGTGATGCAGAAGGGAGATGAGGGAATGAGGGCTTAGTCGGGGAAGGCCTCTTGGAGGAGATGTGCTTTTAATAAAGCTTTGCGGGTTGGGGAGAGTGATCACCCATGAGATATTAATGTGGGGGGAGTTCCAGGCCAGAGGCAGGACATGGGTGAGGGTACAGATAGGAAAGATTAAGGTACAGTGATCAGGTTGGTATTAGAGGAGCCAGGTGTGCAGTCTGGGTTGTAGTAGGAAATCATAGAGATGTTGGCATTTGTTAAGCGCTTACTATGTGCCAAGCACTGTTCTAAGCGCTGGGGTAGACACAGGGGAACCAGGTTGTCCCACGTGGGGCTCACAGTCTTAATCCCCATTTTACAGATGAGCTAACTGAGGCACCGAGAAGTGAAGTGACTTACCCACATTCACACAGCTGACAAGTGGCAGAGCTGGGATTCGAACCCATGACCTCTGACTCCAAAGCCCGTGCTCTTTCCACTGAGCCACGCTGGGCAAAACTAGCAGATGTTTGTTAAAATATATGTGAGATACAGGCTGCACAATGTGATGTCAGATGAAAATCTGCAGGACCTAAAAAGTGACCCTCTGGGGAGTCTCCTGGCCCCCACCATTGCTCTAGAACTTTTCCCCTGCTCCCCACAGTTCCCTGTGAACATGGGCACAATATTTTAGTCATGGCTCTTGGTGGCTAGTGCTGAGGCCAGGAGAAACTGGACATTTAAAAAATACTAAGCAAAAAGACTTCTGTTGCTGTCTGCAACTGGGCAGGGGAAAGACCAGCTGGAAACAGTACCATCCAGAATAAGCGAGGGGCAGAATAATAATAATAATAATGTTGGTATTTGTTAAGCGCTTACTATGTGCCGAGCACTGTTCTAAGCGCTGGGGTAGACACAGGGGAATCAGGTTGTCCCACAGTCTTACACAGTCTTAATCCCCATTTTACAGATGAGGGAACTGAGGCACAGAGAAGTTAAGTGACTTGCCCACAGTCACACAGCTGACAAGTGGCAGCTGTCCCCTGGGTCACGTCCTCCCGCGGTCCCGGAACGCCCTCCCTCCTCACCTCCGCCAAACTGATTCTCTTTCCCTCTTCAAAACCCTACTTAAAAATCACCTCCTCCAAGAGGCGTTCCCAGACTGAGCTCCTCTTCCCCCTCTACTCCCTCTGCCATCCCCCCTTTACCTCTCCGCAGCTAAAGCCTCATTTTCCCCTTTTCCCTCTGCTCCTCCACCTCTCCCTTCCCATCCCCACAGCACTGTACTCGTCCGCTCAACTGTATATATTTTCGTTACCCTATTTATTTTGTTAATGAATTGTACATCGCCTCGATTCTATTTAGTCGCCATTGTTTTTACGAGATGTTCTTCCCCTCGACGCTGTTTATCGCCATCGTTCTCGTCTGTCCGTCTCCCCCGATTAGACCGTAAGCCCGTCAAACGGCAGGGACTGTCTCTATCTGTTGCCGACTTGTTCATCCCAAGTGCTTAGTACAGTGCTCTGCACATAGTAAGCGCTCAATAAATACTATTGAATGAATGAAAGTGGCAGAGCTGGCATTCGAACTCATGAGCCCTTACTCCAAAGCCCGTGCTCTTTCCAATGAGCCACGCAGAACCACTTTAATATATTAGGGCTTAGTCCATTTTTGTTTTGAAAAATTATGATTGACTTAGAAAACTTTCTAATATTGTAATAATGATATTTTTAACACTGAGCAACATTAATATCACCAGATAGGTTTTAGATTAGCATCTGACATTTACTCTGTATCGTGGGGGGCTTTATGGAGTATTTTATGGAAGAGAGAGAAATATGGGCTGAACACCATCATTTTTTTTTTCACAGAACCTCTGAGAGGAAAGCATTATTAACAGAGAGAATGGAATTTTCAAGGAAATCATTTTTGTTTTTCTATTGTCATGTTTCTGCCAAGATGGGCTCAAACCAAAATGAGACTGTATTAAAAATGGGCCCTTATTCTAAATTCAGGGCTGCCTCTCTAGTGTTCAGTGTACAAAGATTTTTCATGTATTTTCCCTGATAAATTTTGATCGATTCGACTTAAATAGAAAGAAAAAGTAAAATGGAAGGTAAGCTGTTGAGATTTCTCTTTGGAAAAGGTTTCGGGAGATTTTTCACTCTATTTCATGTAAAATGTAATTGTCGTGATCAGTATAGTCCTCCGGGTCAACAACTATATGGCAAATTATTTTACAAATCCACATTTGGCACCAATGTGGTACAGCACCATATTGACACAGTGGCACTTACAGAGTGCTTACAGAGTGCTAAGCCCTTTATTAAGCACTTGGGGGAATACAGCAGTAACATGATACATTTTCTCCCCTCAAGGAGTTGATCATTCAAATCCTAATCTGCATAGTCCTAATCCACTAAATCCTAAATGAACAATCCTCCTCTACCCACTGAGCACTTTGTTAAATGAGTTTTTGAGTTGAGAGTTAGTGTGGTTCAATGGGCAAGCCCCAGGTCCATGTCCATCCTACTTTGTGCCATGGAGAAAGTCAGTTCTGGGACTCTTATTTCTCATAAGTGAAAAGTAATAGCAATGTTTGAGATTCCCTGGCCATAAACTTGATTCTATTTATTGCTATTGTTCTTGTCTGTCCCGTCTCCCCCCATTAGACTGTAAGCCCATCAAAGGGCAGGGACTGTCTCTATCTGTTACCGATTTGTAGATTCCAAGCGCTTAGTACAGTGCTCTGCACATAGTAAGCGCTCAATAAATACTATTGAATGAATGAATGAATTATCAGAAGGCGGGGATCATGAATACTGACCAGATCGTACTCTCTGACGTGCTTAATTCAGTGCTCTACACACAGTATGTACTCAGTAATTACCACTTATTGATTGGGAATGATCCATTAATAATTATACAGCCTGGAGCCAATCAATCAATGGTATCTGTTGAGGGCTTATTGTATTTAGAGAACTGTACTAAGCGCTTGGGATAGTAGAGTATATGCGAATCCCATGTGGGACAAGGACCATGTCCAACCTGATTACCTGATTTTAGCAGGTTGATAAGCCCTGGGAGAGGGTGGGCTTCAGAGAGCAAACAGTCTAGGAAGCCACCATTTTGGGTGTTTTCAGTTCTGATAGGAAACTTTCAGGTCTGGGTGAACTTGACAGTCCAGCTGTCAGAGTTGTGGTGAACCAAAGGCTCCTAAAGGAAAGGGCACTATTGTCCCACAGTAGATGAAACCCAGGCTTGACACCCAGTAGATGCTCAGTGATTACGTCTGATCGATTGTAAATCTGGACAGTTTAGGCTGTTGAGTCATAGAGGATTGGTGGGGGTTTTTTTAAGCAGAGCCCACTGCCTAACTGGATAATATCTTTCAGTGAGCCAACTTGTTGGTTGTATTTACTAAACAGATGTGGGCTTTTGCTCATTCTCTGGGAGTTTGATTTTCAGCCATCTGGATGGTGTGAGGGCCACTTTGCGATTCTTTGGCTTTATCATTCGTGAACATTTGGAATGGATCTAGTGATGGTGCCATGTCGATGCCATCCGATGCCATGTTGATGCCATCCGATATCTTTCAGGTCTAATGTTGGACAGTGATACAGGCAGTGAGGGGCCAGTGCTACAGAGGAAGTCCAATGGCAAAATACAGAAATTGCTATGGAAACAGGGAGGCGGAAGAGTCTGGCAAAAGTAGGATTGAAAATTCCATGGATGGAAAATGGAGAGCTGAGAAAATGATCGAGATAATTTAGGCAAAAAAAAAACCCTTTTCCTGAAATAACCAACAAGGGAGACCAAAATGGTTTTGCCTTTAAATAAAAAAAGATGCTTACTTCAATTTTTCAATTTGCTAGGTAGTCCTGGCCAGAATTTTGGAAAAATGAAATCAATTTGGTACAGAGTGCCTACCAGAGTTTATAATACAATAGAAAATGAATAGTAAATTGGGAGTACAGTTTATTGGAAAAATGCTAGCGTGCTTCAGAAAATTTGGATTTTAGGTTAGTTTGAGAATCCAGGTGAACTCCACAAAAAAGATGGAATTTCCTGAAAAATTTCAATAGACTGTAATATCCTTGGGATCAGGTATCAGGTTTTTAACTTGTACTGAACTCTCCCACTGCTCTGCATCTAGAAGGTATTCAATAAATACTGATGAATAAATGGATTAAATTTAAAAATCAGTGGGTCAGACTACCTAATTCCTTCAAATCTCCAAATTACTTGGTTACTATTCACAAACGAAATTCTCCAAGGAAGAGGAGGAGCACATACTCATTTATCTTGTGTATTTGGACTGTGTAGAAAAATGATTAGGATTCTGTGGCTTGAATTACCTGAATTATCATTATTATTAATGACAATTGTGGTCTTTTTAAACATTTACTATATGCCAAGTATTCTACAAGGTGCTAGGGTAGACAAATACAAGATAATCAAGTTGGACACGATTCTTTTCCAACTTGGATCTCACACTCTAAGTAGGAGGGAGAACAGGTATCAAATCCCCATTTTCACAGGTGAGGAAACTGAGGCACAGAGCCATTAAATGACTTGCCCAAGGTTACACGGATGACAAATGGCTATTACTTGACCTCTTACTTTGTCTTTCCCTGAATATCGCTTCTCCCATGTCAGGCAAAAATTCTATTTTAAGGAGAGAGAGGCAATATGGCTTAGTGGAAGAAACATGGGACTAGGAGACCTAGGCTTTAATCCCAGCTCTGCCAAAGGCCCGCTGTGTGACTTTGAACAAGTCACTAAAATCTCTCTGGGCCTCAGTTTCCTTACCCGTAAAATGGGGCTAAACTGCCTGCTCTCTCTCTCTTAGATTGGACCCTGTTTGGGCAGGGGTGGTGTCTGATCTGATTATTTTATAGTATCCCAGAGTTTAACCTATAGCAAAAATTGAATAATCCCCATAACTAACCAGGAAGGGGAAAGATACATTTTTATGCTTGGAAAACTTCCTTTATGGCTGCAATTAAGATTTATCAAGTATGTTTTCATAAGCAGGTTTTAATTGAGATCTTTACTATACATCACTAATTAAGATCACAGTATGTGAAGCAAAGACCAACAAAGATATGCTTTTCACAGGTCAGTTGACACTTTAAAAGTAATCATTAAGGACACCTGAAACACCACCCCTGAAAACTCAGTGGTTGGAATAAAAACTGAGATTACCTGTTGCCCATGGTAAAATACAGCTAGGAGAAACATCGCCATCAGGAGCAGGGATGCTTCTTTGGTCCCCAGGAAATCTTTCCTGGAATAGAGAAATTCAGGACTGAGTTACAAATAACAGCAATAATGACACATTGTATAAAGGAAGTTTTCTAATATTTTATGGCTTCTAAAGCAGTAAAAAGTGGTGATTATTAAGGTTCGGAGTATTTGTTTGCATTACTGATCCTTCTGTCAATTATTGCTAGTGGATGGGGGAATAGGGTCAGAATCTATCATGGCCTTGTCCCTGACCTTTGGAAATTTCAGCTGTTGGTGTAAACCCATCAAATGTGAGACTCCCAAGCAACAAAACAGTCCCCACAGGGTTGATTTTTATCCTTCTGTCTGTGGGATGCATAATAAATCTGACCTGTTCCTGTCCCTTAAGGGCTTGTAATGTTCCCAGCTATTAAGATGCATTTCCAACTGTGATGAAGTATCAGCCTGTCAGGATTTGAGATGGGCAGGACATGTCTCTGCTTTATAAGATTAGATGTGCCCGGAATATTTAAAATCACAACATCACTGAGGGTATTTATAGCGGTCAGGAACAGCAGGTACCACTCAGAAGGAACAGAATGCCATTTACCAGGCTTGACCACAAACAGAAGATTACCCCAAGAAGAAGTAGAAGGATTTACTAGAAATACATTTCCAGTAGGCAACAGCATTCTGTCTGGTTCCTTTTAACAGGTGCCAAACACCACATTTCCCTCATCTACTAACCAACAAAAGAGCATGAAAAATTTGGGGATTCAAAATGGGGTAGCCAGGTATGGGGAAATTATGGTTTGCCACAAGGACACTGGATGCTTCCATACTGAATAAGGCTAAAAGGAAATTATCCATCAGTCAACTAGGGTGAGTGGGTCTTGAGAGATAAAATAATCACGATAACTGTGGTATTTCTTGGAGGCTTACTGTGTGCTATGTGCTAGGGTAGATACAAGATAATCAGATGGGACACAGTCCTCTCTGTCTGGAACTAAAGGTCTGATGATCTGTGATACAGCTGAATTGAAAAGCTCAAGGAGGGCTCTGATTCTATTAATCCACTATTGCTTCTGGCAAAATAGGAATCAGTAATAAATAAACCACCTAAAAGTCCCTTGAGTCAGGAGACTCTATTGTCCAACTCCCTCCTCTTCACCAAGCTCTCTTGATCTCTCTTTCTCTCTCTTCCCCCATCCCCTCCCCCTCTCCCCCTCCCCAACCTCTCTCTCTTTGTCTCTCCTTTGGCAATGCTTTCACGCCTACACAATAGAAAATGGGATTAGAGGTTTTCTGACAAACCCCAGGTCAGAGTCCAGGACTGAATTTCCACCGAGAAGAAAATGTATAATCAGATGAAGTTCTTTATTGGAGTTTACTAGTTCAAGACTGTGGAACCTCAAATGCCATTACTCATTTTTAACTGTTCTCCCATTACCCCTCCTCTTTCTGACCTCTTCCTTCACTTATCTTATTTGATTCTAGTGTTCTGACCTGGTTGTCCAGAATGGTTTAACTGCCTGCCCCGTGACTCACTCTTCTGCACATTCCCTAGGTTAAGGATGATGAGGGAGTGCATTGGCCATCTGGAATTCTCCCTCCCAGCCTGAGAGAGTTTACGGCAAGGCAATTTGTTCCTATCCCAAGAAGGGAGGAAATGTCTCTGTTTATGTGCAATGTAAATTACAATTCCCAGGTATTGTCTTCACAATGCATCATCACTTTCATTAACACACATTCGTTCCAGGCAACTGTTAGCACTTACTCTCCATTGTGATTAAAGTTGTCATAGCGAAGAAAGAGTGATGCATAAATGGTCTCCGTGAGCAGGGAGTAGATGGCGATCATAATCAGTAACACCGCCAGCTTCAGCACAGAGTTGAGCCGAAGGAACACGGCACAAGTCACCATGGCCAGCACCCCGGTAAAGACAAAATACTGGTGGCAGAGAACAGCGGCAATCAGTGCAACAATCGTAACAGCAGCACGGAGTGATGTGCAAATACTCAACCCGGGAAGTTGGAGGTGGAAAGACAAAGACAGACGTGAACAAACTCGGAGACAAAGAGAAACAGAACAGAGTAAAAGACTCGGAAAATCTGTAGGAGGACAGGCAGAATTAGAAGATGGAGTCATAGGGACAGAAAGAGAGACTTAACCTGATAGATGGGGAAGAGAGAGTGCTTGGCTTGGGGGGAGAGAAAGTGAGGGTGGATGGTGCGTAGGGGAACTTGGATCAAAAGTTGACTAAGTCTCCCATCAGGAACGATGGACAGTCTTTGGTCTTGAGATTTGAGGACAAAGATCCTGCATAGAGAAATTGATTATGGTGCCAGTGGCCCTCTCTTCCACTCTCCGATCTTATGGAATGCAACAAGAGATTTGGCGGGCGGGGGTGCCGCACTCTGTGACGAACCTGTGTAATCTCGCCCACATTAGTCAGTTACGGAAGAACCAAGACTAGAACCCAGGACTCCTGATTCCACAATCAATGCTCTGTCCCCTGGACCCATGGCAGGTTTAGGGATTGGGTGTAAGTATGTTTCCTATGAATACATTGGTGAAGCAGGTTTTCGGCTAACACTACTTAGGCTCTCCTGATATAAGAAGATGACTGACATGCTGAAGTCTTACTCGGCTATTGAATCTGATGCCTGCTTGGACAAAATGACAAGTCTTTAGGAGACTCGGTATGACCTTGGGATCCTGGGAAGAGCAGTGTGATGAGATCAAGCAGCCGTTAAAGACAAACTGAGGACACAGTTATGCCTCTTTAGAGAAAGGCCCACACGTAAGAACATCTCTTGAGTGCAGTAGGCTTGAGAAACTGAGTCGGAGATTCCGGGGAGACTATCCCAGGCTGGTTGGGAAATGTTGTGGGGATAAAACTAGTGATGCAAAGAGATGCGAGGTGGAGAGCAGTAGTGGAGTGAGGGAAGGTGTTTAAGGATTCACCTGGCAGCTTTTAAGACTCCCTGCTCAGCTTCACTTAGCTCTGATGCAGAGAATTCAGGTGATATGTCCTTTACTGAGTAGCAAGCCAGTCACCCTGCATTGTTTTGAAAACAAATACGTGTTGTATTTAGAGGATTAAGCTATGTGTAGTTGAATCAAAGTCCTGTCCCGTTCTTTGCTTTTTCTCTACTCCGTGTTGCAATGTTTCCCATACATTTCTGTGTTCCTCTCTCAAAAGCAGACATTTTTCTTAATTACCAGCTGAGTACTGGGACCTTATCTGTCAGTCTCACTTTACTGTTTTTTTGGTGTTTTTTTTTTTTAAAGAGTCACACAAATATCTTGGCATATTAACAATTCAAGACAGTCCTGAAGCAGATTCTAAATACCTCAGGGTAGGAGCAGATATCCGAGAAGGAGACTGAAGAGTTGAAAGTCTGGTTCTTCAATAGAATCGTCTTGTCCAAGTCACACCACAACTATGGAGTTTAAAAAAGAATGACTAGAATCAGCGTTAGGGGGTACAGAAAGGGAAGATGCCGGTTTCTACTTTTTTAATGAATCGGCCGTCAGCTAAGGTATCGATCCCCTTACTGGGGCATCTTATGCTCTTGAAAATGTTAATAACAACAACAAGAATAATAATGATGATAATAATATGTATTAAGTGTCTACTGTGTCCCAAGTACTGTAATGTGTTGGGTAAATAAAAGATAATCAGATTGGGCATAGTCCCTGTCCCAGATGGAGCCCTCTAAGTCTAAGGGAGAACAGGCTTTTAATCCCCATTTTTACAGAGGAGGAAAATGTGCCCCAAAGAAGTGAAATTATTTGCCCAGGGACACACAGCAGGGAAATGGAAAGGTCAGGATTAGCACCCAGGTCCTCTGACTTCCAGGCCTGTTGTCTTTCTATCAGGCAATGCTAGAAAAGGAAATCTGTCCATGGGAGAGCCATTGCTTTTGTTTGCTCTGCAGATCCTGAAGAAAATTAAGGCCTTCTAGGGTGCCAGAGTCATCACAGAGATGTGAGGGTTGGAAAGCAGTCTGGGAGAGAAGAGGGGAGACAAGAAAGAGGAAGAATGTTCTAACTCCACCCAAATCGTGTGGACAGCTCTATCTGCTGCTCCAGGGGGACAGGAATATTTTGGTATGTAACGAGCAGAAGACGACTTTGGGAGTGAATTAAGACATCAACAATCCTAAATTTAGAAATCTATTTTAGAGGCAGTTGAATGACTCCTGCCTAGGGCTTTTAAAGATGTCTCTAGATTCTTCCCTGGGGAAAGGGGGTTTCAGGTGTTTTGTTCTGAACCAGCTTTTTTGGTTTGGAGCCTTGAAACATATCCTTTTGTTGAGTGGCCAAGAGGTTGTGTGGTTCAGTGCATTTGGTGAATCCAGTCCCAGGACTGGTTTACTGCGTGACCTTGGGGAAGTCACTTATCCACTCTTGTGCAGCAGTTTCCTCTTCTGTAAAATGGGGGGAATAATACCTGCCTGTCCCTACCTCACAGGGATGTTTTGATAACAAATATCAGATAGAGGAATGTATAACGGTGTACTATAGATTCCAAATATTATTTTTTCCATTCTTCAATGTGGGATTTTGCCTCAAGGTTATATGCTAAGGCCCAAGGAATGAAGTGGAAGGGCTAAGTAATTAGGAGGGGATGAGAGTCAGAAAACAGCCAATCCAGATAATTCAGGCCCGGAGGAGATCATTGCTTGGGCCTCAGTTCTAGATTAACTGGACAGGAGCAATCATCCAAGATGTTCCTCTGTCTTCTTACTTTTATTATTTCAATTTATTTAGAGGGAGTAATCTGCAACTATTTGTGGGCAGAGTGTTTTTCTGGAAAAAAATAGCAACAATTATGGTATTTATGTAACCCTTCTTCTGCACCAAGTGCTGAAGTAGGGTTCACAATCTAAGGGAGAGCTGCTGTCTTGTTCCCATGTTACACATGAAGAAACTGTGGTCCAGAAAGGTTTAGTGACTTGCCCAAGGAATCATGGAAATCCAGGGTTAGAGATGGGAGTAGAACTTGTGTCTCCTGACTCCCATGTGATTCCATTCAGCCAGGTCTCCCTCCTGTGAGAAGGTAAAACTGTGGAAAAGTGAGCGTGGTGAGAAAGGTTGGCAATTCTGGTTCTAAGAAGAGGGTGCAAGTGAGGCTCTTCACTAATTTTCATTGGTGTTTTGCTACTCTTTTTTTTTAAATGAAGTGTCACTTCATTTAAGTGCTTACTATATGCCAGGCATTATACTAAATGCTGGGGTAGATATAGGCTAATCAGGTTGGAACCAGTCCATCTCCCATGTTTTAATCCCCATTTCACAGATGAGGTAACTGAGACGCAGAGAAATTAAGTGACTTGCCCAACGTCATACAGCAGACAAATGGTGGAGCTGGAATTGGAACCCAGTTCCTTCTGTCTCCCAGGCCTCTGCTCTATCCGTTAGGCAACGTTGCGTCTCGTGGCTGAAAGCCCATTGTTCTAACCGGTCTGTTACCCAAACAGTGTGTGGGTGGTTTATCCAGAAATGTTTGCAGAACCACAGAATCGTGTATGCATGTACATCTGCTTGTGTCTGTCCTTGAGTGTCAAGATTCACTTTTGGCAATGAATCTTCTATTATTGTTTTTATCTAATGAATCACCACCTGGGATCCACAGGAGAAGCAACTGGGCACCACAAAAACCATCTGGGAATGGGGAATAAATGAATGATAAACCTTAGTGGTAGGGGTCATAGCAATGTAGTCTTGTTAGGAAATGGTGGGGGGGTGAACTGAATGACCTATCAAGGACTTTTCTGGCCTTCTGATTCTCTGCTTCTACTTCATAGCCAATTAGGGTTTTCTAGATCAAGCACTCAGTGAAGAGAATCCAGAGAGACAATTGCTCTCATACCCAATCAGAATCCAATCTCACATTGCAAATGTGCTGTTGACGGAAACCATATATGTTTTGCAATCCAGAGCTTTCTCAGCATGTGAGGGCACATCAATTATCTGGCCTATAAATACACTTTGGTGTAAGCTACGCAGTCTATCAGTGCAGCTGAGAAATTTTCCAGTGAATCTTTTCATTGGTGATAGAGTCTTTGGGATCTTTCAGGCCTCCAAACCCTAGTTTTCTATTTCTCTGTCAGAATTCCTGAAAAAAAATAACGATTCAGAGATGAAAGAATCAACTAGAACCCCCTGAAGTGTCAGCATCAATCAGAAAAAGAAGTAATTTATCCCAAGTAAAATAACACCAGGTATTCTTATAATGTATGACCTTAAACTCCCTGGATTTTTATTGGCCAAGATGTAACGCTCTCGAATATAAATCACCATCAAAAAAAAATCCCTCCGGAATTTATTCTTCTTGGGATCCTCTGGCTAGAACAATGTTATGTTAATGAACCAGATTCTAGTAATGAATAAGTTACTTTCAGGACATCTGCTAGACACTCTCGGAGATTTTTCAATCCCATAGGCAACAGCAACTTACTTTTAAAATAAATTTATACTCAGGGAGTATAATATACACCCTTTAAGATCTAACTTTTTTTCACAGGTTCATCAAAATGCACTTGACTATGCACTCCGTCTTCAGGAAATATTTGCATTAGTATACAATTACCATTCCAGTGCAGTTTGGATTCTACTGTGACACAAATGAGAGGTCAGACCCTGGCTGAGAAGCTAGACAATAGGCTAGAACCAGACTCTTGCCTCTTCCCCTCTCATCCAGTCCTGCAGGTTTCACTTCAAGAGTTAATTTTCAGGAAGCCATCTAATTATATTAACTGACCACAGGCAGGACACAAAGCATGAGCTCTGTAGAGAAGAAAGGAAATAGATAGCTTAACCAGGACAAATAACCATTTGCAGCTACGAAAGTGTGTCTTAAACCAGAATATTAATGTTGGCTGCCTTAGTGTCTTCAGTCTGAAGCCAGAAAAAATCCACATACACATAATCCACAGCCCTGTGAAAAGAAGATGTTGATCTTCCTATAAATTATTTTGTGGCCAGTAAATTAATTGCCCGACTTTCTGATTCTCTGAGGTGCTTACGATATTTATGATCGCTCCCAGAAAATTAATCGTGATGGAGGCAAAGATGATCACATTCCTGGCCAAATAGGTCTCATTTATCCAACAACAACTTTTTCGTAGCACAAGAGGCAGACATTTGTAGTCTTCGGCAGTGGTGATGAGCACAAGGGCCGAGTGCAACATAATCAGAATGGAAAACTGGATGACCATTGGCATCATCCTGAAAGGCAAAAAAACATCGGGTAACAATGGATTAGCTATCAGTGAAGGAAACACTCTTACCATTGTAATAATAACTATCGTACTTGTTAAGTACCTACGTGCCAAGCACTAGGGTAGATACAAATTAATCAGATTGGACACAGTCCCTGTCCCACATGGGGTTCATACTCTTAATCTCCATTTAACAGATGAGGTAACTGAGGCACAGTGAAGTGACTTGCCCAAGGTCATGTAGCAGACATGTTGGCGGAGCCAGGACAGGAACCCAGTTACATCTGACTCTCAGACCCATGCTCTTTTCTCTCCTGTGTTTCCCAGGAATTCTCCCCCTACTGTTGTCATTCAACAGAATTATTAATGGACTGTTCTTTGAGAAATACAGTCCTGAGATACTCTAACAATAATAATGATTATAATTATATTTATTAAGCACTTATTATGTGCCAAGTATAGTGTTGAACACTGGGGTAGAAACAAATAATTGATGGTATCTGAGTGCTTGTTCTGTGCAGAGCATTGTACTAAGATCTTGGGAGAGTACAATCGAATAAGTAGACAAGATTCCTGCCTCATCCTGGTCTCACAACCTAAAAGGAAGGCGGTGTCTATAGAAGAAATTATTTGTAAATCAAGTATTTTCTGGAATTTATAGCTGACTTTTTTGGCCATCAATTTATGTTTTTTTTCTGTTTGAACCCCATTTTGTTAAGCATTTGCTATATGCCAGACACTATATTAAGCACTGGGGTAGATAGTCAAGATACAAGGTAGCCAAGTTGGGTGCAGTCCATGGAGTTCACAGCCTTAATCCCCATTTTGCAGATGAGGTAACTGAGGCACAGGGAAGTTAAGTGACTTGCCCAAGGTCACACAGAAGACAGGTGGCGGAACTGGGGATTAGAATCAAGATCCTTCTGACTGCTAAGCTCACGCTCTCTCCACTGGGCCACACTGGTCTATATAAAATGTAGCCATACCTTTAACTACTGGCCCATTAGGGTGTAAATACCTTGTGGGCAGGGAATGTGTTTATATTGTACTTTCCCAAGGGTTTAGTACAGTGCATTGCATTTAGGTGCTCAATACCGTTACTAGTACTGCTTTGAGCTGCCAAATTGTTGCTTTGACGTAAACTTGGTTTTTAGAAGACAGATTCTTGTCTTGGTAGTAGCAGGAGTTGGGAGGGTTGTTGGAGTTGGGAGAGGAAGGCAGGGGCGAACAGTGGCTACCCTCAAGTGTCACCTGTCCTAGACCAACCAAAGCCTCTGAGGATCTGCCAGGGAAAATAGATTCCTAATTAGAATAATCTGAAACCTTTCCTGGTACAAGTGCAGCCAGAGGATAAATGAGCATAATGAAGGACTCAGTGGAACTTCATGTCCAGAAAACAAACATTGAAATACAACTGTCTTTATTGAAGCAAAAAGGAGCCACCAAGTAGAAGTCAATTTGAATCTGATTTGGAGGAGAAGGTGAAAAATCATTTCGCACTTTCCATGGAGTGAGATGGTTAGAGGAAAAACAGCTGTGAAACAGAGCCTGCCTCCAGACACTGTGGTTGTCAGTTAATGGCTTCAGGTTCTGATGCTTCACAATCCCAAACAGTCACTGCATTGAATATGTTAAGCAAAATGTGATTAGGATTTAGTCCGTTGCTTTTTTTTTTTTCCTGATTGCAAGTCAAAAAGAACCCCATTCCTGACTGAGGATCAAAACCGGTGGCCCCATTGCCTAACAGTTTCACCATTCCTTGGTGTGATAGAAGCAGTGTGGCTTAGTGGCAAGAGCGTGGGCTTGGGAGTCAGAGGATGTGGGTTCTAATCCCAACTCCACCACTTGTCTGTTGTGTGACCTTGGCCAAGTCACTTAACTTTTCTGGGCCTCAGTGACCTCATCTTTAAAATGAAGATTAAGCCTATGAGCCCCACATGGGACAACTTGATTAGCTTGGATCTACCTCAGTGCTTAGAACACTGCTTATCACACAGTTAGCGCTTAACAAATACAACAATTATTATTATATATTAGGCACTTGAGGAGCAGGTTCATTGTGGTCAGGGAGTGTGCATACCAATATGATTGAATTGTACTTCCCCAAGTGTGTAGTATATTACTCTACACATAATAAGCACTCAGTAAATTCCACTGATTAATTGGTCAAAACCATGGCTAACCACTCTTATGGCTGTACTTATCTTAACAGATGAGGTGACTGAGGCACAGTGAAGTGACTTGCCCAAGGTCATGTAGCACCTGAACACCCTGACCCAGTGGCTTTTATATTACAGGAACTAACCTGGCATAGTAAGGCATACAGTTCTACAATGAGATTTGGCATTCATTTTTCAGAGATGAAGAATGAAATAGCAAGAATGGTGAATAGGACTTATCTACTTTCTATATCATCTAATAAGGTTTAAAATAGTAAGGAGTTCAGATTTTGAATGTTTTCTCATGCCTTAAGAAGGGAAAAAATTATGGTAATGGCTAGCTAATGGAATAATGATTCAGAGTAATATAATAAGAATAGACATTGATAGAGCCAAACATTATGGTATGAATTCTAGATCCAATTACTCTGCATTCAGATCCCTTGTAAATTTATGTCTGGTACAAATACCCTAGTCAGTGAGTTTCATTTTGCTCCCAACTAAATGTAGCAGATCATTAGGCTCTTCATATTTACCTTGAAGAAGGAAGCAAGCTTTGGACTGCCGTGATGAAAACAAGAACAATGAATGCACAGACCAAGTTTGACTTGAAGACTTCATCTCTCATCTGGGAGTACTGCAATGGAAAAGAAGAACAAATGATGATGGCCCAGAGAGGGTGCAGGGAAGATTTAACCATTTGAGGGTGGTTGAAGAGAAGGGAGCTAGAGAACCCAGCGATTTTTTAATCAAAAGTCAAGTGTTCGGACACTTTTATGAATGATCCTTTTGGAAAGGACCTAAAACCTTCTCACAAAAAACCCTCAAAAACAAAAAGAATTCAGCTTCCACTTATGAAAAGGGGCAGACAAATGATTCAACTAGTCAAGTTTTATTTTATCTTCCTCTGAATGAGAGACATTATCAGACAGCAGATCACATACATGCACACACATACACACACGAACAGTGACATATAAAAAGTACCAGTTGGTTTTCTTCATGAGTAAACTTAAAGTCATTTGGGTATTGTGGCCTGTATCAGGATTTTAGAAAGGCTCTTATAGTGACATCTTTATAAATTATTTTCAGGAAAATGGCATTGTATCTGCTGTACCCACCGCTATCTTTTACCAGCTCCCCTCTGGCACTGCAGTAACTTTGTTGTGATTTTCCAGAGAACTTAATAATTTCATTGTCTAGTCTTAAAAGCTTCTGGGAGTGCAAGGCCAAAAATGGCCTGTTCTTCCTCCTCCCCTCACTGTTGGTTCCCAAACAACTCACATATGATTTTGGAATCATTAAAGCAAGTCAAAACTTGTTCCTCCCAGGATTAGACAGCCATTTGCCTTTCATACTGTTAAGAATGATATCATGGATTGTAGAGGAATTACGCAAAAGTCTAAACTCCATTTTAGGAGACACTGACGCAATATGGTCTCCTGTCAAAGTGCTGTTTTCTTTCAAAAGGGAAAATGAATGCATTGAAATGATCAGAGTAGCATATCTTGCCATTTGAGGTGAAGCTCAATTTTGCAGGCTTTGTGGGAGCAAATGGGCGATGAGAGGGGACTTCTCAAAGAGGTGTCTTATAGGACGGAATCCTTCCATTTCAGAAATGCTCTTTTCCTTTAGATGACAAGTATGAATTTGTGACAGTTGATACAGTTTACTCAGTTGCTTTTAAAGTATTTTTAGATTTACTTTAGGGGAAGATCACCTAATGGGAAAAGCTCTCCCAAAGAGACTAAACCTCTGGATATCCATGGAAGCACTCCTTGCAGCTCCCAAGGCATACCAATGCAGTGCAAACATGCTGTGGGTCTTGCATCTTGCATTTCTGTTATATTTTCACAAGCAGCCGGTACAGTGTTCTGCATTCAGTAGGCACACCACTCAGTAAGGACACCATACCTATCACTACACATTCCACCACCTGATGGAATCCTGTGTTCTATTCCTAGGATCTCTGCTTTTGAAAAAGGAGCCAGGGTGATTATTTTAGGCAGCACTAAAATGCCCTCAGTTCAGCATTTTGCCTAGGGTGGTTTTAGAGAATTAGAGAACATTCTTCTGAAAATATGAGCCTTTTGGATATAGTGCACTGCAGTGCTGGAAGAAATGATCTATGCTAATGGCATGGGTAAGGACTACAGTCTGAGCTTTTCCTTCAAGTGGAGTGTTATAAAAATGCAATCCCTGTTTTATAGTGGAACTGTGTAAGAGAACTGGTCACTGTAATTCATTCTCTGAAGAAAGCCAAAAACAAGCAATGAGAAGGGCAGACCATATCATGGTGATTATCTGAGCCCATCAGGACTCTTCTTTCGGGGCGGGGGGGAGGGATCTAGTCCTGAAAGTTGGAAGATGTGACTCTTAGTGGTGACAACTTCAGCAGTAAGATTTTGTTGGATAGAAAATGGTTTTGCAGTATGTTGGTATAGCTTGGCTCTGCCTGGGCAATTCACTTCACTTCCTAGTGCCTCAGTTTCCTCACCTGTAAAATGGGGATTCAATACCTGTTCTCCCTCCTACTCAGACTGGGATCCCCACATGAGACAGGGACTGTGCCCAAGCTATCTTCCATAGATCCCAGTGCTTAGTACAGATTGACACATAGTAAGCACTTAGCAAGTACCACCATGTCTCATTAGGGTGGAGTATTAAAGGGCAATTACTAATGAGAGAATTTAGGCTAGAATGATATTGGGGGTGTTACTTAAATGTGGGTATGGAAAATGGGCATAGGATTGGGATAGATGGATTTAGGAATCGATTCAGCAAATATTTCTCAATATTCAGTGCTTAGTACAGTGACTAGCACATAGTAAGAGCTTAACAAATACCATTATTATTATTATTATTATCCCAAAGAAGTAACAGTGGACCGTTTGCCTGGGCAGCAGAGTAACTTCAAGGTAAAGGACCATTTTAAATTCAGATCAGTGATTCTTTCTCCAAACATGCATTGGATAAATTGAAAAGAAAAGGATGGACATCAGGTCATCTGAAATAAAAATATACTGGAAGGTCAAGGGGCTTATTTCTTCTGGGCCTTGAAGTGTAAGTTCTAGATTAACAGCAAATGACAAGAAAATTGGCAGAATTGTTGCAACAAGGTGGACCTCTTCTTCCAGAAGTTTGTGCGGGGTGACCCCTTTATATGGCAGTGAGTCTAATGTGGAAAACCAAATGGCCGGTGGAGTCAAAGCTTCCGCTCTTTTCTCTTGGAAGTTACCCTCACCAGTGAGCTCAAAACCAAGAAGGGAAACACTTGCTCCAGGCAGACATTTTATTGAGGGGAGAAATGAATCTGGCCCGTGGAACAAAAGGTTACGAAGGGCCCTTCTGCTCCAGCTAGTTGAGTGGGGGCCATCTGGGAGGCAGGTGATATTTGAAGGTTCCAGTTTTCCCTGTGTTTCTGTCTGAATCCATGCCTCCTCCTCAGTCCTAGGATGGAGAGGAAAGGCATTTGGTCTTACATTTGAACCCCTTCAGAAAATAGTCCAGGCATTGAAGCAGGGAGGAAAAGAGGTGAGGGAGGCTACCAGGGCAAGGACTCTGCACAGGGCCTCCTCTAGTCCTCCCCAAGCCATAGTGGATCAAGCTCCAGCTACCTCTAGTTAGGCCAGAGTCAGACCTCTGTCTTTTCTCCTCCTCACTGCTCAGGGGAAATAGTTTAATTTAGGGCTTATTCCTAGGTTATGTGGAATCATATCTTTGAAAACTGCCCATCACCAGTAGAGTTTGTTGGTGGAATTTAGAGAAGTTTCCCTCTAAGAAGCTCTAAGGTCTAGAGTCATGGCATTTTGTTAAGTGCCGCTACTGCCAGGTAAAAAGCTTTGAGAAGCAAAGAGATGTTAACTGGGTCTTCTACAAAACAATTTGTCAGCCAACTGGCAGAATAGGACCTAAGTATAATATGTGTTTTCCAGGTGGATAAGGCACATTTCCTCCAAGAGGCCTTCCCTTACCAAGTCCTCCTTTCCTCTTCTCCCACTCCTTCTGTGTCACCCTGACTTGCTCCCTTAGTTCTTCTCCCCCACCCAGCTCCACATCATTTATGTACATATCTGTAATTTATTTTTTATTAATGTTTGTCTCCCCCTGTAGACTATCAGCTCGTTGTAGGCAGGAACGTGTCTGTTATATTGTTATATTGTACTCTCCCAAGCACTTAGTACAGTGCTCTGCACACAGTAAGTGCTCAATAAATACGATTGACTAGCTGACTGATTGGATGAGTATTTTCATTTCAGATGCTTAAATTCCCTTCTATCATCCCCTAATCCAGAAATTGCATTCTTAGAGCTCTCAGGACAGGTAGTCCCTCATTTCTGGGTCAATCACTTAGTAAATAACTCATCATAGAGTCTTATCTGCTTTGCAGGAAGATCTTTTTTATATCTTGTCTAGATGCCTTCTTCCACAAGTCAAGTCCATTCCACTTATTGGAATGATAAGTAACTCGTTCAGAAGATCTATCCCACTCAAGAGGGCATGTCATGAAGTTTTTGTGAAGAGAGAGATTTTCTGTGCCATGTCTTGGTGTCTCTTGCTATTTGTCTCTTGACTAGTCTTGCCACTCCTTGTCATCTGGGATGAGGACTTTTAGCAGCGCTGATGGGCATTTCGTTCATTCTTTTTTACAGATGGTCCATTAGACGGGAAACAGAACTTATATTTTACCGAGAAACAGGACTTGGTAACTATGCTACTGGCATATTTATCACACCAAAGAACAACAGGAGATGCACTAATGCTCCCTTTTAGTTTGGTCTGCCGTACAAATAGGCACTTGTCTGACAAATGATACACTGTATAGCCCATTATTCAAAATGGATATGAAGAATGGAAAAAATTGGAACTACGTTCCAAGAAAAATACCTCACGTCTTTCCCTCAATCAATCAATCATTTATTGAGGTCTTACGGTGTGCAGAGTACTGTGCTACACACTTGATAGAGTGTAATATCAGAGCTGGTAGAAGTCATTTTTCTCAAGAAGTCACGATGTTTCTCCCTTCTTTCCCAAATAGCTGATATTTGCACATTCACAGCCCATCCCAAGGTCTCCTGAGATTGGCAAACAGTAGGGAGAGATAGGATAGGGAGCTATTATTTCCATTCTCACTGTTCTTATTTGGAGAGATCCAGATATGTAGCTATAGGCACTACTTGAGCACATTTTCATTTCAGTGAAAATGACATCGAGTCAATATAAGAGAGGGTAGAGTTAATAATGCAAGCAATCGGGTAATCAATCATAAATATTAAGAGATATTTGGAGGAAAGTGGACCTTTTTATAGTATTTGGCATTCGCATCCTATGTGCCAAACACTGCCCTAAGTGCTGGAGTAGATAAAAGTGAATTAGGTTGGACTTAGTCCCTGTCCCACATGGGGCTCTCAGTTTAAGCGGAGGGAGGACAGGAGAATTGAGGCACAGCAGAGTTAAGTGACTTGCCCGAGATCACCCAACAAGCATCAGGCAGAGCCGGGATTAGAACCCGGATCTGACTCCCAGGGCCGTGATCTTTCCACTGGGCCATGCTGCTGCCATTTTGTGAATACACTAATCTGGCCAGAAATAGTGCTTTCACTTTTTTTTTTTTTGTGGTGGGGGCTAAAAATGGTTAGGGAATTAGGGTCAGTCCACCTGGTAACACAACTCTGTTGGGTTGCAGACCACTGCAGAGTTGATGGAGATGGTTGTCGTATGCCTGAGTTGCATTTGTGTGGCCTTAGGTGGGAATCTACAGGGTGTGTTTTCCTCAATATGGGCTTTTCCAATAATCCAACCCTAGCTTTCTACATCTTTCCAATTCTGTTTTTCATACTTATGTGTCCATCTTTTCCATTAGCTCATAAGCTCCTCAAGGGCAGGTTTTGTGACTTTTAGTGCTTCTGCATTCTCACAAATACCGAAGAATTTTCACACAGTTGGAGCTCCTTAAAAGCTATTCATTTATTATCTCCTAAATTTTAAAATAGGGGGGCCTAGTCTTGTGTGTTTTTTTTCTCTTGTGCCCTGTATATGTACATCTATATTGTTGTTCTTCCTTCAATTTATGTGTTCAATTTATTTCTATCTCTCCTGTTAGAGAAGCAGCGTGGTTCAGTGGAAAGAGCACGGGCTTTGGAGTCAGAGGTCAGGAGTTCGAATCCCGGCTCTGCCTCTTGTCAGCTGTGTGACTGTGGGCAAGTCACTTAACTTCTCTGTGCCTCAGTTACCTCATCTGTAAAATGGGGATTAAGACTGTGAGCCCCACGTGGGACAACCTGATTCCCCTGTGTCTACCCCAGCGCTTAGAACAGTGCTCTGCACATAGTAAGTGCTTAACAAATACCAACATTATTATTATTATTAGATTGTATGCTTCTTAAAGTCAGGGCTTCACTTTCTGCTTTCATTATACTCTATTGTGCTTCCACTGTACTCTCCCAAGTATCCAGTTCAGTGTTTGTAACCCAGCGGGAGCTCAATCAATAATGCAAAGTGGATGCATGGATGGATGCAGAGTTTCAATCAGTACTTAGAGCCTCACTCCGAAGGCAGACAGGGTAAGTCACACTTTCCATCTGCAATGAAGGCTCACCCTCAGTGGAAAAATGAACGTGTTCCTGTATCAGCTTATATTTTGTACTCTATCACAGGGGTATAAAGTTTAAATATAAAGGAAAGGAACCTGAGCAGACTTCACCAGTAGTTTAATGGCCAAAGTGAGCCTTGTTTTCAGTTAGAAATTGGGAACATGATAATTTGTCTTTTGGTGCATTAAGCATCATCTATTTGCATTTCTGGAGCTGGGTGACCCCTTCTGTAACCAACCCATCTGTGCTCCTAGAGATAAGAAAGTGGGTTCGTAGTATGGTGTTCTTGTTCTTGCTTTTAGATTGGCTGGGACTTGGCTTGAGTGACAGAGTATATTTGAGGATTTTATTCATTCAAGTGCTTACTGTGTGCAGAGCACCTTACTAAGCACTTGGGAGAATACAATATAACAATAGACACATTCCCTCTTTGCCCTTCATCTCTTCACACTTCTTCCTGTGCCTGCTGGGTCTTGATATAACCCATGCTGGCAGTAGAGTTGAGGAGAAAGAGTGGTGAAGGAGATGAGATTTATGCTGAAGACTCTAAGATCCTGTGGTCAGAATTGCATTGTCTAACTCTGTTTTATTGTATTTTCTCAAGTGCCTAGTAGACTGCTCTGTACAGTAAGTGTTCATTAAATACCATTGATTGATTTATTGATTGCTGTGCATCAGACATGTATACTCTGCATTTTCTGGAAAAGCCCTAGGTTGTCTGAAGTAACTTTAGAAAAAAATATATTCAAAATTCCAACATTTACATTTACTCACCTACTTAACCCTATTTACAGTGACAGATCACATGTGTGGGTGGGACTGAAAAACTGTATGCACAAGCGTCAGTCCCTCCCACACTGTGCCCTGTATCTTTTCTACCCACTCTGTCTCATGCTATTATGACTTTGATACTTTATAATCATCATATTTCAGCTAGGGGATGTGTTCCAGCCAGGCTGGGAGCCTCAGGATAAAGAAGTGAGGAAGAAAGAGGAGAGGATAAGACATGTTTCTAGAGCAAATCCCTATTCACAACACCAGATTTTAGCTTTTAGCAATTTCCTTTATAATGGTCCAAATAAAAAAGGCAGTAAATGTAAACATTTCTGAGATTGCAGCCAACCCCACTCTTTCTCAAAAAACGGGCAGCTGTATCTTTCCAAAATGACTTAGCATTTTTGCTTTCACAAGTGTAAAGGCATCATTACTAGCGAGCCCAATATTTAAAGGGGCAGAATTTCACTTCAGAAACTCACTTGCCAGTGCCTAGAAATTAGGGATTGGATTCTATTTCAAATCTTTCATATTCAACACTAATTATCTTCCCCCCAAAAATGTAAGTGGGAGCCTTATTTTATGAGACCAAGCAAAATGGCCTGAAGAGATCTCTGAGTATTTACCTTTGCCTGAGAGAACGTACATTACTGGCAGATTCTTGGGTATCAACCATCTTGTCTGGGAAAGGAGGACACAACTCCTAATTTCACCTTGAATCAAGCCATAATTATTTCCAGGTTTATAAAACTTTCACCAAAGATTTTCAAACAGCTGTCCATTAAGGATTCCAACAAAATAACCAACCCCTCCCTGCTTTCTCTCCAAAAGAGAGGTGTTCCTTCCATGGGGTGGATAGGCCAAGGGGAATCCTGCAAATTAGCTGGCCAATTTGGGCTGAAAAGACTTCAGCTTATAATTAAACCCCTACAGAATTTTGGTAGTTAATGAGAAGCAGCATGACCTAATGGATAGAGCACAGGTCTGGGAGTCAGAAGGACCTGCATTCTAATCTCAGCTCCATCATTCGTCTGCTGTGTGACCTTGGTCAAATTTCTTAACTTCTCTATGCCTCAGTTGCCTCATCTGTAAAATAGGGATTAAGACTGTGATCCCCATGTGGGACATGGACTGTGTCCAACCTGATTAGCTTCTATCTACCCCAGCACTTAGTAGAGTGCCTGGCACTTTAGTAAGTACTTAATAAATATCATTAAGACAAATGAGTACAAAATCCTCTGAAATTCCACTAAGGAATTAGGATAATGTGGGTCTGTGTTAATAGCATTCATTTGAGTTTTCATTACTAGCATATTGTTGCTGTTATCATTAATGTGGAGTGAATACTCACAGGCAATGTCTAGCCAACAAAAAGGAAATAGTCATTCGATGGATTTAGATCTGTCCCCAAGGCTAGACACGTCCTGTGGGTATTCCAGATAGTCCAGGTAGGGCATTCAAAAAAAAAATCTCCCTTTCCTGAACCCTTTTTAAAGCATCTATTATATGTCAAGTGCTGTTCTAAATGTTGGAATAGATACCAGGTTATCAGGTTGGACCCAGTCCTTGTCTCTTATGGGGCTCACAGTCTAAGTAGGAGGTATGAACTATGTGGTTTGACTGTGTGGACAAGTATTAATTGCCAGCATTATAATTGCCATCATCATCATCATCGTGGTTGTAATTATTTCTGATATAAATATTTCTAACTCTCTGCTTTGGTTGGGCTAAATAGACACTACCTCACTGAATACCCGAAGGGCACAGTCTCTGCCCTCAGAAGAATTTAGGGGGCATTGTGGGTTTATTTTTTCCAGAACATAACATTAAACACATTCCTCCCAGAAACTAAGGATGCAATGTCAAATTACCAGTAAAGTCATATGAAAGAATAATGAGGAAACTATCCCGATCTGTGTGGCATGCAGCCTAAATCTAATTGCTACTTTAATAAGGCTACTTTTCTGGTAAAAGGCTAGATTCCCCTCCTTGCCACTCCTCAGAGGTGTGTGGTGGTGACTGGATGTATTTCTTCCAAGTAGGAATAGAAGCAGCTGTGGCTTAGGTTCCTGGGAAACATTGTGAAAACCCAGAGAATGGAAGTAAGTGCAACTCAATTGGAGTTCTGTCCTTAATGAGGACTTTTGGTGTGAAATATCTCATTGATTTTTTTAAAGCAGAGCTGGGACAATAGAATTAATAGCAAAATGGGTTTCTTCTGCTTCATTTATGATCAGCAGGGCTATTGAGGAAACTGTTACGGGAGTTATGTGATCCGTGACTATTACATGGCTCCTCCAAGCATCCTGTGGCCACTGGTGGAGCCAGTGGACTTGATGGACCATTGATCTGATCCGGGGTGGCATTTCTTATATTTTGATATAATTTCAAGATAGGGGTCATGCATGTGGTTGATTTTGGAGCTTTCAATTATATGTTTAGACTGTTTTCTTTATGGGTATTCCATTTGTACACTAAAGGAGCAGTAGGCAAATGAGGGCACCAGAGGGATGCAGAAGTACACAAAACTGGTCTCCCAGAGCCAGAAACACTTTTGTGTCAAATTATTTAGTGTTTGCACACTCCCTGCTGTTCTGTCCTGAGGTCACGTCCAACCACGAGACATCCACTGGAAACGGAGGACTTTAGAGCAGCGTGGCTCAGTGGAAAGAGCATGGTCTTTGGAGTCAGGGCTCATGAGTTCAAATCCCAGCTCTGCCACTTGTCGGCTGTGTGACTGTGGGCAAGTCACTTCACTTCTCTGTGCCTCAGTTCCCTCATCTGTAAAATGGGGATTAAGACTGTGAGCCCCACGTGGGACAACCTGATTCCCCTATGTCTACCCCAGCGCTTAGAACAGTGCTCGGCACATAGTAAGCGCTTAACAAATACCAACATTATAATTATTATTATTAGAGCTCTCCAAGTGATGGCTGTCAGAATCCATCGGTACAGAGAAACGATCTAGTTCTCTTGCTGGGGAAGGGAGCTTGTCTGTCCATTTCCCTTGAAAATAAGGAGCTAGGGTAGCAGGTGTAAGAGTGTTCACTGGTGCCTGAATCATAAACAAAGCAGAAATGAGAAATGGAAGGATGCTATTAGCAGCTCAAATGGAAGTTGTTTCCATACTGCAAACCTGTGGTGAGGGTAATTCCAATTCTATTTTTATTGGGATGGATATTCACCAACAATTTTATGTGATTTACATTAGGCTAGTGAATGGGGGAACAGAAGGTCGAAAGGGTGGGGTTGGGAAACAGAGGATGTCTGGGTTGAAATACTTGGAACCAAGCAGTTGGGAAATAAAATTGGATGGGGGAATTGGTGGGCTGGGGGATTTTTTTTCTCATTTATCGTGCCTTCATGAGGGAGGATGTCAGAGGTTTATTTCTAACTGTGGTTCAATCTGTTCCCACCATCGTAGCCACCCTCTCCTTTAATGGCCTTGAGCTCACTCATGATTGAAAAAACAAAAAGACAAAACAAAGTAAGACCAGACCCTAGAGCTGTCTTGATTCCTGTGGACATTTAAGACAATTTCAGTTGGAAAATACAGCTACCAAGGCTCAGCTACCTTATACTCCAGGCTGGAGTCTTTAAACATCAGTGAGAAAGGCTTGATATGCACTCTTCTCAATTTATCGCCACTCCGTAAGTCGATGGTGTGCTCTATTCGCTTGTTAATTTCCTCGGGCCCAGACTGGACATGCAAAGCTTGTGCAAGATGGTTTGGAAGCAGATTTATTGAATTTCTTGTTAGGGCAGCCAAAGTCTAAGGGAAAAGCACATGCAAACAGAATAAACCTGCTTGTCCCCTCGGATTAAAACGGCAGCGTTTGAGATCACACGGCATTGCAAACCGTCCCAGCATTCCATGCAATTTTTATTCAGTGAGACCTACAGAAGTTGAAAAATAATGATTATCTTCAAACCCACACACACTGCACAATGAGCGGTTGCTACTGTGTCATATCTGAAGGGACATAGCTCTCCCCCCATGAGGTTGCCCTGAAACCCTTTTGTTTGGGTGCTGCTGGGGTCCGGTGTGTCTAGTCTTTTCTCTAAATGGGCATTCCCTGAGAAGGAATGGAAGAAATAATGAGTCCAAGCACCAGTCTGGACTGGCTCCCACTTAGATCTTGCTGTGGCAGGAAAACATGATGGAGATGGGCTGAGGATCGATTCTTCTAGGCCAAAGGGGGTGGGGTGAGGAGTGTCTCTCTTCAGTCTGTGACCAGGAGGGCCAACAACCAGATAAAGGTTTTGATTTTGTTGAAAACAAGGAAGGAGTTCCATTTTGGCCACTTGAGGTTGTTTTGGTCCAGAGGCCAAAAGGAAATAAAATTTGGGAATGACAAAATGAATGGTATCTTTTGGCTCTCTTCCCTAGGAGTTGAGAGAAGGGCCATTTGCAGGGCTGGAGGCTAGGACTGGGGACACTTGGGGCTATTCTATGGGAAGGGTGCACCTTGGTTAGTGGATGGTTTTTCAGGGGTCCCCTCACCATATTCAACCTTCAGAGCCTACGACTGCAGGGATCCGGAAGCCACCAGTCTCCTCTTCAGGATTGGCCCTTAATGGGGGAACCACAGCACAGTAATGGTATAATTGTCCTGCTTCTGCCAAGCCTCAAGTCCTGCCTCCTTGGCTCTCAGTTTGGCAACTTCTGAGAGACCAAAATCTGTGGCCCAAAGTTAAGCCACTTGTAACGAGGCCATTCTACCGTCTTATCCCCCCAAAACTGAGTTTCAGTGACAAATCAGGCTTGGAAAGGTTCATTTTAGAAAAAGTTTCCTTTCCCTTTGAACTCCAGAGTCCCAGCTGGCTGGGCCCTGAGAAAGGCAAACAACAGGCTCCTAGTCCCCAGTGGCAGCTCGTTCTGGCTCTGGGACCACTGGAGATGACCTCCCAAGGAAGCGGTAGATGTTTGGTGGGGCAGGAGACGTGAGAAAGAAAGCAGGAACTGGAGCTCTAGAAAACAGGACAATAGGGAAAGCTCATAGGTCTGATAGTTCAATCTGCTTTGAATTTAATGGCATCACAATAATCCAGTCAGAAACAGGGGCAAACTCATTTCTGACCTTGTGTCATGAGTCACAGTTGATTACTTGGGAAAAACATTTTCAGTGTATTTTGGCTTTATAAGGAAAAGTACAAACCAAAGTGGTAACTTCACTAGATTTTAAGCTCTCACCAGATTCTAAATTCCTTGAGGGCAGGATTCATATCTTCTAATCTTCCCTCTGGCCTGTAAATTCTCTTGGGCGGGGATCTTGTCTACCAACTCTGTTGTGTTGTGCTCTACCAAGAGCTTAGTATCGTGCTCTGCACACAGTAAGTGCTCAATATATACCATTGACTGATTGATTCCAGATTCTTAGCATGGTGCTCAGCATACAAGAGGCACTCAATAAATAGCATGGATGGATTGATCCAATTGGGGCATATTAACCACTTGGTTTAGAGACCCTGGGGCTCTCTGGAGTCACATACTTCTGGTTGGCAGAGCTATAGAGAAGAGAATGAAATGCAATTCTTTTCCCAAACATCTGTCCATGTAGTTAAGTTAAAACACCATCAACTCCCCAACCTTTCCACGATTCATGCACATGCATGTGATGGAAATGACAGTTGTTAGCTGCCCTTCTGAACTTGCAGCCTGGCATGGCAGGGCCGAGGGCAGCCGCACACCCGGTTGGTGCCTAAGGATGAAGGTGAGGGTGGTAAAGTCCTGCAGAATGGCCTAATTGAAAAGTTGAAAAGTCCTCACAGATGCTGCCATTGACCTCTGGAAGGAGCACCTGCTATTCTTTCCCTGGAGTCAGAATTTGGTGTATTTTAGGAAATAACTGGGAACAACGTTGTTACCAAAATCATATTGGGAATGAGAAGCATGAGCATGAGAAGCATTATTGATTTCATTTACCCTCCTGTACTGCAGTGCCTAATATCCAACCATGATTTTGAATGGATCATGCCATAGATTGAGCCATCTGAGTTTCAGTGAAATAATTACTTCATAGTGTTCAGATATCTGCCCTTCTCCATTTTTATAACCCTGACACTTCTGGATCCTAGTGGAGGTAAAGTTGGCCACTGTGGAATAGATCACTCAATGGCATTTTCTGAGCGCTTACTATATGCAGAGCACTGGACTCAGTGCTTAGGAGAGGACAATACAACAGACTTGCTAGACACATTCCCTACCCACTGTGAACTTACATTCTAGAGGTGGGGACGGACATTAAAATAAATTACAGATATTGTCCATAAGTACTGGTGGCCCTGAAGTTGGGGTGAATATCGAGTGCTTAAAGGGTATATGTCCAAAGTGCCTAGGCAATGCAGAAGAGAGAGGGAGAGGGCTAATTGGGGAAGGCCTCTGGAGGAGATGTCCTTTTAATAAGGCTTTGAAGGTGGGGAGAGTGGTGAACTGTTGTATATGGAGAGGGAGGGAGTTCCAGACCAGGGGGATGATGTGGGTGAGGGGCTGGAGGTCAGATAGATTAGACTGAGGAAGAGTAAGTTAGCGTTAGAGGAGCCAAGTGTGTGGACTGGGTTATAGTAGGAAATTAGCAACGTAAGGTAGGAGGGGGTGAACTCATTGAGTTGTTTGAAGTGGAGGGTAAGGAGTTTCTGCTTGATGCTAGGGTGGAAGGGCAAACATTGGAGACTGTTGAGGAGTGGAGAGACATGAACTGAACTTTTGGAAAAATGATCCACACATCAGAATGAAGTATGGAGTGGAGAGAGGCAGAAGGTCAGCAAGAAGGCTGATACAGTAGTCAAGGAAGGTTAAGAGAAGTGCTTGGATCACCTTAGAAGCAGTTTGGATGGAGAAGAAAGGACAAATTTGATGTGAGGCCAACCCTATCTGCCCAAAACAAATCCCTCACGTACAAGTCAGATGTTGGTAATAACTTTCAAGGATGGTTCCAAATGGAATTAAGCCCTGACCTTCTGGAACCAGGACTTTCTTGCTAATCAACTAAGTAACTCGGGGCTAGACACAGCAAATGAGGGCACCCATTTGAATCTGCTAGACTGAAATCTTCTTGAGAGCAGGAATTGTGTATACTATCTTTACTGTACTCTCCCAAGCACTTAATACAGTACTCTGCCCACAGTAGATTGTAAACTCCTTGAGGGTGGGGACTGTAACTACCAATTCGGTTGTAGTCTCCAAGAGTGTGTTCTGCACACGGGAAGAGCTCACTCAGTACTATCGATGAACTGACATTTAAAAAAAAACTGTTGAAATCTTCCTAGACAGATTCTTACTTCAGTGAGACCTGTTTGTTCCACTTGGAACAAAAAGGTTGCCCTCAGACATTAATTCACATCCCGATGACAGGTTAAACAAAGTTTGTGGGATCCTTCTGTGTCTCTGCAGCAACTAATGGCGCTTGGATCATTGACCAATTCATGATCCATCTCTTTTTCTGGGATCCTCCCATTGGCTGAGATGTGTGTGTGTCTCCTCCCACTGATTTTTATTGTTTAAAATTCCGGGTACACATACATGACCCAGATTTGCAGGGGTTGCCCACCTGATGACGCTATGACAACCCTGAAGCAGGGTCCCCGCCAATCCCACTTGATCACAGTATCTGGGCACTGTCCTGGGGCAGATCTAGGGGGTCCTCTTGATGTCCCACGTGATTAAATCTTACCACACTGCTGCTGTGATATACAATAGCAGGGATGTATGGCCTAGTGGATAATAATAATGTTGGTATTTGTTAAGCACTTACTATGTGCAGAGCACTGTTCTAAGCGCTGGGGTAGACACAGGGGAATCAGGTTGTCCCACATGGGGCTCACAGTCTTAATCCCCATTTTACAGATGAGGTAACTGAGGCACAGAGAAGTGAAGTGACTTGCCCACAGTCACACAGCTGACAAGTGGCAGAGCCGGGATTCGAACTCATGACCTCTGACTCCAAAGCCCGTGCTCTTTCCACTGTGCCACGCTGCTTCTAGTGTGGATAGTGTGGGCCTAGGCCATGGAGGAGGTAGGCTGTAGTCCCCGCTCCGCCTCTTCTCTAGTGTGTGACCTTGGGCAAGACCCTCGACTTCTCCCGATCTCATCGGTAAAAATTGGGATAAGAGACCTATTCTATTCTAGGCATCTATACCTAATTACCTAGAAGCAACGTGGCTCAGTGGAAAGAGCCCAGGCTTGGGAGTCGGAGGTCATGGGTTCGAATCCCGTTCTGCCCCTTGCCAGCTGTGTGACTGTGGGCAAGTCACTTAACTTCTCTGTGCCTCAGTTCCCTCATCGGTAAAATGGGGATGAAGTCTGTGAGCCTCACGTGGGTCAACCTGATTACCCTGTATCTACCCCAGCGCTTAGAACAGGGCTCTGCACATAGTAAGCACTTAACAAATACCAACATTATTATTATTATTCTCCCTCTTACTTAGACTGTGAGCCCCACGTAGGACAGGGACTGTGTCTGACCTGTTATCTCCTATCTATCCCAGTGCTATGTACAGTGCTTGGCACATAGTAAGCACTTGACACGTATCACATTTATTACCAACTTTGTGGTGTCATATTTACTCCAGAACAGTTCTGCGGCCATCCTCAGAGACCACTTCGGTTTCATCCCCACAGAGCCCTGGGCTTGAGGAAAGCCGGTAGCAGTGGGATGAGGGGGAGGATGCAAGCAAATTGGATTGAACACAGTCCCTGTCCCACTTGGGCCTGATAGTCTCAATCCCTATTTTACAGATGAAGTAACTGAGGCACAGAGAAGTGAAATGACTTGTCCAAAGTCACACAGCAGACAAGAAGAACTGACTGGACCCAGCTAAAGTAGATGCTGGTTGGGTTGTAGTTCTAAGCTGACCTCTTCCTCAGTCCCACAGCACTAACGTTCATATCCGTAACTTATTTATATTAATGTCTGTCTCCTCCTCTAGTAAGCTCGCTGTGGATGGAGAATATATCTACTACCTCTGTTTTATTGTACTCTCTCAAGTGCTTAGTACAGTGCACTGCACATGGTAAGCACTCAATAAATATGATTGACTCACTGCTACTCTGGAGGCTAGGAAGGCACCCGCTGCTACACTGGTGTCTCTCGTTGACATAGACCCCGGAGCAGTTACCTGACTCCATTCCCTCTCCCCTTCCACTTCTTTCAGCCCTGCACTCTGCCCTCTCCAACGTAGTTCTTAAGCGGGATCACTAAAATTCCCCCTTTCTCCCAAATCCTTGAATTGCCAAATAAGAAAAGAAGTATGTCTTCCCTTTCCTCCCTTGAAGTCAGACGTTCTAGCAACACTGCCAATGTGGGGGTTCTCTTGCCCGTCTATGAATTAGAGGCTCAGTGGCCTTTCTCAGGAACCCACTTCCCAGGAATGTGGATCTCTGCCTCTTCATCCTGTCCATCTTCCTGTCCACATTTGACAGATTTACAAGACTATTGCTCTATGTTAACAGGGAAATTGCTTATTTAATCTACTCAGGACTCCCTGGAAGCTTTCAAAACCACTTGCCTGCTGGAAGAAAGGGAAAATCCAGACTACCTTAATGATTTTTGGATGAAATCAGCATGTGGCCCATGAGATTTAGAGTCAGAAACCATCACTATGGCCCAGGAACTTTGATGGCAGAAACAAAATACCTCAGAGGGTTGTGGGCAAGTGCTGAATGAAGAGTCCCTGGATCCAGGCAATAGTCTAGGGATAACCCATCTAATGAGTGCCAACCCAGTGCTGACAGGAGCAGCATTTAAGCAATTTAGAAATGGAATGTTGACCCTGGGGAAGAAGCCCTGCCATGTGTCAAAGAGCCTAAGAAAAATAGGCATTTGAGCATTTCCCTGTGTTTAGTTGGAAAACCAGCCATTAGCCCAAGACGGTCCGGAAAAGAGCTATTGAATCCAACCCCTCCCCACCCTGGTGTTCAGGTTGGGGATTTATGGAATGGGAAACTAGTTGTCTCTGTCTTCAGGTGACAAAATGAAGCACCCAAATAATATCATTATGAGTCCTTTGCAGTGATTGTTTAATCCACCCAAAGTGAGTGAGCAGGCACTGTTGTGAAGGGGGAAGCATGGCTGATTGGAAGTCCCAGCTCTGCTATTGGTCTGCTGTGTGACTTTAGGCAAGTCGCTTAACCTCTCTGGGCCTCGGTTTCATCCTCTATGAATTGGGGATAATGTAAGCCCCTGGTGGACTGTGTCTGATCTAATAGCCTTGCATTCATCCCAGTACTTGATAAATAGTAAGCATACCACTGATTGACTGTTTGATTAAGCATCTAGTAAGTGCCATAGTTATTATTTTGATTCCTATTTTGTGGATGACGAAACTCAGGGGTACAGTTGAACTGCCTTGCCCAAAAGACAGAGATAGAGGTAAAAGGTTTACTTTCTAGCCAGTGCCCAAGTCATAAAATTATCATTATTATTATTGTATTTATTAAATGCTTTCTATGTTCAATCACTGTTCTAAATACTGGGGTAGATTCAAGCTAATCATGTTGGACACAACCCCTGCCCCACACGGGGCTCACAGTCTAAGGAGGGAGAACAGGGATCCAAACCCCATTTTGAAGATGAGGAAACTGAAGCACAGAGAAGTGGCGGGGTCAGGATTAGAACCCAGGATCTCTGACTCCCAGCTTTGTACTCTTTCCATTAGGGCATGCTGCTTCTCGATCATTAGAAATTTGGAGAGACATATTTGATAGTTCACATCTCTTGGGTTTTGGAATGCCATGCCTGTTGCAGGGATTCCCTACATCCTCCAAAGGACAAATATTGCTCAGGAAGTGACCCTGGAGGAATCTTACTTGACAGTGGTCTGAGATGCTGATGAACATGTAGAATACCAGGCCATGCTACACGCCGTCTTGTATTCGAGTCATAGGGTCAAGTTAAAGTTTGAATCGGGGTGAATCTCAGGGCTCAGATGTGGAATCTTTTTCTGTCGGATGCAGGGGCTGAGAGGCTAAGTACATCTTGATCCCAATTGTTGCAGAAATAAATACCTAGCACTTTATTTGTATCACAAATGCCCTGCTCACAGAGTCACTTAGTTCTGTCTTTACACAGGACAGCACATTTGGCTAGAATGCTACAGGGAATGCAGGAATGTTCATCTGACAACCCGAGCCTATTTGGAGGCCTTGTGCCATGATGTAAGAAGAAATGCTTTGTGTGCAAAGAATTGAACATAGTGAGTACTAAATTTCAAGTTTTCCTTAATGTGGGGTTTTGCAAGAATGCAATCCCCATATCATAGGAGAACTATCCAGGTGTACTCTGACCTTCTCAGGCTTTCCCCACTTCCATTCTCTTTGCCATTTTGGGGGTGGGGGTGGGGGAGCAAAAAGGTTACTTCCACATAATTGAACACATGTACATCTGTGGCTGGGGAAGCCACTATGGCCTAGTGGAAAAAGCATGAGCTTGGGAGCCAAAGGACCTGAGTTCTAATCCCACTTCGTCAATTGCTTACTCTGTGTCACCAACTTCTTTGTACCTCAGTTTCCTCATCTGTAAAATGGGAATTAAGTCCTATTACACTGTGAGTCCCATGTCAGGCAGGAATTGTGTCTAACCTGATAAACTTTGCATCTACTCCAGTGCTTAGAATAGTGCTCGACACATAGTAAGTGCTTAATAAATATAATAATAGTAATAATACACTGTCAGAATAGTTGGAGATTAACATGAATAAATACAACTGGCACATATATAGATTTCTACATCAGCTCCTTACAGAGTGGAAACAAAAAAAATTTGAAAACTGGACATCATAAGCAGGCAGGTTTCCTATCAGAACGGTGGTGAGGACAATGAAAGCACCTAATGTGTTGTCAGGAAGTTTGGTCATAGTTGTAATTTGGAATGAAACCATCTATATACCAGTAGCTGTATGTGGAGCAGGGCATAGCAGATTGAAGGGATTTAATCTCCGTGGTGTAGCTTTAGATGTTTTGGGTGGCCATCCTCTTGAGTTTCAGTGCCTACGCAAGGGTTTATTCCCTGCAGTCAAACAAAGATGGTGTTGCCCTGGAATGGTGGTCTCTTTTTAATAAGGGTTTCTTGGAGAGCCAAGAAGGGAGGCTAGATGGTCAAGACCACCATCATGAGTTGGGAAACATCTAACCAAAGTCAGTTGGGAAACCAGACCAAATACACTTCACTGTAACTGATATCCACCCTCAACATCGGGCACTTCCAAACTGGAGTCTTTTGTGGATGTTTCAATTGCCTTTTTCCCCCTTGTTGGTCCTTTTCATAGCTCAGCTCTAAGAGCATTGCGGATCCTCTCACCTTCTAAGAGATCCCCATGCTCGGAAACAACTATGTGCCATATATAACAGGAGATTAGCAAAAGCAGCATGTCACAACTGTCACTGGGGCCCATTCTTACAGCTGTGGCTCGCCTAAGGAGCACCACACCTTATGTAGTGAGTGACAGGAGTTACTTGATACTCGGTAGACAGGGATTATCCCTACCACAGATTCTGTGAATTTCTACCCTACTAGAGCTAACGGAGGACTTCAATACTCAGTCATTTCTATTTTTACTCCTCTATCAGAAATGATGTTGTAATGTTTCCCTCCTGTTGAATGCTATTAAATAGCTATTTTGACTCTTCTGAGAAAAAACTGGAATCTCATGCTCTTATGTTCAATTAAATACACCTGATTGTGGTCAAGATTTAATTACTGTTAATTGATCACTATTAGCTGCTATTAAGTGATTTGGGGGGATGAAAATTTCCAAATAAATGGAGCCATTTCAGCTCACATTAGCTAGGTGACAGTTACAAAGATTTGGCAGAAAAGGAGAAATCATGGATGCTTCTAACATAGGAAAGACCTGGTTTAATTAATAGTGGGAACATTTGGATTGGTGTTTAGTTTTGCTGACCTCAGCAGATCCTATCGGAGAAACATTTCTATTTCAATCATTTTCACAGTCTCCTAGTTATTTGAGGTTAGTCACAGAATTAACTAATTCCATTTCCTTTACTCAGCTCCTCATTGTTAGTTTCACAATCAGTTACGGCTGAGAATGAGACAATGAGATATTACGAATGTCGAGGATTTTCTCCTACAGGTTGGAACAGAGATTTCAATGGGGAAAGGACAAAGGACAGTCGCACACACCAACATACACACACAAACACACAACAATTCTGGCAGAAGCTTGCCACTTTCTCTTTTCCAAGGAATTAGCATTCAGAAATGAGCTGGAGACATCCAGGGAAATCTAGAAAGAAAGTTTTTCAGGCTGCCATGCATGCCTACCCATGTTTACTAAAATAAGCATTTTGTCAGCATTTTAGAACTATATTGCTCTGGAACAAAGCTGATCTGAAATTTACAAAGAGACCCACTAACATCTGATGCTTCACAAAAGGAAAATTTGTTCTTCTTGGCATATCAGTTTCTCGTCGTCTTTTTCAGTGGATTGCCCTAGTGATCACCCTTCTCTTGAAACTTGGTTTCTTTTAGCCCTGACTGGTGTTGCGCATGACATCTTTTGATTTACATTTGCTTATATAGAAGGAGATCCCTCAAACTCATGTGATAGAGGCAACGGGAGGTAACACCAACAGAGATACATATGGAATAGAGATAAGGGGAGAGGAAGGGAGGGAGGCAGAGCTGAGGAGGGGAATAAGGCAGCAACCCCAGTGCTTAGTACAGGGCTCTGCACAGAGGGCTCAGTAAGTATCACTAATTAACATGGTGACAAGAGGAAATGGCAAAAGGGCATGGCCACAGAGCCACAAGGAGGATCCATCAGTGAGAACACATTCCTTTTCCTTTGTAACAAATGATGGAGTTCAGAGAAGTATCACTGACATGAAAGGTAGAGAAAAAGGGAAGAGTTAAATGCATCAGACTGGGAGACTTCACGGGTGATTGCTTAGGTTTTGATTTCCAGATGTTGGGGGCTATTTGTGCTAAAAATAGTTGTGAACAAATTTTTCAAAATCCCACATCTTGGCTTCAGAGCAATATGGTCAGAGCACACTGAAACATGCCACATTTCATTTTAAGCAAGCAGAGAGAAGCTCTTCACTAAACAAGTGATCATTTGTGAGAAGTGTTCATGCTTCCTAGAGGATTCAAAATATGCCACAGAGACAGTGATAAAGTCAGATTTCCACACAGCCAGCCTCTGGCTCAGTTGAACAGACATTTCATACGCTTCGAGCTGAGCACATAGATCATGTCACCACAGATCCTTCACATAAAGATGAAAGGCAATCCAAGCTGACCTCGTTTCCCAATGACTCATCAATCTTTCAAGGGCAGAAGGAAGAGTGGTGTCTTGGAGCATTTTAACCTTTTCCATTTTTAATTCTTTTAAGCAGGCAGGCTTCACGTCTGATTGGATGACAGTGACAATTTTCCTGTTCTATTGGATTTGGGCAGGGTAGCATGTAATATCTGCTCAGGACCAGGATCTGAGAGGATCTCAAGAAATTTAGCCTTCTTTGTACATCAATCCCTGCTTTCACCTGGCTAGCTAGGGTTCCAGCAATCACCTGCTAGATGCCCATTGTTCTAGCTTTGCTTTCTTCTCCTTGAGAAAAGGGAATGAGGAAAGAAGGTGAGGAACAATGACTACTTCAAAGGATGCTGCTTTATAATCTTCTTGACCCATGAATGAATCGAACTACATTTGCAGATCTGGTGTAATGATGAACTCTTGACCTCAACCTTGTGGAAAGGACACTGACACTGGGGTAGGCTAGCCTTGGTGCCTAAGACTGTCCTTCGTGTACCATATGATTTCACCTATGTGAGTTCAAAGAGTTTTAAGATCACAACCCGGCTTCCCAAGCATTTCATTCCATCTGGGGACATCCCTCCCCACTAGAAAATGGCACGAAATTCCAACCTCCCCTCCGCGTGGCACTTCTCAGACACAATACAAAGGTAACTGTGACCCAAGGAGAAGGGGTTAATCATTCCCAGTTCCGGGACGTGTTAGGGAAAAGGTTAAGGATGAATTAGTTTCCTCTGTGGCTCCTATTAGCAAAAGGCATCCAAGCATGCTTTTAGAGTCACTGACATTAAGGAAGATTTTACTTACATTCTGTTTCCCCACAATGTTATCGAACGGAAGCTCGGGGCTCCACGATCCTTCGGTAAATGTGGCCCCACTGTTTCGCTTATCCACGGAGCTGACCGCCTCCTTCACAATGTCTTCAGGCAGGGTCAGCAGGCTCTCCTCTGGCTGCTTTATCAAATAGGTCTCTATATTGTGTTTCCTTAAGAACTCATTTCGCTCTTTCCCGTGCCCTTCTTCAACATTATAATCACCGTTGAGGCAGTCCAGGGTGGCTTTTGAGATGTGAATTCGCCTAAATATACATATATGGGAAGCAAGGTCAGTAGATAAATGTTCCGTGACAGGGATCATGTACTCTCCCAAGTACTTGTACTCAACAATCTGCAAGCGCTCAGTAAATATTGTTGACTGATGTTCTGGCTGCATTTAGAACCTAGGCTGTTCTTCCCTACTAGACTTAGAGGCCTCAAAGGATGCAGTTCATTATACCCCACACCAGAATATATTGCCTATCAAATCCTCTTTCCCCAAATTCAGATTCAGTCAAGGTGACATTCCCATCTCTCTCCCTCCTCCCTGATCTGAGGGCTAGAGGCCTGATGCAAGTTAAACCCGGGTTCCTTGCAGTGGTCTTCTCTAACACCCACTTGTAAATCTGCTTTTCTAACACACTGCTATAACAGACTTTTAAAGGCTCTCTTCGGGGAAAGAGGGTCCTTTTAAAATACTAATGTGGCTACTCAGGTACATGGCCCAGGAAAATATTAGACGGCCCCCTGAAATGAGACACTTGAAAGTAAGGAGCGAGGGAGCAAGCAGTCATTTTAAAAACAGTGAAATGCCCTCTCAAACAGTGTGGTATCACATTGGCCTGCTGGGAGACAAAAGCAGCAGACAAACCAGACTGGCATATGGCAGGCAGGAGAGGCTGTGGGAAGTTTGGGAGATTGAGAAGCAGGTTTTCAAACAGTGACAGAAGCTGCAAATGGCAAATTCGTCAATCTGAAAAAGGTGATCTTTACAGGCTCACAGTGTAGAATGGAGTGTTGAATGCACATTGGTCTTTTTTAGTCACAGTTCCGTAGATGGACAGGGCCCTATAATTGTCTTTGAACAGTTAGAAAAAATAGATACCTTTCCTGGATTCTTTTTGAATGGTAATTGTAAGCTTTTGGGGAGCAGGGAAAGTGTCTACCAACTCTATTGTATGCTCCCAAGTGCTTAGTACAATACTCTGCACACAATAAGCACTCAATAAATACCATCGATTGTTTGATTAGGCACTTACCATGTACCAGGCACTATACTAAGCTGTGGGGTAAATACAAGATAATCAGGTTGGACACAGTCCCGGTCCTATTTGGAGTTCACAGTCTAAATAAGAGGGAGTAGGATATACTCTCCCCTTTACAGATGAGGTAACTGAGGCCCCAGAGAGTCGAAGCAATTGGCCCAAGGTCCCACATCAGTCGTGGCAGACCCGGGATTAGAACCTGGGGTCTCTGACTCCCAGACCCATGCTATTTCCACTAGGTAATGCCACTTCACGTATTCAAAGTTGAAACTCCTGTTGAGTAGGTCTATAGACACATATACTCATGCCTACACACACTGTTCTACCACTGGGTTTTGCTAAATGATCCCTTCATGGTCTGAATGAGTTAATGTGCTTCCGTATCTAAAAACTACCAGGGAGTGACTTACACGGTATGAAGGAGAAAGTGTAATTATTCTTTGATTGGGCTGTGACTATGTGTGCTCTGAATGTTTCTTGAAAATTCTAATGAGATCATCATAATCTCAGTGTGAAGTTCCAAAAAGCATTATAATTTCAGGACCATGGCTACACCACTTTTAGAGTTAGAATAATGAACCAAAAGCTCTTATTACATATAATCTCCCTGACCTATTCAGCATACAAGATTCATAGCAGGGAACATCAAGTCATGTGTGTACGCTAAAAACAAACAGTGAACTAAATTTAACCCAGATAAGGCAATTTCATATATTCCTGTCCCACATGATTATCCACAGATCCTGGCCTATCTTAGAACATGTCCAAAGATTAATTTCTTAAGATCTGGAAGGTTATTAAGATCCTCGGAAGAAGGTACAATGTAAGTAAAACAAAAGCTTTATTATCTGGCATGCCTGGAGAATAGGACAGAATGAATCACGCTAACCCCTAATGGGCAGCCCTTACTCTTAGGTAACTGACATTTTTGACCAAACGGCACAGCGTTTTCCACAGTCGTGCCAGAAAACACGGCTTTCACAGGACAAACCATGACAATAATGTAAAGGAGAAGAAGAAACATCAGAAGATATTTAGGTGCCCTTTAAGAAAACAAACACATCTCATTTGCCAAGGTGTCAAATGATCTACCCTGAAAATATTTACATGAAATTTACTTGAAATACAATGTGCTGATGAAAACACAAAATGTAGCATGTGGAATAAGGGGTTTTGGTAATATATAACAAGTTTAACTGAAGTGGAGTTCCCAGACCTCTCAGTAATGTGAAAAAAGGGAGTAAATAGTCTCCTATATGGCTCTCAATATTTTACAGGTTAAAAAAAATGTTTTCCTTTAAAGAAGACTAATTTATCTTCAGATGTATTTATTTTATGGTATTTGTTTAGTGCATACTACGTGCCAGGCACTGCAACAAACGTTGGGGTAGATACAAGCTAATCAGGTTGGACACAGTCCATATCCCACATGGGGCTCAGAGTTTTAATCCCCATTTTACGGTTGAGGTAACTGAGGCACAGAGAAGTTGAGCCTTGCCCAAGGTCACACAGCAGACAAAGGGCAACCTTCAACTTATGAGATGAGGTTCCCAATTTGGATGCATCTAGATCGCTTCCTTTTCCTCCTTTTCCAGCCTTTTGTGCTGCTGCCCCACCCCAATTCACAGAGGCCTGTGAGGGAAAATAATTGGATGTAGTATCCCAGTCCTATCCTTGTCATGGAGTTCTGGGAGACTTAAGCATCAAGGCCAGGAGGGGAATGGCGAGGCAGAGGTGGGGAGAGGGGGGTACATTTCCAAATTAAAAGTGGATGGAAGAGGTTTTAGAGTTTAAGGCAGGGAAGTGGCACTGAGGTGGGAGATGGGGAAAGCTGAGGTAGGTCACCCCAATGCTATGGGAAGAGGGACCAATGTTTAAAGAATGGAAGGATGGTTGGGGAACCACCATGGTATAGTGGATAGAGCATGGCCCTGGGAGTCAGAAGGTCATGGGTTCTAATCCCTGCTCTGCCACTTGTCTGCTGTGTAGCCTTGGCCAAGAAACTTAACTTCTCTGTGACTCAGGAAAGTTAAGTTCTCTATGCCTCTGTACCTCATCTGTAAAATGTGGATTAAGACTGTGAACCCCATGTGGGACAGTAACTATGTCCAACCTGATTTGCTTGCGCTTGGCACATATTAAGCACTTAACAAACACCACAATTATTATTATTATTATTATTATTATTAGAGAGACGGCGGGGTGAATGAAGGACAAACTCCTCAGAAATGACCCAGTGGAAAGAACATGGTCCTGGAAGTCAGAAACCCTGGGTTCTAACTTTGGCTCGGCCAATTGCTTGCTGTGTGACCCTGGGTAAGTCACTTAACTTCTCTGTGCCTCAGTTTCCTCTACAGTAAAATGGGGATTGGACTGTGAACCCTATGTGGCTCACTTGGCTCCCTTGTTTCGAATATACCCAGTGCTTACTAGAGTGCTTGGCCCATAGTAAGTGCTTAACAAATACCATTATTATTATTACAAGTGCTCTGTGTTGGGAAGAATTTTCCCCTACATATGCTATTTCTGTGTTCTTTTGCTTATTAGCTTCACCTACCTCGTTACTGAGATTACTAAATTATGGGAACACTCCCCTGACACTTTCTGAATTCGTGTCTACCAACTGTTACACTGTACTCTCCCAATCACTTAGTACAGTGCTCTTCACATAGTAAGCAGCCAATAAGTCCCATTGATTGATTGATTAGAGAGATGCCAGTGCTCACCATGTGCCAGGAGAATCTGTCGCATGTTGGAGAGAAGTGAAATAAAAGAAAATGGACCATTTCAGCTTACCCAGGAATTCCACCTGATTCTAATTTATTTGCAATGTCCACATCCCATGACCACACATCGAACTGCCATTTCCGCAGGCCGAGGACTCCGCATAACACTGATCCAGAGTGAATTCCTATCCTCATGTCGACATCATGCTTTGTTCTTGATCTCACATACCTGGTTGAAAAGTTGACACATACACACACACACACACACACACACAAAGTTAATGGAGTCACTTTGTTCTTGTGCAAAATGAATCTTCACAGCTTCAGTGTCAAGGGGTGAAAGAAATGAAAAAGAAATGTCTAGCCCTGCAGCTGATGTGTTTTAAGATGACAAGTTCATATAGTGGAAAGTGCATTTAAGACAAGCCAGGAGCTCCATTGAAATGAAGGCAGTGATCATAGCTGAAATTTATTATTAATTCCTTCAGTAGTATTTATTGAACATCTACTGGGCCCAGAGTACTGTTCTGGCTACTTGGGAGGGTTCAGTGAAAGAAAAAGACACAACTTTTTGGTTTACAACAGAAATGCGGTGTAGTGGAAAGCTCATGGGGCTGGGAGTTAGAGGACCTGGTTTCTATTTCCGGCTCTGCCAATCACTTGCTGTGTGACCTTGGGCAAGTCATTATTTTCTCTGTGCCTCAGTTTCCTAAATTGTAAAATGGAGATTAAACCCTACTCATTCTTACTTAGACTGTGAGACCCATAAGGAACAGGAACTGTGTCCAACCAGATAATCTTGTATCTACCCCACAAGATTATAACTTAGAACAGGACTTGACAAGTACTATTACAAAAAAAGAGGTGGGGAAGACAAGCAGTTGCAAACATACAATAAGAGCAGGAGAAAAAATATAGATGCAATTGGTAATAGCAAGAATGTGGAAAAATGGATTAATAGATGGAGAAAGTACTGCAATAGCTATTAATTGGCTGTTGGGGTGACGTGGCCACTGGTAGGGGAAATTAGTTGGAGAATACCTCTGGGAGGAAGTGGGTTTTCAAGTGTTTTTTATATGCAACTTATATGAAGTGTAAGTCATAGGAAGCAATAAATGGATCCCGTTTCCCCAAGTTATTTATCAATTCTACTTCTTCTAATCAACAGACTCCCAAAATAGACCACCCCTTTACCCTGGAAAACAGTGAAAACAGTAGGGAAGGCATAGAGAAGTGGAAAGAGAAGAGAATGTAGTGAAAAGAGGAAGGGAAAACTGAGGCAGAAGGGTGCTAGCTAAGGAAAATTTCACTGCAAAAACATTAGCTCCAATATTTAAGTGAAGTTCCATAAGGAAGGAAGGAAACTGAGACCATTTCATTTTTGTAATATTCACATGCAAGGCATAAAAACAAGGCAATTATAATTTAACTCAATGATATTTTATTGTATTTGAAGATTTAATATGTAATAATAATGGAGCTGAAATAAATTGGAAGCTAATTATTCAATGAATTTTACTTGGAAAGGGAGCAAAGTAAATGAATAAATCCTCAAATAAAACTTTTTGAAGTAGATCATGTTCGATTTGGGGGGGTGGGGCGCAGTGACCCCAAATCCTCCTGCTGTGGGATCTTGGGCAAGTCACTACTTCTTTGTGCCTCAGTTACCTCATCTATAAAATGGTGTTTAAGATTGTGAACCCCATGTGGGACAGGCACTGTGCCCAAACTGATTAGCTTGAATCTACATCTGCACTTAGAACAGTACCTGGCACATAGTATGTGCTAAACATATACCATTAAAAATGAAACAGAAAATTGTTCGAGGCTTGACTTCCATACAGCAGTTTCCTAGAAACCCTGCTGTCTTCCATTTTCCTCTCTTCTTCCTCCAAATGGACCTGTGTTGCTGTTTGAAGTTTGAAGATCGCCTACTTGGCGGATGAATCAAATGGTTAAACATTAAACTGCTGGAGCACATACTGAATACTGTCTTTCCTGGTCAGTTTCAGGCCCGCTATTGATATTTTTTTACAGGGGAAGGATATGAGAGTGCTCATGAAATTTTTACGTGGCATTTAAACATGCAGTATTGCAGTCAAATTCACTTCTAGAGTGGCAAGCAATCAACATAATTGGCTAGATTTCAGTAGGCTTCTTGATTCCACTCATCAACCAACTGTATTTATTGAGCACTTACTGAGGGTAAAGTAGTCTACTAAGCACTTGGGAGAGTAGAGCATAAAGCCCCTGCCCTTAAGGAACCCGCTGGGGAAGACAGACAAACGTTTCCTCTTCCTTTAAATTCAATTGACAGGCGAGGAAACAAGCCATGAACCTACAGTTGGCAGCAGCAGGGAAATCCTGAGAAAAGACTCTCCCCAGTTTAATCAGGAAGACACAGCCCACTCAGGCCACTGGTGTGTTTACTCTCACAGTCCTTCCATCATCTGCTCTGTATGCAATCTGAAGGAAGTGGCAGAGAGAGGTCTGGGGAGAGGTACAACCAGGCAGCAGAAACCAGTGATCTGAAAAGAAGTGCTCAAAAAGCCTCACGAAGTTGTATCTGTTGCCATAACGGATCATCGAGGCTCTTTCTCTTTGAGCTTCATGGAATGTAACCGCCAATGTCTGTGTCACCTGGAGAGCCCTCCTGGGTGTCTACGTTGCTTCTGAAACGGAGGGGAATTTTTCAATGGCTCAGGCTGCTATAGCTCTGTCTTGGATACTGTCCTGGTCCTGAAGTCTGCTCTGCAAACTCTGTGGGCACAGAATGTGTCACCCCTTTATTTTGTACTTCGCAAACACCCATCTCCGTGCACCTCACCAAGTGGGCGTTCAGTAAATGCTATGCCACCTCCTTCGCCTGTGTGTCTGATGGGGTTACTTCATCCTTTCTGCAGCCTGCAGAGCACATGCACCACTGAATGCAAATTCCAAGCATCCAGAGCACGCTTACAATCAATCTATCAAACATCCAGTGATTTTTTTTAATATTATGGTATTTGTTAAGCACTTACTATATGCCAGGCACTGTGGTATGCCCTGGGACCGATACAAGGAAATCGTGTTGGACACAGTCCCTATCACACATGGAGCTCACAATCTTAATCCCTATTTTACAGACGAGGGAAGTGAGGCACAAAGAAATGAAGTGTCTTGCCCAAGATCACACAGCAGACAAGTGACAGAGCCAGGTCCTTCTGACTCCCATACCCATGCTCTATCCACTAGGCCACGCTGCCCGAGGGCCAAGCAATGTACTAAGTATTTGCAAGGGTACAGTAGCAAAACATATGCCCCCTGCGCTTCAAGGAGCTTCCAATTCAATGTCTCACTCTCAGGGCTGCTCTAGACAACTGGTGTCTAAATTCACTGACTCAACCAGTAGTTGCCCTGGTTGAATGAACCTAGCTCTTGGGGCAAATGCAGAATAGTCTTGGATATTCTGACAACTTGCAGAGATGTGAGCTGGAAGTGGAGATGAAGCAAGTGGTTTTAATGGTGAATTTGTTGCCAGGTTATGGAGCTAACCAACTTACTTCATGGCCAATTTACATACATTGCGATGGTGTATTTTCTCTCCGTTTGTTCTTAATATCTCACAAGTGAAATCTTCTCTTATTTGCATAAGATTCTCTTTAGAGTCCTTTTCTAGATTGCTAATGAAAGATATTAAATAAAACCTGACTTAGCAGTGACCCCTGGATGAACCTGTTAGGAGCCTCTCTAAACTAGATACAATGGTATTTGTCATTATATGTGGAGTTGATGGACAAGCAACAGCTTCTTATCCCCTCTTGGTACTTATAGCTAAGCCAATTTTAATGAATTTAATTTTGTGAGCAAACTTTCATTAGGCTATAGCGAATGCTTCATTAAAATAACACTGCATTAAATCTCCGTTAGGGCCTTCAGATAAATGATTTTGTGATTCTGAAGAAGGAAAAAAACAAGTTTTTCTAGTCAGATTTGTTTGACAGGCCGGCCCAGAGAAGTGAAATGATTTGCCCAAGGTCATACGGGAGACAAGTTGTGGAGCTGTGGAGTTTGAACCCATGTCCTCTGACTCCCAGGCCCATGCTCTTTCCACTAGGCTAAGCCGCTTCCCTAACTTCTTTATGTCTCAGTTTTCTCACGGTAGAATGAAGGTTAAGTATTCGTTCTTCCCCTTTCTTAGTCTGTGAGCCCCTTGTGGGTCAAGGACTATGTCCAATCTGATCAATTTGTCCTTAACCCCGTGCTTACTTCAGTGATTGTCACTTAGTAAGCACTTAAAAATATCACATTTGTTAAGGAACCAGGAAGAGGCTGGGTATATTTCCCTTAAATTCATTTGATTTGAGAAACCTAAGGAACGAGCCAGTGTTGAATGCTTGAACTCCAACTGTCTGAAGGGCTTAGTGAGTCCACTACTGCCAGAGTTCATCATTCACTTCTGACAAATTGTGGTTGCTTGCATTAATTCAGAAAATACAATTTTTGTTGATCCCCAGGGGAACCTGGATTTGTTTATCTGAAATGAATTCAACTTATTTTAGGACTACCAAAGGATGAACTCATGTCATTATGTGTTCATAAAAATAAAACGTTTGCAATGGGCGTGCTAAAATAACTAGCTGGGTTGTCCCTGCCTCCACCTTAGGAAACCTATAAAGGGAATAAGACCAATTAAAAGTTTTACACTGAAGAATTTCCAAAGTAGGGAAAATGGAACCATAGGACCGGAAGGGAGCTGGAGAAAGCCTCATCCAATCACATTTTCACTTTCCCAAGCAGATGCAACCCAAGTGTGGACCACGCCTGAACTTGGTAGCCTCTCACTCTTCTAGCCCTCTGAGCTCACAATAATAAATATGAAATTTCCATTGGTCTAAATGGGGCTGGTAGGTCCCAACCTCCCACCATTACCTCATTCCCGTCAATTACAACATTTCCTGCTTCCAGCTTAGCTTTTTCCTATTGTTCCAACATCCTCAAATGGAACATGGATTCCATTTTTGTCGCTGAATAATAAATTCTCCCCGAATCTATAACAGTCTCATAATCATCAAATTAGCAGGATTATATCCATTATGACTGGTGATTAGGGACCTCAAGGCAGAGATGATTGGATGGATGTCGGTATCATCTAAAGGACTTTAAGCGGGGACTGGGCTTATGCTTGTTTAGGGGACTAGTGGAACTCCACGAGCAGCTGGGGTCTTCCTAAATTATGTTTCGTGTTGATGATGACGACCACAACAACCAATTCCAGAGACCCAGAGGACTGAAGAAATAATTACCTGATTGTTTTGATCATGCTGAGACCCATTTCTACACAGCAGTGTGCATGGTCTTGACGGGGTTCAGGGAGTCCAGAAACACAGTAGTAGCAGTCTCCCAGGATCTTAATTCGAAGACAGTGATGCTCCTAAATGAGAAACGGCAGAACAGGGAATGGTTCGATTAGGAGGAGGGCTCTGTTTAGGATAGAGAGGAAAAAAACACTTTGGGAAGAAGACATCAACTGGTTATTAGAGAATGAGCTTTGGGTACTGGGATGCAATGTTGTTCTGCGGTACCAAAAAGCTGCCTTTCTGTCCTCGGGACTACTGCCTTCTTGCTGGGAGATAGAAAGTGAATCACTTAAGCTTTCTCTTTCATTTTTCCCATCTCCCCAGGTGGCAGAGAACCCTGCCTCCACTGGGGAGAGAAGATCCTTGGAAAGATAAAATTTGAATTCTTTGATAAAGGTAATCCCTTCACTCCCAATACATGATTGTCAATGCTACTGGCCAGAAGGCAGTCCCTCAGTTCGTTCAGTTCTTGAAATTTCATCGGTAGTGCAAAGTACTGATGGTACTTCACCTCAGTCTTATCCCCATATTGTGGGGCGCCTCAAAGACATCCTGGTACCTACAAAAGGGGTCTTTGAATTCCTAGAGAGAAATGGATTAGGTCCTTTGTTACCAGTATTATTCAACTCATATACATATTTAGAGGGGCTTGCCTGTGGCTCTTTGATAGAACAGCTGCTGAAGGATCCTGTTATCATCCAATCTCCCCATATTTTCAAGAAGAAGGAAAAAGAGCTGACTCTGGAAAAACCCATCTGTCTCCCTCACTAGATGGTAAGCTCCTTGAGTGCAGGGATAGTCTGCCAACCGTACTTAATTCCCCCAATTGCTCAGTACAGTGGCCTGTACAGAGTAAGCAGTCAATAACTACTGCTGATTGACTGATTGAAATTACTAGGGAAATCACTCTGCCTTCCACTACCGAAAATATTCTAGCCAAGATCCTTCCGGAGAGGCTTTTGAAGAACGTAGTCAAATGCATGCTATCTGAATGACCATGGGGTTCAGACCAATATGCAGCCCAACGGATGCAGGAAAAGTACAGAGAACATCACCAAGACCTCCACACATTTTCACAGACCTCCCAGAGGCATTTGACACCCTCAGGGCTCTGGCAATTTCCAAGTAAATTTCAGCTATCCTGAGGAATTAACCAAGTCCAGAAGATAATATAGAGATAACAAAATCCCAGCTTCCAGACTGACCTGATCCCTTAATGAATCAATATACCAGTCCATTCCAGCCAGCCTCCTTTCATGGGGCATCCTGTTATACTTGTACAGCAAAGCAGTCTGGGAAAGCAAGTGAGATTCTACTTCCAAGACTGTAAGCGGTACAAAAAACTCACTCAACCTCTATGTATGCTGGCTATCATTCTTAGTCCAATATTTTCTCTTTTCTGCTTCCTAAAATGTTCTCTTTTCCTTAAATAAACTGTAGACTTAACTCCAAATCTGCCCTCCAGTCACTGCATTCTAGTAAAGAACAGTGCCATTCATCAAACTCACTCATGTTTCTCTCTTTTCTGTCCACTTCACAGAACCAGGGACTGTGCCTTATGCTTCTGCTGTACTTTCCTAAGTGCTTAGCACAGTGCGTGGCATCCAGTGGGTGCTCAATAAATACCATCCTGGCTATTACTACATCCCCTAGTAGAAAACTTTAAGGAATAGGTGAGGCAGGAAGGGTGAGAAACTTCAGTGGGATGTAAATTGCAGGTGAAAGGTCTGAAACTGCGAAGATACAGCAGGAGGTATTTTTCTCCTTTGCTCCTCAATCACTGCCTCCCACAAACCTGTGAAATGCTCCATTTTTACAATAAAAGGATGTTCAGTGACAGACAATCCGAGACATAATGAGGCATTAGCATCCATCAACTCGTCTCTTCTTAGAAGCTCTGTCTGTTGACATCAAATAGCATCAGGCTGCCTTTTCTTTAGGTGTAAAAAAAGAACTTTTAATCATAATATTTGATTGGCCTTAAATGACTGATTTGATTTAATACCATCACCTGGAGGTGGGGAGGGAGAGGGCAGGTTGGTGTTTTGGTGGTGTTCCTTACCTCAGATCGATTTTTGAGCACTCAGTAGCTTGACTTCTTCCTTTGGTTGAGCACCAATCACAATGGGCCTCTGGCTAAGGATCAGTCACATGCAGGAGTGGCTGATCTAGGCAGTGCTGACCTGCTTCACCCAGTCCTCTTGGTTGAAGGAGGAGGGAGGGATATGAAATGTTTCTGCTCCTAAAACCCAAGGCGTTCAGTCCACAAAGAGATATGTTGGGCTCTGGGGACATAACCTTCCTCACCCCAGTGTCAGCAAGTGGGAAGTATCCCAACACTCTGGATTTTGTGAGGCCCGCGAGCTACCGCTGCTTCCAACTTTCCTACTCCAGGGGAGCAAGGTATGATAGGATTGTGGTCCCGGGATAATGAGAAGGTACTTAGTGCAAGTTAGTGACAAGGACGCATAGTGGCCCGTGACAGGGAGACTGTGGGCGGTGGCACTGCTGCTGATTCTGATCTTGTTCAACGATGCCAAGCCAACTTGACTCGGACTTGTTGTCATCCCCTAATCGACACCCTTCTCAGCCATCACCACCACCATTCTCAGGAAGAAACAAGCAGTCTCTAGACTGTAAGCTCGTTGTGGGCTGGGAATATGTCTGTTTATTGTTGTAAGTGTATTCTCCCAAGCACTTAGTACAGTGCTTTGCACACAGTAAATGCTCAATAAATATAATTGAATGAATGAATATTTGCAGAGCACTTAGAGTACAACATTCTGTGGGCAGGGACCATGTCTTTTATCTCTACTGTACCCCTACCCCTCCCAAGATCTTAGTACAGTGCTCTGCATACAGTAGGTGCTCAGTAAATGCCATTAACCATACTAAGCATTTGGGTGAACGCAATGGAAATGAGACATAGTCATTTACATGGTGTTTCCAAAGAGAAAATACAAAGTCACAGGAAATGGAGAAATTGTTTCTCTAGTTTCTGTGGAAAAAATCAGAATCCTTGCCACATTTTCCATCAGTGCTCTGAATGAAGATGCTGCTCAATAAGTTCTATTTAACTCTTCCAGCCTCCACAAGAAGTGGCCCTCACCTTAGTACTGCAATACTGAATATGTCACAGAGATTGAGAGGGTCAAAACAATCTGAACAATTCCAGTATTGGAAACCCCATCTCTAATCAATTAGAAGGTGAGTTGTTTGAGGGTAAAGAACTTGTGTCTTGCTTCTCTCCTAGTGCTTCGCCGATGGATAATGGTTGTCACTTAACTCTAATAAGTCTTTCTATCCCACCGAGAAAAGAGAACTTGGTCTGACTCGTGCAGACAGTCAGCCTCATTAACTGAATGTCCAGTATGATCAGAGCATTGCACCGATTTCTGTGGGGAGACAGAAAGAAAGCACAGTCCTGGCAGTCGGAAGGTCATCAGTTCTAATCCCAGCTTCCTCACTTGTCTGCTATGTGGCCGTGGGAAAGTCACTTCACTTTTCTGTGCCTCAGTTACTTCAGAGAAGTAACGGAGAAGCAGCGTGGCTCAGTGGAAAGAGCACGGGCTTCGGAGTCAGAGGTCATGAGTTCGACTCCCGGCTCTGCCACTTGTCAGCTGTGTGACTGTGGGCAAGTCACTTAACTTCTCTGAGCCTCAGTTACCTCATCTGTAAAATGGGGTTTAAGACTGTGAGCCCCACGTGGGACAACCTGATTCCCCTGTGTCTACCCCAGCGCTTAGAACAGTGCTCTGCACGTAGTAAGTGCTTAACAAATACCAACATTATTATTATTATTATTCATCTGTAAAGTGGAGTTTAAAACTCTGAGCCCCATGTAGGGCAGGGTCTGTGTCCAAATTGATTTGCTTGTATGCACTCCAGCACTTAGTTCAGTGCCTGGCATATAGTTAACGCTTAACAAATATGACAATTATTATTATGAGTGAATGCATGGTCTCTGCCTTTAGCTACAATGAACAATTTCATAATGACCTTCTAGTGTATCAGCTACCTTTGGAGGAGGCAAAATTGCCAGTGGTTTGCTTCGTGTCAGAGGGGTAGCTATGGAGAGGTGAAAGGGAACCAGGATCTGGAGAGTATTTCTGAATGGGTAGCCCAGCCAGCTAGCCGAAGCAGGCATTGGCGTTGGAACATTTATTGTGGTCCCAGTCCACTGAGGACTGGGAACCAAACCGCGATTCCAATACCTCGCTCCCAAGCGTTTACCGCTTACTGTTGATTCCATCTACCCCAGAGCTTAGTATAGTTCTTGGCACTAGTAAGAGCTTAGCAAATAACACAATTATTTTTAGTGGGATTACTTCTTTCTTCCTCTATTCTTTACAACCATCTGTGAACGGCGGTGAGTGGGGAAGAGGCTCATGGGGAGAGGGGAGCCACAGGCAGAGGTATGGGGGAAGGGGGATCATGTGCAGAGGTCTCGTATGACACCGAGAGGCAACGAGGAAGGATGAGCCACTTTAGACTCGCCCCCTTCCTCGCTGAATCCCTCTCTCATTACCAGTCCCTGCAATATTCTTTCACCTCTTCCTAAAAAATCCTAGAAACCCACCTCATCACTCACAATAACTGCTCCTTCTGCCCATTTCTGCCAAAATGACTGGAAGTATCTGTCACTAGAACAAGCCCGGTTGTGGGAACTTTGCCTGGGCTCTTTATCTTGGACAGAGTGATGAGAGTGTAGAAAAGAAAAGGGACAGGAAGGAGGTGGGGAAAGCTGAGTGTAAAGAAAGAAGAGAAGGGAACCTAACAGATGGGCATTTTCTGGGCCAAACAGAAGCAACATCTCTTTCTTTTTTGTTGAGCTGCCTCCCAGTACAGTTCTGGATCGAGAAGTGATAGAGCTTATATGTTCGCAATGCAAAACATCTTAAGTAGGTTCTCGAGAAATTGATCAGTGTACCCATGTCTGAAAAATATGCACTTGGCAAATGTGGTCTCATTCTGGAAGACAGAGTGGTTGGAGTGAAAGTGGAACCCAATAACCGGGGATCCCACACACTTCCTGTCCTTCACTGAGCAAGCAACAAGACAGGAGTGGCATAGCCTGAATCCCAGGCACAAGGAGCCACGTGGGACAACCCGATTCCCCTATGTCTACCCCAGCGCTTAGAACAGTGCTCGGCACATAGTAAGCGCTTAACAAATACCAACATTATTATTATTAAGGAGTAATAATATAATAATAATGATACTGATGGTATGTGTTAAGCGCTTACTATGTGTCAAGCACTGTTCTAAGTGCTGGGGTAAACAGAAGCTTATCAGGTTGGACACAGCCTCTGTCCCACATGAGGCTCACAGTTTTAATTCCCATTTTACATATGAGGTAATTGAGGCACAGAGAAATTAAGTGACTTGCCCGAGTTCACACAGCTCACACAGGGTGGAGCCTGGATCAGAAACCAGGCTCTTCTGATTCTCAGGCCTGGGTTCTAGCCACTAGGTCATGCTGCTTCTCTGGATCGGGGACTGGAGAATGGTGGTGGGGGAAGAAAGCAGGTAAAGGTCTCCTCGAAGGCTCCGCCTTCTGGCCCGCGGTCACTGACCCTGTTGCCTAAGAAATGGCAAATCTCAGGCAAGAGCACCCCAATGTGTGGGTATGTGTTTGGGGGTGGGGGAGGGTTTCTGTTGATATGGGTGCCAACCCCCCAAGGAGACAGTCCAGATCAATAACACCAGCAGTGGGTCACTGCGGCAGAAATCAGACTTCCTAATTACAAATGCAACCACACGCTCCTTCAAAAGACTAAGAGGGAATTAAATTCAACTCACATGGGCTAGTCGATCAAATCTGGCAAAGAGTTCGTTCAACATCCTGACCAGCTCCTGTGCTGACAAGGTCGTAGAAAGGTTAGTAAATCCTTTCACATCTGCGAAGAGAATGCTAAACAAACAGGGGGAAAGCATATTAATATTTTAATCTGTTCAGGGAGTAAAGGAAATAGAACACATGCCAATACGCACATTCTTTTGACAGGCTTCTAGCCCTGGGCTGGGGCAGGAGCTGGGACTAAATGGGGCAGAATTTGACTGAAGCCTGATCCGAGACGAATGGAATTCACCAGCTCAGAGAGCATGAGGGACTACTGAAAACCCATCTCCTTTGAGGGGGGATTTGTCAAGATGTTGGTAATCCTAAAAACTCAAAACTAATGCCATCACTGAAGATGCTAATCACCGAGAAATACAGAAAAAGCTTTGGCAAGTGGGCCCGCCAATGCCTCATTATAGGAGATATGTGGGAGGTTATACCGCCCGCCATGAAGATTGTATATACCAACCTCCCACTGGGTGTGGGCTTGTGAAAGGTCAGTGCTGTCCTTAACTAGAAAGGATAGCCCTACCACTGCTCACTGAGGGTGGGGGGATGGTCTTTAGCTGCTCTCTGCCACTCTCCCCTCCCCTCAGTTTCTCCAGCTGCAAAACAGGGCTCAAGAGACTATAACCCCAGAAGGAGCAGTCCCTTAGTTGTGGACAGCGGCTGGTTGGATTTTTTTTTTAATGGTATTTGTTAAGGACTTACTATGCACCAGGCATCGTACTAGATGCTGGGGTAGATACAGACTAAAATCACACAGAGTCTGTGCTCCACATGGGGCACACAGTCTTAATCCCCATTTTACAGATAAGGTCACTGAGGCACAGAGAAGTTAAGTGATTTGCCCAAGTTCACACGACAGACAAGCGGCAGAGCTGGGTTTAGAACCCAGGTCCTTCTGACTCCCAGGTCTGTGCTCCATTCACTAGGCTATGCTACTTCTCATATTCAAGTAATGGTTTCCTGAACTCATAGAGTCTTGGTCTGGGTTTAATAATAATGTTGGTATTTGTTAAACGCTTCCTATGTGCACAGCACTGTTCTAAGCCCTGGGGTCGATAGAGGGTAATCGGGTTGTCCCACATGAGGCTCACAGTCTTAATCCCCATTTTACAGATGAGGTAACTGAGTCGCAGAGGGGAGCCGATACTGAGGTTACCAGACGAGTGTGTTCCTGGCCCAGTTGGAGGAGAAAGTCTTCCCCCAGTAACTGGAACTGGCTAAATATCTGTGCCTTTCCCTTCAGCTCCCAACACCCTCTTCCTGGGGGAGGTTCAACCTGATTCCAGGTTTTCTCCAGGGATGTTCTTTCCCTTGACGCTGTTTAGTGCCATCGTTCTTGTCTGTCCGTCTCCCCCGATTAGACTGTAAGCCCGTCAAACAGCAGGGACTGTCTCTATCTGTTGCCGACTTGTTCATCCCAAGCGCTTAGTACAGTGCTCTGCACATAGTGAGCGCTCAATAAATACTATTGAATGAATGAATAAATAATTAGCCTAAATAATGAGATGATTTCTCCTCTTTACTCATGGGATTTGTCGTTACTTTTGGGATCTGCCTTTGCTCACAGGAGTTGTACTCATGGGATTTATTTATTAACCTCTACCTCCTTTGGAATTCCCTCAGGTAGAATGCCACATCTTCCATTTCTCTTTCCAATCTGAAGCCCAGAGGTGAACTCACTATTTGCAAGATCCCTGACAGAGAAAGTATGTATTTCTAAGTGGTCTTGTACAGAAAGGACCCTGCAGGGCTGTGAAATTATGAGTTGCTTATTGCCATAGTGGCAACTGTGAGATTCTCTCCCCTCCTCTTTCTCTTTGCCCCGCTCCTTTTCTCTGCTGTCTCTCTTCTATCCACCACGTGCCAGCCTCTGATTCTTGTTCTTTTCTTCTCCCTTCCTCATCTCTTATCCCAATCTAACTTTGACCCAATTCATCTTTAGCTTCTTCCGTTACCTTGAGCTTCCTCTCCCACTTCCCTTTCCTGTTGCCCGGGATGGGGAGAAGGGACCACTTGGCTAGCCATTGACATATTCATGGCTGCGGCAGATTATGAAGGAAAGGAGAGGAGAGAGCTGTGACAGGAGCAGAAAGGAGGTGAGAATGAGGCCTAACTCTCAGCCAACAGAAGTGTCTTCTGTTCCTGCCTCCTCAGAGAACCATAATATGTGAACATAGGCCACTTACCAGTGGGCATATTTCACTTCGCCTAAAGTAGATTCCATCCACTGCAACACATCTGCACTATGGGGACAGCAAACCTTGCTTTATAGCTCATGACAGGATTTTGTTGTTGTTGTTAAAAGCAGGAAACCCAGGAAATGTACTTATTAGAGGTAACAAATGATGTCGGCTGCTTTAAAAACAAGCCAAGAGTTCTATAGTGGGATTACCAATGGGCCAAAAGGTCATTTAATTAGATTTAAAGAGTAAGGGTCCTGCCAGTAGTGCAACAGAAAGACAAGACAGAGTGACAGCCTGGTTAGAATGGAAGTCAAGTGAAGGAAATTCAGACTTGGCAGAAGTAAAGTCATTATAGCCAAGAAGCTCCTGTGAAATAAACAAACTGAAACAGCATGATGAAATTCAAGCACTTTCTGAATTCAGAGAGAAAGTGAAACACCCCATTTGCTTAGACTCAAAATGAAGCCTAGAAAAGGGATGAAATTTATGAAGAACTGGGGAATCTTCAGCTGACTGTTTCAAGTAAATGGCCCATGACAGCTACAGAAGCGAAAACAGAAACTCGCCGGAGATGACAAAATAATAAGTGGCTTTGGGACTCCAAAAAGACCCACGATAGTTGCAGATTCTTAAAAAATACCCCAGCAGTGGAGGGGGGGGACACTGAGAGTGTTTCTTTCTTGGGGGGTGGGAGGGAGGAAAGAGCATCTGCGTAGGACAAGATCCTCTTTTAAAGTCAAACAGCTTTTGAGTGGGCTGTTTTTGTCTGCAGGTAATTTCCAATTCCCAATCTTTGGCCCCCACAGATATCACTGGCATGAAATTGGGGCGGGTGGGCGTGGGGGAGGGTTATGGGGGAGACCCAGGGGCATGGTGCCAACAGGGTGGGTGGATATTTCTTCCCCAGGAACAGTTCTCACCCGCCCTGGCACATTTGGAATGTAGGGCAGAGAACTGCATTTTACTTTCTCATAATATGAATTTGGGGAAAGAGTTAGGATCTCTGAGCCCTCTTTGACAACGAAAGGAAAGCGAAGAGAGCTGATAGTGGGCGGGCCCTACCTGCAGACCGAAAGCCTTCTCTCTGGCCTGTGATGACATGACAGGTCCCTTTTCTCCCATCCATCAGGGCTTTAAAATTGTTTCCCCATCTTCCCCTGCTCCCGGTCCACCCCACCATCCTCTATCCCCAGAGCCGGTGTTATAAGGCGGGGGGGCGGGTACTGTGAAATCAACCAGTGTATTGGGGAGCTGAAACAGGGTGTGAATTTAGAACTGTTTCAAAAACTTCTCATTCTAACTCAAAGTGCCTTAAATTGAGGACTGTCTGATTGCCCACCCCTTTCCCATTATGTTTGGTATTCAAGTGAGCAGATGCTTAATTTTTCAGTTCTCCCAAAAATGGCAAGGAATTTCCCTGGCCTGACTGCACCATGAAAAGGGTCGGATGGCTTGGCTTAAAGAAGTTGAAGAGATCCTGGTTAGAGAAGCCAGCTAATACTCCTGGGAGATGCTATGCAATGCCATGTAGTGCTGTGTGGCAGTCGTAAGCTCGTTGGGGGTAGGGAATGTGGCTTCTTATTGTCCTATAGTACTCACAAGTGCTCAGTACAGTGCTCTGCATACAGTAAGTGCTCAATAAATACGATTGAAAGAATGAATTCTTCCACAGATGGAGTTCAGGTGGCCCGGATGACATTTTGTCCAGCAGTCACGCTAGCAGTTGCGACTCCACCAACCACTCAAGGGCAGGCAACCGGACAAAATGATGAGAAGGGAACTGCAAAATGGGGTTGAAAACTCCAACTTCCAGTTGGCTTTTGGGAAAGAATTCACGTTAGTGGGACAAGGAGATGCCTGCTTGTTAGTGGAGACTTCAGATTGTCTTCTTGACCAATTCGTCAGGTATAGATTGACCCCTTCTTTTTGCTATTTTGGCATATGCTGAAGATGGTTCAGGTAGGCTGATTTGCTGCCGCCGTGGAGACAGGCAGTAAATCACGCTGATAGTGTAAAGGCATCCCTCCAAATTCAGCTCCACAGCTCAATCGAGAAATACCCAGATCTCGGTTGAACTGCTAATTAACAAATCCATCAAGCCGATGGAAAAGTCCCTGACAACCGGCGCAGGCAGCAATCATTACAATGAATGGGCTACAGAGGCAAAACAGGGTCTTTGCTCACCTGACATTCTCGTAGCGATGGATATAGATCTTGTGGAACTGGTGTTGCAAGTGTTCGTCTTCCACGTTGGTCATGTCATTGATCATTTCTAGGACCACGAAGCGAGGCAAGACCGACAGCACCAGTCGTTCCTGAAACAAAGCAAACAAGAGTCTTTGCCCAAGTTTTTTGCTTGGAAGGGAGCACAACCGAAGGGCTAATTCTTCGAAGAGAAGTTTCTCTCTGAGAAGGGACACTTTAAAGGAGTGAAGAGGGGCCTTAATCCTACCCTACTGTCCTTGGTGGCCTTTCTCTTTCACCATTCGCCTGAAATGAAGAACTTGTCCTTTTTGTTTTTTCATGGAACTTAGTGCATACACTGTGCCAGGCACTGTACTAAGCACTGGGGTGGATACATGATAATCAGGTCTAAGTCAAAGGAAGCAGCATGGCCTAATGGATAACATATGGGGCTGGGAGTCAGAGGACCTGGGTTCTAATCCTGACTCTGCCACCTGTCTGCTGTGTGACCTTGGTCACGTCAGTTCTCTGTGCCTTGGTTATTCCATCTGTAATATGGGGATTAAGCCTGTGAGACCCATGTGGGACATGGACTGTGTCCTACCTGATTAGGTTGTATGTAGGTGTACTGGCACACAGTAAGCTCCTAACAAATATAACAAAGGATTTAATATCCATTTTACAGAAGAAGTAACTGAGGCACAGAGAACCGAAGTGACTTGCCCAAGGTCACACAGCATACAAGTTTAAACTAATGGATGTCTCCTGAGTTCACACACCCCAATAAAAATATAAAATGGCATCCACTGACATCAGTGGCTAGTTATGCGCAAAGGACAGGGACAGTGTCCAATCTGATTATCTTGTATCTACTCCAGTGCTTAGAACAATGCCTGGCACATTAACAAGTACCATAAAAAATGCACAGTGGAGCACAAAGATGTTAACCAGGATGTTCCTTGTGGATTTTCAATTGCTGACTCAGGAACAGTGATGGAATTTCTAAGACATATTTCTACCAATAGGTTTTATGATGCATTTTACAACCTCCAAACACTAAAGGGAAAGCCCTGGGAAGAGAAAAATACACTCTTTACCTTGGTTCAAATGTTGCCAAGGTTCAGAGGCTAAATAACTAACAAGTGTGAATGAGCCCAGAGCAGATGTTGGACAAAACCCCATATGTCAAAATGGATTCCAGCTCTGCCATCTTATATACAGCTGATTCTCATATTCCTTTGGTCTGAGAGAGGTTGTCTGGTAAATGTTTGATTTGACAAGGAATTCTAATGGGAAGAAATGTGATGTTCTGCTCTTGCTCTGGATTCTTCAAATTTTCAAATCTCTCTAACCATCATCACCATGATTACTTTCATCATCATCATCAATAGTATCTGTTGAATGCCTACCGAGTGCAGGGCACCATACTAAATACTAGGGAGAGCAAAATAGTACTTACTTTCAAGGAGCTTGCAATCTAATGGGGGACGACAGGCAGGCATAAATGATTTACTAATAGAGGGACAGGGAAAAGATTTTGAAATGGGGCAGGTAATTGCAAAACTGTGAAAGTAAAAATGAATAACTGAAAAAAAAGATAGACTGTAAGCCCCTTGTGGACAGGGAATATGCCTAATAAGTCTGTTGTACTATACTTTCCCAAACATTTAGTAAAGTGCTCAGGAGAGATCACGGACAGATGGATTGATGGATTGGAGCAGGAGTGTCAAGAAAGTGGTATGGAGAGGCTAGCTTGTGAATAACAAAAATTATGGGCTGTAGAGTAGTAGGTAAGGAAAGCAGATATGTGAGAGGGAACAAACTGTCAGAGAGCATTTTATGAATTAGTGAATATCCATTTATTTGATGCTAGACAAAGCATTTTGCTTTACACAGAAAATGCCAGGCTCCGTGAGTGTTTCCAGCCTCTGTGGGTCACCTGCCCAAATTCTGCTGCTCTGGCCACTGTGGATCCATTGTCCACAACAATGAAAGCAGTGAAAAAAGGTCACTACCACATTTCTGGTGGGTCTTTGAGCTTGGAGTCTGCAGCCAGCTGTGCTAAATCTTTGGGAAAGGCAACAGTGTAAAAGAGCAGCTTCGTTTCCTGAAAATAGCCCTAGGGCAATTGAGGAAAAGCCTTTATGGAATGACACCTTAGCACTTAGAGATTCAAAGTGTTTGCTGATGCACTCCTTAAGGTCAGTTCTCTAGGACAACCATGTGCCCTAGCAGTCTGGGGTTTTTGAAATGGCAGGCTAAAATAAAAGCATTATGAGACCACAGATTCAAGAATCGTGTCTGGGGTGGCTGGCTGTACTTCTCTCCTACCCAGAAAATATTGGACCCATGTGTGTGCAAGGGAAAATGCTGCCAGCCAATCAATCAATGGGATTTATTAAGTGCTCTGAGGCAAGTGTTTGGCACGGGTCAATCCTCTTAATCTCCATCAGCAGCACCATCTTTCAGTAGGAACAGAAAGATCCCGTGTCCTGGTTAAGCAGGATGGTGCAGACTTTTGGAGAATGTAAAAGACAACTTATAGCCTGTACAAATATCTAGGAATTGGAACTTTACTGATTAAACAGTCTTTGCACAAACCTCAGACACCCATTCTTGGACCAATTGCTACTGTCTATCCTTGCACCCACCTTGGATGCTCTTACTGTCTTACTGGTGTCCTTCCCTGCCCCAACCCTCAATGCTTTTCTTTTCATGGGGTGTGGTGGGGGGAAGAGAGAGAGAGAGAGAAGAAAGGAAGAAAGAAAGAAGAAAAAGAAAAGTAAGCATCCAATGTGAATGACTTTGGCCCAAAACCTTCCCTCAAGTGCTAGTCAAAACTAGTGACTAGTGGGGGCAGGAGGAAGGATACACATAGTACAAATAGGTTTGGGATGAAATATTAGAATTAATAATTAAAAACACAAGTGAACAGTCTCCTTAATAAGAGTCTAAAATCTCAGAGATTTTAATTTCTAGACTGTAAACTTGTTGTGGGCAGAGAATATGTCTATCAACTCTGTTATACTGTACTCTCTCAAGTGACTAGTACAGTACTCTGAATAAGTAAGTGCTCAGTAAATTGATAGATTGTTTGATCTGAGGATTATATCTAAACTTCTTGAGAAACATCTCAAAATTCTCCTTCCTTTAACTTGGGCAGTGGCTAGCAAGTGGAAGCCAATCTGCTCCTACAAGTCAAAACTCACCTGTGCTGGGCAACGTCGGCATGGGAGTGAGTTGAGGGCAGAGACTCAAGTTTGCTGCGCAGAAGGCAGTGGCAAACCACTTTTGTATTTCTACCAAGAAAACTTTATGACTACAATACCAGAACGATTGCAGATGGAGGCGGGGCATTCTCAGGACAGATGTGTCCATGGCATTGCTGCAGGTCGGAAATGACTTGACAGCATAAGACGAGACAAGATGCTAATACAGAGGCTTTCTTTGGTTCGAAGATGGCATTGCCAGTGGTAAAGGAGCAATCAGGGATGTGTGTGTGATTGAGGAAGAAATCCTTGCAGTCTATCAGTGATATTTCTTGAGCACCTTACTAAGTACAGAGCACTGTACTAAGTGCTTGGTGAGTACAATATAATATCTGACAAACTCCCTGCCTATAATGAGATTACAGTCTAGAGGACTTTCACACTTAAATTACTGCATTCATGCAAATTCAGTCGGGCACCTTTTCTGGCTCCCTGCCATTTGGGTGAGCACCAAGTTTGTATGCTCTTGGAGGGCAAGGATTGTGCCTATCTACTCTTTTGCACTCTCTGTACAAAGTAAGTGCTCAGTAAATATTATTGATTGATTGAATGGCGAAGTGGGGGAAAGTGTGCTTGAGTTATTTTTGCAGCAGTGGTGATGGTCTGTTGCCGAGCTGTACATTCCAAGCGCTTATTACAGTGCTCTGCACATAGTAAGTGCTCAATAAATACTATTTATTTTATTTTGTTAATGAAATGTACATCGCCTTGATTCTATTTAGTTGCCATTGTTTTTACGAGATGTTCTTCCCCTTGACTCTATTTATCGCCATCGTTCTCGTCTGTCCGTCTCCCCCGATTAGACCGTAAGCCCGTCAAACGGCAGGGACTGTCTCTACCTGTTGCCGACTTGTTCATTCCAAGCGCTTAGTACAGTGCTCTGCACATAGTAAGCGCTCAATAAATACTATTGAATGAATGAATGAATGAATACTATTGAATGAATGAATAGTTCACTGGAGATTCTTGGTGCTTTCTTTTTTTTCAGGATTGGGTCCCCAATCATCCAATCAATCAGTAGTATTTATTGAGGATTTACCATGTACAGAGCAGTGTACTAAGTGCTTGGGAGAATACAACAGGGTTGGTAGATACATCCCCTGCCCACTGTGAGCTTAGAGTCTACAGGGGGTGACAGACATCGATTTAAGTAAATAAATACAGCTATTTACATAGTGCTGTGCATAGATCCAAATGCTTAGAAAACACAAAAGGGAGAGGACGTTGGGAAAGGGGGTTTAATCAAGGAAGCCCTCCTGGAGATGTGACTAGGAAGACAATGTCATTCCAACCAGCCATTTAAGGAGAGACCTATTTTTATTTCTGATTTTTGATAGTCTGGTGTTGAGGTTCTGTTATCTTGTGATTTCTACATTGAAACTCCAGCCTGTCTCTTCTCCTACCTTGCAACTGTACATGTCTACCTAGAGAGGCAAAATCTCTTGCGCTCTCTTCATACATATCTTCATTTTATGCCTCAGAGATCACAGTGAATCCCAGATCAATTTGAAAGGCAGCTGCTCAGTTCAACCATGCAACACACCAAGCTGCACTCTTCCCAGCACATAGGAATTTGCAACTTAGCAAAATTGATACTTCCAAAAGAAAGCAAAGACTTAAGAGATATTCCTCTTTCAGTGATTTTACTGAAGGCTGGAAGTGGGGGAATTACCAAAGTTCCTGAAAACAGTTCATTAAAATCCCATTAATGTAAAAAAGTGGGATACGAACTTCTTGAATAAAATACAGGGGAAAATAAGAAAAGGATAAACCACCTGGGTCCAAATACGAACTCCGCCACTTGACTGCTAAATCACTAACTTCCCAGTGCTCAGTTTTCTCATCTGTAAAATGGGGATTCAATTCCATGTTCTCCCTCCCCTTTAGACTGTGCGCCTCATGAGAGACAGGGACTGAGTTTGATCTGACTGCATTGCACCTACCGCAGAGCTTAGCACAGTGCTTGGCATCATGCTAACAAGCACCATTATTATTTGGCAATACAGTGGCAACACCCAGGAATCTGTCCAGTAAACAGTCAAGCTAATCAGACTCTGTCCTTTAATCCGGGCTATTATTCCTTCAACGCCCCAAGATCGGATTAAATTTCAGACCTGGCCTTCAAGAACACCAGATATTAAATAAAAACTTTAGTGTTAGTTAAAAATCAGTCTGCATATTTATCATTCATTTGCATAATGTTGTTACAGTCTCAGGAATGCGACAATATAGGTAATGCTTTGTAGCTCTTTTTAGCTCCCATGATTCATGTTTTCAATTAAGGACTCTTCCTTGAGTCAAAATTCATCTCGTCACTTTGGGAGATGAAAGGCCTCCATGAGTCTCTGTGCCGTTACAGGGCTGGATTTGGTATGCAGAATGTTTATGGTGATAATTGATGTCCTCTACTGGGTCAGGGATTGGAGAAACCAATTGGATGCAGACAAATATCAAGGTAAAAACCTTTCAAAATTCTGATTGAAAATGAGCAAATCATTGCTGAGAGTTAGGGCATGGATCTTGAGTGCTTTACCCAAATAAATCCAATTATCATGTTCTCAAAATTAGTTCTTCTAAATCATGTTCTTAAAATTAAGGTTAACGCCTTCAAAAAAACCAATCACACCTAATCGTACCATGATCGACTTAATGTGGTTTAGCACATTTGTATGATAAATTGGCAGTGTCTCCACCAGCATTAATAAGATCAACCCACAATGAATTTATTGAGAGTGTGGCCCAGAGAAAAGGGTAGGGGACTGGGAGTCAGGAGTCCTGGATTCTAATCCTACCTCTGCCACTGGCCTGCTACGTGACCTTGGGCAAATCACTCTCCTCTCTGAATCTGTTTCCTCATCGAAAAATGGGATAGAAATACCTGCTCTCCCTCCCCATCCCCTCTTCACCCCTCCAGAGATCCCATTTTCCAAGGTTGGGTCAAAGATACAGACCATGCTGACAGGCCAGGACAGCTAAGCTTTGACCCTGGAAGTAAGCTGTTTCCCCTTCTTTCCTTTGACTCCAGGCCTTCATTTGGCCAGAAACCCAGGCCCAGTGCTGGGATCCCAGTCTTCTAGGAGAAAGAGAGATCCAGTACCTCTGTGGACAGAGCCCTGAGCGGGGGCAAGTAGGCAGGAGGTGGAAGGGGTTGACTGGGTCCCTCATCATGGGAGTCAGGGCTGAAAGCTGCCGCAGTGCCAGATCCATAGCCCAGAGGTGGCAAGGAGCCACGTGGGAATGTCAATCAGAAATAGAGATCACTAAACTCCTCCCCCTGCCCTGTTCCTCAGCTTCCCAGCAGGAAGAAGATTGGAACAGTAGTGAGAGAGAGAGGATAGATTTCAATCCTCTGACCGGGGTTCTAATCCCAGCTCCACCCCTTGTCAGATGTGTGACCTTGGGCTAGTCACGTCACTTCTCTGTGCCTCAGTTACCTCATCTTTAGAATGGAAATTAATACTGACCTCTCTCTCCCAGTATGAACTAAACACAGTTTCAGTCTCCATTCCAACCTTCTCCTTTCCCTGACCTATCCTCTCCCCCGAGCAAGGAGATGAAGGCTTGATTTTGACGATGACAGATCTGCGGTCTAGCAGAGAACACCAGAGACATAAACAGAATGGAAACCGGAGGGGATGTGGCATGAATGTAACAAAAGCACTATGGTTTAGGGGCTCAGACACCGTCCCCAAACTGGATACACAACCAAGAGTCCCAGGCAGCTCATTAACTCAATATCTCTCGTTTAGACACAGAATATCAAGAGCTGGTAAATGAATTATTGATAAGGCGGCATTCTCTGAATTGCCATTCACCCAGTGGAAATACTGACGGGCCAACTGGGTGATTGTTCTGCAAAAAGAACTTCCCAATTAGCCACAGGGACAGGGAGGCTAAGTGGGGTAATAGTGACGTTAATGGATGTCATGGCTCTGCTTTTGCCCCGAGACCTGCTCAGTTCACAAGCCCGATGGGTCTTTCTAATGTCTGATGCCGCGGACTCCACTGGGAATCTGCAATCTAAACTGTGCTCTCTGAGCTTCTAGTTGGCACGAATAGAAAAAGGGCAGCAATATTTGTTTTGCCCAGTAATTTTTTATGGTATTTATTAAGATCTTACAATGAGCCAGGCACTGTCCTAAACATTGGGGTTGATACAAGGTAATCAGGTTAGACACAGTCCATGTCCCTTAGGGGGCTCAGTCTTCATCCCCATTTTGCAGATGAGGTAACTAAGGCAAAGAGAAGAGAAGTGAATTGCCCAAGGTCACACAGCAGTCAAGTGATGGAGCTGGGATTAGAACCCAGGTCCTTCTGACTCTCAGGACTGTGCTTTGATCACTAGATTACACTGCTTCCTTCCGGGCTGCACTCTGCTATATTGATTCTCTAGTCCTAGGGAGGGGCAAGAGGAGATCGGGAATCTAGGTCAGTGAATAGATGGTGAAGTGGGTTTGTTATATTCCTCTTTCAGTGGTTTGTACATCAGGTTTATCAAATAATAATAATAATAATTGTGGCATTTGTTAAGTGCTTATTATGTGCCAGGCACTGTACTATGCACTGGGGTGGATACAGGCAAATTGGGTTGAATGCAGTCCCTGTCCCACTTGGGGCTCAGGGTCTTTAATCCCCATTTTACAGCTGAGGTATCTGAGGCACAGACAAGTGAAGTGACTTGCCCGAGATCACACAGCAGACAAGTGGCAGAGCCAGGAGTAGAACCCATGACCTTTTGACTCCCAGCTCTGTGCTCTATCGAATAGGTAACACTGCTTCGAATGGCCAAAGAATTCTATGCCAGTAGCACTAGGAGAGGACGAAGGAATCAAATCTAAGATGTGAAGAATGGTCACCACAAACCAAAAACCATGCAATGTGTGTGTTGGTCACTCCCCATCCAAAAGCATGCACTGCCGGGTCCGCCCTGAGCTGCTCATCGGCCCGCCCTTTCAGGGCCTCTAATTGCCGCTCTGGGATCTGCCCGCTGGACCTCGCTCTCGCCGATCAGTGGTATTTACTGAGCACTTACCACGTGCAGAACACTGTATTAAGTGCTTGGGAGGGTACAACATAATAGAGTTGGTAGATACGTTCCCTGCCCACAAGGAGTTTACAGTCTAGGGAGGAAACTAGACTGTGAGCCGAACCATCATGTCATTTCACCAGATGTCGGCTTTTGGAGTCCAAGCCCTTCCGCGGAAGTGGAGAAGGGCCATGTCACCCATCCAGAGAGAGGGAGAGACCAGGACCCTGCTCCAAAGCATGCAGCTCTCTTGACAGTTGAGGCATCAGCCCTCCCGCCTGGCTCTGTTGCCATTAGAACCCCGGAGAGCACATGGACAGGACGCACAGATGAAGGATGCAATCACTCTGACAGACATGGAGCATTCTGCTTGGTACCTGTCTCTGGTTCTCCGTTTCTAGCCTCAGCCTCGCTTCCACACATCTTCTGGTCTCCAGGAAGGCTTGGCGTTGAGCTCTGTCTGACAGGTAGCTAATGAAAATTCCCGCTGTGTTCATACACATAAATAACACCGCCTGAGCCACTATCTGAAACGAACAAGTAAATAGGACCCTTGTCAGAGGTTTTACACAAATGACATTAAAAAAGGAAAGAATTCCTATTCCTCCAGGATACGACTGCACAGACTGATCTGCATAAAATGCTTATTATGTCATTTATTTAATGCCTGCTCTGTGACAGACTCAAGAGAAAGCAGACACAGTCATTGTCCCACAGGGTAGTGGGAGAATAGGTGCCTTCTGCCCATTTCCTGATAAGAAACTGAGGCTGAGAGAGGTTAAGCAACCCGCTCAAAGTCACACAGCATCTCGGTGGCAAAGCTGAAACTTCAACCTGAGTCTCTTGACTTCAGTACTGTATTCTTGTCCCAAGACCACATTGTCTGCTTACTGCATAAGAGTGTCTCTGGTATGGCTTCGGGAATAAGCACAGGTCCATGCATCCAAAACATAATCAATTAATGGTACTCATTAAGCTTATTATGTGCACAGCCCTGTACTAAGCATTTAGGAGAATACAATACTGTAGAGTTAGTAGACAAGATTCCTGCCTTCAAGGAGTCCACAGTCCAGTGGAATTCAAATCAGAGATGAAAATAAGAGTGTGGGCTAGTGATAAATTCTACTTGACTGCTTACCATGTGCAGAGCACATATATACACAAACCCAAACATACACATATCTACACACACATTCATAAAATATACACATGCGTACACACCCAAACATGCACACACACACACACACACACACAAGTCCTAAAATTTGGGGATAAGAGTTGCACCTGCTGCTGGAGGCCAAGAAAGGTTCCCACAATGTGACCTTCAAGACATTCAAGGAAGAAAGTGTCCTTGGAGCTGCGGTGCTAAGGGGGAGGTAAATGGGACCAGCAGTAGTGAGGTGGGGTACGTCAAGAGAATGTCTCGAGAGGCTGGGCCAGTCTGGACTTTCATCTGAAAGCGGAGGAGAAAGAGCTCTCAGAGAGGGCAAACGGCCCCTCCAAAGAGCTGATCCTGATCCATGGGCTTTCCAGGGAACTCTCTGTTCAGATTATCCCTGGTGACGCAGAGGTCACTTTCGCTCTAGGTTACTGCCACAATCCCCCAACAACACACACACACACAGCACTGCCCTGTGAAAATTGAGCCTCCTATTTCTTGCCAAAGGCTTGTTTGGAATGTGCCTCATGAGAAGAGAAAGATGGAAAAAAGCCATTCATTTTCTGTTTTATTTCAGCATAAATGACAAGCCATGAATTTTTCATTGCTCCTGAGCTAAATAACCCCCTGCCTCCCATGCTGTAGTGAAGGCACATTCACATTCTTTGTATGCATTCAGTCTTATCAGTACAGCAACCTTTCCTTTAATAGGCTAAAAGGGTTCCAAATTGTCCCTTTTTTGAGGGCAGGCTACTTCAGTGATGGGGGGTTGGGAGTAATCTATAAATAGGTAGACATTAGATAGGTAAGTGATGTGGAATCACATTACACATCTTCCAAGATGCCTATCAATCAATCACATTTATTGAGTGCTTTCTGTATGCCGGCACCGACTAGGCGCTTGGGAGAGTACAGTCTAAGAAGCAGAGGAGAAGCAGCTTGGCTTAGCGGAAAGAGCACGGGCTTAGGAGTCAGAGGTCGTGGGTTTCAACCCCGGCTCCACCACTTGTCAGCTGTGTGACTTTGGGCAAGTCACTTAACTTCTCGCCGCCTCTGTTACCTCATCTATGAAATGGGGATTAAGACTGTGAGCCGCAAGTGGGACAACCTGATTACCGTGTATCTACCCCAGCGCTTAGAATAGTGCTTGGAACAAAGTAAACACTTAAAATATACCAACGCTATTATTATTATTATTATTATCTAACAGAGTTGGTGGACACATTCCCTGCCTACAATCAGTTTACAGGGTAGAGGGGGAGACAGACATTAATACAAATCAATAAATTATGGCTATGGACAGAAGTGCTGTGAGGTTGAGGCAGGGGTGAATAAAGGGAGCAAATCCAAGTGCAAGGGAGGCATCCAACTACATCAGCCTCCCCCGCCTCGCCTCTGTGTCACCTATGCACTCGGTCTTTTCTCCTTAGATACTTGATATTCACTTCATCCACATCCCTACAGCACTTACATACTTAGCCATGTACCCTGCCATTTCCCCGATCTATATTTTAATGATGGTCTCCCCCTGTAGACTGTAAACTCCTTTTGGACAGTGATCGTGTCTACCAACTCTGTTGCATTGTACATTCCCAAGTACTTGGTACTGTGCTCTGCACACAATAAGCGCTCAGTATATACCAGGGTTTGATTGATTGATTACATGTGTCCTATATTCCTTCAGCTATTCTATTTATTTGCTATTGTTTTAATCAGATGTTCATCCTCTAGATTCTATTTATTGCTATTGTTCTTGTCTGTCCGTCTCCCCCGATTAGACTGTAAGCCCATCAAAGGGCAGGGACTGTCTCTATCTGTTACCGATTTGTACATTCCAAGGGCTTAGTACAGTGCTCTGCACATAGTAAGTGCTCAATTAATGCTATTGAATGAATGGATGAAGCTACACAGAACAATCCAATCCAAATCATCTTTCAAACACATTTTTAAGCCCCCTATACGTTAAAACCCGATTCAAGGAAAGTGTTTGCAGGCTTGTTAAAAGACGTATCTTTGCCATGCTCTACGGTTCACAGTGAGACCCCTGCAGCATCAGACCAGCCTGGCAGGCAGCAATCACAATAGGGGCTGTTCTCCTCAATCAAAGGTTTTGGGAAGGCCAGGATATACTCTGCTTTCTTATAATGCGGGGATCACATTCCTGATGAACCCTGTGGTAAGGAAAACTCACGCCGTAGTAATAATAATAGTAGTAACAACAGGATTTATTAAATGCTTACTGTTTGCGGAGCACTGCTCTAAATACTGTGAAAGAATACACAGACAAAATCTTTGTCCCTCGAGGGACTCGCTGTCTAATAATGAAGAGTGGGCAAGGGGAGGCTGGTGAGAGATGCAAAAGGAGAGCTGAAATAAACCCACACTTTGGTCTACAACATATGCAAGCACTCAACCGATTCTTCCCACATGGCAACATGGTCTATCCAGACAGATATACATTGCTGGAAGAATATTCCCTTATTTGCTACCACAGTATTCTATCCCCAAACCCCAGTAAAATCCCACATCGTGGAAGAACTGAGAGTCCCGAGAGGTGGGGTTGAAAACAGAGACAGACCTTGAATGGGACACAATCATGAGTGTGGGCAGGATCTATCCTGACGTGCAAACAATACAGTCTCGCATCTTTCTTTTCTGCCACCTTTCACCCATGGGTGATATTTTACCACATGAGTGGGAGGCAATGGCACCCACAGCTGTGTGAACTCAGCTGACCGGACCTGAGAGTTTCCAATTAGGGCTAAAAAGACCCAAAATGAAAGTTTTAGATTTCAAACCTGTCCCCTCCCAGCCTCCACCCACATAAAATCCTTGCCTTATTTTCACTTGCTCCCTGAAAACAAAAGGTTGGCACCTCTATATCACATTTAAAAGCTTCTTCAAAAAACAAAAGGCCATCAGATCTAAGTTAAACTAGCACTCTTCCAATATTATATATGCCACCTTGATGTTCCTCCGGTTTAAGCTTTGTGTTAATAGAGTAGAACTAAGGATAGATCTAATTATTAGACCACATTAAAGAAAATTATATCAGACCTAAAGAGGAGATTCAGAACCCAATTAATAACCCTACTTCTTCCCTCTAAGGCGTGATCTCAGTGCTTACGTTACTCTTCTAGATTTCAAAATACTCCAAGACCTCATCAACTTAAGTCTGACTTTCTCCACATTCGTCTTACTCCAGGTTATCTTGCTATTTCATCTACGATGTGCCAATGTCCTGGTAGGGCAAAGTTTTTCAGCAGTGTGTTTTCCCAAAAGAGAATTTCCAAGCTTGAATTGGAAAACTGTGGAAACCAAATCCAACACCTTAAGATGAAGTGCTCGAAATAAGCAAAAGTTTTTCAGATATTTATAAACACAAGCTTTTGCTGACTAATGAACATGATAAAAGTTTTATATATATATATGTGTGTGTGTGTGTGTTTAATATATATCCTCTTGACCTCTCAAAGGCAGAGTTCCTCAGGAAAAATTATAAAACGTATTCTGCATTAAATAAGGTTGTATCTGTCTGTGAAACAAGAATGACCGGAATATTACTTTTACCATCAACTTTCTGCTGCCGACGTTAAGCTGCCCTGCTAAGTGCAGCAAATATCTAGATGATTCAAGCAGAAGTGCATACCTTGAATTGATCTGTCCATTCACATAAAAAAAGTCATTCTAGCCTCCTGTGATAAGGCAACTTCTTTTAAACTAAATGAGTAAGAATCTGAATTTGATTACCTCAGATGACTCATCCTCCAGTAATGTGCCAGGAGATGCATATCTACATTGGTCCCGTTCTGTCCAGTCTTGATTGAGCTCACTTTTAAGAGACTTTAAATCACTCATGTGTTTTAATCTAGGCCAGAGGGCTTAGTACCTTGTTATCTACCTCAACCCAGAGCCAAGTGATTGGCCCAGACTAAGAGCTTAATAAATATCATTGGAAATAATGTTAAAGTTGATTCTGATAGTGATGACTACAATTATGGCAATAGCAGTTACCGTAAGCAGAACCATATCAATAACAACAATGATAATAGATTGGTTGAAGCTAACAAGAAATCGGGCTTGGTGAAAGTGTACATTTTCTTAAAAGTGGAAATTCAATATTTCTTTACTACACAGTTCACAATCACCATTGCCATGGCAATGGAGGGATAATGGCTAGTGGTGATTTGTGGGCTAATCCAAAGAAAGATTTTTTTCAGTCAATACACCAGGTAGTTTTAATCATTCACTGGGTACTGAGGTCTTCTGGATTCCCTGTCTGTAAAAGCGAGAAGGAGATAGGACCACGGAACACCACTAGCAAGGAGGATTTCCTATTGTGGAAAGGGTCCAGTTGCTCCTGACCTTGGATATGTCCTTTCCCCTGGATGTTCCCTGCTAGCAAATCCAGCAGATTAAAAATTCAACGATTTATAATCTTGGGTTTTCCACTAACTAGCTGTTTTTCCTTGGATACATCTATATCTATCTCTCTCTAGGTCTGGATTTCAACGGTAAAATGAGATGAAACAAAATGCTCAAAACTGTAAATTAACCCAAATACAGTTCTCACGGAAAGAATAGACCCTTGCTATGCTAATGACTTTTTAAGCCTGGCTCTTAAATCCTGATCTTTATGCAGCCTTTGCTCAAATCGAGCTGCTCTTCTCATGATTGCTGCCTGCCACACTGGTCTGTCTGCTGCAGTGGTTATCAAACAGTCTACAGCTAAGGCGTTCTGTTTGAGACTGTCTTTAGATCATTTATTCTGCCCTTCTTTCTTACAAGTGTTTCCTTTTAGTCCCATACAACACCTTCTTGGGTATCTCGCTGTCGTTCCTTCTCCTCACGTGTTCTGGCCCAGTGGACTGTTGTGGCCCAGAGCCTTGCCTCGAACGTGGGGAAGCTGCCTGAATTTCAGAACCTCATTGTCGGTCATCTTGTCTTACCAGATTTGGTCAAGCAAGGTTTATAGTTGAGATTGGTGGAAAGGGCCACCCAGTGCAAACATAATAACACTACTACTAATGATAATAAGTATAGTGGCACTGTGCTAAACACTGAGGAAGATACAAGATAATCAGATCAGACAAAGCCCCTGCCCCACAGAAGGCTCACAGTCTTAATAGGAAAGAGAACAGGTATTGAATACCCATTTTACAGATTAGGAAACCGAGGTACAGAGAAGGTACAGCCCAAGGTGTCAGAGCAGGCACATGGCAGACCGAGAATTAGAACCCAAGTCCTCGGATTCCCAGGCCCGTGCTCTATCCACTAGGCCGTACTACTTCTCAAAAGAATAGTCTTCTTTTGCCTCATTAATTGACCTCAAAATTATTTAAGAGCCCAGGAACCTTACAGTCACCCAGTACAATTCTATTACTTGATGTTTAGAAAAAAACGTTTCCAAGACGGGTGAGAGATTTAAACTATCTTGTGTAAAATGTGTAAAAGTCAGGGAAGTTTATAATAAATTAGGATTAACACTATACCGTGGTTTTTATATTCATTTGTATTTTATGGTATTTGTTATGTGCTTACCATGTGCTAGACACTGTACTAAGTACTGGGGTAGATACAACATAATCAGATTGGACAAAATCCATGTCCCACATGGGGCTCACAGTCTTAAACTCCATTTTACAGATGAGGTACCTGAAGCACAGAGAAGTGAAGTAACTTGCCCAAGGTCACACAGAGGAAAAGTGGAAGAGCCTGATCTCAGGTTCTTTGACTCCCAGGCCCTTGGTCTTTTCACTAGGCCATACTACTTCCTCTTATTATTTTTTGGTATGCGGTATTTGTTAAGCACTTAATATGTGCCAAGCACTGAATTAAGCACTGGCGTAGATATAAATTAATCAGGTTGTACACAGACCTTGTTCCACATAGGGCTCACTGTCTTATTCCCCATTTTTCAGATGAGGTAACTGAGATAGAGAGAAGTTAAATGACTTGCTCTGTTGCATTATTTCTATTTCTTTTTTTTCCTAATTCATTAATCAGATTAATGTTCCCAGTCCAAAATCTCATAGCTGGAAAAAATAGGACATGACTGACTATTCCTTTGAAGGATCAACATTCTTGTTAAAACATCAAAGAAAAAACAAAGGGTGCTTCACATTATCCAGTGTTAAATCCAGCTGTAAGATTTGAAAAGAGAAAAAAATACATTTTTCCATCTGCATCTTTCACCTCTCTCTCCTTTCCTTAGACTGGTAAATACCCAGTCCCTGGCCACAATGAGCTACAATCATTGGTATCTTTCATTTCCAAACATTTCTTTTTCTTCTCTCATATACTACTCTGTTCACACTTTCACAAACATCCTTAAAAGAGAAGTGTTATTTTTCACCTGTTGAAGATCTGTCTCAGGGAATGTTAAATACTTCTCTGAAGAACTTAGTCATTTATCTTCCAACATGAAGATATTTATCAAGTCCAAAGTAGGACAGTTATTAGACAGTTTATCATTATCAATAGATTTCAGCAGCATTCATCACAGTTATACTTGGGGGTTTTTAACACATCTCCATTCTAACACTTATTTTATACACAAAAAGGCTCAGATGGAAAGAGGTTCGGGGTCATGTCCAAAGAAGAGTGCAGCATGGCCTCGTGGATAGATCACGGGCCTGGGAGTCGGAAGGACCTGGATTCTAATCCCAGCTCTGTCACTTTTTTGATGTGTGACTCTGGGAAAGTCCCTTAATTTCCCTGTGCCTCAGTTACCTTATCTTAATCTAGGGATCGAGACCGTGAGCCCCAAGTGGGACAGGGACTCAGTCCAACCCTATTTATCCAACCCAGGACTTAGTACAGTGCCTGGCACATAGTAAATGCTCAACAGATACCACAGTTATGACTTATTAGAACCTATGACTCCTGAATCACCAGTCTTCTGCTTCCTGAGCCTATTAATAATAATGTTGGTATTTGTTAAGCGCTTACTAGGTGCAGAGCACTGTTCTAAGCGCTGGGGGAGATACAAGGTCATCAGGTTGTCCCATGTGAGGCTCACAGTCTTAAACCCCATTTTACAGATGAGGTAACTGAGGCACAGAGAAGTTAAGTGACTTGCCCAAAGTCACACAGCGGGCAATTTGAGAAGCAACACAGTGATGCAGATAACTGCAGCACCATCAAAAGTCGTGATTTAAGAGTTAATTTATGGCCCGATTTTTTTTCAGTGAAAGTCTTCCGTATCTCTACTTCCCCAAACTCCAGGACCTGAAATCACTTATGGTCCGATATTAACTAAGCCTCTATTATGAAAAGGGTACTATGCTAAACACTTGGGAGAATTCATTAGAATTAGCAGACAAGATTGCTAACCTCAAGGAGTTTACAATCTAGTGATGGGGACAGACACCTAAATGAACGACAGAGGAGGAAGAAGGAAAAGGGGATGTGAACAGGAGTTCGTGTCAAATGCAATCAGATTTATACCCATGCATTAATTAAAGTTTATTATTACTCCTGCTACTATTACTATAGCTCTTCCTCCTCCTCCTCCACCTCTTCCTACAACTACTACGGGCAATACGTTCCAAGCACTTAGCCCGGCTCTGCCACTTGTCAGCTGTGTGATTGTGGGCAAGTCACTTAACTTCTCTGGGCCTCAGTTACCTCATCTGTAAAATGGGAATTAAGATTGTGAGCTTCACGTGGGACAACGTGAGGACCCTGTGTCTACCCCAGCGCTTAGAACAGTGCTCTGCACATAGTAAGCACTTAACAAATACCAACATTATCATTATTATTACTTAGGACAATGCTCTGCACATAGTAAGTGCTCAGTAAATATTATTGAATGAATGAACGAACGAATTGGGACATAAACACCTACTATGTGCCAGGCACTCTACAAGATCACTGGGTTGGTCACAGTCCCTGTGCCATATAGGGCTCACAGTCTTAATCACCATTTTACAGAGGAGGAGAAGTTAAGTGACTTGCCCAAGGTCACACAACAGACGAGAGGCGGAGCTGGGATTAGAACCCAGATCCTCTGACTCCCAGAACTGTATTATTTCCATGCTGCTTCCCCATGGAGACTGCTTCAGAGTCCTGGGCACTGACCTTTCTGCTCAATGGATAAAACATTTTCGTCAAACTATGTAACAATAATGATAATAATTGTATCTGTTAAGAGCAACTATGTTCCCAACACTGTACTAAGGACTGGAATAGATACAAGCAAATCAGTTGGACACAGTCCTTTTCCCACATGGGGTTCCCACTAGGAGGGAGAACAGATATTTAAGCCCCATTGTACAGATGAGGGAAACTGAGGCACAGAGAAATAAAGTGGTTTTTCCGAGGTCACCCAAGAGGCAAGGTGGGATCAGAACCCAGATCCTCTGACTCTCAGAGTCTGCCCTCTCAAAGAGAAGTCTCACTCGGCCTATAGAAAGATGGAACAAGTAGAGGAAAGCAGAGTCGACAGAGGATATTCGTTTCCATTGTGTTTTTATTCCAGGCTGGGGTCTTTGCATCTGGGTTCCGGCGGACTATGGGGAGAACCACCGTAGCAATGCCTGATGCATTGGCTGATTATACTCCCAGTGCTGTGGCGCCGTAATGATTCGCACAAATCGTAACTGCGGCCCTAATCCACATCCCCTCCCACACTCCCCCATGTTTCTACATTCCCCAGATGGTGTTGATATTGTGGAAGCTACTGCATTTCTTGAAGAAGTTTTTGTGTGCGTGTGCAGGACGTGTCACGTAATACCTTTGTTGCCATGGCGATTTTTATTGGGTAATTGGGTTTGAAGAAGCATTTTGATACATCATTAGTTACTACAGTAAAAATAGCAACGTGCCATGAGGTTGTTTTCTCTTATAATGAATTCGCTGCTCCGTGTGGTTGAAGTAGGCTATATGCTGATAACTGAAATCTTTTTCCGACTCGCCCGGTCTGCTCTGCCTCCCGCAGGAGATCTGATTTTCAGTTTGATTATGTACTCTTTTAATTGAAAACTAACACCCAAAGAACCCCCAACTAACTGTAATTGCCAGAGGGGGTGATCGAAGGCACATTTATCCAGTTTACAACTTACTGGTCTTGGTTATTTCTAGCTGTCCCTCAGGGCTGGAGCTGACACTGCTAATGGTGAGATTTTTACCAAGGATAGATAGATATAATGTTTGTATCTGTTAAGCGCTTACTATGTGCAGAGCAGTGTTCTAAGCGCTGGGGGAGATACGGGGTCATCGGGTTGTCCCACGTGAGGCTCCCAGTCTTCCTCCCCATTTTACAGATGAGGTAACTGAGGCACAGAGAAGTGAAGCGACTTGCCCACAGTCACACAGCTGCCAAGTGGCAGAGCCGGGATTCGAACCCGTGACCTCTGACTCCCAAGCTCTTTCCACTGAGCCACGCTGCTTCATATATATATATACATATATACGTGTGTGTGTACGTGTGTGATTAAAATGGAATCGTGACCAACAGTGCCTTCTTATGCCTGTAAAGATCACCTCTTGCTGAACTGTTGAATTTATTTCCCACAGTTTCTGGTGCTGTTTTTGTTTCTCCCTCCTGGTGTCAGGATCCTCCTGAAATCTCTGACATAAACTGGCTCGTTTCTGATTGCAGCCCAGCAGACCAGTCTGTCTTTTGTGGCCATCACACAACTGTCCACTACTCTGCCACCCTGTTTGAGGTTCTGTTTTATCGAACCCACCCTATTAATGGTTATTAGTGTAATAATAATAATGTTGGTATTTGTTAAGCACTTACTATGTGCAGAGCACTGTTCTAAGCGCTGGGGGAGATACAGGATCATCAGGTCGTCCCACGTGAGGCTCACAGTTAATCTCCATTTTGCAGATGAGGTCACTGAGGCACAGAGACGTGAAGTGACTTGCCCACCGTCACAGAGCTGACAAGTGGCAGAGCCGGGAGTCGAACTCATGACCTCTGACTCCCAAGCCCAGGCTCTTTTCCACCGAGCCACGCTGCTTCCCGGTGCCTGGCACATAGTAAGTGCTTAACAAATACCAGAATTATTATTACTATTTCTTCCCCCAGATTATGGTTTGCCCCTTTCTGCTCACCCTAGAGCAATTTCTTTGGGTATTCTACCGTCATCCATTCCCCCTCCCACATCCCATTCAGCGAAGGTGAGTGTAAAATCATTCGGGGCTACAGAAAAACACACAGATTGGTTTGGGAGACTGAATGATCTCAATTGGCCACGTTCACTTGGAAATCCATCAATCAGTGGTATTAAGTGGTTACTGTGTGCACCGCACTGTACTAAGCGCTTGGAAAAGTACAGTGGCGCACACTTGGAGGAGATGATCCCCGCTCACAAGGAGCTTAGTGTCTTCAGGAGGAGACAGATATTAAAATAGATTAGAGATCGGGGAAATAGTAGAGTCAAGGTCACCGAGCAATCACCTCTCCTCTTTTGAAAGATGAGAAAGACCTTATAATATGTTGGTATTTGTTGAGCGCTTACTATGTGCAAAGCACTGTTCTAAGCGCTGGGGGGGATACACGGTGATCACACTGTCCCTCATGGGGCTCACAGTCTTCATCCCCATTTTCCAGCTGAGGTCACTGAGGCCCAGAGAAGTGAAGTGACTTGCCCACAGTCACACAGCTGACGAGTGGCGGAGCCGGGATTCGAACCCACGACCTCCGACTTCCAAGCCCGGGCTCTTTCCACTGAGCCACGCTGCTTCTCTAAACCTTATATACCTGAATAATTTGCTTTTACTTTCCATCTACTCCCAGGAACTCCACCAGCACAAAGAGTATACATAAGTAAAGAGGGAGAAACTTAAAAATGGAGTTACCTTTGAGAGCTGAAATGGTCTTAAGAGAAGGACCGTATTTCAAGCTTTCCATCGAACAGCTGTCAGATAGCTATGGTTTGCAATCACTAATTACCCAAGGGTAGTTTGGCCCTCACCACATGGAGGTGACTAGTCCCTTAGCCAATTCGTAATCTTCTGAGTCTCTCAGTTACGGGTTCACTGATGGGCAGAAAGAGAGACCGTAAATGACCTTAATCTCTAGGAATTTCAGAGAAAGCAATTCAGAAATCAGTCTTTAACAAAGACTCTTTAGGAGTTGGGTTTCATGAATTCTCCCTCGATTCTCACCGTTCTTTTAAGCTTGCGATGGAGGCAGCCTGCTTTGTGGAAACAGCACAGGACTGAGAGTCAGGAGACCAGGGTTCCTACCCCGGTTTTATCACTGACCAGCTGTGCGACTCTGGGAAGGTCACTTAACCTCTCTGGGCCTCGATTTCCTGCAGATAAGATACTTGCTCTCCCTATCTCTTAGATTTTGAGCCCCGTGTGGGACACAGACTGGGTCTAATCTGTTGATTTTGCATATCCTCCTAGGGTTTAGCAGGTAGTAAGCGCTTAAAAAATGCCATAATAATTTTAAACAAAAATTCCAGTTATTCATGGCTTAATTTCTTTTGCGTGTGGGAATAAGACACTTGGCTCAATGCTAAGTAGATTCTTTAGAGAAGTATGCAGAGGGAAAAGATCGGGTTTGGCAAGTGTTGGTTTAAGTGAAAGAAGAGGGCTTTGAAAGACGTCGTTTCCTGTATTATTGAAGTAAATAGCGACTCAACTACATCCCCAAATTTCCAGCTTTTATCTGTTTAAAAAAATAAATAGAGGCACTCAAGGATTAGATGCATTTTTATTTGGGGGGTTGGAAAGGAGTTGAGAACTCAGAGTGCAAGATCTGTCTGTCCTAAGAAAATTATTCTATTGCAGCTTTCATTCACAAGATCTGGAAATGTGAGTTTTAAACGTCTGGGGTACGAAATGTAATTTTGCTAGCTACGTCTGATTTAAACCTGCCTCCTCCCGACACCCATTTTAGAGAAGCCATTAGCAATGAGAGAAGCGTAACTTGTACATCGGTAACTTGAAACAAAACATAATGTAATTGTTGTGCTCTCTACTGCAATGCAGCTCTTCAAAGCTAAACATATTATTTCAGACACCGAGGGTGAGACTGAGGTTGTCCCACTGAGGCAGGCTAGCCTAAAAATAACCCTCATACTGCCAGGTTCTGGGGAAGCCCACCAGGCCAGTATTTTTTTTTGGAAGTCAGTCAATCAATTAATCAGTGGTATTTACTGAGTGTTTACTGTGTGCAGAGCACTGTACTGAGCTCTTGGGAAGGTAGATCCCGACTCTGCCCCTTGTCAGCTGTGTGACTGTGGGCAAGTCACTTCACTTCTCTGTGCCTCAGTTCCCTCATCTGTAAAATGGGGATGAAGACTGTGCGCCTCACGTGGGACAACCTCATTCCCCTGTATCTACCCCAGCGCTTAGAACAGTGCTCTGCACGTAGTAAGCGCTTAACAAATACCAACATTATTATTATTATTATTAGATACAACACCTGTGCCCAAGGACCGTAAAGTCTAGAGTGCTCAGAGCACAGTACTTGGGAGAATACGATATAGTCAGTAGAAATGATCATTTATTCATTCAATCGTATTTATTGAGCGCTTGCTGTTTGCGGAACTCTGTACTAAGTATGTGGGAGAGTACAATATATCAATATACAAACACATTCCCTTCCCACAACGAGCTTACAGTCTAGAGGAGGAGACAGACTTGAATATAAATAATATGGAATGAGTGGAATGTGGACAGGCCTGAGTCAGGGGACGTGGGTTCTAATCCCAGCTCTGCCTCGTGTCTGCTTTGTGATCTTGGGCAAATCACTTCACTTCTCTGGGCCTCAGTTTCTTAATCTGCAACATGCGGATTAAATATCTGATTCTCCCTCCGATTTAGACTGTGAGCCCCATGAGTGACAAGGGCTAGATCTGACCTGATTATTTTTCATCTCCCCTGGTGTTAAGACAGTGCTTGGGATGTAGTAAATGTTTAATAAATGCCATAATTATTATCATTAGAAATTAAGTCACAGGTATTAAAGAAAGAAGCTGGAGCTTCTCCTCACACACCTGCCAATTTCTACTCTGAATTCAGGGTACTAGATGGGGAATATGGGAGGAAGTGGCTGAGTGTGTTTGCTATAGGGAAGCACCATGGTATACGGGAAGCAGCATGGAGCAGAAGGTCACAACGTTCTCATCCCGGCTCCACCACTTGTCTGCTGTGTGACTTTGGGCATGTCACTTCACTTCTCTGGGCCTCAGTTACCTCATCTCTAAAATTCATTCATTCAATAGTATTTATTGAGCGCTTACTATGTGCAGAGCACTGTACTAAGCGCTTGGAATGAACAAGTCGGCAACAGATAGACAGTCCCTGCCGTTTGACGGGCTTACGGTCTAATCGGGACTGGGAATCAAGACTGTGAACCCCATGTGGGACGGGGAGTGTGTCCAACCTGATTTACTTTTATCCACCCCAGCACTTAGTACAGTCCCTGGCACATAGTCAGTGCTTCGCAAATACCACAGTTATTATTATTATTATCGGGGGCAAATGTGAGGGAGATGGGAATGTTTAGACGGGCTGCTGACCTTAAGCAGAGGCTCCCTGAAGGTTGGAGGGCCGGGGGCTGGCTGGCAGACAGAGCTGGTCTGTGTAGAGCCAAATATATTAGCCCAACAAGGATCTAGTAATAATTGTGACATTTGTTAAGTGTCTACTATATGCCAAGCACTGTACTAAAAGCTGGAGCTGATAGAAGATAGGTTGGACACGGTCCGTGTCCCACGTGCGGCTCTCGCTCTAAGAGGGAAGGAGAACAGGCATTGAGTCCCCATTTTACGTATGAGGAAACAAACCGAGGCCCAGTGAAGTTGTGATTTGCCCATAGTCATACCCCAGGCATGTGGCAGAGCCAGCATTAGAACCCGTGACCCCCGATTCACAGGCCTGTGTTCTTCCCACAAGGTCTCAGGATCTTCAGGATCTACCCTGTCGTCTTAACTGCCCCATCTACCCGCTGGAACTTGTCCTGCCTGTGGTGGGGAATGTGGATACAGGATCCAATCATCATTCAAAGGAAGCCTTCTCCAGCCCCACCGATCCCTGACCCTACTACTCTACCCCCAGGGATGATATTTTCCTTTCCACATCTGGAAGAGACTAAGACTTCCCAGAAAGCTCAACGTCACCCTTTGTGGGGCATAAGACATATCCTACATCCTTTCCCGTCATACTGCCATTTCGGGTAAGCACCCACAAAATCACACTGATTGATTGATAGAGGCTGGACTTTTTCTTTGCCCCTTTCCTCACCCCATCACTCTCTCTTATGATTCTCTTGAAGGAGGGATGGAGGCAGCAGTAGCTTGAAAACCTTCTCGAGTAACTCAAAATAAAATAAAACAAAACCCTCAGTCCTCCAGTAGAAGCGTTCTTTATCAACATCTCTCCGTGAAGACGGAACCCCGGAAACAGTATCTATCTTTGTTTAGACATTATCCTGGTCGAGAAATTACACTTCTTTCCTGCGCGTTACAAGGAAAATCATGAAATTTAATAAAATCTGCACTTGTTTCTTTGAAGACCCCATCAATTCAAAGCCACGGGAAAAAATAATTGCATTCAACTCAACCACAGCTGCTCAAGGAAGATATATGGTAATCACTGTCATTGAGATGGGCTTGCCGAGCACAGAATCGTAGAGTTGCAGATGGGTACGTTCCATGACCTCATCTCTTGGCTCCATCTCTCTTGCGGGACAGATTGTTCTATTCTTATGGCTTCCCACTTCTTAGCGTTGTCTTGGATTTTAAATACCTTGAACGGTGGGGCTTGAATCCCTTTTACCGGTAAAGGTCCAGAGTAGAAAAGAGTCAAGAGTCTTACTTGATATTTTCACACACCTGGGGTACTTCTACTCCTGCTCCCTTTCCCACAAAGTGCAGGCAAGGGATTTTTACAAGCAAGACCCATCTATGGCCCCAGAACCCGTGAATATTGCTGACACTGTGCCATAAGCACCAAGATCGGGGGGTGGTCGCCATGGTAAGCCCCTGAGGTCTTTGCCCACCAAGTTAACTGGCTATTCTTTATGATTCCTGCAGAGCCTATCCACAGTGCCCTAGGTGGTTCTTCAGTCAGAAACCTTCACTGCTGATGGCACATACCAGCCTCTGCAGGTGGAATTGGCACTAGAATCTAGATCTCTGTATCCCCAGACTGAGGTCAGAGATGGCAGAAGGGTGATCAGATAAAGGGAGTTGAGGTTATATTTTCCATACAAATGAGGGTAGGCAAGTGGGGCTCCTACCCATGAGGTGCAGAAAGTGGGCGCAATAGAAGTGGAATACAGCCAGGCAGGTGATGGTACCCTGATTGATGGGATGTGAAAAAAAAAATCTTTAAAGGAAGCATGTGGACCAGAACTCTGCCTGAATATAGCTCCTAAAAGAGTAGATTTGGGATACTCTTAAGGAGATGAGACTTTCTCCCTTAGCCTCTGAAAACCTCAGCTAAGCAATGGAAGTTTGAGGCATCTGAGCTTGTATCTTTGGAAACTTAAAGTCCTCCTGGATTAATTCCCACTAGAACAAAAATTATATCAAGCCAACGGTCACTTATATATGTAGTATACATAGCATATATACAAAGCATTTATAGCATATATATGGTATACATAGCATATATGCTTAGGCATATATGTATATATGTGTGTATGTTGTATTTGTTAAGAACTTACTGTATGCCAAGCACTGTTCTAAATGCTGGGGTAGATACAAGTGTATCAGGTTGGACACAGTCCACATGGGCTCACAGTCTAAGCTGGAGGGAGAGTAATTGAATCCCCATTTTATAGATGACACAACTGAGGCACGGGGCAACCGAGTGACTTGCCCTAGATCCCACAGCAAGGATTAGAACCCAGGTCCTCTGACTCCCAGGCCTGTGCTCTTCCCATAGGGCCATCTTCATACCCATCCTTATCATTTGTGAATATATACGTATACTCAGTTGCACATTCAATTTTTATATGATTTCCACTAATTTTGTATATTTTTTAATGTCGGCTCCTCTGTTGGAGTGGAAGCTCCACGTCTTCTGTCTTTATTGAACTCTCCCAAGTGCTCAGTATAGTGAATTGCTCGAAGGAGGGGATCAGTAAATACTGCTTGGGTGATTGATTGGCTGCTTAGAAACGGTGTGCACAGGGTCTCTCTCCCCTCATTTACTGTACCAACTCCTCCACTTTCCAACTTGTGAAGTCTTTGAGATTCATCCAATTCCTCTGCTCTCTCTCTCCTGGTGAACACCAACGATGTGAATAAAGATATTGAGTGGGGAGGGTGAGTTAAGGAAACAGAAGCTTTCTCTGGGCAGGAAACCTGTCTCACACTTTTGTTAAACATCTCTAAAATCCTAGACCAGTTAGGTAAGAAGCAGTGTGTCTCGTGGACAGAGCATGGGCCTGGGAATCAGAGGGCCTGAGTTCTAAACCCAGCTCTGCCACATTTCTGCCCTCTGACCTTGGACAAGACACTTAACTCCTCTATGCCTCAGTCATCTCATTTGTAAAATGAGGGTTCAATCCTAATTTTTCCTACTTAGACGGTGAATCCCTTGTGCTGTGTCCAGCCTGAATAACTTGTATCTAACCCAACACTTAGAACCGTTCTGGGCACATAGTCAGTGCTTAAGTAGTGCCATTACCATCATCACCATCATCAGTAACTACTCACTAAATATCACTTCAACTCCTGCTGCTTGTCCAGACACCTCCATGACCATAGCCAGAACAGCCAAGAATACAAAAGCAGCCAAGAAAAGATAAAAAGAAAAATGCGATGTTGGCGAAGCATCTATTTGAGAAAGGAATTGTGTACTCGCAGGCAGTGGAGTGAAGTTGATCCTGTGCCTTAGCCTAACTCCCCTCAGGTCAAGTCTTCTCTGTTTTAATCATCTCTTTCAGAGACCTTATGTTCTCTGGCTAGGATTCACGAAGGGAGGAATACGTCCAAATGCTGTATTTTTAAAAATGAATCTCTGAGTGTACTGGGCCGCTGGGGAAGATAGTGACCCTGAGGACCTGTAAACTTTCATCCAAACGCACACTCGATATAAGGTTTGGGTTTCTGAAGTCCACAGGAGAGAGACAAAGACGATCCAAGTAAGAAAAGGGTCAAGTTATCATGAAGTTGTGTAAGCGCTAAGGGTCAGGGATGGCCCAACCTCAGCAGTGACCTGCCATCTTCCCAGTCCTTCAGGTATCCTGGTGTCCACAGGGACAAGAACTCTGGCTCCAGGATTGGAGTGGAATCTGGAGTCACTGGAGGGGTCAGGGGATGTTTGGCAGCTCCACTCCCATCTCAGCCGGGGGTGGGGGGAGGGGGTGGGGGTCTCCCTCGGCCAACAGTGCCCGATGGCTTTCCCATCCACAGGCTGAGGGCCCGTTGTGCACTCCTCTAGTGGTATTTAGGGAGGCTGATATGGCACCAGTTGGGCAAACCACTTTCCTGCTTTTTTCCCAAGGATCGTTTCTAAGGGTGGTGTGTCCAGGTGTCACTCCAGTGACCGGTCAGAGGTTGAATTCTCACTTCCATAGGAGCTTTCCGCAGTCCATCTTTAACCCCTTTCTGGTCAGGCTAATTAAAACTAGTCTCACTCCCACTCTGTCACACCCTGCCCCCTCCCCACTCTCCTACTTTAGTACTAAGTGTTGGGGTAGATACATGTTCATCAGGTCGGACACAGTCCAAGTCCCACATGTGGGTCACAGTCTTAATCCCCATTTTACATGATGAGGTAACCGAGGCGCAAAGAAGTGAAGCGACTTGATCAAGGTGACACAGCAGACAAGTGACGGAGCCAGGATTAGAACCTTGGTCCTCTGACTCCCAGGCCCGTGCAATATCCACTAGCCTACACTGCTTCTCCAGTGAAAGAGGCCAACAGGAACCCTCCACTCCCTGAGCTGACGGAGCATCAAAGCTCACCTATTCTGCTCTTCCTCCCGCTCACGCTATGGGTTCCACGACAGACAGGGACTGTGTCTGATCTGATGGCCTCAAAACCACTCAGCGCTCAGCACAGCGCTTGGTACCTAGCGAGTGCTTAATAAAAACCACTGTTAGTATTAGGATGAGAGCCAGAGTGGCAAACTCATCCTTTCAAGTGTGTTGCTGTTGCAGTGACACATTCTTATGGGGGTCACGCTTTGAAAGAGCTGCAATTTACAAGCAGGGTCTTTGCAAAATCATTAGCCACCTAAATCAGACTTGTTAAATAGGACAAGAGGAAACGAGGTGAATCGAAATGTTTTTGGAGTTTTGGCTTGGGTGCCGCAATCGGATCCTACCTGTGGGAAACCGATCAGAGGCAGGGGCGAGAAGGGCAGAAGGGAAAACGGTGTTTTATGTGGAAGCGCACAAACGACAAAGGTCACTCGGAACGCTTTCAATCTGCCGTGGGAGTTACAGACTAGTGAGCTGTAGACTTATCGTTTTACCCATCGTGAGGACTGTCTTGTGACGTGAATTCTGCCCCATTTTTGCATCCTGCCTTGGGGTTTGTCCCACGTTGGGACCAACCCTGTAGTCTATCCATGAAAAGGGATGGTTGCTCAGATGGGCTAATTAAGATCAGGTTTAGATTAGTGTAAACTCCTCCTACATCTTGTAAGCTCCTCCCACTAGATCATAAACTCTCTGGGGGCAGGGGGCAGGTGTACGACTCTACTGTACTACTTCAAACACTGAATTCAGTGCGTTGCACACACAAGGTGCTCCCTAAAGACTACTGGACTGATTGACTTAGATTTTGTGACTGCATTTTCCCCGTCTGGGTTCAGGGTTTCCTTTGGAAGCCAAAGAAAGCCTCTTATGCCATAGATTTAACTGTCCCTTGTATTAAATACTATTCCTTCTTAGGAGACAAGCAATCCCATGCGACTAAGCACCCAAAACCAGATTGAAATCTGTATGCAGTCGCTCATGGTAAAAAGGGACCAAAGAAAACAAACTGTCCTCTTCATAATTAAGTGGCAGCTTGGGTTACGCTCCTCAGCTCCCTTTTACCTTTACAGGGCTTCTCATCCACCCAGACATTGGTTTCAAGAGATGGCTACTCCACAAAGCAAAGAGAAGTGATTTCTCCCATCAAGTCGAATTCGCATCTTTTCCAAAATGCTGAATGCTCCGCCTAGAACCTTGTTCTCTGCCAATCTTGATGTATGAGGACATTCTGCTTCTCAGAGGGTCATCCAATTAGAAATACTTTGGCTTGGGCAGGAAGGGCGGAAAAACAACCGTGGAATGCAAATGAGGGCAAATGTTAAAATACACCGGGCGAGTCTGAGTTAAAGGCAGACACCAAATTAGCATTTCCATGACCATTTTCCTTCCGGTGTATCAAACGGGCAGCGAGTATAAATAAGCTAGAAGAGGAGCATGTGTGCACAGCCTAAGAGCACCTAGACCGACTGGGGAACGCAGTCATTGATAAAATGCCTCTGGTTACAGAGAAACTGCAGCGGCTCCTGAGAATGCTTTGTGCAGCGATGGTTAATGAATGTAGCCCGCATTTTTCCTCTACCCTGCAGGGCTGACAGCGAGAAACCTTGTGGTGAGAAAATATGGGAAAGGCTTAAGTGACCTGCCTTCTTAAAATAGTTCCTTATAAACAAAACTCGCCTGAGATCATTTTAGTGGGAAAATCGAATTACATTTCCTCAGCTGGCATTGTGGGCAGTTACACTGGCTGCCTTTGCTGAACCTCAGGCAAAAGAATATCACCCATCCCGAGAAACGATGGAAAAACTGAGACAGAAAGTATGCACGTGATGTATTTTTGCTAACGGAAGGAAGTCAAAAATCTACGCATTACAAAACCTTCCACGTTTCCGATCGTGAATTCTCGGGCCCTCGAATGTCAGCGACGTATCAAAATGCCGATTAATTACCTGTCTCATAAACAAATGAAGAGATATGTCGACTGGCGGTGGACACTAGAGGCTCTACGTGCTGGGTCCCTCATAGGTTTGGTCTCTACCTGGTGTAATTCTAAAAAGGCAAGATCTGAGAAACAAATGCCTTCCGTTTCATGTATTGTGAAAACAAACATATCCTGGATCAAACGGCATAGCTCCAGCCACGGAACGAATAGATCACCATCAAGAGAAAATATCGAGATAGTGGAGAAATGTCACATCGACACGATCACCGTAATATCCTTTGAGGACAGCGTCTGCCAGCTGCCCTGTACTTGGGGATAAATGATTTTTAAAGAATTCATGAATTTTCTTTCTCCATTTCGCTCATTTCTGATGAGCTCTGAAAACGCCATCAATCATCAAAGGGTAAATAGGGCTAATGCATTTTCCCAGATTAGAATGACACTGCGGCAATTGCACCTGAAAAAAAAAAATCAACTCAGTTCTAATCTAATCAGTCTTTGACCCACAGACCCCGGTCAGGCGGTGTTGCCGGATATGAAGAAAAAAAGCCTGTTGGTTCAAACTGAAGACCCTCCAACTATATGATCCATTTATCAGGCTCCCAGAACAAGACATCTGAGCTTGTAAGGCAAAGGAGTGTTCATCTACAGACTGAGATACTTTAATTGGCTTATGGCTGTCACCAAGTGAACATCTGCAAAAGGCAAAAGCGCTACCTGAACAAAAAAGTTAAAGGAGATTGTAAGCTATTTTTCAAAATGACGGGCTTTTCGACCCCGGCACGTATAAAAACTCGTGTGAAACAGTGCAATCAAATATGCTTATTGAAAGAAACTCATCTGCATCTTCTCGAATGCTGCCATCATAGTTCAAGCCTTGAATAATTTGCTGAAGGAAGAGGGGGAGTCAAAACTCCGAAGGCTGGCCAGACAATTTCAATCTCGAAGCTGTCCTGGAAGCTCCAAATGGGGTCCTGATCGGCCCCTTGAACGTTCAATTTTTGTGAAGAAACTGCTTACCTCAAGCCAATCCATCCCAATTACGGCCAGTGGACCACAAAGCAGTCTCTATTCCTAATCAATCAATCGATCATTTCGATTGAGCCCTTGCTGTTTACCGACCACCGTACACGTCACTCGGAGAGTATAATAGAATTAGCGGTCACGATCCTTGCCCTGAAGAAGCTTACAATTACCAAATTTTTTTTACATTATACCAGAGGGGAAAAGGAGTAGAATGTGTATATTTCGAGGCCTTGAGTTCAGATTTCTTCTCTTCAAAAACCAACACCAAAATCAAGCCACCCTCTTTGTAAAAGTCGAAGAAAAAGTCATCAAATTCTGGTTTGAGTTCCCTGAACTCTATCGGTAAGTCAGTCACACGCAACCCATCATTTCTTCACCCTCCTCTGACCCCATTCCAGCCTACCTGTCGGGAAAAAGTAATTAGTGAAAGAGGGCATTGGACCGGTCCCTTATTATCCCACACCATCTCAGAGTGGCACGTGCCACAGAGCATTTAAGTGGGTCAGTTTTCAGTTGGCCAGTGAGCTGCAGCGTAAGGTGAGGAGGAAGAAGCGAAGTTCTAATTTCAGCTCTACTGATGTCTAGCTGTTTGACCTTGAACACAGCCCTGGATTACGTTGCTAATGACATTCAGCTTCCTCAGATGAATCACTTCACTGCTTTGTGGTTCAATTCTTCATAAACCAGGGAGAATGGAAATTCCTATCCCTTTTCAGCATAACGTCGGGAATATCAGTGACTATTCGTACTGCCTTTGATTTCTGTGAAAGCCCTCATCATTGTTAATCCTTTTGGTGCCTCAGTTCCTCAATCTCTACGATGTTCTTTATCCCTAATGAACCGGGTGGTGGGGGGGGGGGGGGAAGAACGGACGTTGTCATCTATAAAATGCTTCATTCATCACAAGTCACGGCAATAATCCAACAGGATTCTTTGTAGTGATTAGTAATGCAGCAGCCTCGAGTGGAATTTCTAAATGGCCCTTCAAACATGAGCTGGCTAATTTTTTCTGCACGCCCAAGATAAAAACGGAAATTCGATCTAGATCTTGACGATGATGATGACGACGATGACGACGATGGTTGTTTCATCAGGAACCACAGGTCAGTCTCGGTCCTGAGACTAAAACTAAGAACCTGAGGGGAGGAACTGATTACGGTGCCAGCGGTCTGCACAGCGTTGCCGACTCTCTCTCGTCCCACACTCACACTGGGGCACGGAATAGAATGAGCAGGTCGACGGGCAGGGGTGCAGCACAATGCCAAGGGCATGTGCGGTCTCCCCCCGTCTTAGCCAGCTTTAAGCCAAACCAGGATGAGAATACGTTTCCCGATTCCTCCAACAGGGCTCTTTCCACTGAATCAACAGCAGGGTTACATCGTGACCCTAAAGATGACCAAACTGAAGCAGAAACCCTCTTTTCTTTGGCTCCCGTTCCCTTCTGTGTCATCTATGCCCTTTGGATCTGTACCTTTGGGGCATTTGGTATTCACCCCCCCCCCCCCGCCCCCTCAGGCCCACAGCACCTCTGCACATATCTAGAAATAATTTATTTGTAACAATGCCTAGCTCCCCACCGTAAGCTTCTCGTGGGCAGGGAACGTGTCTACCAACTCTGTTGTACTGTAGGCTCTCAAGAGCTTGGGACATTTGCTCTCCGTGTTGTAAGTGCTCAATAAATGCCACTGATTGAGGAAGGGCAAAGCTTTGGCCAGCCTAAGCAGAGAGTCGGTGAAAAAGAAGTAAGGCACAAAAATCCCTTCTTATAGGACCATGACTCATTTCAAATATACACCGTCCTACCCATGGCATGAAATCGATTCACCATCCGCCAGGCAGTGGTACCCCTGGGGTTGTGACCTCAGTCGCCCTCTGCTAATAGCTGAGCTCTCTTGAGTGGAGTAAGAAAGCGGCCTTTTGAAATACTTTGGGCAGTCGTGAGGTGCTTGGTAGCCGATGACTGTGCTTTGGAAACCCACACAGATCTGTGGATGATAATGAACCACTTGACTGAATCAGCAAAACACCGGGGACCGACGACTAGCCTGAAGAAGACAGAGACTAGGTACCAGTCCACAGTGGGCGAATCCAACACACCGGCAAGGATCTCCGCCAGCAGCACAGGATTGAATGCTGTCCCTGAATTCCATTACCTGGAGTGCACTTTAACCGGTGGTGCAGGGAGGGAAACGTGGGTAGAAAACTAAATGTAGATCACCCGTGTGCCCTTTGGGAGACTCCAAGATGAAGTATGGTGTCAGCATGGCAACCAAAGTTTACAGAGAAACTGAAGCACCCAGTCTCCCTTATGGCTTGGAGACCTGAAACGGTCCCAAACTCAGCATCCGGTCTTAGGAGCAATTCCTCTAACGCCGCCTGCATTCAGTGCTTGACAGTCATCCGTTCGATCGTATTTATTGAGTGCTTACTATGCGCAGAGCACTGTACTGAGCACTTGGGAGAGTACTACACTTCACATCGAGTGGCAAGAGAAAGGCTCCCAGGCAACAAGGTACTGGGTCACAGTGAGGTTGCCAACCACGAAGCCTCGCTTGCCAGAGCGCATTTCCGACGGGTGGGACATGTGGGGAGAATGGATAACGAGAGGATACCCAGATGGTTGCTCTACGGTGAGCTGAAATGGGCTAACTGTGCGGGAGGCAGGTCAGCCTGGTGGGCAGCAATCAGAACTAGGGTGACTGTCAAGACGGAGAAGAGATCTGGGGAAGATCGGGGCACCGTGCGGGAGAAATGAAAATGACGCCTGGGACTGAGGGTAATGGGCAGCAGGGGAAGTCTTCACAGGAAGAAACTGTTTATCACGCAACCATCTTATCAGCTGCACTCACACACACTGATAGGATCTCACCATCGCGGAAAAGATAGCTACTCCTCCCTCACCGATTCCATATCGCATCGAAAAGGGAACGGAGGAGTAGTGATAGGGAAACTGATTCGCCCTTCTAGATATCCGGATGAGAAACGAGAGACCCTCCCACCCCCGATTCTGCTTAATGGTGAGTCTCTCTGTGGACGGTGGGAGACATCATATGTTGCCCTTTAAGTCCATTTTGCATCTCAGAGAATCTGAGGTTCCTTTTCCATCCCACGGTGTACAGGGTGACGAGATGGGGTATGTAGAGAGACCTTAGTCCCTTTAGCTATTTCACAGGCATTCAAGTCATTAGTCCGGTTCTCTTCAGATAAAAAGAAAATGAGGGGAAGATTTACATAATCCTGATTTTGCTGGAGACAATCCCTGGTGCTCTCTGTCCTTCTAAAAACTGCAGTTTGAATGAGATAAACCAGCCGGTCCAGCACATCAGCCTCCAAAGCACTGTGTTTTGGAAATCTAAGAAACCCTGAAGTTAAACGAGTTTACTCCTCTTCATGGCAGTCAAAATCAGCCTTGAGATCTGAAGAGAATCCAGACCTGTGGCCCGCAGAGGATGAAGTATAGTCTATCTAGCGACGCGGTCATTCGGTACGGCCAACCGGAGTGGTCAGCGCTCCTGGTTTCCTGGTCCAGGCAAAAAATAAAAAAAAAAAACTCCCCTACCTATGCGCATACGTAGACTCCAGGAGACAGAAATTCCGCAAGCCTTATATACCATTTTAACCCTCGAGCGCCCACCAGTCAACATTCCATCACGCGGTCTCCAGTTGCATGGCTGCGGATAAACGCAGCTGAGAATGCTACCGTGTATTTGGTACTAATTGTATTTAAGTACCCTGAAGCTTTCTCTGCGTATAGTAAGTACGTCCAGGAGATCTAACGTCATCAGATCACCGACACTTCCCTTCCCTGTTTTTACTTACTGGGATTTCGAAAACGCTCACTAAGCGCCAAGCACCGTTTCTAAGCGCCGGGGCAGACAGACAAGGTAATCAGGTCGGACTCGATCCCTATACCACAGGGGGCTCACGGTCTAAGTCGGAGGGAGAACTTTCTTTAAACGACATTTCTGAAGCGCTTATGTCAGACACTTCCCCGACGCGGAGAAGTGTGCGGATTACTCTAAAAGGTCGGCCCTGCAGAAATCTTGCAAGGAGTCGACAGATCTATCGTTCCGAATCGGCCCCCTCCCCGAAGAAGCGACTCCTGTGTTTTCAAGCGTTCGGAGGGGCTGGATTAGAGTTTCGGAAACGACGTCGGAGGTGTAGAAGGCGATCGATCGGCTAACAAGCCAGGGGACTATTTTAGGTTTAAAGAAAGTAATGTCACCAGAGGGAGCCAAAGGAAGTTTTGGGGGGAGTGGAAGGGAAGGAATATTCAGCACCGATTACCAAGGGAGAGCACCCAGGATCTATGCCATTTATAAATCGGCGAGGACATTTCTCTCTGCCGGACGACAGCCGCCTTTACTGCATCTTAATTCACTGGCGGCGCCGAGGGCAGCGCGCGTTTCTTCGTCTCGCCTTTGGGAAAGGGGTCATCGGGGGAAGGGAGAGACGGCGTGTGCTCTTCCTCGGCCTTCGTTCATCTGGGGCTATTTAAATGAGGAGTGAAACACATCGCGTCTATAAATTAGCATCATCCCTCTTTTAAGAAAAAGTATAGAAACACGTCGTGCTAGAAGTATGATTCTCTGACTTTAATGATACTCACCACGGCGTTCCTCCCCAGACTCTCTACGGCACTGTTGTGGAATTTCTTAGTGAGCAGCGCCTGTTTTATTTAAGAGAGACTATCGTGCGATAAAGCCGCCCCCACGGGGCATGGCTCACCGACATATCATTTATGGAGCCAGGTGGACACCGGGTTTTCAAATCGAAGGGGGAGAACTCACTCCAAAGACAGATCTTCTCCGGTAGTACACAGGCACGCAAGCGGGAAAGCAGAGGGAGGAGGGGAGAGATTTCGCCACCACCGGAACGTACGCTCAAAAAAAGCAATCGCTCCGTTCCGTCTCAGAGAGGACTACGTCTAAGCGTCGCCTCAAGGGATCCGCTTTTAAATTTTGCTAGGCTCTGCCCTCTAGCAATCGAAATCATACGTTCCCATGCTCCAGCCTCACGCTTTCTAGAAGTCGCACATTTATCCTCTCGAAGGGGGAAACTGTCATTACCATCTCACGCTCGCATCTGACGCCCGCTACATCTGACCCAGAGACGGGCTTCCGCGTAACAAGCAGAAGCGTCTGACCAGACCAGGGATCGGAATCCCCAGGCGATAGCACGGCCGAATAAACGGGCTGGGGAGAGAAGGGCTGGACCGTGAAGGGTCCGAGAAGCCGGGAGCCAGTCCGATGAAACCCGAAGGGCCGACCGGGTCGTCACGAAGCGCGCGGAGAGGGCAGGCAACTAGCCGGGCCCGCGTGCTCCCCTTGGAGGGTCGGGGGGGGGGGGGGGGGGAGTGTGTGACCGTCCCAGGCCTTTAACGGAGCAGACGCCGCCCCAACTCTCTGCCCCAGCCCCTTGCCTCGGCAGAGAGCTGCCCTAAACTGAAACACTGGCGGGGGCAGCCTCCTGGACGGGTCGGAAGGTACAGGGGGAACTTCCCTCCTCGTGTCTCCGGGCCCGGACACGATCACGTTTCAGCCTCGCGCTCGGGGACCGGACCCCGTGGGGGTCTCGGCGGGAGAGGAGGGAGGAGGACGAGGGAAAGGGGAGCTTTCGGAAAAACCGGCGGCGGGCGGAGGGGCGGGGAGGGGACCCGAGCATTTCAAATCACGGGCCCGGGGCAGCGTCCCCGAGACGACACGGGCGTCTGACGCCGCCCCCTCCCCGTCCCGTCCCTTCCACGGTTAAATCCTTCACTGGGGTTCCTCGAGTTCACCCGGGGAGAGCGGCCCGGGGGTCTGGATGAGGGATCCCCCCCCCCGGATGATCAGAGGGGCGAGGCCCGGACATAACTCCGACGAGGGAGACGGGCGACGGGCGGGCCGCCGGTCGACGGGCCGGACCCGTCGACCGGGCGGCCGGCGCGTCGCGGCACCGGGCCGAGCGGCCGGGACAGTCGGACGGAGCGAGGGGAGGCGGCCCCGGCCCTCCCCCGGCGGCGTGGTCCCGGAGGCCGTCGGACCGCCCGGGACGGCTCTCTCCCCGTCTCACGCCCCGGGTGCGAAGACGCGGGGGAGGGGGCCGGGGAAGGGGAGGGCGTCGTCCCAGAGGCGGGGGACCGTAGGGGTCGGGTACCTGGTCGACGGAGACGCGGACCGGCCGGGGGACGGCCATCTGCAGGCCGATCTGGAGGGCCGAGGTGAGCAGCCCGGCCAGGATGGCCCAGGCCAGGGGCAGGGGCAGCATGCCGTAGGTGGCGAAGAGGGTGAAGAGCACGTAGCCGACGCCGTCGCCCAGCAGGCCGTAGCCCAGCCCGGCGGCCAGGATCTGGGTGGTGACGGCCACCCAGGTCACCAGGCCGCCGTAGCGCAGGTAGGCGTGGGAGGCGGCGTCCTTGCGGGCCACGGCCAGGGCGCAGATGACCACCTCGATGCCCGTGAAGAAGCCCAGCAGGATGCCCTTGAGCGGGTCCATGGGGGCCGAGGCCAGGGTCAGGTGGAGCACCAGCAGGGTCAGCTTGGTGAGCACGTCCAGGACGTTGACCACCACCTCCGACTTGCGCCGCTGGCCCAAGAAGTAGCGCTGGTAGAGGCGCTCCAGGTCCCGGGACTTGAAGGCGTTGCGCAGGGTGGGGAAGATGACCCCCCGGTAAGCGGCCCCCCAGTGCAGGAAGAAGTCCGAGTTGCCGGGCGCGCGGTCCAGGCGCGGGAAGGCCGGCTCGCCCTCGGGGAGGCCCCCGGGGGGACCGGCCTCGGGGGCGGCGGCGGCGGCGGCGGGGCGGCCGGCCCGGGCGCCCGGAGGGGCCGCTCCTCGGGGGGCCTCGCCCGCGGCCGCCCCCCGGCCCTGGACGAAGCGGCGCTCGGTGATGTGGCGCACGGCCGTCTGCCACAGCAGGCGCTGGCTGCGCCGGCCTCCCGCCTCCTCCTCCTCCTCCCTTTCCTCCTCCTCCTCCTCCTCCTCCTCCTCCTGCTCCTGCTCCTCCGCCCCCCGGCCCCCTCCGCCGCCCGGCCCGGCCCGCCCGATGGTGTAAAGTTGCCGGGCGGCCCCGAGGCGACGGTCCTCGGACGACTCCATGGCCTCGGCCGGCCGGGCCGGGCCCGGGGGGCTCTCAGCGCCCCCGGCCCCGGGGGGGGAGGACGGGGAGGAGGGGGACGAGGGGGAGGAGGGGGAGGGGGAGGAGGAGGGCCGCCCCGAGGGCATCCCCCCGGGGGACCCGGCCTGGACGATCGCAGCCCGACGGAGCCTGCCCTGGCCGGCCCCCGGAGCCAGCGGCTCCCATCCTCCTGCCCGGGCGCTCTCAGGTGCGGCGGGCTGGGAGGAGGAGGAGGAGGAGGAGGAGGAGGATGGAGGAGGAGGAGCGGCAGGAGGGGGGAGGAGGACGAGGGGGAGGAGCGGCGGGGGGAGGGCGGGGAGGGGGGGAGGGAGGAGCGGGACCGGCAAGGGAAGGACCGCATCCCCCCCCTCGCCATCGCCGGGCCGTCGCTCGCTTGACGCTGTCGGATGGATGAACCGGGAGGACCGGTCCCCGGGAGGGAGCCGGGATCCTTCCCATCAGATCCCCCGCTGGGGCGCCTCCTTCATCCCCCCCGGGCTCTCTGCGACGCGGCCCGGCTCCGGGGACGCCGCTCCCGGGGCTCCGGGTCGGACCCGCCACCGGCACGGGGAGAGAAAGCGAATCGCTTGTCTTCGCCTCCCCGTCCCGGGGCGTCCGGCGCAGGTCGCCCCCTTCTTTGGCCGCCTCCTCCCCCCCCCCCCCCAGAACGCCCGCAGCGCCCCGAGGACCAGTTGGGGGTTCGCTCTGAGGCCACGTGCTGGTCGGGACCCCCCCCCCCCCCCGAAATCTTCTCTGCGAGCCTGGCCGCCCCCCTCGCCCTCCCGTCCCTCGAGGGGGATCCGGCCACGTGCCCGGTTAGACTGGAAGCCCGTCGATGGGCGGGGACCGGCCCGGTCCGTTGCCCATCTGGCCCTTCCAAGCGCTCGGCACGGTGTGCCGCACCCGGCGAGCGCTCCGTAAATACTATTGGACGGATGAATGCTCCCCCGCCCCCCACCCCCCACCCCCCAAGGGACCCCTCGGCCCCGCGGGAGTCGCAGGTCGTAACGCTGTTGGTATCCGGTAAGCGCTGGGGGAGATAGGAGGTCATCGGGTTGTCCCACGTGGGGCTCACGGTCTTCGTCCCCCGTTTGACAGAGGAGGTCGCGGGGGCCCAGAGAAGTGAAGTGACTCGCCCACAGCCACACGGCCGCCAGGCGGCGGAGCGGAATCGGAACTCTTGACCTCCGACTCCCGACCCCGGCCTCTCTCCCACCGAGCCGCGATCCGTCGGCAGGTCGGCGAGCTCTGGGCGCCGACCTCCCCTCGACTCCAGTTCCGGTCAGGGTGACCCTCCTTACCGGCGGCGCCGGGTTCCCTCGTCCGGTCGTACCCTGCCCCCCCGCCCCCGGCTGCCCGAGCCAGCCGAACGTGCACCCTCCGCGGCCTGGCCCGTGTCCTCGGCTGGACCCCCGCGGGTCGGCGGGCTCCGGCCCGGGCAGGGCCGAGCAAGGAGGCGGGCACGGCGAGGACCTTGCCGACCCCGCCCAGGTGAGGGGCCGTGGACCGGCGTGGAGCTTCTCGGGCCTCACCCTTCTCCAAGGGATGGAAGCATTCTCCGGGCCCTGTCGGGAGCTTCGATTGAGGTGAAGTCGGTGGCGTGTGCAACACGGCGACGCTTTACGAGGAAGGGCTGAAGTGGAAATGAAAAGTAAGACTGTTTAGGCGGGAGGAAGCGCGGGTCCCCCCGGGGGCACACGTGCACGCATCGAATCAGTCGATGAGTGGCATTTATCGAGTGCGTGCTCTGTGCACGGGGCTGCGCTATTCATCCGATAGTATTTATCGAGCGCTTCCTGTGTGCAGAGCGCTGCGCTAAGCGCTTGGGAAGTACAAATCGGTAACAGGTAGGGACAGTCCCTGCCCTCTGACGGGCTCACGGTCTAATCGGGGGAGACGGACAGACGAGAACAATAGCAATAAAGGGAATCGAGGGGATGAACGTCTCATTGGAACAATAGCAGATAAGTAGAATCGAGGTGATGTCCATCTCATTAACAAAATAAAGAGGGTGATGAAGATATATAGAGTTGAGTGGAAGGGAGGGGGGGGAGGAGCAGAGGGAAAGAGGGGAAAAGAGGGCTTAGCTGAGGGGAGGTGAAGGCGGGGTAGAGGGGGAGCAGAGGGAGCAGAGGGAAAAGGGGGAGCTCAGTCTGGGAAGGCCTCTTGGAGGAGGTGAGCTCTAAGTAGGGTTTTGAAGAGGGGAAGAGAATGAGTTTGGCGGAGGTGAGGAGGGAGGGCGTGGCCCGGGGGTCGACGGCGGGATGGGCGAGGGCGGGGGACGGCGAGGAGGCGGGCGGCGGAGGAGCGGAGCGTGCGGGGAGGGCGGTGGAAAGAGAGAAGGGAGGAGAGGTAGGAGGGGACGAGGTGATGGAGAGCCTCGAAGCCTAGAGTGAGAAGTTTTTGTTTTCGTGCCGAGGTCGACAGGTAACCACCGGAGGTTTTTAAGACGTGCCCAGAGCGTTTCTGCAGGGGGGTGAGCCGGGCAGCGGAGCGAAGAATAGACCGGAGCGGGGAGAGACAGGAGGAAGGGAGATCAGAGAGCAGGCTGACACAGTAATCCAGCCGGGATATTACGAGAGCCCGTCGCGGTAAGATAGCCGTTTGGGTGGAGGGGAAAGGGCGGGATCTTGGCGATATCATAAAGGCGAGACCGGCAGGTTCTGGTGACGGATCGGCTGTGTGGGGTGGAGGAGAGAGCCGAGTCGAAGATGGCGCCGAGGTTGCGGGCCTGAGAGACGGGAAGGGTGGTGGTACCGTCCTCGGTGACAGGGAAGTGGGGAGGACGACAGGGCTTGGGAGGGAAGATGAGGAGCTCGGTTTTGGCCATGTTGAGTTCTAGGTGGCGGGCAGACATCCGGGTAGAGACGACTTGGAGGCGGGAGGAGACGCGAGCCTGAAAGGAGGGGGAGAGGGCAGGGGCGGAGATGTAGATCTGTGTGTCGTCTGCATAGAGACGATAGTTGGAGCCGCGAGAGCGGATGAGTTCGCCGAGGGAGGGGGTGTAGATGGAGAACGGAAGGGGGCCGAGAACTGACCCGCGAGGAACCCCAACAGTTAGAGGATGGGAGGGGGAGGAGGAGCCTGCGAAGGAGACCGAGAATGAACGGCCGGAGAGATAAGAGGAGAAGCGGGAGAGGACTCTGTACTATGTACATAGTACTGTGTGCACAGTACTATGTACTATGTGCTTGGGAGAGTGCAGTAGAGTCGGTGGACGTGATCCCCGCCCTCATAAAATATTTACATTACTCCATGTCTTCATTCTCTCTGATTATTTCTGAAAGCTTTAGAGCGGGGCCAGCTTTAAACTGAGGGAGCATCAGCTTTGGTGCCCGGTGGCCTCTGTGTGTGAGCGGAAATGCCAAGACATCCCAATCCCTCCCCCTGGAGTAGCTCCAGGGTTGCTTCTCCCTGGAGAGCTAGCGGGAATGAACTTAGTTTCCTCCTGCAGGTCCCCTGGACCGTGTGGCTTGCGGTCGCTCTGACACTGAGCTGGATAGGACGACTGGCTGGGGACTGGGGGAAGTAGGGACTTTGTATCACTACAGATAAACAGTGCCCGGGGAAGGTAAATGACCCCAGAACGCCGAGGTCTAGGCCTAGTCTCCCCTGGCAAACTATCTGGATGATTCAGGATGCAGCAGAATGTGCCCTTTGATCTCAACAGCCTGGGTATTTCAGGGCAGAGGACCACCGAAATCCTTCGGCCTTTTGAAAACACAGGGTGTTATTTGGCCTGGATAATCCATGGATTCATTCATTCATTCATTCAATAGTATTTATTGAGCGCTTACCATGTGCAGAGCACCGTACTAAGCGCTTGGAATGGACAAATCGGTAACAGATAGAGACAGTCCCTATCTGTCTCTAGGGCTTACGGTCTAGTCGGGGGAGACGGACGGACAAGAACAATGGCGATAGACAGAATCAAGGGGAAGAACATCTCATTGAAACAATAGCAAAGAAACAGAGTCAGGGTGATGTCCATCTCATTAACAAAATAAATAGGGTGACGAAGATATAGACAGTCGAGCGGACGAGTACGGTGCCGAGGGGATGGGACGGGAGAGGGGGAGGAGCAGAGGGAAAGGGGGGAGAAGAGGGTTTAGCTGCGGAGAAGTTGGGAGCAGAGGGACAAGGGGAGCTCAGTCTGGGAAGGCCTCTTGGAGGAGTTATGAGCTTTAAGTAGAAACGGATCATTTTCTAGAGTAGATTTGACCATAAAGTGACTGGTTTCACTACTTGTTAGGGGCAGTCGAAGCAGCAGTAGAGGTTGCGAGTACCTACCGGACGCAGAGCAGTTTTCTAAGAGTTTGGGAACCACCAAACAAGCAAGTTGCCCAATCTCGGTCCACAATAACCTGACGCTCTAATTAGGAGAAGAGACCTAAGAAATATAATATGGCATGAGGATGGGTAGAAATAAGTACCTAAGTGCTAGAGATTGCTAATGGATTTTTTATTGCTTGGGTTGCTGGGCATCAAGTGGGGGAGACAAATCGGTGTTGGCAGTTAGGCCTCTGAATATAATAATAATAATGTTGGTATTTGTTAAGCGCTTACTATGTGCAGAGCACTGTTCTAAGCGCTGGGGTAGTCACAGGGGAATCAGGTCGTCCCACGTGGGACTCACAGTCTTAATCCCCATTTTACAGATGAGGTGACTGAGACACAGAGAAGTGAAGTGACTTGCCCACGGTCACACAGCGGACAAGTGGCAGAGCCGGGATTCGAACTCATGACCTCCGACTCCAAAGCCCGTGCTCTTTCCACTGAGCCCGGCTGTGATCCGATGGATTTGGGGGGACCCACTCCACATCCCCAACTACCTGGCACGGTAGCAATACAGGCACAGGACGAGACGACTTCATTTTCTCACTCTCGTCCCTTAGACTTCTGCAGAGTAAACCGAAAGAGAACCAATTTTAGGATACAGAAGAAACCTTCCTCATTAAAATACCCATCCAGCTAATGAAGGAGGATCTTTGCATGATTTATTCAGGCCCGGATAGTGAGTGAGGAATTCATCCAGTCGGATAACACGGCCCAAGTTCATGAATGAAAACTGCATTGTGTAGCAGGAAACTCAAAGAATTTCAGGAACCGAGAGGCTGAGTGGGTCACCACACGCAGGAGAAAGAGAAAATAGTATCTGCTAAAAGAAGCCAAGGAGTCTTCCCTTACTTTAGTGGCTATCAATAGACACAATTACTGCCTGAAGTTATACCGCCTGTTGCATATGAAATGGATCATTTAGGCTGACATAGAAGGGATAGGCGGCCAGGTTCTCTAGTTTGCAGTGCTGGTGAAAAGAAGGAATTTGGTGAAAAAATTATTTTTGCGGGTAACCGTGTCTGACGTCTCTGCTTTTCTCTTGAATCCTTGGAAAAACCGCACCTTGTCATATTTCCAGTAAGCAGTTGAAGAAGAGGAACCCTTTTTCTACCTCCCAGGTCTAAGGCTTGCAGGTTATTTATATTCATTTCTATTGAAGTTCTTCAATAGTGTAAAACTCTTGGCCTCGACGCCTGGAAGAATGTGAAAATACTGAATTTTCTCCCTGTGGGATAGGGACTGTGTCCAACTGGATTTGCTTGTAGCCACCCCAGAGCTTAGAATAGTGTCTGGCACAAAGTAAGCACTTAACAAATACCATCGTCATCATCATCATTATCATAATCTAATGGAGGAAACCGGCTGAGAAAAGGTATTTCTTAATAGTGGGAGGAGGTGAAAGCTCAGGATAATAATAATAATTGTGTTAGTGAGCACTTCCTAGATGGTAAGATAGCTTGTAAGATCCTTGGGGGCAGGGATCCCGTCTTCTATCTCTATTGTAATAATAATAAAGTTGGTATTTGTTAAGCGCTTACTATGGGCAGAGCACTGTTCTAAGCGCTGGGGTAGACACAAGGGAAGCAGGTTGTCCCACGTGGGGCTCACAGTCTTAATCCCCATTTTACAGATGAGGTCACTGAGGCCCAGAGAAGTGAAGTGACTTGCCCACAGTCACACAGCTGACAAGCGGCAGAGCCGGGATTCGAACGCATGCTCTCCGACTCCCAAGCCCGTGCTCTTTCCACTGAGCCAGGCTGCTTCTCTTAGCCACCCTGCTTCTCTTATTGTACCCTTTCAAGTGCTTAGAACGGTACTCTGCACAGAGTAATCACTCAATAAATACTATTGATAGATCATCCTAGGAAAAGAAAAACATCCACAACGTTAGGAAAGATAAGAGAAAGATAAAGCCTTTGAAATCTATAAGGTTTTTTGCAGCATTCTCCTGAAAAGTGACTCCACCGACTAGATTCTAAAAGCTCTGACTAGGAAATGGTCATAGTCCTTAGGTCGGGGGTGCCCAACTCAGTCCCGTGTGAGTGGGTCACCTGTGAGGAGAGACACTTGTTTACAAGCTACATTTAACAAAAGCTGCCCATCGCTAATACATTCCTGGTAAAATGACTAGCGACCGGATACGTGTCATCCAATTGGAACAGAGGAGCTGAAATTGGTGAATGGAAATCTTGTTATCATTTACTTGCAGATGCAATTTCAGTGGAGGGTTTTATTGGCGGTGGTGGGGAGGAGGGAGGCAGTGGTACCTGATTAGGCAGGAAAGGGAAAGAGAGAAGAGACAGACAATAGGAGAGAGTAGGACAGAGACAGTCACAGATGAGACAGATGAACAAGACCCAGAGGGATAAAGATGCAGAAACAATCAGATGAAAGGGAGAGTCCCAAAGACAAGGAGAGATAGGCAAAAGAGATATCGATAGTGAGGGACAGACCTACTCTCCCCACCACCTCCTACCCTCAGCCATTCATTTATTCAATCCCATTTATTGAGCGCTCACTGTGTGCAGAGCACTGTACTAAGTGCTTGAAAAGTATAATTCAGCAATAAAGAGGGACGGTCCCTGCCCACACTGGACTTACAGTCTAGAAGGGGGGAGACAGACATCAAAACAAGTAAGCAGGCATCAATATAAATAAACAGAATTATGAATACATGCACATCAAAACAAGTAAACAGGCCTCAATATAAATAATAGAATTACAGATGAATACACAAGTGCTGTGGGGCGGGGAGGAGGGTCGAGCAAAGGGAGCGAGTCGGGACACACGGAGGGGAGGGGGCACTGAGGAAAAGAGGGAGGGGCTTAATCTGGGAAGGTGGCTTGGAGGAGGTGAGCCTTCGGTAGGGCTTTGGAGGGGGCAAGGGTGATTGGCGGATTTGAGGAGGGAGGGTGTTCCAGGCCAGAGGTAGGATGTGGGTCAGGAGTCGAGGGCGGGACAGGCGAGGACGAGCCATGGTGAGAGGTTTAGCACCAGAGGGGCTGAATGTGTGGGCTGGGATGTAGAAGGAGAGCAGGGAGGTGAGGTACGAAGGGGCAAGGTGATGGAGAGCTTCGAAGCCAATAGGAGTTTTTGTTCGATGTGGAGGTTGACAGGCAACCACTGGAGATTGATGAGGAGGGGGTGAAATCGTCTTTCCACAGAAACATTCCGGGCAGGCGAGTGAAGTAGGTACTGAAGTGGGGAGAGACAGGAGAGAAAGGATGCCGATGCCGTAATCCAGTAGGGATAGGATGAGTGATTGTACCAAAGTGGTAGCGGATTGGGTGGAGAGAGAAAAGGGCCGATCTTGGCAATGTTGTGGAGGTGAGACCGGCAGGCTTTGGTGTCAGATTGGATATGTGGGGTGAATGAGAGAGTGGAGTCAAGATCCAGATGATTTCACTTCTTCTAGGACGGCAGCCATGAGACAGCAGCAGTAGGAGCAAGATGCAGATGAGAAGGCTTCCCCCAGTGTAGCTAAATAGGCCACCCCAGTTACTCCCACCCACCACCACCGTCACCGCAGGTCTCCTGGTTACCCAGGACCCTGCAGAGGGACAGATCACTCTGCCCTGAGCAGGGGGAAATCAATCAGTCAGTAAATGGTATCTATCGAGTGCTTACTTGGTGCAGAGCACTGTACTACGAGCTTGGGAGAGTGCAATGCAACAGAATCAGCAGATGAGTTCCCTGCCCATAACACGCTTACAGATAGAGGAAAGAGTTGCAGATGGAAGCCGAGGGATGGGGTGGGTAATCTTTCCACTCCCCTGTTGCTACCATGCTGCCCTGTTAACTCCAGATAATCTCACAGGCACCCTGAGGGTCTGCAGCTTAAAGAAATTAATTATGGAGTTGAGTGCTTTCTATCTGCCAAGCACTCTACTAAGCACTGGGGTAGATAGTAGACCATCGGGTCAGACACAGTCGCCGCTCCAAATGGGTCTCACTGTTTAAAGGAGAAGGAGAACGGGTTGCTTCCATTTTACCGGAGAGAAAACTGAAGCACAGAGGATTTAAGTGACTTGCCCAAGGTCTCAGGGCAGACTGGGATACGGACCCAGGTCCCCTGACTCCCAGGCCCATGTTCTTTCCATTAGGCCGCGCTGCTTCTCGATACTAGATCATAAGCTCCTTAAGCCCTGGAATCCTATATACTAACTCTATTGTACTTTCTCCTGCATTTAGTCCAGTACTTTTGCGTTGTGATTTCATTTTGATCCCTTTACCAAAGTCTGTTATGTTATCAACTAATATTTAGTGCCAATTCTGGTTCGGGAGGCTGGGGGGCGGTTGCACCTTTATTCTATTGGGGTTCTGTTCATGTGCCTGACCGGCACATGGACATCAAGGGGTGCAATCGTATTTTTGCAAAGAGGTATCTTTTATTGGCACTGCAGAGGCAGATTTCTAGGCTGAGTTAATTCCAGACCCACTTTGACACTGCTCTTATTCTAAAAGGCAAATATTTTAAAACCCAAAAGACTACCTCTTTAGAAAATATTATGTATCGATTCATTATGCCGCATTAGACCTTTGGCTCCCCAAGGCTACATCCTTGCTTCAGCAGCGACCTGGGTCAGTTCTCCAATTTTGCGCGAGTTATTCAGGTTAGTGTAAGTTAATAGGTTTGTGCTTGCGGGGTGCATAGTGTATGGTTGTGTGCATTGTGCGTTTGCGTGCATGCGCTTTGTGTGTGCTGTGTATGTGTGTGCAAGTGCCGTGTGTGCGAATGCATCCGGTGAGGTTTTGGAAGCTCAGTGAGCAGGAAGACTTCTGTGCTAAGCCCTGACCCTGCCTCTTAGAGCTTTAACAACGAGAAAGGAGCCATCGAAAGTGATATACCTACGTCATCCGGAACGACGAGGCCATAACGTAATGTTAAAGGTTGGTATCCGTCCTCCTGGGGGGCCGTTGCTTGATGCTACAATAGACCGCGTGTGAAGCGCAGTACGTGTCCGGCGGCGAGCATCTTCCACGTGGCAGAGAGAGGCTGTTAAGTCTGCACGGACCAAGATAGTTTTTGAAGATATTTTCTGAGTGGACAATTGTTTAGCGCCTAAATGTGTTTGGGATAAAAATAACCTCAGGTGGAAATTGCAATGATGAGGTCTTGGCCCTGCTCCCTGTTCTTTTCCTGCTGTTTGTGCCGGGCTGCCAAGATCGTGCCTGAGACTCCGGGGGGCCTGTGTGGAGTGGGGAGAGATGAAATTCAAGGCAAATAGAGGGTGGTAGTTTGCTTCAGATTTGTGAGTATAATTAGGGAACTCACCCTTTGGTTCCATTTTCATTAGAGACATAAGCCAAATGAAAAGCACAAGACCGGGAGGTGGATGATAATAATAATAACAATGTTAGTATTTGTTAATAATAATAATAATGTTGGTATTTGTTAAGCGCTTACTATGTGCCGAGCACTGTTCTAAGCGCTGGGGTAGACACAGGGGAATCAGGTTGTCCCACGTGGGGCTCACAGTCTTAATCCCCATTTTACAGATGAGGGAACTGAGGCACAGAGAAGTGAAGTGACTTGCCCACGGTCACACAGCCGACAAGTGGCAGAGCTGGGATTCGAACTCATGAGCCCTGACTCCGAAGCCCGTGGTCTTTCCACTGAGCCACGCTGCTTCTCCAGCTGTTAAGCGCTTACTATGTGCATAGCACTGTCCTAAGCGCTGGGGTGGATACGAGGTCATCAGGTTGTCCCACGTGAGGCTCACAGTTAGTCCCCATTTTACAGATGAGGTAACTGAGGCACAGAGAAGTGAAGCATCTTGCCCAAAGTCACACAGCTGGCAAGTGGCAGAGCTGGGATTCGAACCCATGACCTCTGACTCCCAAGCCCGGGCTCTTTCCACTGAGCCACGCTGCTTCTGAGTTCTAGTCCTGATTCTGACACTTGTCTACTTTGGGACTGAGTCAGTTACTTAACTTCTCTCTGCCTCCATTTGCTCATCCATAAAATGGGTATTAAATATCTGTCATCCGTGTCCTTAGACTGTGAGCCCATTTTGGGGGGCGGGACTCTGTCCTAACTGATAAACTTGTATCTACCCTAAACACAATGCCTGACATATAGTAAGTCCTTAATAAATACGATAATTATGATCATCATCATCATTATGGCATCTGTTAATCGCTTACTGTGTCACCGGCAGTATACTCAGTGCTGGGGTAGTTACAAGGTAATCAGGTTGGACACAGTCCCTGTCCAACATGGGGCTCGCAGACGAAGTAGGAGACAGCAGGATTTAGTCCTCATTTTACAGTTGAGGAAACTGAGGAGCAGAGAGTTGTGACATGTTCAAGTTCCCAAAGCACACAGTGGCAAAGTCAGGATTAGAACCCGGGTCCTCCGTCTCCAGGGCCGGTACTCTTTCCACTAGGCCGTTCTGCGGGACTGCATTTTGACCTCCTTCAGAGCTCTCCTAAAATCCTACTTCCTCCAAAATTATTTTTCTGATTAATTTCTTTCACCTAAGTTGTGGCAACCCAACAGCCCCCAGTTTCATTTTTATATTTACAACCACCTTCAGCACATGAATACGCACGCATAATCAGCTGTACATTCAAATATTTTATTCAACTATTTAGTCCTGACACACACTTATGCAGTTACCTGCTGTATCCTTGTTCTACTTCCTGTTCCCTCTATTTATGAATAATTTATGTCCGTCTGTCTCCCCAGTTAGACTGTGAGTCCTTGAGAGCACTGACCATGACTTGTGGTCCTCTTTTACACTCTCGGATAATTAGTGCAGCATTCTCAAGAAATTCAACTGGTCGATTGATCCATTTCAGTTCCGCCACATCTTGGGGCCCATGACGTGGATTTTCCAATGCGGCAGGTGATTTTAACACCTTTCTACTCCTCCTCCCTCTCTGTTTCCAGGATATCTTAGGGGGAAGGGAATGGTAGGAAAGCTTGGGATGTAGTCCAGCTTTCAAGAAAAATAATTTGGTCACTCTACCCAGAAGAGAGACCTTGGATATATAGTACTTTTGGGTAAAGAAGCTGTTACTAGAGTGAATCCATTAACATTTAAAGTTCTCTGTCCTTAACTCGTGGCTCCTTGGAATTCGACCTGGTGCTCTTATGATTTCCAGTTTCCCTCTGGATCCTTAATGTATTTTCAAGGTTTTACAAGGCAGAAGTATAGTGGTAACTGATTGTAGCATCCTAAATACAGATGGGAATATCACGTTGGACTCTCCTGACAGGGAAGCAGCAGTGCCTGCCCAGACTAAGCTCCTTGAAGGCAGGGATCATGTCTACTAACTGAATTTTATTCCACCAAGTGCTTAATACAGTGCTCTGCACGTAGTAAGTGCTCAAAAAACCCATTGATTGACCTGTTCTCCCACAGTGGCTGGCATCAGTAATAATAATAATTGTGGGAGTTTTTAAGTGATTTCTACATACCAAGACCTGAAATAAGCACTGGGGTAGATACAGGATAATCAGGTCCCACATGTGCTCACAGAGTAACCAGAAGGGAGACCAGATATTGAATCCCCATTTTGCAGTTGAGGGAACGGAGGCACAGAGAAGTTAAGTGACTTGCCCGAGGTCATGTAGCAGTTACGTGTCAGAGCTGGGAATAGAACCCAGGTCCTGACGTCCAGGCCCATGCTCTTTCAACTAGGCCGCTCTGCTTCAGTCTGGATAGAAACTCAGAAGTCATGGGGATATTTCAGAAAGGTTTGCTTAGTATTTTCTCTCTCCCTCTCTTCTCTTCCCTTTCTTTAACTCTCTCTCCCTCCCCTCTCTTCCCTGCTTCCCTCCCTCTTCTCTCTATCTGTCTTAAGCAGCGTGGCTCAGTGGAAAGAGCACGGGCTTGGGAGTCAGGGCTCATGAGTTCGAATCCCAGCTCTGCCACTTGTCGGCTGTGTGACTGTGGGCAAGTCACTTCACTTCTCTGTGCCTCAGTTCCCTCATCTGTAAAATGGGGATTAAGATTGTGAGCCCCACGTGGGACAACCTGATTCCCCTATGTCTACCCCAGCGCTTAGAACAGTGCTCGGCACATAGTAAGCGCTTAACAAATACCAACATTATTATTACTCCTTTTCTACTCTCCTTCTTTCCCCATCTGATCTGTCTTCTCCCTCCTTTCCCTCCTCTCTCTCCCCAATCTTTTTCCACACTTTCTTCTCCCTCCTCCCTCTTTCTTGCCTCTCTTTCCCTATGCTCTCTTTAAACGTCATCTAGAACTAGTCCAAATCTTGAAATATAATTAGAAAAGTGGCTTGCAGGGCAGTTCTAGTCAAACTGGAAACACGCTTTTATGAATGCTTGTATCCATTAACTCTCAGTTAAATTCTGCAGAATTAAGATACTGGGACAGTTTAAATGAGTTGTAAATAAAAAAAAAACCTGAACTGCACATAACTTTTATAGGAGCACCCTTTGGCAGTCCAAGGACTTTCTTGGATCCCTAACTGATTATTGAGAACCCTACTTATTTTGGGGGTCTACCCAAGGGAAAGTTATTAGAAAATTTAGATATTTAGAAAATTCAGGGGGGAGAGTCCTGCTTTTGAGGACAAGGAAGTTTGGGGGATTAAATCACCCAGATGGATCAATCAATCAAACAGTGGTATTTACTGAGCATTTACTATGTGCAGAGCACTGTATTAAGTGCGCGGGAGAGTACAATACAACAGAATTAGCAGACACACTCCCCGCCAAGAGCCTATTTGCAGAAGGGGAGACAGACATTATTATGAATAAATCATTTATAACACATAATTTAAAGATATGTACATAAGTGCTGTGGGGTTCGGGATGTGGCCAATATCAAATGTCTAAAGGTCACAGAAGCGAGTGCGTAGACGACACAGAAGGGATGGATGGGGTCTCTGTTATGTAAATTAATATTTGGCTATAAAGACATAGCCCTTGTACAGGGACCATAATCCAAGTAGGGTTGAAAAGAATTAGGGAAAAAAAATTATCTGTTGAAGCTGTAGGCTGTGATGTAATCCCCGAAGTTGATATTTCACTCAGGTCCAGTATTATAATGATAGAGAAAAGAACATCAAGGCTCTCTTTGGGATATGTGTAGAAAGATGTATTAGCCTGAGCCCCAATTTCATTATCATATTATCATGTTTTCTTGACTTTTAATATCTATTTGAATGAATCTGTGTACAGAGGAAACCCACATTTCCTGAGGGAACCAGTTTGAACAAAACAAAGGATAGGGATACATAGCTTTTGCCTTCCCCAGTGAAGAGTGAAACAATGAAGAAATAATCTAAAATGAGACAATATTGTCCCTTTCAACTTAATGTGTTATTTTATAGGATATTATTTATGTGTCTCATAATGAATCATTATTGTCATTTGACAATGGCTCTAAACAATAAAAGCAGTCAAATCACATTAGAGCTATTCATTTCCTGACAAACTTCGGGTCTTGGCAAGCTTCATTTTCACAGATCGGCATTTGAGATGTTTCTTCAATGCGATCAGACCGGTGCTTATTATCTGCAACCTCTCTCCATATAATGTCGCTTTGTCTCCTGTTCACTTTTAAATCTGAAGGCTAATTTTCATCCTTAAATTAAAATGACCATATTATTTAGAGGAGGAATGAAGAGCCAAACTATCTTTCTCAGAGTTGAAAGGATAAGGTCAATTTGTGAAGACACGAGGTTTAATTGATTTAAACACAATTATCTCTTGAGAGAGTGTTCATCTTGGTGCACATCAGCTTTCTGCCCAGTTCTGGGGCCTATGAGGACTTAGCGTCTGCTTACGGGGAAATTTGGGGGTCTAGTTGGTTCTGAGGGTCTTTGGAACTAAGCTTTTTGAGAGCAGGGATCATGTTCACTAAAGCTATGGTACTCTCATGTGCTAGGTTCAGGGCTCTGTACACAGTAGATGCTTAATGATAACACCAATAATAATAATTGTGGTATTTGTTAAGCTCTGGCTCGCCGCCAAGCATGGTGTAAAGCGGTGGGGTAGATATAATGTGAGCAGATTGGACACAGTCCCCGACTCACATGGGGCTCACAGTTTAAGGGGCAGGGAAACAGCTACTTTATCCCCATTTTTACAGATGAGGAAACTGGGGCCCAGAGGAGTTAAGTGACCTGTCCAAGGTCACACATCAGGCAAGTGGCAGAGCTGGAACTCGCATCCTGGTTTGACTCCCAATCCAATGCTCTTTCCACTAAGCCTCACTGCCCCACTGCCATTGGTAGTGTTGTCATCAAACCAGAAGAGCGGCTGCTCTGTTTAATAAATTCCATTTATTGACCGATCGATTGATGCATAGACCATTTACCAATTGTTTTCCAAAATCAAAAGAATAACTGCAAATGCCAAAGTTGAGGAAGGAAATGAGGAGGGAACACACCTGTGGTCTGAAGACCCAACAGTGGGATTTCTAGAAGACTCCTGTGCAATAATTTCTCAATTTCCTGAGAGAAGAATAGAGGATCCATCCCTCATGTGCTGGGGCTTTAGGAAGCACTTAATTAATTAATTAATGTTGGTATTTGTTAAGCACTTACTATGTGCAGAGCACTGTTCTAAGCGCTGGGGGAGATACAGGGTAATCAGGTTGTCCCACGTGAGGCTCAAAGTTAATCCCCTTTTACAGATGAGGTAACTGAGGCACAGAGAAGTTAAAAGTGACTCGCCCACAGTCACACAGCTGACAAGTGGCAGAGCCGCGAGTCCAACCCATGACCTCTGACTCCGAAGCCCAGGCTCTTTCCACTGAGCCACGCTGCTTCCCACAGTGTAGGTGCTTAAAGTTTCAGTGTTAGAATGTAAAAATCCTTGTGGAGAGGGAACGTGTTTCTTCCTTGTATTGTACTTTCCCAAGTGCCTAACACTGTGCCCTGCAACCAGTGGGTGCTCAGTAAATATTACTACTACTATTACTACTGCATGAAGAGCATAGTTAGTAATCAACTACTCAGAGATGCATAAGAAAAGAGAATGGAGACCATAGCAATACTCACCAAAAGGAGTAGAAGATGAAGAAAAAAGAGGGAAATAAGTAAACGAGTCCGCTGATGAATAGGGAAGCATTCGTGATTCTGAAATGGCTCAAACTACGGATGCCTGTGCCTCTTGGCAAAATGCAGTGGAGAGTTAAGGCAACAATCCAGATTTTTCAGATTAAATAGAGGAAACCCAGGTCACCTTTGGCTTGAATGATCGGGTGGACTGTCTGCGCTCCTCAAAATTACCAGAGAGTCATTCAGCTGTCCACTTTGCTTTATTTGTGGAGACACACCCTATTTTGTTAATATGGTACCGATTAAGCCCTTAGCTTGTAAAGTACCGTTCTCAGTACTGGGATAGATACAAGATAATCAGGTCGGACACAGTCCCTGTCCCACGTGGGGATCGCAGTCTACAAAGGCACAAAAATGAACACTTCAATAGCCACTGTTGGAATGCCTATAGGGTAGATGGGGGAGAGAATGCCTGTTGTATCTGAACTTGAATGGACTGAAAATTGAGACAGCATTTGCTTGGAGCAAACTGAACGTTACTACGTATTGCATCCATTCGCTAGGTCTATTTGTGGGTGGGGGGGGGGGTATCTGAGAGCCAGAGGGAGTTAGAGAAGGATGAATCTTCTCTAGGAGAGAGGAATCAGGGTGCTAATTCTGTCTGATCTGCTTATTTTGTGTCTACCTCAGCACTCGGTGGAGTGCTTGGCACGTAGTAAGCACCTAGATACCAATATTATTATAATTACCACTACTACTAAAATCTTATTATAATTACTACTGCTATTAAATAATAATAACTGTACCGGTGGATGATCCTAAATTGGAAAATTTGGCCAGGAAAAGTGATACGCACCTTAGGAGTAGAGAAGGCTGAGAAGCAGCAGTAAGTGGGTTAGATTGGAACCCAAGGTTATGCTGTCAAAAGCTGAGGATATTGGCTTTCCCAGGAAAATATGGCATAACTTTCACGTACCTTGAGGGTGCCCGGCTCAGTGGGCAAGACGACGGAGCGAGAGCACGACAGAGTGCTGCGCTCCCCCTGTTGAGGGCCGAGGGGCTCCGTGGGAACTGCTGAACTTGCCTACGTGAGGGTTGGGCAGAGCTACTCACTCAATCGTACTTACTGAGCGTTTACTGTGTGCAGGGCACTGTGCTAAGTACTCGGGAGAGTACAATATAGCAATAAACAGACACATTCCCTGGCCGGTGCATCGTGATTTCTCTGGGCCCTGTATGACCAAGCCTTTGGATGCAAAATCCCCGCTGGACCCTCCCTCCCTCTTTCTCTCCTTCCCTTTTGCTTTTTCTCCTTTTCTCCCTTCTTTCTTTCATCTCTTTCCCTCTCCTTCTCTTCCTCCCTCTCTTCTTTCTTCCCTCCCTTCTTTTCCCCTTCTTTCTCTCCCTCCCTCTTTCTCTCATCTTCCACTCTTCCTCCCTCTCTCCTTTCCTCCCACCCTTCCTTTCATCTTCTTTCTCTCCACCTTTCTCTCTCCCACCTTCTCTCCCTTCCTTACTTCCTCTCTTGTTCCTTTCCTCTTTCTCTTCTTTTTTCTCTCTCTTTCCCTCCTTCTCTCCCTCCTTCCCCTTCACTTCCTCTCCTTCCTTTCTTTGTCCTCCCTCCTTCTTCCTTCTTCCCTCACGCTAATTTATCACACTTATTTACCTTCCCACATCTGAAGAGGAGCAAGCGTCGAAGTTCCGGTCTCCCATTTCTCTCCTCCACGGGGTACTTGCACCTCCATCCAGAGAAGCAGCATGGCCTAATGGACAGAGCATGGGCCTGGGAGTCGGAGGACCTAGTTTTCTAACCTCGGCTCCTCCACGTGCCTGCTGTGCAACCTGTGTGTCGCTTAACTTCTCTGTGCCTCATTTTTTCTCAGCTGTAAAATGGGGATTTAACACCTGCCCTCCCTCGTTCTTTGACCGAGAGCCCCACGTAGGGCATGGGTGTGTGTCTGACCTGATTAACTTGTGTCTACCCCAGTTCTTAGAAAAGTGGTTGAAACATGGTATGTACCTAGCAAATACCAACACCACCATTTACACCATCCCCACCGTCATCATCATCAGATACCTGCTCTCCTTTCCCTTAATAAGAGGTAGAGGTAGTCACCAGATAAACTTTCAGCCATAACTATCTGAAATCTGTCTGGGGATAAAATAAAATACCGCATTTTTCTAAGTTTAGAATAGACTTAGGTTTTCTGGGATTTGAAGTTAGAAATTTTTGGAGGCTTTTGGGAGTCCACATTCACTGATATAGGGAAAAACTAATATCTTAGTTCTAAGAAGAAAAGCTTATAAAACATATTGGGAGGACTTTGTGCAAGCATCCACTTCCTTTTATAAGACATTTTGATGAGCAAAATGCAAGTGATTTGGGAACATATGATTTAGATTTCCTTTTAAAGTACAGATTGGAATAAAAATGAAGGATAAAGCTGAGGCAAGATAGAGTCAGGGCATTGCTGGATGCAAATCATAGGGAAAAATAATTGGGATATGTTGGATAAAAAGCTGTTAATTCATTTATCTTCATCAGAATAGAAGTTATGGGAAAAAAAAACCCTAAAGAAACCTCATATTTCCCTAGACAGTGGTAAAATTCAGCTCTTCCAGAGCAGTGGTTATGAAAGCACAACTCTGGTGCTTGCTAAATAACAGAAATAATGATAATGATAATAATAATAGCATTTAACAAAAAAATAACAATAACATGCCTGAGGTCCTACAACAGGCAGAGAACCAGGTCTGGGACTCAAACCTGAGCCTCCTGGTTTCAGGCCCATGTTCTAGCCTCAAGGCCACACTGCCTGATAACAATAATGAATGATTATGGTATTGGTTAAGTTCTTACCACGTGCCAAGCACTATACTAAGCACTGGGGTAGCTACAAGATCATCAAATCCCACAAGGGGCTCACATTCTGAGTAGGAGGGAGAACGGGCATTAAATCCCCCATTTTGCAGATGAGGGAACTGAGGCTCAGAGAAGTCAAGTGAGTTGCCCAAGGTTACACAGAAGGCAGGTGGCAGAGCTGGAATTATAATCTAGTTCCTCTGACTTCCAGGTCCGGGCTCTTTCCACGAGGCGACACTGCTGATCTTTATTAAGAGTATTAATTCTGGGTGCCGGTGAGGCTGTTCTCAACTTTGGTACATGAACCTGATCTAAGGATGGCCTCACTTCCACAAAAGGAGTCAGACCTCTGAGCTGATGCACCTTAATGCCTGGGCCCTATCATGATGGAAGTGAAGTGAAAGAGACTTTATCCCCATTTGAGTAGTTTATTAGTCGAAGGCACAGGAAGAGAGAGACTTGGGTTTTTCAGCTTGTCTGGAACAGTAGCTGTAACCGAGCAATGATATACTGAATGGGGAGTTGTGTTTAGAGTCCTGACACAATCATCGAAGACAATGGAAATCTCTTCTGTCTCTAAGACTTTCCATGGCATTCACTGTGGCATGGAAATTGCTCTCGTGGCATGAGGCCACTCCATTTCAAGTGGCTGGCACTGTGTGAAATCAAACCGCTTTTCCAGGACAGTTGAACAGGTGAACCTGTGTGTGGAAATGGAAAGAGGCAGAACTATTATGGAGAAGGCCTAGCGTATCCCCCGAGAAAATAATAGCTAAGCAGTGGCTTGCCGTTCCCGAGAAGGCTCAGTAACATCGTGGGGAAAAGGACACTGGAACAGGTGAAATGGAGAGACATCTTTAGGGAGAGCCAGCTTTCTTACGTGCTTAGCACCTAGCACCTTGTGTTCTCTTCAACACTGACATAGAGGTTTCCAGAAGAGGCTCCTATTTAGCTAATCCTCGGAGAACCAGAAGCCTTGGCAGGAATGAGGTCTTGCCCTCCCTTTAAGAATAGCAGTAGCAAAAATGGGTAATAGTATTTTTTGAGCACCTCCTGGGTGACAGGCACTGTGCTGCACGTTTGAGAAAGTACAAGTGGTCGGTACAGTGCTCGGCAAACCTTAAGCACTCAGGAAATACCTCTGATTCATGACAGTAGAAGCACAAGTCAAGTTCAGTGCTCACAAGAAGCTTCCACTCCAACCTGGCCCACTCTATTTCATGACCCCCAAACTCAGGTTAAGGCACAGTTCAACTGCTAGCCACATGCTCGATGGAACTGAGAAGCAGCATGGCTTAGCGGATAGAGCACGGGCCTGGAAGTCCGAAAGAGCTGGGTTCTAATCCCGCTCCACCACTTATCTGCTGGACGACCTTTCACAAATCACTTCTCTTTGCCTCGGTTCCCTCAACTGTAAAACGGGAATTCAATAACTGTTCTCCCTCCTATGTAGACTGTGGGCCCCACGTGAGATGGGGACTATGCCCAACCTGATTAACTTTATCTACCCTAGCACTTAGAACAGTGATTGACACGTAGAAAGCTCTTGACCAATATCACATAATTATTATTAGTAATAGTAGTAGTATTTTATAGCATGTGATTCTCTGGTTGCCAGTGACCTCTTCTGGATAGGGACAGGAGAACAGCCTCCAACTGCCTCTCCCTTTCAGCCACTATTTCTCTCCTTCCTCCCCGCCACCACCCATGGTGTTTGCTAAGCTCTCACTATATATCAGGCGCTGTACCAAGATCATCACAGTCTTAATCTCCATTTTACGGAGGAGGGAGCTGAAGTACAGAGAAGTGAAGTGACTTGCCCAAAGTCACACAGCTGACAAGGGCAGAGACAGGATTAGAACCCAGCTCCTTCTGACTCCCAGACCTACGCTCTATCCTCTAGGCCATGCTGCTTCCCTAGCAGGGGAGTAATAGGTTCACCAATAGAACCGAGACAGTCCACATCTTCGCTACCACAAGGAATGGGGTCTTATTAACCTCTTACTCACGGGGCAGGGTGCAGGGAAGCTGGAAGTGGGGACAGTAAGACTGTGGAACCCTCTGTCCGCTAATTCCATCCTGCTATTCCGCCCCACACAGTGTCCTGTTTTTCTTTAAGGCTGTGCTGTCGGGCAATTCTTGGAGGGAATCAATGGTGCACAAGTAAACTGGGAGAAGAGGGGAAAAAAGAAAAAGGTAGAAAAGAGTGAGAGAGATGGGGAAAATACAAGTAGGAAAAACATAGAGAGAGAAACAGTGTGACCTAACAGAAAAAGCACGAGTCTGGGAGTCCGGAGACCCATGTTCTAATCCCGAGTCTATCCATGACCTGTTGTACGGTTTTGGACAAATCGCTTAACCTCCCTGGGCCTCAGTTGCCTTGCGTATTCAGAGCATGACAATTACCTCTGCCTATGCAGAGATTAAAATCTTCATTCAAAACCTCCTGGGACTTTCGGACAATCCCTGTAAGTTTTAGTTCCACAAGAATGGGAAAGATTTGCAAGTTGACTGACAGATAACCCTTCTTCCCATCACGGCGCTTCTTGAGATGAAATGGTTTCCTGTTTTCACAGGTCTGTTCAGAAGCAATCCCCAAAGATAAAGATTGGGTCTCTGCATCAGTGAATGAAGAAAATGGACACTGGCAAAGAGGGGATTTGCTACTATTCTTTTTCATTCTGGATGTGGTGTGTGTGTGTGTGTGTGTGAGTGTATAGGAGTGTTTGTTTGGCTGTGGTTAATGAAATCCAAGGGAGGAGAGAGGGCTGAAAACAGAAAAATCCTTATCTAAAATATTGAGGAAGTAGCAGGCTCTGAGGCAATACAAATGAATGTCATAGACAATTTTTATAGGCAGTCATATCAACATGGCCCTGAAAATACTAACAAAACGAATCATTGTGGGGAAAAATGTTGCAGCGAAGATGGGTAATTTCAACTGCGGGTTTGATAAGCGAGTGAGACGGAAAAATTAGAAAAACAGCTATTTGCTTATTTTAGCTTGTTTTCTTTCTCCGGCTTTTTTTCTTCTGTCTCTCCATTCTGTTCACTCTTGGCGCTCGCTCCTTCATTCTTTCTATTCTCTCTAACTCTTCACTCTTCTCACTCTTTCTTTTCTGTCATTAATATTCTGTGAAAAATATCAGGTTAATAATTCCTCTTTAAAATGGGTAAATTATCTGTTAAAAAATGCATTGCATGATCTGGACAACAGATTTACACTTAAATGGGTTGTGGGGGAAGAAATCAGTTGAGGGGATGCATCTAACAGACGGTGATGCTTCAGGTTTGGGAAGTGCAAGCAGAGCCACAACGACTGAATAAGGAAATTGCCCCTAGACATATTTCATAAGCATCCTTTATGTGACAGTCCACCATTCAATCTGTGACATTAGCAGTGTTCCTGGTGTGACCTTTTTCACGTGGAAATGTGTTATTCTTGGAACATGCAGTTAGGAACATTCGGCAAATGATTCGCCTTCCAGCGTCAAGGGTTCGTTCCGCCTTTTTTTTGTGAACAGGTGCGTTGTACAATACATGGAAAATTCTCCTCTCCATTCATGCCTCCTGCCTCACTCATTTGCTGGTGTGGGGGATCCCAAGACAAGTTCCCTGACTTATCTTGGAGCTGTAGTTCAGTCATTTTATCTTCCGCTCCTTCTAAAGTCAACCGAGAGGGTCTGAGATAAACGATAAGCCCTTATATTAGTTTAGTACTTTTTCGTTTCCTAAGCATTTTCACCTCAGATATTTTATTTCATCCTCACAACATCTCTGTGAGATAGGGAGAGGCTGGTATTATTATCCCCTTTTTACAGATGAGGAAACAGGCCCGGAAAGGTTAAGTGATTTAACCTCTTTTAATGTATCTCCCCCTGTAGACTGTAAGCTCTGTAAGGTCAGGGATCATGTCTACCTACTTTGTGTATTGTACTCTACCAAGCATTTAGTACAGTGCCGTGCGTTCAGTAACACTTGATAAATACCACTGACTGATTGATGAACCTGCCCTAGGTTACCAGTAGGTCCGGAGCAGAGCTGGGATTAGAACCCAGGTGTCCTGTTGCTGTCCTACATTCTTTCTCTTAGGCTACTCACTTGTGGCAACCATTTTCCACTCATTCAGAATTCAAGTGTGGCCAGGTCAAGTGTGGACAGGGAAGTCCAGTCACATTTCCCCTGGGGAATACAAAATCCAATCAGTAATTTTCTGGCCATTTTGCTGGCTGCTGATGGGATTTTTTCATCTCTCTGTCTCTGACTAGGTCTAACTCTCCAAAGCTGTATACTCCAGGAATGTCAAGTGCTCTCTTTGCTGGGTGGCGATGGCCTCTTTGAGAGATTCCCAGTCTTTGCCCTTTTTTAACAGTATTTGTTAAGCGCTTACTATGTGCCAGGCTCTCTTCTAAATGATGGGGTAGATACAAGGTAATAAGGTTGGACATAGTCCATGTCCCACATGGGGCTCACAATCTTAATCCCCATTTTTTAAAGATGAGGAAACTGAGGCACAGAGAAGTTAAGTGATTTGCTCAAGGTCACACAGCAGACAATAGGTGGAGGCTGGACTAGAACGCAGGTCCTTCTGACTCCCAGGCCCGTGGTCTAGCCACTAGGCCATCCTGCTTCGCCCAGGTGAAACACATTCTCAGTGCTATCGCCCAGGAGAATCTGCTGAGGTGTGGGAGAGTTTTGATTAGCATTAGGAACAAATTGGCTTTACGGATTTTGGAAAATCCAGGCCACACTACTGGTCCTGCTTCCTGTACTGTCCTCTGGCAGAAAATCTGCTCAGAGCAGCCAGAAAGTGTGTTATCTGTATATGCTTTGGCTACAGTGCTGTTGGGGAAATAGACATTATTTGCCTGCGAAGGCAAGCCTGTTTGGACACAACACTCCATTGTGTCGGAATCGATCGATCGTTCAGTGGTATTTATTCAGCACTCACTGTGTGTAGAGCACTGTACTAGGCACTTGGAAGAGCTGGTAGACATGATCTCTGCCTCCAAGAGTCAGAAGAAATGTTGGTGTTTATGCACCCTATCAGACCTGGGAGGTGCTGGAGCGTACGGTGGCGAGTTCTACAAGAGCACAGTTGCTGAATTATAGAAAACTCAGTGTACGATGGTGGCTAAGGCACTTAACCTTTCTGGATCTTAGTTTCCTCATCTGTTAAATGGAGATGGTAACTGCTTTCCCTCCCACTTAGACTGAGAGTCCTGCGTGGGACAGGGATGGATTGTGTCCTATCTGATCATCTAGTATATAGCCCAGGATTTAGCACAGTGCTTGGCTCCTAGTGAATGCTTTATAATTATCACCAGCATTAGTTTTAGTGTTATTATTACCATTATTATTATGAAGCAGCATGGCTCAGTGGGAAGAGCACAGGCCTGGGAGTCGGAGGACCTGGGTTCTGATCCCGCCTCTGCCACATGCCTGCTGTGTGACCTTAGGCAAGTCATTTCACTTCTTTGGGCCTCATGTACAGCATCTGTAAAATGAAGATTCAATACCTGTTCTCCGTACTGATTATCCTGTATAATAATAATAATAATTATGGCACTTAAGCGATTACTAGATTGCCAAGCACTGTTCTAAGTGCTGGGGTAGATACAAGTCAGTCAGGTTGGACACAGTCCCTTTCCCAGTTGGGGCTCACATTCTTATCTTCATTTTACAGATGAGGTAACTTGGGCAGAGAGAAGTAAAGTGACTTGCCCAAGGTCACACGGCAGACATGTGGCAGAGCCGGGATTGGAACCCAATGCTGTACCTTCTCCAGCACTTAGTAAGCACTTAACAAATATCACAATTATTATTATTACTATTGTTATCATTATTATTACTCACATTACATTTCCAGTGGTAAGTACCATGGAGTCCCTTTGTATAGAAATTCCCAACTTAAAACATCCTTGGAAAAGTGTTTTATAATCAGTAGAAAGAGCACAGGCCTGGAAATCTAGACCTAGGTTATAATCCTGTCTCTCTACCTCTTGCCTGCTGCATGACATTGGGTAAGTCACTTAATTTCTCCAGACCTCAGTTTCCTCATCTCTAAAATGGGGATTCAATAGCTCTTCTCCCTCCTAATTAGACCATGAGCCCTGTGTGGGCCAGGGATTTTGGCCGATCTACTTATATGTGCCCCAGCAAATAGTTCAGTGTTGGGCACATAGTAAGCACTTAACAAATACCACTATTGTTTATTATTATTATTATTATTCTTAACACTAGGATGTGGAAAGTGCCAGCAAACATCAGATGAAATTTGGAAAGCTTATAAAATTAAGATATGTGGCGAACTCTTCTCAGTCTTGTTGAGGACACCCGAACCACTCATCAGGAAGAGAAGTGGAAAAAGGTTTTGGGTCAGGATAAATGATCATTTTCTGGAACAGCTAGACCTAAAACCCATAAGGAAACATCCTATTCTTGTTTTTCTAAGTAGTGGACAGGATCTGATACAGGAAGGACATGTAGGCCGGTCATTCTTCAATCATGACCGCAACTCAGTGAAAATTTGACATTCTTATTTGGAGAAAAGTTAAAGCCAAAAAAAAAAGCCTATATAAAGACAGAGATTTAATTTTAGAAAAGGACTCTGAACATGCAGACTTTAGAAAGGTTTGGCTAAAAACAAGAGACATGCTAAACCAAAGCCTGGAAGAATATCATATTAGAGTCCTAGGTAAAATGTGAGCTCCAAACAAAACGAAAGTTGTCTGCCTCAAAATCCTGCCTAGCTAAGTGACAGGGTAAAAGAGGTCATCGGGGAAAAAAAAAACACATTGCCTTTCATAATGGAAAGGTCACCCAAGTGAGAAGAGGAAAATCCATAAAGAATGGCACCCAGGTAAAAACAGGAAATTAGTCTGGCCTCGGAATGAGGTTGATGGGCACATTGAAAGTGTTGCCAAGCCAAAGAACCAAAAAGGTTTTTCAAAACATCAAAATCCAGAAGCTGGTTAGGATATTGGTTGAGCCATTAGGCAACTGTGGAGTGAAAGGGGGCGCTTAGGCATGAAAAGGAGACAGGTAAGGGATTCGGTGAATTCATGTTATCATTAGTAGTAATGTCAATAGAAGTGGCATTTCTAGTAGTAATAGTGGTAATAGTAGTTGTTGTTGTTGTTGTTGCGGTATTTGTGATGCTTGTTAAGCCCTTACTTTGTCCAAAGTACTGCACTAAGAACTTAGGGAAGTACAAGGATAGTGATACGGACAGGTTTCCTGGCTCACAGGGGCCTCAAAATCTAAATAATGGAGGGCGAACAACCCCCGAGGGAGAAGTTTAGAATGACCCAGATGGTTAAATTGCTTTTGGTAAGAGAAAGGACTGGATCATACTGTGACTCACCGTGAGCCGAGAACGTGTCAACCAACTTTGTTGTATATTTTGTAGATTCACTGACTGGAAGACAGGTTCTAGAGTGCATAGAAAGTTGGCTAAAAAGTAGGCAACCAAGAGGCCTCTTTTCAGGTCGGAGAAATGTAAATAGGGTGAATCGATTATTGATCAATGCAGGATAAATACTCTTTCTTGCATTTCTGGAATGGAACAGCCCCTCCCTCATTTCTGCTTATGGAGCCTATCTGTCTACTGCAGTGATCTCCCAATCAAGCAGATGAAAGTAGTGACTGAACACCTCTTGTGGAAAGAACACAATACTAAGTAATTGGGAGAGTTCAGTAGAGTATTTAGTCTTGATTTCTGCCTCAAGGAGTTACAAATCTACTTTAGACCTCCCATCAGTCGTTGTGGGCAAGAAATGTGTCTACTGTCATATCATCAGCTCCCAAGTGCTTAGTACAGTGCTTTGCGTGCAGTAAGAGCTCAGTAAATACAGTTGAAAGAATGAATGAATGAATGCCTCTGCGTTGTTTGAGGCTGTGGATCATCAAGACTTTACAGTGGGTGGCACTGGAAGCGATCAGTCAGTCAACGGTATTTACTGAGCACTTAAATGCAGTACACTGTACTAAGCGCTTGATCACACTTGCATAAGATTCAGAAGAGAAAACTGGCCCACAGAACTGTGCTGGAACTCATCCTTGTGGTGCATGTGTATAATTGTCTATAAATAAACAGCTTCTAGATTTGTTCTTCTACAACAAATCACTTTAATCTTAACTTAATCTTGCCTCCTGCATTTTTAATGAAAGGCTCTCTATTTTTAAAACCCTTTTCTTTCCTTTGGCTCAGGCTTACAGGAGGGGAAAAGAATCCTTTTAACTTCTCTCTCACTCATTAAACTGAAAAGGAATAATGAGGACAAGGCCAATATAAGCTCAGTTGGAGTTGGTAACACTATTTGCAATCCACTTCTCGCTGTTTTCGAGAGCTCTCTAGAAGTGAAGTGGCCACACGGAAGAGGATATTTCTCTGAGAGATTAAGGGAATGGGCCTTTCCTCACTTTGTTATTTCCTAACTTGGTCGCCTGGGCTCACAGGCCAGGCATGTCAGTCAAGTGTTCACCTTTGTGGTTGGATGCAGTGTCTTCCCTTATGAATGTGGTACACGCCTCTTATAGCACTTGTCCGCTGTTGGTAGAGGGAAAATCCTTCACAAAAGAGTCTACAGTTCAACCAACAATTGGGTCTCAAAGAATCTCTTAAAAGCATTAATTTTTGGTACAGTGCTCTGCACACAGGAAGTGCTCAATAAATATATTGTTTGACTAACTTGAGTTGGTTCAAAGAGAATATTTTTTCCAACTGATTGCAGCAGTTAGATTGCAGATTCCTAGAGGATAAGGAATCTTTGTTGTTTTCTAATGATATCTGTTTAGTGCTTACTATGTGCCAGGCACTGTACTAAGCCCTGGGTAGATACAAGATAATCATGTTGGACACAGTCTGCATCCCTCATGGGGCTCAGGGTCTTAGATCCCATTTTGCAGAGGGGGTAAGTGAGGCACAGAAAAGTTACCCAAGGTCTCACAGATGACAAGTTGAGGACCTTATGGGTCTTATTTTCTCAATTTCATCCTCCGTCATCATTGTCTTAAGAACTCCTCCTGAGCACTCTGAGAAGCAGTGCGGCCTAGTAAAAGGAGTCCAGGCCTGGACATCAGAGGGCCTGAGTTCTAATCCCAGCTCTGCCACTTTTCTGCTCTGTGACTTTGGACAAATCACTGAACACCTCTGATCTCCGTTCCCTCATTTGTAAAATGAGGATTAAGACTGAGAGCCCCATGTGGGACATGGAGAGTGTCCAGCCTGATTAGCTTGTATCTACCCCAGCACTTAGTACAGTGCCTAATGCATACTAAGCACTTAACAGATACCACAATTATTATGATCACTATTATTAATCGATCAATCGATTTTATTTATTGAGCACTTACTATGTGCAGAACACTGTACTAAGCATTTCAGAGAGTACAGTACAGCAGAAATAACAATCTACAATCTAAAGGAGCTTACAGTCTAGTAAGCTAACTTAGTAACTGTAAGATAACCCTAACCGTAGTAAGCTTGTGGTTATTATTATTATGTTGAATTATTGAATGATGGTGATTATTATTATCATTATTACTCCTTGAGTTCTCACATTCTCTCTTCAATGTTAGGTCCAAAAATTACGCACAGTATTGTCCTAAGTCTGAATTATCATAGAGGCTTTTAACATCATTCTAATTTTCTATACGCCCATAAACCAGGATGGTTTTGGGGGGTTGTTGGGGAGGGGGTCCTATCTACAGGCAAGGTGATGACCAGATGACTCCTCCATAGCCCCTTCGATTCAGTCACCTCTTTAGATTTCTCACAGGATAAATGATTTTCATGACAAGGAGGTGAAAGTTTGAGGATCTGGGCCCCCCTTCTCCCCCAGCCAGGTAGGCCACATTTCACATGCCCCCTGTCTCCTTACCCTTAGAAGACTTTCCCTGATACATTGCCCTACTGAACCCTTAGGAGGTGAAATTCTCCCTTAACAGAAGACAGTCTTTATGCCGGGCATTACCTGTTCCTTGGGCTTTGTTTTTAGGGTGAGAATCTTCCTTCACTTTTCTCTCCATTGCATGAAGACCCATGTGAAAGAAAAAGACTAGGCTGGGAATGCTGTAATAACCATATATATGCTTGAGAGGCTTCTGGTTCATAAATGATTCTGCTAACAACGAGAGTAACGGAATAGCTTTCCTTTCAAGACACACTCATCCGATAAAAGATGGGTGAGAGAAAGTAAATGCTCCTACACCAGCTCTCTTTCTGACACAAACAATAGCTTTTCATACGAGAATGGAATGAAAAGGAATTCATCGCCATGTTGATTTTAGCTCATCAGCAGTGGTTATGATAAGACTGGCAGGATATGATTTAGAAGTCGAGGCAGGATCCTTCTGCTTAATCACACATGTGGGCTCTTGTTTTGTTACCTGGACTGAAGGATGATTCTATAGTATTATTATACATACGCTGTTCCTGCTATGAGATCCATTCTGACACATACGATGTGGGTTGCTGGGAGAAAGAGGAAGAAAGTCTAATAGAATACTGCACAGAAATTGGGAATTTTAAATGTTTAGGTTCAAACCCAGCTAAGAAATTGCACAGAATTGAATGCCCCCTGTACAAAGTGCCTCCAGCTAAGTAGAAACTCTATCTCATCATTTTCACTCTCCTCTCCTCAGAGTTGGAAAATCCTGTCATTCCCCAGCCTCCAAACTGCCATCTCTTTCACCCTTCTTCTAGAAAACCCTTCTTTAGGCCCAAAGGTCACAGTGCAGCAAGTGGCGGAGCTGCGATTAAAACTCAGGTTCTCTAACTTCGAGGCCGGTACTCTTGTCACTAAGCCACACTGCTTTTTTAATCATATTTACCTAGTTTAGAATTTTACCTGTCCTCATTAGAGTGCAAAGACAGCTTTCCACCTAAAATTGACTGATACTTCACTGTTGTATTGTGGGGTGTGCCTGAATTACTACAACCTCTGCCTACCCTCCCTGTGGCTACCCTCCCCACCCCGCTATCTTAGGACCTTCCCTTGGGACTTGTCTGGGATGGCCAGGAAATCTCTGCTTTGTAAAGAAAAGTAGTCTTCCCAATTAAAAAAAACCTCTTAAATTTGTAAGTATGGAGCACTGCAACATAAATTTAGAGTGTCTGGAAAGAACCAGCATGTCCTATTGGTTAGACCACGGGGCTGGGAGTCGGGAGGACCTGGGTTCTAATTCTGTCTCTGCTACTTTGCTCTTGATCTTGGGTGAGTCACTTAACTCCTCTGTGCTTCAGTTCCCTCTTCTGTAAAATGAGGATTAAGACTGTGAGCTTCACGTGGGTCATAGAATGCTTCCAACCTGATTACCTTATATCTACCATCACGCTTAGAACAGTGCCTAGCACATAGTAAGTGCTTAGTAAATATATTTAAAAAAAAAAACAATTGTAAAAATTAGGGCTCAATACCTGTTTTGTTTTTTTTTAACGGTAATTGTTCTCCCTTCTACTTAGACTGTGAGTCCCATGTGGGATTCACTTGTATCTTCCCCTGCCTTTAGAACCAAGCTTGACACATAATAAGCACTTAACAAATCTAGTAGAAGTAATAGTAATAACAGTAATAATGGTATTTATTTAGCGCTTACTATGTGTCAAGCACTGTTCTAAGCGCTGGGGTAGATGCAGGCTAATCAGGTTGGATACAGTCCCTGTTCCACTTGAGGGTCACATTCTTCAAACTCATTTCACAGATGAGGTAACTGAGGAATGGAGAAGTTAAGTGACTTGCCCAAGGTCACACAGCGGACAAGTGGCAGAGCTGGTATTAGAACCTAAGTCCTTCTGACTCCCAGGTCCGTGCTCTAGCCGCTATAGTAATAATAATATAAAAAAATATAAAATAATTGATAATAACTCCTCAGGATGAGTTCTAGGCGTTAAACCTCCTCAGGATCCAGACTAGTATTATCACTTATAAAACAGCTGCTCTGAGGGCGGGCTGCCCTCTGCCTTCAGGCATGACGGGGAGAGAGGATGCGGGAACCAGGAAACGCTTCGTAACCGGTCGTTACCGATTTGGCCACAGCTCACTGCGTCGGGTGACTGACCTCCGGGGTTTCCAAGAGCGGCGGTTCTCCGTGCGGAACGCCTGCGCGTGGAGGTCGGGTCCCGGCAAACTGCGAAGTGGGAAAAGGAGATTGCACATTGCACTGTACAGAGGTGGGAGAAAGGGAAGGAAGCTGGGATTGGCAACTTCAGTCTGCCAGCCACCTCCTGCCAATAGTCATTGCTTCACATGGGCCCGTGTTCTCCCTTTGGATGAATGAACTTTTGCCAAAAATCAAGCCATTTCTAGTGGGAATGCTGGCATAGTCCAGTTGCCCTGTGACTTTAAAAATAAAACAAGCTCCAACAGAAAACCTGATTGGAATACTTGCCTAAATCCTGCTTTCAGCATTGACCTCTGGACAGCTGATGCTTCAACAATAGGGGAATGCCTGGTGGTACATTACAAGAGGGTGCTGGGCCTGGGGTCTTGGGGTCAGTGCTCAAGAGCTTAGTACATTGTTCAAGCATTTAGTACAGTGGTCTGCAAATACTAAGTGCTCCATAAATACCACTGAATGATTCATTGATGATGATCTTTCACACTCTATTTGATGATTATCTGATACTGCACAACAATGATTTCAGGAACACGGGTCCACTTAAAAATAAACATTCAAGAGGTCACTTTTGTTTCCTCAGTGGAGAATGTTCTAGCCACCTAATGTGCAAGGCTATCGTCATGTTCACTGTAGTACTGATATTTTGATCATCTCTATCAAAATATCTCTTCGGTGCCAGTAGGGGAAAGTTCACTAATTTTTCAAACCCACCTCACCCCCTCAATCAAAGAAATCACCGGTTAAACACCTGTCAGTCGGAGACCTCTTCCCACATCAAGTGAATTTGGATCAGTGCCAGTGATGTATTATGCCCCATCACCTAACACCGAGTCTGTTCATGACAGAGTTTTCTGGAATCCAGCAGTTTTGAGAGAGTTGTAAATCTCCGTACCATGCTCTCCCCACACAGGAAGTGCTCAGTAAATACGGTTGATTGACCATGTCACACCAGGGTGATCTGTGCTACAGAAACTGGCATTATCTCCTATTTCATTGTTTTTTTGTGTCACCAGGGTTGACCTGTGTTTACCCTCCGTTTGGATAGAACACTGTTGGGAATTAGGAAATGCTCTTCTGATAGGGTGTAGTGCCTGCAAGTGTAGGACAAGCATCTATTTCAGCATGATCGATCAATTAATGGTACCTATTGAGTGCTTACTGTGTGTGGAGCACCGTACCAAGCATCTGGGACGGTACAAAACAAGAGAGTTTGTAGACACGCTTCCTTGCCCTAACTCGAGATTCATTGAGAGAGTAGCCCCTGCTTTACAGGGGAACTGAGTGTATCAATGATACCTTTATGCTCTTTTTGTGATCAAAAGCAATATGCTTTCTAGCTGAACAGGATTGGAAGCAGACTTCCTGATGTCCTTTGAATTACAGGCACAGGGCAGTGATTTGGGAATCCAGCATTCAGATAGAGACTTGGCTTAGACAAAAGATGCTTTTAAATGGTGATTTGTTTATTCTCTTTTCTGCATAGACAAACCTTTCACTTCCCCCAGCACTGAGCCTTGATCCCTCAGATAAAGAATAAATCTTGGCTGAAATGTTGGATGTTTTTCCACTTCAGCCGCAGTGTGAAACCCCAGTCATCTTCATTTGTGGTGAAGCTCTGGCGATATCTAATCATAAAATAATTAATACTAGTAACGGTGGTATTTGTTTAATGCTTACTATGTGCCAAGCCCTGTACTAAGCACTGGATAGATATGAACATCAAGTCCCATATGGGGCTCACAGTCTAAGTAGGAGGGAGAACAGTGAAGTAAAGTGAAGTGACCTACCCAAGGTCAAAGAGCAGACAAGTGGCGGAGCTGGGATTAGAACTCAGGTCCTCTGACTGTGCTCTTTCCACTAGACCACACTGCTTCACCCTGTTGAAGAAGTTTCTGAAGTCCCGGGGCTAGACAAATTAACAGTGGGTGATCTTTATTGACTGACTGTTTTGGGGCCTTGTGACCTCTAACGATCTCCTAATTCCAGACTTGGAGAAATTGGTCCACAAACAGCGGTGTAATTTACCAGGGCAGCTAATCATTATTATTACGGGCGAGGCCCGCTGCAGCTGGCACAGCTAAAATTGGAATGCCAGGGCTGGTACTTGCTTCGTAGTCATATGATTTGATAATTATGATTCTGATAATTGAGGCATTATTTGGAGAGCTCAGGGAAGATATTGCCAAATCCCCTTCCTGGGTGTCCTGTACTCCTGAAAAATCAGTTGAAAGGATCAAACCATGAGATCTTGAGGGCTGGTTTAGATCTGTAATTATCTTTATCCACAGTGCACCTTAGGTCTCTCTCCTACTCAGTGCTCAGTCCTCTTCCCCGCCACCCCCAATGTCTGTTTCTACTGATAGAAGTAATGATATTATTATTTTAAGCGCCGTCGAGTCGTTTCCAATTCATAACGACTCCCTGGATATACTTTCTCCAGAACGTCCTGTCCTCTGCCATAATCCGCAACCTTTCTAATGGTTCTTTCAGTATCGTTGTTTTGGTCTCTACCCATCTAGCTGCCCGTCTGCCACGTTTTCCCTGGATTTTTCCTAGCATTAGTGTCTTTTCCAGAGAATTAGTCCTCCTGATTATGTGTCCAAAATATGCTAATCTAAGGCGAGTCATTTGGCCTTCCAAAGACCACTTTGGTTTAATTTGCTCCAAAATCCATTTGTTTGTCTTTTGGGCAGTCCATGGTATTCGCTTAATAATTAATAATAATAATTATGGTATTTGTTAAGCACAAATACCCTGCCATCCCCCAGTCTCTGTTTCTCCTGATAGAAAAAGTAATAATAATGAATAATAATAACGGCGGTATTTGTTGAGCCCTTACTGTACACCAAGCATTGTTCTAAGCACCGGGGAAGATACGGCATAATCAGATCAGACACAGTCCCTGTCCCACACAGGGCTCCCAGTCTAAGTAGGAAGGGGAAGAATTTACAGATGAGGTAACTGAGGCACAGAGAAGTGAAGTGACTTGCTCAAGGTTACACAGCAGACCGGAAGAGGAGCCGGTCTTACTGTGATCTTTCCATTAGGCCATGCTCTTCCTGGTTTCGAAAGGAAGCATAATGAAAGGCTCTGCAGATCTTTTTTTTTGGTCTGAAAACCTTTTCCTGTACTAGCAGGGGGTCTGCCTCTACTTCCAAACCTGAGCCTTAGGATTCTGATCATGAGGGAGTCTCCTTTCTGGGAGAGCAACCCTTCTCTCTCTCTCAATTCCTAAGAGTCAGGCTGGCCTGTCTTCTGTGGTGATCGCCTGCCAGTCTGCTGCTTGGCCCTGTTGTTTGCGACTGTGCCTTTCAATTATTCATTCTGCCCTCTGGGTTGGCCTGAGTTTCCCTTCAATCAATCAGGGCTGTGGATCGAGTGCATTCTATCTGTAGAGCACTCTGCCCTCAAGGAACTTACAGTCTACCCTGTGCAGAACACTATCCTAAGCGCTTGGGAGAGTTCAATATAGTTAATAGATACTATTCCTACCCTCGAGGAGCTTACTGTTTTTCTTCAGTTTACTATATAGGAACTGTTCAGATAGTCTGCCATTGTTATGTAGTGTTTACAGGGGTTTTCTTATCGGGTGAATTTTCTTCGGTTCCCAGGTATGTCCATCCCCAAGGGTACGCTTGGGGTTTTCATTCTGGCTTGTAGTGGACAACTACCCACCAAACATTCAGCACACTGCCCAGAGAAGGTGCTCCCTGAAGAGTGTGGGTGATGATAATAACTGTGCTATTTGTTAAAATTTTACTATGTGCTGAGTACTGTATTAGGCACTGGGACAGATGAGACCTAGTCCCTGACCCATATGGGACTCACAGTCTAAGTGGGAGGGAGAAGAGGCATTTAATTCTCATTTTATAGATGAGGAAACTGAGATGAAGAGAAGTTAGGTGATTTGTCCAAGGTGACACATCAGACTAGTGACGGGGATGGGGTTCGGGGATGGGGTTAGAACTCAGGTCACCTGTCCTCCAGACCCTCACTCTTTCTGCTAGTTTGCTCTGCTTCTCAATGTTATGCGATCATGTCTTTGCTCCAGCGTGACTTAGGGTTGAAGAAGAGTGTCTTCTGGATGGACTCTAGTTCCTGTTCAGAGCTGTTTGGATGCCTGATTAGGCAAAAGTTATACCCGATTCAGTTCAGGCCTAATTTTCTGGATCCCTAAATATCACCCCGAGTCTTCTGTAAATAAAGCCAAGTTGAGAGACTTATTCATTTCCTGTTCATGCCGGTCAAGTCCGTGTGTACTTAACATAGAAGTGGTCAGCTCTTTTAATAAATGTCATTTAGGCTGATCTCCCTTCCCGCTCACTACGACAGAGTATAATGCTTGAAAACCAGGGGCCTGATTTTTCTAGCCAGAGTCAGTTCCGGTGAAAGGATTAGCAAAAATAGTTATGTAACCCAGTACACAAATCTATCATAGGGTGAGTCTTGCCGGGCAGGAAAGTTTTCTTGGTGGACTGAAATTAAAATTCCTTAGCAGTCCGTGGGTTACTTCATTAAAATGACTGTGGTGAGGCTCTAATTTGCTGGAGAACATGCAAAAGCAATTAAAATTAAAGCCAATTCATTTCAAATGAGGGGCTAAGTTTTTGAATTGAGGCGAAGGAAGAAAGACGTTTACTTCCCGGGATCCACAGTCTCGGGGAGAGGATAGGCAGAGAGCAAGAAGCAACATCTGCAGAGAATCCAAAATCTCCTTTGACAGTCCTCCCTCCGTTAAACTGAACAAACACGTTACAACTGTAATCGTGTTTGGTCCGCGGTGAGGTGATCCGCATCTCCAGGGCTGGCACTGAGGCCCACAGCCTCTCCCAGCCAGCGGACATTGGTAGGTTTTCAACCTTGGCTGCTGGCGGCTCCGCCGGCTCTTGGCTTGCAGTTTGGGCTGTTGGTGGAGGGGGGACGAGCATCTAATAGAAGCTTGCATTCTGCACCTCTCTTGGAGGGAATGGAGAATTTTCTCCTACTGATAAAAGAGAAGAATGCTAATAATAATGACAATAATATCCGTTAAGCACTTACTGTGTGCCAGACACTGTATTAAGTGCTGGGTTGGTCAGGTTGGACACAGTCCCTGTCCCACATGGGGCTCACAGTCTTAGTCCCCTCAATAGATGAGGTAACTGAGGCCCAGAGAAGTTAAGTGACTTACCCAAGGTCACACAGCAGACAAATGGTGGAGCCAGGATTAGCACTAGTAGTATTTGTTGAGTGCTTACTATGTGCTAAACACTGTACTTACTAAGCACTGGGGTAGAGACAAGATAATCAGATCAAACACATTCTCCCGTCCCCCATGGGGCTCCTACTTCAAAGGGGAGGGAGGATAGGTATCAAACAGTTGAGGAAACTAAGGCTCAGAGAAGTTAAGTGACTTGTCCAAGGTCACACAGCAGGCAAGTGGTATAGTGGAATTAGAACCCAGGTCCTCTAACTCTCCGGCCTGTGTTCTTTCCACTAGGAATCAAGCTTTCAGAAAACGGCCAGGAATTCTGAACTCCTTTCCCAACCTCCACCCCTATTCAGGGAGAGGGGGAGGTGTGGAACCAAACAGACTAGTTCATCAGGTAAACTCTGGCACAAAGAGCACGGATGTTACTCTTGGCAAAGAGAAGGTAGAGCTGCCCCCTGGCCCTGCCAGTCCCTGTCTCTGCCTCTGTTCAGCAGAGGAGGAAAACAAAAGACCACTCAGGTCATCTATGTCTCCATCAGCAGTCATTTCTAGATTCCTCTATCCCCTGTGTTCCCTCTCCCTGGCTCCTCTCCAGCCTTGTTCCTTTAGAGCCATCTTCTGAGCGAATTAGTGACTGGGCAGAAATGAGAATTAGACCCATTAAAAACAAAAAACCATATCAGATGAGGGAAGGCCTCCGCCAACATAGACTTCGACTTAGAGAAGCAGCGTGGCTCAGTGGAATGAGCCCGGGCTTGGGAGTCAGACGTCACAGGTTCGAATCCCGGCTCTGCCACTTGTCAGCTGTGTGACTGTGGGCAAGTCACTTAACTTCTCTGTGCCTCAGTGACCTCATCTGTAAAATGGGGGTTAAGACTGTGAGCCTCACGTGGGACAACCTGATTACCCTGTATCTACCCCAGCACTTAGAACAGTAAGCGCATAGTAAGCGCTTAACAAATACCAACATTATTATTAGACTGTGAGACCCATGCAGGATAGGGACTGTGTCCAACCCAGTTAATTTGTACCTACCCCAGCACTTAGAACAGTGTTTCACATATTGTAAATGCTCAACAAATACCGTGAAACATAAAAGAGCAACAACAACAACGACAACAAAATTCTTCTCAGTGCCCCGAAAATCTAAGGGCTGGATGTGATCCCCAAAATCCCCAGGCAGTACACAGTGCTAGGGAATTAATGCTGATGTTAATCCAAATAGAATTTACCTGTCCTGGATGATTCTTAGCTCCCTGATCAAAGTATAAGTGCCTTGTTAGCATAAATAATCAGGAAAGGTTTATACATCAAACTTGGGATCTTCCCCCAAGGAAACTCACTTAATACATTTTATTTTTCTAATCTTTGTCACTCCGGTACTTGGATTTCTGTGCAGTTTTTTAGAGAAAAGCAAATGATTTCAGATGGAAGGACTAGAAATGATGAGGATATTTACGGGTTTCCATGTATTTTATGAGACTAATATTCCTTCAACCCAGAATTTTAAAATAACAGCTGATATCTGGAGACACTTGGGATTCTCCATTTTGTCATCGAGCTTGGAAAAGATAGGCTATGAGTCCAATTTTGTCAGAGATAATCCTGCTTTGGTCAAGATCTAGTGTTTTGTGTAAATGACAAGTTAAGCCTCTCTGTGCAGCAGAGACAAAAATAGATCTTCTCTTCCTGAGAGGGGGGTTCATCTTAGACAGCCTTTTCTTCTTCCGGCTTTTGTCTCTGATTTTCTTGATTTCAAATTGGAGTCATCCAGGTAGGCTTTCAAACTTAAACTACTCATTTGTAGACAGTCCCACCTGAGATGCTGTTTCAGACTACTCCCTAAAAAACCATTCAGATGGTAGATTCCCTCTGTGAAAAGGCATTTTTTTCCCAACTGAGTGTTCTGCCGGGCAAAAATACCAATAGGTTTGAGACGGGTTCCGATAAATTCATGACAAAGATGGTAATCATAGATTATTAAAGGGGAAATTAAAGATATTAAAGGGAACATTTCAGTATTTAGAAGGCTCAAGAAATTTTTATATACCTTCTTGGGAATGTTGCAGAAGCTTACCTACACTGAACCTTATTCAAGAGCAGTTTCTTTTATGTTTGATTTTGGCTTTTTTGTGTTATTTTTGAATCACTTACCATGTGCCAAGCTAATCAGGTAGGACACAGTCCATGTGCCACATGGGGCTCAAACTACAAGAAACTTCCAGCCTAGAGCAAGAGCAAAACAGGTCATTTTAATGTTCTACATTCCTAATTGGACTATTAAAGTTTTAAATGAAAGCATCATCCTGATCCTAACTCCGAAAAGCAAGAAACAATGATTATCCTTGTTGATGCTGTAAGCGCTTTTGAATATTTTTCATCACAAAAATATGAAAAGGGCAATTTGGATTGATGTGTTTATACCCTTATTACTTCTCTCTCTTTTCCTTTTACAGCAGCAAAGAAAATGCTGCAGATATTACTTTTCACTCTGTGATGGAAATAATTTAGCAATGAGTAGTCAAAATATATTTTTAATGAATTACATGCTTAGCTGGTCTATGAAGCTGAACTATCTGGGTCAGTTAAAGAACCAGGGTTGGTAAAAGTCTCTTTTTTCCATAGACATCAGAACATCCAAACCTAAAAATATTGTTAAGGCCAAAATCCTGAATAAGATCAGAATCAAAAAGTACCCTTTGATCTGAGTTGAGTTCATCCAGCTGAAGGTTATTCAACTTTGAGTTGGATGTACGTACGTATGAGTAATTGTTTTTCGACAACATACACTTAGGGTGAAGCAGAAATGTCGAAGATGAAACGGCCTTTTTCAGCTTCTGAGCTAGAAGTTGCATTGGCAGATTGAAGAAAACATGGTGTGCTCCTGTTCAAAGGTGAAGCCCCCGGCAGTGAAGGTCACCTAGAGGGATGAATGTGACTGAAAAGGCAGACTAGGGTAGCTGGTCCCAATCCTATTATATTTACACCTATTGGGCTCCCTTGTTTGCTCGTGGCAGGACACGGTCCTGTTTTCATTTTTGTCTCTGTGATTCCTGGTGCCCTCAAAGCTTCTGATTGAGAAGAGCCACTCTTTGCTTGATTTCATGGCTGTTCTCTTTCTCTCTCTCTTTCTCTCTCTTTTACGGTACCGTTACCTTCTGTCAGGCATTGTACTAAGCTCGGGGATAGATAGAAGCTAATCAGGTTGGACACAGTCCACGTCCTACTTCATGGAGAAGCAGCGTGGCTCAGTGGAAAGACTCCGGGCTTGGGAGTCAGAGTTCATGGGTTTGAATCCCGGCTCTGCCACTTGTCAGCTGTGTGAATGTGGGCAGGTCACTTCACTTCTCTGTGCCTCAGTTCCCTCATCTGTAAAATGGGGATGAAGACTGTGAGCCTCACGTGGGGCAACCTGATTATGCCGTATCTACCCCAGCGCTTAGAACAGTGCTCTGCACGTAGTAAGCGCTTAACAAATACCAACATTATTATTATTGCATGAGACTCACAGTTTTCATCCCCATTTCACAGATGAGGTAACCGTGGCACAGAGAATTAAAGTGACTTGCCCAAGGTCACACAGGAGGCAAGTAGTAGAGCCAGGACGAGAGGAGTTGGCTTTCAGCTGGGATGCCACATTATCCGAGGCCACGCTTTCCTGGGCCATCTCATTTCAGCTACCCCTGTAACAGCTGTTTGAGTGCCCTTACTCACTGTACAGACAATTTCCTGTGCAAAATTGAACCAGTGACATTTCCTTCTCTCTTTCAGAGGTAAGAGCTCAGGATTCTTTATAAATGTCACCATTATGTTCCCAATCCTGTAGTAAAATTCAAAATAAAGTTGACTATCATCAGTTTTGCTCTTAATATTTTGGTGTGCTATGTTTTTATATGCTAGTGTTGCTGGTGTATGAGGAACATAATTAGAGGGGGTAAGCTTCAGTTATTTCTACTATAAACTCCCTGAGGGTGCCACTATGGCTATAGAAAACAGTGGGAAATTTCTCCTCTACCTTTCATGCTCTTAGCAGACAATACCAGCTTGCTACAGTCTCCAGGTCGTAAGTTCCTTGTGAGTGGGGAACGTGCCTATGAACTCTGTTATATGGTACTCTCCCAAGTGTTTAGTACAGTGCTCGGCGCACAGTAAGATATGATTGATTGCCACATTACTTTCGGTGATGGAGAAGATACATTGCCCTCAAGCTTACCAACAGTTGCAAAACCAGGTCAACAATTGTACTGTAAAATGTGGACCAAACTAACTGCAGTGGGATAAGGCAGGTGGGAAGTCAACAACATCCAGCTGGTATTTTTCTGGAATGTACCTGTGGAAAATTTGGCAATTACTTTAATTTGACGTTATTGCATGTCTGAATGGGTACAAAAGGAGGAAGTGGATTTTCTTTTTCTGCAAACCTGAGGGAAAAGAATCGATTCTCACTTTTCTGAGGTGGTGTAGGGCAGAGAAATGGATGGACTGACCTTTTGAGATGTCTTCTAGAGTCATAAGAGTCTAAACACATGGTCCACATGGTGAATTATGGCAATTATACTGATGATTCACATCAAAACATGTTTGAGCCTGAAATATTCAGAAAAAAAAATAAATATTGAACAAGCATAGGACCCGAATAAGGAAAGAATGTTCAGCACATATAATCAAAGTGAGTGAAGAGGGAATTAAACGGATGAAGCCAATGGAAATAACCACACATGAGTCAAGCACTTAGTACAATACTCTGTATTAAATATTGAGAAACATGATGACCTGGAGGATCAAGCATGGGCCTTGGAGTCAGAAGGACCTGGGTTCTAATTCTGACTCTGCCATTTGTCTGCTGTGTGACCTCGGGCAAGTAACTTAACTTCTTCATGCCTCAGTTACCTCATCTGTGAAATGGGGATTAAAACAGTGAACCCACGTGGGACAGGGATTGTGTTCAACCTGATTTTCATGTCTCTATCCCAGTGCTTAGTGCAGTTCCTGATACATAGTAAACCTTAACAAATACCATAAAAAAGGATCCGGTTAAATGATGAAAATGATGAGCTGTGGATAAACTGAGTAAGATCAGGCAGAAGGAAATGGATACATTTGCCTGGGAGAAGTAAAATCAGGAGAGTGGAGGGATTTAACAGGTTGAGGCAGACTAGGATGGACTAAGGAAGAACCATGAAGTAGAATTTGGGATTGTGGTCTTGATTCACAGTGCAATGGGGCATCACCACAGGGCCCTAAAGATGCAGGGAGAAGAGTGAAAAAGGAGGTGAAAAAAAGGAGAAATCATACTGGTTTATATCACCATCTGTTTCCCCTCCACCCAAACAATAAGCTGCCAAGCAACACTCTACCTACAAGGAAAGGTCTGGACATTTTCCTCCCATTTTCCTATTCCCTTTCTCACTTGCTGCAGATCTCCCAGGCGTTATTGGAACAAATGATATTCTTTGGTGTTTTCACCAAGATGATTTTGAGAAAGATATTTCCAACCATAAAGATTCTGTTTTATTTGGGCAAAAATATTTCAACACCTACCCAAACCATTTCCATAATGATTTCTCCAAACTCCCCCAAATATTTTTCCCTGACAAAGACACTGAATGGAGTTTTCAAAGCTGCTTTAGATTTCTGCCATACACCTTAATATTAGCATTTGAAAGCTCATTAATAGTTACTATCTAAAGGACTGATGTTGGAACAAAAATAGCTTCTCATTAAGAAAGGAAGCTCAGCAGTGAAAACAAAGATCTGTAAAACATCATTATAATAAAGGATTTTTAGTGGGTCTTATCTCCATGGCTCAGTGCTAATTTATGAGCCTTGAAGTCCTTAAAAGTGTTCTGTCAACATTCTTTGGAAGCACAACGAAATGAAGCTTACTACATACCTTGGCCAATTCCCAGGGTACTTAAAAAGACCCAACAAATGAATTAATTCAGATGAAAATGGTCCTAACTGTGTTTTTGCTTTCTTTTCTCCTTTGTAAAGGCTCCTCAAAGACCAGGCACTTGCTAGAGATAATGGGTTTGCTTAATGAGGCTCAATGCCATTAGTGTTGCAGTTTTATATAGACATATGATGTATTCCATGTATCATATACACATATACATGTATGCACATCTATGTCTTCAAAACTGTACTTGCTGTACTTGAAGATGTCACCAATGGTGATATTAACCCATGGGGGTGTATATGTGGGACTAGAAAGGCAAAAAAAGTGTGGGTTGGAGGTATTCCACTGTCAGCAGGATGGGGATTGACTTACCTGTCATTCGTGGTGGTTGGTTTATTTTGTTAATAATAATAATAATGATAATAATGATAATGTTGGTATTTGTTAAGTGCTCACTATGTGCTGAGCACTGTTCTAAGCGCTGGGGGAGATACAGGGTAATCCGGTTGTCCCACGTGAGGCTCACAGTCTTAATCCCCATTTTACAGATGAGGTAACTGAGGCACAGAGAAGTGAAGTGACTTGCCCACAGTCACACAGCTGACAAGTGGCAGAGCTGGGATTCAAACCCATGACCTCTGACTCCCAAGCCCGGAGTCTTTCCACTGAGCCGTGCTGCTTCTCTAGTGAGGTGTGTCCATCCCCTTGATTCTATTTATTGTGATTAAGTTGTCTTGTTTTTGTCCGTCTGTCTCCCCCGATTAGACTGTAAGCCCGTCAGTGGGCAGGGATTGTCTCTATCTGTTGCCGAATTGTACATTCCAAGCATTTAGTAGAGTGCTCTGCACATAGTAAGCGCTCAGTAAATACTATTGAATGAATGAATAAATGAATGAATCACCCACCTTCCACTCTCGCCCAGTGCCCCTGATGCCAACAGCACACATTACCAAAGAGTGGGCTACGAATTGGGCAGAGTCCGTGCCATGGAACAGTGCATCTCTGGGCACCCTCTCAACCTCTCTGTCATCATCACCACCATCCTCCTCTTCCACATCATCATCTTCTTCATAATCATCATCATAATCTTCAGCATCATCGTCATCACCTTCATCTCCCCTAGACTCTAAGCTCACTGTGGGCAGGGAATGCGCCTACCAACTATGCTACAGTGTACTCTCCCAAGAGCATAGCACAGTGCTCTGCACACAGTAAGCCCTCAGTTAATACCGTTGGTTGATTGATAATCATCATCATCGTAGGCATTATGGTATTATTCCTTTCTGCTGGGTGTGACCCAATCAAATCTGGTATGGTTCTGTGATCAGACTTCACGGCAGATCCAGCGAGGCTGGGCCTCCTCAACAGTGAGGGAATTGGCCGGGATGGAGGTTTACTGGGAGTCCATTGAGCATTCAGCAGACGGTAGAACCTGAGGGACTGTGGGGCAACCCGGAAGTTAAAGTGGGGCTTCTCAGACATGTGGGGAGAGTAAAATTCTGATGTGAAAGGAATGCTGTAGAAGATGCTCTTTTCTGTGGTTGGGGTCTGTAACAAACACCTATAAATGCCTTCTAAACGCACAACTGAGAAAGCACCAGTCCACGAATCGCAAGACCTGGTTTCTAATCCCAACCTCGGCCACCAGCTTGACCTTGGGCAAGTCACTTAACATTTCTGAGCCTCAGTTTTTTCATTTGTAAAAGAGGGATAAAATACTTGCTCTCTTTCTTTTTAGACTGTGATCCCAGTGAGGACAGAGACTGTGTTCAATCTGATTATTTTGAACTGACTCCAACACTTAGCACCGTGCTTTACTCCTGGTAAGCTTTTAATATCATAACTTATTTGGTGGACAATGAATCGTTATACAATTTCTCTGCTGTCACCCAAAAAACACCAGACTAGAATATTATAATATTTTCTTCATTTTCCTACAAGAGGCCCCTAAATTGGAGTTATTTCAATGAAAAAACCTTAGGATGTTACTGAAAAATAATATGCCATAGAGATTTTGTTAAAGATATTAAGCCCACTCTTTCCCTATCTGCCTACTATTTTCATATACCTTAGTGATTATCCACTGAATGAGTGCCCTAATGGCCGTCTTACATGAAAACAAGAGAACTAGGGATAAAAATAGATGTGATTTACAGACCTCAAAGAAGGGGTCATTAAATGTACACAACAGAGAAAGCTGGGCCATTAAAGCATAAGAAGTTATTTAACATGTAAGCATTCATCACTGTTTAGTAGTTGAGTTGCGGAAACCTAAGGAATTTTTACCGGCATTGGGTTAATAGGTAATATCATCGACACCCATGCCCGTCACCCCCGCCGATTGTTCCGGACCTTTAACTCTCTCCTTAGGCCCCCTGTTCCTCCCCCTCCCCCATCTCTCACCCCTAATGATCTGGCCACCTATTTCCTCACGAAAATCAACACGATCAGGTCTGAGCTCCCCAAAGTCACCCCTCCGCCTCTCCCCTCCCCCCCAACAACCCCCTCCCCTACTTTCCCATCCTTCCCTGCAGTATCCTCAGAGGAGATCTCCTCCCTCCTCGCAAGTGCCACCCCCTCCACCTGCGCCTCGGACCCCATTCCCTCTCACCTTCTTAAAACCATCGCCCCTGCCCTCCTCCCTTCCTTAACTTCTATTTTTAACCACTCAATCTCCAAGGGCTCCTTCCCCTCTGCCTTCAAACACGCCCACGTCTCCCCCATCCTAAAAAAACCCGCTCTCGACCCCACTTCCCCCTCCAGTTATCGTCCTATCTCCCTACTACCCTTCCTTTCCAAAATCTTAGAACGAGTCGTCTACAATCGATGCCTAGAATTCCTTAACTCCCATTCTCTCCTAGACCCCCTCCAATCTGGCTTCCGTCCCCTCCACTCTACCGAGACTGCTCTCTCTAAGGTCACCCGTGACCTCCTTCTTGCCAAATCCAATGGCTCCTACTCCATTCTGATCCTCCTTGACCTCTCTGCTGCCTTTGACACTGTCGACCATCCCCTCCTCCTCCATACCTTATCTCACCTTGGCTTCACGGACTCTGTCCTCTCCCGGTTCTCCTCTTACCTCTCTGGCCGATCATTCTCGGTCTCCTACGCCGGAGCCTCCTCCCCCTCCTATCCTTTAACTGTTGGAGTTCCTCAAGGGTCAGTTCTTGGCCCTCTTCTGTTCTCCATTTACACTCACTCCCTCGGTGAACTCATCCGCTCTCACGGCTTTGACTACCATCTCTACGCAGATGACACGCAGATCTACATCTCCGCCCCTGTCCTCTCCCCCTCCCTTCAGGCTCGCATCTCCTCCCGCCTCCGGGACGTCTCCACCTGGATGTCGGCCCGCCACCTAAAACTCGACATGAGCAAGACTGAGCTCCTCATCTTCCCTCCCGAGCCCGGTCCGCTCCCAGACTTCTCCATCACCGTGGATGGCACGACCATCCTTCCCGTCCCGCAGGCCCGCAATCTCGGTGTCATCCTTGACTCGTCCCTCTCGTTCACCCCACACATCCTATCCGTTACCGAGACCTGCCGGTTTCACCTCTACAATATCGCCAAGATCCGCCCTTTCCTCTCCACCCAAACGGCTACCTTACTATTACGGGCTCTCGTTATATCCCGGCTAGACTACTGTGTCAGCCTTCTCTCTGACCTCCCTTCCTCCTCTCTCGCCCCGCTCCGGTCTATTCTTCACTCCGCCGCCCGGCTCATCTTCCTGCAGAAACGATCTGGGCATGTCACTCCCCTTCTTAAACAACTCCAGTGGTTGCCTATCGACCTCCGCTCCAAACAAAAACTCCTCACTCTAGGCTTCGAGGCTCTCCATCACCTTGCCCCTTCCTACCTCTCCTCCCTTCTCTCTTTCTACCGCCCACCCCGCACGCTCCGCTCCTCCGCCGCCCACCTCCTCGCCGTCCCTCGGTCTCGCCTATCCCGCCGTCGACCCCCGGGTCACGTCCTCCCGCGGTCCTGGAACGCCCTCCCTCCTCACCTCCGCCAAACTGATTCTCTTTCCCTCTTCAAAACCTTACTTAAAAATCACCTCCTCCAAGAGGCCTTCCCAGACTGAGCTCCTCTTCCCCCTCTACTCCCTCTGCCATCCCCCCTTTACCTCTCCGCAGCTAAAGCCTCATTTTCCCCTTTTCCCTCTGCTCCTCCACCTCTCCCTTCCCATCCCCACAGCACTGTACCCGTCCGCTCAACTGTATATATTTTCGTTACCCTATTTATTTTGTTAATGAATTGTACATCGCCTCGATTCTATTTAGTTGCCATTGTTTTTACGAGATGTTCTTCCCCTTGACGCTGTTTAGTGCCATTGTTCTTGTCTGTCCGTCTCCCCCGATTAGACTGTAAGCCCGTCAAACGGCAGGGACTGTCTCTATCTGTTGCCGACTTGTTCATCCCAAGCACTTAGTACAGTGCTCTGCACATAGTAAGCGCTCAATAAATACTATTGAATGAATGAATAATATCTGATTCATCTCCCACATACCACGGATCCTTCCTGCTCTGGGGAGAAGGCATGGCATATGAGCTGAACCTGATTAACAATGTCGTCCATTCCAGAAAAAAAATGGATGGGCTTTGGTTTGTTTCTCCTTTCTTCAGGGAAGCTAGCAGAAGAAGCTGTAAAGAATAGAGCTAAGCGCTGCCGGAATAGGCCATTTAATGAAAGCTTTTGTGGTACTTGATTTCTGAATTCTCTTCCCTACCTTTATGTGGACACATTTATGGTGCTTGTGTGATGTTTGATGTTGTTTTCTCTACCACATTGCAAATTCCTGAGGTCTGCCTGATAATCTTTTATTCAATAGTATTTATTGAGGGCTTACTATGTGCAGAGCACTGTACTAAGCACTTGGAATGAACAAGTCAGCAACAGAGACAGTCCCTGCCGTTTGACGGGCTTACAGTCTAATCGGGGGAGACGGACGGACGAGAACGATGGCGATAAATGGAGTCGAGGGGAAGAGCATCTCGTAAAAACAATGGCGACTAAATAGAATCAAGGCGATGTACATTTCATTAACAAAATAGATAGGGTAATGAAAATATGTACAGTTGAGCAGACGAGTACAGTGCTGAGGGGATGGGAAGGGAGAGGGGGAGGAGCAGAGGGAAATGGGGGGAGAAGAGGGTTAAGCTGCGGAGAGGTGAAGGGGGGGCGGTAGAGGGAGTAGAGGGAGAAGGGGAGCTCAGTCTGGGAAGGCCTCTCGGAGGAGGTGAGTTTTAAGTAGGGTTTTGAAGAGGGGAAGAGAATCAGTTTGGCGGAGGTGAGGAGGGAGGGCGTTCCGGGACCGCGGGAGGACGCGGCCCGGGGGTCGACGGCGGGATGGGCGAGACCGAGGGACGGCGAGGAGGTGGGCGGCGGAGGAGCGGAGCGTGCGGGGTGGGCGGTAGAAAGAGAGAAGGGAGGTGAGGTAGGAAGGGGCAAGGTGACGTAGAGCCTCGAAGCCTAGAGTGAGGAGTTTTTGTTTGGAGCGGAGATCGATAGGCAACCACTGGAGGTGTTTAAGAAGGGGAGTGACAGGCCCAGAGCGTTTCTGCAGGAAGATGAGCCGGGCAGCGGAGTGAAGAATAGACTGGAGCGGCCCCACCGCTGCCCCACCACATATCTGCCCCACCACTTAGCATGGTACTTTGGTCCAGAGTAAGAGCTTAATAAATATCTCAATGTTTGTAATGTCTACTCCAAAATGTACCTCAAGAGCCTAGTCTGATGTTATGCATCTTGAGAAGGAATTTTTTTGGATTCCAAATTAAAATTAGTGGGGTCTGAATTAGTGATATTAAACTCATCGTAGTAATTGCACCTTGAATTTGTATGGTGCTTAATTTTCCAGAGTGCTTTCACATCAATGATCTCCTTATATCCTCACCAAATCTCTGTGAGGTAGGGAGAGGCAGGTACTAGCATCTCCCTTTTACAGTATGTTTTGTTTTTGTTGGTACTTAGCAAGGGCTTACTATATGTCAATCGCTGGTCAAAGTGTTGGGGTACATACAAGTAAATTAAGTTGGACACAGTCCCTGTCCCACATTGTGCTCACAGTATTAAGTGGGAGGGAGAACAGGTATTGAATCCCCATTTTACAGTTGAGGAAACTGAGTCACAGAGAATAATAATAATGTTGGTATTTGTTAAGTGCTTACTACGTGCAGAGCACTGTTCTAAGCGCTGGGGTAGATACAGTGGAATGAAGTTGTCCCACGTGAGGCTCACAGTCTTCATCCCCATTTTACAGATGAGGTAACTGAGGCACAGAGAAGTGAAGTGACTTGCCCACCGTCACACAACTGACAGGGGGCAGAGCCGGGATTCGAACCCATGACCTCTGACTCCCAAGCCCGGGCTCTTTCCACTGAGCCACAAGAGAAGTTAAGTGACTTGCCCGAGGTCACACAGCTAGCAACTGGCAAAGCCAGGATTAGAACCAGGTCCTCTGACTCCCAGGCCTGTGCTCTTTCCACTAGACCGCACTGCCTCGATGCCCTACCCGAAGTCACAGCAGGCCAGAGGCAGAACTGAAACTAGATGGCATCTTCTTACTCCCAGACCCATTTGCTTTCCGCTAGACCACCCTGCCCCCCTATCATCAGCAATACTATTATTGAGTGCCGACGATGCTTTAAGTGCTTGGGAAAATGGGATAGATGTAAGAACCCCACCGCTTGCTCTTGGAAGACTGTCACACTGGTTATATTCGGTCCGCCCCTACCATAATTTCCTCTTCCCTCCTCATTTATGATTGCTTTAATTCAGCTCATCGAGGCAGCTGTTGGAATATTGTTCTGCTTGAGTTGAAGAAAGTGAGCTTCCCTTCTGTGTTCATTCCGGCTGCTTTCCAGCTTGAACACTGCTCAGGACCGATTAGTACAGTACTCAAGCGCTTAGACCAAGGTCTTGGGTACCCAGTAAGCGCAGAATAAGTACTACTAATTGAATGATTGAGCCGACCTCTCCACACCCCTATTGCCGCCTCTCCAACCCAATTCACCCTATCTCTGATTTTCTGACCTTGTGGAGATGAAGCAAATTGCATTTCTTCCGTCGGGTTTTTCCTCGTTTGCCGGAGGAGTCTTGTGAGCTAATCTGGACCGGTACAACTGTGTGCTAGGCAACTGCATGGTTTTCTATTGGTTTGTTTTGTTTAATACTTCTCCCGGCCATGGGGACTTCATCTAGCAGAGGCATTTTTATATGTTCAAAATGCACACGAGCTCTTCCTCTCTTTTTTCGTTTTGACCAGGGTAACTCTGGAAATAGAGCCTCTGCCTTTTCCTCACCTTTATATTCTGCTCTTGCCTTCTGAAGCACCATGATGAAGATCTCAAACAGCCTTGGGTAGTCCCTCCAAAGTTATATTATAAATTTCATATCTGAGCAGGGACATGGCAGGATCACTGTCCTCTTGTGATGGCTCAGACTAATTCCAGCAAATTCCCTTCATCTTCAAGGAGGATCAGAACTGTTCTCTAGATCTGTTTTCTTTCCCCAGGCAGAGTCCAATTCTTTTCACTTGGTTGCAGAGCTGTGGTATTAGTTAAGCACCTACTGTCTGCCAAGCACTGTACTAGGGGTGAATAATGTTGGTATTTGTTAAGTGCTTACTATGTGCAGAGCACTCTTCTAAGCTCTGGGGTAGATACAGGGTGATCAGGTTGTCCCATGTGAGGCTCACCGTTAATCCCCATTTTACAGATGAGGTAACTGAGGCACAGAGAAGTGAAGTGACTTGCCCAGGATTGAGGTAGGTACAGTATAACCAGGTCAGACAAATGGGGCTCACAGTCTAAGAAAGAGGGAGCCTGGGCAATTCATCATCACTTTAGAGGTGGCAAAATTGAGGCCCAGAGAAGCAAAGTGACTTGCCCAAGATCACATAGCCAGCAAGTGGTAGAGCTGGGATTAGAACCCCCATCTTCTGACTCCCAATCCTCTGCTCTTTCCTCTAGACCAATTAAACTTTCTGAAACTCCCTGAGGTAGACCGGTTGAGGAACTTCAGAAGCACAAAGCCAGGCTGTTAATTTCCACAGAATTTTGGCTTTGCTGAGGATATGAAGATTCCAAATTCATTCTTGTTGTTCCTCTGCTGCTAGAGAATTAGTGTTGCTGCTTGGTCCGTGAGGTGGCCCTAGTGTAGAGAGTTATTAATAATGGGAAATGGTTGACTCTAAAAGAGAATCGGAAACTGTGGGTATCTCTTGGGATGCCTGATCTCGCTAGCCTTTTCTCTTTAATCAGATCAGAGGCATTTGCAATAGAAGTACTCATTAAATTTCCACTGTGTGCAGAGAACTGAACTAAGCACTTGTTAAAAAAAAAAAATCCATGTGAGAATCAGACATGGTTTCTCAACCCCAAGGGACTCAATACCTAAGAAGACAGGTGTGTGTGTTTGTGTGCCAGGAGGTTAAGGAATTGGGGACAGACACTTAAGGATAGTAAAGACTCAAACTACAAAAACAAAAAAAGGGACAATAATGATAATTGTGCTACTTAAGTGCTTACTATGTGCCAAGCACTGCGGTGGTTATGAGGCAAAAAGATCAGACATAGTTCCTGTCCCACAGGGGACTCGCTGCCTAAAGAAGAGAAGGATCTAATACCTTATCCCCATATTTACAGATGAGGAAAAGGAGGCACAAAGAAGTGAAGTGACTTGGCCAAAGTCACACAGTGGACCAGTGGCAGAAACAGGACCGGAACATGGATCTTCTTCAGAGAAGCAGCATGGTGTAGTGGCTAGAGCCCGGGCCTGGGAGTCAGAAAATAAAAAATGGTGGTATTTGTTAAGCGCTTACTATGTGCAAAGCTCTGTTCTAAGCGCTGGTGGATACAAGAGATCAGGTTGTCCCACGTGGGGCTCCCAGTTTTAACCCCCATTTTACAGATGAGGTAACTAAGGCACAGAGAAGTTAAGTGACTTGCCCAAAGTCACACAGCTGGCAAGCGGCAGAGCCGGGATTCGAACCGATGAACTCTGACTCCCATGCCCGGGCTCTTTCCACTATGCCATGCTGCTTCTCTGAACCCAGAAGGTCATGGGTTCTAATCCCAACTCTCCACTAGTCTGCTGTATGACCATGGGCAAGTCACTTCACTTCTCTGGGCCTCAGTTACCTCATCTGTAAAATGGGGATTAAGACTGTGAGCCCCATGTGGGACAGCTGATTACCTTGAATCTACCCCAGCACTTAGAACAGTGCTTGGCATATAGTAAGTACTTAACAAATAGTTTTTTTAAGCACTTAGTACAGTGCTCTGCACGTAGTAAGTGCTTAATAAATATGATTAAATGAATCTTCTGTCTCTCAGTCCTGTTCCCTTTCCATTAGGCCATGCAGATCCTCTATGATAAAGATGAACTAGGACCACAATAAGGGCAAACTATAAATGCCTCCCCAAAATGGGATACTTTGGATTCCTCACAGCTCAGATCACCTTCTTGGAGGGTAAAAACAAGCCAGCTTGGTATTCCTAACCATGTCCTACCTAGTCTTTCTGTTGTGAGTAGGTTTCTTAAAAGTGACTGCGGCAGTGAGGGTGGAGGGCACTGATCTGATCAGCCACAGCTGAGGGTTGAAGGGCAGAGGGAGGATGGTAACTAGTGGGTAGACACAGCTGCTGCTTGTTAGCAATTTTGGCCTTGGATCCTCAGTCTGAATGAGTCACTGCTGGTCTCTGGAGGTGTTTTACTCCTCCACAGGGGAAAAGGAAGAAAGAGGGGAAGTGAGGGCTGAGTTAAGGAGCTGGGGAGCAGGGCAGGAAGTGGGCTAGGGCTTGACTCTTACTCTTTTCAGGGTGAACACCTGCCTTTTAGCCCTCCTTCCTTATGGTTTCTTTACCTGGATGAGGCTCTGGTCTCTATCCGTGCCTTATTTTAGAATAAGGGGAAGGGCTGTGTGGAGGAGAAGATCCTTTGGCTACGAGGCTACCGTGGTTCCTGAGAGCTACTACCCAGCAGCTCGGAGGTTAAAGGGGGAATGAGAGAAAGTAGCAATACTGGAAGAGGAAAGGGAAATAATGATCTAGTAAGTCTCCTCCCTTTTCCTCTCTTTTCCCCATTTCCTACTCTTTCTCTTCCCCTTTCCTCACCCATATCTCCCTCTTAATTCCTCTCAGACTTTTTTTTTAATCCCCAATACCAATTTCTCTCCCATTCCTCTCCTGGATCTCTCTTTCTCTGTCTCTCCTCTCCACCCTACCTCCCCACTCAAAGATTCTGAAAATGACTTATTTGACCGTGGAAGCCCTGAGGGAGAGGGGACTCAACCTATAGGTGGATTCTGTGGCTGACCTTTGTAAAAATGAATCCAAAGTATCCCCCTGCACTGCTTTCAGTCTTATTCTGTTCCTGCTGCAGGTTTGGTACTTGGTCCCCTGGTCAGAACTGCTCTGAAAAGGGGGGTGGTGATGTAGAGAGGGGACAGGATCCTCAGCCTCTGAAACTTATGCTTCGTTGTCCTGAACTGGAAACTCCTCTCCAAGAATGGGGAACTTCCTTGCTGAAGGACTTCTCATGTGGAATAGATGCTCTTTTTGGTCAGGGAACATGCACATCACTTCTGTTGGACTTTCCAAAATGTTTGATAAGAAGCCTTCTTCTTATATGCCATCGATTGGAGTTCTGGGACAAGGTGGGCTGGTGATGAAAAATCAACCAATCAATAGTATAGTTTGAGCATCTGAGGACAACACACTTGGAAGACTACTGCAGAAGTTCTCTGCCCTCAGAGAGCATCCATTCTAACTGGAGAGACAGATCTACAAAACTAGAAACTGTGACCCAGAACTGCATGTCTGGGGCCTGATCTCCCTGTCAGTTTGGAAGCTAAGACTTATTTTCCATCAGTTGATCAAAGGTATTCGAATGCTTCTATGTAGAGCATTGTACTAAGAGCTTGGAAGAGTACTTTACAACCAAATTATCCCATAATGAACTTACAGTCTAGAGGGGGAGAGACAGACTTGAATATGAATAAATAATTTATAATTTAAAGATAAGTGTTCTATTCTCTGCTTTTTCTTTAAGACAGTTGTAGCCCTTACCCTTAAACTTTTACCTGCTTTTCTAGAATGCTTTTAAGACCACATGGTTTAGTCTGAATATGGTAGTGAAAAGACCAGGTATTTGAAATGAATCAAATTTTAAAAAAAATTTTGATGACTCTTCTCCAACCTCAAGGTATATGGGAGGAAGGCAGTGGGGGTCAGGAGTTGCAAGGGGCTTCTTCCAGACAGGTTAGGAGTGACTGAGTGGGCTAAGTACATTAGGGTAAATTTGTGTTTTTCATGGAAAAGAAGCCATGACTTGTTTTGACTAACAGCAGTAAGGAAATCTATATCAATAAGACCCCTGTTTCTTTCTCCTCTTTCCACCCTCCCCAGGAGTATCAACTCCCATCAGGAAAATGTCCCTAAGTTTCAGCAGGAGATGAAATTGACCTTCCTTTTCATCTCATTCAAACAGGTCTAGGATGAGTCTTCATAAGCCAGCAAGGTTCACATATTCAACCTTTAGCCATCTGCCTCTACTCTCCTTCCCCCAGTGAAATATGGTTAATAATAATTACTATGGTATTTAAGTGCTTACTATGTGTCAAGGACCGAACTAAGCACTGGGGAAGATACAAGATAATCAGGTCCCACATGAGGCTCACAATCTAAGTAGGAGGGAGACCAGGTATTGAATCCCCATTTTGTAGATGAGGGAACTGAGGCCCAGAGAAGTTGTGACCTGAAGATGTCACAAAAAGGTAAGTGGCAGAGAAAGGATTAGAGCCCAGATCTTCTAATTCCCAGGGTCATGCTCTTTCCACTAGGCTATGCTGCTTCTACCCAGCTATGGAGCTGGGAAACATGATTTGGGGCAAACACTCTCTGAGTTGAGAAAGGTTCCATGGTGCTACTTATAGATCTGAAGCCTAAGTGCAAAATTAGAGATTGATTGATTTGATGTGCATTTAGTGTAATGAACTAGGTGGTAGCTTAAAAGAAGGTACAGTATAGAGCAACGTTGGGAAGCCCTTAGGAACTGAATTCAAAGATGCTGATTTTCCAGCCCGACTTCCTGTTGGGTCCCTGAAAAGTGGCATTGTTCTTTAGAGCACTTAGTACAGTCTCTGCAGACAGTAAGTTCTCAGTAAATGATTGACTGAGAACGATCTGGTAGACAACCTGACGATATCCTGGGTTGCAGCAGGCCTTAATGAATTATCATCATAACTCTTTCCAGGTCATCAAAGCAATCAACTGAATTATTAAGAAACCTCTATTGGAGATACATGAAAATACACTAAAGAAGGCTTATGGTAGTGAACTGAACAGCCTTGTTTTTATTGATGGTTTGATAACAGATATGAGTGTTCAGATAAAAATTAACAATTAAATACTGGAAAAATTGTGAAAATGAATTATCCAATCTGTAAATTAAGTCTTACTGAAGTAATATTTAAATACTTTATTTCACAGCTGCTTACCCAAAATATTCACCTTCAGAAATCTGTGTTTCTTCCAAAGCTTTTAAAAGTCTAACTTTGAGAACATGAATTCAGTAAAAGGGAAAAGGGATGGATTGGCATTTTCATGTTATGTACATGCATGTCCTATGCACCTGAAGGCACACACGTGAACACACATGCCCCACTCACTTCAATTCAGCTGGTCTATCACAGTCAGATGAATGTCATGGGCTAGATCCATCGTTACTAATTACCCATGGCATGTGGAACACTGTATGGACCACTCTCTTGATCTTAAAGGTTTCCGGAGAATAGATTTCACAATCCCCAGGGGCAATCCATCTGCTGTCTATCCAAGTGACCTTTTAGCAAGAAGGTCATGTGACTAGTAGAAAACCAGCTGGGCTCTGCTTCTCAAGACCTGTGTCCTAGCCTGGCTTTGTCGCTAATTGTTCATCACTGGCTGGGTCAAATAACTAAGAAAGACCCTGGTTTCCCAGCAGCATAATGGGAATGAGAAGTCCAGCACACCTTGCATCCTGTTTCCCTAACCATCCTTTGTAAACTCCTAAACAAATATCTTAGTCATACTTGACAGAAAACTCTCCCCCTCCTTCAAAACCTTATTAAAAGCACATCTCCAAAAGGCTTTCCCTGACTAAGCCATCATTTCCTCTTCTCCCACTCCCTTCTACGTCATCCTTGCGCTCAGATTTGCACCCTTTATTCACCCATCCCTCAGCTCCATGGTATTATGTATGGCCACAACTTGTCCTAGGGTCAAGAGCCTGGGCTTGGGAGTCAGAGGATGTGGGTTCTAATTCTGACTCCACCACTTGTCTGCCGTGTGACCTTTCAAGTCACTTAATTTCTCCGTCCGTTACCTCATCTGTAAAATGGGGATTAAGACTGTGAGCCCCATGTGAGACAGGGACTGACATGGTTACCTTGTATCTACCCCAGTGTTTAGCACACAGTAAGCACTTAACAAGGCCCATTATTGTTACTATCATTATTATGTCTTTATCTGTAACTTTATATTAATTTTGATCTCCCCCTCTAGACTGAAAGCACCTTTTGGTTGGGAAGTGTGTCCGTCAACTCTGTTTTACTGTATGCTTCCAAGTGCTTAGTAGAGCACTCTGAGCTCAATAAAAACGATTGATTACGATTCTTAGTAGAGCACTCTGAGCTCAATAAAAACGATTGATTACGATTGCCAGGCACAAAGTTTGGGATTGGCTGGCTGATTAGATCCACTATGGCTCATGTTCCTGTGTTGGTGTCATTTTATCCCCTCAGATATGATCCTTGAAAGCTCCCTGCAGCCAACTACAGAGAGGATTTGGAGACTTACAGTGAAATGACTGACACTAGGTCAACCGCCAAGAGCTGTGAGTGGGCTAGGGCGTGAAGGAGGTGATGTGGAGACAATGGAGCTGCTAACCCTGTGGTCAACGGTGGATCCAACTGATTCACTCACCTCGGCCCACTTCTGCTTTTGGGATCATGGTGTACCAGGAAGCTGAGCCAGGATATCTATATATCCTGCAGAGAGATCAGACTTCCTTGGGACCAGACTGGATCTGGAGCGTGGACCGGAGTCTTGCATCCCCCCAACACCTGGATTTAGAGGTATGAAATCGATATATCTCAAACCTTGGAAAAGAGGTTGGAATCTTGGGTCCACCCGCCCAAATGGTGGTGGGGTGGTATTACAAATAACAGCTCTGTTTTGTATATAGATTTTTGGAGGTAGTGTGGGAAAGGGAATAGAAAGATCGATCCAATTATCTTTGTGAGCTAGTGATCTGTGTCTGGAAAACCGAGCCTATTGTTAATCTTCTGAGCTACCCAGTCTCCTCTTTCAACCTCGGGTTTGTTTTTTTTAACGCATAGTCATCACAATCCCACTCAAATATTGACTCTCTAGGAGTGCAGGGAAATTCAATAAATGGAAATTCTTCCCAGTCTGGGAGAAAAGACCAGAGAGAGCATAGTCAGAAATAGAATGGGCGGAAGCTCGATACACCAGACACTAGCTAATTTTTATCTCTGGCATTTGATTCTTCTTCCCCCAAATTGACTCAGAAGGCCAGTGGACCCAGATGTTAATCTGATCACCATTCTAAATAAAATGAAAGTGTCTTCTCTCAAAAGAACATCTGCACCTAGGCTCGTCTTCCTGCCTGCATTTAGTGATCGATCGATTGGCCCTAGCTATGCTGTATCTAGAAAGGGCTCATTAGGTGTCTCTCAGTGTACACAGAAATATTGATTGCGGGAGAATGAAAGTTCAATATGTATTCCCAAGATGTCAGCATTAATGCAATAGTCTTTGTGATGATTAGGTTAGAATCAAGAACTGTTCGATCTTTAACTGTTTCTTTTAAACATGTTAGGCTTTCGAGAGTAAGGTAAACTCATGTCTAATAGGTTATTAACCAAATGCCTTTCTGTGGAGACAGGCCATCTCTCTGACCAAATCAGGTGCTCCATGACGATCCAGTAGTATAAAAAACCCTTTCACATATGCCATGTTAGCTTGGATCGATGCAAAATGGCTCAATTCTTTAACCAGTATTCCCAGATGCTTTGGGATTGAGAGGCTGAGGAACTTCCCTCTGACTTTGGAAGGGCTCCCAGCTAGGGATAGGCAGGACCTGGAAGAGTCCTGTGGGCTGGGATATTTAAGCTACCCTGCAGCCCTAGGGAGTGGGGGGTTAGTGCTGGGCTTTGGGCTAGGAAATTTCAGCCCTTTCTGGCTGAACCAAGAGGTAAAACTGGCATGTAAATCCTGAATGCTCCCCTCTGATACCAGGGTGCAGGTATCCAGTGTCACTTATTGGTAAGTAGGATCATTTTGGATTGGTTACACTAATCTAATAAATGTGGAGGATTCACAGAAAATCCTGTGAGGAATGAGAAAAGATACTTTTTTTTCCTCCTTTTTTTTTCGCCTCCATGTTTTGGAGGAAGTGTAATTTTAGCAGAATGGCACTGCATGGGACACTTACATCATCCCTATGTGCTAATTGATTACAACTGAGTCTCATTTTCTTGTTCCTAGCTCAGCACTTAATACAGTGCTTTGTATCTAGTAAGTGCTTAACAAATATCAGCGTTATTCCACACATCCTTCAGTTATGAATTCACATTCCTTTCAAAATATGGGAGAATCAAGATTTCCAAATTTCCCATTAGTGTTTTTTTTAAGTGATAAGCTCTCTCCTCTAACAGATGTGCAGAAAGGGTTTTCATAATAATGCCATCAACAGAATAGGGGACCATTCAATTAAATATTTTTGAGCAATTGCAGTGTGTTCAAGCCATAAATGTAATTAACATTAGGGAAATGCTTCATTAGATATCAGCATCTTAGTTTCCGACAGCCCACAGAGCATTTTCTGATCTGCTCATTGGCTTTGTGCATCATCAGCGTCAAATTAAACCAGGGATCGAGGCTTCAAGCATACACTGTCAGTTTGTAATATGTGTATATCACTCCGGTTTGTTTTGTCTTCAGTACCTTTTTTTAGAGTGCCACAAATGTTTTGAGTGTTGTTTCCAGTGACTTATTAAAATCCAAGCTCTCCAAACAACTTAACCTTGGAATTTTGGATTTGTAAGAGAGATTAATGGAAGTGGGATTGCGTATTGAGTTGCAACTTTATTTTTATCTTTTCTATACATGGTATTTTAGGGTGGACTGTGGAATGCTGGAGTTGGTTGCTGTCTTAAGAATCACCTGATTGTTTCATGCCTCCATATCTGCCTCATCTCTTTCCACTCAACTATTCGTTGACTCTCTCTTTGAACGTTTGGAATGGAAAAATCCGTGTGGCAGGATTCTCAGCTTCTAGGTTGAGGCTAATGTTCATATTTTAACTTCAATATCACTAAAAAGAAAAGGGCTTTAATGTTTGTGTTCTGAGTGATATTTTTCATAAAGATTAGCTGAACCTTTCATCAAATCACATAATTCACACATGCTGGTCTAAGGCCTTTGGGAGGTAATGAAAGATGCCTTTTCACTGTCATAAATGATCTTTCATTAACTTGGGCAAATCATCCCTGAACAAGTACTATAATTATTACCCCCACCTAGATCATAAGCTAGTTGTGAACAGGGAATTGTGCCTGTTATACTGTGTTGTACTTACTCAAGCGCTTAGGACAATACCCTGCTTATAGCAAGTGCTCAATAAATATGATCTTTAATATTTTAATAATATGTTATTTAATAATAGTATGAAGCTCTTACTGCATGCAGAGCACTGTACTGAGAACTGGGAGAGAATGCACACAAAGGAATTAGACCATTTCTATTGCTTTTGATATTGATAGAGAAGCTATTTTGCTTAATGTGAAGAACATGGAATTGGGAGGTCTGAGACCTGGGTTCTAAACCCTGGTCATCCACTTGTCTGCTGCAATCTTGGGCAAGTCAACTCTCTGCCTTAGTTTTCTCACATGTAAAATGGGAATTTAAATACCTGTTATCCCTCCCACTTAAATTGTGAGCCCCATTTGGGCTGCTGATCTCCTATCTACTCCAGTACTTTTTTTAAAAATGGATTTAAGCACTTACTATTTGGAAGGCGCTGTACTCAACACTGCAGTAGATACAAAATAGGTTGGACTCAGTCCCCATCCCAAATGGACTCCATGTCTTAATCCTTATTTTACAGATGAAGTAACTGAGTCACAGAGAAATTAAAAGACTTGCCCAAGATCAGCAGACAAGTTGAAAAACCGAGATTAGAACCCAGGTCCCAGGCACATGCCCTTTCCACTAGGATATGTTTCTTCTCTAAACCATGCTGATTCTTAGTGTTTGGCCGGTAATTGGTTAACAGATACCATTATGATTATTATGGACTCTTTTTCCAGTGTTTCAGCCCATTGATGGGAAGTGATGGACTTGAGATGTGCTAGCCAGTGATCCTGCATTGAGTGGGACAGTCCTGATTTGGGGGGATTTCACCTTGCCAGCTGAAAAGACAAAGCTGAGATGCAGGGTGGGTGGCATGAAGGACCATTCAGCTGTTATGGGTGGGGCAGTGGCACAGCCGGGAAGATAAACTGAGATGAACAATATTCTTCTACCTTCTCCCTGCCCCTCTTCTATAGCCAAGGAGTGCCAGGGATTAGCTCAGAATACCCGTCCCCAATATCTAGGACAATTAGCCCTGAAGTTGGGAAGTAAAAGTGCTGCCCCTCGCTTGATATACCACGTGCACAAAAGATTATTTGATATCAAATGGTGATATGATGAGCACTGCTTCATCAGTGACCCTAACCCCCAATACCCCCGGCAGTCCATAAATGTGTCCTGGAGTTGATCTGTCTTCGTAGGGGGGATTGATTGTTATCCATCAACAACATTTATTGAGGATCTGCTGGGTGCAAAACCCCATCCTGGGTCCTTGGGAGAGTGGTGGGAAAAGACAGGATCCCTGCCCTCCCAGGAGGTTACATTGAGTTCTCGTGTCCAACAACACTGTTCTCGGTAGCACTGTGGGATATGGGCTATTAATGGCTATTCAACCAACACCACCTATTCTAAATAGCAAGACGGGATTCCTAGACTGTGGGGTCCTGGAATGCCATCAGGTGACCAACACTGAGGCAGTACTTGCCCAGTTGATGACAGCGGGATAACTAAACAGCCGGTGAGCCGAGTGAGGTAACTGCAAACAGTGTGTGAGAAGCAGCGTGGCTCAGTGGAAAGAGCACGGGCTTTGGAGTCAGAGGTCATGAGTTCGAATCCCAGCTCTGCCACTTGTCAGCTGTGTGACTGTGGGCAAGTCACTTAACTTCTCGGTGCCTCAGTTACCTCATTTGTAAAATGGGGATGAAGACTGTGAGCCCCACGTGGGACAACCTGATTCCCCTGTGTCTACCCCAGCGCTTAGAACGGTGCTCGGCACATAGTAAGCGCTTAACAAATACCAACATTATTATTATTATGGACAGAAGAAACACTTTTAAAAGATGTGAGAACCTCAGGCAGTGTGGCAGAGAACAGCAGACTGTTGGAAGATAGCAGAAGGTTTAGCACATTGGAAATGAGGTGAGCAGAAGTTCCCAGAAGGTCAAGGCCCCAAGTGAGAGAAATGAAACACAGCAAAGCACTGTAGGTAACATGTAACAGTGTTGGCAGGTGCATAAAGGAGTATATAACCATATTGGCACACTAATACTGGGAGCCTCATCATTCTTGAACCCAGGGAATGTGTGTGTGTGTGTGTGTGTGTGTGTGTGTGAGAGAGAGAGAGAGAGAGAGAGGAAAAAAAAAGTGTAGTCATTTCTCCTGTAAATCAGAGATTTGTGTTCTTGAAGACAGCAATCTCACAAATTATTCAGTTCTCTAGGCTATATGTGTTGGGAAGAGAGATGGGAAAACTGCAGCCAAGTGAAAGTTATATCTCTAGAGTGGCATTAGTTATATTTTGAGGAGACCTTGCTGATTATTTGAAGATTCTGGTTTGAGCATTACACTGCAGATGGCTAGCTATATAAGAAATTCTACAATTAGAGCTAAATATGCGTAGCCTGTGTGTGCACGCGGGGAAGGGGGGGGCGGGGAGGAGGAGGTGTCTATTTCCTCCAATGCTGAATTGCTAGGGATTTGGAATATCTCTGCAGTGACATTCTTCATGTCACTGTATTTTTTTTCCCCCTCTCCCATTTCTGCAGGCAAAACACAGGTTGTACTGGCTGATTGGGGAGGGGAGGGAAAAGGATTTTTGGCTCCAAGATGCTACAGGTTTGTGGTTAAAAGGTGTGAGCTTTTTAGGCCTGGTTAGCTTAGTTCATACAAAAGCAATGGGCTACTCATGAGCAACCAACCCAGTCCTTGGGGTTCTGTATCTCCCCATTTCTACAAAGGAAATCTCACTCCGGAGAGAAGCCTGCTCCGGCTCTCTCCCTGCGCTTGGTAGAATAACCATGGGCTTATCTCCCCAGGGAAGTTGATCTCACACTGTTGCTGTGGTAAATCCGTTCATTGCTCTAGAATAAAAAGCAAAACCCTTTGGGGTCTTGAAGACCATGGGCGTGCCTCCACTTAACATGTCATATAACCTGCAGTGCCCACATAGTATTTCTATGAGGCAGCTGCTTTGGTTTGTGCTTGGCAGCATTAAACACCCCATTGGGTTTTAAACTTTTAGAAAAGGTGAGCAGGGGCTTTCTTCACTGGACAAGATTGAGAGATTGGAGGGTGGAGGGGCAATTAATAGCCTCTCCCGTGGTAGAGCATTGTACTAACCACTTGGGAGAGGAGAACAGAAGACTCATCCCTGCCTTCAAGGAGCAGGGAGGAACTTAAAACTTAGTTCTTCCATTTGAGTCTGAGTAACCTGTTCTTCCTCCTACTTAACTGGTAGCTCTAAGTGGGCCAGGTACTCTATGTTGTATTTATTCTCCACTTGGCATGAAGTGACAAATACCACCATCATTACTGCTATTATTAGTAGTAACTCATCTATGCCATATCTAGGCCCTCTAGAATGGGAATGGCACCTGTCTACCAACCCTCCTTGACTTTCTCAGGTGCTTAATACAGTGTTCTGTACATAGTAAGCACTCAGTAAATGCCAGTGAATGAGTGATTATGAAGAAGTTTGTACTTACACCTGCCTCTCTCCGGAGCCGTTCCCCTTGCCCTGACTTTGAACTGGCCGCAGAGAATGACTCTGCTTCTGCTGTGAGATGCCCAGTTTCTCCCTTGTCATGGTGAACATAGCTGAGACCAGCAGGAAGAGACTGATGGAACTGGCCATGCAGATGGCAGAGTGCCCATTTGCCCACTCTCCTGGCATTCCTCAGTGGTTTCTCTGTTCTCCACAAGGCATCAATAATGTTTATTGAGTGCTTACTCTTGATTGAGGCACGGAGGAGTGATGTGACTTTAGGTCACAGCAGGCAAGTGGAAGTCAAGATTAGACTGCTGTGTGACCGTGGGCAAGTCACTTCACTTTTCTTGGCCTCAGTTACCTCATCTGTAAAATGGAAATTGAGACTGTGAGCCCCACGAAGGACAGGGACTGTGTCCAACCTGATTAGCTTGTAGCCACCCCAGTGCTTAGTACAATGCATGGCACAAATTAAGTGCTTAACAAACCCAGGACCCCTGATTTTCAAGCCTGTGCTCTGTCTACTAAGCCATATTGCTTCTCAAGACCTCCAGGGCCAAAGTTTATAGATAAGGAAGCTATTGAATAGCTCTGATTCCCAAACCCCAGTGAAGTGAACTGGAAGCACAAGAGCAGTTGGACAGGATGTTCTCAAAATAAATGGTCAAGGGTTTGTCAAGGTCATTGCAGGAAGAGTGATTATAGGCAGGAGACTTTCTCATGCCTTCATGGGGAGCACTGGCAAATGAAGACCTCTATTTCCTTCCCTAGAAACCATGGAGAAAATTATGAAAGATCACTTGTGTAAGTCAAAGGGCATTTAACCACTAAAGAGAATGTAAAATCTGCCCCAGTCTCTCAATTGCACGCTCCTGACTTTGCAGAGCGAGAGCCTGAGTTTAAGACTGTCTTTCTCGTCTGTCACAGATGCATTCGAATGGCTTTTTAGGTTTTACTGCACTGCAGTATGACATTTCCTTCTGCCTCTGGGTCTAAGTCTGTTCAATTACCCAGCAAAACAATCTCTGTCTCTCCTCCCCCACCTCCCAAACCCACCCAACCCCACCTGACTGATAGCCTGCAGCACAATTTCATTCACAGGATCCCATCGCCCACATGACTGGATCTAATTTTAACAGGGCATCCGGATGTGAGCTTAATACACCTATGCCCCCACCCCCTAGCTAAGGATAGCGTGTTGGAGGGATTATTTAGAACAAATCAACCCAGATAATTCTGTGACACCAGAAGGGAACGGGGCGGCTGCAGTGTCTTCATTTTAGGATTAAAGATTTACGGTACAATCTCCTCTACCTCTGATTCACCTGCCTGAATGCTTGAGCTTAGTTTTATTTTTATTTTTTTTGTCAAATACTGTAAGCAGATCTTTAAAACTTCACAGGCACGTTTAAGAAGAATTGCTTGCTCTTGCCGATTACCACTTATTTAGCTTAGGTCTCTGCCTGACAGAAGGTCGTGGTAGGGGCCCTTCCCAGGAGCTTCCTGGCATGGATGAGATGGATTGATAAAGGGAGAGGGGAGGGGAGATGCCATCCCCTTCCCCATCCGGGCTCTTGGGCACTGGGTGCGACTGTACGTGCAGAGTGTAGCTCCCAGAGAGTTTTCCCAAAGTTGGGGGGGAGAATCTACATCCTCTAAAGGATAGGTTGCAAAGGGTATGCTTGGACTCGTGCAGAAATCACGACCTTTTTATGACCATCTCATTACATGATACTTTGCTGTAGGTAATGGTAAAGCCAAGTTCTACTAGATTGGAAGATTTTTGAGGACAGGGATCATGTCTCCCAACTCCACAGTTTTGTATTCTCCTAAATGCTTAGTAGAGTGCTCTATGCATAATAAAGGCTCAATAAATACCACTGATTAATTGAATGACAGATGCCCCCTTTGTGAGTACAGAGGGTGAAAGGAGAAGGGATTTTATTGGGACTGGAACTGAAAGGACACTGGCTCTAAAGTGTCAATAAGCCACAAAGCTGTCATTTTGAGTCTTTTCAGGACTGATTGGCTACTTAGGTCTTGTCAGAGAGGCAGGGTGAGGAAGACTGGAAGTCCAGCTCCCACAGTTGAGGAGACCGTCACCCTTGAGACATGGGAATTGCTGCTCTAACATGCTCTCTGGCTGCATCCAGGCACGGGGTTTTTGCTTTATGTATGTAGATGTGCATAGTGGGTACCTGTACATCCTTCTGCTGACCCAGAGAATCTTTTCCCTGTGGTTCCTGAACCATCATGGGAGAAGGAGGGAACGCAGAAGGAGGGGCCTCAGTCTTCTCCCCCTCCCCCTGCATTTTTAAGAAAATTCCATTCCTGGGTTCAGTAGGAAGATGGCAACTCCCATACTAACAAGCAGAGCCCCGTGCTTTAGGGATTTTTCTTTTATGGTATTTGTTAAGCATTTACTACTTGCCAGGTACTGTGCTAAGTGCCGGAGTAGATACGAGCAAATCAGGTTGGACACAGTCCCGGGCTCACAGTCTTAATCTCCATTTTAGAAAGGAGGTAATTGAGGCACAAAGAAGTGCCCAAGATCTCTCAGCAGATAAGTGGAGGAGCTGGGATCAGAACCCAGTTCCTTCTGACTCCCAGGCCCAAGCTCTGTCCACTAGGCCAGGCTGCTTCTCAAATTGAGCCAGGCTCTCTCCCTTACCTGCTCGTAATCTACGGGAGACATTCCACCTGGCACGGATATGGCGTAACTAGATTGGCCAGCAGAAATCTGCTTCTGCTTCCAGCTTGGCTGGCAAAGCTTCGAGCCCAGCAGAAGCAGAAGTGATCTTATTTGTTTCCCCAGCCTGGAGGAATGCCCACAGCGCTCTCGAGTAGGGAGGGCGACCAGGCAGAGGTGGGGCTCTGGGGTCTTCCTACAGCTGGAACAACTTGTTGGGAGAATGCTTTTTAGTACGGGGCATAAGCATAAGGTTTCAGTGTGAAAAACCAGATCATCCCTGGGGTAGTCCGAGACCCCACGTCTCTGAACACTGCTCTCCGCCCCTTCCTCCCCATTTCTTCCAACTCTGCCAGGTAAGGATGATTAGTGGAAGTGTGAACTCCACCTTGTGGGCTACAGTTGCAGCTCCAGGGTGACCAGTAGGTGATCCCAGAGCCATTGCTGAACAACCCCTAGGTTTTGGGGGTGAGCACCCTGCCCAAGCCATTAGAGGACCTCCTCCTATAATAATAATAATTTTGGTATTTAAGCGCTTACTATGTGCAGAGCACTGTTCTAAGTGCTGGGGTAGATACAGGGTAATCAGGTTGTCCCACTTGAGGCTCACAGTTAATCCCCATTTTACAGATTAATAATAATAATAATGTTGGTATTTAAGCGCTTACTATGTGCCGAGCACTGTTCTAAGCACTGGGGTAGACACAGGGGAATCAGGTTGTCCCACGTGGGGCTCACAGTCTTAATCCCCATTTTACAGACGAGGGAACTGAGGCACCGAGAAGTTGTGACTTGCCCAAAGTCACACAGCTGACAAGTGGCGGAGCTGGGGTTCGAACCCATGACTGCTGACTCGAAAGCCCGTGCTCTTTCCAGTGAGCCACGCTACTTCTCTAGATTAGATACCTGAGGCACAGAGAGGTTAAGTGACTTGCCCACAGTCACACAGCTGACAAGTGGCAGAGCTGGGATTCGAACTCATGACCTCTGACTCCCAAGCCTGTGCTCTTTCCACTAAGCCACGCTGCTTCCTATCTCCTTCCCTCACTCTTTCCAAGCAGCAGGGTCGTGAGAAGGGGTTTAGGAATATTAAGGCAGGAAAAGAAGCGAGGCTCAAAGGAAAATAAAATTTACTTGTCCCAATCTCCATGGCATCGATGGACTTCAGCAGGACCCCAAAGTCACTGTGTGTGGAGAACTGAACAGGGGGTATGTGCAATCCTCGAGGGATGAAAAATCACTTTGAAAGGCTTCCTTGTACGATGCAACAGAGCAGCGAACTGTGTGAGAACCGTGCAAAAGAAAGACCAGTCCAGAGGGCAGCAAGTGGGAGAGGGGCTACTCTCCTCTGGCCAAGGCTTCAGGAAGAATGAGATGTCACGGGACAGAGGAATAATCTATAATTTCCTTGGGAGCCAGGATTGTGTCTATCCACTCTATTGTAACTACTCCCCCACGCGCTTAGTATAGCGCTCTGCATACAGTAAGTGCTCAATAAATACCACTGATTAAGCAATGAGGATTTATCCTCTGTCAATGCCAATATGACTACTGCCTGTAAACGATGCAGAGAGGAATGTGATTCCCACACTATTTTTCATGTTATGCTCTCACACATCAATAAGGTCTCATCGTGAGTGGCCATCTTCAAAACAAAGGACCGCAAGATAGAAAAAGTAAGCCATAAACACCAAAGGTGCTGCAGCGACGATTGCAGTAGATTTGGAGAAAAAAATCTTTGCTTAAATATCCAGCCAGTTACCTGGAGGGAAAACAAAAATCTCAGAGGTTCAGGAGTGGGAGATTGCTATTCTGCAATCGGTGAAAGGTGCCAAGATTATGAAGCTTAAGAAATCCCGCTGGGTTCTGAGCGTTAAAGCGGAAAAAAATAGAAGCCTCAATCAGGATTATCAGACTACTTGAATACCGGATCCTTCTTTCCAAAGAGTGTTTGATCCAGGATACTTATTGAATATCTGCTGAGTGCAGAGCATGGTACTAAGCCTTTTTTATGGTATTTAAATGCTTACTCTGTGCCAGGCACTGTACTAGGCTCTGGATAGACAGAAAATAATCGCACTGGATATAGTCCCTGTCCCATGTGGGGTTCACAGTCTTAATCCCCATTTTACAGAATGATGTAATTTAGGCACAGAGAAGTTAAATGCCCAAGGTCACAAAGCCAACAAGTGGTGGATCTGAGATTAGATCCCAGGTCCACTGACTTCTGGGACTGTTTTCTTTCTGCCAGGCCATGCTGCTCCTCTGGGGGTGAGAATAGAATTGAAGTATGCATCCCTGCCCTCAGAGGGCCATACAATCTAAAGGAGTTAAACAGTATTTATAAGTGATAGAAGAAAAAGGTTACTATAAGTGGTAATACAGATGTCAGGCTGAAATAGCTGAATAAATCATTAAATATACAGATGTGCTGAGGGTAGTTGTTGAGAAGAGACAACTGGATGTGGTTTTTCAATCAGGGAAGGCTTCCTGAAGGAGGTGGGTTTTTTTTAAAGGAAAATTGTACTACTGAGAGAGCTGTAGCTTGGTGAATTTGAGGGGAAAGGAAGATTTAGACTTGGAGAACAACATGAGGGGGCAGTGAAGGGAGGGGTGGACATAATGTTCAGTAAGAAGGTGAGTTGGGAGGAGTGAAAGGTGAAAACTGGGGAGGAGCAAGAGGAAAAAAGCTAATGTGTAAAATGGGAATGCTTTGAAGTCAACTGTGAAGAATTTTTGCTTGATATGGAGGGAGGTGGGTAGCCAATGAAGGTTTTTGATGCATGGACAAAAGTATGGTTAGTGATGTCTCCAAGAGGTAATTTGGGCAGTGGCATAAGCTGAAGGGAGCTGAGCTGGGCGGATTAGCGTGGAGGCCGATTCTGGAGTCTAACCCTGATATGGTTGTGGCACCTGTTGCTGTGTCAGGCACTGTACTAAGCACTGTGGTAGCTACAAGATAATCAGGTAGGACACAGACTCCCAAGTGGGTCTCATACTCAGGAGAGAGAACAGAAATTTAACAGAGTAATGAAGTGTCTTGGGATCTTACAAGTGGTAGAGTTAGAATTGGAACTCAGGTCCTCCGCCTCTGAGGCCACATTCTTTCTCCTAGGCCACACTTCTTCTCTAGAGATAAGGCGGCATCTTTCCGGAGTGGCTACAGAAAATGTTGCGGAGAAAGAACTGGCAGGAATTTGCAGGTTGATTGAATGTAAGCCCTGAATGACAGTGAGGAATTGAAGATGGGCGCAAGATTACGAGAACAGGAAGGATGGTGGTGTTATCAGCGGAGATGGAGACTTTAGGAGGGAGGATGAGAAATGCAGAGTTGCATTGAATCAGGCATGTATAGATCAATTTCCTTGCAATAAATGATGGTTTGAAGACAGTGCAGCAAAGGCTCTGCAAAGAGAGGTTCGGGGATTCCCAAATCATTCATCTGTTAAGTCATATTTATTGAGTGCTTACCGGGTGCAAAGCACTGTACTAAGCACTTGGAAAATACAATATAACAATAAACATGCACATTTCCTGCCCAGAGCCTAATTAGAGACTGGACAGTTGAGATTGGATTAGATCCATTCTTTTTTTTCTTCTTTTTATGAAATGATATTTAAGTGCTTATTCTATGCCATGCACTGTACTAAGTATTGGGGAAGAAACTAGATAATCAGGTCGGGCACTACCCATGTCCCACCTGGGGCTCATAGTTTAAGTAGGAGGGAGAATAGGTATGAATCCCCCTTTTTCAGATGAAGTAACTGAGACATAGAGAAGTGAAGTGACTTGCTCCAGGTCACGCAGCAGACAATAATAATGTTGGTATTTAAGTGCTTACTATGTGCCGAGCACTGTTCTAAGTGCTGGGGTAGATACAGGGTAATCAGGTTGTCCCACGTGAGGCTCACAGAGCTAGGATTAGAAACCATGGCCTTCTGACTTCCAGGCCCATGCTCTATCCACCAGGCCATGCTGCTTCTTAATGAACCTTGATCTCGGTTACCAAAAATCACAATTGGGAAAATCGGATTCAGGCAAATGGGTCAATCTCAGAGGTGTGAGTTTTTCCTAACCCTCTTTAAATTACTTCATCAGTTCCTTTCCCTTCAGAGGTCTAGAGTTGCTCACTTGCTTCCTCTGAGCTTGCACTCCCCTCTACTTCTGGCCTTTCCCTTTGGGGCCCTGGTGGTGAAAGGAAAGGAAAGGGGTGGGTGGAATGGAATGCTCAAACCTCTTAAAAATCAAGCCTCCTCTCCCTCTTGTTTTCCTGCTAAACCCCTGGAGCAGAAATCACTGGATGGGTGTAATTAGGTTCATTTCAAGTCCAAATAAATAGATGTTTTATCTCAAGTCCTTCGCTCACTGGTTCCCCAGACATTTACTGACCTGGGATTCTCCACTCCAGGAATGGCACAAGCTAGTTGACAGAGTAGATAGCTGTCAGGTGTCAAAATGCAGATAACAGTCCTCATTTGGTTATTTTCATTTCTGCCTGCAGCATCTTCCCTGGTCCTTCACAACCCTTGAAGCATAGAGCACCACACCGCACACAGAACTTTGCTGAGTTACCTAATGCTTCAACTTGTTTTTTTAAATCTGTTAGTCACGTTCATTCATTGAGAGCCCACTTCATTCATAGTAATGTCTCAAGGCAGGGGTGGGTGACAAAAATGAAACCTTTGAACAGCTGGAGTGCTAAGAGCCAATCATACAATTTAGATGCACATTAGCCCAGCTGATTTCACTGTGAATCTTATGGTTTAAATGCCTTGTCCCTCCCCTGGGCCAGCGGCACCCGCTTGAAATACCTTACCAATCAGTAGACATGATGTCCGTCCTCAAGGGGCTTACAGTCCAGTGGCGGAGCATACGATCACCCCACCCGTAAATGTTTTAGAGCCTAGATGGGCAGACAGTGTTCTTTTTTAGCACAGTAGACCGGGTCCCTAGTTAAATGATCACATGTGTTCTCTTTTCCCTGGGATCATTTTTATCGCTGTAAGTATCTGAAAGAACAGCAACCACCGCCAGCAATTTTCCAACCACCGAGAGAGTTATCAGTAGGCTTTGCCGTCTAACACGGTGCCGGCGATGTTTGCAAGGAGAATAATGACTCTAAATATCTGCAGGCCAAGCGACTTGTGCTGCCTCCCGGGTTTTTGAAAATGATAAATGACTGCGCGTCCCCAAAAGAGATACCTGAACAGAGAGAGCTACATTTTGCATAAGGCTGGCCTTGTTGTTAAAGGGACTGACGGGTGGAACTGAGGCAAGAGGACTGCACACAGGATGGCAGTAAGATCACCAGGGAGGCTGTAAATCATTCTTCCTACGTGTGAGTAGGGTTTGTTATGAAGGAGGCTGAAGCGGTCCACAGCTATGCCATTTATTAGCTCGGAAGATGTGGGCTCCTCTTAATTAGGAGAAGCAGCGTGGCTCAGTGGAAGGAACCCGGGCTTGGGAGTCAGAGGTCACGGGTTCTAATCCCAGCTCAGCTGTGTGACTCTGGGCAAGTCACTTCACTTCTCTGTGCCTCAGATACTTCATCTATAATGGGGATTCAAATTGTGAGCCCCACGTGGGACAACCTGATCACCTTGTATCCCCACAGCGCTTAGAACAGTGCTTTGCACCTAGTAAGCGCTTAACAAACTATTATTATTATTTTTATTATTAATTGACCATCCGACGACCTTGGCAGCCTTGGTTTTTGGGGGCCAGCAGATGGAGACGTGGAGCACTAGATGTCGCCGAGCGAGCGGCCTTTGCAGCTTTGAGAAATGGGCGGTTGGTTTATGTCAGTTTACAACTCCAACCGATGGTGGCAAAACTATTCGGAGGCGTAAAAAAAAAAAAAAGGAAAAACACTTTACGCAGCTCACTTTATAAAAGAAACATAACTCCCAAAACATTCAGGAGCATAAAAAATTGAGGGTGAAAAGAAAACAGGGTCTAGACTATCAATTTGGTGTCCACCTCCTACATTTCTGTGCCATCTCCCCCTTTCCTCCCTTCCCCGCCACATCCCGCTTCTCTCTCTCTCTCTTCATCCCAATTCTCTTTCTACATCCCACTTCTCTCTCTCACCACCTCCCCCTTCCTCTCCATTTCCACCCCTGTTTTTCTCTCTTGACCCCCTGGACCCCTGACTTGTTTCGTCTTTAGCCACAAGCAGGGGAAGCAGCGTTGCCTAGTGGAAAGAGCGCAGTCCTGTCAGTCGGAAGAACCCGGGCTCTAATCCTGGCTCTGCCACTTGTCTTGCTGTGTGACTCTGGGCAAGTCACTTAACTTCTCTGTGCCTCAGGTCCCTCAGCTACCAAATGGGGTTTCAATCCCTGTTGTCCCTCCTATTTACCCTGTCAGCCCCATGTGGGACCTGATTCAGTGAGGGTCAGTCGGTTGTATTTATTGAGAGCTTCTATACGGCGTGGCTCAGTGGAAAGAGCACCTCCTTGGGAGTCGGAGGTCATGGGTTCGAATCCTGACTCTGCCACTTCTCAGCTGTGTGACTGTGGGCATGTCACTTCACTTCTCTGTGCCTCAGTTACCTCATCTGCAAAAATGGGGGTGAAGACTGTGAGCCTCACGTGGGACAACCTGATGACCCTGCTCTTAAAACAGCTCTTATCCCAGCTCTTAAAACAGTGCTCTGCACCTAGTAAGCGCTTAACAAATATCAACATTATCATTATTATTATACGCAAAGCACTATATTAAGAGCTTGGAAGAGTATACTATAACAATAAACAGACACAATCCCTGCCTATAACACTATTATATTATCCTGCATCTATCCCAGTGCTTAAAACAGTACTTGACATATAATAAGCACTTACCCAATACCACGATTATCATCATTACATGTCCACCCGAGGGCATAGTGGATCCTAAATTCCCATCCAGGAGTCCCAGTAGGAGAGCAGAGAGTGAAGACGGGCCCGAGGCGGGAAAGCTCCCCGACTAGGATCTGCTGAACCACCCTCTTGGGCCCTGAGCGTCTCAGAGCTTGCTCGGATCTCCAAATCAGCAAGCGTCCAGCAACTCGGGGGCAGCTGACACAATGTCGGTCAGCCTCGTGTCACCCACCCACCAGGATCTCCCCCAGAATCCTGCAGGCTAGCCCAGCTCTGAATGTCTTTACGGGTGTGTCGACAATGTATCTGAGCTCTGACGCTGCCGCCTGATCGACGACGACTGACCGTGGAACTTGAACGATTTATCGGAGACCTCTGGGCTGTGAACTGCCCCAACGCTGTGGGAGTCGGATACGACAGAGGGGAGGGGAGGGAGCAGAATTGCAAGCAGGAGCAAGGAGGCTGCTTTTCTTCTCTGAATTCCTTTATCTGATGTATCTAACGTCATGCCTAAAGTTCGTCGGAGTGTACCCTGGCTATAGAAACTATTATATGATGCAAAGCCTGGGATCTGTATTCTGCCTGAAGAGTAGAGAGCAATACGCCACAGACAAGTGCTTATCTAATGCAGTTATAGTAATATAATATAATAATCATTAACGTGATTATTTAAAGTCGGAAGAGTTTCCCAGAGGAGTGGCAATGTGTTCTATCATCTGGATCCAATACTCTTTTTGCACCGTCCTACGTGGCTGTGTCGAATAAATTGAGTTTATTTAGTGTGACTTACCACTCTGGAAAACAGAGGCAGAAGTACTCTACTAAATTATAAATTCCCTTTGAGGGCAAGGACTGGCTACTAATTCTATTGCACTCTCCCAAGTGTTTAATACAGTGCTCTGCACGGAGTAAATGCTCAATTGGTGGAGGTAGCATTTGAGTGGCCACTTGGTATGGTGCAGGGTAGTAGACATTTGGGATTTATGAATAACAAAGTGACGCATTACCTGCCCACAAGGGAGTTTACATTCTAACATGGGAGACATACAGATCCACCAAGAATACCTGCTCTACTCTGTTGATGTTGGGGAGTGAGCACCATGTCATCACAAAATAGTCTCAGATCTTAATCAGTAGCATTCATTGAGTGCTTATTATGTGCAGAGCACTGTACTAAGTGCTCGGAAGAGTACAACACAACAATGAACTTTTCAGGATGGTCAAGTTTATTAAGCACCCGCTGATGGTGTCAAATGCTTTTGTAGGGGAAAGAGTACCTTATCCCCATGGTACTGATGAGGAAACTGAGGCCCACAGAGATCAAGTGAAGCTTTTGTAGGGGAAAAAAGTACCTTATCCCCATGATACTGATGAGGAAACCGAGGCCCATAGAGGTCAAGTGACTTGCTCAAAGTCACACAGCCAGCCAGTGGCATGGCCAGAATGAGAATCTGGGTCTCCAGACAGCAGTTTACCCAATCGGTCGGTGAGAGAGTCCAGCCGGCTCGGTTTATCGGTGGCGGTGGATCAGAATGACCTAAAAGACGTGTTTATGAAAACACCCAACTTCCAGATGTGTCCCAGGGAACTGGATAATGACACGTGGGTGAAGCAGCATAGCCTAGTGGATAGCGCTTGGGCCTGGGAGTCAGAAGGACCCGGCTTCTAATCCAGACTCCACCACTTGTCTGCTGGGTGACCTTGGGCAAGCGACTTCACTTCTCTGTGCCTCAGTTACCTCATCTGTAAAATGGGGATGAAGACTGAGAGACCCACATGGGACGGGGACTGTGTCCAACCTGATTTGCTTATATCTGCCCCAGCGCTTAGTGTGGTGCCTGGTACATAGTAACGCTTAACAAATACCACAGTTATAATAATAACTATTATTATTATTATGTTTGCCCCGTGGCAGAATGCAGAACTGATGTTTGTGAATATGAAGGACTTCTCTCTCAGTTTCTGGGAGTGTGAGACGACAACTAATTTCTTCTAATCCAAACGATCCCACTGCCAGATGTTCATACCCAGAATCACCCACAAAAACTCCCGGGGCATCTTTCTCCTCCCTCGTTGTTTATCCCTGAGCACTGCAGAGCCTTCAGAAAAACAGTCTGCATGAAACACGTGCCAGCCAGTTCTGCCGTATTTTTAGCAAGGCACCGTTAGAATAAGTAAAGTAATTACGAACCATAAATTAGGGACAAATATATACATTGGCATAATATATAGACCCCAAAGAAATAGCAGGCGTTCCATGATCAGCATTTTTAAAGATGCTTTCCTTTATTCCAGGCTGCCTTGCCTACTCATTATGGTCTGGACTCAATTGCAAGTGAGCCCCCCCACCCTCCTCCCGCTGATTTTAATTGTGACTTTCCACTCCCCAGTCCAAGAACTTTTGTCTTTCCAGTATAAATCAAAAACTCTCCACCGATTATTGCTGCAGTCTTTCATGTTAAACATTATTAGGATTTTTTTTTTTTGGCTCCATAGGGGAAACATTGTCTCTATAAAGCAAAGAATGCATCTGGCCATTTGAGAGAAAGCTGTCACTACCTCACCGACTGGGTAGTGAGAGGGGTATCAGGTCAGTCGAGGGTGATGGGAATCAGTGATAACCTTTCAGAGGAAAGACTCCCACAAGACTATGTGGTGGCCCATCGAAGATCCAGGATTGACAGAGGGGAGAATGTGAGCCTTCTGTTTGTCTCTGGTGCTAGTGGGGTGGAAAGTTTTCTCTTGTGCTCGGCTGCCTGAGCTGCGCTGCTTGCCCTGAAGCCCCGGACAGAGGTCCATCACTGATAGTTCCCCAGCTTCAGAGGGAGCTCTGGGATTCCGGAAGAGGGAGAGGTAGGTGGGTGCCTGGAGAGTCCTTCACTTGGAAGCTAATCTGGCGGGTTGGCCGGAGTGAAGGGGTAATTCGGGATTTAATAGTGCCTTTGACTGTTGGCTCATTTCCCTGCTGAGGAGGCTACAGCCCATCAGGTGGACACTCACTCCACCCACACCGGGGCCCAGACCAGCCAGAAGGAGTCAGGGAAATTCACGGAAGGGCCTTCCCCCGGCCGTCCTCTCCTTTTCTCCTTTACCCTCCGGCCTGGCAGGTATGTGTCCATCTTGCTCCGTCTTGGAGAGAAGCAGCGTGCCCTAATGGATAGAGCCAAGGGCCCGAGAGGCAGAAGGTCAAAGGTTCTATTCCCGCCTCCACCTCCTGTCTGCTGTGCGACCTTGGGCAAGTCATTCATTTCCCTGTGCCTGTTACCTCATCTTTCAAATGGGGATTAAGACTGAGCCCCTTGAGGGACAGGGACTGTGCCCAACCTGATTTACTTGTATCAGCGCTTAGTACCTCGTCTGGCACATAGTAAGTGCTTAACAAATACCACCATTATCATTATTAGGAGTGAAATGGGGACTGATGGCAAATTTCCTACCTTTCACTGCAGCATGAAGGATCAAAGTTGGAGACAAAGGAGGACTTCCTAGAAGGCAGGATTGCTTAGCACGAGGAAGGGCTCTTGCAGTCATTAAGTCGCACATTCCTCGTGGTGAGGACCTGTGGGTTTTGCTTCTGGTGTGCTTTCCCAGACCTTGAGTTCAGTATTTTTTGCTCAATCCCTACTGTGGAGTGAGACCCGTGCTGCTTAGGTTTTTGTAATAGGAACACAGCTAGATCGTCATATTGTGAAAGTGACCGCTTAGTTCCGAGGAAGAAGGTAAGTTGGGGTTCTCAAAATGGCACTCCAGGGAAACCAATTCCAATGTAAGCTGGGCAAGGTCCTGGGAGCCTCTGCAACGTGATTGGTTGGATGCCCAAAACGAAGGAATGATCATGTTTATGGGCAGGTGGAGGCTAAATATAGCTGCTCAGCCTCATTCTACCTAGCAACAGGCTTTTTTGAGAGGAAAGTATGTGCATGTGGATGTGGATGTGTGAACCTGCCCTAACCACTGTTTATTGGCATGTGTATTACCTTCAAAACTTTTTAAAAAATCAATAATGGTGGTATTTAAGTGCTTACTCTCTGCCAAGCATTAGCTCATTGTGGGCAGGGAATGTGTCTGTTATAATGTTATAGGGTACACGCCCAAGCGCTTAGTACAATGCTGTGCATACAGTAAGCTCTCGATGAATACGATTGACTACGCACTGGGGCAGATTCAGGAAGCTGATGGATGAACAAGTCCCACAAGGGGCTCACATTCTGAGTGAGAGAGAGAAGAGGTACCAATTCCCCATTTTGCAGATGAGGAAACTGAGACCCAGAGAAACTGTGATTTGCTCAAGGTCACACGGTGGATACCTGGCAGAACCAGGATTAGAACCCAGGTTCTGGTCTAAAGAGCAAAAACCTAGGGGTAATTTAATACAACTTGGATATCCTATGAAATATTGAGAATTTATTAGCTCAAGGAAAGGTTTCTGTGTGGGAAGTGATATAACCTCCTCCAAGAGGCATTCCCAGACTGAGCTCCTCTTCTCCCTCTACTCCCTCTGCCATCCCCCCTTTACCTCTCCGCAGCTAAACCCTCATTTTCCCCTTTTCCCTCTGCTCCTCCACCTCTCCCTTCCCATCCCCACAGCACTGTACTCATCCGCTCAACTGTATATATTTTCGTTACCCTATTTATTTTGTTAATGAATTGTACATCGCCTTGATTCTATTTAGTCGCCATTGTTTTTACGAGATGTTCTTCCCCTTGACTCTGTTTAGTGCCATTGTTCTCGTTTGTCCGTCTCCCCCGATTAGACCGTAAGCCCGTCAAACGGCAGGGACTGTCTCTATCTGTTGCCGACTTGTTCATCCCAAGCGCTTAGTACAGTGCTCTGCACATAGTAAGCGCTCAATAAATACTATTGAATGAATATAACCTTTTCGTATTCTGGAGAACGGTGTTCCCTCCAAAGTCACAGTCATTTATTGGCTAATCCCTTATCCATCTCTAAAATATACTTGTTAAATATCAATTAGAACTTGGAAACCTTCGAGACAGGAAGAGGTGTAAATTCTGAAGCAGAACTGAGACTTTCTTTTTGTTTTTGGCCAGTGGTAAGTCTTTTTTTTTTTTTAAAGGGAGTTCTGTAAGAAGGGACAAAATGGCCGGAATGGTCTGGACACTAAGACTTAAGTGGCAAAAACACTTTTGAAAAGCACTATGGCCCTGATCAGAAATATTTGTTAACAGTAAACCTCTTTTAAGCACAGGGAATGGACAGTCCCTTTAGACTGTAACCTCACTATGGGCAGGGAATGCATCTGTTATATTGTGTTTTACTCTCCCAGGTGCTTAGTAAAGTGCTCTGTGTACAGTAAGTGCTCATTAAATAAGATTGACAAAAATTGTTCTGCTTTGTGATTCCATCAGTGTCGAAGTAGAGGCTGATTGGGTGTTAATGAACAGAACAATTCCCCCCCCCCCCCCCCCCCCCCGCACACCTCAATCACCATCTTAAAAGAGTAGGAGGCTTGTATGGTATTTATGGCAAGGTTTTTCCATTTATACAGCAGTTATATTTTTGACTGCCTCGTTTCTTTTAATAGAGCATAAGAGGCTTAAGGAGTAGGAGGTGTGAATGTGAATCCCAGTCTCTGTGTAGCCTCATGTACCCCAGCAAACTCAATAAATGCTTGTTGGCTGATCGACCCCCGAGACTCAAGGGTAAAACAATTTGTGTTCAAATGTTCAGCTGGTCAACCAGCAATATTTATTTAGGGATCAGATTATGCACAGAGTCTGTCGAGGGGCAGGGATATCAAGAAAGACCATTACTAGTGGCTGCCTTTAAAGAGCTTACCGTCTAATAACAAAAGCACAGATTTATCAATTGTATTTATTGATTGGGGAGTCAGTGTCTTTTCTCCCTCTTAATGGTATTTGAGTGCTAACTCAGTGAAGAGCACTGTATTAAGTGCTTGGGAGAGTTCAGTGCAGCAGAGATTGTAAACACAGGCCCTTCCCACAACAGGCTTATGGTTTAGAGGCTGTGAATCCACTGTGGGACAGGGATTATGTCCAACCTGATTATTTTATATCTACCACAGTGCTTGACACAGCGTTTGGTGCAGAGTAAGCACTTAACAAATACCCCAATCACTAACTTCACGATCACAGCTGTTTCGCTGGGTCTGACTGAAACAGATAAACTGGATCTTATCTGGAATTGGCTGATCTGCCAGGTCCTGTGTACCCTGCTTCGGGTGTCAAGATAAACCTCGGGTCTGAAAGGGAATAAGGGGGAGCCCCAACCCTCATTTGGTTCAGAAGGACAAAGTCTTCATTTCCCAACTCAAAATTGAGGGTCCCCCAACTTTGCGCTGCCTCGTTTCCCATGATCTGCATTTTTGGGGAAGGCTGATATGAACTTATCAAATCATACATGCGGTGCATCTGCTCTTTGATATTGTCAGGTGAATAATTGCTAATTTAATTCTTGCTGGGAGAATATTATTACACTCAAATTCCTGTGGGAGACAAAGGTGCTAATGACTAGACAGACTCAAGGTTTCCATGGTAACATTGCTATCAAAGATCAAGTGAAATATTAAAATAGTTGCTCATGGAGTCACCAAAATAAATATCCATACCGTATATTCATATCAGCGAGTGTTTAAATAGCTAGCTACGTAACTAAATCTTTGTACCCATGAAAATATAGATATGCATTCATTCAATCATATTTATTGAGCGCTTACTATGTACAGAGCACTGTACTAAGCACTTGGAAAGTGCGATTTGGCAACAGATAGAGAATCCCTACCCAGCAACAGGGTCACAATCTAGAAGATACACAAAGATACACTGTGGAAGCCTAGGCAAATATTAGGAATAAAAGAAAGCTACACATTTCCTCAAGAGTAAGCGATGACCCTGTTCTGGAGAACCCATTTTGTCCAGATCCCTGGATCCCATTTTCTATTTCCAGGTGGGGTAAGAGGGGATAGATTTGTTCAATCTCCTGTCACCTTGGACACAGGTCCTAGGCCCTCTGAGTGCCTTCTAAAGGCAGAACACTCTACTAAGTGCTGAAAAGGGAGTATAGAAGGCCTGATTCCTGTCTTCAAGGTGGGAAGAAGATTGTTCTAATGGAAAGAAAGGGAGATCGGGAGCCTGGAGACTTACATTCTATCATGTTTACTGAGTACTTACAGGGTGCAGAGACTTGCATTATGTGTTATGGAGAATAGAGTAGCATTAGAATACCACAATTATTATTATTAGAAGAAATGATCCCTGCTCTTAAGGAGTTTACCATCTGCTTCATATAGACTCTTTTATGCCAATACGTACTTCATTCTTGTCAGGGGTGTACCTGCTTAGTAATGATATTAATTACGTACTTTATTATGGTTTTTAAGCACTGTACTTTGTGCCAAGTACCAGGCTTATCATTGGGGTAAATACATGATAATCAGATGGGACACAATTCCTGTTCACTTGGGGCTTCAAGGAGGAGGAAGAACAGGTATCTTATTCTCATTTTGCAGAAGAGGAAACATAGGTACAGAGAGGTTAAGTGGCTTGTCCAAGGTTTACCCAGCAGAGCAGTAGCGGAACTGGGTTTCCTCATCTGTAAAATGGAGATTCAATACAGAAGTTCTCCCTCCTACTAAGACTGTGAGGCCCATGTGGGGCAGAGATTGTGCCTTATCTGGTCACCTTATCTTTATCCCAGTGCTTAGTCCAGAGCTTGGCACATAGTAAGTACTTAACAAATACTGTTGTTGTTGTTGTTGTTATCAGTAATAACAAAGGTATTTGTTAAACATTTACTATGTGCCAAGCACTTTTCTAAATGCTGGGGTAGATACAAAGTAATCATGTTGGACCCAATCCCTGTCCCAAATGTCTTAATCATAGTCTTAATCCCCATCTGACAGATGAGGTAACTGTAGTGCAGAGAATTTAAGTGACTTGCCCAAGATCACATAGCAGACAAGAGACAGAGCAGGGATTAGAACCCACGTCCTCCAACTCCCAAGCCTGTGTTCTTGCCACTAGGACACGCTGTTTCCCACGGTAATACAAAATAGATCAGAAAGGACCCTCTTTCAAATGGGATTCACCATCTAAGTGGGAGCAAACAACCAAGAAAATGGTAATACTGGATTGCGAGCAAGAAGACCCACAAAATCAGCAAATCTTGATAATATCAAGCTAAGTAAAAGATGGATCTTGTGGGTGGGACAGTCTTCAGATCTTCCACTACCCCAGGAGAAAAATCCTTAGGTAGGAACCAAGACGGATTCCCCAGGGTTCTGAAGGTGGTCCTCCCTCCAATGATAGGTAGATGAAAGGAAGGATATTCATAGCTTCCAAAATGTACTGATTTGCAGTCCTGTTTGTCAGTTTAGTCAATCAGTGGTATTTATTGAGTTCTTACTATGTGCAGAGTGTTGTATTAATTGCTTGGGAGATTACAGCAGATTTAGTAGATATGTTCCCTGCCCATAAGGAGTTTAGAGTCTGAGTGGGAGACAGATTTTTTTGGATTTAAAGAGCAGTGGAACTTTCCATCATTTCCCTTTTATCTCCACGCTGGTTCCATAATAACTTCAAGTTACTGATTTTTAGGGTTAAACCATCGACTCTAAACCTGAATTTCCATCTTTTAATCTCAACAGACTCATATAGAGATGCTCTATAAGCAAGAGGATAAAGCACAGCAGGAAAGTAAATCACTGAACTTCCTCGAATTGAGCCCAAAGTAGAGGATCAAATAATACTTAATTAAACCTTAACCTTCTTTGAAAATATCCTCTCCATGTTAAATTTAACTCCCATACTCTATGCCCAACTTTTCAAGCTAATATATAAACTTTACTCTTGAGTGGAATTCAAGAATGGAGATCTTGAAGAAATACTTTAAAAGTATTTGGCGTGGGGTGGACTCCCTTGGAGGAGAGCATTTTTTCCTAATCTAAATATTACTCTTGTGGATAATAGTATACTTGACTTAAGTGCCATTATCACTAGCCAAATAATTTACAGACCTAGAGATTGTTGGGTGATGATAGGCCAACATCAGAGATCATTTGATTGTAAACTCCTCAAGGGTGGGAGTGTTTATTAAGTGTTTATTTCTGTGCTAAGCACTGGAGGAGATACAAGATACAATGCACTTCTACACAGACAATCCTGTGGATGATGATGCCCACAGTCATCCCATTAAAGCGAGAATGAAAGGTCACTGTGGGCAGGGATCATGCCTGGCAAGTTTGTTATATTGTACTTTCTCAAGCGAGCACTTAGCCCAGAGCTCTGCACCCAGTAGGTACTCAATAAATACCATTGATTAATGGGCTAGGTCCTACAAGTGGCCAAGTCACACATCATTTATTGGTTTTGGTACTTTGTACAGAGCATTCTATTCAGTGTGTATTCAGTCAGTGCTGTCATTACTAATCAAAGGTTTTATTGAGAATTTGTTGTGTGAAAAAGCACTGTACTAATAAGCCCTTAGAGTACAATACAACAGAGTTGGTAAACATGAAAATGCCCTCAAGGAGCTTACAGCTAATAAAGTCCATGTCAATGACTCATTTCTGAGAAAGTCATTTCATGTTTAAGACCCTCTGGGTGGCATTAAGGAATGCATTTGGCCCTCTCATTGTAATCCTTGTGGTCACAAAGCAGAGAGTATTATCCCTGCACCCCCAAATGTTGATCATTTAATCTTCACCCACTGCCCAGTTGGGCCTAGAGTGTTGTTATTAATTCATAAGTATTTCCTCATAGGTTGGACTTTCCATCTAAAAAAGACAGAAAATCAGGCCTCTGCGTTTTCTCCTCTCCAGATCCCGAAAGGAGAATTGAGGACATTATCATTAATGCCTTGAACTCTTGGGAAGAACTCAGCTACAAAAGTACATATTAATTCGGGATTAAAGGAAAACTTTTGTTATCTGGTTATCCTCTAGACCGTAAGCTCCTAGTAGGCCAGGAGAGTCTCTACTAGTTCTGTGGAATTGTACTTTCCCATGTGCTAAATACAGTGCTTTGCACACAGTAAGGGCTCAAAGGCCACTGACTGATATATTTACTTGAGGAATGGGAGGTAGTGGTTATTAGAAAATGTTGGTAATCAATAATGTAAGCTCTGTGAGGGCAGGAATCATTTCTCTGAATTCCAATGAGCTCAGTGCTGCCCATCGTAGGAGCTCAGTAAGTACCATTGATTGATCTAGGGCTGTTTAACCTGGCATATTCTAAAGAAGGTTTAGGAACAGTCCTCTTTAGACTTCAAGAAAGTCTGAGTGGAACAAACAGCACAGTGGATCCTGGCAGGTAGTAATGGGGCGTGAGCGACACGGTGCATATGTGTGTGCTGACAATTTTAGAAGCAGTGTAAATAATTTAGCTTTGGTAAGACAATGACAGTGTTCTCTACTGCGTGGGGACAAAAGGATCAAATGAAATGAAGCAGTCAAATCTCACCAACACAACAAGTTTCCTACTTTCCCTGGCAGGGGAATAGGGAGAAACAAATGACCCAATTGAATATCCTCAGTACATCAATAAAGCAACATGAATACTGGTCTTACTGAAGGGAGGTAATGAAAAGACCGTGTGGGAGGGTGCTGGGATTTGATATTACTGGGTTAAAAAAAATAATAAAGGCAAAGGGAAAAAAGACTGAAGCAAGGATATACCTATGGGGCTCTATTTCCTAGGGGAAAAAAATCAATTATTTGTTCAGCTATTTCATCCTGATGTAGTTGTACTGCTTCCTGATTTTTGCGAGTTCTTCCTCTAGCTCTTACACCCTAAAAATGGTTTGTCAGTCTCTCCAATTAGAATGTAAGTTCTTTGAGGGCAGAACATAAGCATCTTGTTACTGTTGTACTCTCTCAAGTGCTTAGTACAGTGCCCAACGCTCAGTAGGTGTCCTATACGAGCCATTTATAGATTGTCTGGCCCCAAGACTTGTTAGAGGTATGTTAGATTATGAACTCCTTGAGAGGAGGTACCAGGCAGTTTCTTTCTATTGTACTGTCAGAGTATCTTGCGGAGTGTTCTGCATATAGTAGATGCTCAGTAAATATGATTGGATAAAGTTCTATGGTTCCAAGAAATGAGGGCCCCAGTAGGTAGGATAACCAGCGATCAGTGTGGTGCAGTAGCTAAATCCAGGCCTGGAACTAAGCAGTATGGGCTAGTGGGGAGAGCACCCAACTGAGTCAGGTGACCTGGGTTCTAATCCTGACTCCGCCACTACCTGCTGGGTGACCTTGGGCAAGTCTCAGGGCCTTAGTTTCCTATCTGTAAAATGGGCATTAAATACCTGTTTTCCACTTAAACAGTCAGCACCACTGGTGACAGGAATTGTGTCCGACCAGATTATCTTGTCTCTACCATAGAGTTTAGTACATAGTAAGCACTTAAAATTGATTGATGCAGAAAACCAAGCCCCTCCATTATAAGATTCCAGTCATTAGAAATTACTTGGAAAAACCAGCTCTTTTAGTCAGAAAATATTAAGCAGATGAATCCCCAGGGGCTTCTTACTGAAACAAAGCATTCATATTTTCCAATTTGGGGCCTATTTTGGTCACTTGCCTTTACTGAAATTCATACAGATCAGGTGCTCTACCACAGCTTTGCCTGGCTTTTTGCCAACAAAAAGGGTGGAGAAGTTTTTCAATTTAGTCAGGCAGGCAACACAAATTTAGAGGATTTCCAGGGGAAAGCTGTTTTGCACGGTACCTGAACTCTTGGACGTAACAGGGCTTAAGCTAAATTGTATGCTCCTTGAAACTAGATCGTAACCTCCTTGAGGGCAGGGATTGTGTTTTCAAATTCTATTGTACCGTACTCCCCATGTGCTTAGGACAGCATTCAGCACCCAGTAAGCAAAATAATTACTACCAGTTGATTAATTGATCATACTTTAATGAGAACAACAGTGACTCCTTTCCTCCAACTCTGGTGCAGACCATTGTCCCGATGAGACTCTGTTTTGTTTGGGAGGCATCTGCACTCCTCTGGTACCTTTCAATTTGCCTTTGCCAATCTTAATGTCCCAAAACACCTTAAAGAAGTAGCAAGAGAATTAATACCCTGGGCACAAATTGTTGAAAAGAAAATGGGAGGTTACATGAGGAACAAACCCAATCCTTGGAAAAACTAAGCACTGGCAATAGGTGAAAGGTCTGGAAAGAGCCTCAATTAAGAGAGACACACACCCAAAACTTGGTTGTTGTTTAGGTTGGCGTGTCGATCTGATTTACCATTCGATGACTTGAGGTCCCAATACTGAAATCATGAGCTGCTTTTTGCCTACGATTTTTTTCCAAGGAGCCAATTAACCCAGGACAGAGAAGTTAATGAATCTGAAATTTCAACTTTCACTGGCCCTCCACAGAGCCACTAACAAGCTAGTGGGGAATTTGGGGCCTCGTGAAATCCAATTCTTTTCACGTTTGCTAGCAGGAATCTGACACGTCATCCAGCATGGCGATGAAGAGTAATAACCTGAAAACATTTTAATGATCAGACCACTCCAAAGCAATTAAAAACCAGTTAAGTGATAATGTGCTGAATTACTTATGTCAGTGTGTGGGGGCTGCATGTCATGTTCTGTCACCATTAAGTGTGGATTTTAGGAGGAAAGAGATGATCTGGTAATAAGGCATTAACCTTGACAGACTGGAGGCGGTGGTAGAAGGATTTTTTTTTAAAAATGAGCAAACCTGCAACACAGATTTGCTATAGTGAGCGCACGATAACACCTGTGGGAAACTCAGACGTGGTTGAAGTCATAACTTGCCACTGGCATGACCTCCAAATGTTTCTGATGCTGCAGTCTTAAAAGTGAGACACTGATGGTTGTGACCTGCGTGTCCATGGGCAAGTCACTTAATTTATCTGTCCCTCAGTTTCCTAACCTGCAAAGTGAGGATTCAATACCTGTTACCTCTCTGCCTTATTCTGCGAGTCCCATGTGAGACAAGGACTTGGTAATTCGTATTACGATGTCTCTATCTCTAGATTGTAAACTCCTCATAGACTGGGCTTACATCTACCAAATGTGTTGTACTCTTGCAAGCAGTTTATACAGTACAATACACATAGTAAGTACCTTGTTAAATGGTATTAAGTGCTTACTATGTGCCAGGCACTGTACTAAGTGCTAGAGTAGATGCAAGCTAATCAGGTTGGACACAGTCCATGCCCCTCTTGGGGCTTATAGTCTTTATTCCTGTTTTATAAAATGAGATCTCAGGCACAGAGAAGGTAAGTGATTTGACCAAGGTCACACAGCAGAGAAGTGGCAGATCTGGATTAGAACCCAGGTCCTTCTGATTCCCAGATCTATGCTCTATCCACTAGGCCATGCTGCTTCTCTTAACGTATCTACTTTCCTATTATTTTGGAAGCCCCATTTATCCAGTGTGTACTCAGCTGTTAAGAAAATGATTTGATATGTTCAGTTAAACAAATCAAAACAAACATCTGAAGAGGTGGAAAGCTCCTGAAAGAGATAGAATGATAAGAAGAGACAGTGATTTGAAATTTCCTTGTTTGGGAGACTTTGACTATTTAAATCTGCATGGATGGCTTTTAGAATACTAGTACAAGAGTAGAAAAAAATGATCATCATTAATTGTGTGTGATAGCCTCTTAAAATAATCATTAGTCGATTTTCAGTTCTGGTTAATATCTAAATTTTCAGCTGCTTTTGCCAAGATTTCAGGCCATCTTAGTTTAAACAGTAGGGATATTCACATCTTGCCTTAAGTGGTAAACATGAGGGACAGAATGAGAAGGTCATAAAAACAACAAAGAAATAGAACAACAGGAAACAGGAATCACAGAGTGGCTAATTCTTTCACGTTAATATAGTTGGCTTCTTTGTGACTGATTGCATTTGGATCTGTGACGTTTGGGCATTAGGAATATTATAAATCAATGCCTGTCTTCCTCTCTAGAATGTAAGCTCACTGTGGGCAGGGAATGTGACTACCAACTCTATTGTACTGTGTTCTCCCAAATACTTAGTACAGAGCTCTGAACAAAGTAAACACTCAATAAATAACACTGATGGTGATCATTAATGACATTGACGATTTTAGTACAGGGCCAAATCGTTAATACAATAGTCGCCACATAGTAAGTGCTCAAAAATACAGTTGACTGAGGCTTACTGCCATTTTTAATAACTGTAATATGCAGAATTTGTAGCATTTCATAGTAGTGAATTGCAAGAGTAAAATCAGGGGAAAATGACAAACTAATGTTTGAAGTTGATCCAGTGTAGAAGACCACACATAGGACTCTCCATCTTCATAGTCCTCCGAAGTAGCCCACCTCCTCCAAGGAGACTTCCCTGATTAATCCCCAAATTCCACCCTCAGTTCATATGTATTCCTACTCATCTCCAGCATGTATCATACATGTATAATTATGGTACATTCAATTATTGCATACTCCTTTAATTACCTTTTGTAGCCTTGCTCCGCCTCCTGTTTCCTCTATGGTGGTTTAGGTCTGCCTGCTTTTCCCCTTGATTCTATTGCTATTCTTGTCTGTCCCTCTCCCCCGATTAGACCGTAAGCCCGTCAAAGGGCAGGGACTGTCTCTATCTGTTACCGATTTGTACATTCCAAGCGCTTAGTACAGTGCTCTGCACGTAGTAAGCGCTCAATAAATACTACTGAATGAATAAATTCCCACTCACCCAAGTGTGCTTAGTACAGTGTGCTGCACTAGCTAGAAGTTCAAGAATACCACTGACTGATGGAGAAGGAGCAAGATGGTGAGTTGTGCTTGGAGAAAACTCTTGTCGTGCTGTAGATTTCTATTCAAGACTGGGAGGCTGCTCTAGAGCCGGAATATGGAATTTGGCAAGGCGTTAGGTCCCACAGCTTCAAAGCAGCCATGCTGGTCCCTTCAGAGCCAAAATGTACAGTTCGAGCCAGATCGTTCCCTTTGGCAGAGTGGAATGCGCTAATTGGTTCCCCCTTGAGCAGACCGGGGGAGGCAGGCCAACTTACACCTCCCCTCAAGGACACCTCATAGCCACAAAACTTGGCAGGGATAGAATAGGGCTTGACTCTCAGCCTCGACTCCTTCAGGTCGTCTCTGACTTGGAAGCGCTCCTTCCAGACTAGCCTGGTACCCATATAATAAAACCTCCTGCACTTCACTGGAGCATGTTTAGTAATAATTGTGGTATTTAAGCTCTTACTATGTGCCAAGCACTTGGTAAGATACAAGATACGGGGTAGCTCAGTGGAAAGAGCCTGGGCTTGGGAGTCAGAGGTCATGGGTTCTAATCCCGACTCTGCCACTTGTCAGCTATGTGACTTTGGGCAAGTCACTTCACTTCTCTGGACCTCAGTCCCTGTGCCATGTGAGGCTCACAGTCTCAATCCCCGTTTTACAGATGCGGTAACTGGGTCCAACCCGATCTGCTTGTATCCACCCCAGCGCTTACTACAGTGCCTGACACATAGTTAAGTGCTTAACAAATGCCATAATTATTATTAAGATAAGTTGGCCACAGTCCCTGTCCAACACTTATAGACGTATATTCAATTCAACATTTGGTTATTCATTCTACTATATGTCATCATACTAGGTCCTTATTCATCCTCCTGCTTCTTCCTCAAAGTTCATAATGTTCATATATCTGTTCATAACGTTCACGTGTCCTCATCTGTCCCTCTCCCCACCACCACATCTCCTCTGCCATCAGTAGGCAGCAGATGTGATTAGACTGTAAGCCCATCAAAGGGCAGGGACTGTCTCTATCTGTTACCAATTTGTACATTCCAAGCGCTTAGTACAGTGCTCTGCACATAGTAAGCGCTCAATAAATACTATTGAATGAATGTGTCTTTGCCTTCTGGAGTACTCTCTCAAGCCCTTAATGTGGTTATTGAACATCGGTTTGGATTTAACTCTTCAAAGTGGAACCCCAAATAACAGATATTTATGCAAGGGGATGAAATGCCGTTGAAGTCGCAGACCTACAAACATGCCCAGATGATAGGGACAAAGGTGGTAATAATGATCATGGTACTAAGCGCTGGGGGAGATAGAAGATAATGGAGTTCCATATGGCACTCACAGTCTAAGAAGGAGAAAGAACAGATATTGAATCCCTATTTTGCAGCTGAGGAAACTGAAACACAGAGAAGTCAAGTGGTTTGCTCAAGGTCACACAGCAGACAAGTGGCCGAGCCGGAATTAGAATCAGAGCATCGGTGATATTTGTCGATCCCTTACTAAGTGTAGAGCACTGTACTAAGTGCTTGAGAGAGTACGAGCCGGAATTAGAATCAGAGCATCGGTGATATTTGTCGATCCCTTACTAAGTGTAGAGCACTGTACTAAGTGCTTGAGAGAGTACGATATACCAAAGTTGGCAGTCATGTTCCCTGCCCACGACCCAAGTCGTCTGAGTCCTAGTCCCAGACTCTTCCCACGAGGCCATCCTGTTACTGTAAGGTGGTATGGTGAAATATGAGATCTCCTGACTTCTGAGAATGTAAAGCCTAAAAATTAGGGTATTTATATACTTATCTGCAATTTGTATTAACGTCTGTCTCCCCCTCTAGACTGTAAGCTCACTGTGGGCAGGGAATGTATCTCTTCATGGTTGTACTCTCCCAAGCACTTAGTACGGTGCTCTGCACACAGGAAGTGCTCAGTAAATACAATTATATTGAATTGATTGAATTGAAGTGAGGGGCAGGATCGAAATCAGTGTCCTGATGTCACAGATCCAGGCAGATCATCACATCAGCCCCTTCTGCATTTTGGTGGTCCAAAGACTGCCCTCATTGTGTTGAGTGATTTCTAACCAGGGGCTCTTTGAGCTATTCAGATAGCAAGGACGGATTCACCTCAGGGAAGGAATGAATGTTGAGGGTGGTTACCTGATGAATGAGGACTCTGGAAAAACTGAAGGGAAACCGGGTTATCAATAGCCCCGAGGCTATCCCTGTTTCTGCTGATAAAGGGAAAATATAAATGTGGTAAGCAACGATAACTGGAGCTAATAGGCTTTGAGAACAATCTAGCGGAATCGGTGGCCGAATATATAGGGAGAGGAATATTCAACATGGCTTGTCAGAGACAGCTGAGCGTTTAAGAAGGGAGGCAGGGGAATGTCCCCAAGAATTCTTCAGAAACCTGAGTGCTTAGTGGCTTACACCTCTCATTTTGAATCTACCCTTAAAGTCCTCATTTGAGGGTGTCTAATAATAATAATAATTGTGGTATTTCTGAAGGGTTTCCATCCCTCTAGGTTGTATTACAGGCTGGATGGCTGGAGCTGTGGGGCCATTATAGCTACCATTGGGACCGATGGATTCTGGGCCATGCGGACCCTGGAGCTCTGTTCCTCTAGCCATGGTGCCAGATGGCTATTTTTGGTTTGGTTTTGTGTATTTAATAGTAATAATAATTATGTTGGTATTTGTTAAGCGCTTACTATGTGCAGAGCACTGTTCTAATAGCTGGGGTAGATACAAGGTGATCAGGTTGTCCCACGTGAGGCTCGCAGTCTTCATCCCCATTTTGCAGATGAGGTAACTGAGGCCCGGAGAAGTGAAGTGACTTGCCCACAGTCACACAGCTGACAGGTGGCAGAGCCGGAATTCAAACCCATGACCTCTGACTCCCAAGCCCGGGCTCTTTCCACTGAGCCACGCTGCCTCTCTATTTGCCAAGCCTTATCAATCAGTGATTTTTATCAAGAGCTGACTATGCTGAGCATGGAACTAAGTGCTCAGGAGAGCAGAATTCAACAGAATTAGTGGACACTTTCGCTGCCCATAATGAAAATGATGTCTTACATTCTAGCATTTTAATTATTCGAGCTCTCCTTAGGTCTCTGTCACCAATCTTCTCTTCCCCCCTTTTATACTTAGATTGTGAATCAGGACCCGATTTCCACCTGACTACTCTTCCCATCACTTAGTACAGTGCACAGTATGCAGTAAGCACTTAATAAATATGATTGATACTTCTAATAAAGGCTGTTATTACTACAAGGAATAACAGGAGAATGAAAGGAGAAAGATTGGCTTTGGTACCTAATTATCTTCATTTATAATTTTGTAAAATCCCAAGACCCTGGTACAAAGAAGGCTTTCAACAAATACTAGTAATGAAAAATAAATGAACAGGATTCTGTAGTGTTCTCATTTGACCTCCAAGGCAGTTGAGGCTTTCCAAGGACATTTTGGTGGCCAGAGGTATCTGGCCCAATTAATATCCTCCTAGGAATGATATAGGCACGGCAGGGGACAGCTGAGAAGTCCCAGCAGAAGATGGGTATTTATATTTATATTAATGTGACTCCCCCTCTAGACTGTAAGCTCGTGGTGGACCGAGAATGTGTCTGGTTATTGTCATATTGTACTCTCCCAAACACTTTATTACAGTGCTTTGGAAACAGTAAGTACTTAAAGTGATTGAATCAATGAATAAATGAATGCGTAGTAGTAATAATGGTTATTAAGTGTCTACTACTCAATACCCTCTACTAAGCACTTAGGAAATGGAATAAATGAGTAGACTTGATTCTTGCCCTCCAGATGCTTAAACTCTAGTGACTTCTTAGCCACATCTTTGAACTCCAGAGAAATGTATGGGTGTCAATATACCATGAATATATGGTATATATATTCCAGGGGAAGCAGCGTGGCTCAGTGGAAAGAGCCTGGGCTTCGGAGTCAGAGGTCATGAGTTCGACTCCCAGCTCTTCCACTTGTCAGCTGTGTGACTGCGGGCAAGTCACTTAACTTCTCTCTGCCTGTTACCTCATCTGTAAAATGGGGATTAACTGTGAGCCTCACGTGGGACGACCTGATGACCCTGTATCTCCCCCAGCGCTTAGAACAGTGCTCTGCACATAGTAAGCCCTTAACAAATACCGACATTATTATTATGATGAATATATTATATATTGCAAATATATAATATACAGCAAATGTGTGTATTTGTGTGCCTGCTATATGTATGTCTGTATAGATGTATAAATATATATAGCATAAAAGAAATGAAGTCAATCACAGGCACATTTTTACAAGAGAGGAAACACTAAGATTGGGCAAAAAAAATTGCATGCAAAATTCTTTGTCCTTTTAAGCCATTCCCTATTCACTTTGTACACATACCCAAAGGGCAACTGAACCCAAGTGAAACATGCATTTATGCTTCAGTGCTTCCTACTTAAAATAACGACTAAAGTTACCCAGAAGCACTAGAGAAGAAACCTATTGCAGAGTGACAATTTGGACACTGAATAATGGCACTAATGGAAATTTTAGTGGAGCGCTAACTGCTGTTTGCATTTGAATATGCCCAGGCCTTTGTGATGAAGGAATACTCACCTTTTCTGCCTCCCCATTTTGCATTCTTTCCAGTTGAATAGGATCCGGATGCTTTTTATTATGCTGTCAAAACATAATTAATCCAAAATGTTCCCTTTTGGTTTCTTACTGATGTTCTCGCCCATGTGTATAATACTGAATTCACATTTTCAAATCCTTCCTTAAGCTATCAGAAACTATTATATGTCCGGGATAATTTTTTTTGCAGCTCCATGCAAAAGGATGTTGTCAATCACAACCACCTAATGGAATAAGAAGAAGAAGAAGAATGGTATTTGTTAAGTGCTTACTATGTGCCAGGCACTGTATTAAGCGCTGGAGTGGGTACAAGCAAATCGAGTTGGACGCAGTCTCTGTCCCATGTGGGGCTCACAGTTTCAATCCCCATTTTCCAGATGAGGTAACTGAGGCACAGAGAAGTGAAGTGACTTGCCCAAGGTCACACAGCAGACAGGTGGCCGAGCCAGGATTAGAACCCATGACCTCCTGACTCCCAGGCCCGAGCTCTATCCACTTTGCCGTGCTGCTTCTCATAATGCCGAGAAAAAGGATATGTGTTTGCATGAGAATGTATTAGAGAATAAAAAATTGGAATGGATATATTAAAATCTTTTTGCTTGTTCTAAGCATGGTATACCTAAGCTTACGTGGTTATATACTGTTTTGCCTCCGAACCAGAGAAATTCTGGATGAAAATGAATGCACAGTATCTGTTTCTTCAAATTGAAAAGATAATTCCACATACATTCTTCAAATTGTTTGGTATAAATTTGATCTTGATTATTATTGTGAACCAGGAACTTTCTAATTTCCATCTGTGTACTCTTCCCAGCAATTAGTACAGTGTTCTGCGCACAGTAAGCCCTGAATAGATATGATTGCTGCTACTAATAGATGCTGGTTTTAGTACAGGGAAATGAGCGGAGAAAGGTTGGCTTTGGAACCTCATTAAATTATCTTCATTTATAATTTTGTAAAATCCCAAGATCCTGATACTAAGTGTTGGTTCAGTAGCGTGGCCTAGTGGAAAGAGCACAGGCTTGGGAGTCAGAAGACCTGGGTTCTTATCCAACCTCTGTTGTTTGTTTTCTGTGTGACCTTTGGCAAGTCTCTTCTCTTCTCCGTACTTGTTACCTCTTGGGTAAATTGAGGATTAAGCCCATAAAACGCTATGTGGGATCGGCACTATGTCTGACTCGATTTACCTTATATCTACCCCAGCCCTTAGTACAGTGCCTGGCACATAATAAGGTTGGTATTTGTTAAGCGCTTACTCTGTGCAGAGCACTGTTCTAAGCGCTGGGGGAGATACAGGGTAATCAGGTCGTCCCACGTGAGGCTCACAGTTAATCCCCATTTTACAGATGAGGTAACTGAGGCCCAGTGAAGTGACTTGCCCACGGTCACACAGCCGCCAAGTGGCAGAGCCGGGAGTCGAACCCATGACCTCTGACTCCGAAGCCCAGGCTCTTTCCACTGAGCCACGCTGCTTCCCTAGTAAGCCCTTAACAAATACCACTATTATTCTTACCATCCCCGGCGGGAGAGGAGATTAGCTTGTACATCTCCGGGACTGTACAGCTCTTTAAATACAATCTTCACTTCGAGGTGAGCAGAAACCAGTGTCCGGGGGGAGAATGTCCCCAGAAGCGGATCGGTACTATGGGACAGAAGACTGAACCACAGAAAGAATGGCTCACATTGGCCAGGTGCCCTATCTATCCCAGGCCACCCCAACCTGTAGAATCTGGGAAACCCTTTCATTGCTCCATGTGTAACAGGAGGAGTGGGAGGGTGAGGTTAGGGAGGGGAGTTCTCCTGTGTAATGGGTGGGTGGTCTGTGCAGCCTTCTTCCTCTCAACGGTTCTCAGGGATTCATCAGTTAAGGAATGACCCTTCAGTTTTCCTCAGGAAAGTAGGACCACTCTGAGAGGAAGCTGTACTGAACACTGCCTTAAACACTGGTGCTCTCCTACCCATTTTTACTAATGTCTGTCTCCCCCTCTAGGCTGTAAGCTCATTGTGGGCAGGGGATGTCTGTTTATTGTTGTACTGTACTCTCCCAGTAATAATAATAATTATGGTACTTAAGTGGTTACTCTGTGGTAAGCACTGTTTTAAATATCGGAGTTTAAAATTACAAGTTAGATTGGGCACAGTCCCTGTCCCACATGGAGCTCACAGACTTGGTTCAACCCAGTCCCCTTCACCCTGGTATTGAAGAAGAATACATTTTCCTTAAGACTCTCAGGGAGATCTTTTAAATCTTCCTAGGATTCTGACTTTATTAATTCCAAAAGCCACGTCTCCCTTATCATTTCAAGACGTTTCCCAGGTCCTGATATTTGCTTTATTGCCTTTCGTTTTGTTCCCCGTAGCCCTGGGATGCAGTCGAAGACTGGATTATTTTTAGCAATACGTATTCTCAGAAGTGACCTTTGGCCATCCATTCCCTCTGAAAAAGAAGTTCAGGCAGGCTTAAAAAATGACCATTCTCATTTTTCTCTGGCAGCCCGTTCTGTTTATATATAAATGCATTTATATAGAGACAGAACTGTCCTGTAGCTTCAAAGCTGAAGCGACAAATGGTGAGACTTTGTCAGTGTGTGGGAGTCACTTGGGAAGGCCAGTGTGTGACAGACAATTGCATCCCCTCAATGGGTACGTGAAGCCTTCTGGGAAGGCTGGTACGTTCTTACATTTGTTCCCCACATTCCTCTTCGTTTCTCTCTCTCCATGTCATGATCTTCCCAAAACTTCCGTTCCCAAAACCGTTGCCTCACTTCCACTCCCCTCTTACTAGACTGCAAGCTTCTTGAGGGAGAAATTGTCTTCTAATTCTACTTGTAATCCCCAAAGTGCCCAGCTCACAGTTCTGAGCACCAAGTAGGTGTTCAACGAACGCTATCGTTCGACTGATTGCGAGGCAGAATGTGCTATCATCAGCTGCCGTCTCCCAGCTGTTCACTGCTATGCCAATTTGTTGGAGCTTTGGCTTTCATTGTGTCTTAAAAGATACCAGCTTGCCAAAGAGCCAACTGTTCAAGTAATAATAATAATATTTGCCAGACACTCTACTAAGTTCTGGAGTAGACATAAAATAATCAGGTTGGATATAGTCCTTGTCCCACATAGAGCTCACAGTCTTAATCCACATTTTACAGATGAGGTAACTGAGGTCCAGGGAAGCGATTTGCCTAAGGTCCCATAGCAGACAAGTGGTGGAGTTGGCATTTTAGAACCTGGGTCCTTCTGACTCCCAGGTCCGAGCTCTATCCACTAGGCCATGCTGCTTCTCTGTTCCCAAAGATGGTGATCGTGACATTTGAGACCCTTGAGACCCTGTGACATTTCCTCAGCGATCCATATGTTGGGAAAGAGTTTGTGCAAGTGAATTAGCCGAACATCCTTTCAGTGGTATTTATTGAGTGATTACTGTATGCAGGGCACTGTACTAAGAACTTGGGAAAGTACAATCCATTAGTGTTGGTAGACTTGTTTTTATGGTATTTGTTAAGCACTTATGTTAAGCTCTCGGTTAGATACGAGGTCATCAGATTGGACACAGTTCCTGCCCCGTGTGGGGCTCAATCTTAATCCCCATTTTCCAGATGAGGTCACTGCGGTACAGAAAAATGAAGTGATTTTTCCAAGGTCACACAGCAGACAAGTGGCAGAGCAGAATTAGAACCCTGGTCCCTCCGACTCTTAGGCCCATGCTCTATTCATTAGGCCATGATCCCATCCCTGCCTCTAGATTTCAGTACATAAACCATCGGTTCCAGGAGTTTCACCACTCTTCATGACTGACTGCGATGGTGACCTTTTTTAAAGTATTGGAGTGGAAGTCACATTTTCACATGTTGACAGGCCTATTATTCCTTGCAGGGGTCAACCTCAGTGGAGAAAAGCATGACAGAGAAACCTACTTAGAAGTGCTGTTGCCAGGTCTTTGAGATTTCTGCTTTATCTGTAGTGAGGATGGAATCATTTCATTTAAACAGTTCAAAGTGGAGTGCTTACTCATAGAATCACAAATATCAGCTGAAAGGACATTATCAAACACACAAATAAGACCCAAGGATAAGTAAGCTTGGACCACTATTGCTTTATATCACAGGGGATGTGTTCTGCTGCCATTCAACAGCTAAATGAAAAATTGGTCAAATTTCTTTGTTTACAGTCTAATTCCATTCACTTTGGAAAGGTTGTAGTTCAGAAATACAAAGTCTGTCGGGTCCAGGGAGAAATTAAATTGGATTCCACTTCCTTGAACTGGTTCATTACATTCTAGAATAATTATTGCTTTTACTTTCAGTTCTTGAGGTTTATTCTATGGATCACTGAGTCGGGCGTCCTCTAATGACTAACTTTGAATTGCAATGTGCTATTTCTGGTAGAAAAAAGAAGAGGTTGAAATGTTTATTGGATTTGCGATATGCCTTTGTTTTTGAAGTTCAGGGAATCTGTAATTTGAGCCATTGAAATAACATTCGCTAACCTAATTTCATACACTAACTGATTTACCAAATGAGAAGGTGCTTTTTTTTTTTCCAGTCTCAAATAGAAGTCCTTTTTATGATAGTTGAGACACTTGAATGAGCCTTATTGGTATGGATTTCTTTCCATTTCTGGTTTCATTGACAACAAAACCACAATTTGCCAAAAAACCAGCTCTGTTTTTAGAAATTGTTGTAGCTAAATTATGGACAAGGGCATTGGTCATTTTTGGTGAGATACTGTCCAATAAAAACAAAACCTAAAGGGATTTCCGCATATGTTCAAAATGGGGAAAATGTTCCTGAATCAGAGGAAAATGATGAGAATTAATTCCTCTAAATGCTTTGAGATCCACAGATAAAAGTCATTATGTAGCTACAAAACAGTTATGGCTAAAATAGTAATCGTTCCTCTTATTCTTAATTATGTTGCTTTGGACAATTGAAATTCACTGCAAAGCAGGTTTTCCCTCTCCTAAGATGTGGATGACAACACCAAGCTCACTAGACTGTGGTATTCATTTTTCTATTATTAACTAATGAATCTAAAATGCTTTGAAGAGAGAGATTCTTTGTAACTGCTGTGCATTATTAAAGTCACGGAATGGCTAGCCAGTTATATTTAGGTAATGCAAAAAGGAATACATTCAGAGCTCTGAGTGTTTAATTACTAGTACCAAAACAAAAGAGCCCGTCTAATAAGATAATTACCCTTGAAAGGGAATTAAACCAAATCCAAAGAAGATGAAGCTACAAAATTCAAATATAGGAACAGGACTTTGGTCTTTTTATTATCACAGCCATTTTTAGATTACTTCGCCTCAGCAGCAAACTTTCCCTTGAAGAATGTTGAAAATGCTCATGTGAACAAGAAAAAAGGCATTAAAGATATGCATATGGGCTGACATTCTCATCTTGGCTGCTTAATGAAGAAGGGGATATCAGAATTTGGGGGAGGAAAGGAGTGTCATTTCCATAGCTTAGACAAGAGGCGTCGAACATCAGTTGCAATGAATGCAGTGGTTTTGAAGAAAATCAATGTACAAGACATAAAAGCTTAAGATGCAATTGTTGCTGGTTACAGTATAGTGTTTCATTACTACTAAATGGGTTTCATGTTGCTTGCCCCGTGGCAAGCTGGCCTATCTTCTGCTGATGTCTCCTAGCTAATTGTGGCTGTTTTGTTTCATTGTGCCATTAAATTGCATCTTCCAGTCTCCTGTTTTACTGTGTTCCCACTTCAACTAGGGAGTCACTGTTTTGCGTATCCTGCTAACAATAATTACTGTGGTATTTGTTGTTATAGTATTATAATAGTGATATTTGTTAAGCGCTTACTATGTGCTAAATTCTGCGTTAAAAACTGGATAATTAGATAGGACACAGTCTCTGTCCGACACGGGGATCACAGTGTGAGGGGGAGGGAGAACAGGTATTTCATTTCCATTTTACAGTTGAGCAAACTGAGGCCCAGCGAAGTGAATTCATTTCACAGCACATCTTCAGAGGTTAAAGTGCCATGATGAAGGGCTCATAAAGTCCAAGTCACAGGTGACATCAAGAAGAGAAGATATTTCTCTTGACCCTCCTGACTCCTTGGTTCCCATTTCCAGGCCTGGGAGAGTCAGAAGTAACTAAAATGTGGGATTCATCATACTAAACCCTCATTTTTCAAAGGAATGGGAGTAATGCCAGTTTTTATTAGCCAAGAGGAGGTTAATCAATACTGTGCAATAGATGCAGAAATTACTAAAGAGGTCACAGGAAGTGAATGGCAGCCAAGTGCTAGAAGTGGTAACTGGCAGTAAAGAGAGAGGGCCTGAACCAAAATTAGGAGAACTGGGAATTCCAGAGAAATCTATCTACAGGAATTCATGCGTGGAATGGAATCACCGCAGCAAAGAGGCTGCAATAAAATTGCAGTTAATTCAATGAGCTGTCGTAATTATTCAGTCTAGACTCTGTCACAAGGCAAGGGATCAGAATAAAAGGTTATTTACTAAGAATAGACTGGTTTGGGTTGATTACCATGAGTCTGTTGCCTCTATTTTGTCACAAAACTGATTACCTTTTTTGTTTTCTGTCTGTGATTGCAGTTTAGTGAGCAAGAGCAAAGCAGTGGGCAGTGTGGCTTGTTCCCCAAAATGAAATTCTGTTGCAGTCTTAATGAGGCAATTATATTCAGTTCCCTTTCCACTCAAATCAACAGGAGATGAACCAACAGCAATTTTACTTAGTGTATTTGGAAATCAAGATGAAAACCTGAGGAATGCACTTGGATTGGCACCCTTTATTAACCCCCATCCTCAGCTCTTTAAATCCATACTTTATTTATATTAAAGTCCGTCTCCCCCTCTAGACTGTAAGCTCCCTGTGGGCAGGGAATATGTCTTCCAACTCTGTTATATCGTACACTCCCAAGTGCTGAGTGCAGTGCTCTGCCCTCAGTAAGCACTCACTAAATACTATTGATTTGATTGACTGAATGCTATTCTCTTGCACAGCTCCTAATGGTCCAGGAGTGTATCTGATCAACTGTTGCCTCATGGGACAATCAGTAGTATTTATTGAGCAGCTTACTATGTGCAGAGCACTGTACTAACCACTTGGAAGAGTACAACAGAATTGACTGAGCTCCCCTTTTCCCTCTGCTCCCTCTACCCCCCCTTCATCTCTCTGCAGCTAAACCCTCTTCCCCCTTTCCCTCTGCTCCTCCCCCTCTCCCTTCCCATCCCCTCAGCACTGTACTCGTCCCCTCAACTGTCTATATCTTCATCACCCTATTTATTTTGTTATGAGATGTACATCACCCTGATTCTCTTTATTTGCTATTGTATTACTGAGATGTTCTTCCCCTTGATTCTATTTATTGCCATTGTTCTTGTCTGTCTCCCCCGATTAGACCGTAAGCCCGTCAAAGGCAGGGACTGTCTCTCTCTGTTACCGATTTGTACATTCCAAGCGCTTAATACAGTGCTCTGCACATAGTAAGGGCTCAATAGATACTACTGAATGAACAGAATTAGCAGACACAGTCCCTGCCCATAATGAGCTTACAGTCTAGGGGGGGCAACAGAAGACTTGAAACCTGTCCGGTTAAAAGGTAATTTTCTGATCTCCCTATCCCAGCAGCTGTGGGAGTTTTGGGGGGCTGGGAAATTCCAAACTGCAGCTCTGCAAATGTAATGACACCCCCGTTGGCCACTGGGGCAGGATGAGAGGTGACTGACTCCAGTGACAACTGTCCCTTCACAAGCCCTGACTTGGTACCAACTTAGGTTTGTCCCTTATAGATTAAAGTCTTCAATTCCTCTCAAAATTCTGCCCGACTCCATATTGATCCAGCTGTTAACTTTGAGTTATTGAGTTATTTATACTTTTGTGTTATACTCTCCCAAGTGTTTAGTGCAGTGCTCTGCGTAGAGTAAGCGTTCAATCAATATAATTGATTTTAAAATAAATTTCCAAAATGCCACCGTCATTAATCACAGGAAGGTCGCACAGTTTAGAATTGTGCAAGCCAGTTTATGCTGCTTTAAATTCATGGTCATTTTCTGAACCATTATTTGTAGAAGAAAACTAAGGGGCCATTCTACATCCTGGGCCGTCTACAATTTCTATGGAAAATTTATGATGGGACAGCAAGGACTGGGAAACATTTCTTCTTATGAATATCTAAGAAGCAAAGTGATCTAATGGGAAGAACAAGGGGCTGGGAGTCAGAGGAACTGGGCTCTAGCCCTGCTTCTGCTACTTGTCTGCTGGGTAGCCTTGGAAAAATCACTTAACTTCTCTGTGCCCCATTTACCTCATCTGTAAAATGGAAATTCAATTCCTGGTCTCCCCCTCCTATTTAGACTATCAGCCCCATGTGGGAGAAGGACCGTGGCTAACCTGATTGGCTTGTATCCAACTCAGTGCTTCGTACAGTGCCCAGCACACAGTAAGCACTTAATACCATAAAAAACACAAACTTGTAAGTGGGGTTTTTTTGTGTGTGTGTGTGGTTTATCTACTGCCACACTGAATGTATTTTTTTTTTGCAATCTTGGTGATATCTCAATAATGTCACTATTAGATAACATGGATCTGGGAGTAAGAGGTACTGGGTTCTGATCCTGGCTCTACCACTTGTCTGCTGTGTGACCTTGAGCAAGTCACTTAATTTCTCTGTGCCTCAGTTACTTTATCTGTAAACTAGAGATTAAGACTAAACCCTGTGTGGGACGTGGACTGTGTCCAATCTGATTAGCTTGTATCTATCCCAGAGCTTAGTAAAGCGACTGGCACACAGTAAGTGTTTTACAAATACCATTAAAAAAACCCCAAGCAGTTGCATATATCATCAAATGGACTTATGGCTCACAGCCCTCTCTTGCATCCTGGAAAAAGCCAAGAGAGTTTTGAACATGTTAACTTTGCCACATGCATCCATCACTGTCATTGCAAAAAGAAACTTCACACCCTGGATATTAAAATATCTGGGAACATCGGTAAGATTAGTTACTGGGATAATAAAATTAATTTAGCTTTTTTCACTCAGAAGGAAAATTGATATTTTATTGCTAATGGTTTTGCAAAATTAAAACTCTTCACAGAAATTAATTCAGGGCAATCACGCACCTAGGCAGATATATCATCTGGGGAGTTCTGTCTTGCTCAGGTTCCCACAATTGCCCTTTCCTAGAGGGAAAGAAAACAGGAAACTGATGGCTTTATTGAGCGGATTTCTTACATTAGAACATGAATTCTAGTCTCATTAAATTGCTGAATATAATTGAATTCACGGATAAATGGCTGAGTTATCCTGGCCAAGACACAGTGAAGCCTCTCTGTGCTTCAGTTTACTCATTTGTAAAGAAAGGGAAAATGAATGTCGCAGGCAGGCAGCTCTGCCACTTGTCAGCTGTGTGACTGTGGGCAAGTCACTTAACTTCTCTGTTCCTCAGTTCCCTCATCTGTAAAATGGGATTAAGACTGTGAGCCCCACGTGGGACAACCTGATTCTCCTGTATCTACCCCAGCCCTTAGAAAAGTGCTCTGCACATAGTAAGCGCTTAACAAATGCCAAAATTATTATCATTATTATTCTCTGGACAGTAACTTGGGCCGATCCTCTGCCTGTAGTATTCTCTCAGCTACCTTAGGGCAGACAAACTCAGTCAGATTGGTGAATCTGCTGCTGTCATTCAGCAGATGTAATCATATTTATTAAGCAAAGCCAAGGACTAAACACTGGGAAAAATGCATGCTGAAAATTAGACACACTCCCTGGCCCTGTAAGCACTTAGGTAATAATAATAATGTTGGTATTTGTTAAGCGCTTACTATGTGCAGAGCACTGTTCTAAGCGCTGGGGTAGACACAAGGGAATCAGGTTGTCCCACGTGGGGCTCACAGTCTTAATCCCCATTTTACAGATGAGGTAACTGAGGCACAGAGAAGTTAAGTGACTTGCCCAAAGTCACACAGCTGACAAGTGGCAGAGCCGGGATTCGAACCCATGATCTCTGACTCCAAAGCCCATGCTCTTTCCAGTGAGCCACGCTGCTTCTCTACTCTCCCTACTCTCCAAAGTACTTACACCCGTTCGCTCCCCCGACCTATTTTTGTTTCTGTCCACCCTGTAAGATTGCAAGCTCCTCGAAGGTAAGGTTCACATCTGCAAATTCTATGGTATTCTCCCAAATGCCTGATACTCTGTGCATGATAAATACCGTTATTTAAATACCATTAAATACCACTGATTTAAAGCGTAGGAATTTGCCAACCAAAGTTGCTCAAAGCCTGGAAAGGGAGCCACCACTGGTTTCCTCCAAAGAACAACCTTCTCCGGAAGTCTGACATTGATTTATCCCCTCTGTCCAAACCCGATTGCACTCGTTCTGGGCACTTAAATCCCAGAAAAATATAGACAGATGGAACGGACGACCAAGAAGAAATTTAAAATCAATCTTGTGCCTTGAACTGGCAAAAGCACATCTGAAACCAGAAGACTGAACCGTCACCTAGTTTAGGCCTTTGGAGAACTTTCTAGAAGTGTGAATTTATGTCTTAACATTTGCTGTTCTCTTGTTGGAGCATGTCCGAGGGCATAGAGCTCAGGGAAAGATGTTTTGTGCATTATTTCATGTTGGTCTATCGATCTCTCAGTGAACATTGAGAAGTTTTGATGTTGCCCGAGAGGTGAAAGAGTCAGAGGCATTAATGAAAGCCATCCACGACTATTGTTCCGTAGATAGTGAAATGGGCCTTCCGACCTTCTTACAGATGGATTTGGCCATTTCTATTGTTCTCAAAACTCCGGGGCAACTGAGGAGATCGGTTCTTCTTTTGGCAAATATTGATCTATTCTCAACATCTGAAAACAAGGCAATTCAGGTATTCAGTAGCTGTAGCACTAGTAATGGTATTTATTGGGCATCTGCTGAATGCAGTGCACTGTGCTAAGCACTTGGGAAAGTACTGCAGAAGCCCAAGATGCCCTCCCCCCTTAATGGGCCATTTCTTCCTAAATGTATCTACTTAATGGAGAGTAGTGAGTCAAGATAACCCAGAACAGACTCATTTTGTGGGAAGAATGTTCCCTAATTCTTCTTTTTTGTTATATGCAAATCCTGTACTGAAAACAGGTGTTTGCAGCAGAACTGGGTGTATTTCACTGGTTAAACAATTTCCACCCCAAAAATAACCAAAGAGCTGCAATAAGATCCTACGGGCTCACAGTAGGGAGAGAGAGTGTGTGTGTGCACACAGAGCTGAGCTACTTCTTGAGGGTACATAGTGCTGTTTTGAGATTTAGAATGTATCATGGGGGTGGTTTGGCTCTAGGAAGTCTAAGGAGGCCTGATAAGAGGATCAGGCATCCATCCATGTGTCTGGGATGGAGGTGGAGTAGGTGGGGGGGAACAGGGGCTTTATTGAACTGAGAATCAGGGATTGCTCTGGGTACACCGTCTTTGTTCCCTCCCTCGTGAGAGAGCATTGAGGGATTGCCGTTATGCATTCATGCTCGGTCTGCCCAGCCCCTTTGGGACCGAGCGCCGTTAATATTGATGCTGTTTTAAGCAGCTCGTAGACGTTTCAGTTTGTCTCTCTCAGTCAAAGGGACTCTGCAGGTCTGGATGCTTCCCTGCATATAAACAGTTGAAAAGAGGAAAGGCAGGCCTGGATTGAAAGTGCACTGTAGCCATCCCCTTAGGGTAAGGAAACCACCTGAACCCCTCCTCCTCATCCTCTTCCAGGTTTTTCTAGCCTGGTATAGTAATGATTGTGGTGTTGGTTATTAATAATAACAATAATAAGCCCTGTGGCATTTGGTAAGCACTTACTCTGTGCTGAGCACGCGGTTAAGTTAGGGGGTAGATACGGTACAAATGGATGAGACACAGACCTCTCCCTCATAGGGTTCAGGGTCTAAAGGAGAGGGAGGATAGATATTTAATCCCCATTTTCCAGATGAGGGAATTGAGGCCCAAGGTCATACAGCAGGTCAGTGGAGGAGTAGGGCAGCCAGCTTTCCTGACTCCCAGTTCTTGTCTCTTTCCACTAGGTCACACTGAGGCCTTGAACTCTCCTCACAACACTCTTAAGGGTGTAGGAGCTTATCTGTCTGGTCAGGCACCCATGGAACTAAGGCCAAAGTGAAATTGGTTCCCCGTTTTCACTGGAGCCCATGTTGCTGGAGGAAATCCAATTTGCTGTGGGTACTTGTTGTCTAAGTCTTGTCAGTTGCAGGTGAGTATAAGGAGCCACAAGGCTGGGAAAGCAGTGCAAATGTGGCCACCTAGACAGCAGAGTCTAGTGGAAAGAGCACAGGAATGAGATTTGGGAAATCCAGGTTCTAATCCCAGCTCCTCCACTTGTCTACCATGTGACCTCGGGTCAAGATTCTGGGCTACTGAAATCTTTGCTCAGGCCTCTCACCTCAAAAAACCAAACCAAAACAAAAAAATAAACACTCAAGGTCCAAATGTAAAAGTCAAACTCCTGAAGGCGCTCTGGCTTCCGCTCTGTCCCTACACATTTTGTGCCCGTCACAGTGGCCTAGAGAGACCTGTTAGCAATGTTGTCCACCTTTGGTCTCAGAAGCGTGATCATAGGACTGAAAACTGTGCTTCTGATAGCCGGCCCGATTTCCCCAGACCCTGGCAGATTAGGAAAACAAAATGACACCCCATGTAGGCTGCGCTAGCAATAGTAGCAGGAAGGAGAAGAGTCTGAGGCTCCATAAACCCCCTCAAAACATGGCCCGGAGGAAAAGTTCATTGTCAGCATGGGCTCTGACAGCGCAGGCCTGAATGGGAGCCTGGAATCCGAAATGCGCAGGCGGTCCCTTGGGTCTCCCTTAAACCCACTCAGTGAGACGTTCCCAGGAGATGAGCTCTGAACCAAGGATGCCATGTTTGCCCCTGCAAAGGAGCTGGGGAGGGGACAGATTTCAGCTCTTGTATTTCCTTCTGAAGCTCTGGTTTGGGACTTTATCTTCTGATTACGTCTTAATTGTCCCGTTCTCCAGAGGACACTACCTGTCTGTTTTGCCACATCAATTCAGGTTGAATTTGTTCCTAGGATCTCCAATTTCTCACCATCCTTTCTTTTCTGACAGTGCCTAGAGTCTGGCATATCTTATCAGAGAGTCAATGAGTCCTAATAAAAAGAAGCAACCAGAAATCAGGAGACCTGGTCTCGGCTCTGCCTATTCCCTGTTGTGTGACTTTGGGCAACAATAATTGTGGTTTTTGTTAAGGGCTTCCTATGTGGCAAGCATTGTATTAAGCACTGGATTATACACCAGATAATCCAGTTAGACTCCCTCCATCTCACATGGGACTCCCAGTATAGGGGGAAGGAGAACAGATATTGAATCCCCATTTTCAGATGAGGAAACTGAGGCACAGAGAACTGGTGGCTTGTCCAAGGTCATACAACAGGCAAGTGGCAGAGCTGGAATTAGATCCAGGTCCTCTGATTTCCAGATCTGTGCTCTTTCTACTATGTTATGCTGTTTAACCCTGCTGAACCTCAGTTTCCTCATCTTAAAATGAGGATCGATTACCCGTTCTCCCCCCTTCTAAGACCGTGAACCCGTATGGAACCAATATAATGCCCATCTCCTCATCTTGTGCCTACCCCAGCTCTCAGTAAATTCCAACGTCATTATTACTGTCATCGCTATATTTCACTGATCAGCTCCGTGCCGCTGACCCAGTCACGCCCTCTCATCTGTAGCACGTTCACTCAGAGTCCTGGCCCATTCTCACCTTTCATTGCTTGCTTTCTCCGTGCCGAATCGCAACCCGTGAATCACTTATATTTCCCCGGCGATGACAGCAGTTCAATGAACCGTGACAAATCGATACAAACCCATTGACCTTTCAGAGCTGAGAGGCAGTGGGATGGGATCTTGAAGCTGAGGTGGAGAGGAAAGCATGGATAGGTTTGAGAATACACAAGTTCATGAGTGTATCCCTTAACCATTCTGTGCTATTGTGCTCTACCGAGTGCTTAGTAGAGTGTTCTGCACACAGTAAACCCTCAGTAGAGTGATTTTGTTACTCCCCCGCCCCCAGCCCACAGCACTTATGTAAAGATCCTTTCACTCCACTCTATCCCCTATCCCTGAATTTTTTTAAAACATTGGTATTTAAGTGCTTACTATGTGTCAGGCACTGTACTAAGCACTGGGCTAAATACAAAAAAAATCAGGTTGGCCCCAGTTCCTGTCCCACTTACGGCTCACAGTCTTCATCACCATTTTAGAGATGAGGTAACTAAAGCACAGAGAAGTTAAGTGACTTGCCCAAAGTCACCCAGCAGACAAGTGGCAGAGCCAGGCTTAGAACCCAAGTCTTCTGGCTCAGGCCCGTTTACTTCCCACTAAACCGTGCTGCTTCTCGAGTAATGGAGTTTCTGTCTCCCCCTGTAGACTGTAAGCTTTTTCTTTTGGTTTTGTTTTTTTTCCAGTGGTACTTAAGTGTTTATGATGTGCCAGACACTGTATTAAATAATTGGGTACATACAAGGTACTGAAGTTGGACACAGTTCCTTTCCCACCTGGGACTCAGAGTTTGTCAGTGGGAAGAGGATTTAATCTCCATTTTACAGATGAGGTAACTGCAGCACAGAGAAGTAAAGTGACTTGCTCAAGGTCACACAGTGGACAAGTGGAGAAGCCAAGATTAAGACAATCTGAGGAGGTAGAACAGGTATTGAATCCCAGTATTACAGGTGAGGAAATGGAGGCCCAGAGAAGTTAAATGACTTGCTCACGATCACACAGCAGGTCCACAGAAGCAGCGTGATGTAGTGGATAGAACTTGGGCCTGGGAGTCAGAAGATCAAAGGCTTTAATCCCAGGTCCCCCACTCGTCTGCTGTGTGACCTCGGGGCAAGTCACTTTACTTCTCTGTGCCTCAGTTACCTTATCTGTAAAATGGAGATTGAGATTGTGAGCCCCATGTCGGCAGTGACTGTGCCCAAACCTGATTTTCTTGTATCCGCTTGAGCACTTAGTACAGTGCCTAGCACATAGAAAGTGCTTCAACAAATACCAATTATTAATTGGCAGAGCTGGGATTAGAATCCAGTTCTTCTGACTTCTGCGCTCTTAGATTGATGCCTGTCTACTTGTTTGGTTTTGTTGTAGGTCTCTCCCTTCTAAACTGTGAGCCTGTTGTTGGCTAGGGATTGTCTCTATCTGTCGCTGAATTGTACTTTCCAAGCGCCTAATACAGTGCTCTGCACACAGTAAGCGCTCAAAAAATACCATTGAATGAATTCTATGACTGATCAAATTCCGAATGCAGGCTCTGGTGTGCCATGCTGAAAAGTCTGTATTACAGGCCCATAATACAATGATACAATAGAAGCAGCATGGCCCAGTGGCAAGAGCATGGGCTTGGGAATCAGAGGACATGGGTTCTAATCCCAGCTCCGCCACCTTGGATAAGTCGTTTCACTTTTCTGTGCCTGTTACCTCAGCTGTAAAATGGGAATAAAGTCTGTGAGCCCCGTGTGGGACAGGGTCTGTGTCCAACCTCATTACTTTGTATCTATCCCATAGAGCAGTGCTTGGCACCTAGTAAATGCTGAACAAATGCCATTATTATTATTATTATTATTAATGAAGAAACAATGAGCCTCGACGGGATGACTAGTTTCGGCGGAATGTTACTTCATTAAATTCTCCCAACCTTAAATCTGTTTCCCTTTCCACCCATCCTATTTGCTGTCAGCGGAGGTGTTTTATCTGTCTCCCCTTTGTCCAGAAGTCTGACAGCAGTCAGCAGTCAGCCGGAGGCCTCTCAGGATTCTGTCAATCCTCAGGTCCGGCTCAAAGGCACAGCTTCTTGCCAGGATCCTCAGACAGAAGCGGGATTGTCCCGTTCATCCCCCATCCGTTCATATATGTGAATTAGGAAAGTGTGTGGTCTCATTCCATTGTGGATGATGTGTGTGTGTGTGTGTGTGTGGCGGGGGGGTGGTGCGAGTGATGTGTGTCCACCTGAGCATGCGTGATTTGCAAGAAAGGGGCAAACAAAAGCCTTCCGAATACTTCATTCATTCATTCATTCAATAGTATTTATTGAGCGCTTACTATGTGCAGAGCACTGTACTAAGCGCTTGGGATGAACAAGTCGGCAACAGATAGAGACGGTCCCTGCCGTTTGACGGGCTTACAGTCTAATCGAATACTTAATAGGCTCTGAATAATTTCAATTGAAAAGCAGTGCGGCACTGCGGAAGAAATGCAGGCCTGGGAATGAGAGGTCCTGGGTTCTAATCCCACCTCCTCCTCTTGTCGCCTGTGTGACCTTGGGCCAATCACTTCACTTCTCTGCACCTCAGTTACCTCATCTGTAAAATGGGGATTAAGACTGTGAGCTCGATGTGGGACAGAGACTGTACCCAACCTGATCTACCTCAGCGCTCAGTAGAGTGCCTGGCAGATAGAAAATCCTTAAATAGCAATTAAAAAAACAAATAAAAAAGAGTACATCTGCTTCATGAGCGGTCTGAAAGGTTATTCTGTTAGTAGAGGGTGAAACGGGCTAAAAATCCCGTGTTTTGCATTTTATCTAATACTGTGAAGATCCTGGTTTACAGGACAATGGCTAACGGTATAATTAACATCACTTCAGCAATGCAGCGATAAAAGCATTTCAAGTCCCACACAGAAATCTGTACCCAAATGCCACCAGATACAAAGGCATCAAGCATCCCTTGATTGTGTTTGATTTTCTTTGGGAGCAGTGGAAGCAGTTAAGTAATTATTTTGGTTAATAAAAATGTGGCTGAGTAATGTATTTCTGGATCGGGTTGCCTTCTGTTACGCTCTACTGAGTCAATCTAGACGGCAAAAGGAATCGCCTGTCACTGGAGAGAGAATAGTATTCCAGTCACACACTTGAACAAAGAGAAAAGTTCTGTCATTGTGGGCAAGGAACGTTGTCTACCAACTCTGTATTGTACTCTCCCGAGTTCTTAGTACAGTGCTCCGCACACAGTGAGCCCTCGGTAAATACCGTCGATTGATTTTATCAGAGAAAGGGCTAAGGATGTCTTGGATGGGTTTTGGGGTTCAGAACCTTGTCCAGCTCCAGACCGAGGAAAGCGAAGGTGAATCCTCCGTATGCTAAGACCTCCTTCCAACTACATGGTTGAGCAGTGACTCATAGACCTGAGGATCCTTTCTTTGTATATTTTATTCAGCTGATCAGTGAAATATAGCGATGATAGTAATAATGACGTTGGAATTTATTGAGAGCTGGGGTAGGCACAAGATGAGGAGATGGGCATTATATTGGTTCCATATTTTATTTTATATTTATTCAGCTCCATAGCTCTTGTGTACATATCCGAAATACATTTATTTTTATTAATGTCTGGTTTCCCCTCTAGACTGTAGGTCTGTTGTGGGCAGGGAACGTGGTCTACCAACTCTGTCATATCGTACTATCCCAAGCGCTTAGTACAGAGCTTCACACACACAGTAAGAGCTCAATAAAGCAGCATGGCCTAGTGGAAAGAGTCCGGGCCTGGGAGTCAGAGTACCTGGGTTCTAATCCCGGTTCTGCCGTTTGCCTTCTGTGTGATCTTGGACAAGTCACTTGACTTCTCAGTATCTCAGTTTCCTCAACTTCAAAATGGGGATTCAACACCTGCTCTCCCACCTACTTTGACTCTGAGCTCCAGATAGGACAGGGATCATGTCCCACCTGACTACTATCTACCCCGGTGCTCAGAACAGTGCTTGACACGCAATAAGCACTTAACAAATACCTTTAAAAAATACAGTTGATTGACTGAATCCATTAAAGAGATTATAACCGGCGCCAAATCCGCTGGGTATCATTGCCATGGTACTTTGTGGGGTTTTTATGACTTTTTGGTGGGACACAAGGGAAGGCCGAAAGAAGTGGATGTTAAGTTGCAGAAAGGTGTTCAGGAAGAGCTAGTTGACTGGTGCAGTGACTTTACAATTGAGCCTGTCTCGGGGGGAGGGCTGAGACTGGAAGCTGCGGGTAATTCGCCAAGAATCCGACGAAAAATGTGCTGCTATATATCATCCCTCCATTTGATTCGGGAAATTACAAGGCCGTTGACAAGGCAGTTGGAGAGCAAGGGACTCGCTGTTCCAGGGAACGAGATAAATAGCCCTACCTTTTACTCCAAGAGCCACATCGCGCGTGAGTCAGAGATGGAACCCTAAGAGAGAATCTGACCAGGAATCTAAATGTGGATACTTGGGCTGGATTGGGAGAAACTGTTGAAACAGGAACTATGACGGACTGTTTTTTACTTCCAAATGTGGCCCAAGAACTTAAAGAATGGGGAGCAGAAGTGGGTTGACTGGAGAAAGTGTGGACTAATAGGAAGAGCATGGGCTGGGGACTCAGTGGTTCTGGGTTCTAATCCCAGCTCCACCACTTGTCTGCCAGGTAACCTCGGCCAAGTCATTTAAATTTTCTGTGCCCCAGATTCCTCATCTGTACAATGGGGATTAGATCTCACTCCCTCCTATTTAGATTGAGTCTCCTACTGTGGAACAGGGACTGCGTCCAATCTAATTATCTTGTATCTACCCCAGCTCTTAGTACCCCAGGGTGTGCTACATAATAAGTGCCCATCAAGTACCATAATTAACACTTAGTATGTGCAGAGCCCCCCATTTTGGTGGCTCCAGTCTTCCCTCCTCTCCCTCCACCGGGCAGGCAATGGACAGGTGACACCAAAGGTTCCAGATCTGAGAACAAATATTGCATCCTAACAGCCGCCATCCATCACAGGAGGGTGGAAAGAGTCCCAGGTACCAACGGAGTCTTGTCCCATGCCGTCGAGCACAGATGTCTCCGCGAACCCTGCTCTCATCAGAAAAGAGGCACCTGGGCCCCTTTCCAGTTCCGGGGTGGTGTCCTGGGCAAAGATGGAGGCTGACCAGAACGGCAACAGGGAATGGAGGGGAAGAAGGGAGGCAGAGATGGCTCAGATGCAAAAGTTAAGCTTCTCTCGGCATGACTGGCATGAGCACACCTGCAAATTGGCTCGGTCGTTCAGAGCTATGCCTAGGTTTTTGGATTCCCCCAGTGACATCAGGATAGATGGGGATTATGGGCCTAGAGTCGCAGCCTATGCTGTGGGAGTAGGTGCTGGAGTCTTTGGCCAGTGCTCTGGCTCTAAACAAACTGTACTTTCTGCATTGTACTTGTCAGAGGACTCACTGCCATCACCCAGAACAGAGACCAAGGAACTGACCCAGTTGACTGGTTCCTCTCGGGCAGGTGCCATGCCTTATTTCAAGACAAGTTTGGAAAGTGGGAGAAGAGGAAATGAGGAAAAGTGGGAGAAGGCCTCCAAGATGTTTTAAGAGGAACTCAGTTCAGCTATTAAATCCCATTTTGAGTTTGGAGTACAATATATTAGTGAAGATTTGGTGAACTTTTTTCTGACTTGTCTGCCTGAATAGAATGTGTTGCGAAGTTCAAAGAAATGGTTTTGCAGAAGCTGGGTAGTGTCATTCAAACCTCGTGTATTTTAGTCTGAACGTTCCTAAATGCAGGAGTCTTCAGGGATGTGACCTCCACATTATGGGAGTCTGTGTGTGCTTCAATGAAAAGTCCTGTGGAGAACAAAAGCACTTTAGAAATCCATGGAATTATTCATTACTCTTCCTGGGAGACTTAGCAATATTTAAAAAAAAAATTGTTCATCATGACTCTGATCTAACCTTGGACAGTGCTCACAAGTGGGCAGTGGAGCAAGGACTGGTGGATCTATCAGTGGTATTTATTGAGAATCTATGAGAAGCAGCATGGCCTGAGGGCAAGAGCATGAGCTTGGGAGTCAGAGGATGTGAGTTGTAAACCCAGCTCTGCCACTTTTCTGCATTGTGACTTTGGGCAAGGCACTTAACGTCTCTGTGCCTGTTATCTCATCTGTAAAATGGGGATTAAGACTGTAAACCCCATGTAGGGTAGGAACTGTGTCCAACCTAATTGCAGTGGAAGGGGCATGGGCTTTGGAGTCAGAGGTCATGAGTTTGAATCTCAGCTCTGCCACTTGTCAGCTGTGTGACTGTGGGCAAGTCACTTAACTTCTCTGGGCCTCAGTTACCTCATCTGTAAAATGGGGATTAAGACTGTGAGCCCCACGTGGGACATCCTGATTCCCGTGTCTACCCTAGCGCTTAGAACAGTGCTCGGCACATAGTAAGCACTTAACAAATACCAACATTATTATTATTATTATTATTATTACCCCAGGACTTAGAACACTGCTTGGAATGTAGTGAGAGCTAAACAAATACCACAGTTGTTAATTATTATTGTGAAGTAGTGTACTAAATGCTAGGGAGTACAGTAGAGCTGGTAGAAAAGATTCCTGCCTTCAAGGAGCTTACGGTCTAGTGGAATAGTTACACAACCTGGGGTTTAGGGAGACAATTTCTAGTAGCACATGGAAAGGAAGCCTATATGTGAGGAGACCGTAAAGAAGTTTATAAATGCTCCAGTTGGCTGAGGAGATGATATGACTCAGGGCCCTGGGAAATTAATCTGCCTCCTGCTATGCCTTAGCAATTGAGATTTTCCTTCTCTGCATCTTCAAATTGTTCTATCTCCCCTTTCAGGGACTGCCCTATGTCACCTTACAGTGGAGCAGTTGCTTGAATATCCTGCTGTCATCCATTCTCCTCCCACCAAGAAAAATGTGATAGACCACTAACATTGAGTCACTGCTCCTCACGGCTGCATTTCAGGGCCTCGTTGTGATCCTGTCTTGCCACTTGGACAATTGCTTATAGGTGACGCTGTCCGAACAGCCTTAGAAATCCATCGTGGCCTCTGTGGCAAATCCAGTTCTCTCATCCATGAAAAACATTACCTGAGGACTTATATGATGGGGTGGACAAGAGGGACTATGGAAAACAGGGAAGAAATAATCTGCTGTTAGAGCAGTTCGGGGAAAGTGTGTCAGTGAACATCATTCCCAGAGGTTTAGTTTCCTAAGATTTAAAGATGGAAATGGCAGATTTGGATGTATTTAAAATTTTAATTATCAATGCTTCTCTTTAAGGCTGAGAAATGCCACTGCTCACATTGGGTTTCAGTTCCCATGGGGCAGTTCACAGTTCCGTCTTAAAGAACTATCATTCCTATTAGAAGCCTAACCCTATCTGGAAACTCACTGAGGTGAGATGCTTGGGTCGGGTCTACTCATCTGAGAGGTAAATCGGGGATAGTTGAACTGTCAGAACATGCAGGGGATGTTAATGGTCAATCCAGATCATTCGGAAGAAAACTCTCCCCTTTTTGAGGCGCTCTCTCCACAGCTCAGATTAATCAGATATACCAGATGGCTTCTTTTCTTTGCTACAGTCTCTGTCAGTGAGGAACCACACAATGTTGGCTTCCTTGAGCAATTCAGCAAAGAGGAGAAAGATAGACATCTCCTATTTCACCCAGATCTGGACCCCTCTTCACTTTGATGCAATGGCACCCACCAGAGCCCTCCTTCCTCCTGCTTTGTAGTGTATGCTACATTAAAATACAAAATACTCCAAGATGAGGAAATGCCTTCAACTTAATGTTTTATTTCTCCCCCATCAAAATCAATAGATAGTAACTTAGTAGTGTCCTTACATAGTCTCCTCTCCTTATTCTAGTGCTTTAGAACAGGGTTAGTTTCTGAATAGATGAGGACAGTTTGTCTCACATTGAATAGTCTGGCCAGTTCATGCACATTTATTTGTTCACACACTGAATAAAACTCCTCAGTCATAATATTTACTAAGGTTTGTCTTTGCACCGAGAACGCCGCAGTGAGCATTTGGGAGTGAACATCGGAATCAGAAGGCACAATCTCTCCCTTCCAGGAGCTTACATGTCAGCTTTCTTTGATTAAACCCCTTTCAAAGGGCAATTGCATTGTAGTGAGGAAGCAGAGAATGTCCACAAACTGCAAGTCCACCTTCAAATGTGTTAGCAATCGTGCAAGATTCACATTCAACCTTTCCAAACCAACGTGTGTCATCAGTAATGCCAGAAGACAAAAAGGATTCCATGATACTTGGAACTAATCAAATGTATGCTATCAGAAGACATTTATATTCTAAAACTATTATGCCAGCTGCACTATTGTCTTCTCTGTGTTCTTTGTTTCCCTCTTTTGAAAGTCAGCACAGCCAGCCGGAATCCAAAGATAATGAAGAATGAAAGGAATAGAGATATGACAAACACTAAAATTCACCTTATTTTGAGAAAGATGATTGACAGAGATCTAATTCCCCATCTGCCCCCTTTAACATCAAAGGCAAAAATACCCTTTCCAGATGCAGAAAGAGTTGACTCTTTGCCATCTGAAGACAGAAAATCTTCAATGTATTTGCCTTAAATCACAAGAAATGGAATTCTATAACATGTCTCACTGTAAAGATTTGATCAAAGATCTGCTTCTGAAAGGAAGAGGTGCATTATTGAAGTGTGTGATTCCACCCAGAACTTCATTTCATTGTATTTATTGAGCACTTAGTGTGTACAAAACACTGTACTAAACACTTGGGGGAATATAATGCAACAATAAACAGATACATGTCTGGATAATTGCCACTGTAGCCAGAGTTTTTTCCTGATTTTCAGGCTAATCCTGGCTCGATGGCCCACATTCCGGTGTAGGACACACATGTAGTTGGCATTTCCTGTGTCTTTCAAGGGGATAAGACAGTTATATCAGGAATGTGAAAGCCTCCATCTGGAGCACCCAGCCATCAGCCAAGAGTGGAGAAAGTCATTTTAAAATTTGGCTTCTACAAAAGCTCCTTTGAACAGTTTTGCTTTGCAGGCAAGATGAATGAAATTGTTAACCTGCCACATCTATTTCATTGAGGAATTTTAGCTTTTTATTCAGCCTTAGAGAAAATGTTAATGAAGGCAGACTTTGACTTCTTGAGTCATCAGCCTTCTAAATGTAAGTCTCTGTGCAGTTTCTTGTCCTCAATATTCAAGGTCACTCGTCTCAGTGTGGTCTTGTGGTTCTGTTTGTAAACACCCTCTAGTCTGGAAACTCTTTGTGGGCAGGGAATGATGATGTTGATATTGGTAAAGAATTTAGTATGTGTCAAGCACTGTTCTAAGCACTGAGGTAGATACAAGCTCATCAGGTTGAGCATAGTTCCTGTCCCACATGGGGCTCAATCTTAACCCTCATTTTACAGATGAGGTAACTGAGACACAGAGAAGTTAAATGACTTGCCCAAGGTCACAAAACAGATAAGTGGTGGAGTTGAGATTAGAAGCCAGGTCCTTCTGCCCCCCCCCCCCCCCCCAGCCCTGTGATTTATCCACTAGACATTGCAGCTTTTCTATGTGTGAGTGTGTCTACTATGTTGTATGGTACTCTTCTGAGTGTTTAGTACAGTGCTCTGCAAATGGGGCTCAATAAATACAATTGAATGATGGCCCAACTTGCAGAGTTTCCAGGACCAGAGAGCAGAAATGAGTTTGTGTGTTTGCATTTTAACTGGTCCCGGTGGTGGGCCGGGGGGGAGTGGTGGGGGTGGTGTGTGTGTGTGTGTGTGTGTATGTGTTTTCATAGCATACTGCCCCAAAGCAGCACATCCCCTGTGAGGTGACAGGGAGACTGGCCATTGGAATACGGGCCCCCGGGATTCAGACCTTGATCCAGTCGACCACCAAACCAGACTACTAGAAGGCCCAGTGGAACATGAATCTCAATCTAGAAAATTAAAAGCATTTATCAAGACTCTGAACAAGTACGGCAACCAGGGCTCTGACTCTGCTAGGACGTCGCACTGAATTTTTAAAAATTTCATTGCAAGTAATAGGCTCGGGGCTGTCTGTTTCAGAGCAATTTACACCATTTTCGTGGTGTGACTTCTCCCCAGTGTGCAATTAAAGAGAACCGTCTTGGGCAAGTTATCGGAACGAAATCTGCAGCTTTTCATTTAAGGAGGAAAGGTCCTCACTTATTGCTGTTAAGGTGCTTTTTAACCTGCATCTACCTGAATTTAATTAGTGACTTTGCAAGTTTTTGATTGCCTAGAATCTATGTCATTCAAGTAATCAATGATGTTTATTGAAAGAGTGACAAGAAAAGTAGCATGGCCTAGTGGAAAGAGCTTGGGCCTGAAAGTCAGAGGACCTGGGTTCTAATCCCAGCTCTGCCACTTCTCTGCTGTGTGACCTTGGGCAAATAACTTAAGACTGTTAAGACTGTGAGTCCTTGGAACCGGGATTGTGTCCAAATTGATTAACTCATCTATCCCAGTGCTTAGTACAGTGTCTCCCTTTATAACTAGGCTGAGAAAACACAGAAATCTTCTCCCAGCTAATTCACACTGGGATTCTCCAGAGCCACAGGGATGGGTGGAAGTTAGTCTTGCCTGATGTCTTCTAACCTTTATCAGTAAAAGGCACCCAGTCACCATTGTGCATGGTGATATTAGACTGTAAGCCCATCGATGGGCAGGGACTGTCTCTATCTGTTAATGATTTGTCCATTCCAAGCGCTAAAGTGCAGTGCTCTGCACATAGTAAGCGCTCAATAAATACTATTGAATGAATGAACATGGTACCTCTAGACCTGGATGTTGCCGCTCATGGATCAGTGCCCTCCCAACCAAGGGAGCAAGCTCACACATTCATGGTGAGGTTAGTCATTCATATTTATTGAGCCCCTGCTATGTGCAGAGCACTTGTCAGCTGTGTGACTTCAGGCAAGTCACTTCACTTCTCTGTGCCTGTTACCTCCTCTGTAAAATGGGGATGAAGACTGTGAGCCTCACGTGGGACAACCTGATTATCCTGTATCTACCCCAGCGCTTAGAACAGTGCTCGGCACATAGTAAGAGCTTAACAAATACCAACACTGTACTAAGCACTTGGGAGAGAGTACAATGTAACAGACACATTCCCTGTCCACAGGGAGCTTACATTCTAGAGGGATGCTCTTAGTTACAGAAGATCATTCCAAAGAGGTCTGGGCACACATGAGATATTTCAATTTCCCACCCACCAGTATGCAGTAGCATCAGTTAAACAGTTTTAGTCCAGTTCTTTCATTGGCCATTCTAGGTAGTGGGAAATCTCTCCTAAAGATCTCAAAGAATCTCATTCCCAAAATGAATCTTCACCCTTTCTTATATCTAACTAAAATTCCCCCAGCTGCTGCTGCAACATTTCTCTTTTCCTGCCCTGGGAGAAGTTGAGGATAGTCAATCATCACTTTTTGCTACTAACGCACTGGATATTTGGGAAGCCGTAATGGCCTTGTGGAAAGAGCACAGGTCTGGGAGTCAGACTATGTACCAGGTGCTGTATTAAGTACTGGGGTAAATGCAAGATAATCAGGTTGAAACAGTCCCTGTCCCACATGGGCCTCAGGTAAGGATTTCAGTAGAAGTGCAATAAGGCTCAGATTGGCATATACGAAAGTGGGCCTAGAGGAGCAGCGAGGGAGAGGAGGAACAAGGCTCCAGGAGGAGCCTCTTGGATGGTGCGGGCAAACACAAAATTGGCATCAAGGAGTGGAGTAATGGTTGATTAAAACTAGCTCTTTGCCCCAGAGAAAACGTGTCGAATCCCCACTGAATTGGAAGATGAGAAGAGAGTGTTTCACTTCATTGTTGGGCATGTCACATGGCTGAATTATTAACATTGACCCACCCGAATCCCGGGGCCGTCAAAGTCAGTGGAACGTTAATTGATAATGAATGCAGTTTAGGAAAACGTCATTAACTGTTTAACAGCAGCTGGAGCCGCCTGCTTATCTCGCCTCCACAGAGAGGCAGCTTTATTTCAGGTGAAAAGTGTAATAGAAGGATGCTACAGAGGAGGCTTTCAGCTACCGTTATTGTGGCACAGAAACAGGTGCAAGTCACACTGAAATTATGGGTGAAACAGTTAGAGTCGGTTGCTTATAAATGAGGCACTTCACCAATTTGGGCCAGGTTTTCAGGAGTTCATTTCTACCCATGAAATATATTGCTGACTGGGTGAAGGTGGGCAGCAGCAGGAATTGAGAGAGGTCGCAAGGAGCTGGAGTGTCAGTGGCCCAGCTCCACCGAATCACACCTCTCTCATTTCTTTTAATGACATTTGTTAAGTGCTTACTACGTTCCAGGCTTTGTACCAAGCACTGGAGTAGATACGAAGTGGCTTGGACACCGTCCATGTCTCACATGGGCTCACAGTCTTAACCCCCATTTGACAGATAAGGAACTGAAGCACGGAGAAGTAGTGGGACTTGCCCAAGGTCACGCAGGAGACAAGTGGTGGAGTCGGAATTAGAACCCTGGTCCTTCTGACACCCAGGCCCGGGTTCTATCCACTAGGCCACGCTGCTTCATTTTCTCTCTCCCTGGGATCCACTGATCCCTGGGCTGTGAAGGCAGAAAGCCAGGGAACTCAATTGGCAGTGCTCAGATACACCATTCTGTTCATTCACATTTCAAATGATTTTGGATATTTTGGCTGATATAGAGAGGTTTTAACCCCTGGGAAACGGGAGAAGGAAATGATGTCCTTGTCAGGGTTAGGAGTTTTACTTAAGCCCCGTTTCCCGTATTCTCTCTCCCTTTTGCATCACCCTTGCACTTGGATTTTTATCCTTTATTCACCCCACCCTCAGCCCCACAGCACTTATTTCGCTATCTGTTATGTATTTTAAAGTCTATCTTCCCATCTAGATTGTATGCTCCTTGTGGGTAGGGAATGAGAAGCAGCATGGCCTAGTGGAAAGAGTATGGTCTTGGGAGTCAGAGGACCTGGGTTCTAATCCTGGCTCTGCCAATTGCTTGCTCTGAGACCCTGGGCAAGTCACTTAACTCCTTTATACCTCAGTTTCCTCAACTGTAAAATGGGGATTAAACCCTACTCCCTCCTACTTACACTATGAGCCCATGTGAGACAGGGACTGTGTCCACCCTAATAAACCTGTGTTTACCCCAGAGCTTAGAACACTGCTTGGCATGTTTAACAAATAACATAAAATGTAAAACAATGTGACCTTATTGTGGGCATTTAATCCCCATTTTGCAAATGAGAAAACTGGAGGGAATTGAGGATAACAGCAGCTTTGCGGTCAGGGAAAAGGGAAGTGGGCTTCTGTGGACTCAGGTGGAGGTGGCGGGTGGGCTTACATGACTTGGCCTGTGGAAACTAAACAGCGAAGGCTTGTTGGAGAAAGAAGGCTTACAGGACAACTTTGAATGTGGGGAGTTCTGTGGTCTGGACGGTGGAGGTACTTCCAGAATGAAGGTAGAAGAGGCAAGAATGTCTGCCGGATAGGAAGGGAAAGGGAGTGAGTAAGAGGTCAGAGGTGGGAGAGGTGAGAGCTAGGCACAGTGAATAAACTAGCTTGAAAATAGTTGGCTACATTTTCTGACCTCTGACTTTTTTCATTGTTATGTAAGCACTTACTCTGAGCCAAACACTCTAGTAAGCGCAGGGGTAGGTACAGATAATTAGCGTGGACCCAGTTCATGTTCCACAAGGGGTTCACAGTCTTAATCCCCACCTTATAGAGGAGGGAATTGAGTCACAGAGAAGTTAAATGAGCTCCCCAAGGGCACCCAACAGACAAGGGGCCAGGCTGGGATTAGAACCCAAGTCCTGTGACTCCCAGGTCTATGCTCTTTTCCATTAGACCGTGCTGCTTCTCTAGGCTATGGTCGTTGGGTGAACATTGCTCAGGCACAGATGCTTGAAAGGGGAGAGGTTTGTCTTATCACCAGTAGGTCACAAAACTGAGTTGCTTTTGCAGTAGAGATGGTTTGTATCAAGCCATCCACCCTCTCTCACTCAGTCCCTTAGCTAGATACATGGCCAAAAAAGCTGGCAGAGAGAACAATCAATCAGTGGTATTATTGAGCGCTTATTATGCGCAGAGAACAGGGACAGTCTATGACAGGCCTTAAAGATGGACCAATTCATCTGGTCTTTCATACACATAGATAATAAACCATTGATTTTTTGCCTGTCCACACACACAAAAAACTTCTAACGAAGGAATTATTTGGGTGCTAACTTCAGCCACCATTATTTGTCAGGAAAGCAAATGTTTGCCAACTCATTTCACCAGACTGTTCTCTTATTGAGCTTTCTGTCCTAAGAGGCTATTAGCAGTGCCTGGAGTTGATAAATAACCTCTGAGGGCCCTTGGATCTAGACAGAGCCAGCCAAGCACCCCTTAGTGTAGAGATGGATCGAAGTGATATGCCACTAGGAAAGAGAGAATCCCCCCTTCTAGACATTTAGATTAAATGACAGTGCACAGGTTACTGAATAAAAACACTGCCGTCATCCACATCTCTGCAAAGCTTTCTTGTTAATTGCTGACTGCTCCGTTATTAATAATTGAAGCCATGAATGCATGCTTACTAGGTGACCCAATCCCCACAAGCCCTGTCTGGGTAATATTAACAATTGTCTTTCTTCTAAGGAAATGCAGAACTGCTGAATAAATGGAGAAAAATCAAATGAAAGCCGTTAGGGATTCTGCATCAGGTGCTGAGAGGAGGGTTTTCTTGAAGAAGCAACGTGGTCTAGTGGAAAGAGGGCTGGGATACAGGAGACCTGGGTTTTAGTTCAAGCTCCGCCCCTTGCCTCCTGTGTGACCTTGGGCAAGTCACTTACCGTCTCTGGGCCTCATTATCTGTAATGTGGGAATGAAATGCCTGCTCTCTCTTTCCCCTCAGACTGTGAGCCCTCTGTGGGACAGGGACTGCCTGATCTAATTGAATTTATCTCAGTGCTTGACACATAGTAAGGGCTTAACGAACACCACAATTATTACTGAGTCAGATACAGAGGGATAGGAAGGAAGGACAAAGAGATGAGTCACGGAAAAGGCGAGCTTATTGATGTTCCCTTCTCTGCTGAACACAGGACTCTCCTGTCATGATCATGGGTGTTCAGCGCTGCTTGGTTTCTAGGTTGTTTCTGAATGAATCATAGGAGGTGAGTCTCATGAGGCAAAACCAAACGTAAGCGAAGAACATTCCCATAATTGCTGTGTCATAGCTGGTTCGTTTTCAGTCTGCCAAAAAGGTGCTTGGCAATGAATTATTCTGGGGGAGGTAATTTTTACCTAATAGCCACCGTGACATTTACTGAGCACCTACGGGTTCAATGAGTTGTACTAATCTCTTGAGAATGTACAACAGAAACACAAGACAGACCTTGCCCAGCCAGAGCTTTTGCTCTTAACGGAGGAGTTTACAACCTAAAAGCTGTTTGAGCCCATGCAGAAGGGATTTATTTGCCATTTGATTAGTTTCTAGCTCCTGACGACCAGTTAGAAGGTATCCACCTGCTCCCTCCTACTTACCCACTCTCTTTTCCCACCACACCCCATCTTGCACTCTTGGTTCTTCTTCAGCTAACCTAATCACTGGGCCTAGTTTTCATCCCTCCTGCTCCCGACCTCTTCCTCACACCCACCTTCCTGCCCAGAACTCCCTCCTACTTCACATCCACCATCTCTCAACATCTTCAAAGCCCTTCTAAAATCATACTGCTTCCAAGAAGTCTTCTCATTTGATAAATAATTCACCACTTTATATCCCCAATTGCCATTTCAATACTTCTGTGCCACCTGAAGACTTATCTACTCAAAACCCCAAGTGCTATTGTATATATCTTACATACCTCATTTAACTTCCTCCTATATGTAATTAATTTTAGTGTATGTCTCCCCTGCTAGACCTTATGGTTTCTGAAGTCAAGGATTCTGTCTGCTAATTCTATTATACTTGCTCAAGTGCTTAGTACGTGCTCTGCATAATAATAATAATAACGTTGGTATTTGTTAAGCGCTTACTATGTGCCGAGCACTGTTCTAAGCGCTGGGGTAGACATAGGGGAATCAGGTTGTCCCACGTGGGGCTCACAGTCTTAATCCCCATTTTACAGATGAGGGAACTGAGGCACGGAGAAGTTAAGTGACTTGCCCACAGTCACACAGCCGACAAGTGGCAGAGCTGGGATTCGAACTCATGAGCCCTGACTCCAAAGCCCGTGCTCTTTCCACTGAGCCACGCTGCTTCTCCAATGTTGGTATTTGTTAAGCACTTACTATGTGCAGAGCACTGTTCTAAGCGCTGGGGTAGACACAGGGGAATCAGGTTGTCCCACGTGGGGCTCACAGTCTTAATCCCCATTTTACAGATGAGGGAACTGAGGCACAGAGAAGTTAAGTGACTTGCCCACAGTCACACAGCTGACAAGTGGCAGAGCTGGGATTCGAACTCATGAGCCCTGACTCCAAAGCCCGTGCTCTTTCCACTGCGCCACGCTGCAATAAATACTTTTGATTACCCAAAAAGGCACCTGAGAGAGGCAAGATACTGCTAGGCAGATCCAGAAGAAATTTAAAGCACAAGCAGAGAAAGAGTGGAACCCTAAATCAGATCCAAATTGCAACACACCCCTAGATTCAGCTACGACTCTCTGCCTCCCAACCATCTCCCCCCAAAAGTTTTCTTCCCTCAAGGTTTGCCTGATATATCCACTACTGTGGCATTGCGGACTTCATGTAATGCATTATAACGTCTAACAGCTGTTACAATCATGAGGATTTTAATCAATTAACCCTAGGCACCTATGACCATGAGGCTGGCTTTTTTTCTTCCATATTGCTTTCTTCCTACCATCCCCCTCTAGATTGTAAAAGCTTGTTGTGGGCAGGGAATGTGTCTGTTACATTGTTGTGTTGTGCTCTCCCAAGATCTTAGTACAGTGCCCTGCACACAGTAATCACTCAATAAGTATAAATTGACCTTTCTCCCTCTCTTCATTTCTACTCCCTTCTGTTTGTTTGCTTTAGTGTGTACACCCATTTTCAGTCTTCTTTCCTCTTCTGCCATCTCTCTCTTACTCATTATCTCCCCCAATCCAGCCCTCATTTAATCAATCACACTTAATCAGTCATATTTACCGAGCACCTACTGAGGACTAAGCACTTGGAAGAGCATAAAAGAGGTAGGAGGCCAAATCCCTGCCCTCAAGGGATTTACCAACTAGTGGGGGATGATAGACACTAAAATATTTTGTATATAAGTTGAAAAATAGGAGATACGGACAGAGGTTAAGTTTAAAATAGTGTTTGGAGTTTATCCAGCTTTTCCTGGAATTCCCAAAGGAAAGAATGGAATATGATAGCCAATTAATGGCACCAAGGTCCTCTAGCCTGAGTGAGAGAGCTCCTGGGTAATCAGGAATAAGAGGGAAATCTGCTGGAGAAGCTAAATTGAAGAGACTTTAATGGCACCCAGGGGAGGCCAGAGCCCTGAAGGAGGAGTTGACATTAACTAATTAATGGCATCCCATGGGATCCTTCCCCTGGAATAATGATGAATTATTTGTGAAGGTGCTAGGCTTTGATTAAAGATGGATTCCTCTTTTCAAACATGATCAGCATCTCTCCCCCCATCAAATAAAAAAAAAAAAGTGCTGGAATTCAGACCTTATCAGGGAGGAAAAAACTAAGCCACATGTTTTCGCTAATGGAATTAGTTCTTCCAGCTGGTTCCCTGAAACAGGATATTTCCTGAGCTCTGCTCAGTAGGACAACCCCAAGAGGTCCAGTTGAGGCCAGGATGTGGCATGTTGGCCATTGTTTTTCTCATGTGTTTTGAAAACAGCTTGAATTTTCCTCTTGAGGGGTTCATCCTCTCACTGAAGAAAAAGAAAGAGACTTGCCCATGTTGACACCTCCTCACTATTGGGTTTTAGTTCCCAAGAGACAGATTGGGCAACTTGGGTGTCAGATTTTAACTTTGGAGCTAATTAAAATGATGATGTTATGACTCCTTCCCCACAGGCTCCTGTCTAATGAAAACATTCACAGAGAGGACCCCGATCCCTCTGGCATTCTAAATTGTGTATTGTAACAACTAATCATCAGGGCTTCTGATCAGCAAGCTGCTTTCAAGCTAGTGAAATGTCTCTCCTACGGATGAGCCTAAACATAACTGAGACATTGATGGTTCTGGATTGTTTCAGCAAGTAGTTGTCAGCTTCTGTGCTTTGGAGTTACAGTTTGTGGGATTTTGACTGAGAGAACTTGTGGGCAGAGAGCATGAATGCTAACTCCGTTTTATTGTGCTCTCCCAAGCACTTTTATGGTGCTCTGCACATAGAAAGCACTCAATATTTACTGCTGATTGATTAAACAATAAGGATGAAAAGAGGAGGGAATGCAAGGAAGGAGGGGTGCATTTGAATGAGGAGAGTTTGAAGGGTTTTTTAATGATATTCGTTCAGCACTTACTGTGTGCCATGCACTGTTCTAAGCACTGGGATAGATACAAGTGAATTAGGTTGGAGACAGTCTCTGGCCCACACAGGGACTACAGTCTATATGTGAGTTGAGATATGATCTCTTTTTGCAGTTATTCATGATCATCAGGGGAATTTTATTTCTATTGATGTAGCATGAAAAATTTATTTTAAAGAATTTGGTTGCAAAATGAAATGTCAGACCTAATTGAATTTCTAAGATGAATATTTAGGAAATCAGAAGACCAACCAACATAAAAGTTGATTCTGAGCTTCTAAATGCTCAGTGTTACGGTCTCACAAAGTTAATTGGAAACAAGCCACCAACTGCCCAGTTAACAGAACACCTGATAAATACGAGTGGAGCACATGCACAATAATGTGTTTTCTACCCTTGTTTTTCTCGACAATCTCATTGTCCCCAATTTCTAGCCTCCCTGTAACTTATTTTAGTGTCTGTGGCCCCCCTCCCTTCCCCCACCTCTAGGTTTTACAATCCTTGAGGATAGGGATAATGTCTACCTAACTCTATCGATATTCTAGATCTTCCAAGCCCAGAATACAGTGTACCGCACCAAGAGGGTGTTGAATAAATATTATTACCTCCACTACCTCTAGAACATAAGTTCCTTGTCGGCAAGGAATGTGTCTACCAACTCAATTGTACTCTCCCAAGAGCTTAGTACAGTGCTCTGCACACAAAAAGTGCTGGATAAATACTATCGATTGTTGCTGCTATACTATATGAGCCACAGACTGGACAGAAATGGCTCTGTTGAAGCCACCACCCATAAAAACCTATCTTATGTCCCATCCACTCTCCACTGTGGAGTCCATTAAATTCCAGAATATTCCCTAATGAAATGAGTGTTGAACAGTTCACTGTATGTTGTTTTTCATTCCCCTAGGGTTCATGGAAACCTTTCACTTTCTGTAGATTTTTTTGTTTCTGTTAAAATGATAGATGCGTGAAGCTTTTCTTCCAGAGTTCTGCTTCAGTGCAGCATCAATTAACAAGACCATTATTTTAATGTTCCACCTTTTACAATGCCCTGAGCCCTCCCTTAACTCTCATTTCTTCTTGCTTGGTGGAACAAACAATTCCCTATCTCGCATGGGGCACGATGACGTCGATGCTCAAAACAAAATAAAATAGAAATCGTTGGAAAATGAAGCCTAAATTCCAGAAGGAGTTCTTGTTTCCGCGGGAGTCAGGAGTGACCAGGCAGTGATAGAGAATTGTGCTTGGAATGAAGGATTAGGTAGGGAGTGTCTTTGACTTTGCTTGGCATGTGCAGAAGCCAGAGAATTCAAATTGCAGTAGTTATGCTTCTCTCTCCTAGTCTCCAGGAGCACTTGTTTACATATCTTCCATACCTCACTTCTTAAGTACTAATTCATATACACATCCCCCTTTCCTTCTTCCTCCTATCTATTTATTTTAGCGTTTATCTCCCCGACTGGACTGGAAGCCCCTTGAGGGCAGGGATCCTGTCTACTAACTCTATTGTATCCTGCCAAGGGCTTAATAAAGTGCTCTGCACACAATAGGTTCCTGATAAATACTACTGATTGATTGAATCCCCCTAGACTGCAAACTCTTTGTGGGCAGGGAATGCCTACCAACTCTGTTAATGTCGTAGTCTTCCTTTATACCATCCCCTGCAAGCAATTAACACCGCTGATTGAATGATCTCTAAATTCAGTCATTTTGCTAGAGGAAATCAGAGAAGCAACGTAGCCTAGTAGATAGAGCCTGGGCCTGGGAGTCTGAAGGACCTGGGTTCTAATCCCGGCTCTGCCCTCCTCAGCTGGGTGACCTTGGACATGTTGCGTAACCTCTCTGTGCCTCAGTTCCCTCATCTGTAAAAATGGTGATTAAGACTGTGAGCCCTATGTGGAATGAATTTATATCTCCTCCAGCACTTAGTACAGTGTCTGTCACACAGTAAGCACTGAAGAAACACCTTAAAAAAATGGTCACCCCTGTGAGCAGATGAGCCTACACCCATTCTAAAAGTCATAGTCATCCTTAAACGCAAGAATCATTTGCTTGGACAGTGTCTTCATTGCCAGTTGCACTGTGAAAAATTGAACCAAATCCAATGACTGCTACCATAAAAAATCTTCTCCCAAAACACAGCTCCCTTACAGAGATTCAGCCAATATCTGTGAGGGATTTGCTCCAGGCAAAATCAAGAACTTTTATAGACTTATCCCCTTCCTGGTCCCAACTTTTCTGCATCTAGTAAACACACAAAATGTAAAGCTTCAGCCCTCATTCATGAGGTGTTAGGTGCATGTAAGCAAAGCTGTAGCATGATGCCTGGGTTGCTAAGAAACATCAAGTATTTTAAGAATATTCTGGGTCATTCTTCATAATTTAGACTAATATTGTCAGATCTCCCTAGTAACCAAGGGTGATGAGCAGGTGAGCTGAAAGTAGAAGACACAGTAGAGAATGGTAGTCGGGAGAAGATCAACTTGGGTAGGAATACGTCTGACCACATCTTCAAGGTTTAAAACATGCTACTGTACTCCACAGTCGATCTGTCCAGCACTGCCGATAGGGTTGTCTTAAGATTTGAATCTCCTTGAGGGCAGGATCATATTTATCAACTGTTTTGGATAGTACCCAAGTACTTAGTGCTCTTCACAAAGATGAGACTTGTTGTCTTGATTCCAGACCATAAATCCTGAGCAAAGTAATAATGACGATACCTATAGATTTATAAGTACTGAATGTAGTGTCCTAAGCACTGGGGTAGATATCGATAATTAGCTCATGCGTAGTACTTGTCCTACATAGGAATGAGCGAGTCTATGAGATAGGGAGAACTGTTATCATATCCCCCATTGTTCAGATGAGGAAACTGAGGTTCGGAGACGTAAAGCAACTCCTCTAAGGTCACACAGGTCGTGGAAGAGCTGGGGCTGGAACTTAAGTTTCCTGAGTCCCAGCCCTGTGCTCTTTCCATAGGCTGTTTCCCTCTGAGGTTATAGGTGGAGACCAGATTAACCCATGAACTAAATATGAGGTGACGAAAAGCAGTCAGTATTTGTTGTGAGAGGCTTTATGCCTTTTGGGTTCCTAAGCCTGTCCACTAGCTCCTCAATGGTGGAAGGAAACTCAGGTGGATTCCAAGTCATAATAACTTGGGACAAATTCATGGGACAAATTCTGGGGGCAAATTAATCAACTGACCAACCATATCTGTTGAGTGCTTACTGAATAAAGAGCACTGGACTAAGTGCTTGGAGAGTGCAATATAACAGGGTCGATAGACATGGTTCCCTGCCCACGGGGACCTTACAGTCTAGATGGGGGTCAGACATTAAGACGCATTATGGATAAGTTCAAATTTAAATAGTTTCTGAGCAATCAATCTGCGGTAGTTATTGAACACCTACTTAGTGCTCTGTGCTTGGGAGATTACAACAGGCATCCCCTGACCTCAAAAGGCTGACCATCTAAGGGGAGAAGCAGGCAGAATAAGATGATTTAAAGAAAACGGGAGAGGGAGAAAAGTCCAAGGAAGTGGCAGGAACAGCATGAGTTTGTCAGGATGAAATAGCTAAATAAAAAATGAAATCACCAAATACAAATATACATATGCTTCCAAATGCCAAGGATGGGGGATGGAGCTGACATAACTGGGGAGTTGTGTACGTATCCCCATGCTTGGCACAGTGCTCGCCACAGTCCTTTGGCTCCAAATAAATTTGGATTAACCGCCACCACCATGTTTACTGATGCTTTCATAAAAAGTTTAAAAACACCAATGTGAAGTCTAAAAGCAGTGTGGTCTAGTGGGAAGAACCCAGGCCTGAGAGTCAGAAATCTTGGGTTCTAATCGCAACTCTGCCACTTGACTGATGTGGGAACTTGAGCAAGTCACTTAACTTCTCTATGCCTCAGTTACCTCTGTAAAATGAGGATTAAATCCTACTCCCAGACTACTTCCTGACTATGAAGCCCATGTGGTAAAGGGACTGTGTCCAATCTGATGATTTTGTATCTACCTCAGTGCTTGACACATAGTAAGAGTTTAACAAGTACAATAATAATAATAATTAAAATAATCCGATTTACTTCTAGGAGGATTTACTGTGTGCAGAGCACTGTATTACACACTTGGGAAGAGTACAACAGAGTGGGTAGATACATTCCCTGCCCATATCGAGCTTACAGTCTTGAGATGACAATTCATGAATCAAAAGGGTTTCACTGAGAAGTAGGTATTACTCCTACTGCAGACATTAGGTTCTTTACCCTTCCCCTTCTAGTTATTATCTTCTAGTCCTATGATGTTGCTTTTTGAGATCCAAGCCCAGGCCATTTTCAGTTAAATCCAGCAATAGAAAACTGGCTCAATTACCTCACTTAAGAAACAGCAAACCTGTGTTAGCAAGTTGAACGTGAAAAAAACCTCTTGGGACAGATCCTCCGACTGGACACTGGCTGGTCATTATGAGTCTATTCCTGATGGAGTCCATTCAGAGGGATGATTTTATCACTGAGCAGGACGATACTGGTAGATGAATGAATCATTTTATCCGGCTCCAGAACTTTGGCCGGAACAGCAGGTGTTTATCATTTTCTGCGGCTGCTGTATTATTTGAGAAGGAGGATGTGTTGGAAGAACCAAATAATACAGCGAGACAATTTAAGCTGGAATTTTCCCTCAATATATAAAAGGAACTTTTCCTCCAAAGCCATTCCACCGCACTAAATGTTTGAGTCTTTATCTCTGTCACTCACTGCCTGTTCAGGTATGTGACACCACCACCCTTACTCGAGACCTCCATACAGACAGAGGCAACAATAATAAAAAGCCGATCTGAAAGCACAAAGCTGACTTTGATCCAGCCGCCCCGGAAGATTCTGCTTGGAGACCTAAATAAAACCCTCCATTTGATAACCCTGACTGAGAGCCCATCCCTACACCGCATGATTATATAATCTAGTCGATGTCCTCAATATGCCATATCAGCTCTCTCGCTGTTGATCATGAATCACAGCAGGCTCATATAACCTGCACCTCCCCTCCTCTGCCATATGCTCTGGCATCGCTATTGCTCGCCAAGATAACCCTTCCTTCCCTCCCCGTCTCTTGATTTATTTGGTGATGTGGAAGCGCTGAAATCCCCGTGTGGAAAAGCAGCCTCCACGATGGCAGTTTTGTGGTTTTCTGAGCAGCAGAGACGGGCTAGAGCTGCAGTTCTCTGAGATATTCTTCACTTCATTAACTCCAAAAATGTCCCAAGCCTGGGTTAGAAGATAAAGTCTATTAGGCAGTCAGGATTGGGGGAAAAGGAGACCAGATGGTGTCAGTGGCTGTTAATATACTCTGCTTATGCTTGTGCTTCTGGATGCAGCTGAAAGCTGGATTCAACGAGAGACAGAAACATGCTGTTTCTGCAAGTCTGTGTCTTTACGTGCAGCAATGCACTGTTACTATTGCCACTCCACCTAAGGATTGGACGTGCATGAGAAGCACTGTGGCTTAGTGGAAAGACCATGGGCCTGGGAGTCAGAGAACTCGGGTTCTAATTCTGCGCCCCCCCCCCAACTTGTCTACTGTATGACCTTGGGAGTCATTTCACTTCTCTGAGACTCAGTTACCTCACCTGTAAAATGGGGATTAAGACTGTGAACCTCATGTGGGACAGGGACTGTATCCAATCAGATTATCTTGTATTTTCCCCAGCACTTAGTACACTGCCTTGCACATAGTAAGTACTTAATGCCTTTGAAAATGAAAGAGCATAGGGCTGGTGTGACAAGGAGATGACAATATGTAGCTCGGAGCGGGGTTCACAAGTTTTTCCTCCACAGAGGGATCAATGAGGAAATGTCACAATCGATCAATCAGTGGTATTTCCTAAGGGCTTGCAGCATTTCAAGGTCGTCACCTTAATCACTTTCAAGAAGGAGAGAGCGCTGATTGCAAAACCTCCTGGGAGATTTCCCCTTTCTCCATTGCTGGCAAGTCATCTCCTAGAGGGCAGGGGGTTGGGTCTATCAACTCTACTGCACTCTCCCAAGTGTTTAGAACAGTGCTCTGCACACAGTAGGTACTCAATAAATACCACTGACTGATTGAATTTTACAAAGGGAAAATTATTCTTCAGTACTGAGAAATTAGAAGCTAAGTTAAGCCCATGATATTCACCCCACTCTCAGCCCCATAGCACCATGTGCATATCCGTAATCTATTCATTTATATTAAGGTCAGTCTCCCCCTCTAGACCTTAAGCTCCTCGAGGGCAGGGATCATGTCTACAAACTCTGCTGTATTGAAATTTCCCAAGCTCTCAACACATTGGTCTGCACACAGTAAATGCTCAATAAATTGATCGATGGATTCAATTTTCCAGGATCCATGACCCATCCGGGGGAGGCAACGACTTGATTTACTCCTTTTACCATTCCTTTCAGGCAGCATTATCGCAGCTTCCGTGCCTCATCCCAGGTAACTTCTATGTTTCCCTAGGGGAACGACTGACCCTTCACTAGAAGCTATAAGGTACTTGGCATTTGCAAAGCACTGGGGGATCTTTCAGTGAAATGGACACTCTATCGGTGTGACTCGTTATTAGGAATGTAATGAAGGTAATTTGGTTGGAATTTCTTGAATGCTCATATGACCGAAATGTCTGGGTGTTTTATAACTCATCCATCTGTACCAAATGGGCTCTGCCTTTAGGATGTCAGGACCAGTGATTGATGATTTCCTTAAAATATGGTTTATAACATAATGATTACCACCATCTGCTTGCGGTTTTAGAAGAGGCTTTAGAAATGAGCTTGCCAGCAGTACTTCACAGGGACGAGGGTTTGGAAACCAGTTCCACTGTTGAGCCAAAGTGAAGCAGAGGGTGAAGGAATTATCCAATGGATTGAGGCAAAGAAGTCGGTCTCTCCAGGAAATTCTGGTCAAAAAGGGCCATAGGTAATGTTGGTATTTGTTAAGCACTTACTATGTGCAGAGCACTGTTCTAAGTGCTGGGGTAGATACAGGGTAATCAGGTTGTCCCACTTGAGGCTCACAGTTAATCCCCATTTTATAGATGAGGTAAGTGAGGCACAGAGAAGTTAAGTGACTTGCCCGTAGTCACACAGCTGACAAGTGGCGGAGCCGGGATTCGAACCTATGACCTCTGACTCCCAAGCCCAGGCCCTTTCCGCTGAGCCACGTAGACATTCAGACTCCAGTCGGGAGGTCCGGGGCTTAATGAGAGACTATCCATTTCCCAGTAACCACCACCGTATGTCAGTTACTCAGCCACCGCTGTGAATGCAGAGAAATCTTTAGAACGCTTGGGAGGATGGGGCAGATTCAGTTGTATTTATAGAAGATTTATTGTGTACAGAGCACTGTACTAAGTGCTTGGGAGAGTACAGTGGAACTGAGTCGGTAGGCATATTCACTGCCCACAAGGAGTTCACAGTCTAGAGGGGGATCCAGACATTAATACAAATGCATTATGGATATAATAAATTGCGGATATGCTGCTCACAGAGCCCTGTGTTTTAGAGAGTTATAAAGAACGAAGCATACACTCCCCAGTCCTTGAGACTGTAAATTCCTTGAGGTCACGGTTGTCTTTTCTGTATTCTTCCCAAGACCCCGGTGTAATATTACTGATTATAATAATGTTGGTTTATTATAACTAAAGAAGGTTTTCCTGTGGCCGCAAGGAGTCTAACCATTAGGCATTTGCTTATTTTAGCATTCTCCTGGCCTGTAGATAATGATTCACTGTTCATGCTTCGTCATTATTGCTCTCGAGCACTTAGCATAGTGCTCTGCCCACAGTAAACAATGAATAAATACCATTGCTTGACTTTCATCTGTCTCCTACCACATAGATTGTTAGCCCCTTGTGGGGCAGGGGTGTTATGGAATATGCCATGTGCCTTCCCCAGTGTTTGGCAGAGGTCTTAGCACATTATATAGGAGATCGATCAATTATTCAGACACCTTGGTGCTACTACGTGTCCCCAACGATAGGGAAAATGGAGTGATTGCAGAGGTGTACACAGGGCTCAGGAAGTCACGTGACTCTAAGACATAAGTTCCTGGGTTGACCCCAGTTTGGGGGCTAACCTGCCTGTTTGTCTGTGAAGTCTCTGTTGCTTAGAAGACATCCCTCCTGTGGGAGGTCATGTTCAGATCCTACAAAAGCCAGACTAAGGACCGGGACTCGTGGGGAACACCGATGACATTTAAGAACCCAATCAACTGGTTCATGATAAAATACATCCTGGGAGTTCTTTGTATCTATTAAGCACCTGCTATTCACAGAGCCCTGTGTTTTAGAGAGTTACCTTGAGACTGTAAGCTCCTTGAGGTCAGGGAATGTGTCTCTTCTTTTATACTCTCCCAAGCACTTAGCGCTATGCTCTGCACACCAGAGGTACTCAATAAATACTACCGATGGGTTATTTTATAATCTCTTGGAGGAATCAAGACCACCATGGCAATACAAAGCAACAGTTATAAAGCACAAATGACAATAAACCTAAAGCTCAGTGGAAAGAGCCTGGGCCTCGGAGTCAGAGGTCATGGGTTCGACTCCCGGGTCTGCCACTTGTCAGCTGTGTGACTGTGGGCAAGTCTCTTCACTTCTCTGTGCCTCAGTTACCTCATCCGTAAAATGGGGATTAACTGTGAGCCTCACGTGGGACGACCTGATTACCCTGTATCTACCCCAGCGCTTAGAACAGTGCTCTGCACATAGTAAGCGCTTAACAAATCCCAACATTATGAAAGAAGCTTAGGAGTAGAAACAACAGAAACACACGATTAGATAGGCAATATGCATGGTGGTGGTTGGGTGTGTGTGCAGATGGGCTAGGAGAAATTGAGTGGGGGAAGTGAATCACCTTACTTTCATTGAGGAGGATTATTTTTGGTAACAATTTTAAGAGGTGAGTGGGGAGGGACTGGGCAGAAGCTCAGAAAGAGCAGATGAATGTGCCAGAGGAGGTATGTTAATTTGCTCAGCCATAGAGGAAGGACCTAAGAGGGACTAGAACAGGAGGTATGAGTCTTGCAGGCAGAACAGCATTTCTAGTTTACTGAATCTTCTGTCTTGTTCAGCGGATCTGCCCCAGGATACGCCAGAGTAGGCATCATTGCTCCAAGTGACGAATGAATGAGTGAACTCTGTGGGCTGATTTCTCCAACTTTCCACCCGCTGGGTTCGCTGCTTATTGGCCCACCGTGACTAGGCAACCTCTTTTCCAGGGATACTGAACCACCGTGACAAGGTTCTGTCAAAATTGCCAATAAGCTTTCCCACCCATCTGGGCAACTGTACTCTCCCAAGCTCTTAGTTCAGGGCTCTACACACAGTAAATGCTCAGTAAATACCATTGATTGGTTATGTCCACCACCATAAATAATTCACTTATTTTAGTGCCGGTCTCCCCTTTTATTACTAAGCTCTTTCTGAGCAGAGAATGTGTCTACCAACTCTGTTGTATTGTACTCTCCCAAGTGCTTAGTATAGTGCTCTACAAATAATAAGTGCTCAATAAAAACCATTGATTGATCAAAGGAGGAGGCAGGCTGCCTCCCTCCTGAGGCAGTGGTGAAGTCCTCTGAACTCTCAGCCCAGGCTGAGTGGCCCTGGAGGACACAGAAGTGGAGAAAGCAGAGTATTCAATCAGGTGGAATTTTCTGTGAATAGCTTCTGAAACCGAGCTACCTCTCTGCCTCTGTAAATAGTTTCAGAGCAGAGCGACTAAGTCAGCAGAGTGGGTATTTTTTATTCATCACATTTCAGAGAAGCTTTCAGTTCTCCCTGACATCTGGGTAATGACACACTGAGGAACAAGAAGCAGCATGCCTAGTGGATAGGGCTCAAGCCGGGGAGTCAGAGGACCTGGGTTCTAATCCTTGTTCTGCCACTTGTCTTCTGTGTGACTTGGACAAGTCACCTCACTCTCTGTGCCTCCATTACCTTATCTGTAAAATGGGGATTGAGACTGAGAGCCTCATGTGGAATAGGGACTGTGTCCAGCTAGATTATCTTGTCATTCAATAGTATTTATTGAGCGCTTACTATGTGCAGAGCACTGTACTAAGCGCTTGGGATGAACAAGTCGGCAACAGATAGAGACAGTCCCTGCCGTTTGACGGGCTTACGGTCTAATCGGGGGAGACGGACAGACGAGAACAATGGCACTAAACAGCGTCAAGAGGAAGAACATCTCGTAAAAACAATGGCAACTAAATAGAATCAAGGCGATGTACAATTACTCCAGTGCTTAGTACAGTATCTGGCACATAGCAAGGGCTTAACAAATACTATTATTATTACTAATTATAATATTAGGTATAATAATAGTAACAGTTCCAGGCAAGAGAAGGAGAAAGAGGAGGAAGGGCATCAGGGCCCCTGAAGAATCCATAGACATTGACTGGCTGTGGATTCCCCGCTCTGGCAGGAGGGATTGGAGCAGAAAGGCCGCCCAGGCTGAGGGCTACTCTTTCAGTCTTACTTGTCCTCCTTAATAATGTCGGTATTTGTTAAGCGCTTACTATGTGCCGAGCACTGTTCTAAGCGCTGGGGTAGATACAGGGTAATCAGGTTGTCCCACGTGAGGCTCACAGTTAATCCCCATTTTACAGATGAGGGAACTGAGGCACAGAGAAGTTAAGTGACTTGCCCACAGTCACACAGCTGACAAGAGGCAGAGCCGGGATTTGAACTCATGACCTCTGACTCCCAATCCCGTGCTCTTTCCACTGAGCCACGCTGCTTCTCTCCATACGTCCTGCCATCAGCCCACAATTAAATTTTCCCAGCAATCCTGGATGGGAAGTCAAGACTAATGTGAGTTTATTGCAGGCTGCTGCTCCCAGCCCCAGGATCCTTAGATCCCTTTGTTATAGTACTTGTTAATAATGATAATTGTGGCATTATTATATGCCCCTTACTATGTGCCAGGCATTGTTCTGGGATAGAATCAATCCAAATCCCGCATTGGACTCATGGTCTTAATCCTCATTTTGCAGATGAGGTAACTGAGACACAGAGAAGTGAAGTGATTTGCTCAAGGTCACACAGCAGAGAAGTGGCAGAGCCAGGATTAGAACCCATGTCCTTCGGACTCCCAGGCCCATGCTCTATCCACTATCCCATGCCCCTTCCAGCCCTAGGGAGAGGACAAGAGTAAATGTACTCACACCCCATCCTCAAGGAATTTAACAGTGCAAGTTTACTCCTGGCTAGAGAGAAGCAGCAGCAGCAGGGTTTACTTCAAGAGTATCAAATTTGTTGATGAGGAAGATTGTGGTTTTAAAATACTGTTTTGAACTTGTGTCAAAATATAACGTGTCCTTTTGGGAGCTCTAAATCACATTAATCTGCCACCATCCTTTAACGTCATTTATTTTGTCCCATGAAGGGGATTATGATGTGACAAGTGAATCCCAGTGGATGGTCTCAGTGAGAGAACCTCCAGCCAGAGAGAGATAACATTGGTCATTGTGGTTCCTCCATCCATAAAGCATTTGGGTCCTAAATTAGGTAGCTTGACTGTTCCATCAAAGGCCATTTGCCTCAGTAAATATTGAATTCCTGGGACAGCGTTTTATCATTCGATGAGTATTACCCTTGAATGGCCCACCCCGCTCTACTCTAATAATCCCATGGGCTCGACTGCTGGGAAAATGTCAGTTTGCATTTTAACGTCCGAGAACAAGTGACCTAAATAATATGTGGTCCGAGCAAAACTGTCATTGACAGTCTTCTCATAGGTTCATTAGAGGAAACGAAAAATAATCCTTTCTCTCGAACCCACCCCCTGAGGGGTTGGCATTGGTTAACTAAGATCAGGTGACAGAGGAAAAAAATCACTCTGTAGTGGAGCAGCTTTGTGAAACTGGCAGATCTACCCCAGACAAAGCAAACTTGACACACAGATTCCTCAGGTAGTCCTCCAAACATCTGCGGGGAAGTGGGGCGGCAAGGGAACATAGCCTTGTCATTCTATTTCATTGTACAGACGGCACCAGCAGCTGGTGAGATGAACTGATGTAACCCAGCTGACAGATGATCACCACCATATTTATTGTGAGCTTACTATGTGCCAAACACTGTGCTAGGTGTTAGATAAGAAAAGATCAGACTGAGACTGTCTCACACGGGGATCACAGCCTAAAAGTTTACAAGTATAGAGACTGGCCCTAGGTCATACAGTCTGGAAGTGGCAGAGTCAGGACTACGAAATTCAGGTCTTCAGACCCCTAGTCTTTTTTTTTTTTTTTTGGTGTTTGTGTTTACTATGTGCCAGGAACTGTACTAAGCACTTGAGTAGATACAAGGTAATCAGGTTGGACCCAGTTCATGTCCCACATGGAGCTCACAATGTTAATTCCCATTTTACAGATGGGGTTACTGAGGCACAGAGAAGTGAAGTGTCTTGCCCTAGGTCTTATAGCAGACAAGTGGCGGAGTCGGGATTAAAACCCGGTTCCTTCTGCCTCCTAAGCCCATGTTCTATCCGCTAGGCCACGCTGTCCTCCCCTGCTGCCTTTATTATTCTAAGCCTTTGGGAGAGTACATCTGCCCTATTTCCATCTGCTTGATGATGGTTTCAGAGAACTTCAGCAGAGCAGTGAGGTCAAAATTGGGGTCATTGCCAGACAAAAATAATGCCCAGTAAATCTCTGCCCAGCGTCATGACCTGGTCACCTCAATCTCAGAGGAGCTTGGGGACCTTGATTTTATACCTAAAAGCCACAGACAAAGCCAAAGCATAAAGTAAAATGATCTCTGGCAGGGTCAGGGCAAACATAATTGGATTGTAGAAACAGTAACTTTTCTGCACTTTATAGTCTTCCCATTCTTCATCTGTGACCCTGTCAGAACTCCTAAGATATGAGAGGTTTGGAAATGGGTAACCTCTAAGAACAACTCGAAAGCAATGATCCAGTCCTCGAGAGCGACAGGGCTCTGGTGTAGACATAGGAAGAAACACAGATTTGCGATGGCTCGCACGAGGAGCTCTCTGATGTGGGGTATTTATCCAGAGAGAAATAGATAGCCCTTTCTGTATTAGGGATTTCTTATTCACAGCTATTTAAGTCACCCTGGAAGGAAGGAGGAGTTGGGTGACATGTCTTTGCTGTGGCTGTTGCTCGGTTGCTGTTTCCCCCACAACTGCTTTGATGGAACGGAATGAAATTTACCAGTCGGGGAGAAGTCATCTCCTGAATGGATAAAACTAGAAGCTCCGTGAAAGATGGAATTCCTTTGTTTTAAAAAAAAATAGTTTAGCCAAACCCTGCCAATTATAGGATGTCGAATCACAGCTCCATGGATTTTTGCTCTAGCCGACCATGGAGAACTTTCCATTTTAACAAGGTAACCGGGCTGGCCGCTGGGGAACTGAGGTGACAGGTAGGACAAATAGAAGGTCATCCAAGGCGCAAAGAGAACTGGAGAGCTTGGGTAGTTTGAAAGGAAGAGCAATCCATAAATTCACCACCATTATAATAATAATAATGGTGCTTGTTAAGTGCTTACTAGGTATCAAGTCCTGTTCTGAGGGCTGGGATAAACTAATCAGGTTGGACCAAGTCCGTGTCTCACATGGGGCTCACAGTCTTAATTCCCATTTTATAGATGAGGTAGCTGAAGCCCAGAGAAGTCAAATGACTTGCCCAAGGTGACATTCCAGACAAGTAGTGGAGCTGAGACTCTGACTCCCAAGCCCCTACTCTATCCCTAGAAGCAGGAGGACTTAGAGCTGTGTATCAGATCTACCCAGTTGGGGCACTTCATGTCTAAGAAAATAAGGAATGAAGGCAGAGCTGAACTAGGCAAGTAGCAGATGTGGGATTAGAACCCAGGGCCCTGGACTCCCAGGCCCCTGATCTTTCCACTAGGCAACACTGCAGCTCACCTCCATGCCCTCAAGGAGCTTACAGTCGAATGAAATAGCTCCACAACTGACACCATTTTCATTGTCAACACCAGAGGCAGGTGCTATGGGAATAACACATTTGGCCATGGGCCAAAAGGTGTGGAACCGTTTAGCAATGTGGCCTAGTCAAAAATCCTGACTCCAACCAAGAGTCCAGGTCCTCCAAATCAGTGTCTCAAATAAGACTTTTCTAGGGGTGCATCCCATACTTCTAATCTAGAAGCTCTGCAAAGCTGAGTCTCCCGCGGGGCAGGTCTTCCCATTCAGGACTCTAAATTTCTCTCTGATTAGCTCCCAGCATTTGAGAGTCCTTTCCCAATTTATGTAGAATAGTAAGTGAATTGATTACAAGTGAATTGAATGTGTTATCTCTCATGCACTCCCCCAGACAAACACCAACCTTCCTCATCTGCATAAGAAAGTGTTTCAAGTAATAAGTATTCTGAGGTTTAAGGTGGTGCTCTTCCCCTGTAGACAGTAAGCTCCTCTTAGAGTCTACCAACAGTGTTATAGGCTACTCTCGCAAGTGCTTAGTACAGTGTTCTGCCTATAGGAAGTGATCTATAAATACCACCGATCGAATGGAACTTCTGGCCAATCCCAGAATTTCCCTTCAAATTAAAATATTAGGTGAAAAGGTAACCCTTAAATGATAATGTACGCAGTGGAAAGAACATGGTCTGGAGACAGAGGGGAACTGAGTTCTAATTCCGATTCTACCACTTACCCACTGTTTGACCTCGGCCAAGTCACTTAATGTCCCTGAGCCTCAGCGTCCTCATCTGTAAAATCTTTAAATAACTTTTCTCTCTCGCCCCTTAGACTCCTCCCTCCTTAGACCTCTTTCTGGGACAGGGCCTATATCCTACCTCCTTATTTTGTATTTACCCAGTGCTTCGTACAGTCTTTGGCACATAGTACTTAAAATTCTATTATTCTTATTATTGTCGTTATCGACATCATCATCCCACAAGGCAGCCTTGCAACCCTTGGTAAAGGGAGGGGTGATAGGCTCATGGAACTCATTCCTCCAACTAGCAGAGGGAATTGTAGGTGCCTTTCTAGGTTTCTCAGCCCTCTAAAAGGAGCATAGTCGACGTGATGGGAAGGAATTTCAGGTGGCTTGAATGTTCAGGGGTGCCAGGCCTGCATTTGGTGCTTGAAGAATGGAAATCAAGCCTGATAAAACGGGTACAAGGAGAACAGCCAGGTCTAAGTACTTGTGCAGAGGGGCCTAGGTTGGTGGGAAAGTGTGGAAAAGAAATAGAATGAGACTGGGCTGGGTTGGAGCCCTGAGACATCAAACATCCTTGCTTGAAGATATAACAGTGGTTTAGTTGGATAAGCTGAGGCAAGTGATTTTCCATTAACTGGCTTCAATCCAAGGTTGGTGTGTGTGTGTGTGTGTGTGTGTAACCATTTTTACCTTTGTGTGTCCCTCTGATAGATTAGAACAATTTTAGATGTTCATTCAAGGATACCTTTCACAAACTGGAACCGCAGTTTTAGTTTCCTCTCAACCACTTTTGGGGATTCAGTTGGACTGAGTGCTTTACCAGCTGAAGAGCCAAACTCACCCACGCCCTCTTCTTTTCAGGGACGATGCTCCTTTTTTATGGTGCTTGTTAAGCACTTACTATGAGCCAAGCACCTGTACGACACTCTGGGGTAGATATAAGATAATCAGGTTGGGCACAGATCCTGTCCCAAATGGGTGGCTCACTGTCTGAGTAGGATAGAGTAGGATTTAATTCCCATTTTACAGATGAGGTAACTGAGGCACAGAGAAGGTAATTGACTTGCCCGAGGTCACATAGGCAAAAGGCAGAGCCGGGATTAGAACCCAAGTCCTCTGACTCCTAGGCCACACTGTTTCTCTGTACAATTCAATAGAACAGAGGTAGTAGGCATGTTCTCTGCCCACGAGGAGCTTACACTCTAGAGGGAGCATAGTAGAAGTGAATATATGAATTGAGTACCTCTTAAGCACCATGCACTGTACTAAATTCTGGGGAAGTCACAACAGAAGCACAAACATGCTCCTTGCTCATGAAGAGTTAATGGTTTGATTCAACTCTTAGTAGAGGGAAAGTTCTAATTTGTGGTGACCTTAGCCGTGTAATTTTGGGAAAGTAAAGTCTCTGCTATGCCAGCCAAGCAGATACCGGCTGTTTTTAAGGGCCACATTTTCCTCTTCAGCTTGTCAAAATATATGTACATTTGTCAAAAGAAACCCAATAGAGTCTGTCTCTTGGGGAAGCAACCTTTGACCCATAAACTCAATTTTAGCAAACTAAAATGGATTTCTCCCACCATAGAGTTTGCACATTTCACATTCTTTAAGCTTTGGACTCCTGCTGATTTTGCAGCTAAGGGCATTAAGGAAAGGAACTGAATTCCATGTTCATTTGCATGAAGTACCAGATCCAAGGGTTGATATTTTTGAAAATAATACAGGAAATGGGTTTTGTTGACCCAAAGGTCATCTGAAGTAACTTGGGATGACCCTCCTGCTGAGAAATGAGGTCACCTAGGAAATAAACCTGGACTAGTAATTTCCAGGTCTCTCTCTCTCTCTCTCTCTCTCTCTCTCACACACACACACACACACAATTTGTTAATTTCCTTGCCTGTGTAAATGGAGGATTTCCTCCAAACAATCCTGTGATGCACCAAAAGAGCGACTGTGTGAGCTCTGGACCTGGGGTGATTCATTTCCTGCATTTTAATCAATTAATCAATTAATCAATCAACCATATTTACTGAGCACCAACTAGGTGCAGAGCATTGTCCTAAACTCTTGGGAAACTACAATATAGCAGACACATTCCCTGCCCACAGTGATCTAGCGGTCTAGAGGTCTTAGAGTCTTCAGCCCTAAGAATGGCTTGATATCCACTGAGAACCAAACAAGAAGAAATGAGTAGAAAATAAAGCATGTGGACCAGTGGCCATGCTGAAGATGGCCCAAGAGGTATTCTTTGTTTTTAAAGGCATTTGTTAAGAACTTACTATATGCAGGGTACTCTACTAATCACTGATACAAAATAGATACTAGATAAACAAGTTGACCAAGGTCAATGTCCCACATGGGGCTCCCATTCTTAGTTGCTCAGTGAATACCACTGAATGCCTAATGTTCAGAAATACTATCGGGTGTTGGGAGTATACAAGTAATTAGGTGGTACAGAAGTGCAGAAGGGATTTGGGAAATGTAACCTAGGGCGACTAGAAAGTGGACACCTCTATTTTGTTTTGGTTGTGAAAGTACCATTATTGCTAACTCTTCCAGCTAATAATCTAGCATTGGTGTCTCTACATCATTCTTGAACTCTCAACTTTTTTCTAAATGATCCCTTTTACATCCCTACTCTTTCCGCCTAATAACCATTTATAAACCATTCTACCATAAAGTTATCCAAACCCTGCATAATTCTTTTGATATTTTCTGCCTCCACAACTTCTTGTGGTCACAAATATCATCTACAACAGGTATTGGGAAGGTAGCGGGTGGAGTCGGTTGTGGCTTTAAGAGGAACGTGAATATTTAAAATAATGTACAAACATATTTATTCAGCTTTCTAACAAGGAAACCTATTCTGAATGTTTCATGCTGGAATAGTTGAAGATGTCACCTGCTGTATTTTTCTTCATTACTTTGAAAGTTAGATTCAGGTATTAAAGATAGATTCATCTTACTTAGTTTCCTCCCAGAGAACATTTTCCTTTATAAATCTGAGTCATGAATATCATAGAAATCAGTTCTCTAGCCCCAAGGAAAAATATCTGTCAAGAGCAATTGATGACACTTTGGAACCGTTACAGATTTTTATCGGTTTCCAGAATTGTCCAGTGGCTCTAGAAAGAAAATAGATATCTCTTTACTTGCTATAGAGAGAGCCTCTTTTCTCCCACAGGCTGGAGTATCTATTTTATTTTCTCACATTTCTTCATTGTCCCTGGCATCTTCTTCAAATATAAAGGATGACTAATATTATAGCAAATCAAAGGACTGAAAGGACCCTTAGAGTTTACCTAGTGCATGCCCTTTCATTCAATCAATCCATCGATCGGTGAGAAGCAGTGCGATTTAGTGGATGAAGCACAGGCTTGGGAGTCACAGGACCTGGGTTCTAATCCAGACTCCACCACTGTGCGGAGCTCTGTACTAGGAGCTAAGGACTGGATAAAGCAGTGGTGTGGGAGTCAGAAGGACCTGAGTTCTAATCGCAGCTCCACCACTTCGTTTTCTGTGTTGTGTCCTTGGGCAAGTCACTTCACTGCACTGTTCCTCACTAACTTCATCTGTAAAATGAGGATTAAGACTGTGAGGCCTAAGTGGACAGGGACTGTGTCCAACCTCATTATCTTTTATCTACACCAATGCTTAGTACAGTGTCTGACACATAGTGCTTAACAAATACCATGAAAAAAATCAATCCACTTTTGGTCATTTTTGAGTACCTACTGAGTGCTAGGCACTGTACTAAGCACTTGGGATAGTACACCCTAATAGGGGAGACCGACAGATACAAATAATTCACAGCGGGAGTAGAAGGGGAAACAAGGCTAGAGCAGGGAGGAGGTCAAGTATATCCAGATAGAAGAGCTGAATAAATAATTGAATATATTAGACCTCAGATTGTAAGCTCCTTGTTGGCAGGGATCATGTCTTCCAACTCTGTACTCTTCCAAGCTTTTGTACAGTGGTCTGCACACCGGTAAGGGCTCAGTATATACTATTGGTTGATTGACTGAATATACTAATAAATATACGTGTAAACTTAAGTGATGGATATTGGATTGAAATCTGTGTGCTAAGGGCACATACGTTCCACATCTCTATATCTATCTATGGTACTTGTCCAGTTGTCCTAAATCACAGAAGTTTCATTCTCATAAAACTTTTCATTTAAAAAAATTCCCCATGTAGGGCTCAATGCCCTGCGCTGAAGGCATGTGCAAAACTGCTTTTTTCTGACACCCCATTATATTGTATCCCCAGGGTATTGTCAGAAGAATGTTCTTTAATTATTTGATTATTAACCTTTGTTGGCTAGAAGGATGGATTAGACTGTAAGATCCTTGAGGCCAGGAATAATGTTCACTAATTCTAATGGACTCTCTCCAGTGCTTAGTACAGTGTTCTGCACACGATAGGTGCTGAATAAATGCTATCAATTGAGGTACTGGGAGGAGTGAAGGGAAATCTAATCTTCCCTATAACCCTGTGTGTCTATCATTGTCTTAATTTCCTCAAGTGTATGGGACTAAAAATGCCTGCCTCTTCTTCCCTTTCAGGGATGTTGTGAGAAAACAGCAAAACAAGTAATAGAAAAGTGGTTTGAGAAATTAAAACACTCCTCAAAGTCAAGGGATTATTATTAATGTCTCACTTCAATTTGAATAGTAGTGAATAAAATATAATTTTCCCCAAAATAGACAAAGATAAGAAATCTAGAGGTAGCTATTGTGCTTTCTTGAATTAAAAAATATTCAGAAAGCTACTTTCTTTCATTCATCAATACTCAGAACTGGATTCCCATGAGAAATCAATATTGGAATACTGGAATTGCTCTCTTTCCTTTCTCCCTCTGCTTTCCTCTCTCCATCTCCTCCTCTCCTTTAATGAAGACACAAACAGCACTGAAGTGCCAGAAGCAGCTATTACAGATTATTAACTACTTAGGTTAAAAGAGAGAGAGAGAACACATCCTCTCATTTGCATGGAAGTGACTATAAGGACATTTCAGCCAAAAGGCAGAACTTTGCCAATTAAGACAAGACTGGAATTAAAATCATGACACTAAAAGTAAGCGATTGTGAGCGGAATTTCCCTTTCAAACAGGAGGTGAGAAGCCCGTCCCGGGATCTGACGCATATTCATTTGTGGACTGTGTGGATGCGAGTCTCTCTAATAACCTCAAAAATAATTGGTTTAGACTGGTTTCTCCTGGGGTGTGACTTACCCACTGCATTGAAAGTAAATTTTCCTCCACCCTCAAAACCTGTATAGACAGTTCCCCAGCTGTTATTTTCCTAGAGGGAATGCAGAGGAACCATAAAGGGTCATTTGTAGGTAAAACAATTAATACTGATGGACTTACTACATATTTTTAAAATGAGTGAAAATGAATATGTTACATTATCATCAGGTATCAAGCCTGGGTGAATTTCTCATGAAAATATCAGAATCATGTCGGCTTTATTGAATTTGGTTAGGCTCGAATCTGGGGAGAAAAACAAGTACTTATAAAAAAAAAACCAAGATGAACACTACCTTCATTATCATCACCATCAGCTTTATTCAGGGTGTTTTCTCCTGTGTACAGAGTCCTTGCCTTGGAGGAGGTTACAGTGTAGTGGGGAGGATAAATGGACACAAGATTCTAAATAGACAATAAGAATAAGAGCACAGATGCAAGTGATGGTCCTCTATACTGTAAGCTCACCTAGGGCAGGGAATGTGTCTTTACATTGTTATATGTACTCTCCCAAGCACTTAGTACAGTGCTCTGCACCCAGTAAATGCTCAATAAATGCGATTGACTGACTGTTACAAGTGATAGCACTTGTGTACATATCCTTATACTTTCCCATTTCCCCTCTCTTTAATGTCTGTGTGACTGTGGGCAAGTCACTTAACTTCTCTGCGCCTCAGTTACCTCATCTGTAAAATGGGGATTAAGACTGTGAGCCCCACGTGGGACAAGCTGATTCCGCTGTGTCTACCCCAGCGCTTAGAACAGTGCTCTGCACATAGTAAGCGCTTAACAAATACCAACATTATTATTATTATTATTATTAATGTAATATCTGTATTCCCCTCTAATTGTAAAAATCCTAGGGGACAGGGATCATGTCTACCAACTCTGATAGACATTTTACTCTCCTGAACACAGTGCTCTGCATATGGTGAATGCTCATAATAATAAACAGATGAACCCAGTCAAAGCATTTATTGAGAGGACTGTACTAAGCCCTTGAATTCAATATTATGAGGAGAAATTATCTCTCAACCTGAAGAGCTGTATACCCAAGGAGACAGGCATTAAAATAAATTATAGCCAGGCAAAGCAGTGGCATAAAGATATAAACACAAGGGCAAAGGGAAGGGGTGAGTAGCCACGTGAAGCTGGATGCGAAGGGGTTTGAAGTTCCAGGCAGGAGGGAGGGTGTGAGCAAGAGGTTGGAGCTACCAGAGATGTGAAGGAAGCCCAGTGTGTAGGTAGGCATGAGGATAGTGAAGTGTGAGAACTGGGTTGTGGGGGAGGAGTAAAAATAAGAAAAGAGGGGAGAGTTGATTGAGAAAGGTTGTAATTACTTAGGGACCTTAAGGCAATCCACTTAACCGCTCTGTGCCCCAGTTTCCGCCTCTGAAAAATGGGCTTTAAGTAGTTGCTCTCCCTTCCTCTTAGACTTTGAACTCTATGTGGATCAGGGACTGTCCGATTTGCTTATATTGATTCTACTCCAGTGTCTAGGACGGTGCTCAGAACCATCACCCCTTCCCGACTACTCCCACTCTCCCATCATTGTTACCCCAGTAAAACAATACAGAATTTGCTGCACTGAGTCTATCCTCTTAATGCCTGGGCCTCAGTTAAAGGAGCTGAGGACCCAGAATCTGTCACCCTCTACACTGGCCCTGCCGTATTAAAGCAGGCTTGTCTGGGTCTCTCCAAATTAAGTTTCCAAGGTCAGGTGAATTTGCTGATTTGCCACTGGAGAATTCATCAATCAGCATCTATTTCCCCAGACCTCTTCGATTTGCATCTGAAACCTCTCATGGCATCCTCGACACTCATAGAAATAGAAATGTGCCAATTAAGTGATTGTTCCGCTTATCAAAGGCTCTGCGGATTGCATCGGGCAGGAAGCCTTTTCATGAATATAGATGGCATTAGGGCATTGAAATCAAAGACGACTCAGGCAGCTGTAAACAACACCAGGAACCGGATCATCCTTTTCGCCCACGCTGCTCGGGGTGATGGTGAGAGGATGGTGGATGGTGCATTGGTGAGGTTGGTCAGCGGGTCATGCCGATGGAGACTCCGTTTGGTAAGTTCGGTACCATCGACTCTCGCTCCTCGGGCTGAGGTGTGAGGGTGCCAGTGTGGCCAGCTGGGAAGCTGGTGTTCTGCCGGTGCTCCCAGCCCACCGAAATCTGTTTAGAAGCCAGCCGTCCATTCCAAATCGAGCTGCTTGGCATTGAGCCAGCCCCGGCTGGGCCGCTCGTGTTTGAGGACTCGAACCTGGGTCTGCGGTGGCAACATAAATCCACCCCATCAGCTAAACAAGTTGACTGTGTGGTTCCAGAGGGGGACAGATGATATCCCAGGCATCAAGATCATTATTAGAATTACACGATTGCTGGAAAAAGCATGGGCCCACACAAGCACCCCTGCCCACACCCAGAAAAAGAAAAAAACACCCTTATTCATCCGAATATCTCTCAGGATTGTAAGCTTGTCTCTAGACTGTAATCTTGTTGTGGGCAGGGAATGTGTCTGTTTATTGTTATAGTGTACTCTCCCAAGTTCTTAGTACGGTGCTCTGCACAGAGAGCTCAATAAATATGATTGAATGAATAAATGAACTGTGGCAGAGTGTTTATGCATCCTACATACACTCACAACCACTTTCCCTCATTTGAATGTTGTGGGTTAGAAATGTTTTCAGCTGTTTGTCTCTGGCAGACAGAAACTCTGCAAATGATAATCTGGCAGCCAGTGACCTTACCTCACCTAGGCTAGGCCAAAAGGTGGGCATGGTGAGATGCTATCTTACAAACCTGAGCCACTGCTTAAATGCTAAATGATCAGCACTGTCGTTTATGATTAAGTCTCCTCAGAAGCCCTAGGTTTATTCCCAGAGAGCAATATTCTTGCTGGAAATGTGTGACAGATTAAGAACAATTTGATGTGGCAATCAAGTTCCTGGGTGTTTTTGTGAAGTGAGTTTTCTCCTTGGGCATAATTAAGCTCTCCATTGGGCCTAGAGACCTCAATTGATATTAATGGGTTATTCACACCTGCTTAAGTGGTGAAGTGAGCCAGGCACTTGAGGAAGAATCATCAGAAAAGTTTTCACCCTGAGAAAAGAGCCCTAGAAGAGACAGAAAAGGATCTGCAAAAATATATGCTAAAACTGCTGTGGGACCTAGGACAAGTCACTCAACTTCTTTTTGTCTCAGTTCCCCATTTATAAAATGGGAATGAAATATCTGTTTTCCCTCTTAGAGGTGGGAGACAGGGACTCTGTCCAAACTGATTATTTTCTATCTAACCCAGCGCTTCGTAGAGTGTTTGATACAGTGAAGGCTTAACCAATGCCACATATTATTAGGGAGGTTTGCATGGATCAGGCCAGAAAGCAAGCAAACAGAACAGGATCCAGGCAGAGCATGGCCCAGCGTTGGAGGATGGAATTGTTCCTCCTGACAAGGAAAATAGTGCCTATGGAAGGTTAAGGTGGATGGATATGTCCACCCCTGCATAGGTGTTTTGACAGGCAGATGCACCCACGTGATTAATCAGCACCCCAAATGCCGCCTGTGCAAAGTACTGCCTGACTGCTGTCTGAACGCAATCCCGTAACAGGCTGCATAGTCTGCTGCAGCTAGATAACAGAATGCTCGAGAGAGCTGGCAAACCCCTGCTCCCAATTACCGGCTACTGTCACCCGCTTAATAATCGTGACTCTCAGGAGACTGAAGCCGGGAGGGAGAGGAAGAGGTAGAAACACCAAAAAGGCCAGCTATCTCCCGGAATCTACAAATGAAGAGTAAATTAATTGCAGGTCCAAGAGGTAAAATTAGGTGGGGAGCAGGCATCGACTTACTAACTCATGAATATAAATCAAAGAGTTTAAATCACCTTATAATATTTGGAACCTCGTCATTATAATCAACTACTCACCTTATCTGATGCGAAGCAAAATTGAGGAAAAATTTCAGCGGAAGAATCGTTTCACATTCAAAGGATTCCTTTCCCTCTGCCAGGATCAGGGCCGCCTGCAAAGATACTCTTAACTCTGGCTGCTTCCATCCTCTTTTCATGTTGGATTTTAAGGAAGGTTGAGTTCTGAAGTTTAGTCTCAAATTAGCTGACGATGGAGATGGTCTGCTTTTCTTTCTTTTTTTTTTCTCCATGGAATTTGAAAATTTTAATTAAAAGAACAAACATTACCTCCGCAAATCAATTTGCCAGAGCAAGGAAAACAGCAGAGAGCAAGCATCTGGATTTACATTCCAGGCAGTGGAGATTGAATAACAATGCGATGACCTCAAAAGAAAGGAGAGAGTAGGAACTGTCCCTTTAATGGTCAGTTGAATGGAAGCTATGTCTTAGTTAAGGAACCATTTTTCAGGTAAAGGGAATGAGCAATCTGTTGGATAAATCCCAGAGGCAAAGAGCAGGGAAACGCACAACCTTAAAACAACAGAGTTGGGTTGAATCTAATAATCCTATAGCTCTCAGGGTCACTAAACTTCATAAAGATAAAGGAGAATTACATCTCAGCCACCTCCTCTGACAGTGATGTCTAGAGCCCCTTATTCCCCTTGGCCTTGAAATATAATGTCCATTTCCAATGGCCAAGGGGTGCCAAGCCAGGATGAACTGGTCCATTTAGTAAAAATACCCTGGATAAGCTAGGGAGTTGGTAGTAGTAATATTTATAGTATTTATTTAAAACTTATAATATGTTGATTCACCTGGTGTTGAATCAACCAGAACCACTGACTCCCTTCACTTCTCTGAAGAGTGATCCGTCCATCTCACCCTGACTGCAGGATTTAGCATCCTGCTATCAAGATAGCTATCCAAGCTATCAAGCTGCTCATTTCAAGCAGACATCTCATACAGAATGAAAGGCCAAAGAGAAAACAGGTCCAGGTGTTGCAAACATAAACTGTGACAGCCTTTGCGTGTGGCCAATATGGCAGGATCTGTGGATCCCAAATTTTCCTTTTCATTTACACACTTGTAGGTGAATTCATTCATTCAATTGTATTTATTGAATGCATACCGTGTGCAGAGCACTGTACTCATCACCTGAGAGAGTATAATATAACAATAGATACATCCCCTGCCCGCAATGAGCTTACAGTCTAGAGGGAGAGACCGAGATTAATATAAATAAATGAATTACAGATATGTATTTAAGTGCTGGGGGCTGGAAGGGGGCATGAATAAAGGGAGCAAGTCAGGCACCGCAGAAGAGAGTGGGAGAAGAGGAAAGGAGGGCTTAATCAGGAAGGACTTTTGGAGGAGATGTACCTTCAATAAGGCTTCAAAGGGAGGAGAGTAATTTTCTGTCGGATATGAGGAGGAAGGGCATCCCAGGCCAGAGACAGCACATGGGCGAGAGATAGGCGAGATAGACGAGGTCAAGGTATAGTGAGAAGGTTGACACTAGACGAGTGAAGTGTGTGGGCTTGGTTATAGTAGGAGAGTAGGGAGGTGAAGTAGGAGGGGGCAAGGTGATTGAGTGTTTTAAAGAATTTCACCATCCAGGGTGCTTCTTTGACAACTTATCAAGGACCAAACAGGAGCAGAAGAGTAATAATAATAATAATAATGTTGGTATTTGTTAAGCGCTTACTATGTGCCGAGCACTGTTCTAAGCGCTGGGGTAGACACAGGGGAATCAGGTTGTCCCACGTGGGGCTCACAGTCTTAATCCCCATTTTACAGATGAGGGAACTGAGGCACCGAGAAGTTAAGTGACTTGCCCACAGTCACACAGCTGACAAGTGGCAGAGCTGGGATTCGAACTCATGAGCCCTGACTCCAAAGCCCATGCTCTTTCCACTGAGCCACGCTGCTTCTCGTGGAGTACAGTCCAGTACCTCCAATTTGGAAAACAGAAATGATAAGAGGGGAGACAGCACCTGTCAGCGGCTAAAGCGCTTCTTCGTTAGCCATTTGAGAGAGACCTCTGAGCTGAAGAGGAATTCTGGGCAACTTCTGAGCCAGCCCAGGGACAGAGGGGTTGATAGGATTCAGACCATCTCTGATCAATCAGCCAATTAATGGTATTTACAGAGCATTGTACTAAGTGCTTGGGAGAGTGCAATACAACAGAGTTACTAGGTGAGATCCCTGCCTTTAGGCAGCTTTCAGTTTAGAGGTATTAAAATGGACAAGGATTAAAATAAATAAGGGAGGGAACAGAATGCAAGGGTATGTTTGAAGGCTATGGGTAGGATGAATATCAGAGTCCTTAGGGGATACAGACTCAAATGCATAGATGATGCCGAAGGTGGGGAGGATAGGGTGGAGCGATAAGGGAAGAGAGTGCAGCTGCCACATCTGGGAACAGATTAAAGGATTTCTTGAACCTGGACTGTCTAATAAAGAGAGTGAGCAAGTGAGCGAATTTGTTAAATTGTCACAACGAGGAAATTCTAACTGGCCATTTCTGACAGTTTTCAGGAAATATTTATTCAGAGGGTTGCAGGGAGCAGCAGCCCAGACATGTATCGCTATCAGCTATAGTTCTTTTCCAGGAACCTAATTTTAGTCTCTTTCCCTCCTTTCCACATCCTATCCCCCTTTTTCCAACCCACCTTGAACTCTTCCCTCCTTTTCTGCAGTAATCCCTGTATCTCCCCACCGCATTTCACTCTCTCTTTCCCTTTCCTGCCCAGACCGCTCACTCTCTTTCCCAGCTCTTATCCCTCTTTCCCTTCTGTTGATCTTTGTTCTTCACCCTCTTTTTCCTTTTCCTTTCTCCATCTTTTCATTCATCTCCTCTGTCTACCAACATCCCCACCACCATCACTCCAAAACCACCCCATTTGGAGATCACCCTGCATGATTGGCAAAACCCAAAGCACAGAACATCGGGAAATGAACACAAACTAAATAGCAGTCACCCTCCCAGCTATGTGTTGCCAAGAGAGAATATTCCTTATTCGGTCACATTTTTCCAGAAAGGAACCAAGTTTCTATTCATGCCCCTTCTAAGGGCAGAAACAGGTTTTGAAACTGGTAGCTCCTCGGTGGCTAGTAGGGGTTTCCTCTCAGCAGAACGTGCTCAACTGGCAATCTAATTCTGGTTCGGAAGGCTCGTTAGTGAGGGAAGAAAAGGAGGCTGAGAAGAAGCACTTTGGACACAGCATGTCTCTCACAGTTGGGGGTTTTCACAGAAAGGAAACGTTTGAGGAAAATGGGATTTGAATTGTTCTCCTCTGGCTAAATGGGGGTCCATGCTAGAATTGGTCCTGGTTGGGACCCACTCTATTCTCTCACCTGCCTTAATTAGGGGCCAATCACAAACTCCCACCATCGCTTGAGTCTGTGGCTGGATTAGCTTGAGGCCCCTTACTCCTGACGACTTCTAGCCAAAAGGTCAGAGACTAGAGAAAGCTGACCACAAGTCAGCTTGTTCAGCAAGTGTCCTGGTGTTCCGTACAGGATTGTGTTCTAGAGAAACAATAAGCCAATTCCCTTGCACTGGTTAAGAGCTTTCTTAATTGTCGTTGTTATCATTTCTGTGCTAAGCCCCGAGGAAAGGTGCTAGTAGAACTAATCTTATTTATTGAGCATCTTCTGGTCGATTAGACTGTAAACCCGTCAAACGGCAGGGACTGTCTCTATCTGTTGCCGACTTGTTCATCCCAAGCGCTTAGTACAGTGCTCTGCACATAGTAAGCGCTCAATAAATACTATTGAATGAATGGATGCAGTGCACTATTAGGAACTCTTAGGACTCTTAGGAAAGCTAAACAGAAGCATAAGGACCTGACTACTAATTCCAGCTCTGCCAGCAGCCTGGTATGTGACCTTCAGCAACTCACTTAACTTTTCTGTGCCTCAGTTATTTCTCAGTTATTTTCAAGGTATTTGCTAAGTGCTTACTATGTTCCAGGCACTGTACTAAGTGCTGGAATAGATACAGGCTTATCAGATTGGGCATAGTCTTAATCCCCATTATACAGAGGAGATGACAGACACAAAGAATTTGAGTGCCTTGCCCAAGGTTACACAGCAGATGAATGGAAGAGCTGGGATTAGATCAGAAATCCTTCTGACTCCCAGGCCCGGGTTCTATCCTCTAGACACTCCAGTATCTGATACCCTTCAGACTCTGCTGTTGCTCAACCCACCTGCTGCCGCCTGCCTGGAGCCTGAGGCATTTTCCAAAAGCATCAGAAAGTCTAAATAGAGTCTCCCAGGAGGGAGACAAATGTCCTCTAACACAGCAGTTGGACAGAACCCCAACCAAAAGTGTGAGTACATTTGTGGCCAAAAGACATGTGTATTGTTTCCTTCTCCAGAGAACTCCCAGCCTCGCACGAAGCACCAATATGGTGTCCACCCACACGCCCTATGCCTACTCCGATTGCCTTTTTGCGATGCACTTCCATTTCCCTTTCATCCATGCAGACTTTTATAGAGAACCTTTGCTTGCCTCAGATGAAGTATCTGCAAGGAGAACGCCGAGATGTAGAGCTGAGGAAGGAGGACTGTTTAGGACTCAGGAGAAGCCACTGATCAATGCTATTTATTGAGTGCTTACTATGTGTTCTCTCATACTAAGTCCTTGGGAGAGGTTTCCATTCCTCCAGCAGGTTTCCACTGCGAGAGGCTGGGTGGCCTGACGCTAAGCAGCATTCTCTCCCAGATTTAGGAAAGGAAGAAGATTCCTTTTCCTACCCACTCGAGGGCCCAACTCTCAGGGCAGCCAGCATTCGTCCTTGGCCCAGAAGAATCGGGGGCGTCACACTCCCCACTCTCGCTCCAGGTGGGAATATACAGTTCCTCATCCTTTATTCCTTAAAAAACCCTGGCCTGATAGGAAATCGGTCCCCATTGTCGGCTCCGATGGTTTGGCAAAATGCAGAGTGATTTCTCCAGCTACCTAGTGCTTATAGTTCTTACTGGACGTCGGTGGTATGTTGCTCCCTGATCTCCAAGGTAACCATCTGGCCATCTTAGAATTAGCATCCTTCCCAAAGCATTTACTCGACACTGGGCATCTTATCCTGGGTGGACCTATGTCAAGATGCTCTCTCAATCCCCTGCCTGAATAGTGATACTAATAGTAGCAATTGTAGGATTTGTTTAGCACTTACTAGGTGCTTATAAGTACTGTGTATTACAATTACAATTGTAGGATTTGTTTAAGGGTTTCCTATGTGGCAGATAGCGCTGTATTAAGCTCTGCTGTAGATACAAAATAATTCATTCATTCATTCGTATTTATTGAGCGCTTACTATGTGCAGAGCACTGTACTAAGCGCTTGGAATGAACAAGTCGGCAACAGATAGAGACAGTCCCTGCCGTTTGACGGGCTTACGGTCTAATCGGGGGAGACGGACAGATGAGAACAATGGCGATAGAGTCAAGTCAGGTCCCACATGGGGCTTATGGTCTAAGTAGAAGGGAGAATAGAAAAATTGAGGCACAGAGAAGTGAAGTGACATCCTAGATCATAGAGCAGGTAGATGGAGGGGGGGGCGGGGGGGCGGTCAGTAGAACCCAGGTCTTCTGACTCCCTGGCCCGGGATCTTTTCATTAGGCCATGCTGCTTCACAGCCTATTTCCAAATGCTGCAGGCCAGGCTGATTTACTCCCACTGTTTTTTTGCAAATATCCGCTATTATGCCAGTGCCCTGCTAGGTTTTGCCTCACTGTGCCTTTTGTAATGGCAATTTATTACATACTTGCTATGTGTCCAGCCCTGTGCTAAGTTCTGGGGCAGATATAAGATAATAATAATAATTGAGGTACTTACAAAGTGCTTACTAAGTGCCAAGCACTAAGGTAGATAGAACACAATTGGAGTAGAGACAGCATCTGTTCCACCCAGGGCTCACAGCCTAAAGGAGGAAGACCCAGTATTTTATCCCCATTTTTCAGACACTAAATTACGTGACTCTGCCCAAGGTCACACAGAAGGCCAGTGGTGGAGCTGGGATTACTACCCAGGTCTCCTATCTCCCAGAGGTTTCTCCATTTCTGGTTTGTAGTTTATTGTGTTCCCATTTCAGGTCAGTTTAATGCAATGACTTGAGTACCCTGTTGTTTTCTAGCAAAGGCAAGTAGTGAGCAGGAGTTCTGACTGGATTTCACTGTTGGTGATCCAGTCATGCCTCTTGGTGTTAATTACTGTCTGCTGTAGAGTAGCTTCAGAAGTCAGGTCAAGCCATGGAAGATGATAGATACTGGTCAACAGTAGGAGCAGCATGGTCTAGTGGTTAGAGCAGGGGCCTTGGGAATCAGAAAGACCTGGGTTCTAATTCCGGCTCCTCCACTTGTCTGCTGTGTGACCTTGGGCAAGTCACTTTAATCTCTGCCTCAATATCCTGTAGAATGGGGATTAAGATTGTGAGCCCCATGTCGGACAGGGACTGTGCCTAAACTGATTAGCTTTTATCTACCCCAGTGGTTAGAACAATGCTTAACGCATAGTAAGCATTTAACAAGTACCCCCATCATGAGTATGAATTAGGTTGCTGTAATATTTTAGTGACAATCCCAAACATAATAATAACAGTAATTTTAATAGTATTATGCCAAGCACTGTTCCAAACACTGGGATAGATACAAGTTAGTCAGGTCAGGCATAGTCCCTCCCGCATGGGGCTCACAGTTTAAGTAGGGGGGAGAACAGGTATTGAATCTCTATTTTATAGATGAGGAAACTGAGGCACAGAGAAGTCAAGTGTCTTGCCCTAAGTCACACAGCAGGTAAGTGGCAGTATTCACAAAAACAACATGTTCCCTCCTCTGCAGCAGAGTACACAGGCTCCTGAACCCTGATATTAGTATTAGTTTTAGTTTAACCAAATACATGGAAGGACCTGTGTTGGCTGAATATTTTACAGAACCATACTGGGCATTTGAGGAATATTTGAAAGAATATTTCCCTTGAAGATCTCACAGCCTGAGAAGACAGTAAGAAGCAGCGTAACCAAAGGAGCAGGGTTCAGGGAGCCTGGTTTTTCATCTTGGCTCCACCACTTGCTTGCGTGTGACCTTGTGCAAGTCACTTAACTGCCTCAATTTCCTCATTTGTCACATGGGGATTAAATACCAGTTCTCCCTCCCCCTTAGACTGAGAGTCCCATGTGAGGAGTGTTTGGCACAGAGTAAGCACTTAAATACCACAGTCATTATTAATGAACATAAACCAGCAAACATAAGATAGTTGAAAGACAAAATACAAATATATACTGCAAATATTAACTCACAAATCCTACCCATTTGAAATTAGCTTTAAAGTTTGATTTTGATATGGAAACCCTTTAAATTAACACCAAACTATATCATACTCAGTAGATCAATCTCATTTATTTAACATTTACTATACATCACAATACTCTAATGCATCATAATACTCTAAGAGAAGCAGCGTGGCTCAGTGGAAAGAGGTCGGGCTTGGGAGCCAGAGGTCATGGGTTCTAATCCTCGCTCCGCCGCTTGTCAGCTGTGTGACCTTGGGCAAGACACTTAGCTTCTCTGCTCCTCAGTTACCTCATCTGTAAAATGAGGATGAAGACTGTGAGCCCTACGTGGGACAAACTTGTATCTACCCCAGTGCTTAGAACAGTGCTTGGCACATAGTAAGCACTTAACGAATACCAACATTATTATAATCCATCCCTGGGGGAGGAGTTGCTGAAGGGAGAACTCTTTGTAAAGCCCCTTTGAAACTTGGAGGCAAATAACTGGTTAAACTATGTGAAAAGAGTGACAGAATATTGCTAAATTTATTTGCCTAAACCTTTCTGGTCCTCTCCCTGAGTAGCCTGAGCTTTGGACAAATTTAGCATCCAGAAATGATTTCACAGTCAAGTCTGCATGGCTGTGAGATATCAAGAAACTGTTCTTTGATTAAGAGTGTCAAAAAAAAAAAAAGGGATGAGCAGGACAGAGAGAAATGTAAGTTAGATTTGGAAATGAGTCAGCTTGGGAGAAGTGTGCAAACTGAGAGCAACAAAGATTCCAGAATAGATACTTGTGAGACAAAACAGTTTTAGGGGCTGACACAAATCTACATCCCCATGAATCCTGGATGGCAGAGAAGTTGGCAAGTTGGGATTGAACCTAAAATAGTTGCTGTGTGTTCGGGAGATCTCTGGTAAAATGAGATCACATTGCTGGTTACGCGCTTGACAAATTTGGGTATATAAAGAATTCACAGGATGTGATAGATGCCTTCATCCCCCACAGAACGCAAACACCATGACCTACAAGGTTCAAAACTGATGGCAGATTCACAACCTTTAGTGAAATCAGCCTGACCTGAAAAACTTGTCATAGCTTCATTGCTGCCCAGTGCTGTGCGGCACACTGTGAATTTAAGCAGAGTATAAGGAGAGTATACTAGAGTTGTAGACATGGTCCCCGTTCTCAAGGACCCTAAAGTATAATGGGGGAGACAGGCACTAAAATAAATTACAGGAAAGGGAAAGCAATAGAGTTGAAAGATAGATACCAACAACTGGGTCTCGGAACACAATCGAATCACTGTCTGACAATCTTCCAAAGGTTGTGCTGACTTTCTTGATTGGATTTTCTACTTCTTTGTCTATCATTCAGTCATTTTTCAGTGCGCTGCCTAAGTAACAGTATTCTGTGATAGCTTTTAGCTCTGTGTTGTTAATATGTATTTTTGGTGGTATGTGTGGTTTCTTTAGATTTATAATCACCTCGGTTTTCTTTAGACCTATAATCAGACCGGAGAGCCGAACGAACGTGGTGAGGTAGTTTACAATCGTTTGCATGTCTTGCTTAAAATATTCAATAGTATTTATTGAGCGCTTACTATGTGCAGAGCACTGTACTAAGCGCTTGGAATGTACAATTCAGCAACAGATAAGAGACAATCCCTGCCCACTGACGGGCTTACAGTCTAATCGGGGGAGTCAGACGGACGAAAACGAGACAACTTAATCACGGTAAAATATGCTACAGACCGATAGGCAGAGGAACCGTAAACTGCATAGTACAGTTTCAGGTATATTTGCCACCCTTCAAAACAAGAGAAAATTGAGCCTGTTATCTTTGATTATGTTCCCGACACCTCCCAAATTAGTATCATCTACAGATGTTGTATCTTGCATATTGAATATTAATGATGTATCTTGGAAACTGCTTAAAATAAGCTCCTAATGATAGAGGTAAACACTTCCTCCACTGATCACTACAGATTATTCCCATTTTGCCTAGTGGCTCACTGGATGGCCTTGGAACCTGGTTGATTGTATTCTTCGATAGATATTCGACATAGAAAAATGTTCTGAAAGAACAATTCAAGGGCAGGAAATGAGCTGGCATATTAGTGGAAGCTCTTGTTAATCATGGGTGAAGATGGACTTGTGGATGGAGAGATAAACAAGAGGCTCAGTTGATAAGGAAAATGTTACAAGTATTTTTTTATGGTATTTGTTTAATGCTTACTTTGTGCCAGGCACTGTATTAAACGTTGGAGTAGATACAAGCTAATCAGTTGGATGCTGTCCATGTCCCACGGGGGCTCAGAGACTTAATCCCCATTTTGCAAATAAAATAACTGAGGCACAGAGGAGTGAAGTGACTTGCCCGAGGTCACAGAGCAGACAAGTGTCGGAGCCAGGAATAGAACGCAGTTCCTTCTGACTCCCAGGCCCATGCTCTATCCCCTAGGCCACCTTGCTTCTTATTCTCACATTAACATCCTTTTCTGTAACAGACAGGTCGAAAGAACTGGATCACATTGTGGTGGTCATAGAGGACGTCTTAGACAAAATGGACAAATTTGATGTTGCATGAGAAGCAGCGTGGCCTAGTGGAAAGAACGTGGGACTGGGTGTCAGGAGACCTGGGTTGTAGTCCCAGCTCTGTCCCGGATGATAGAGATGTGTGACGTTGAGCATCTCCATTAACTCGGTAGACCTCAGTTTCTTCATCTGTCAAAGGGGAACAATAATAATAATAGTAATAATGTTGGTATTTGTTAAGCGCTTACTATGTGCAGAGCACTGTTCTAATTGCTGGGGGAGATACAGGGTGATCAGGTTGTCCCTCGTGGGGCTTACAGTTTTAATCCCCATTTTACAGATGAGGTAACTGAGGCACAGAGAAGTGAAGATAGATCACAAGCCCCATGTGGGACACAGACAGTGCACCTATCCCGGGGTTTAGCACACAGTAAGCGCTTAATGAATTCCTTAATTAATACATTTCTTGGACTGGGCAATAGCAACTAAGAGTTATCAATCTAACAAGTGGTATTTATTGAGTACTTATTGCATACAGAGCATTGTACTAATCACTTGAAAGAGTACAGTTCAACAGAGTTGGTAACTACGTTCCCTGCCCAAAATGAGCTGGCATTCTGAAGACAGATATTAATATAAATAATTTATTATATGTATTGATAGGTATATAAATGCTATGGGGTTGAGGGCGGGATGAATACCAAATGCCCAAAGGTCCAAAATACAGGTGAATAGACTTGGATATGAAGGAATTCAGAAAAATAAAAATGCTCTAGAAATGCAAAGCATTTTCATTACTAAGGCAGTGCGGCGGTTCGGTGCTGGTGTAATGTCGTTTGAGCCGAGACAGTTTCATGGATTTTTGAAACCCAGGAGGAGGCTAGTATTTGAGACTGCACCAAACTTCCTTCCCCTTCAAGCATTCAATCACCTTGTCCCTTCCTACCTTACCTCTCTGGTTTCCTATTACACCCAAGCCCACACTCTTTGCTCCTCTAATGCCAAACTACTCACCGTACATCAATTTCGTCTATCTTGCCACTGACTTTTCGCCCACATCCTGCCTCTGACCTGGAATGCCCTCCCTCTTCATATCCGACAGACGATCACTCTCCCCACCTTCAAAGCTTTACTGAAGGCATATCTCCTCTGAGAGGCCTTCCCTGATTAAGCACTCATTTCCTCTTCTCTCACTCCCTTCTACATTTTTCTTGCACCTGGAATTGCACCCTTTATTCACTCCTCCTTCAGCTCCACAGCGCTTGTGTACATATTTGTAATTCATTTATATTAACATCTGGCTCCCCCTCTAGATTGTAAGCTTACTGTGGACTGGGAGCATATCAACCAGCTCTGTTACACTGTGCTCTCCCAAATGCTTGGTACAGTGCTCTGCGCACATTAAGGGCTCAATAAATACGATTGACTGACTGATGCAGGTGGGTCTCCTTTTTCCAGTATTGATGAGGGCTGTCAGTAGTTGCTCCGATTCCAACAACAGCAAAGGTTTGACACGGATCAGTGGAGAATATTTACCAAAAGCGTTTTGAACCCTATTTTCTGGTTATGCTCATTTCCCTCCTGGTAAATATGTTTGTGGTCCCCTGGTAAATATGTTGTGAACTTATCGCTCTGGAGATTTCCACTAAGGGAAAACTGACCTCTATTAGCTGAATACGTGGCCCCCCTCAAGCTCAAGTGTTAATGGGGATGCAGCCAATGAGTTGGAAAGCACAAATCTCTCGAAATGACCAGCTTCCCATGAAATATTCAGACATAAAATCATAAAATACTCCCTCCTCTACTCATTCCCCACTCCCCCGGCATGTAACCAAATTACCCAGAATGAAAGTGCTATTTGAATCAAATATTAAAGATGTCTTAAGCCATGCAAAATCCACGGAGATCCAGCGGATATTAAGTGACACATTTCTAGGTATTCCCTTGCAGCCTGGAGCATTGTTCTCAGATATAAGCAATCCTTTACAGATTCAGCCACCTTCTGCCCTCTGCTTATTCTGTCACCGTCATCTCGGTCCTCTCTCGGGGTCCGGCTGTAGTTTCCTCCACAAAATTGGGAAATTCCAGCTCTGGAAAATGCCAAAATCTAGCAGGTATTTTCCACTCCAGATTTCAGAAGTGCTCATTCTCTCACTGAGGTTTGTGGAATGCCCTCACATTATCCAAAGAAGAAATTAAGACTTGATAAAAATCACCTATCTTTTTTTAGTTTGTTTTTTTTTTGTATTTGTTAAGCACTTACTCTGTGCCAAGCACTGAACCAAACACTGGCATAGATACAAGGTAATTAGGTTGGCCACAGACCATATCACAGAGGGAGATCACAGTCTTAATCCCCGTTTTACTGGTGAGAGAACCGAAGCATAGAGGAGTTAAGTGACTTGACCAAGATCAAATGGAAGCCACTGGCAGAGTGGGGATTAGAAGCCACATCCTTCTGACTCACAGGCCCCTGCTCTATCCACTATGCCATGCTGCTTCTCTGCAACCTTCTTTTAAATGATCGCTCAATTGTATTAATCTAGTGCCTGATAAATTAATAATGGTGTTTATTAAGCACTTACTATGTGTCTAAGGACTAAATTCCGGGGAGAATAGCAATCAAATTGGACGCAGTCCCTATGCCACACCGGGCTCACCGCCTAAAAGAGAGGAAGAATAAGCATTTTATCCTCATTTTACAGATGAAGAAACTGAGGCCCTGAAAAAATTAAGTCACTTGCCCAAGGTCAGTGCCTGTCACATAGTAAGGACTTAGCAAATGCCATAAAAAATAAATCAATAAATGTCATTCAGCAGACAAGGGGCAGAGCTGAAACTAGAACTTGGATCTTCTGACTCCCAGGCCTGTGTTCTTTCCACTAAAGCATTACTGCCTCCTACTGAGCCGAGAGCACCGTAATAAATCCTTCGCAGAGGAATAAAGGGCTTGCGAACTAAGAGAGATTAAAGATGTAAAATCATTTACAGCTAATTTACCAGTTGAGAGCAGTGTGGCCTTCTAGAATAGGGCCTGAGAGTCCTCGGATTTGAGTTCTAATCTCAGCTCTGCCGCTTGCCTGCTGTGTGATCTTCAGTAAGTCACTTCACTTCTTTGTGCCTCAGTTTCCTCATCTGTTCTTCCTCCTACTTAGATTTCGAGCCCTGTGTGAGACAGGAACTGGGTCCGACATAACTTGTATCTGGCCCGGTGCTAAGTACAATTCTTGGTGCAGAGTAAGCCCTTAAAGCCATTATTGTTACTACTGACTGATTCAGGTTGGTGTGCAATGGAGCAGGGGTAACCTCACATGGGGCTGCCAGGAACAGCCATTTTGTCCCTACCTTTACCTCTACAGCCCCAAATTGGCTGGGTTGGGGGGCCAAGGACTCTGGGTTGCCGTAACAACCCCAGGGGGTCTTGGTTTTCCTCTGCAACCTTGGGATCTACAGCACTTTGACTGCTTTATATCTAATTTGCTCCCCATTTTTACTGCGCAGCTTTTCCAAACCAGAGCATTTTTTTTCTGTTAAATATCATTCTTATTGTGGTATTATTGTTGCCATCATCCATATTGTCATTGTGATTGTTAAGACCTCATCTTCCAGGTTTGGCTCTCTTTTGGGTATACAGTGCTGATATTTCACCCCAAATAGCCTTAGTTCTTTCCTGTAGTTTCCTAGTAAAGGTATTTATTAAGCGCTTGCTGAGAATCGTAGCACTAACCCTTCCTGATCTCTCTTTGCACCTTCCTGGCTTCTCAGTCAGTGACTTCTGAATGTAGAAGAGTGTAGAGAACTGTTCTAAGTGAATGGGAGAGTCCAAAAGAAATATGGCATATTCTTTTTCTATCATAACTGAGCTTATTAACCTAATCTATCGTCCACAACATTTATCTCCACTCTCATTTTCCCACTCCCTGCCGTCAAATCCCACATCTAGCCTGATTGACTTTGAGAGTAATATGAATTTACCATTAGGAGGACCAGATTTTAGAAAGGGGTGGACCAAAATGGGCCGGGCTAGAGAGGGTCTTAAGAAAAGGAGAGGGGAGAGAGGGAAAAGTCAGTCAGATGTATTTTTGAGTGCTTATTGTGTGCAGGGCACTATACTAAGTGCTTTGAAGAGTACAATATAACAATAAACAGAAACACATTCCCTTCCAACAACTCAGTAAAGGGAAACATGGGAAAGTAGAAGGGACAATGGAGAAAACGGGGGAGAGAGGAGACCCTAAACTGGACAAGGCCAGAAGCCCAAGAGATCATTGCTCTTTGGGAATCCAGTACTTGTGCCCATGAATGCATACAGGAGTAGATATGAGTGCTTAGGGTATCGTTTATGTCCCCTTGAGCTCCCTCTCGATGTTTTCATATGACTGAATTGGACTCTCTCAGGGGATGGTCAACATCAAAATCGATTGAGTTTAGCACTGGTGTCCGTGAAGGCTGAAACTGTTTCTCATTTTCCTGGTTTCTTGTGGCCTCTTTGTCACCACTTAGCTTCCTCTCCCCTCCCAGTGGTCTCTCTGGAGGCAGACATCACCCAGTGGGGAAAAAAGCAAGTGCTTTTTGACGCCCTTGCCGGCATCTCTTCCGTGACTTGATAAATAAATCCAGTTGCTTTCAGCTCTGAAATCACATAATGGCCAAACCCAGCAGGAGACTCTCGGAATTCATTCTTCCCGAAACAAAACAAGGATCACGGCTGTTAAGCCTTGCTTCAGTTTGCAAGCTGCCATTTTCGGCTAGCTGCAGAGTGTCAATAGTTCGTAGCAAGTACGGGAGCGAGGGCCGTTTCTGAACGCAGCATAAAGGGGCTTGGCTGCGGGAGATAGAGGAAGGGGGCACCTTTAATATCTGGAATAAATCATCTCCCCACGGAGAAAGAAAGAATTGCCGAGGCGCGATTGGTCAAGCGTGGTTTAAATTCTGACTCCTGCTTTCCCATCCATTTTAACACCACCTGAACTGGAAGAAACTGATACTCAGGGGCAAAAAATTGACTTTGAGTTTCACTTAAAGAAGGGGAGGGCAAAATGCTTCATTTCTCAAGTGGTTGTTGGCATTTTGTTTAAACATCTCCCAAGCAGCTTTGAAGAGAGATTCTGGTTGTCTGGGTCCTCTCCTCCCATTTCTTAGTGGAAAAGCTGCTCCCTCCCACACCGCAATAGAACACTTTCTCCTTCAACTCTGTGGGGCCCAAAGGACTGACTCTTTTTCTGGCAGAGCAAAAGAGAATTAGTATGGCCTAGTGGATAGAGCCTGGTCCTGGGAGTCCGAAGGATTTTCCTCCATGTTGTAGCTGGACTCTGGAGCCGAAAGTTGAACCGGACTCCCTGGAGAGGTTGGAAGAGAATATTCCTAGCTGCATCCCACGTGCCATGCGGCAGGCTGAAAAGGAAAGTCTGAGTCAATTCTGCTACTGAGACTGCCTAACATCTGACCTTCACCAGAAAGCAATGCCCCAGAAAATCAAATCATAGCACCTTCCCTGGTTGTCTGTGTAAATGTGTTGGGCTTTGATCGGTAGGGGAGGCCTTAGCTAAACAGCAGGTGGGCAACACATTATCTCCTGAGCACTGAGCACGATCAGTTAAGACCAGTTTCTATGGGTCGTCGGGGAACTTATTTTTCATTTTGCTAAATCACCACTCCCTCATATTTAAAAATAAGGATGATGGGAAGACCTGTTAGCACAAATGCCTAGCGATTCTGGTGATTGGTCCTCTAGAGTGTAAGCTCCTTGGGGACAGGGAATGTGTCTACAATCTGGTTGTATTGTGCTCTCCCAAATTATTTAGCTCTCAATAAATACCACTGATGGATTGATTTGGTTGGTGCCATGTAGCATTGGTAGGTATCCTGTAACATAACTCTTTATCCAAGAGTTTCTGTTGCTTAAAAGACAGGTGTCATATTCATTCATTCAATAGAATTTATTGAGCGCTTACTATGTGCAGAGCACTGTATTAAGCGCTTGGAATGAACAAGTCGGCAACAAGTCAAATGTAAGGTGTCTACTATTTGACTATAGATTTGGGGCTTTATCAAGACCTCCTGTATGCCCACAGGGAATCAATTTGGGACCCCTCTGGAGTTTTAAGCAGTAAAGGCTCAACACCATCTAACTGGGTTTAAGTAACTGAATTCTAAGATCACGAGGGCCAAAGCGAGGCAGGCAGGTGCCAGTTTAAGATCTTCTTGCTTTGTTGAACTGGGGCAGGGGTTCAGGCTGGTGGATAGGGACTGCAAAAGGTAATGGCTTGTGAAATGAAAAGGATCGGCAGATTGTCTTGGGTTCCCCCAGCTCAACTGGAATATCTGTGGGGTGCTGAAGTAAATGTCCGATACCATGTTGAGTTCTCACAGACTCTGTGGTTTAGGCTAATTGCCCTGAGCTGTTCTGTCCAGGGGAATGACACCGGAGGGCTTGTAGGCAGGTTGATTACATAGGCAGGTGAGAGTATAGAAAGGGAGTTAATTAGCATCATTAGAGGGCTACCAAGCAAGACCATACTTATAAGCATTTACTGTGTGCCTAACACTGTGCAGAATGCTGGGTTAGATACAAGATCATCAGATCTGACGTAGTCCCTGTCACACATGGGGCTCTCAGGCTAAGAGAAATGAAGAGCAGATATTATCTCCCCATTTTACAGGTGAAAAAATTGAGGCTCACGGAAGATAAGTGACTTGCCCAAGGTCACCCAGAAGGCAAGAAGTAGAGCCAAAACTAGAACCTGGGTCTCCTAACTCCTTCCGGCCCCATGCTCTTTTCACTAGGTTAAGCTCATTCTAGACTGTAAGCTCGTTGTGGCAGGGGAAAGGTCTATGAACTCGGTTACGTCGTCCTCTCCCAAGTACCTAAAACAGTGGTCTGTGCACAGGAAGCACTCAATAAATGTGATTGACTGATTGACCTCCCTAGAAATCATCCAGAAAAATAAGACTCTTCTCCACCATCGGTGAGTGCTGGGAACACAGCACTGGCCAAGGTCAGGAAGAATGGCCTCTCTCCTTCGGATAAAAGGGTGCCAGTGATGCCATGAAGGAGGGTTGATGCCTTCCCAAGTGCTTAGTACAGTGCTTTGCACACTCTAAGCACTCAATAAATACAAATTGAATGAATGCCTTCCTGAAAAGTTCATTTCTGTCTCTCCTTCTACACTGTAAGCTCATTGTGGACAGTGAATGTGCCTATTGTTGAATCGTTCTCTCGCAGTAGCTCAATACAGTGCTCTGCACATAGAAAGCGCTCAATAAATACGAATGAATGAATAAATGAATCTGTTCAGCTATGGTGTTCCAAAGCACGACTAGGAAGTGTCTCTGTGTGCAGTGGGAGGGTCGGGGGTGTGAGGGTGTGGCATGGGGAAGCACAGGGGAGACCCATTCACGCAGCACAGCTTCGTGCAGCGAAACATCCCGGGAAACTAGAGGACCAGATCCCCTGAAGGCAAACCAGAAGGTTGGTGGTAGTGAGGCGAGATGAACCTCTTTGCTCTCAAACCCTTCGAGGTTGGCATGTAGCTAAGGGGCAGAATCAAAAAATGGTCGGCAGACTTGATAATAGCAAACTCCATATGAGTATATAGATAGCCGACCTCTGTGAAGTAAACAGGGCTTGCACATGTGTATATGTACACAGTCTCTCTCTCTTTCTCTCTCTCTCTGAATATATATATATTTCACATATGTACACACACAGTGTATATGTACAAAATCTTTCTGCGAAGCAAATAGCATATGCACGCTTACGTACACAATTTCAATATATATACAGTTGTATATATACACATTCTATATATGTGTATATATACAGTTGAATATTTACACAATCTCTATATTCTTGTAGCTATGTATGTACAAAATCTTGGTGTATACAGTTGTAGATATATACAGTCTTTGTATGTGTCCAGCCATATATGTTCACAATCACTAGATATGTATACACGTGTACATATACACAATCTTTATATGAAAACAGTGTTCATACGTATACAGTCGCCTTAGATGCACCTCATCTTTTGGTCACACACATTTCTACGTAAGGTTCCCCGTTAGAAACTCCATGTAAATATGTGGGTATTATAGGTATATCCACATTTATGCATTTACTTGTGTATATATGAAATTAACTCATGATCATCCACAAGTAGATTTTCCATTTTCTGGATTAGTCCCCACAGATTTCTAATGAACTTCTTGCCCTCTGTGAGCCTCCCTGCCTACTCCCCCTCTAATAATTATTAATAATTATGGTATTAAGTGTTTTCTCTGTGCCAAGCACTGCTCTTGGGTAGATACAAGATAACCAGGTTGGACAGAGTCCCTGTCCCACATGGGGCTCACAGCCTTAATGCCCATTTTATAGAGGAGGGAACTGAGGCACAGAGAAGTTAAGCAACTTGCCCAAGACAAATGGCAGAGCTGGGATTAGAACTCAGGTCCCTCTGACTCTCAGGACTGAGCTCCATTCACTAGGCAATGCTGCCCCCCCTATTTTATATATGAGGAAACTGAGGCATAGCCTCTCTCTCTCTCTCTCCCAGTGGCACCCGAGTCTAAAGTGACAGACTCTACAACCTCGCTCACATCACCTATTAAATTGGCATCTCTTATTTGGCTTTATCCAGACCACCGCTCCAGCCACAAACATGGGAAACCGAGGCTTGCCTCTCTAGACAACCGGCTTTTGGCGTCTTGGCCCTGGGAGCTGGTTGGCACAGAGTTCGGTTCCACCAAGCCTGGGAGCCAACCCGCTTCTGGGAGTGACATCAGCAGTGCGCCGCCCACACGCACTTTGTATTGCTAAGCAACACTTAGCAACATTTATTGCACATTCTGCTATTTGTGTTTCTTGCTTCACACGTTGCCTTTGCCTCCAGCCGCCAAGTTACAGAGCTGGCATGGCTGTATTTTGGGTGCGTCGCTTTCACGCGTGGGAAACGAGAAACAAATTCCCTGTAAAATTTCTGTGCTTCCATCCCCGCAGAGTGGGATTTTCACCAGGCAAATGACTCTGATAATAATAATAATAATAATGATAACTGTGATGTTTAAGTGCTTACTATGTGCCAAGCACTGCTCTAAAGTGCTGCGGTAGATATAAGATCATCAGGTCCCACATGGGGCTCACAGTTTTAGTAGGTGGAAGAACAGGCTTAGAATCTCCATTTTCCAGATGAGGGAACTGAGGCAGAGAGGAAGTGAAGTGACTTACCCAAGGACACACAACAGGCAAGTGGCGGAGCTGGAATTAGAACTCAGGTCCTCTGAATTCTCGTCCTTTGCTCTTTCTAGTTGATCATATTGCTTGATTATCATATTCTGGTCTAAATGAGTTACTCCGATCCACCTGCTATTGCAAATGTCCAGTTGCCCTCCTCTGCGACTCTGGGAATAGTGACATCTCAAGACATTATTCCCAAGAATTGCTCCTTGTCCCCTTATCATCCTTTCAGCTCCATCTTTCTGTGGTTCCCTTTTCATCACCGGTAACATTTATTGAATGCCAACACTATTCAGCTCGAAGTAAATTTGGGACACAGTCGCTGCCCTTGAGCTAAAAGTCTAAGGAGGAGGTTACAATCTTTATGTTCGCCTAGGTTCTAAATCAGTGACTCAAAGAAAAGAAAACGAGTGAGACATCAAGATGCCTGGCACTGTATTTGAATTCTAGAATGGTCCTCCCACGCGCTTAGTACAGTAAGCGCTCAAATACCGTTGATGATGATGCCAGGGATTGGTCTAGGACCAGCAAGCATAAAAAGTTGTATCAATTACTCTATAAACATTTATTACTTTGTCCTGAGTCTACTTGTCTACCTCTCCTCCTCCTTTTATTTCTCCCTCTTTGTCTCTCTCTGTCCCCTTCTTCTCCCTCTCCATTTATTCATTTATTTATTCAATTGCATTTATTGAGTGCAGAGCACTGTACTAAGTGCTTGGGAGAGTACAGTATACCAATAAGCAGACACATTCTCCACCCATAACAAGCTACAGTCCCTCTCCCAGTGCCCCTCTCTCTCAGTCCTCCCTCCCCCTCCTTGTTTCTCTCTCCCTCCCTCTTTCCCTCCCCACGTATGTATGGAGAAAGAGAAAGAGGAGAAGAAATGAGTGCATCTACCAATAAACCAATCATATTTATTGAGTGCTTACTGTGTGCAGAGCACTGTACCAAGCACTTGGAAGAGTACGATCTAACAGAGTTGGTAAATACATTCTACCACCGGACAGCAGTGTCAAATCCTGCCTTCTCCCAAATTTCTAACACCGACTGATGCTCACAGTCCTTCCAGCTTCACTCCTTCTTCCCTTGTCCAAGAAACCCCACTCGAAAGTAAGGAGGGTTCTCTCATTATCCTTTACAAGTCAGAAGGGTAGTCACAGTGGGCTAGAAGGGTCGCCACGGGGCCAGAGGGTAAAGCCAAATGAGACTCCACGGTGGGAAAAACGAGCCTTGTATGTGCCCTGTATCTTACCGGGCCGAGTAGTTGAGGGGAAAATATAGGGATGTTCACAAAAGCAATCAGAGGCTGTCCTGCAGGAGAGGAATTGTTAAGACAGGATAAGCTTTGATGGGCTGAGGGACCTTGGCTAATTCCCCAAACAACTCTCATGCTTCCTCCTAATAAACCATTAAGATGCAGTTCTGACATGATATAGTTTCAGGATCCGAAAAAGATCGTTTTTCATTTCTCCATAAAACAGGTAGATTGCAACAGCCAAACTCCCGGTTTCAGAATTCAGCTAGAAATGAAGAATCATCTTGGGTTGTTTTTTTCTGAGGGTGTGTCATACTTTGCCGGATTTCTCCTTTAATCGTCAGCCGGCAAAACCTTGGGGACGGTCCGTGAAAAAGTAGTCGTCGACTTCGGAACATGGAGCTTAAGATCACCCTGTGCCCCACCTACCCTGGTGAAAATAGAGGGTTGTGATGGGGCCTAAATCACGTAGATTGGATCATCTTAAACCACAGATGACTAGCAGCCAGAAGTCTGAGCATTAATTAATTAATGATGGTTTTTGTAAAGCGCTTACTATGTGCCAAGCACTAAGTGCTAGGGTAGATATAGGGTAGTCAGGTTGCGCCACGTGGGGCTCACAGTCTTCATCCCCATTTGACAGATGAGGGAGCTGAGGCACAGAGAAGTAAGTGACTTGCCCAAAGTCACACAGCTGACGAGGGGCAGAGACAAGGATTAGAACTCATGACCTCTGACTCCCAAGCCCGGGCTCTTTCCACTAAGCCACACTGTGATCAGTGCTAGTCATAACAGAGAGGTGTTCTTCCTAGTTGAGCCATTAGGATTAATGGAGCTGGGATTAGAATCCAGACCCTCTGGCTCCCAGGTCTGGGCTCTTTCCACTGGGCCACACTCCCAATCAGTCTTTGCCATCAAATTACCTAGAGTTTCTATATCCACTGCATCATATTAGACATTTTAGGAAATAAAGAAGAGTCACTCTCCTCATAAAATCCCCTTTTTCTCCTTTTTGGTCACGATCTTTGTTTATCATTTATCTGCTGGCACATTCACTGTTTATTTTGCAGAAGATGGAATCTCAAGACACAAATCTTTGGCCAAAAAGGAGCAGGAGAATCGTTTGTCGGGGCATTACTCTTTCCCTGACTGCCAATCACAATGTATAGTGTGCCTGGAGAAACATTTTTAGACCGAGTCCTCGTCAGAGGAGAGCATTGGCAAAATGACTGTCTTTTAATGAAGTAGAGGAGGCAGGAAGAGGGTTGAGTTAGCTTGGCACAAAGGCGAGGTTTTAATGAATTGTTTAAGTCAGAGCCAGAGTCGAGACAAGTTGCATAGCACGGGCTAATGATTCATTTGCTGGGGAAATGCCTGGCGGGATGTTCAATCTTAGATTCCAGGCGGACGGTGTCATTCAGAGTGGGTGGGTGGTTGAAAGGATGTGCTCTATTTCCCTGGGAGCGGTGTCTTGCCCAAGAGAGGCTCTGCCAAGATCAGTTTCCAGGTTGATGGATAGCTTAATACTGATCAATTAATATGTCTGCAGAAAATCAAATCAAGGAAGCCAGAACATCTTTTGGAGGACTCATAGACCGCATGCAGTTGCGATACAGTGCTGTATCGCGGGGGAGAGATACGGGCTCGTGGTCGTTTCCAAGTGGCTATATCGTTCTCTGGGATACTGAACGCTTAGTTTAGTGCCTTGTACACAGTTAGGAACTCCATAATAACTTTAGTTGATTGATTGCCTTAGGGCTGCAAGGCTCGGACCAGTCATTGGAATGGATGTTAGTTAGCGATGGCATTTACTAAGTGCATATTATATGCCACGAACCTTGCTACGTGCCTAGATAGATACAAGATTTTCAGGTCAGACACAAAATCTGGGTGTCCCGATTCCCGGTCCCATGCTTTCTCTGCTAGTGGATGGTCAGGGATGTGACACATCACAGTACAAGGCTTTTTTATGTCCAGAACCAGTTCGTGGCCAAAGCGACCGCATCGTCAGTGCCGACGCTGGGCTGTAGCACCGTGACCCGACGGGCAGTTGCCTCGGTAACGGCTACGGTCTTCTCCATCCACATGAGCCAGCTGCTTTCCAGGATTCCTGCTGGACCTGTCCACCTCCTAGAATGCCCTAGGTGGCTCTTTAGTCAGAAACTTTCACCCCTGAGGGCCCAGCCCCAGCCGGCAGAGTCTTGATTAGATCCTTGATCTCCTAGTTCCCAATCAACTAATCAGTGGTATTTTTTGAGCGCTTACTGTGTGCAGAAAACTGTACTTAGGGGCCAGGCTGGAATAATAAAGTAGTAGCTCAATAGCTGAATCATTGGAAAACTCACTGATGAGAAGTAAGTAAAAACTCCAGTGGATTTCCCATTTCTTCTTCTTATTATTGAAAGCCTCCCAACCTCAACAACATTTGCCAAAGGAGGGACCTCCTCTGAAGAATTCAGTATCTGTCATTTCTCCTCCTTACAAATATTTCTTCAAAGAAAGGAAAAGTGGCAGGAGCTTATTTTTTGCCATGATACGTATGAAAAAGCATCTCTTATAATGTATGTTGCTCTCTAGATCTTACAAATTTGCATTCCTGAAAAAGTTCAGAAGACAAGAGCCCACCCTGAAGAACCTACTAGAAGAGAGAGAACAGACAAGCAGTACAACCCAGTGGATAGAGCATGGGCCTGGAAGTCAGGACCTGGGTTCTAAATCCTGCCTCTATCTCTTGTCTGCTGTGTGACTCTGGGCAAGACACTTAACTTCTCTGTGCCCCAGTTCCCTCATCTATAAAAAGGGAATTTTATAGATGTGAGCCCCATGTGGGACATGGACGATGTCCTACTTGATCAGCTTGTATCTACCCCAGAGCTTAGAACAGCGTTTGATACTTAGTAAATGCTTAGCAAATACCATTAAAAAAATTTAAAAGATTAAAAAAACAGAGCCTTACATATTCCAAGACTTTTCCATTTCTGTTTGGCTTTCTTCCCATCTCTTTAAAAGATTTAAGTGTCTATGAGAGGTTTCAAGGACCTGTGCTCACTAACTCTCGCAGTGAATTGCAGATTGAAAACTCTTTAAATACCAACACTTGGTTTCTGAGCATTGGTGAAGAACTGACAGCTAGTGGAAAATTTATGGCCCTCCTACTTAGGGGAGGACCTGAAAGATCTCATCTATTCATCCACTCATTCACTTACTCATGCACGTATCTGTGTCCTCATTCATTAATCAATCAATCAGTGGTATTTAGAGCACTTATTCTCTGTAGAGCACTGTGTTAAGCACTTAGGAGAGTACAGTACAACAGAGATGGTAGACAAGTACCCTGTCCATGAGGTGCTTACAGTCTAGAGGGGAAGATAGGCATTAATATAAATAAATTTCCTACATGTGAATTCATTCATTCACTTACCCACCCATGCATTCATTCACTTACTCAAGCATACATGCAAACATTTATTCGTTCATTCATCCATATGCATTCACTTATTCAGTAGTGAATCCCGAGCTCTTTCTGCTAGGCAAACTGATCTTCCAGAATAGGAGGGGTAGGAGGTGGAAATGGGGTTACACCACTCCAAAGTCCTTGAACTTCTCCCTCATAGTTTCTCCTAATCTACCTCCAGTATTAAATGAAATCCAGCCACACTGATTGAGGGGCAGTAATTCAGCAAGCCAAGCACCAAGAGCTAAGCACTTCTTCCTCCTTAAAGGAAAAATCCAAATTAGAGGAATTGCCATTAAAGCCAGAAATAAGATAAACCCTGTAGGATTTCCTCCAGAGCGTTGCTAACTGCTTGGAATGCATTGATTGCAGGTTGGCTTGCTCAAGGTATTTTCACCTATAGCTCAAGATGTGATAAATGAATGATCCCAGAAATAAGTCAAACGCGCGGCAAAAGGGAGCGTTTTCAGACTCTCTGTGCCTGCTCAGGCTAGGAACGGTTCTGGTAATTGGTTTAAAAATATCCAGGACATCTGTTGGCCCTTCCTTCACGTTTGTGTAGAAAGCAATCCTCATTGTTTTCTTTGTTTGGCATCATCCTGTAAGGGAAAAAAGTGTGCAGTTACTAACAAATTGGTGAAGGCCCTGAACTGGAAATCAATACAGATCAAGGCTTGATGTTAAGACCCTGGCCTATACAGGGGAAAACACCCGGAAGAATAATAAAAATAGTATTTATGAGGGGCTTGCCCTGTGGTAACTGTTACGAAAGAATCAAATCAGACACAGTCCCTGTCCCACATGGGGCTCATAGTCTAAGAGGGAAGTAGAGAAGGTAGCTTATGCTTCTTTTTACAGATGAGGAATTGGAGGCCCAGAGAGGCTAAGTCAATCAGTCAAACAAACATATTTTTTGAGTGCTGTGTGCAGAGCACTGAACTAAGCACTTGGGATTTGTAGTAGTTGAGTAGTTATTAATCATCAATTATTGTGGTATTTCTTAAGCGCTTACTGTGTGTCAAGGACTATTTGAAATCCGAGGGAAAATTCAAGTTAATCAGGACACAGTCCTTGGTCCACATAGAGCTCGCAGAGTAGGAGGGAGAACGGGTATTGGATCCCCATTTTACAGATGAGGTAACTGAGGCACAGAGAAGTGAAATGATTTGCCCAAGGTCACACTGTAAGCATGTGGTGGAGCTGGAATTAGAACCCAGGGCCTCTGACTCCCAAGCTCTTTCCACGAGACCATTCTGCTCCTCATTAGGCCATACTGTTGCTCATGGCCGAAGTCTTCTTGATTGAAAGCTCCCTCTAGACTATAAGCTCACTGTGGGCAGGGAACTTGTCTGTTTATTGTTATACTCTCCCAAGTGCTTAGTATAGTGCTCCGCACACAGTAAGCGCTCAATCAATACCAGTGAATGAATGAATGGTGAACACGTTCCCTGCATACGGTGAGTGACTTGCCCAAAGTCACCCAACAGGCTGAGACTAGAACGCAGGTCTCCAGGCTCCCATTTCTCTACTCTTTCTGCTAGGCCATGCTCCCTCAAAGTGACATTCAATGATTAAACAAAACTTCATTTTACCATTGGTGACCCTCTCTCTCACTGTCCATGATTTAAACATCTACTAATTGAAAGCAAATAATAATGTTGGTATTTGTTAAGCGCTTACTATGTGCAGAGCACTGTTCTACGCGTTGGGGTAGATGCAGGCTAATCGGGTTGTCCCAAGTGAGGCTCACAGTTAATCCCCATTTTACAGACGAGGTAACTGAGGCCCAGAGAAGTGAAGTGACTTGCCCACAGTCACACAGCTGACAAGTGACAGAACCGGGAGTCGAACCCATGACCTCTGACTCCGAAACTCAGGCTCTTTCCACTGAGCCATGCTGAGAGTCACTGATTGTTTTATCTGTTTCCTTTCCTTTATGCTGCCTGCCCTCTGGAGAGGGCACAGATCCACAGAAAAATTGCCTACAGGAGATGAGGAAATAGAAGGACACTGATCCTCTGTAGGTGGAATAACCTGACCTTGAATAAAGACGAGGCAATCGCATAACAGTGTAAAGAGCGACTAACTTCATAACTTCGGAGAGGCAGTAAAGCTTAATGGAAAGAGCATGGGACTGTGGCACTGGGAGTTGGAGACTCACCCTTCAATTCCTTCTTGAGTTAAATGGAGAAAAATTACTGTCCTCCCTCCATCTGCATTAATTAGGGTACTTGTTGAGCACATACTATGTACCAAAAATTATTTTAAGCAGTGGGTTAGATGCAAGTTAATCAGGTTGGACACAGTCCCTGCCCTACATGGGGCTCACAGTCTACTGGAGAAGCAGTATGGCCTAGTGGATTGAGCACGGACCTGGGAGTCCAAAGGACCTGGGTTCCAATCCGGCCAGTGTGCTGTGTGACCTTGGGCAAGTCACGTAACTTCTCTGTACCTCGGCTACCTCATCTGTGCAATGGAGATTAAGACTGTGAATCCCATGTCGGACAGGGACTCCGTCCAACTGGATTTGCTTGTCCCACCCTGGTACTTAATACAGTGCCTGGCACATAGTAAGGGCTTAACAAATACCACAGTTATTATTGCTATTGTTCTTATTAAATAGGAGAGAATAGAATTTAATCCCCAACTGACAGATGAGGAAACAGGCACAGAGAAGTTAAGAAACTTGCCCAAGGTCACACAGCAGACACATGGCAGAGCCAGGATTAAAGCCCAGGTCCTCTGATTCCCAGTCCTGGAGTCTTTCCACTGGGCCGCACTGCTCCTATCGCATCGGGCCCCCATGTGGGACAGGGACTGTGTCCAAATGTATTATGTGTATCCTTCTCCTGCCCCAGTGCTTAGCATAAGACTTTAGCACTCAGGTAGGACGGAATAAATGCCATAAAAGGATATTTTTCATCCGGAATAGAAATGAGTGACAGGTATTACTGAGGCAATTCAGATGCTACAAGGGAAACAGCCCTTACCGGGTGGACAAAGAGGTGTTTTGGGAGTAGAATTTGTTCCTATTTTACGTATACCATCTGTGACTGGTAGTGTTAAAATTGTATTAAAAACCATGAAAGAGAAGTGAATGTCATAAAAACTTGAAGGTGCCGCTTCATCCAGATTCCATTTTCTCCAGAAATTGACTTAATGTCCAAAAATATTTCAGCTAATGGTTACCCATCTATTTCTTCTTCCCCCGGTGGAAGTAAATAACTCTTCTTCAAATCATTCTTAACTTATCACTGGAAGCTCTCATCTACTGCAGGCAGCACAAAGGAGCCACTTTGGGAAGATTGGAGGCAATGGTTGACATCTTTTTGTTTTCCTCGACCCAGCCTCTCCGGGAGATTCTCAATCGCTCTGCTAGAGTGATGTCAAGGATGTGTTCAAAATGGTAGAGCGAGGTTAAGGGCAGAAGAGATAACATAGGTCAATGAAATTTGCTAGACAAACACTAAGGTCAGAGGTCACTGTGTGCCTTACGCTATGGATATTCAAGAGTTACCTGAATTCTGGTTTCACTGACTGCTTGAGACAACACTCGTTAGTATAGTGGTCAGTATCCCCGCCTGTCACGCGGGAGACCGGGGTTCAATTCCCCGACGGGGAGATTGTGGATGCTTTATGGGCAGCCGAAATAGCTCAGTTGGGAGAGCGTTAGACTGAAGATCTAAAGGTCCCTGGTTCGATCCCGGGTTGCGGCAGGTAATTTCTCCCCCGATTAGACCGTAAGCCCGTCAAACGGCAGGGACCGTCTCTATCTGTTGCCGACTTGTTCATTCCAAGCGCTTAGTACAGTGCTCTGCACATAGTAAACGCTCAATAAATACTATTGAATGAATGAATGAACAACAATCCTAATAATAATAATGATAATTGTGGTATTAAGTGCTGACTATGTGCCAAGCACTGTACTAAACCCTGGGGTAGGTAATAATAATAATGTTGGTATTTGTTAAGCGCTTACTATGTGAAGAGCACTTTTCTAAACGCTGGGGGGGTACAAGGTAATCAGGTTGTCCCACGTGAGGCTCAGTCTCAATCCCCATTTTACAGATGAGGGAACTGAGGCACACAGAAGTTAAGTGACTTGCCCACAGTCCCACAGCTGACAAGTGGCAGAGGGGGGATTCGAACCCATCACCTCTGACTCCCAAGTCCGTGCTCTTCCCACTGAGCCACGCTGCTTCCGATGCAACCAGATCAGATATTGTCCCTGTCCCATGTTGGACTCGCAGGCTAAGAAGGAGGGAAAACTGGGATTTTATCCTCATTTTACAGGTGAGGTGACTGTGGCACAGAGAAGTCAAGTGAGTGCTCAGAGGCGTACAGCAGGCAAGTGGCAGAGCTAGGATTAGAACCCAGGTCCTCTGACTTCCAGATCCATACCCTTTCCACTGGGTCACACTGCTTATTTTCGGAGAGGGGAGAGGATGACCTGGGGTGACTATCCAGATAAATCAGAGCCAAAATCTCTACTCTCACCTCTGGCACCTGCTTCTGTGCACCAGTGAAGTTCTGGCATCACAAACAATTGTTACTGAACATTTACTGTGTGCAGAGCACTGTACTAAAGATCTGGGAGAGTACAACATATATAACAGAATTGGGAGACACAGTCCCTGACCCCAAAAAGCTTACAGTTTAGAGGAGGAGAAAGACCTTAATATAAATACAGAAATTCTCAATAATTGTGTAAATGCAGTGGGACGGAGGGAGGAATAAAGGGCATGAATCTAAGTGCAAAGGTGACCCCGAAGGGAGAGGGGAGAACAAGAAGTAGCGTGAGAAGTAGTTGAGAAGCAGCGTGGCTCAGTGGAAAGAGCCCGGGCTTCGGAGTCAGAGGTCACGGGTTCGACTCCCGGCTCTGCCACTTGTCAGCTGCGTGACTGTGGGCAAGTCACTTCACTTCTCTGCGCCTCAGTTCCCTCATCTGTAAAATGGGGATTAAAAGTGTGTGAGCCCCACGTGGGACAACCCGATTACCTTGTTTCTCCCCCAGCGCTTAGAACGGTGCTCGGCACCTAGTAGGCGCTTAACACATACCAACATTACTAACATTATTAAGTAAGAGCTTATTCGGGGAAGGTCTTTTGGAGGAGCTATGATTTTAATAAGGCTTTGAAAGTAGGGAGTGATAGTCTTCCAGCTATAATAATAATGTTGGTATTTGTTAAGGGCTTACTATGTGCAGAGCACTGTTCTAAGCGCTGGGGTAGATGCGGGGTAATCAGGCTGTCCCACGTGAGGCTAACAGTCTTCATCCCCTTTTTACAGATGAGGGAACTGAGGCGCAGAGAAGTGAAGTGACTTGCCCACCGTCACACAGCTGCCAAGTGGCAGAGGGGGGATTCGAACCCATGACCTCTGACTCCCAAGCCCGGGCTCTTTCCACTGAGCTACGCCGCAGATATGGAGGGAGCTTCAAGCCAGAGGGAGTATATGGGCGAGGGATTGGTGGCGAGAACGAACAGATCCAGGTCCAGTGAGTAGGATGATTTTGCAGACCATCGGGCCACCTCAGAATAGAGCAGTGGAAACAAGTGATAAGTCCGCTATTTAAACAATAAATTCAGAGGGCCTGAAGGCTCACCTGTCGAGTCCATCGCAGGGTGATGAAATCTTAATTTCAAGAAGAGGCAGCCTGGAAATACCTGCCCAACAAATCCCCTGTGCTATTGGCATCCCCTCAAAGCCTTCAGCTAGCAAACAGGGACCCCTCGGAACCGTCACGGCCCCACGAGACTGACGCGCGAGGATTAGTGGCCTCCATCTTGGAGGCACACGCTAAGCGTTCTGTCACCGGTCGGAATGTTTCTGGATGCTTTGATCAGTTTCATTTCAGGCTCCCGCAGGTGACTCAAGCGCCCTGATGGCAGACATCATCTCCGATTTGAACTCGAAAATGGGAAGGTAATAAAAAGCTTCCCCGAAAAGCACACTTTACCATCACAGGCGGGATTGTGAAGCCACAACCAGTGTGAATCATATGTCAGAGTGTGGAGACAAAGATTAAACATTGCAGTAAGAAAACTGTGAATAACACTCTCCTTCTGGAGGGAGAGGTGTTTAGAAATTTCACTCCTACGTGCTTCTAAGTGTAACCACTTCTATTTTCTAATTTGCATGGGAAAAAAAGTCTGCATCATGGCAGTAGGCCAGATCTTAAGATAGGGAGAAGACAGGATGGGGAAAAGATCCAGCATTTTTCATCTCTCGATTTCCCATCCGATCCCAACTCTCTTCAGGCTTTCCTTGAGAAAGATAAAGGCAGCCTGGCACAGGACTTGGAGACAAGAGACCCTGGTTTTTGAAATCTCAGCTCAGCCCCTGGCCTGCTGGGTGCCCTAGGGCAGATCGCTTAGTCTCTCTGGGCCTCAGTTTTCTCACCTATAAAATGGGAGTCAGGCGCCTCTTCTCCCAGTCTCTCAGGTTGTGAGCCCTGGCTGGATCAGGAACTGTGGCCAGTCCGATTATCTTGTATTAACCTCAGTGCTTGGCATCTAGTAGTAATAAAAATGATGTAAGGACGTTGTGGAAAAGGCTACTGGGCTCATTCCAGAATGCATGTGGTCATGCCTGCCAAGTGATGGGAGTAGCTGAGAGGAGAGCTGACGTTTTCATTTGCGGGTCAAGACCCCTAAACTAGCGGGTGCCGGGAAATGTGTGCTGCTCTCAGGCTGTTCTGAGGGACTCCATCGGGTCACCTGAGCCCCCTTCTTCTACTCCTTTGTTCTCTTTCTTTCCCTCCTCAACTCCCCAGCTCTCCCCAGCCCCTCCCAGATAGTTTCCTATCCCTGTCTCTTTCGACCACGTTTACCATCTAAACCTTTCAACCCAATCCCTAGAAAGAGCGCTGGCCACCACGGGTCCCCAAATGGTAACAAGCATCTGGAAAAGTGGCGAAAGGGGGAGTCCAAAGAGAAAGATATTTAAATGCCAAGTGGGGCTGTGTGCCCCGGGCTCTTATTTTAACCTGGCAGAGTTCAAATAGCCCAGCCCATATCACCATCAACGTCTCATTGAGCTCTGAAGGTGTGCCCATTTTAAAGTATCAGATCTCTGGGGGCAGGGAGCACGTCTTGGGTTTCTGTTGTGCTTCCCAAGGACTTAGTACGGCGTGTGGTATCCAGAGGGTGCCCAATAAAGACCAGCGCTCCCACTACCAGTACCATTATCATTATTGAGTATAATGGTCGCGGGCATTGCTGCCCCGGAGAAGTTGGAAGGGGCTGCACCGGAAATTGTGTTCTAATTTTTATGCTGCTCTTTAGACTCTCCTGTCCTTTTCGGGTAGCAGATGAGACCTTGGAGCTGGCAGTGAACCCCATCTCTGCTATCCCTGAAGGAGGAGAAGCACGAGCAGCAGCATGGCTTAGTGAAAAGAGCCCGGGCTTGGGAGTCGGAGGTTGTGGGTTCTAATCCCGACTCCGCCACTTGTCTGCTGTGTGACCTTGGGGAAGTCACTTAACTTCTCTGTGCCTCAGTTACTTCATCTGTAAAAATGGGGATTAAAAAATGTGAGCCCCACGTGGGACAATCTGATTACCCCGTATCCACCCCAGTGCTTAGAACAGTGCTCTGCACATAGTGCTTAACAAATACCATAATTATTATTATCATCATGAGCAAGTGGAGAGAGCACTGGCCTGGGAGTCAGAAGGACCTGGGTTTGAATCCCCGCTCCTCTGTACGTCTGCTATGTGACCTTGGGCGAGTCACTTCACTTCTCTGGGCCTCAGTTACCTCATCTGTAAAAATGGGGATTAGGAATGCGAGCCCCAGGCCAACCTGATGACTTGTATCTACTCCAGTGCTTAGAACAGTGTTTGGCGCATAGTAAGCGTTTAACAAGTATAATTATTATTATTGTTATGAGGAATTCCAAGCCCCAGAATGGTGTGACAGCCAAACACTCTGAAATGCTAACACTCCTCAGCGTATCTTTTTCTCACCGACGATGCATGCGCAGTTATTACTCCGATACTACCAACACACATTTCTCAGCAAGAGGCACCTACGGGGAGTGGGGTAGCAAAGTTCTGGAATCTAGGGATGTGGAGCCATGAAGGTGAAGTGAATTAGACCGTGGAGCTGATTGACCTTGATGTTCTGTTTATGACCTCTACGGATAGAGGTGTCTTGGGAACTAGGGTGATAAAGTGTATCTGGGATGAGTTGCTGGGAAGTTTCAAAATCAGCCCATCAGTGGTTTTTATTGAGGGCTTATTTTATGCATGGCACTGTACTAAATCCTTGGGAAAGTCCAATAATCAATCTGGTATTTACTGAGCTCCTACTACGTGCAGAGTAGTGTACTAAGCACTTCGGAGAGTACAGTGCAACAGAATGAGTAGACTCCTTCCCTGCCCATAACGAGCTTATAGTCCAGAGGATTTGCAGTGCAAATGACTTGCCCAAGGTCACATGGAGGCAAGTGGCAGAGTCAGGATTAGAAGAGGGATATGAGGATGGGGAGGAAAAGTGAAGATTTGGGTCCCGTGCAACAAAGAAACATTCATTGCCAGTGAGAGGGAAGAATGAATCTCAATTATTCCAAAGATTTCTGGGCCTTCCACTTGAGCTTTCTGGGACTCATTGTTGTGTCTGGAAAGGCTCCAATTCTTAAGAAAAGAATGTTTCGTTCAGCTAAGCTATTTGATCGATTTAGTGTATTTGTGATTGATCCAGTGAATGGCGTGAAGCACCCAAAAATGTCAGGAGCAATGAGCCAGATTCGTCCAGAGCCTGGGCCATTTGGATCTGCAGGAAGAGGCAGGAGAGCAGTAGGGAATCACTTGTGTTACCGGGACAAAAGTCATTATTCCACCCCTCTAAGTGGCCGGAGATAAGCCAACGTTTCACTCCACTTCAAAACCCTGTACCGTTACTGCAAGATTTCTGTGACCCTCTCTATCTCAGAAATGTTGGCCAATCAAACAATGGTATTTCTTAGCAGTAATTACTGAGCACCTTCTCTGTGTAGACTACTGTACTTAGCACTTGGGAGAGTACAACGGAGTTGGAAAACACTATCCCGTCCCTCAAGGAGCTTTCAGTCTACCTTGTGCAGACCAATGTACTAAACTCACCCAGACTTTGCTCCTCTAATGCTAACTTCCTCAAGGATGGGATTAGAACCCAGAGCCCCTGACTACCAGCCCCATGCTCTTTCCACTAAGCCAAAAGACTCCTGCCTCCCCAAAGCCCAGCATTCTGGTTGCCGCCTAGACTCTATTTCCAACTCTGAAGAATCCGATTTTTGACAAACCCTCCAACGTTGCCAGCAGGCTGCAGCGGCTCTGACACGGAAACCCGCGAGACTTCTTTTTCTGGGCTGTTCTGAAAGATATCAGTATTAGATATTTTGACAGGTGACCTTTGAACAAATATTGTAGGTGTGGGTAGTGGCTTGTAGAAGACAGTGACTGTTTGAATGAGCATTTAAGGCAGCTGCTCATATCGACATCCCGGACCTGTCATGGAGGCACGATAAAACAAACATCATATTAAGAATGTTGCCTGTGCTTGACACTTAATGTGTCAGTTGGATTATATTTTCAATTAAATCTTATTCAGTGCAATATTGGAAAGCGATACCTGTTGTCACTGTAAATGAAAAACAAAATTGAACTGGAGAGTTCAGGCATTTCAAATCTGCGGGAAAAAAAAAAATATCCATTTTCTGGATGCCGTTACTGCCCTGCCTACAACGTCAGGGCGCTTTTGAAATTCTCTGAGAACAACTTTCTGGGGAAATTCATCGGAGAACCCCTTCCCGTGTAGCCACGCGGGCAGTTAAATCTCAGATGGTGACAAATCCAATCTGTTGGCTTCTCATAAATCTTGTTACAGGGCACTTAAACCGGCTATTTGCAGAACCTTGACTGACTTTCAATGTGGAACCTAACCTAGAAGGGAAAAACTCTTAAACCCTAACAACCACCACCAATTTAAAGTTCAGGTGTCCAGATTCACAGATTGCATTCCACTCGTCACGCAGCACTGACAGTTGCCTGAATTTATAAACACACTTTCTTAGGGAGTTATGCTATTTAATGAGTCCTTACTCTTTGCCCGGTACACAATTACCAGATCAGACAAGTCCCTGTTCAATATTTAGGTCACAATCTAAAATGGAGGAGGACCTTATTGCCACTCTACAGATGAGGAAAGTAACCCACAGAGAGTAGTGGTAATATTTATTCAACATAGTAATCTGAATGTTATTCAATCATTTATATCTAGAGCTTTCAGTGTGCAGAGCACTGTACTTTAAGCACTTGGTAGAGCACGATGCAATAGAGCTGGTAGATACAATCGCTGCCCTCCAGGAGCTTAAAATCCAGAGGGGTTTTTAAAGCTGGCCCCCTGTGAGACCATTTTGACTCTAAAGGAATAGTGAATGTCCAAGAGTTGATCACTCTTTCCACCATCAAAGCTTTATTTAAAGCACATCTCCTCCAAGAGGCCTTTCCTGACTAAGCCCTCATTTCCTCTTCTCCCATTCCCTTCTGGATAGCCCTTATGCTGGATTTATCCACCCTAATCCACCCAGCATTTATGTGTATATCCATAATTTATTTATATTAATGTCTATCTCCCACTCTACACTGTAAGTTCGTGTGGAGAGGGAAAGCCTCTACCAACTCCGTTATCCTGTACTCATCCAAATGCTTAGGACAGTGCTCCGCACAGAATAAGCACTCAATAAATACTCTCGATTGACTACTGTGGTTAATCAGTGCCCAGTTCCTGGGACGGGTTGGTTGGCGATGATTCCCAATTCTCTGTGAGCTGGACTCAAGCTCACTCACCCCAGGGCTGTGACCAGACCACAGCATTTGCAGTCAGGATTGGAAAGCGCTATAAAGGCAGTTTGCTGATCTGTTAGATCTTTGAAGGCTTCCCAATTCTAGTCCTTCTCATCACATTATGTGCCTATTATTTGATTATTTACTCACTGGGCTTGCCATTTTTATCTAATCTCAGGTTTTCCTGATTTTTTCTCTTTAATCCCTCGACCCTCTCCCCACGTGCTCTTTTTCAAACTCCGGAACTTCCCTATACCTCCCTTTATTTTGGGTACCTCTCCTTCCTTTATTCTCCCTCCTCCTTCCCGTAATGTCTCCCCCGTTCCAAGTCCTCTGCCCCTTTAGGAAACATTCCGTTTTTTTCCTTCCCTCACTTTACTTCTGCGTCTCTTGAACCTTGTCCGATCCTAGTAACCGGACACTGCCAATACGCTAAACTCTGTTTAAAATTGGATTTCCCGAAATGGAACCGAATCCCCAGATCCCATTAATAGTGGGGCTGTTACATTGAGGATCCCAAGATCTCTTTAAGGTCATTGCTATAACATTGATGGCCTCTGATTCCCTAGAACTGTTCTCTTCCCAAGATAGTGAGGAGGTGCTCAGCACCTCGAAAACAGTCTGTCGTTTCCTTGAATAAAGTGGGACCTGGATGAGCCTGCGTCTTAGCAGAATGTTGTCTTCTTGCTGCACCAACTTTACCTACAAATGGTTTTCCTTGTTTCTCCGGGTTTCCTGATTATGCTTAAGGAGAGCCCTCTTGTGCCTGAAGAGTTTACTACCGAATCCAAAGATACGGTCTTCTCCCCAGCGCTCATGATAGTTAAGGTATTTATTTCGTGCTTTCTGTGGGCAGAGAACCGGAGTAAATACACGTGAGTCAAAGGCAGTCCTTGGCCCACGCGGGGCTCACAAGCTGAGAGGGAGAGCAGGTATTCTATCCCCCTTTTCCAACTGAGGAAACCGAGGCAAAAAGACGTTAAATGACTTACCCGTCTCACGGTAGACGAATGGCAGAGCTGGGACTAGAACCCAAGAATTCCAACTCCCGACCCCGTGCTTTTTCCACCATCCTGCCTCTTGATGATAATGATTTTATGATTTTCTAAGTTGTCTCTGGCCCACAGACTAATGTATTTTCATGCAACCGGAACTCTTCTAAGCCAGTTCCCTTGGACGTGCTGGGAGCCTAAGTATTTATTCAGAGCCTTTCTGGTGCTGTCTTCTTTGCAGATAAACAGAGGCAAGACCTCCCCGAGACAATCTATATGTCAATCTGTCACTTGTGGTTTTTTCTATCAATAGTATCAAGTCAGTCAATCAATAATTTGAATTGGACGCTTTTGGTGCGCAAGAGCACTGTGCTGGCCACTTGGTAGAGTAAAGCAGAATTAGTAGATCTCGTGATTGGTCCAGGTCCAGGCCCTGCCTGTCTGTGGGGTGATCTAGACTCCAGAATCAATAAGAAGAGGCGGGAAATTATTTTCTGAGGCCTCAGTGGATTATTCCCTTCTGTAGGGGTCTGGTCCACCCCCGCTAACCGGCGGATTGTTTTGTGCGTCTCACATGCGGCCAAGAGTGGACTACGGAAGGGTTCGTTGGGAAGCCTGCCTCCAGGCCAATGGATGCTTTTCTGAGCCTCAGTTTCTCCCCTTGATAAATTGGGGATTGAACTGTCCTCCCTCCCAGTAATGGGGTGAAAGTGACTTGTGAAGCAGCCTTGCCTAGTGGGTAGAGCACTGAGCTAGGAATCAGAAGGATCTGGGTTCTAATCCCAACGCTGCCACTTGTCTGCTTTGTGACCTTGGGCAAGTCACCTCGCTTCTCTGTGTCTCAGTCACCTCAGCTGTACAGTGGGGATTGACTGTGAGCCCCATGTGGGGCAGGGATTAATTTGCCTGTATCTACCCCTGGCGCTCTCCACCCCGGTGCTTAGGACAGTGCCTGGCACACAGCGCTTAACAAATGCCAAAATTATAATTAGTAGTAGTAGTATCATTATTGTGAAGCCCTGAGCTCTGTGAGAGAAGACTCTGCAATAAATCCAAACATTTGCTACCGTCCTGTGAAGTCAGCACAAGCTCTGTCTGCCCAAGTCAGGGAGCATCCAACAATCACTGTGCTCAGGACTGCAGAGGCTCTCAGCTCGGGCTGCAGGGGACCCTGCTGCTGCTTCTACCTCTGATTTATTTTCATGTCTCACCGACGAGACTGTAAGCTCCACCAGAGCAAGGATTGCTCCCACCCACTCTACTGTACTCTCCCAGGCATTAGTATGGTGCTCTGCACACAGCAGATGCGCATTAAATAATAATAATTATTATTATGGTATTTGTTAAGTGCTTACTATGAGGCGAGCACCGTTCTGAGCACTGGGTTATATACAAGGCAATCAGGTTGTCCCATGAGGGGCTGACATTCTTAATCCCCATTTTCCAGATGAGGTAAATGAGGCACAGAGAAGTTCAGTGGCTTTCCCAAGGTCACACAGCAGACAAGTGGCGGAGTCAGGATTAGAGCCCACGTCCTCTGACTCCCAAGCCCCGGCTCTTGCCACTAATCCGCACTGCTTCTCGCTGATTGATTGATCGAATGATTCCGCCCCTAGAATGAAACCTTTGCTGTGGGCAGAGAACGTGCCCATTAATTCTGTTGTATTAAGCACTTAGTACAAAGCTCTACACATAGTAAGCACTCAGTAAATACCACTGATTGATCCCCTGGCCTGCAGACTTGGTACCCAAGGACTGACGTGTTAGCCAGGGAAATCCAGGTGGGCGCCATGGATGGAGAAGAAGGTAGAAGAAGAAGGTAGAATTGGAGAAGCAGCGTGGCTCAGCGGAAAGCGCCTGGGCTTCGGAGTCAGAGGTCATGAGTTCGACTCCCGGCTCTGCCACTTGTCAGCTGTTGTGACGGTGGGCAAATCACTTAACTTCTCTGTGCCTCAGTTCCCTCATCTGTAAAATGGGGGTTAAAAGTGTGTGAGCCCCACGTGGGACAACCTGATTCCCCTGGATCTCCCCCAGCGCTTAGAACAGTGCTCGGCACCTAGTAAGCGCTTAACAGATACCAACATTATTGTTATTAGAATTAGGTCTGGTCCGGTCGACCAAAGGCCTTGAACTTTTGCAGTGGCTCCTATAGCTTGGGGTGGGTTTTTGCACCAGAAAAGAGGGCAACAGCCTCCTCTCCTTGCAGAGAAATTCACAAAGTCGTGACCGAGAGGAAAGAGCGCCATCTACTGCATCGTCAAAACCTCTCCTTTCCCCTCTGAAAGTCGTTCTTGGAGATGTCTTCAGTAATTTACGGTCCTGACCTAGCTTAGCTCTTCTTCATCCGAAATGATAACACGAGCCAACTCGGTGAGCCGGGTCCCTGCGATGTTCCAGAATCAAGCACCTGGAGCGAAGCTATGCGAAGCCAAGCTTAGGTAAGCGCACCTAGAAGCTGACACCAGTGGGTGACGGTGACAGAGGCGAAAAATTGGAATAAGCGTCCGAAAATCCTCTCTAAGGCAACGAACGCAGCCAGGCAAAAGAGGGGAGAGTTAAGTATATATTACTGCGTGTGTTTGGGTGTGCGTGTGCACATTTCCTTCAGGTTCAAAGAGGATATTGCTGGTCACCTTTTTTTTTTTTTTTGTCAATTGTAATGTCCAGTTCTGGCTTTCTTTAACTTCCCTGTTATCGCAATCTGCCCTAAAAGAGCCAGGCTGATCTTGTTTATCATATGCCAGGCTAGTCTTTCAGCTGCTGTTTCCCAGATGCTGGTTCTCTGGGGTAACTTCTCTCCATACCTGTGATTCTCCATTTCAACTCATCCTATAACGGCTGCTTGGGTATCCTGCTGTCAGTCTTCTCCCACGTACCGCCCCCAAAAAGCCGTGACTTGATGTGCGTTTTCTTGCGGATGGTGGATTGGTTATATTTCAGGACTTAGTTGGTAATACTAGATTGGCATTACGTGTTAAATTGGAGAGGTAGATGATGCCAGTAAAGCTGGCCAAGGAGTCAGGTGGAATAGTGAGATAGGTCTGGGTCTCTCTGCCCAATGCAAAGTCGGATGCCACAGCTGTTCTGCCGACTTCTGTTTGCCTTGAGATTGGATGCGACGTCAACCCCACGTTTGGTTTAATTTTTCCGCAGAGGATGTGCTGGCCTTACTGACTCTTTGTCTTGGTCTGTCTGTGGATCTTTGCCCCGCATTCTTTCTAAACACATTCATTCATTCAAGCTTACTTACTGAACGCTTACTGTACGCAGACCACTATACTAAGCACTTGGGAGAGTGCACATCACAATAAACAGACACATTCCCTGACCACAGCCAGGTTACACACTAGAGGATGAGCTTACGGAGTTCAGTGAGTAGCCTAAGGGAAAGTGTCTGGGACTAGAAGTCAAGTTAAAACTTGTTCTCCCTGTCTTACTGTTTCTAGACGATAATCTGCTTGTGGGCAGGAAACGTGTCTGTTGCGTTGTTTATTGTACTCTCCCAAACGCTTAGTACAATGCTCTGCATGCAGTAAGCGCTCGATAGATATGATTGATTGACTGACCTCTTAGATGGTAAGTCCCAGGTGGGACAAGAACTGAGTCACAGCAAGTTATTTTTTAGCGCCCTGAGCACTTAGCACAATGCTATTGGCATATAAGAAGTGCTTTCAATATTTATTGTCAGATTTCATCCTGGAATCACCAAGGATAATCTTTGGTTACGTGTAGAAGCTCCTTCGGTGCCAGCTGGTTCGTAACGTTAGATTTCTCTGGACTTGTTGATAATTATAACGATATTTATTGCCTGCTTTGCACCCAACATGGGAGGGGATATAAGATGAAGTACAGTGCCCGTCCCACGCAGGGCTCGCAATCTAAGAGGGAGAGAGAATGGTTATCTTATCCCCGTTTTGCAGATGAGGAAACCTGAGACACAATGATTTGTCCCAGATTTATCACAACAGATAAATGGCAGAGCTGGGACTAGAACCTGGATCCCCTGACTCCCTTTCCCATGCTCTTTCCACCAGGTCATGCCATCTCCCAGGTGACCTTCTGGACACGGGCAGGAGGAGCAAGGGAGAATGCCATGCCCACCCTGCCAAGAGAGACCCTCAGTCAATCTGACCTGACCCACAGGACCAGTGGAGTTGTGTCATTTGGGCCAGTCTTTTTGGTGGGTACAGGTGAGGGTGGGCAGCTCCTATATTTAGTCCCCAGGCTGATTTCTCAGGGTCCTGATCAGAGACCTTATTACAATCCCCTCCTCTCTTTCGGACTCGTCACCCTTCTCCACACCTGCAGGCCTTGTGAGCCCCCTTTCTCCACCTCCTACCTGCAGTTGGGGTTTGGAGCAGCTAGAAGTAGGAGCTCGTCCATCACTGTGGGGGTGATTTCTGACCAAATAACCACCTAGAGTGCGCAGTGAAGGGGGCAGACAGCATGAATCCTGAAATTAGCTGGTTAACGGGGTGGCAAATTGATAGCAACCATTAAGGCTGTTACCGGGCAACCACCAGCTAGCATGAAGATGCGTGGCCTAGGGGAAAGAGTACCGGCTTGGGAGTCAGAGGATCTGGGTTCTAATCTCGGCTCCGCCGTACAGTGCACGTCCCAGTGGGGCTCACAGTCTTAATCCCCATTTTACAGATGAGGTAACTGAGGCACAGAGATGCGAAGTTACTTGTCCACGGTCACGCAGTAGACAAATGGTGGAGTCGGGATTAGAACCTATGCCCACTGACTATGCCCATTAGCCCACACTGTTTCCCCAGAGAACTTTTTGGATCAAGAGGCATGTGAGGCTGACCGTCTTCCTGAAGAAATGAATTTTAGGTGTTCGTGTCAGGCTCAGATGAGGGGTCTAGGACAACTGAGGTGGTACAAACCTTCAGAGGTCTTCAAAATGAAAACCAGATTCCATCCCATATGGGTGCAAAAAGTGAAGATAGGACTTGACCTTTGAGTTACTGAAAGTAAACATCATTCTCAGTTCACTACTCCCCCAGGATTTCAGGCTGGTTTCTGCAGCTTGGGACTCCCTTTTGTCTTCAAAACCCTGAAGACCATCTCTAGGACTGTGAGCCCCCTATGGGGTAGGGACTCACTCCTGTGTGATCATCCTGAACCTTCCCCAGCACTTAGCACACAGTAAGTGCTCAGAACAAACCGTAATTCCATCCCCTCACCAGGCCTGGATTCGAGGAGGCCTCTGGCCTCATCCTTTTCCCTTCACAAGCTCTGCCCGATGACTACTTCACAATCCGTATCTTTAATCCCCAAAACAGCAATTAGAGCTGGGAATAGAGGAGGCCAGAGGAGCCTGGGGAGAACAGCCTTCCATCGGCACCGAGGCACTGCTCAGCGGATTGACCACGGTCCATTTCTTTTCCGGAGCACAATTTCCCTTTCCTCCTCCCACACTGCATCAGTCCAGTTGCATCCATTTCAGTTCCGCAGACTGAAAATTCCTGCTCTTTCTTCCTCAGAATGGATGTCATTCATTCGATAGTATTTATTGAGCGCTTACTATGTGCAGAGCACGGAACTAAGCGCTTGGAATGTACAATTCGGCAACAGATAGAGACGATCCCTGCCCACTGACGGGTTTACAGTCTAATCGGGGGAGACAGATGGACAAAAACGGGACAATTTAATCGCCATAAATAGAATCAAGGGGACGTACACCTCATTAACCAAATAAATAGGGTAATAAAAATATATACAAATGAGCACAGTGCTGAGGGGAGGGGAAGGGAGAGGAGAAGGAGCAGAAGGGAAGGGGGGAAAGGGGACTTCGACAGGAAGTCCTGTCTCCTTCCTGCAGCCAAGGGAAAGGCCAGCCCCAAGGTTCAACCGTTTCATCCATTTACATCCATTTCAGTTCCACAGACAGAAAATTCCTCCACTTTCTTCTTCAGAATGGGCCAGGACAGGAAGTCCTGTCTCCTTCCGGCAGTCAGGGCACTGGCCTGCCTTGGGGTCCTTGGAAACAACTTCAACAGTTTTGTTTTGGTTTTTCGGGGGGTGGGTTTGTAGTATCTGTTAAGCTCTTACTATTTGTCAGGCACTGTTAATAATGTTGGTATTTGTTAAGCGCTTACTATGTGCAGAGCACTGTTCTAAGAGCTGGGATAGACACAGGGGAATCAGGTTGTCCCACGTGGGGCTGACAGTCTTAATCCCCATTTTACAGATGAGGTAACTGAGGCACAGAGAAGTTAAGTGACTTGCCCACAGTCACACAGCTGACAAGTGGCAGAGCCGGGATTCGAACTCATGTCTAAGTACTGGGGTAGATACAAGCGAATCTGGATGGACACAGTCCTTGTTGCAAGCTAATCAAATTGGTCATGGTCTATGTCCCACATAAGGCTCCCAGTCTTAATCTCCATTTTACAGATGAGGTAACTGAGGCACAGAGAAATGAAGTGACTTGCCCAATCACACCATAGACAAGTGGCAGAGCCGGAATTAGAACCCAGGTCCTTCTGACTCCCAGGCCTGTGCTCTATCTGCGAAGCCACACAGCTTCTCTAAGTGATAAACATTTATAATTATTTTTTAGATATGGTATTTCCTAAAATCCTTACTACACAGCAAGCACTGTGTTAAGCCCTGGGGTAGATTTTAAAAAAAATGTTGGTATTTGTTAAGCGCTCACTATGTGCAGAGCACTATTCTCGGCGCTGGGGTAGACACAGGGGAATCAGGTTGTCCCACGTGGGCTCACAGTCTTCATCCGCATTTTACAGATGAGGCCACTGAGGCACAGAGAAGTTAAGTGACTTGCCCACAGTCACACAGCTGACAGGTGGCAGAGGCGGGATTCGAGCCCATAACTTCTGACTCCAAAGCCCGTGCTCTTTCCACTGAGCCACGCTGCTTCTCCGAGCCACGCTGCTTCAGATGGGACCCACATCAACCAACTCATTATTATTATTATTATCATTGTATTTGTTAAGTGCTTACTATGTGTCAAGCACTGGCTTTAAGCGCTGACACTGTCCTATGCACTGACGACCCATTATTTATTCAGAGACCTTGACAGTATTATTGTAAGCAAATTGTTTTCATGTAAAATGAAACTTCAATTTGAGAATCTAATTAACCATAAGATTACCTAATGACCCAAGAATCCAACTAATAAAAACTTTCCCCATGCATTTCTCAGAGACGGCAATCAAGAACCCAGTGTATTTACTCTGTAAATTAACAGGCTATTAATGCAATCGAGAATGTGGATCAAGTGCTTCTGTTTCCTTCGGCGGCTTCCGGCCGCGGCCGGTCATGATGTGGCAAGTCAAAGACAAATTGCTTTGTGCTAATGAGGCGGGCTGTGTCAGGACGAGTTCTATCGTGCTTGAAACTGGGCTTTTCTTGCTTTCTCTCACACTCTGTCAGATTCTCTCTTCAAGCTCAGGTGGAGATCTGGGCTCTGAATCAATCAGTTGTATTTATTAAGTGCTTACTATGTGCAGAGCACTACATTAAGCACTTGGGAGAGTACAATACAATGGAATCGGCATTCAAGTTCCCTGCCTAAAACAAGCTTACAGTTCTGAGGGCCAGAGATAGGATCTCAGGCCCAGTTGGTCTATCAGGCAAAATTTCTCTCTTCCCACCACTCTGGGCACCTGACTCGATGTTCCCATGCTGTCAGCGTGAAGAGGAGAGACCCCAGTAGAGGCTCTGAAGAAGTTGTCCCTTTGCCCTGGTTTTTGGGGGGGTTTTTTAGTAGTATTTGTTAAGCACTTTGTCCCAGGCACTGTACTAAGTGCTGCTGGGGTAGATACAAGAGAATCAGGTTGGACACAGTCTATGTCTCATGTGGAACTCAGTCTTATTCTCCATTTTGTAGGTACCGGTGAGTGAAGTACAGAGAAATAAATTCAAATGCCTAAGGTCACACAGCAGGTAAGTGGTGGAGTCGGGGATTAGACCTCAGGTCCTCTGACTCTCTGGGATAGATCTAAGATAATCAGACCGACCACAGTCCAGGTCCCACATGAGGCTCCCCATTGGAGGGAGCCTTTTATGGATTAGGAAATTGAGAATCTTAGAGGTGAAACGACTAGTTCAAGGTCACCCAGCGGGTGACTGGCAACGCCAGGATTAGAACCTAAATCTCTTGGTGTCATGCTCTTTCCAGTAGGCCAGTTCCACAAGCAGATTTTTTAGAGGGTTCGATGATGAAGTGCACAGATTGAGGGTGACCTTGACCGTGTAGGATTTGAAGACCGAAGACCCCAGCCGTAGAAATAACCCAGGATGAGTGATGATACTCATCCCAATGTCACAGAGATCCACAACGGCAAAGCCAAGGGGTGCTGCCGAACAAGAAGGCAGTTGTCTTGGCTAGTAAATGGAAGTGGAAATAAGAGGCAAAAATCTAGATGGTTCAACGGGCATAGTTTGAGGGAAAGTGGGGACAATGTCCTGATGGGCCATCTGAGCCGCACAAATTACTGAGAAAAGTATTTAATTACCTGCTTCACTTTGCCTGTTTAGATGCTAATTAAACAGAAGCCACTGGGAGCAGCCAGCTGAATGGTAAGCGATGATTCTGCTAAATCAGATGTGCAGGGACAGAGTCAAGCATCACTTTTTAAGACCACGGAACTGCAGAAGTGACTGAAACTAGCATATCCAAATGGCCTGACACGAAGAAAGTGGTTAAAGAGGCACCAAAGGCAGTAGAAAGGCAGTATAACCTTGGGCAAGTCATTTAACTTCTCTGTGCCTGTTACCTCAACTGTAGAATAGGGATTAAGAGTGTGAACCTACACGGGACAGGGACCATGTCCAACCCAATTATCTTTTATCTACCCCAGCACTTAGAACAGTGCCTGGCACTTAGTAAGTGCTTAACAAATACCATAATAATAATTATTATTATTCTAATCCTGTCTCTGCCATATCCCTGCTCTGCGACCTTGTGCAAATCACTTCACTCCTTTGTGCCTCAGTTTCCTCAACTGTAAAATGGTGATTCAGTATCTGTTCTCCCTCCTACTAGACTGTTGAGCCCCATGTGAGTCAGAACCTGTGTCCCACCTGATTAATTTGTACCTACCCCAGCACTTAGGACAGTGCTTGACGTATAGTAAGTGCTTAACAAATGCCATTTAAAAAATTGAGGGGAAAAGGTGTTTTATCCCCATTTTACCGATGAGGAAACTGAGGTCCAGAGAGATTGAGGGATGTGCTCAAGATGACACAGTGGGCAAGTGGTAGAGTTGGGGCTAAGACCCCGATCTACTGACTCACCAGTCTCATGCTTTTTCCACACTCCCTCCCTGTCATGGTCTGAATGAGCAAGTCTCTGTCTGCTGCAGCATAAGCAAAAGCTTATCTAAGTCTCTGTTTGGGGAAATGGAGGTGCTTTTTCTTCCTCACTGCATTGGCCTTTTTCTCCCCATGAAGAATTGGCCGATAAATATCAATGCTCTCCAGTGAGATCAGGGTCAAAGCTGGAGGCAAAACTGTATTTTCTAATTATATTTTGATCTGTTTCGCTGCGAGAGCTTGGAGGTCAGGAATGTGCCATGAATAATGACCTAAACATTGGAAGCAAGGCATGAAGGTCTTTAATGGTGAAATAGGTCACCCTACTCTTTGAGACTTTGTTCCCTCCACTAAAATCCAATTTAGTGTACCAGCGGGGTTACCCGTTTTAAAAGGAAAAGGCTTGGTTTCACCATCGCGGTCATTCAGAGTAGCACAGCTGAAGGCCTATCTCCTCCAGAAAACATTTCGTGATTAACCCCAACTTTTGCTTACTGTGGGCCAAGCGCTGTTCTAAGCAATGGGGTAGATACAAGTTAATCAGGTCAGACACGGTCCCTGTCCCACACGGGATTCACGCTCTAAGTAGAAAGGGGAGCAGGTATTGAATCTCTCTTTTACCATCAAGGAAAAACTGAGGCACAGAGAAGTTAAGTGACTTGCCCAAAATACTACAGCCGGCAAGTGGTAGAGCTGGGATTAGAACCCAAGTCTTCTGACTCCCAGGCCTGTGGTCCTTCTACTAGGCCACACGGCTTGAATTGAAGGCTCTCCAGTATCATTATACTTCAAGCGTATCGACTCATTTCTCCCTCGATTCCCCAGCTTATACCCGGTCTCTCCTCTAAAGCTCACCCCCTTACTCTATCTTGCTCTCTACTCTACTGCCTCTGATCCTTTGCTCTGACATTTCTTCCAGTCTGGAATTTCTCACGTCTCGAATCAATCAGATCAGAGCCTTCTCCATTCCTCAAAGCCTCTTGAAAATCCAGTTCCTCCAAGAGTTCTTCCCCAGTTATTTTACATACTCTACTTCAGTCAATCCACCAAGGTTATTTACCGGGTGAAATGTACTAAACTAAGCACTTGAAAAAGTACATTATAAAAGAGCTACTCCTTGTCCACAAAGAGTTTACGGCCTACAGGGAGAGACACATTAAAATAATTAGGGTTAGGGGAAAACATAATGCGTAATTATTGTAGGGTTGGAGTCGGTATTAAAGTACTTGAACAGAACGTGGCCAGTTGAGGAAGTCAGTGCAGAGGGGAGGAGAGAGAGGGGAAATAAAAGGCTTAGTCTGGGAAGCCCTGATGGAGGAGATGTCATATTCTTGCTATGTTTTATCTCCTGCTTTCACCATTTGTGAAGCTCACCCTTTGCAAGCTCTTCGAGGGATGAAAATATATCTTTTAAATCTGTTGTACTCTGTGAAGTGCTCTAGCCACAGTAGATACCCAGGAAATACTGTTGAATGAGTGAAAATCTTTCAGGTATCAGGGTTTATTAGTGAAGAGAGCATAATTTTTGAATGCTTACTGCCGGCAGATTTTACACAGAAAATACAGAATTTGCCTTGCAAACAGGAGAGGACTTTAGTCTTGAATCTCACTGCATAAACACCTACCAAGAGGAAGGTTAAGTCTGGAAAAAACTTTATTTTTCATTCTAAGGATCCAGCCAAAATGATGTCCTTGAGCTTCGAAAATGTATCCAAATAATTAATCCGTCAAATCAGGGATTTTAAAAATTACTCAGGAGCTTTTCCTGTAAGGCATTTAAATGACGTCCTCAAAGATTAATGAAATCTACTCAAAAGGAGCAGAAGTTCTACCATTTCTAGATGAAGGGAAGATTGAATTTTACAAAGTGTTATTTTTAGACTGACAGGGAAATGCCAGAGCTTAATCTGAAAAGAAAAGGCATCAGGTTATGAAAAAGGTCAAACATCCAAGCTGTGCCGATGCCAGGAGAATTTGAATGGGAACAGGCCGTTATGAGGGAAATCACTGAAGTTATTTGGTTTCCCAGTGCTGGTGGTTGTCCCTAAGGGAACCAAGCTCCTGGTTAAGGGGTTTTGTTAGAAATAGAGAGCTGGGGATCTCAACACTTTAAATTCACTCATTCAATAGTATTTATTGAGCACCTACTATGTACAGAGCACTGTACTAAGCGCGTGGAATGTACATTTTGGCAACAGATAGAGTCAATCCCTGCCCAGTGACGGGTTTAGAGTCTAATCAGGGGAGACAGCGTGACAGTTTGATCCAATGGAGAACACACCCCTGTTGGAGAGAATCTGGGATTGGGAATTGAGGGACCTGAGTTCTAAATCCTAATTCTGTCCCTGGCATGCTGTGTGATTTGGGGCAACCTTTCTCTGAGACCTTGAGCAGTCAGGCACAGCTCTTGGACTTTGGTTCTAACGTTTCATTTGGAGTAACTGTGGCATTTCTTCTTGTTCTTTCTTCAGTTGAGATGAAGGACAAGTGTAGAGGCAGAAGGGGGCAACATGGCCTAGTCTGGGAGTCAGAAGATCTGGGTTCTAATCCCAGGTCTGCCACTGGCTTTCTGTGTGACCCTGGGCCAATCGTGTACCTTCTCTGGGCCTGACTTTCCACATCTACAAGATAGGGATAATATACCAAACTCTGTCTCTTTGAATGTGAGCCCTATGTGAGATAACTCCAAACTGATCAGGTTGGACGCAGTTGGATCGTCCTAGATCTACACCAGCATGAGCGCATAGTAAGTGCTTAATAAATAAATGCTATTATTATCACTTTTATTTTTATTGTTTTTGTTATGCATCCTTTTTAGTTTCTCAGAGAAAGCTGCTGGAAAAATACCCCATATCATTATGAAAACAGCAGTAAAATGGGCATAAATTTGGGGAGGTTTCTGTGCGATGCCAATACATACAAAAACAAGCCCATTTCCAGGGTACCCTTGGGGTCCTGGATTCTTGTCTATAATGTCAATGGACCTTGTTCAGAAACATCTGACAACCCATCATCTACGGGACAATATGTTGTTTATCAGTCAGTGGAACTTATTGAGTGCTTACTGAATGCAGAGCGCTGCACAAAGTGGTTGGGAAAGTGCAATGGAGTTGTTGGACATAATTCTTGCCTTCAAGGGGTTTACAGTCTATCAATCAATCAGTAAAATTTAATGAGTGCTTACACTGGATAGAGTACTGTACTAGACATTTGGGATTGAACATCTTAATGACAGTGGTAAGCTTCATTTTATACTAGGTGGAAAAAATAGTCCTGATTTTAGGGGGTAAAAAAAGGAACATAACCATTCTTTCTTGTAGATGATTAACTGGCTCCTACTAAAGACACTTATCTTTCTAAGAAATTTATGTTCTTGTGAAAATTAAGCAGGAAACAGGAGAGAGGCAGGCATTCCCTGTAGATCCATTACCTGATTTTAATAGGTTTGTCATAATTCCTTTCAGATGCTGAGTATTTAAGTTATTAAATGTATGTCTAAAAATGAGAACAGCACTGCCTACCTATTAGGAGTGGTTACTCTAATCTAAGTGGCATATACAATTACCGAATGGTTCAATAATATGAATCAAACTGCAGGATTAGCACATACTAATATTGAAACATCTTATTATTTCAGGCTATCATTAGGAAGAATTCTGGTGGGATTTACAATTAGTTATTCGGACCTCAAATTTCCATACTAAGTTTTGCCTTTAATCAGTCCACAGTATTTACTACTACTAATAATAATGTTGGTATTTGTTAAGTGCTTACTATGTGCAGAGCACTCTTCTAAGCTCTGGGGTAGATACAGGGTAATCAGGTTGTCCCACGTGAGGCTCACAATCTTAATCCTCATTTTACAGATGAGGTAACTGAAGCCCAGAGAAGTTAAGTGACTTGCCCACAGTCACACAGCTGCCAAGTGGCAGAGCTGGGATTCGAACCCATCACCTCTGACTCCCAAGCCCGTGCTCCTTCCACTGAGCCACGCTGCTTCTCAGACTGAATGCCTACTGTCTGCTGAATATTGTACTAAGCATTTGGGAAAAATAGGTTTAGAGGAAACTATCTCTGTCTTTAAGGAGTTTGCAAACAGGCCCTTCAAATTAGTACTAAATTTCAGAAATGAAGATATCACTAATCTCGAATCGAACTGAGTAATAATTCATCTAATAATTCAGCAAAGATGTTGGGTCATGTGCAGAGTCATAAAGAAAAGCAGCACGACCTAGCGGAAAGAGCACACGCCGGGGAGTAGGAGGGCCTGGGTTCAAATTCCGGCTCTACCACTTGTCTGCTATGTGACCTTGGGCAAATCATTTAGCTTCTCTGTGCCTCAGTTACCTATCTGTAAAATAGGGATTAACACTGTGGGTCCTAAGTGGGGCAGGGACAGTGCCCAATCTGATTCGCTTGTATCTTCTCCAGAGTTTACTGCATTGTCTGACACGTAAGAAAAAAAAAATTGTGTGTTTCAGAAATATTTCTAAATGTTAGAAATATATTTAATGTCCATCCCGCCACGGACTGAACCTCGGTTCACTGCATCGTTTACTGAACAAGAAATTACTTATTTGTGGGTGGAATTTCCATGGGCAAGGGAACATTTCTCATTTTTTATTCCCCAATAATAATGATGATAATAACTGTGATATTTAAGTATTTACTATGTGGGCCAAGCACTGGAGTAAATACATTCATTCATTCATTCAACTGTATTTATTGAACACTTAACTGTGTGCAAAGCACTGTACTAAACACTTGGAAGAGTGCAATATAACAACAAACAGACGCATTTCCTGCCCACTACGAGCTCACACTCCAGAATACAATGACAACAGATCTGATACAGTCGGATGGGATTCACAGTCTAAGGGTGAGTGAGAATAGCTATTTAAACCCCATTTTCATAATGATAATTGTGGAATCTGTTAAGTGCTTACTCTGTGCCAAGCACTGTACCAAGCACTGGGGTAGATTCAAGATAATCAGCTAATAAGTTGGTATTTGTTGGTATTTGTTAAGCGCTTACTATGTGCCGAGCACTGTTCTAAGCGCTGGGGTAGACATAGGGGAATCAGGTTGTCCCACGTGGGGCTCACAGTCTTAATCCCCATTATACAGATGAGGGAACTGAGGCACAGAGAAGTTAAGTGACTCGCCCACAGTCACACAGCCGACAAGTGGCAGAGCTGGGATTCGAACTCATGAGCCCTGACTCCAAAGCCCGTGCTCTTTCCACTGAGCCACGCTGCTTCTCTTTCTTTGTCCCACATGCGATTCAAAGTCTAAAGGAGAAGGAGAACAGGTATTCAATACCCTTTTTACAGATGATGAAACTGAGGCACGGGTAAGTGAAGTGACTCGCTCAAGGTCATGTAGCAGACAAGTGGCAGAGCTGGAATTAGAGCCCAGGTCTCCTGGCTCTTAGGCCCGTGCTTTTTCCACTAGGCCCTGTTGCTTTTCAAGGGAACTGAGGCACCGAAAGTTTAAGTGATTTACCCAAGTAGGTTGGCGGAAGATCTGGGATTAGAACCCTAGTCTCATGACTTGCAGACCCATGCTCTTTGTTCTGATGGTATTTGCAATACATTTACTACGTTCCCTGCACTGTACTAAGTGCCAGAGTAGATAGAAGCTAATCGGGTTGGACACAACATGTGTCCCACATGGGGATAACAGTCTTAATCCCCATTTTTAATAGATGAAGTAACTGAGGTACAGAGAAGTTAAGTGGCTTGCCCAAGGCCATACAGCAGACAAATGGCAGAGCAGGGATTAGAACCCAGGTCCTATTGACCCCCAAGCCTGGGCTCTATCTACTAGGTCACGCAGCTTCTCCGCTTCTTTTTATACTAGGCTATTTCACTAGTTCCAGAAACAAAATTTTTCATCCTTAGGAGGGTTGGACCACACTATAGTTCTAGAAACTCAACTAAATCAGAACCTTGACCGCACAGCCCTACCACATTCTCTCTGCTAGGCTCTCATGGGAGGCATTGGCTTCCCCCTTAGTCAATCAAAGTATTTTCTGAGCATTTACTGGGTGCAGAGCACTGTACTAAGTCTTCTCGTGATGGAATTTCCTATTTCCTTATCGATCAGTGTAATATTAGACAATGGCCTAAGGGCAAGAGACAGGGCTTGAGAGTCAGAAGATGTGGATTCTAATTCCGGCTCTGCAACTTGTCTGCTGTGTGATCTTGGGCAAGTCGCTTAACTTCTCTGAGCCTCAGTTACCTCATCTGTAAAATGGAGATTAAGACTGTGAGCCGCTTGTGGGACAGGGTCTGTGTCCAACCTGTTTAGCTTGTATCTACCCCAGTGCTTACAATAGTTCTTGGCACATAGTAAGCACTTAAATACTATAATTATTATTAATAATAATTAAAAATCTGTGACGTTGACTAGTTTCAGCTTGCCAATGAACAGCTCTGCTTGGGGACAGGGTTTCCTTGGGACAGACTGCTTGTCTTCAATCCGATCATCATCAGTCGGTAGCCCCGGGTTAAGACATTTGCAGTCATTTTCTTGGGTGTAGGCTTCTAGGTGCCATTTCCACGTAAAGCAATTTTTGAATAAATGTTCCCCTCTATACTTTAAGCCCCCTCTAGACTTCAAACTCCCCCTTTAACCTGTAAGCTCACTGTGGGCAGGGAATGTGTCAGTTTATTATTATACTGTACTTTCCCAAGCAATTAGTACAGTGCTCGGCACATAGTAAGCACTCAATATGACTGGCAGACTATCTGACTGAATAACTGCCTCTAGGATTTCCAGTGATGCTCAGAGCCTGTTAAGGTGGATTAGAAGTGTGTTCTAACGCTAACATCCTGGATTCTTGTTGCATTCTCCCGCGTTGCTGTGAGAAATAAATGAAACAGGACGGAAACCTTTTATGGAGTTCTGTTTTACCTCATTGGCTGCCCTGGTCAGACAACCTTCAGGTCTTCTGCTCTATTATGATTTAATAAATGAGTCACCGCAGCTTAAATTGCAATTGTGAAGCAATATTGTAAATGCAACGATTACTTGATTTTGGTAGTCATTACTTTGAAAATGAACTCAAACTATAAGGCTCAAAAATGGCACCTACTTGGAGATTTTATTGTATTTTGTTCTTCTGAGACTATAAAAACTTCATCGACATGAAATGCTGTTTAATATGTTCTGTGAAGATCAGCTCTTTTTTCCTAGTAAGATGGCGAGTGATAAAGTAATGTAGGTGTTGCTATGGTAACTACTTATTTTGTTTTAGCGAATATCAGAGTAAGCTCACTTAAGGGGTTGGAGCAACATCAAATAGCTGGGAAATGAACTTTGGGATGGTCATAACTCTGACATTAACTTCCTACCCAAAATTATAATGTTCTTCTCTGAATGCACAATCCAGTTTTATTTTTTAAACTGTTTTTGGAGCTTGCTTTCTACAGCATTTACTCTTCTGAATCATATCGTTTCCTCCTGTTTTAAATTTCTGCATTCAAATGGGCTTACCTTGGGTTGCCTTTTAAAGTGACCCAAATTAGAAACTGTGCTTAATTAGAAAAGGAGGAGGGGCCACCTTTCAACCCCATGACATTGAGAGGTTGTTTTCTTTTCAAGAATGCTCTTCGACTTGGCAACTTGTCTGACTCAAATACAACTTCTATTTCCGATGTCAGGAGGGACTGGAGCTGCGATTAATTTCTGGGACAAAGAACCGGTTTAGTTTCTTGAGTTCTTAGTCTTTCGGCAAGCTTCCATCATGCTGTGAATTGCAAATATATCTTAGAGCAGAAGCCAGGCCTAGACTCTCAAAAGGAGAGATCATCAATCGATAATATGTATTGAATTCTACTTTTTTATGGTATTTGTTAAGTGCTTAACCCGTGCCAGGCACCGTACTAAGCGTTGGGTTAGATACAAGCTAAGCAGGTTGGACACAGTCGGTGTCCCACATGGGACTCACAGTCTTCATCCCCATTATATAGCAGAGGGAACAGAGACTCAGAGAAGTTGAATAACTTGCCCCATGTCACACAGCAGACAAGTGGTTGAGCTGGGATTAGAATCCAAGTCCTTCTGACTCCCAGGCCTGTGCTCCATCCATTAGGACACACTGCTTCTCTAATGTGCGCAGAGCACTGCACTAAGAAACTGGGAGACCCAAATTCTAGCCTTGAGGTGCTTATGATCTAATGGGGGAGGTTGGACACAAAGTTGTTTGCAAACAATCATAGCAATACTACCTACTGAGTGTCCATTTGATGTGGTTCACTGCACTGGGGGGAAGCAGCGTGGCTCGGTGGAAAGAGCCTGGGCATTGGAGTCAGGAGTCATGGGTTCGACTCCCGGCTCTGCCACTTGTCAGCCGTGTGACCGTGGGCAAGTCACTTCACTTCTCTGTGCCTCAGTGACCTCATCTGTAAAATGGGGATTAACTGTGAGCCTCACGTGGGACGACCTGATTACCCTGTATCTACCCCAGCGCTTAGAACAGTGCTCGGCACATAGTAAGCGCTTAACGAATACCAACATTATTATTACAAAATAAAGGAGTGACACGTTCCCTGCCACCTTACACTCTAAAAGGGGTGACCAATATAAAAGTCAACAAGTCAAAATGAAGAAACGTACAAATTGAATAAAACTATAGAGAAATTTAAGGCTCTTGAATTGTGAGTCCCCAGAGGGACAGGGAATACATATAATTTCCACCTGTGCATTCCAAAGAGAATAGGTGTCAACAGTGCGCTATCTTCTAGAAAAATCAGCAATATAGGAGCCTAAAATCTAGGCATTGTCATGAGTGTTTCCACAAAAACTTTCCATGGGGTTTGAGTAAAAGTGATACATCACAGACAAAAACATGAATCAGAATAGATCCAAGAGAGTGCTCTGAATTTACCCCACGTAAAGGATGCTGAGTGAGACTTGAAAGAAGAGATTGAGATATCTTTAAACCCAAGAGAAAAGGAGATATGGAATCCCCAGTGTTGAAAGATGCAAAGCGTCTAATTTCACATTAGCTTTTATACTGTGGGCCAACTGTATGACATGAATATAAAACTGTGAGGGAAGTAGCAATTTTCTTCTGCTTTATAGTGTACTGTCAAGTCAATCATGATGCAATTCTCCTTTTCCTTCTGTCAGAAAGGAAGAAAACAGTTGAACCACTCTGCCAGATTACTGCTGGTTAAAAGAAAAAGCTTGTCGCTTCAAACTTTGCCTTGAGAATTTTGTTGCCAGTTCAAAAAGGTTGTACTGGGTTCCACACTCTAGGTGTTCAGTATATGCCACCAATTGATTGATGGTTTCTCTCCCTTAGAGGAAATGTTCTAATTTCAGTAGTGGGGTCAGAAAACGATGGTGCTGTTTGTCTTAACTTGGAAGTGCAAGTAGGTATTTTTATAATAAAATGTAAGAAACCAAGAGCTATGTACATCAACTTATGATTCATAATTTTGTGAATCACGTTAGAAGTGTTGGCTGTCTTCTGCTGAATGCCAGAGTCTTATGCAGTATGGAAGCAGTGTGGCCTAGTAGCACTGAGTTGTCATTTAACGATGAGGAAACCGAGACCCAGAGAAGTTAAGTGACTTGCCCCAGATGACACAGCAGGCAAGTGGCGGAGACAGAATTAGAACCCAGGTCCTTCTGACTCTCAGGCCCGTGCTTTATCCACTAGGCAACGAGTTAGTTGGTTTGCTTGGGTGAAGTGAGGAGGGCAGGCCAGAGTGCGTGGGTATTCACAGTCTTCCACTTCCTACCCACCTCAAATAGCACTAAAGCAAATTCCCAGACTGTAAATTCATTGTGAGCAGCGAGTGTGTCTATTTTTATATTGTACTCTCCCGAGTACTTAGTTCAGTGCTCTGCACACAGTAAACTCTCAAAAAATATGATTGAAATACCTTCTATTCCCTATTACTTGAGCGCTAACTCAGGTCTATAGTCCCTTTTCCCACTTACATCTACCAGCACACCATTTTAATGTCTGTCTCCCTAACTAAACTGTAAACTCTCTAAGGGCAGGAATCATGTCTAATAAAACTAACCTTCTCTCCCAGGTGCTTACTACAGTGCTTTACACTGCGTAAATGCTCAAGAAATACTTCCGGTCAAGGACTGAGTGGTGGTGGAATGTTTTAACCATTCAAGCTGTGAAAGTGCATCATCTTGTCTTGGGGTAGAGTACAACTTCCCAAATTTTGGACTCGAAAGACTGGAGTTCAGTCTAGATGTGCGAAGAACTTGAACTGCAGAAATATATTTTTAAAATGCAGTTTTGTTATAGTTCGGTGAGGGAGCCACTTCCTTAGCTTCCTGGTGTTCTAACTCATCTGTCTTCCGCTGACTGGCTTTTTATACTGTCTTTAGGGTTAGCAGGTTTGACACTGTATCTGTGTCTTTCCACAGGTAGCCTACTGAAGATCAAAATCATACCTTCCTTTGCTAAATGTGGAGAGGAGAAATGGATTAACTAGGGAGGTAAGTAGAATGATTAGATTTTCACCAATTCCTTATTAGGAGAGTCTGAATGAATGAGATATTACCATCTTTTTCCCCCCTCTGTAAAGAAGAACATTTAATTCATCCGTTCAGTCGTATTTGATGTAGATGCAACAGTGGCCTAGTGAATAGAGCACAGGCTTGGGAGTCAGCAGGACCTGGGTTCTAATGCCACTTGTCTTTTGTGGGACCTTGGGCAAATCACCTAACTCCCTTTGCCTTAGTAACTTCATCTGTAAAATGGAGATTAAAGACTGTGGGACATGGACTGATAGATATAACCTGATAAGCTCGTTTCTACCCTGTGCTTAGTAAAGTTCCTGGCACATAAATACTTAACAAATACCATAAAAAAGTACAAATTTCTAGCCTTCCGCTCATCACCCTTCTCTAGTCTACTTTCCAGTTACTAAAAGATTGGCTATGACTTCTAAAATAACCCTGTTTTGCATATATCATCCTTAAAAAGTACATGAATGTGTACATCTTCTCAGCACAATATCAGCTCATTTCTTCAAGAATAACTTTGAGGTTACTTGAAGATGTTTATGCAGGAATTTCATTGTCCCCAACTACTTCCCCCAAAATGAGTTTGAAAGTTATAATTGTGCCTTTAATTAAAGCAATCAATCAAGGGGATTGAGCTCTCTCTCTCATCCTTGTCAGTTATGTTCCCGCCGGGACGACAGTAGAAGGGGGCAAGTAGGCCGGCGGGGGTGGAGCATGCCGTGAAGCGCATTTGCGGTAGTCAGCTGCAGGCAGAACGAGGATTAGAATTCAGGTCTTTTGATTCCCAGGTTTTCGTTGCTCTTGGACCAACGGGAGAACCGAAGAATGAAATAAACAGATAATGAAGCCTGAATCATCTAATCAACGGTATTTACTGAGCACTTACTGTGGGCAGCTCGTTGTGGGCAGGGAATGCGTCTCCCAACTCTGTTGCACTGTACTTCCCCAAGCACTCTGCACACGGCTCTCAATAAATAGGATGGCTTGCTTGATTGATAGCTCTGTAATAGGCACTTGGGAGAATACAACAGAGTCGGTACCCCCAGATACCTCTTTTAATAAAATCTCTATAATTAAAGTCTATAAGAAGCACGTAGTACAGTGTACACAGTGAGTGCTCAATAAATATGATTGATTGATCTGGTTCAGTGGAAGGACTGGCCCCAATTTCAGCAATTTGAGATGTTTCAGTTTTTGGTGTGTTTTTTTTTTAAGTGCTCCAGGTTTCACTTTTCTCTGCAGCTGTTCCTGTCATGTATAACAGAAAAGAAATGAGACTATCCAAGGGAATAAAGCAAAGAACCGAAAATGAAAAATAACTTTATCCAACCCTTTCACAGCCCACAAATACATTTTGTACATGGGACTTACATTATCATTCTGAGCGCAAAATGCCACAGCCATTTGTGTGTTGTGAAAATAGAATCAAATGCATAATGAGCAATACACTAAAATAACAAGGTTAATAGTTCTTGATTAATGCAGACCAAACAGCTGGAAAGGCTTTTTTAGAAACACTGTTATTTTAAACAATTAGATCAAAGGCATTATCTACTATGGGTATTTACTAAAATCAGGCTCTTTGTTTTCAGTTTAAATTAAATTTTGCTAACAATTCCTGCAGTTTTTGAAAAATAAAAAAATCACTGTTTTTTTCTTATGTCCCTCCCAAATATGTTAAAACAAACCAAATGATAATTTTGGAAACAATTCCTAGAATTGTGGGTAAAAATCTACGCCCTGGGAATTCCCTGGTTCCCCAGTACCATAAGAGCATGAAAGTCCACAACACTCCCCTATTTTTATTTAGTTTGGATCACTGTAATAGGTGGCAGGGCAGGGGCAACCGTAATTACTTTGCTCCAGTTCCTTGGGCGAGTTGACCCTGTTACACATCCAGCTTCCATCCCCTATCATATCCAGCTGCGGTATTTTTTGGGCAGCCACAGAGTGCCTGACACTGTACTAAGCGCTTGGGAGATTGCAGAGGAAACAAAACACGTGTTCCCTGCTCCTTTAAAGATCACAGTCTAATGAGGGAGCCTACAATGGTATTATATGACAGAGGGCAATGCACGGGCCCCCAAATCACGTGTTCTGCTTCCTATTAAAAAACTATTGGAAAAGTGTAGTCTAGGCATCGATCAGTCGATCAACGGAATGTATTGAACGCTTAATGTGTGTGCAGAGCACTGGATTAAATGCTTGGGAGAGTACAGCACAATAAAATCGTTAGACATGATTCTGGCCCTCAAGGAGTTTACAGTCTAGTTGGGGATAAAGATCTAAAAATATATTTCTAATAGGGGAAGCTATCTGCTCTTGGAGCACAAGCCCAGATCAGTCTGTAGCTTGGCACCAGCTAGGCGAGGGCATCAGCTGTGAGCCTGTTATTGAGCCGGGATTGTCTCTGTTGCCGAACTGTACACTCCAAGTGCTCGGTACAGTGCTCTGCACATAGTAAGAGCTCAATAAATACTATTGAATGAATGAATGAGCGATTTGCTCTTGGAGAACAAGCCCACATCAGTCTCCAGCTCGCCACCAGTTAGCTGAGGGCATCAGCAGAACCGGCAGTCAGAGCAGCCTCCAACCAACCTACCCCTAACAGCAAAAATGAGAGTTCCGTGACTGTGCTCCACGGATGGTGTCGTCATGGTGAAGCCGTGGACCAGGCCCCGGCCACGTTGCTAATTTCCCTATTGTAATGTTTTAAAAGTTGAAGACACTGAGGCCCAGTGAATTTCCCAGGGCCATCAGTCAAGTGCTTAAACCTGGGATCAGGAGATTGGAACTCCAAGTCACCATTTGCTGTGGCTTGGGGGAGGGCAGGGGTGTTTGAAGGTCTGTAGTATTGACGGATGGTGGTTGGCGTCATGAGGGAAGGAGACAAGACTCTCCCCCATCCCCTCACCAGCCCCCACCAGCCCCACAGCACTCTCCATACCTCCATCTCATATTTCTCACCAGGGAACTTTTGCCCACATCCTGGCCTGAAGCTCCTTCCCCCTTCATATTTGAAAGACCACCATTCTCCCCATCTTCAAAGTCCAACAAAAATCATATTTCCTCTAAGAGGCCTTCTCTGACTATCCCCTCCTTTATGTGTTTGCCTATGCACTTAGGAGAAGCAGCGTGGCTCAGTGGGAAGAGCATGGGCTTGGGAGTCTGAGGTCATGGGTTCAAATCCCAGCTCTGCCACTTGTCAGCTAACGCTGGGCGAGTCACTTCACTTCTCTGTGCCTCAGTTCCCTCATCTGTAAAATGGGGATTAAGACTGTGAGCCTCATGTGGGACAACCTGATTACCCTGTATCTACCCCAGTGCTTAGAACAGTGCACATAGTAAGCGCGTAACAAATACCAACATTATTATTATGCACTTGGTCCTATTCCCCTTAAGCACTTTGATATGCACCCCTCCTCCAGCCCCACAGCACTTGAGTACACACCCATTAGTGATTTATTTTATTATCTGTCTTGACCCCCCCCCCCCCTTTCTGCAAACAACTTTGGCCAGGGATTGAATCTACTCTCTTGTTTTCTATTCTCACAAGCAATTAGTAGAGTTCTCATAGTGCTCCAAGTCAATGCTCTGAAAAAAACAATGATTGAGAGATGGGAAGTGTAGATAAAGACCATTAATGATGATAACGATGAGATCTTCACAAAGATAATCACGGAGACATTGTACTCTCCCAAGCGTTTAGGACAGTGCCTTGCACAGAGTAAGCACTCAATAAATGACGGATTGAATGGATGAATGAATGGAGATCTTATCTTCATCGCTGAGATGATGATGGGCACGTGTCAACCAACTCTGTTCTACTGTTCTCTCCCAAGCGCTTTGTACAGTGCTCTAGACACAGTAAACCCCCAGTAAAGACCATTGATGACGATAATGCCGAGACCTTCATGAGGATCATCATGCAGATATCTTCACTGATGAGACGATGATGGGGCAAGCGTCCACCAACTCTGTTCTACCGTTCTCTCCCAAGCGCCTAGTAAAGTGATCAGCGCACGGTAAGTACCTAATAAATATGACTGATTGATCTTCTAACCCACAGAATTTATTATTAATATTATTATAATTCTTAATAATATTTGGCACCAGTCCACGTGGTCTCTCCCGGTCAGCCCTAGGAGTGGACAGTGTAGGTCATGGGTTCTAATGCCAGCTCTGCCACTTGTCTGCTGTGTGACTTGGGGCAAGGCACTTCACTTCTCTGGGCCTCAGTTCCCTTGTCTGTAAATCAGGATACAACCTGATTTACTTGTATCCCCAGCACTTAGTCCAGTACTTGGCACAGAGCGATTTGTTTCGAAGCAGCGTGGCCTAGTGGCAAGAGACTGGGCGTGGGAGCCAAAGGACGTGAGTCCTAATCCCGGCTCCGCCACTTGTCTGCTGTGTGACCTTGGGGAAATCACTTCACTTCTCTGAGCCTCATTTGTAAAATGGGGATGAAGAGTGTGAGCCCCACATGGGACGACCCGATTAGAACGGTGCTTGGCACACAGTAGGCGCTTAACAAATACCATTAGAGAAGCAGTGTGGCTTAGTGGAAAGAGCCCGGGTTTAGGAGTCAGAGGTCGTGGGTTCTAATCCGGGCTCCGCCACCTGTATGCTGTGTGACCTTGGGCAAGTCACTTAACTTCTCTGTGCCTCAGTTACCTCATCTGTCAAACGGGGATGAAGACTGGGAGCGCCACGCGGGGCAACCTGATTACCCTGAATCTACCCCAGTGCTCAGAGCAGCGTTCAACATAGTTACTGGGGGAGTGGCCGTAGCCAATGGGCGGGGGCCGCGGCCCGGACGGTTGGTCCAGCTGGGGAAGGCGGGCTGGGCCTGCCAGGGTCCCCCGTCCCCCCGACCCCTCCATCGTCCACCTGCGGCCCCGGGATTTGGCCTGGAGCAGGCCCCGTCCCGGCTCACCGGCTCCCTGCGCCGGTCCTCCGCCGGCCCCTGGCTGACCCCCGGCAGGGCCCTCCCCTGCCCCCAGGTCGGTCCTTTTCTGGTCCCTCCACTGGCCCTGGCTAGTCCTGGGCCGGGGAGCGTGGCTCAGTAGAAAGAGCACAGGCAGGGGAGTCAGAGGTCATGGGTTCTAATCCTGACTCCGCCGCTTTTCAGCCGCGTGACTTTGGGCAAGTCACTTAACTTCTCTGTGCCTCAGTTCCCTCATCCGTAAAAAGGGGATGGAGACCGTGAGCCCCACACGGGACAAGCCGATCACCTTGTATTCCCCCCCCCCCCGCAGGGCTTAGAACAGTGCTTTGCACATAGTAAGCGCTTAATAAATTCCATCATTATTATTATTAGTCCAGGGCCAGTCCCTCCGGTGGCTCCAGGTCGGTCCCCTGCCGGTCCCTCGGCTAGCCCCTGCTGGTCCCGGGCCGGACTCCTGCTGGTCCTCCGCTGGTCCCTCCACTAGCCCCCGCCGGTCCCTCCGCTCGGCCCTGCCGGTCCCTGGTCGGTCCCCTGCTGTTCCCTGGGCTGGCCCCGGGTGGCCCACCGGCTAGTCCCGGGCCGGACCCCCGCCGGCCCCTCCCTCCGCTACCGCCAGCCCCCGCTGGTCCCCTGCTGGTCCCGGGCCGGTCCCTCCGCTCTCCCGGGCCTGGTCCCCCCATTCTCCCGGGCCTGGTCCCCGGCCGGTCCTTAGGACCCTCGCCTAGATGGTGCCGGTCCCTCGTTGCCCGCCGGTGTCCCCCAGCCCCGGGCCGGTCCGGCCGGTTGGGGCCGGGGGCCGGGGGCCGTGGGCGGCCGGAGGAGGTGACGCCAGCGGCGCAAACGTTGACGATGGCGGAAGCGGCGGCGGAGGAGGAGGCGGCGATGGCGGCGGCGGCGGGGGCGGGGGCGGCGGGGTCTGCCTCCCCATAGCCCCCCCTCCCAACCACCCACCGACAGCCGGACAGACCCACAGACAGACAACCGGCCGACCGGCCCGACAGACGCCCACCCGGCGTGGCTGCTGCTGCTACTGCTGCTGCTGACCTCTGACCTCCGGCCCGCCGATCCCCGCCCGGGCCTCCTCCTCTTCCCTCTCCTTCCTCTGCTCTTTCCCCTCCTCGTCCTTCCTCTCCTTTTCCTCGTCCTCCCCGTCCTTCCTCTCCTCTTCCTCGTCCTCCTCCTCCTTCCCCCCTTCTCCTCCTCCTCCTCTTCTTCCCTCTCCTCGTCCTTCGCATCCCCCTCTCCTCTACCCTCTTCTCCTCCTTCTTCTTATCCCACCTCCTCCTCTTCCTCCTCTTTCCTTCCTCTCCGCTTCCCTCTTCTCCTTCTTCTTATCCCCTCTCCTCCTCTCCTCTCCTCCTCCTTCCTCTCCTCTTCCCTCTCCTCCTCCTCATTCCCTTCTCCTCCTTTTCCTTACTCCCCTCCTCCTCCTTCCTCTCTTCTTCCCTCTCCTCCTTTTCCTTACTCCCCTCCTCCTCCTTCCTCTCCTCTTCCTCCTTCCTCTTCCCTCTCTTCCTCCTCCTTCCTCTCCTCCTCCTCCTCCTCCTTCTTCCTTTCCTCCCCCCTCTCCTCCTCTTCCTCCTCCCTCTCATTCCCCCTTTCCTCCTTCCTCTTCTCTTCCTCCTTCTCTTCCCACTTCTCCCTCCTCCTCCTCGCCCCAGGACCTGCCCGGTCACACCTCCTGGGCCGGTCACCCCCCCCGGCCGACCATGCCTTCTGGTGAGCCCGGCCCTGGACCCCCACCGTGTCCCCCCAGCTTGGGAGGGAGGGAGGACGCCCAACCCGCTTGCATCCACCCCCCCCCACGCGCTCAGTACACTGCCCACCACATAGGGAGCGCTTAAGAGATGCCCCTCTTCGTATTGGAGTCCCTCGGTGGGATGCACTGAACGCCCACTGGGTGCCCGGGAGGCTGCAGGGCGCTGGGGGAGACTCCAGCCCTGCCCGTGAGAAGCCTGCGATCTAGCGGGGGGGGGGGGGGGGGGGCAGAGCTCTGTGCTAAGCGCTGGGGGCCCCCAGGGCAGGGCACTGGGTGGGCACCATCCCCCTTTTCAAGGACCTAAAAGTCTGTTTCGGATTCTGAGGTGGTTGTGGGCGGGGAATATGTCTGGCAACTCAGTTGGAGTGTGCTCTCCCAATAATAATAATAATAATAATAATAATGTTGGTATATAATAATAATAATGTTGGTATTTGTTAAGCGCTTACTCTGTGCAGAGCACTGTTCTAAGCGCTGGGGTAGATACAGGGTCATCAGGTTGTCCCACGTGAGACTCACAGGCTTCATCCCCATTTTACAGATGAGGGAACTGAGGCACAGAGAAGTGAAGTGACTTGCCCACAGTCACACAGCTGACAAGTGGCAAGCGCTTAGGACAGTGCTTCGCACAGAGGAAGTGCTTAGTATATCCTCTAGACTGTGAGCTCGTCGTGGGCAGGGATTGTCGCTCTATTGCAGTATTATACGCTTAGTACAGTGCTCAGCACACAGGAAGTGCTTAGTGCACTGCTGTGCACATAGTAAGCGCTTAGTACAGTGCTCCGCACACAGGAAGCACCTAGTAAACCCTCTAGACTATGAGGTCGTATGGGCAGGGATCGTCTCTCCTTATTCATTCAATAGTATTTATTGAGTGCTTACTGTGTGCACAGCACTGTAGTAAGCGCTTGGAATGTACAGTTCGGCAACAGATAGAGACAATCCCTGCCCAATGACGGTTTCTTTATTGATGTATTTTTTTCCCAAGCGATTAGTACAGTGCTCTGCACACAGTAAGCGCTTAATACAGTGCTCCACACACAGGAAGCGCTTAGTAAACCCTCTAGACTTTGAAGTCGTGTGGGCAGGGATTTTCTCTATTGCTGTATTATACTTTCCCAAGCGGTTAGTACAGTGCTGTGCACACTGGAAGGGCTCAGTAAATAGGATTGAATTGAATTGAAAGTAAACACTGGCTGATATGCTGCTGCCACCAGGAAAAAGGGGGTTGCAGGTTTGGGGATGATTGCAATTTGCTGCCCCTTTGAGGGTTATTTATTTGTTTTCTGAAACCTAGGCCCAGCGCATGTTGTCTCTACCCCCAGCGTTTAGTGCAAAGTACTGCTTAAAAGAAATTACTGTTATGTAGTCTGAAAAGACAACCTCTTCCCTGGAGGCAAATTAACACAGAGGGAGCTGATCATTGATAAGTTACTCGTCCCGGAAAGTTTATTTTGTTTAGATTTTACTGTGCTGGAGATCAACTCAGAACAGATTGGATTATTGGAGGTATCTCCATTGGGTCTTGCGTTGGATCAGAGAGGGCTAAAGAGGATCCTAGAGATTATTCTACAGGCTTAAATAAGTTTAAAAAATGGGGTGTGTCGGCCACAGCGTTAGTTGAAATGATTATTAGAGCAAATGTTTTTCCATTTGGGTGAGGTGAAGGTGATTGTAGAACTCCGAATAACCTCAGTGTACTCAAGGTAGTGTGTTGGTTTTAGATGAATTGTTTCTATCTGGTTCCCTTCTAATTGTTTTCCGCTCTCTGTGATTGGCAGATCTGACCGCACTTGTCTTTGCTTTTTCTAATCCCCTTGTACTAGATAAAGGCATAGTCATCTTTAAACCTTTCCTCTTATTTCTAGAAACTGTTATATAAACATGGATGGATATTTTAGGGGGAGGGACAGGGTACAAAAGAAAAGTGATAAAAGGAGCACTGCTAGTATCCCGGAAAAACTTGTCTCTTATGAGTTTCTCTTTGAGCAATGGTTTACAATTTGGGCTTCTCTAGTTGACCCCATAGCCAACAGGTATGGATGTATAGTTTTCTTAGAATGTGACATTTTGCAGATTGCTATTCATATACTTGCCTAAGGTGAACAATGATTTATATCAAGTCATAAAGAATGCTAATTTCATCTACTAGTGTACCTCCAGCAGTGCAGAGAGCCCATCTTAAAGCAAAACAAAAGATCAGAAAAGAAAAAAAAGAACCCTATGGGCAGGTTTATTTTGAGAGGGAGAAAGGGTGGGTTGAAGCAAAGGGCCGTCTTTGATTTGTCTTTGATTTTTGTGGTGTTCTGGCCAACGTGTTAGAAGCCGAGGCCTTGAGGATAGAGGCGAAAACTGCACAGCCAAAGTAAAGTGTAAGATTGAGTGAAGGTGTTGTTTAAATGGTCCAAGAAGGAGTAATTCCAGTCAAAAATGATCAGGCCTATACCTTCCTGTTGAACTATCTAGAGTAAATAAATGGTTTTTTAGTTTCTCACCTGACTTGGGCTGAAGAGACACAACAAATATGGAGCCTTGGACTTTACAAAATACTATTTACCCTCTCCCAGGAGCGGAGAAGGGATTGGAGAGTTAATTTGTGGTGCTCTAACTGCAGGGAAAGGAATTTTGGTGTAGGGCGCTGGTCAGCAATACTTCATGGTAGAAGACATTCCTGGAGTATAGACTGTTTTTTTTTCTTCCTCCAGTGTGGTTTAGAGCTAAATTAGAAAAACAAAATTGAGACTATTTAAAAAATGTAGGCTTTTGAACCACTTGTTCTGTTCGGAGTTTTAGACTGCCCTTTTAAAGTATGCTGACACAAATTAAAATGTAAAAGTTAACCAAATCTTATATGAAGCTCAGATATTGATTTAAGGATTTAGCAGACTCAGATTCTTCAAGTCAGAAAAGTAATTTGGTTTCCATTTGTAAGGTAAAAGGGCTCACTGTTTTCACACCAGGGTGCGATTATTTAGAATTACATCCAGGACATGCTTAACACAATGCTGGGCCCATAGCAAAAGGTTAATAAAGATCATGGCTAATCAAGGGCCGAGGCAAACCAAAATAAAAACTGGGGTCTGCTCCTGAGGAGATTTTCCCTGAAAATTAATTCAAGGCCTGGCATGAAGGAACACCATGAACCTGCTGCAAACTGGAGACGAAAACCTTCTGTCACAAGCAGCAGAACAGTCTGAAACATTCATTGCTTCCGTGCAGCGAAGCTCTACAGAGATCAGAATCTGGGGCCGGGACAGAGCAGAAGCTCACCCTGTAACCTCATCTGGCTGCTCCCCACTTTGGGAAAAATGACCGGGTCCCCTGAAAAGGAGAGCCTCCTGGCATATCTGTGTAGCTCTGTTATTGCAGCTCCACCCACCCAGTCACCATTTTCAGATGTCTTCTTTTTCCCAGGCCTATCAATTGATGATTCCTTTTTTTTTTTCTTTAAGTACTTTGGTCGCTTAGCGGAGGCCAAGCAGCTGCCATTAAATCAGGTTCCTCAAAATAGTAGTGATAAGTGCTTGCTGTGTACAGAGCACTGGGGCAATGGGTGGATGCTGGTGGCTGTCCGAATCGCTTCCAGGACAGTTGACGTGATTCCTGTGAAAGTGATTTGGGTGAATATACCCAAGGTGTTTTCATCTGTATTCTCTACAATAAAGAACGGCAAATTCCAGCCTTGAAAATGGCACTGTCCAACTGGCCTGAGGCTGAATCAGTCAGTCGATCAGTGGTATTTGTTGAGTGCTTACCTTGTGCAAGAACACTGTACTAAACTCTTGGGAGAGTACAATACAACAGAATTAGCAGACACTCTCCTTGCCCATAACAGTCTAGTGACTGAATGGAAATTAGGCAGTAGGCCTAAGAAGCATCAGGCAGAAGGCATAAAAGGAATGATTTGCTTCTTTCTGGTTCACTTTTTATGGGTGGCCAGGTGAGTGGGGGAAACTCCTAAGGGAGCTGGCCCCAGGGGATTCCTGTTTTCCCTTGAATTATTAGAGGGGTTAGGAGAAGATAGTGGGGAAGAGCCAGTGGGGGGCCATTTTGGCAAGTATGGGCAAGACCCAGGTGTTTGGAGAGACTAAAGAGTAGATTTTTTTCAAAACCCTGGGTAAAGGTTGTTCAAGTCCGGCACTCTGTATCCAAGCTTCTTTCCGGTTAGCACAGTAAGCACTCAAATGTTACGGAGAGCAGTTCAACTCATGCCTCTCCTTATATGTATTTTTTAGGAACCACTCTCTTGAGACCGTGGGATTCTGACGTCACTTTTTGGGCAAAGTGTGCTGTGCTGTGCTGTATCGGGCCTTTTTAGAACACTAAGTTCCCCAGAGGAGGTTGTTTTTAAGACTCATGAAATGACTTTCAGGATTGTTTTCTTTCTGTGTGGGCCCAAACCCTTCTGGCATGTTCTGCCAGCTGCTGTAGTGATGGTTTTCAGATGGATCGCTATTCCCGTACCCCTTGAAGCAAGGCTGCGGCTTCCGTGTGAAAACTCGACCTTTTCGAGGCCAGCCTTCCAGGGCTCGTACGTGTGTCTCGGCACATCGATTCAATGGCCGAAGTTGCCGCTTCTTGCTCTGATCTGTTCCAGGGTGTGGCAGCAGATTTCAGTTTGTTCTCTAAAGTGTCTTTTTCAATTTTCAATTCTAGGGCGATCCGAATGAGGAACTGTTGTCTAGTACCAATGCAGCATATTTGCTCCTTTTGGGCAGGGAATGTAGGTCTACCAACTCTTATATTGTACTGACCCAAGCGCCTCGTAAAGCGCTCTGCACACAATTAAGCACTCAGTAAATACGATTGAGGAAAATATAAATGGGCCGATATGGAAAGTTCACTGAGAATTATGCAGTTAACGTGATAACTTCATAAATGTTTTCCAACAGAAACCACTTCACAAGAGAGTGTCAACTGAATTACAGGGAAAACTGTACCGCAAAATTAGTCTCAATTGTCTTTCCGACATGCTTATGACCCTGAAGTAGTCTTCAACAGAACTGCATTTCCATTATGATGGATTTAACAGTTGGTGAAACACTGTAACGTAATCTTGACTTATGAATATATTCTATTTCTATAGCATCTCTGAGCTCAAAAGGCAGGGCCTGGTTTCCATCTGACAATGTATCGTTTTCCGCCAGTATTCTAATTGATAGTTCACGTTTCTCTGAAAAAAGTTAAGTATTAGCTTTAAAATATTTGAGCTTAAGGAATAGAACATATGTTGCCTGCAGTAACCCAGGTGGGAACAGAACCCTGGAGATCCTTAATAACAACTCTATCTGTTAAGTTCCCACTACGTGCCAGTTACTGTAGTAAGTAAATCGGATTGGACTCAGTCCCTGTCCCACATGGGGCTCACAGTTTTAATCCCCATTTTTCAGATGAGGTAATTGAAGTACAGAGAAGTGAAGTGACTTGTCCAGGGTCATCCAGCCCAGAGGCAGATAGGCCCATGTTCTATCCACTAAGCGATGCTGCTTCTTATTTCTAAAGCTCTTCTCAGAACAGAAAGCAACACTGTCTTCTGAACTCTGACCTAGAAACCAAGAGAGTAAGAGCCTCTTGGTTTTGAATGAGTTGAAAATTTGCAGGGTATCGAAGTAAAAACCAGGGTCATTAAGACTGTTGTGTGCCGTTCAGGAATACGGCTAAGATCTGTGTTAGAGAACTCCATCTTGCGGGGGTCACTGCATTGCAGTCGCACTACAAGAATCTTAGAGATTCCAACTCCCAGCTGGGTGTCTCAGAGCGTCGTCCACCACTCTACCCCTTCTGTTCCCAGTGAGCCCAAGGGGATATAGCAGGCATACCCTTCCAAAGCCCAACTCAGGCCTCTTGTGACCTGTGGGAGATGTTTTTGAGGTTCTCTGGGAGTGGCGTGGTGGTGGGGAGTGTGCGCCCAGTAGTATCCAGCAGCCCCAGGGACAGTGAGCAGTAGTTTATGGCTGTTTTGCTATATCTTCCTTTTCTCCGACAGCTGAAGCCCACATTTTGTTAAAAATGAAAAACCCAGGGGAAAGAGTGAGATATAAAAATAGGTGGGACCAATGGGCAGGGGTTTGGAAAGGGAGGTATTGTAGGGGATCTTCAGAGGTGTTTTCATTGGGTGTGCATTTTACAATTTAGTGAAAGGATTTCTTGTCATGTTTAAAGCACTGTAAATTTTGCTATTTGTTCTGGTTTTGTGGACTACAGGAGAAATGGCTAATAATTCCTGTAAGGCACAATGATATTTTTTTATCCCCTCAAAATTTAGAATAACTGATTAGACAATATTAACCATAAACAGGGTCATTGAGAAAGAACTATGCTTGCTGACTAATTGTTGTCCTTTTTGTTTTTTCCCACAAATGCAAAAGAGTGTACCGGTGAATAGATTTGCTTAGAGAATGGGAATTACAACAATGTTGCCTTTATTCCCATTTGACAGCCTGAAAGAATGAAGGGAAGAGGTTGGCATTGTTACAGATGAAATCTTTGGGGTCAGCATGGACAGCCTAACCTTTGGGGTTGTGCCTTTTAGGAAAACATATCCAGAGGTGCTCTTTAGACTCCTTGTGCTCCCATATGATGGAGGGGCTCCCAATGATGCAGCTAATATTTTACAGGAATCCTGGACTCAGTCTGTCAGCAATCAATCAAAGGTATTTATTGAGCTCTTACTGTGTGCAAAGCACCATACTGAGCCCTTGGGAGGGTACAGTACAACAGAGTCGGTAGATACGTACGAGCTTATAGTCGTAAGAGAGTTACAGCAGTATTTACTGACCACATTTTGGGGACAGACCACCCCACCTGGAATTTGAGAACGTACAGTCAACATAGAAGACACACTCCATGCTGTCAAGGAGCTTACGTTCCAGTCAGAGAGACAGGCAGATGCAGTTTGCTGCACAAAATGGGAGTAAGAGGAACATCTTAGGTACAGTGGGGAAGTAGAAAATTAAATACCCCTTATTTTTCAACAGTCAGGCTTGGGCTGGGAAGAGCAGCTATCTTGGGGGAAGTCTAAAAATGTAATCTGGGTAGAAAACTAGTTGTCCTGGCCCAAGGAAGCCTTCTGTTTCCCCCAGGCTTCATAGCCAACTGTTCTCCCTCAGAGGGTGACCGTACCATGCATTTTAGATAGACCTCCGGGAAATAGGGAGTGTTCTCCTAATAGCGTGTGTCCATCTGGATAGGCAGCCATGTCAGAAGCAGGAAGCAGTTGGACAAGCTTCCCGAGCATGAGGTAACCCGCGAGGGTAAGCGGCAGGTCCACAGAGAAAGATGAAAAATGATAAAAATGGCGAAACAACATAAAAGAGCTTCAGCAAATATTAGCAAAAGGATCCGTTTGCAGGCTTCTCATTACTCGGTCAGAGTCCAGGTCGCAGAGTTCGGAAGGCGCGGCTGCTGCCGTGATGTCTCAATCGGTCAATGGTATTTATTGAGCGCTTCCTACATGCAGAGCACCTTTGTAAGCACTTGGGAGAGTATCATACAACAGAATTAGTAGGCATGTACCCTGCCCATAACGAGATTACACCGTTCCAGGGAAAACTTTTCTGCAGCCGAGCAATGTCCATCTGATAACCGAAGGAGTTCAGGAAGCAGAAGTTGGCCTGAGGGAGTTTTCTGATCCCCGGCCTCCATGTCCTTGAAGAGTGGCACTGTGTAGGCTGAGTGCAGTTGCTGTGCCCTGTCGTTATTGGGTGATTAATCATCGGCCTGTGGTATTTACTGAGTGCTTAAGTGTGTGCGGAGCACTGAGCTAAGAGCTCGAGTGAGTACAGTACAACAGATTTGGTAGGCATGTTCCCTGCCCACAAGGGACTTCCAGTTTAGAGGGAGAGACAGACATGAAAATAAATTATGGGTACATTAGATAAGTGCTATGGGTGTGAGGGTGGGGTTAATATGAAGTGCTTCAAGGGTAGAGATCCAAGTACATTGTTGATGTAGGAGGGAGAGGAAGTTGGGGAAAAGGGAGCTTGATCAGGGAAGGCCTCTTGGAGGAGATGTGATTGTAATAGGAGAAGCAGAAAAGAGAAGTAGAGAAGCAGCGTGGCTCAGTGGAAAGAGCATTGGCTTTGGAGTCAGAGGTCATGGGTTCAAATCCCGGCTCGGCCATTTGTCAGCTATGTGACTTTGGGCAAGTCACTTAACCTCTCGGTGCCTCAGTTCCCTCATCTGTAAAATGGGGATGAAGACTGTGAGCCCCACGTGGGACAACCTGATTCCCTTGTGTCTACCCCAGCGCTTAGAACAGTGCTCGGCACATAGTAAGCGCTTAACAAATACCAACTTTAATAAGGCTCTGAATGTAGGGAGAGTGGCGGTCTGTCGCATAAGGAATAGGGAGGGAGTTCCGGGCCAGAGGCAGGGCATGGTTATGGAGTTGACAGCGAGGTAGACAAGATTGGGTTACAGTGAGTAAGTTGGTGTTAAAAGTGGGAAGTGTCCTGACGGGGTTGTAGCAGGAAATCCATGAGGTACGGGAGAAGGGGGTGAACTGATTGAGTGCTCTAAAGCTGATGGTAACGGGCTTCCGTTTAATGCAGAGGTAGATGGGCCACAACTAGAAGTGCTTGAGGAGTGGGGAGATATGAACTGAGCATTTTCTTTTAGAAAAACGATCCGTGCAGCAGAGTGGAGTGGGGGCTGGAGTAGAGAGAGCCAGGAGGTAAGGAGGTCAGCGAGGAAGCTGATGCGGGAGGCAAGGAGTGTTTATCCATTTATGGCATTGGGAGTGGCAAGAAGCTTTTCTCCCGAGTCGAATCTGTCGTCTCTCCAGCGCACATTCATGCCGGTGGCTGGACCGGCGACAGTCTTCCAGATGAATGGATTCAGTGTGAAGCCGGAGAGACTAAGACGATGGTGACCGACTCTCTTTTTCTACCCAAGGCTGTCTGAGATTACTTTCCCTATGGTTTCTGCGAGGCTTAGTGCCCTTTGCCTCCCAGAGATCACCTTGGAAGCAGAGGCCACCCCAGGGGCTCCCTCTCTTGAAGAACTCCCGGGGTCTCCCTCCTTCCTGTTGAGGTTTGTGTCATCATGGGTGCCGCACCGCTGAGAAGCTCATTATTCCCTCACGTTTTACTTTGGCTTTGGGAGTCCCCGGCTCGACAGGGAAGGTTTCCGTCCTGCCAAGTGACACCTCTGGCCTTCTCCTAAACGTTTCTCTACACTCAAGCCCATTTAGCTTCTGCCCCTGCAACCATCACGTCCACTCCTGCCTGCCCTCTAACACTTAGATCCGTCCCTATGTCCCTGTGGCTGGTTATATAAAAGATTTACGTGAAGTCTTCCTCCACTAAAAGCCTCTGGGCTCCTGTCACTGCCGATCACGCCATCCACTCCAGTAGAATCTTCGTGCTTATGTAAAACACCGTGATCCTGAAGCTGGTGAGGTAACGGGATGGTATTTTATAGAATTCTGTCTTCTCCCTTTGAAGTGTTAGGTCCTCGCTTCTCTTACTTCCTTTAACTCCTCAGAGACTCCTCCAGAGGCTTCAGGCCCCAGAATCGGCCCAGAGAAACTGATTAGAAGATTAGGGGATATCAGCTGTGGTGCTCGGACTGGGATTCCAGCCTAGATTTTATTTTGAATTGGGTGCCCCTCCGTCAACCTTTGAGTCTGTCCTTTCCTCATCATCAGCATATTTGCGCATGGGAAGCTGGGTGGGCTAGTGAAAAGAGCACGGGCCTAGGAGTCAGAGAACCTGGGCTCTAATCCCAGCTTCACCACTTTCCTGCTGTGGGACTTTGGGCAGGTCACTTCACTTCTCTTTGCCTCAGTTCTCTCATCTGCAGAATGGAGATTCATTCATTCATTCATTCAATAGTATTTATTGAGCGCTTACTATGTGCAGAGCACTGTACTAAGCGCTTGGAATGTACAAATCGGTAACAGATAGAAGCAGTCCCTGCCCTTTGATGGGTTTACAGTCTAATCGGGGGAGACAGACAAAAAAAATAGCAATAAATAAATTCAAAATCTGTTCTCCCCTCTACTTAGTCTGTCAGCTCCATGTGGGACCTGCTTATTTTCTGTCTACCCCAGCACTTAGTACAGTGTTTGGCATATAGTAAACGCTTAACAAACACCGCAATTATGATTATTATAAGAGGTGTGGGCATCTTGCCACGCTAACTCCCTTTAAGAGAGTTAGATAGTTAGATGTTCTTCATCTCCCTTCCCTCTGTCCTTTTCTTTAGCCCTTGCCAGCCCCACTCATCAGTGATAGGCTTTGCCATTGGCATTTAGTGGGGATTAGATTTACAGGAGCTGCTGAATTAGAGGCAGAAGTAGTTTCAGTGTGGGGTATTAGTTTTACATTTAATTAAAACAGTGCACCAGGCAATGTTGTAGAAATCGGTTATTCAGAAATGCCACCACAATATCTCAAAGTGGAAAGATGGAATCATTGAAATGCCTCTTGCTATTCCATTGCTGAGAGATGGGGGCCAACATGCAAATTGCCTGTTTATTAGGTAGCATTGGCATGCTTATTGCCTGGCTTTGATACATTTTCTCACTTCTATTGCAGCAGGAACTTAATTCATGACCAGTGACATTTCTGTAGCATTTCAGATTCATAAGGCTAACCACGAGACATTTCCGATTTAGGCTTGGTAGGTGCAGGGATGGAAGCTTATTGTGGGCAGGGAACATGTCTTCCAACTCTGTTATATTATACTCTCCCAAGCGCTTAGTACAATGCTCTGCACACGGTAAGCGCTCAGTAAATGCCATTGATTGATCACCAAAGCAGGCTTTGAAATGATCTTCACTTGGGATCCATAGGAGTAAGACATTTTGCTTGTAATGATTAGAGAGTTCTGTTTAAAGTGCATGAACAAGATAGTAGAGGTGACTTTCAGTGATTCAGTATATTTGAGCTCCATATTTAGAGCTCTACTGAAAGAAAAACATGCACTATGTTGTTAGTATCTTGAAAATGCCTGTGATCTGTTGAAAATTTTGAGTGCCCTACATTGGAGAAGGTAGTGTGGCCTAGTTTAAAGGACCTGGGAGTCAGGAGACGCGAGTTCTAGTCCCCTTTCCGCCACTGGCTTGCTGGGTGACCTTGGGTAAGTCACTTAAGCTCTCTGTGTTTCGATGACCTCATCTGTAAAATGGGGAAAAGATGGACTGTGATTCTTGAGGTGAACAGGAACTGTGTCCAATCAGATAACATTGAATTTAGCACGGTGCTTAGTATATTTTAAGTGCTTCATAACTGCCATTGCTGTTATTGCATAATAAATAATTTATAGGTTGATAGATTGGCGATGGCCCTGTTTTCTCATTCCCTGACTCTTCATGTCTCCCTCCGCCCTTCCCACACACCCTTTGCTGTGCCTGGCCTTGCTCTTCTTCCCTCTTCTCCCCTCTACTTGCTAATAAGCTGATGGATTTGCTCCATAAAGGTCTTTTGTCTGTTTTCAGGACTGTCCCTTAGGAGCCTAAATCTTGGAGAAGTTTTTGTTTCCTTGAAAAGAGTCATCCCTCCCCAGATTACTACCTCCTGACGGTCTAGGGCTTTAACCCACTCTATAAGAGGGAATTCCACAAAGTCTTTTGTTCATTCTTCCCTCCTTACTTAAGTCCTCTAGGCTGTAAGCTTGCTGTGGGCAGGGAACATTTGCTGTGTGACCTTGGGCAAGTCACTTAACTTCTCTGTGCCTCAGTTTTCTTATCTGTGCACGCCATGTAGGACAAAGGACTGTGTCCAACTTGATTAACCTGTATTTACCCCAGTGCTTAGTACAGTGCCTGGCACATAAGGGCTTAACGAATGCCATAAAAAAAAGTGTCTACCAACTGTGTTGTACAGTACTCTCCCAAGCGCTTAATACGGGGCTCTGCACATAGTGACTGCTCAATAAATACCGCTGATGATGATGATAACTTGATGGCCTGCTGTTGTCAGACCACCCATCACTTAAAAGCCACGTTGGCCTTTGTGATTCTTCTACTTCTTTGTCTGTACCTTGTTGATTCATGTACTGTCTGGGCAGCGGAGGGCAGTGAGACAGTAGGTTCAGCATTACCGATGAACGACCTTAGTTTGGGTAGGATACGGCTGGCGCGTCACCTCGGTCTTCTTCAGGCTCACCGTCAGTCCAGAGTGCCGTGTCAAATCTCAGATCTGCGAAGCGATTCATAATTGTCTGTTTGGATAAGGGACTCTGGGTCTCAGTCTTGGGGGCCGTTATCCAAGACAGACATTTCATCATATGTCTTCCTCCACCATGTTACTGCACAGGGAAAGCCTGCGGAGAAATATACCATGCTGCTTTGTGAGCTGTACCTGTTGAGAGGTAGAAATTCTTGGGAATCTAAGTGTGCCTTCAAAGAGCTCTTTCATGAATATCAAACTTAAAAAGGAAGAAGAAGGTATCGAACTTGGTATGTTTTTTCCTATAGGCTTCCATCAGTGGGCATTTTTTAGTTCCAGAGAAGAAGGGTAGACAAGCACTATTAATTAGCTAGCGAAAGGTTGCCAGTTAGAGGGGAAAAACCTTTTAAAGATATGAAATAGAGAGATGGGAAAAAGATGAAAAGACCGTAATTGGAGCATAGTATATTTTAAGAGTGTCTGGGGGAAAGAGCAAATAGCGAATTTGAGACTGAAAGGAGAGAAGGTATGCGATTGCATGTGGAAAAGAACTTGCTGTAATGAAACACTCATCTCTAATGGATTAAAATCCTTTTGAGAGGAATACTGTCTAGAAGATGAACACTGTGTTGTTGGTTCTCTTTGATTCTTATGTTGTTAAAAGATTTTTTCACATTGTTCGAGTCTAGGGTAAATCAATCCTTTATCCAGACTCCTTTTTGTAAATTTTTAAGTTCCCAAATCTAATTGAAGCTCTCCATTGTGAGGAGTCTGAGGAATTTTCAGTCAGTGTTTTGCAGCCTCCTGGGCTAGAGAGAGTGATTCTCCCTCACCAGAAAAATGGGAAGCAGCTTTAACTTCATTTCCCCTCTAACACGGACTTGCCTGCTAAATTCCCAAACTCAGTTAACCTTTATTGGAGGCTCTTCATATTCTTTTTGCCCTGTACTACAAGCTTAACCACTCCCCTTGGTTGCTTTTAAACTTTAAGGTCTCTTTTTCTGAGTTTTTAACCATTTTTTCATGGATGGTGTGCCTCACATGGAATTATTGGGTGGAGGGAATATACTGTAAGATTATGAGCAGTGTCCATTACTAGTCAGATCATTGATCCATCCAGGCCAGCATTCGACCTGTGACAGTGGAGCCGACAGAATACTAGACCCCTTCTTTGACATTCATCCTTATGTTTGGGAATGGGCCCTAATGCTTTCTTCCAAATTCCTCCTTTTCCTCTAGCATCCTATTATGAACTATTCTGTCTCTCGATTGATTCAGACCTCTCTTGAACGTGATGACCTTTTGCGTATTACATGGTGTGTGTTGATATTTTAGTTCAGGTCTGTGTTTTGGGCATTTTCCCGCACCTCCTAGATCCCCTAGTTTATGAGCAATCTAATCTGACCTTATCATCTTCCTTGGATGCCCTCTGGACCGCATGTTTTCACTCTCTTCATCCTTAGTTCATTCAATCAATCGTATTTATTGAGCACTTACTGTGTGCAGAGCACTGTACTAAGCGCTTGTGAGAGTACAAAATAACTGAGTTAGTGGACATGTTCCCTGCCCACAACAAGTTTACAGTCACCTCCCTCCTAAGGTTGCATTAGCCCGGAGTCAATTTTGCACATTTTCCACACTTTCCATCTTTCCCATTTTTCTGAAGAAGTTTTGTTCTCCATTTCTCCAAAGACTTTGTCAACAGACACTGAAATGAGAAACTAAGCCAACAGATTTCTCAGGACTAAGAAGGAAGACCCTGAAAAGATTGAAGCTTAACCAGACTGAATTTTTATTTGTTTCTGTATTGTTTAGGTAAACGAAAATAGTTTGTTAAACTTTCCTGAACAGGACAGAAGCATTTTTCCCATAGGAGAAAATTTGGGAAATCCCACAGGAGGGATTTCCGGATGTGTGCGTCATTTTGTGGAAACCTATCAATAACTCAGTTTCCATGAGCAAAAGGGAACGATCATTACTTTTGTGGGTAAAATGTTGCAGAGATAAAGATTTCCGTCAGTGGATTTGTGAAGAAGCTCTAAAGAATTTCGAGTGTGACTTGCTTTCACAACTGAGGATGCAGTTCTATTTATCAAATTAGCTGCTTTTTTCATTTTGCCCTCCCTGGGAAATATGCCATTTGTGATGTATATTAAGTCAGCCTGAATTGATGAGATAACTTTGACACTGACTAGCTTTGCCTGCCCTTGCTTATAATTACTCAGCACCCTACCTGCCAATTGTTGATCAACATTAAATGCAGAACCGGGCACCATTTTGAGAAGCTGAAGTTGTGTCAGATTTTAATTTTCACATTTTTCATTTATGGGCTGCTCCTATTGCAACATTTCTGTTCCCTTTTAAAGAATGTAATAAGCCACTTTGTTGATGTTATGCTCAAGTGAGTACTGGCCTCACTCCTCATTCCAGCCTCGAGGGGGAATTTCCCTTCCTAGTTCTGTGGTTCACTGATTCCAGTAAAGCACTTGCAGTCAAACTCCAAATCCATCAGCAAAACTACTCGGCATTTCATTTTTATTTTTTCGCATCTTGCCTTTTGGTCTACTCCTTTTCTTAAAGACTGGCTAGGATTCTCTTCAGCCACCAGGACCACCATTTGGGGCTAGTGTACTTTTAAAAGAAGATAAAGATGTGAACATGTCACTTCTCCCTTTACAGTCTCCTAAGCTTTTAGCACAGTGCATTGCATCAATGGGCACTTGGTAAACACTACTACTGCTCTTTTCATTGCTCTTCATTATTTTTACCTGGTTTGGGGAGAGGGAATTGATGAAGGGACATGAAAGAGAAGTTTTTAGGGGTGCAGAATGGAGACTGAGATATAGAAATGCTGGCATGCATACCGAAGAAAGGAACTGTGTTTTTTCTTTTTTCTTTGATAATACATCAGGAATCAGCCTCAATAATGAATGACTGGTTGCTCTCAACTGTCCAAATGAAAAATGCCACGTACGATCCTAGTTCTTGAGAGAACTTCCTTTTTTTAGAATTCTGAACGTATGAAATAGCAATGCATGGTTCCCTAAAATAATGGGCTGTAGGCATTGCAGATTTTTAAATCAGGTGAAAGTTTGTTTTGTTAAAACATCCATAAAATATCTGAATATTATAATATCCGACCAGGCCGTCATTGTTACTTGAATCCGATACTCTCGATACCTGGCACTTTAACGTTTTCGATAGCTTTACTTTGATGTCACAGTTCAGTTACAGTACTTAGGTCCCATCATGCTAATTAACTACAAGTAAGCTGAGCTAGGTGCGCAGCGAACAGTTGATGAAAAGCACTCAGAGGAAGACAGCACGAAAAGTAGCTTCAAATCCAGCATGAAGGATTATACTCAGGTACCCACGGTAGAACTGGAAAAGCCCTATGAATTGAATTCCACGAGAGAGTCAACTTCTACCTTGTGCTTGGGTAGGTCAGAACTTCGTATGCGCTTGCCGTTGCGGGTGGTGGAATATTGCTTTCCGTCCGAGTCATCTCTGGAGTCCGTGTTTTCCCCTCTGGGTTGTCATCATCCTGGGCTCCTACCCCCCAATGTACCCTTTTGCATTTACTAGAGACTGAGGGAAGAATTGATGGTAATTCTTTTAAAGCAGCTAAGAGTTAGTTGTTTTCAGCCAGCAGTTTGCTTTCCAAAATCTCAAATGAGGCAGTGTGTACCGTCGCTTTTCCTAAGAGACCCTACCTGATTCGGCTTCCATTTTGTAGGTTAAATGAGAAGTTTATTATGTATAGTCTCGTATTTATTCTTGTAATTCTTGTGGAATTTTATAATTAACTTTCTCCCAATTTGTGTCCCAGATCAATTCTCATTTGTACAGGTTTGGCATCTGCATGTTTTTAAGTATTTCTCTTCCCTCTCAAGAACTATTAAAGTTTTAGGAATCTGATTTTTCCTTTTCTATCTGGGGTTTTAGAGCCAGCATCTAACTGCTATCCATCTCATAAAATGCCACAATAGGACTGTGACAAATATGGTACAAACATATGGTTTCAACCCATTTGTCTAGGTCCCTGTGCAGTTCTGGAATAGCCTCGAGAGGATCTAGTGTAGATATTAGCATAACTCCCTTGTTGAACTACCAAAGTGCTCCAGCGATCAGGGTAATAGAATTGTATTTTTAGATAGGTCAGTTGGTAAAACCGGAATTTTGCAAGTCATTCTCGGGGGTGTTTTCTCCTACATTTATGGTTTCCAGAAAAGGGGCAGAGCTAGTGCAGTAGCTGGCCCCAGAATCTATATACCAATACTATCATCTGAAGAGGATGAAATTCACTCAAATTAGGAAAATGCTGTAATATCATTGGGCTGGGGGGATGACAGCTTCTCTAGATTTAGCCACCTAATCAAGGGAAATGCTATTTCCAGCACAGTTTTTTTTACTTCTCATTCTTTCTCTTTCCTGTCATGTGTTTCTGTGAAATTTGTTGTGCCCTTCCTTGGGAGGCAGGCTCAAGACAAGACTAGGTAGTGATCCAAATAGCAGCCTGTACCTTCTGAAATTGTAGATTTGTGGCCCATCCAAGCAAGAGTCATTTGTATCTGACTTAATTTAAAATGCATCTCCAAGCCCCAGTTAGTTTAGCTTTCCTGCGATGTACAGCTATCAGAGTACACTTCCATGAAAATGTGGGAAATCATGGGACAGAAAGAGGCAGCTCTTAGCTACCGAAAATCTTTGGCTTTCTGACTTTTACCTGCTGGTTTTCTGCTTGCGGGCAGTGGGAAAGGCTAAATTCCAGTGAGATCATGGCAGTTTCCTATCCATAGCGGGTAGTTAGGGAGCACATTTCCTTCTAGGGAAGTCTCTCTGTGAAAATCTTCCCATCTTTGAAGAATCGTTGGGTCAAGGAGGTCTTTCTAATCGCGATCACTAGGAAATGCTGGTGCCGGATCCCAGTTCCTTGTATTTTCATCCAAACATAGCATGATCTGGGTTCTGGCACTAATCTCGATGAGAATGATACACCAAGGTTCAGTGGCCAGAGCATGAGCCTAGGAGTCAGGGTTCCAAGGTTCCAGTCTCAGTTGTGCCTTCGGCCTGCTATGTAATCTTGGGCAAAAGGACTGTGCTAAGCATTTGGGAGAGTACACTGGAGTTAGGAGACATGCTCTCATCCCTCAGAGAGTATTTAATCCAGTGAGGGAGAGTTGCTTAACTTCTCTGGGCCTCAGTTTCTTCATCTATAAAATGGAAGTAAACAATTAATGCCTTTTCCTACCTCCCAAAGATATGAGGAGGATCAAATGAGAAACTTCTCGTGAAAGAGGGTTGGAAAAATAAAATCTGCAAACTCAAGATATTTGTATTTCCAAGATGGAGATATTCAATATACAATTTTCATCCTGGCTCTGCCATTTGCCTGCTGTGGGACCTTGGGCTGCAGTAACTGGGTCTCAGTCCCCTCATCAATAAAATGGGGATCAAATGCCTGTTGTTTCTCTCGCTTAGAATGCGTGCCCCATATGGGACAGGGAATCTGTCCGATCAGATTACGTTGCAACCCCTCAGCTCTCAGCACGGTGCTAAACACATTCTAGGTGCTTAATAAATGCTATTTTTAAAAGTGCTCAATCATAGAAACTATTAGGAAAAACTGGGGAAGGCTTCATGGAAGAAGAGTGCTTTGTGATATAGGGCCAAGTACTGGAGAAGGAAAAATAGTAAAGAAAGGGCAGAGGAAGATTATTTCCCAACCACGGAAGTTGTGAATTTAAGGCTGAGAGTTGGGAGGGGGCATTTAAAAAAGACTTTATTTGATCATTTAACTTAAAATCTTTCCAAGCAACTTAATATCAACAGCTTCCCTTGCTTTGTCATTTGCAGGAGTGTGTTGCTGTTGCGCTGCCTTACGTCCTCGCTACAAACGATTGGTGGACAATATATTTCCTGAAGACCCAAAAGTAAGTTGGACTTAAGATGCCCCCAAGCGTCTGTATGGGGAGTGGGGGTCTCCATTCATTTGCTTTTGTTTTCTTTCAAAGGTCAATATCAGTCTCTCCTCAGTTCATCATAGATAATCTCTATGATCTCTATCATCTCTCAGTTCCTGGGAGCCAGAGGCAAACCCAGCCAGGCAGCGTGTGTAGGAGGCAGCGGTAGATCGATTCTAGAAGCGGGGTGTGGTGTAGTCAAATCGGGGTCTCACAACTTTATAGGCAGCCGTCCCGAGGCATCCGGGTTTTCTCCTGGGACGTTAATGTCCCACCTGTTTAATTGGGTTCGTGAGGCACCTTAAGCGGGGGAATTGCACCAGGACCACGGAGGGAGAGGGCACTGACTAGATCCGTGGTCACAGGTTGGAGCCCACAGGAACTGAAGCAACGTGGCTCAGTGGAAAGAGCCTGGGCTTGGGAGTCAGAGGTCGTGGGTTCTAATCGCGGCCCCGCCACTTGTCAGCTGTGCGACTTTGGGCAAGTCACTTAACTTCTCTGGGCCTCAGTTACCTCATCTGTAAAATGGGGATGAAGACTGTGAGCCCCATGAGGGACAACCTGATCACCTTGTATCCCCCCAGCGCTTAGAACAGTGCTTTGCACATAGTAAGCGCTTAATAAATACCAACATTATTATTATTATTATTATTAACTAAAGATGGATAGTGCCCCATCCCTTGGCCTGCCAGCATTCGACATAAGCCAACTTTCTCTTTGTTTGTTCGTTTGTTTCTTTGAAATGGAATGACTCTGATGTCACTACCACCACGGGTTTCCTACCTTCCATTTTATTTAAAGTCAGATGGCGACACAGTCTTTCTCAAGAGGACTACAGGCTTTTTTGGTTCCACTGTTTGACTGCGGGAACTCTATGTTGGAAGTGGCTAGGCTTCACTCCGTGATTTTAAATGGAAAATAGATCGGCAGGTGCACTTTGGGCCTGGATGGTTTAACAATGGAGTTTTCTCCGGGCTCTTGTCTTGGGGCCGTTAAGTATTATGCAACTCTAGAGTGGGATGTGTGTAGCCATTACTTTATGTTCATTTGAACTAGTCCTCTATATAATTCAAAGTACTTAAATGTTAAAGAATGTAGGAGAGAACTATAAAAAGCATATAATTGCAGGAAGCCATCTGTCCTCAGTTGGAAAGAGTTATTTGTGAACAGAGAAAGTTCCAAACTTTAGAGAAGCTAACTCTCCAAGTGGCTTGATGAAGGAGTGGAGTTTTGGGGGTCATGGAGCACAAGACAAATATAACGGAGATGAAAATATACTGTGTTTCCCATGCTGGCAAAAAGGGATGGTGTGCACTATCAGTAACTATATCCTCGTTTTTCTTCAGGCATTTTCTGTCTCTGGGCAGTCAATCTGGTATTTATTGAGTATTTTGTGCAGAGCACTGTACTAAGGGCTTGGAAGAGAGTCCAATATATCAGAGTTGGTAGATTCGATCCCTGCCACAAGGAGCTTACATGTTTATATTTTAATAAAGACTGAGGCTCCATTCCCAGTGTCTTAAGTTTCGTGGAGAAGGGATTTTTTTTTCTTTTTTTTATTGGTTTCTCTCTTTGTAGCTTTGACACACCTCCTAAATATACTCCCCTGACGCGTTGAAGTAGAGGTCACCAGGTTGGGTTATGAATATCATTAAATAGGTTTCAGAAGTCTGTGGAAGGCTGAACTTATGATAGGAAAAGCCCTGAGCTCTGAGTGGTTTCAGGGAAGCGGAACTCTAGCCAACTGACGATAACCATATTGGCCGACAGATCTGGCCCACTGGGAGTGTGGCCAACAGAGGCTAGGCGAGGCAAGCAAAGGCAAAGGAATCTAGGTAATCCAGATGCCAGGCAGCTCTGTGGTTGGCTGTGTGGCCCCATCTCTCCGCACAGTTTTGGGGAGACCCAGGCCAGTCTGATTCTCTCTCTCTGCCCCCCAATTCCCCCCCCCCCACCATGTTGAAACACCATCCTGAAACCCAACTGAAAAAAGCAACCTTCCATCCCTGCCCCACCTTGGGTACAGCAGTTAGGAGCTAGGAACCTTCTGGGTCCAGCTATGGAATCTCTTGGAAGGATGACCTGGCATGTCCCTTTCTGTATGTGTAGGATTGAGCAATGGCCTACTCTTCCGCCTGGATTTTTTGCAGGTGTACTGATGGGAATGAAAGAGTCACTGTTCAGAGTCTTTCTTTTGGAGAAGAAAATAGCAGTACAAGCAGTAACTCCCTAGGAGCCCATAGAAAATAATTACAAACCCGCTGGAGCAGCACCACCGTGAAAATAAGTGTCAGTGGCCCCGAGGGAGGTTTCCCCTTACCTTTCGATAGCCCCGAGGGAGCCTTCCTCTTACCCTTCGTTAGTCGTCTAGTGTCACTTGGCTCTGCCCCGGAGGGCAGAGGCCATTTTTGTCAGATTCATTGTGCAGCTCCACTTTGTGTCCTGCTCAGCCCCACACTGACTCTGGGTGGCCAGGCCTCGAGGCTCTGCTGGGGCCCGAGCCAAACAGTAACCAGACCTACTTACGGTTTCCCTTCCCTCCCTATAATACCGGAAGGCGACCCCGAAGGGGGCTAGGCTCTCTCGTCGCTGCTGCTTCCCTCCGATCCACAGGATTGGGAAAGGCTGAGGACAGGATAACTCCACAGTTATGGTGGGGTGGAAGCACTATCTTAGACCTCTCAAGGGGACCATTAATGACGGATGAGTCACTCCCTGCCTGGGCCCATGAGTTACACACATTAGCTCGTCGTTCTCGAGTGGGTGAGACGGAATATTTATTGTGTTTACTTGGAGTAAGCATCGCCTCGGCTTTTGAGGTCTAGATGTTTCCACTCTAACCCAGGATCACCAGATCACTATAGGTTCCCAGATCATAGAAGAGAAATGATTCTTCTATTCAGATTCCCCCAGTTCAGATTTGGAGTCTGTGATTAGGCGTAAAACTATGCTGTCATCACTGTACGCCGGACACTTTACGAGGCACGGCGAAGGGAAGCAAACAGTCAATGTAAAAGCAACCCCTACCCCCACCAAGGAGCTCAAAAGTCCAGGAGGGGGGTCAAGAGGACATAAATTGCCAAATATGTAAATGAGCAGGGCCATGAACACAAATCATCAATTACTATAGTAATAAGAATTATGGCATTTGTTAATAAGAATAATTATGGTATTTGTTAAGCGCTTACTGTGTGCCGTGCACTTTTTTAAGCGCAGCATCAGATTCAAGATGATCAGGTCAGATACAGTCCCCATCACACATGGGGATCACATTCTAAAGTAGGAGGGAGACCTAAGGAATTAAATGCATGAGTAAAATTGCTAGCCAATAAATTCGTGAGTCATATATATGAGTTTTGGTTGGGTGATTAGTCAGTCGTATTTATTGAGCACTTACTCTGTGCAGAGCAGTGTACTAAGCACTGGGGAGAGTATAGTATAACTATATAACAGACACATTCCCTGCCCACAATAAGCTTAAAGCCTAGATGGGGAGAGGTGTTAAGGCGGCAAGGTGAGGGCAGTGAGGGATAAAGAGGCAGGGATGAAATTAAGAAATGTCCATTAGGAGCACTTTGAAAGCGGGACAGGATGGGGTTTGGTGGATTTTTCACGGTATGGGAAGAATTAGGCCAGAGACGCGGGACTCATGAACCAGATTCAGTTAGAAGGTTTGCTTGGGAAGAGTGAAGAGTGTCAGCTGGGATGTAGCCAGAGAAGTATGGGTAAGTGACAGAGAATGCTGTTGGAATGCCTCAGTTAGGAATTTTGTTTTCTAAGTGGCTGCTGAAGGGTTTGCAAAGGTGAGTGATATGTCTTGAATGTACTCTAACAAGGTGATACATTTTGCTGCCTGTACCTAGGATAGACTGGAAAGGGAAGACAGACTTGAAACAGAGGAAACAGTACCATTACAGTAAGCCAACCGGGAAGCGATGAAGACTTTGATCACTTAGTGGTATTAAGGGTGGAGAAAGCGGGTTGGAGCTATGAAATATTGTGGAAGAAGGCATCATTTCTAACAACTCTATTGCACTGTACTCTTCCTAAGATCTTAGTACAGTGCTCAGCACACAATAGGTGCTTGATACATATCATTGATCAATTAATAGGATTTATTGAACACTCAGTGTGTGCAGAGCACTGTACTAAACCCTTGGGAGAGTACAATATAAGAATTGGTAGACACATTTTCTGCCCCATAACTGTCTAGATGGCGGAGACAGATTGATTTACTATTGGAAGGTCTGGAGCTAATGGGAAAGATAAGAAGAGGAGAAAGTCTTGAAATCTTTTCAAAATGCACCTGTTTACCTGTCTTACTTAGGATGGTCTTGTTAAAGCCGATATGGAGAAGCTGACATTCTATGCGGTGTCTGCCCCGGAAAAACTGGATCGAATTGGCTCCTACCTGGCAGACAGACTGAGCAGAGACGTCGTCAGGCACCGCTCTGGGTAAGGATCCCCATTGTCACAGACAGATTGATGCTGGGTTGTGTTTGCTTCTCTGTTCTCTTTCTTTCTCTTGAGTTTAATAATCACTTCCTCCTTTTATGGTATTCGTTAAGCCCTTACTATGTCTTCAGGCACTGTTCTAAGCCCTTTGGTAGGCCAAAGCCAATCAGGTTGAACACAGATTGTGTCCCACATAGGAATCTCAGTCTTAATCCCCATTTTCCAGACAGGGGAACTAAGGCCCAGAGAGGCGAAGTTCATTCAATCATATTCATTGAGTGCTTAATACTGTGTGCAAAGCACTGTACTAAGTGCTTGGGAGAGAACAAAAACAGACCTATTCCCTCCCCAGGATGAGTGCACCGTGGGCAGGGATTGTCCCTATCTGTTGCTGAATTGTACATTCCAAGTGCTTAGTACAGTACACTCAATAGATACGAATGAATGAATGAATGAATGAATGAATGAATGAATGAATGAATGAATGAATGAATGAGCTCACAGCTTAAGTCTGAAGTGATTTGCTCAAGGTCACCCACAGCAGACACGAGGTGGAGCCGGGACGGGAACCCAGGTCCTTCTGACTCCCAGGCCCTACTCCAGCAACTAAGCCACGCTGCTTCTTTTCTGTATAATATTGCAGAAGTAAAGCCCAGAATTTTTTGTAGATGAGAGAGTTTGGAAAGTCTGAAGAGAGAATAGCCCTCGGCCGAATGAGCGTATCCCCTGCAGTTTAGTTTCTCTTGGAAGTAGTTCACCGTGGCTTCTAGACATTCAACTCTACAATTTAATCATTTTTATACTCTCCCAAGCACTTACTACAGTGCTCTGCACATGTAAGCGCTTAATAAATACCATTGATGGAATGATTTTCTTTAAGAGGTAAAGGATGGGTGGTTATCACATGACCGAGACAGGACTGGAACTCAGAGAGTTGGAGCCAGTGACGCTGAGTACGCCATTGAATCGATCATTGGAACTTATCGAGCGTCGACTCTGCGCAAAGCATTTTCCTAAGCCCTCAGGAGAGAAGAATACAATAGAATGTGGCCCGTTCCCCAGGCATAATGAGCTTACAGTCTAGAGGAGGAGACAGACATTAATATAAATAAATAATTAATAATATATAATTATATATTGAAGGGTGGCAAAATCCTCCCCTCCTCCCGCCACTCTCTGGCCTGCTTTCCACTCCTGGTGCAGTGTGGCTTCCCCAGAGTGGTTTCAAAACGGAAAGTTAGCATTAACAGTTTTATAGTGTCTAAAGCTTGTTCGTTGACAGGCTGCTCTTCAGCAGAGGTCGTCTAAGGACTTTACTGTTTGTTTGAAAAAATTGAGTTGCTTCCGCTTTTACAGTTTAAAATTTAACTCCGCAAGGTAGCGGTTTACCGTTCGAATGAGGCAGCATGGAGCGAGCGGGCGTTGATTTAAGATAATTTGGGGGATTGAAAATCTGGGAAATTGGGGTGAGTCCTATCTCTAGGCACATGGTTAACTTTATGAGGGAGCTCACTGGACGAACAATATTAACCTGTCGGAGCCAGGGGATGTGCATTCTGCCTCCGGGCAGTCCCCAGGGTCCCGAAGAGACTCCTTTGCCTGATGATCAGAGAGCATCTTAGCACGTCCCCTTGAGACCTTTCTCCCCTCATCCTGCTGCTGCAGCTGCTGTTGCTGCTTCAGAGCAGCCCCCAGAGTCCAGGAGGGGGGCGGGAGGGGGATATGGGTATGACTGAGAGGAGGGAGGGAGGGGGCAGTAACTGTCTCCTCTGGGAGACTCCTCATTGGTTAGGAGACATGCCCAAGACCGCAATCTCATGCCCAAACTATCTTATCTGAATAACTCAGGGTGTGTGTGTGTTTGTGAGAGAGAGATTCTGTGCATGTGCAAGAGTGTATGTGTCCATGTGTGCCTGTCTTATTTCTGCCCCTAACAGCCAAATTGCATTTACAGTTCCAATCAGTAAACTTCCAGTTTTAGACTGGCTCTTGAGTCAGGGACCCTTGCCATCATTAAGAAGATACAAAGACTGTGGCCTGGAGTTTTTTTCAGGCTGTGTAGGCAATTGTAAAAGCCCAGCCACACAGTCCCTACAGAAGGCTGCCTGGATCTGTTCAGGAACCGTTCCTCCAACTCTTTGGAATCGTGTCCTTGGCCGAATCAATCCATATTTTTAACCTGGGGCACCAAACTTGTATTTTGCCGTGGATGTTCTGTGTGAGGGGTGCGTTTTCTAGACTGCAAAGTGAAGTTTCCAGAAAGATTTCCTTCAGCGTTCCGCCATCTTTATTTCATTCCCACTACGACTTGTTCGGTAAGTCTAATCGGACCCCCAAGCTCGTGGATTTTTAAACCGTTTGCTTTTAAGCACTCCGGGAATAAGGAGCAGTTGAGGATAAAAGCTGGCTAAAGAGAGGAGCTTTGCTTTTCATTGAAAAATCCACTGAGAGGTGATGGAGGATTACAGAAAGTTCTCTGTAAGAAACATGCTTGTGTGTGTACACACACACACCCACACACCCACTTAAAACCTTACAGGATCTATTCATTAAATACAGTGTGAGGGACAAAAGTTTCCATCCACTTGCATCGTCATTTATTTTCTGTAGGCTTAATTTCAGGTGTGGTTTTTATTCAGTCAAATGAAAATCAATTGTCAGGAGTAGAAATCAACTGGGAAGAATGATTACATCCAGGTGTTACTTTGTCTTTACACTCAGGTATGTTTTAATTGCCATGGAGGCTTTGGACCAGCTTCTTATGGCTTGTCATTCTCAAAGCATAAAGCCATTTGTAGAAAGCTTTCTTCATATGGTGGCCAAACTGCTGGAATCAGGAGAACCAAAGCTGCAAGTTCTTGGAACCAATTCTGTAAGTAGATCCATTTTGTGTCAGTAGTTAAGTGGCTTTGTAGGATCTGCAGAGTTCTGAATTCCCTGGACTATCCATAACACATGATTATAATAATAATAGATGTTATTATTATACTATTGGAAATAAGACAGGAATGACATTCGTGCCTAATCTCAGGAAAGTAAAAAAACAAAACACATTTGACTTTTGGTTACACCACTGGGGGATTCAGATCACCGGAATAAGGAGTCTGAGTAGCTGTAGTTATCTCAGAAGAATAGATCAATCAATCAGTCAATGAATGGTATTTATGGAGCACTTACTATGTGCAGAGTGCTGTACTAAGTGCTCTGAAGAGTACAGTGTAACAGCAGACACATTCCCTGCCCACAGGTCAGGTGCTTCCCCCTCTTCCTATCATTCCCAGCATCAGTTATTATCCACATCCTTTCCCTGCCCAGTCTCTCTTTCTTTCCCCCTCTCTCCCTACCAACCCCTGACATAGAGGAAGAGTGTAAGCGGGTGGCTGTGCTTTACTGTGCAGGGAACTGGATTGGGAGTAGCCAGAAGGAAACAAGAAGAGAGCCAAGGGCCAAGGAGGGGCCCAATGACCCCTGTCTTCTGTTCAGGAGAAATTTGTCAATCTGTGGTCATGCTAGACCTTTTGAGGTTTGGAATGACTACAGAATTGATAAATGTATTGTTCTTTGTTCATTTTGTCATTTACTCTTTCTATTTTCACTTCTTCCTCTGTTACCTGAGAAGCGTTTCTGCTGCACTGTGAAAGCAGCCATTGGAATATACAACATAAAGACTAGAGAAATGTTTTTGCAGTTTTTACTCATAGCTTAGAAGGTTGAAGGCAGAGAATAAATAGGTTTGATGCCATTTATTATACCCACAGTTCAAATGATGCATATTAAAAATCCGAAATAGCATTCGTGTGTCCCTTCCAAATGCCCCTTCCTAACTTCTAACTGCTGCCAGGGGTGACACCAGCTTCCAGGCCCCCACCTCTTAAAATAGACCTTGGGTCGTCTCTCATTCCTTCCCCTCAGTCCAGTACTTGAAAATCTGAAATCTGCTCCTTTTGAGAGTTCCTTGTTTATTAAATTGATATAATTTCTCCACATTTCTGTATTTGAATAATGGTTACCTTTATTTGAGCGTACACTTCCGCCAGGAATGAAGCCATATGGCTGTATCCTCCTCCTGCCATGGTTCAAATTGAAATGTGCACCCTCAGGATATATACTGTATGCATCCAATTGACATCATTCACCTAATCCCGTGAAATCATCTAAATCAGTTTTTGGAAATTAATCTCTTTAAAGCTAGAGGGACCAAGGAAAACATGACAAGCTTCAAATGCATTACTGTCACACTTTTAATTTTCAAAGAGGTTAAAGAGACAAAAATATCCATTCTTATTAGAGTGCCATAGTCCCATAATGAAAGGCAATTTGCAGTTCATTCAGTCATACTTATTAAGCGCTTACCGTGTGCAGAGCACTATACTAAGTGATTGGGAAAGTACAGTACAATAATAAACAGTGACATTCCCTGCCCACAATGAGTTCACAGTCTAGAGTGGGGGGAAACAGACATCAATATGTCATCAATACAATGCAGGTGATTGTTTAAGGTAATCTATGTAACATCTCTTTCTTTAGCACATTCTGAGTATGTTAGCTGAAGGTAATCAATCAGTCCATCAGTAGCATTTATTGAGTCCTTACTGGGTGCAGAGCGCTGTATTAAGTGCTTGGGAATTAGACTGTGAGACAGTGGCTGTGTCTGACCTGATTATCTTGAATCTACTCCAGCGCTTTAGTGCAGTGCTTAGTGAATAGTAAGCGCTTAACAAATAGCATAATTATTATTGGGAGAGTACAGTACAACGGCATTAGTACACGCGATCCCTACCCACAAGGAACTCATAGTCTAGAGGAGGAACTTACAGTGTAATACCGTGAGGTGGTTAATACCTTGAATTTGTAGAGCACTCTTATCTTTCCATCACCACCTTGATGATAGGTGGCCCCGGTGGCCCCTATTTTGAGGAAGACGGAATTTGAGACAGTTATGTGACTTGCCCAAGGTCACACAGCAGGACAGTCGTAGAGGTGAGATGAGAATTCAGGTCTCCTAAATCTCATCCTATGCTCTTTTCTCCTGAGCCCCCGGGGGCCTTCCGGTGGTCAAGCTGTCCTGCAAGGCAATCCTTCGGTGCTTCCTACTGTCCACTCCCTTCTCCTTGTATCCCTCCTCTCTCCCAATCTTGCAGGGAAGCCTCAATCTTGGTGTCTGAAAATTATCGATCATTGGCTCCAGAGATGCAAGACTTTGAGCCTGACCAGTTGGACTGCATTGTCTCTGGTCAAGTCTCTGGTCCTCAGAATGAAATTTTAAATGAACATGAGTTCAACCAGGCTTGTAAATCCTTATTGCTCCCCGACCGATATAAAAGAGGCTTTTGAGAAGAACAACTTTTCCTCTTTTTGCATCTTAGTCCCAGGATAGGTTCTTGCCTTCTGGGATGAGAATTTAGGTCATAGAGTTGGTCTTGGGGTTATTGGAGGACAGGAGTATCTCATAGCTCAGCTCCCAGGCAGCTTCTTTTCCGCCCCCATCTTTAGGCAAGTGAGAAGTAATGGGACCCGTCTCTCAGTCCTTCAGATTCCAAGGTAGCTACACTGTCATATGGGGCTCTGAGGAAATGAAGAGGAACAAACCGCCTTTCTTGTCTCCTGCAAAAAAAGTCTTCAGAACAGCCAAATGAGACTTTAAAAGCAAAGGATCCTTGTTGTATTCATAATTGCCTTGCTTTTTCAGAAGCTGAGTTTATTGTGTGTATGACACATGCTACTCTTCCAGAGCGTTTGTGAGTCATACCCAGCAGTTTTCTAAAATTATGAGCTTCATACTTCGATTTCAGTCTGCGTTATTACCTTAAGTCACAATTTGAATCAGCTTCTTGTTACAAAGAGTATTTTCTTTCTAATAGCAGAGTTTCTCCCTCTTCCCTCCCTTCAAAATTGTCCATAAACTGTTGAGGTACTTTTTCGTCCTCACTGAATTTTTCATTTAAGTAAGTTTGAAAATAAGGGAGTATGAAGTTTGTGGCCTCCAGTATATGACTAAGCCATTCGTCAGTATTTATGGAGCACCAACTGGGTGCTCAATGCTTGAGAGCAAACACTAAGAGCGTACAAATACTCCAGTCAGTCAATCGGTGGTATTTCTCGAGCACTTACTACATGCAGACCACTGTATTCCAAGTGACATTCTGTTGCTTGAAAGAATTCCGAGTATCATAGATGCTTCCTGGGGTTATTCATTTCTTCGTTCTACCTCCAGATTCGTTAAAGGCCTTTCTAGGCATCTGACCTGTTTGTTTCAGATGGATCCAAGAAGGGAGATTCCATAACCTTCCTCAAAACTCATTCAAGTCCATCACAGTCTCCTGTTTCGGAAGGATGATTGTTATTTCTAGCCTAAATCCTTCCCGCTTCAGTTAAAGCCCATGGCTACCCTCTCACTCAGCTGCAGTGAAGTGGGAGAACTGTTTCTGATTTGGTATCTCAGCAATCTCATAAGACATAGATGTGGTTACCAGGCCATAAACTCCATTATTAAAATTGTCATCACCTCTGAAAAATGTCACGCTCTGGTCCCTGAATATCTTTCAAGGTCTTCCCTTTCTAAATAAAAATATATTTTAACAGTAATGTGTGTTCTTTTCCACATTGAGACTTCAATTTTATTTTAAAGTTAAGGATTTAACATGTCTTTTCTTATTTTTTTTCTAGTTTGTCAAATTTGCTAATATCGAGGAAGACACACCCTCCTATCACAGACGTTATGATTTTTTTGTTTCCCGCTTCAGTGCCATGTGTCATTCCTGCCATGCCGATCCAGAAACACGGACTGAGTACGTATCACCTCACTTTATTAACAGTAAGAATGACATACGTTGATCAGCCACATTGAGAAAAATGTATGTCTAGATGTTGCTCGGGATGAAAATGCAAGGGAAATTGCGTCTATTCCCTCTAGTTATTTATTGCATTTATCCAATTATCCCTCCCAGTTTTACAAAAAAGTTTTTTAAAAGGGTTTAAAAATAGGGTGCTTTTGTCGTGGTACCTCCTTGGACCTCCCACAGGGACTGGAAATAGGACCAGATAGCCAATTCTTTAGTTTCGGCCTTCAAATAAGGACTTCACTCCAGTTTTCCTGTAAATTTACTGTTGCATTCTTACTAAACCCAGCATTAAGGAAACTCGCTCTCTAGTATTTACCATGTGCACTGTATACATAGGCAAAACCATTTCTTTTGATACCACATTGCACTGAATGTGCAAACCAGCTGGTGTTGTTAGACCCACCTTCCCTGCTGTCCGGGCTTGTTACTCTCTTGGGTTCTGCCTCCTAACCCTCTGGCCAGCAGCTGCTTTTGCTCAAAAAGAGCCATTACGTTTTTGGTTCTTGCAAATTAGATTCCTTCCTCCTTTCCTCCCTCCCTCTCTTTTCTCTCTCTCTCTCTCTCTCGCTCCCACTCTCTTATTTCTGAGAATTTGCCAGGCATTCCCTGCTGAATGTAGTGTCTGAAATGGCGGCATCTGCCAGAGAATCTCCACACCCCCAAAGGTTTGGTACAGCTGGTCCAGGACCCGCTTCCCCCACATCCACCTTGGTCCGAGCAGGGAAGATGTCCTTTCTGGGGGCTGAGCTCCAGCTCCAGGGGAAGAGGACAGAAGCTGGTTCCACTGTTTCCCGGCCCATTTTCCATTCGAGCTAAAGACATTCATTCATTATAATGCAGGGCTACACCCCAGAACCGGCAGCTGAAGCAAGTGCTGCTCTAGGGACTCGAAGACCGGGGCTCTTCACGCACATGGCACAGAATCTGGCCACCCATCCTGCATGTAGGAGTACAGCTGCCTCCTCTTCCTCCTCCTGGCACCACACCCTAGCAAACTGGGGTATCTCGTAATGGGTCTGCGCCATCCAGTCCCTCCATCTTGCTCGGAGCAGAGAGTATACTGCCATTGTTTTAGTTTGTCAAATCAATCAGTCATACTCATTGAATACTTATTGTGTGTAATGCACCACACTAAGCATTTGGGAGAATACAATGTAAAAAAATGAGTAGACACTATGCCCACAATGAGTTTACAGTCTAGAGGGGGAGACAGACATTCTCCGCTAATGTAGAGAAGCCAAGGGACATTGCCATGGATTTAAGTGTGTTCTCAACAGCATTTCTTGTGCTTGCCCACTGGCATCAGGGACGCCTCAGCTTCCTCTCTGGTAGCTGTTTAGGCCCCCGGTCTCAGCTCTCTTACCCGGGACCAGCTGGGCCAGACTTCATGGCTGTGCCTTCATTGTCCGGAATCTGGTTGTGTTCAGGGCTTTTGGAAAGGCTCTCTTGCCGAGTCGTTTGAAGTGCGGGGTGTCCACGTCATGGGTGAAATGCTTGGCTATGCTAAAGGTTCTCTGATGAGGCCATGTCTCACAACCACATGAGGTGGGTCCCTCGGCGATACCCCAGGGGTCCAATCGCTGACTGGCCCTGAAGTCTGCAGAGACCATCTTCCCCCATTCCTCCGAACAGCAATTATATCAGTTTCTGGAGTATCTGGACCGGCTCTGAGCTCAAACATTGCAGATAATTAACTGGGCTTTGACCGAATTGTGCTTGGAAGTTCTGCTAATATTTCAGCTGCCTATGGCAGCGTTGGGCCATTTTCAGCTACTTTTATTGGTCTCTTTATTGGTTTAAAATATGCCTAATTCAGAAGTATATATTCTTTTCCCGTTTGATTCACTACTAAAAGATGCACGGAATTTGACATTTGACAATTGAGGGAGAGTTTCACGTACAGATGTTCAAAATAAGTACATCATAGAAGATTGACTTTCGGATTTTCTATAGTTATTATGTAAAAAAGACTATTTTGGGGGATTTAGCTCCCTCTAGTGAAATACATTTTGTCCATTGTATGTTCTTAACACACTGAAAGTAGGTGTTAGAAATCTGGGATTTTTTTTTTCCTTTCATGCCCTCTAATCCATCATTAAAATTTGGTTATTCTAGACCAGTAGATGTAAAGCTTAGAAAAATTAAATGAATGCCATAGAGAATGGAACTTCAAAATTTTTATTGAGATTTGATAGGTTGCAGGAAATTGAGTTTTCTTTCAAAGTTTCTGAGATTGGGGAAATAAAACCAAGAACACCCAACTGTCTTCACTGGACAGGAGAAGTGAGTGGGCATGGATTCCTGCTCCTTTGGATTGCATGAATTTTGGTGTGTAATATTTATCGAAGACACTCACTGCTCGGCACTGAGTGGAATAAATCCACAGTAGACAGCTCAGTCTCTGGAAGCGCTCAGTCGAAGTCCGAGGAACACAGACCTGGACCTCTCCGTTCGCCCTTACTGTCCTTTCAGTTGAAATGGGAATGTTGGTGATGCAACGTCTCTTTGCCAACTGGTCTGCAAATATTATTTAGCCTCCCTCCCCTTGGTTCTAACAGCTCTTTCTTTCTCCCACCAGAATTCGAATTGCCGGGATCCGGGGCATCCAAGGTGTGGTCCGCAAGACTGTGAATGACGAGCTGCGGGCAACTATATGGGAACCACAGCATATGGACAAAATTGTGCCCTCACTACTTTTTAACATGCAAAAGATAGAAGACAATGACAGGTGGGTAGGAAGGTTGTTTATATGGATGTAGAGTTGAAATCATCCTCTCTTCCTTCCAGTTGCTCTCATTAGTGCTGGGAAATCCTGTTTTTGAAGAAATTTCATGTCGGGCCGTGTAAACTCAGTGAGCTTTTTTAATGCTCAGATTTTGCTCACTGGTAGGAATTTGGATGTTTCTCACTTGTATCTTATTTTCTTTCTCTCTGAATTATGTGGTCAGCTGAAATGTTCTTTCCTTTGCAGGTGATAGTGTAATACAAAACCAAGGGCTCGTTAATCCTGCCTGTTGTTATTACTGTGAAATTGGCTTAGCATGAAGACTGATATTCTAGTTATCAAGTGTAATAGTCAAAAAACAGGAAGGGCATTCTCTCAACTACTATTATTAGTAATAGTAAATAATGGTAATTTTTAGTATTTGTTATGTGCTTACTAGGTGTCAAGCACTGTACTAAGCAACACCAATGTTTCTGTCTCAGCCGAATAGGGCCACCGTCATCTCCTCCGGGAGGAGACAAAGAAGAAAACCCCGCCGTGCTTGCAGAAAACTGTTTCAGAGAACTTCTAGGTCGAGCCACTTATGGGAATATGAACAATGCCGTGCGACCAGTTTTTGCGTAAGCGATCACTTTTATTGGGCCCGAACCCATGAAAACCTTCATCCTTTCTGAAATCTTGAGATTACTACAGAACATTTAATGCCGGAAGACATAATCTGTTAACTGTGATTCTCCTACCCTTTACTCTGTATTTTATTACAGAGTTGACATTGAAACATATTGAATATACACTTCTTCGTCACTGCAGTAAATGTTTATAGTATGCTCTGTGCTGGGGGAATCCTAAAGACGCGTTGCACACAGAATTAGATAGGTTTCTAACCAGTTCTTAAATCTGGAATTTCTCATGAATTTTAAAACTTCAAGAAAGTTTAAAATCATAGAGCAATGTTGCTCTCATTTTGAGAGTCTTTTCCTTTGGTCACTGGGTAAATAGCTGTGAAATAAGTAGCTCTATGCCTCATTAAGAGAATGAGCAGTAGACTATAAAGTGATACATCGGATTCAAAAGTATTGATGTATATTGTAAAGGTTTGGCATTTTTTATTGTTCAAGCCCGATGAATGAGAAAGTGCTTTGTTAATGGCTTTTGCATTTTGTTGTTCTAGGCATTTAGATCATCACAAACTTTGGGATCCCAATGAATTTGCTGTCCACTGCTTTAAAATTATAATGTACTCCATACAGGTACGGTTTATGTATTTTACTTATAAGACCACAATGAAGGGCTAAATACATTAGTATAGAGCATTACAGATTACTGGATCACTCTCTTGTTGCAGAAATGCCATAGTGTTTTCATGTTTCTCATGGTATGGAGTCCCCCACTCCCATGGTTTAATGAAAACAGTATTTCCTCTGGGGATCAGGAGACCAGGATTCTAGTCCCACTTCTGCCTGGAGTTGGCTAACAGGGACAGAGTCCGCATATGCATTCAGATATGTGCTTCACCCCTGCCTGGTGACTCACTTGTGGCATTCATCTAAGAATATGACTGACGGGTAGGGGAGTGTGAGTGTGACATACAAATTACCAGCCCTGCAGTCAATTCATTCTCCATATTCTGGGTCCTGAGGTCTCAGGACTGAGGTTCATCTGGGATTTTCGGGGGGCAGGCACTCCATGACCACCAGGAGCAAATGTCCAGTGAGAATTCCTGTCTTAGCTTTGATGCAGCCTCCTTAGGGTCCTTACACTATTTTCCCCGCCCCCCCCCCCCAGCTCTGTACCTCTATTTATTTGAGCAATACCATGCTCTAAGTAGTGGCACTGTACTGATTTCCTCCACTCAACAGCAGGACTTGGAGGAGGTTCACGTCACTGCTGTGCTGAGTGGTCACCTAGTTCCCACCCCTGCCTGATAAATTCCAGTATTATGTCACTCATTATAAACGCAAAGTATCGTGCAGTGGCGTCTGAATCTTGGCTGGCTACCAAACACATAGAGAAAGAAGGCAGACATAAGAAACTTGAAGACAACATTTGAGCAGCTCTATTAGAGCAGGAAACCCAATCTGGTGCTACCGAGGTGATCGATATTTAGGGAGGTCTGAGATGCTTTTTTTCCAGGAAGTCTTTAAGATTGTTGGTGCAGCCAGGTGAACACAGTAGGACTACTTTGCTGAAAATGGCCTTAAAATCAAGTAACTCTTATGGTCCTCATGGCCCAGGTAAAAGGGGATGCTTTTGGAAACATACTCCATGGTACCCAGAATAAGCTAAGTAATAGGCATGACAAAAGCTAGAATGTTTAGCCTGGACAAATTTGATGCCAAACAAATGGAAAGCAAATCAGAATTTGTAGGCATGCCTTAAAAATGTGCAAGGCCTCATCCATTCCACCACGGTGCCCTCAAAACAAAGAGGGTATCTAAATAACAGTTTCAGCAACCTCCTGAACACATCTTTCATCACTAAGGCTCGTGCTCTCCAAAGAGTGGGTAACACGCCAAAGATGAAGAGACACAGCTTTTCTCCGTCACTCGGAAGTCACAACAGAAAGTCTAGACCACAAAAGATCAGATGGTCAATCCATCGAGATCTATGGGCAGAGAGCAGAAGTTGTCCCTAAGAATGTTTAGTCTTATAATTACAGATTATTATTGTGTTCTATTAATTTTCCTGAGCAATTATTAAACTGGAATGTGGAAAAACTTTTGTGGTAGGTATGACTCTAACTAAAAACTGAGGTGCAGTGGAGCTTCGGTAGTTTCTCTGGCTTCTGTAGAAAATGAAAAGTTTGGGCAAAGAACTTTGCCTATGGTTAAAAGATAAATACTCAGAGTGGCAGATAATTAGGTAAATTTGGATTTTTTAAAAAAAATAAATTGGCCTTTACTATTCTTTATGTTTTCTAGGCACAATATTCCCACCATGTAATCCAGGAAACCCTGGGACATCTCGATGCCCGAAAAAAAGATTCCCCAAGGGTTCGGGCTGGTATTGTTCAGGTCCTGTTGGAGGCAGTAGCCATTGCTGCTAAAGGATCCATAGGTGAGAGGAGTGGCCATTCTTATTTCTATTTCTGTGCTGCTTAATGGAAACATTTTTCTTAAGTGAGGAAATGAGCAGAAAACTTTTATGATCTGTATTGACATCGAGGGGGCCCAGGGGGCCAAACAATAAATAGCCAATTCAACCTACCCTCAAGGAGCTTTCAGTCTATTGAAAGTAACTCTCTGGGTCTTTTTGCTTGGTTTTTCAGCCCAGTGTTTCATTCAGCTTGCCTTTTCCTTTGGTAAAATAACATTAAATTTAAAGTAATAATCTATGAAACTTATTTCCTTCATATGCCATGGGCTCACAGATCTCCGAGTTATTGGTTAAGAGCATATTGCTCATGGGAAACTTAACTACTAAGCCTTTCCAAGAATGAGAATAGTTGCAGTGAATAGTAGAAAAGTAACAGATGAGTGGAGATAAAACCACAATGTAAAGAGATGGGTTTTAAGCTTGACTGAGCTACCCTTTAGACTGCATGGGAAGAGGATTGCTGAGAGGAGGAAGGGGGTGGGGGGAAATGGTGGGTCTGGACAGAATGAGCCCCCTCAGTTCCAAGCCCGACATGGTCCCTGTTAGGTGGTGGCGTCTCTACTCTGTATTTACTTCCCCCAGGCCAGTTCCCTAGGGACAGCTGAACTTTGGGGAGTCAGAGCCCTTCATCCTGGCTGTTTCTGACAGGCTCATTGCTGAGGATCTGGCTGGCTAGTCCCTCTTTTCCATGCAAAGGCCTAGATCCTCCTCCTCCTCCATCTTGACTGGCAGCTAGGGGGCTTTCCTTCAGCAGTATACTTGGCAATGAGGGTCCAATTTTCTGTCAACTTGTGGAGACATCATTTGCAACACAAGCTTAGGTACCCAGGACATAAAAATTGGCTCCAGATTGTGCAGCTGTGCCCTCATATTCCATTTTTAGAATTGGGAATGTTTCTTAAGTTACCATTTTAGGAACTGGTAATTCAGCAGCCTCTGTGGTCAAAAGGTTAATTGGAAAATGTCATTTGGATTTAATATTTAAAGGGAAAATGATTCCATGATTAGTTCTGTCTTGTTTTCCATCGATTCGGTTTTGGTTTACATGTCTCTTCCTCTCTGTGCCCGGATCCAATCCAACAAGCCAGCCCCCCCCCCCCCCCCGGCCACACCTCCCTCCTTCCCTTCCTCCCATCAAATCCATTTCCTTGCATTGAATGGGTCCTGCAAAAATTAGTTTGAGGTTGGTTAATGCCCCGATTAACTCCACACGCCATTCTCCTTTGAATACCGGGCTGCTCAAAACCATGGAGGATTTTTTTGAATTTTCTTTCTTGCGTCAAGTGTATCTGTGTAACTGTTGAGTTCTTGGGTACTTGCAGAACCCAGAAACTATTTGAGGTGTTCTTGTTTTTCTCAGCAACCTTCCCAGGAAAGACCCATGTATTCTGACACTTGGTTCTATACAGGTCCCACGGTGTTGGAGGTGTTTAATACCTTGCTGAAGCATTTGCGTCTTAGCGTGGAGCTGGAGTCAGGGGACGCACGCAGCTCCGTGGGCAGTGCCAGCTTCAGTACCAGCTCCAAAGACAACGACGAAAGGATCGTCCAGAATGCCATCATTCAAACAATAGGTGGGTGAACTAGACTCCAAACTGTAAAGCAGAGCAGGGTGAAGGTACAAACCTTGTGATTTTCAATAGCAGCACACATTTTTTATGCTCCCAATGACACTGCTTATAGCTTGTTTTTTTGGAAATTCTCCCTAAATGGAAATGCTTTTCCTGAAAGGCATCAGTCAGTAGAAGTCAAAAACAGTAGGTCTGTGTCTATCCCAAGGATGACTACATTTGCCTTGAAATGTCCAGCTTGCCTTTTTAAATGGTATCATAGCAGGAATGTTATTCATTTGTTTTGTTTTTTTAAAAAAGAGAGTGCTGTATTTTAGATAGCCCCAAATATTCTAAAAGTTGCAGGTTAAAAATGATTATGGACAACAGTATCGAGTCTGTAGTAGTGTTTGATAAGTATGAGCTGAGTGTTTTTTTCTTGGCTTTCACTTTGGGACTTGAAGCATTTAACATAGTACTGTCATTGTTAGCCCCTTGTTTTAGACAAGTGCTTCTGGCCCACCTGAAGAAAGGCAGGCATCTGATTGTCTTGCCCTTTAGTGGTGATCACTCGTACTATCGTTATATCAGAATGATTGTGCTATAACCACTGTGTTTCATTGTCTCAAACCCCCGTGTGAATTTGCGGCCTGAAGGAGGACCACCCAGCTAGGTTTTCCAATGGTGATACTAAGATCCAGGGCCACTAGTGAATCGAGCGTGGTCCGATAATTGCTTTGAAAAACAAAAATAATGCTATATTTGACAATATCGACATAAGCCCGTCATGGGCAGGGAACGTGTCTGCTAATTTTGTTGTATCATTCTCTCCCAAGCGCTTAGTATAGAGCTCAATAAATACCATTGATTGATTGATGGATTTGACAGTGGCAATTTAAGGACCCTATCAAAAGGCCTCGTGCTTCGCTCATATTAAGGATTGTTTTGGGGATTCAAAAAGACTTTCAGCAAATTGATAGTGTCCTCTTCAGCAGTGGTTTTTGAATTTGTCCCATCAGAGGTAATATCTGTTACCAGCTGTTTTTCAAAGTCCCTTGGTTGAAGTCCTGATGGCACTTTACTACCTAGCATCTTCAGTTTCCAACGTCTCAACCATTGTTTAATATAAATACATCTATTCTGATTGAGAACTCCAGAAACATTTTGCTATGCTACTCATTTCTGGCTTTAACCGGTCAGAATTGGGTGTTGACATTACCATGAGGGAAGAAAGAGTGCTTCACAGTCAAGATGGCATTTGTCTTAGGAAAATTTCCAAAACACAGGAATCTCCCACTCTGCTTCACGTCTGATACCCCAGTGCACTGAAAGGCAAGCAAGCAGTTGAATTCCCCTTTCTTACAAGATTCATTTCCCACTATTTAGTAATTCTTGTGACTTGTAATGAACATCAGATAGGCTGGTTTAGGTAGTGCAGTTACCTCCGAGAGGAAAGTAGAATGTATTTGCCTGGGGGAAAAATCAAGGCATTCGTGACTTATTATACACCAAGTGGAATAGAGCAGGTGATTGTGACTCACACCCTTACGGCCGAAGCCCAAAGCAGGACATCATTTGAAACTGTCCTTTATATCAGCTGCTGGTAGTTTAGCTTTTCAGTTTCTTTCTTCTTACGGAGACTGTGGCTTTTAAAATTCTCTTTTGTAGGATTTTTTGGCAGCAATCTTCCAGATTACCAGAGATCAGAGATCATGATGTTCATTATGGGAAAAGTGCCTGTTTTTGGAACAACCACCCACACGCTGGACACCAGCCAACTAGGGTTTGTTGAATGTTCTAAAGTTGTACCGAACTTTAAATTTTGAAATGCCTAAGTTGAAATAAGAACTGATGTTTGGAATGATCTATGTAGCATCTATATTAAATGTCACACGGAAGGAAACGTGCGTACCATTGCCAGTGGAATGAAATCTGTTTTCCAGATATCACTTTAATTATCTGATTTGGGAAAATGACAACGCACAGATCTCTTTGGCAATTTCCTCGAAGCTTCATTTCCATAATCCTGCTGCTTCTCTCTGGACAAGAGAGAGACTGTTTAATGTATTTCCCAAGTCCTACTGGGGTGTGAAGTCTCCGGTTCCTTATGTTTATATCAGGTGTTGTTCTGTGCGCTTTGTTCTTTATCCAATCTAAAAGCAGTGGTGTTGAGTTAGAACATTATGCAAATGACATTGTGAGGAAATGTTAGTAATTTGTGTTTACTGGGAAATGGCTGTTTTACCTCCAGATACTCTGGCATGTCAGCTTCCCGACTCAGCTGGAGTTTCTGCTTCCCTAATTATCTTTCTCATTTAATACTTCTGAAAGCCTTTATCTCTCAGGACCTGAATTCCTTCCTGCCTGCAAATTAGACACCTTTCAAAGCCAGATTAACCCTTTTAGGCCCCAAGAAGTCCACTCGGCAGGTAACTCTCGGTGCAAGTAAGGGCCAAGTGAATACAGAAAGAAATCCCCAGGCATGGTCCTTCCGCAAGCCTGGTCCTTATCTAAATTTCTGAGTGACTCCCAAATGGCGTCTGGCTCCCCGCACACCTCAAGACACACCAAACATGACAGGACCGAGGCACAGCCAGTCGTTTTCAACAGGAAGCTGTGTATTTACCGAGCTGGGTGCAGAGCACAGCACTGAGAGCTTGGGAGAATCTGATACAATAGTCGGTAAATACGATCGCTGTCCTGAAGGAGCTTAGACTAGTCCCCCAGTTTTATGCACCTTCCCCAGGGGTGTAAAAGAGTTGCTAACACTTCTAGAGGTGCCTGATCAAGTAGAATGTGGAGGATTTTAACTCTAGAAGAGTTTCCTGATGATTTACTCAAGAGCCTGGGAGAATCTGGTTCTCTGTGGCCAGCGGGGAGAGTGACCTAGGAGTATTTTGCTGAACAGCACAGGAAACATAGTGTCTCTGGCCTTTAGAAACCCTCATCTTGGACCTTTCCACTCATTAATAATGGTAGAAAATTTAAAAATTGATCAGATCGGTTCCTTGGTATTTACTGAGCGTCTGCTGAATGCAGGGCTCTGTATTAAGTATGGAAGCAAGGTCCCTCAGCTCATTAGGAATGCCACAGACAAATTATGTAATTAGTGACGTGAACTCCAAGCTGCCAGCTGGCAGTCCTCTCAAGCTGTAACTGAGAAGCCCGGCTACACCATCAGCTTGAACCCAGCCCTCCAGATTTCATTCCCCAATACATCGTTCTTCGCTCTTCCTTTCTCTCCCTTGACTAAGAGACAACTTCAATAGCTCCACTTCTTCAGTTGGCCGTTAGTGAAAGAGGAGCTTTTTTATTGATAAGACAAAAGCTGTCGACTAAGAAATCGAGGTGCCGATTGGCTCCCTCAGTTTGCTCTGTTTTACACTGATGCAGCAAGGCTATCGGAACTTCCTGCACACGTGTAAGGAGATTTTGACATTATCATTATCATTTGTCACATTATCATTTATCTAATCCCAGCCCCCCAAGGAGGACAGTGGAGAAAACTGGCCCCAGGGAATTTGGGGAGGTGAATTTGGGTCTTCTCTCAGCCTCACTCATAGCATCACAGAGGCTGCCTGACGGGGTCTGACATCATCTAAATACAATGAGGTTTTCAAGGGCAAAATTTTACCAAAATGCAGAGCAGTAGCAGAAGTTAATGCAGTTAGTTTCTGACTAATACCTATTAAAGTGATCATTCTCTTTTAGGGATTTGGGAACCCGGCGGATCCAGATAATGTTGCTGAGGTCCTTACTGATGGTGAGTCATCTGAGATAACTGGCCAACAACTCATTATGTGATGGCAGAGAATGTAAAAATGTAGAATTATAAAGAGTAACAGAAATCCCATAAATTACGATCTGACTCATTCCGTCGCCATTTTTTTAAGGAATTAGGCTCAGTGGTCGTGGGAGACATTTATAGCATTCAAATAAATGAGCACAATGAACCAACTGGAAGCATGAAGGTGGGGAGGAGGCCTGTGGTAGTGATAAAGATGTTTATTGAGTGCCTATTAAGTGCATTTTAATAGTAATATTGTACTCGTTAAGCTCTTATTGTATGTCTTAAATGCTAGGGTAGATACAGGTTAATCAGTCCGGACACAGTCCCTGTCCCACATGGGACTCACAGTCTAAATAAGAGCGAGAACCGGTATTGAATCCCCATTTGACAGATGAGCAAACAGAGGCGCAGAGAAGCAAAGTGACTTGCCCAAGTTCACAAAGCAGGCATGTGGTAGAGCTGGGATTAGAACCCAGGGCCTTTGACTCCCTGGTGCGTGCCCTTTCTTTTAGGCCACAGTGCTTCCAATTGAAAAAGAGTCTCATGGATTCACAGGGACTCAGTACTGATTTTTATTAAACGGTTAAATTAAATGGGATTTTTTTTAAAGGGTTAAATCAAGTGGGACCTACTTTGTCGTCCTCTGTCCTTGAATAATCCTTTGGGATTTGGGCCTAGCTGAGAGATGTCAACTTTTGCATTTGAAATTGTTAATTAATAAATTAGGGACCCAAGAGTTGTTTTTGTCGCTTCTCCGCTCAACTGCATCTTCTCATAAATATTCAAAATCGTACGTTCATAATTTTCCATTGGCCTCCCAAGACTATTTTTCTAACTGTTACGCTCGGTGGGGGAAACTCTTAAATTTCCCTCTCAGTATGTCAGAGGTCCAAAGAAAACCACTTGACCCGCTTATTCTTTTGAATTGTCGACAGGTAACCTCAGGCTACAAGGCCAAGACCATTGTCACTGCACTTCCTCCACCATTTCTTGATCCATTATTGTCTGCTTCACTCATGGAAGACTATGAATTAAGACAGCTGGTCCTGGAAATATTGCACAATCTGATTGATCGACATGACAATAGGGCAAAACTCCGGGGAATCAGGTAAAACCCCAGGTTAATGTGATCAGAGCTATCTTTTTATCTGTTATTTACTGGTACTTATTCTAGTGTCTCTTTTATTTAGATTTGTCAATCTAAGGACTATCTCCCAACCCTTTCTCAGGATTGCCAGTGACTCACTGAAAGCAGTCTTTGTTTCTCTTCAGTGACATATTTAATTGTTAAGGAATCAATCATAAAATGAGTTGCATGTGCCGAAGGGCAGATTTTAATTCATAAATGGCTATTTCAGATGTTTACTAGTTTTACTCCTATTTTCATCTCCTAGAAGATTGATTGGGCTCTGGAAAAAATAATGAGATCCTAAATCATAATTACCTGTGTGACTTTCTCCCCATTAAAACTGAAGATTGTCTGCTCTTAGTTAAAATGGGCGTGATAAAAATGGAAATTGGCATTAGCCTATTTAAGTAGATCGCTGTTCTGTCCACATGTAATGTCTTGTTCTAATTAGAATTTTTTAAAAATTATTTTATTAAAATGATTTCTTTCTGTAGAATCATACCAGATGTAGCCGACCTAAAGATAAAAAGAGAAAAAATTTCAAGGCAAGATGCAAGTTTCATGAAAAAGGTAATAGCGTTTTACCCGTTAAGTATTAGTTGAAATGGGAAAACATCCTTTTGGCTTTTCTGGTATTTCCAAAGCGACCAAGAGTCATGCTTTTAATACAGGTTTCTTTCTCTCTAGCTTTCTAGGGCAGGCTTAACAGTCAGTCACAGTCACATTTATTAAATGTCTACAGAGGAGCTCAAAGCAATTTCAACTTCTGTGTCTTGAGTGCATACCAAATATTGATATTTTTTGAGTGATTACTATATGCAGAGCATTATACCAAGTGCCTAGGAGAGTACAATACAGTAGAGTTTGTAGACCTGATCTCTACTCCTCAAAGAATTTATAGCCTACCGTGTGCTGAGCATTGTATTAAGTGCTTGGGAGAGTACAAGAAGCAGCAGGACCTAGTGGAAAGAACATGGGCCTGGGAGTCAGAGGACCTGGGTTCTAATTGTAGCTCTGACATTTGCCTGCAACTCACTTGACCTCTCTAAGCCTCAGTTTCATCTTATGCAAAATGGGGGATTAAATCCTACTCCCTCCTACAGAGACTGTGATTCCCATGTGGGGACAGGGTCAGCCCCTGTCCTGTTTCCAACCTAATTATCTTGTATCTAACTCAGTGCTTCATATAGTGCCTGGCACATAGTAAATCCTTAATAACTACCATAATTGTTATTATTACAGTAAATTTGGTAGCATGATCCCTGCTCTCAAGGAGCTAGCAATCTAAAGATCATTTTCCTTTCTTGATTTCCATGTGCCCCATCTGCCCCATCTCCGTCACTAGTCATTCATTCATTCATGCAGTCGTATTTATTGAGCGCTTACTGTGTGCAAAGCACTGTATTAATCATTTGGGAGAGTACAATATAACAATAAACAGACATTCCCTGCCCACAGTGAGCCCTTTTCTCCAGAAGTGGGTAAACCCATGCTCTGATAGAACGCAGAGGCACAGACATCGTTCACTTGGTGCTCTTTGCTGATGGGATGAGCAAAGTATATTTAAGTTTCCTCTGACTTTGACCATGAGCCCCATGTGGGACATGCATTGTGTCCAACCTCTTACACTTGTATCTTCCTGCACTTAGAACTGTGCTCGGCATATCAAGGGCTTAACAAACACAGAAAAAAAAATAATAATTGTGGTATTTAAGCCTTTACGGTGGCCCATCCACTATAGTAAGCTCTGAAGTAGATGCAAGATATTCAGGTCTCATGTGAGGGAGAAGAGGTATTGAATCCCCATTTTGCAGATGAGGGAACTGAGGCACAAATATATTCACCAGAGGTATCTCTGACAGTCGAAACTCTTCCACCAATATCCATTCACCAAGAATTGTCTTTGCCTCTGTAAAGCTGAAGCGTAAGTTAGTTTTTCCATTAACAGGCTTCCAGACCAGGGCTGTCATGTCAGTTATCACCCCTCGATCAATCCCTTTTCTTTCAATTTGCTGTTTTTCAGAGGTAAATGGTGAAGCATTTTTGAGTTTAGTTATATTTTTTCAATGTAGAATACACTAGGGAAGAATTTTTTTTAATTAAAAGTATGTCCCAAAGTTGTTCGTTTTTACTGAGAAGCTATTCTTGGACCACTTGATTGTTTAAGAATAGTAAGTGGTTTCTGCATTTTATTTTCAGACTTTGAACACTTACGTTTATGAAGTGTTGAAATAAATTACCAATTGATGGAGCAAAGTGTAATATATGAGTCATTTCTAATTTAGTGACTAAGAAAATGTATTCTGTAAACTCAGTTGACCCCGATTCTCGAGTTTTGGCAATGTTTAGTGACTTTTTAAACAAGAATGAAAGCCAAAAAGAGGCTTTCTTGGTAGAAACAATTCTTTTTAAGCTTATTCTGTGTTTTGATGGTGGATTTATTTCGCCTGTTTTGACAAACTTCGTTCAACTGTTTTGAATATATTCAAATATATAATTCCAAAATATTCATCCGTCAACTGTGCATTGTAGTTCTCAGTGTGAGCTCATTGCTTTTCCCATTTAAATAAGATACTTTCTATTCCACAGAAACACAATACAGTTTTCATTATTTCTTAGTCACTGTAATATATATTCACAGCCTTTACCTGAAATGGGTGTTGTAAATTCCTTTATGGTAATAATTACTTTAAGCATTTATTGTTCATCTGATTTTCTTTCATTATGAACACAAAGAAATCCATTTCCATGACTTGTGACTCACTCTTCCATTCTGTTTTCTCATCGCCTTGACCAACTATAATGGTCTTTCCCTGACTTTAAGTACCTCTTTGGGAAATTGAAAAACTGATTCATTCATTCAGTCGTAGTTATTGAGCGCTCACTGTGTTGGAGAAAAAAAATTACCCTGAGAAATGTGTAAATCAATAGGAGTTTTACGTAGATGCAGTTGAGCATAACCAAAATGTCATTGTTTCCTGCCTTGAGTGATTATGCATCTGGAAAAGTGTCCTCAAGACCTAATCAGTGGCAGAGTTCGCACTGCCAGTATTGGACTTCAGGGTCTTGTTTTGTTATTTTATCTATGAAGGATTGTTTTCCCCCGTGAGTAGCAATAGCAGTATGTACTGAGCACCTTCTGGGCACACTGCACTGTACTGCCCACGTGGGAAGTCCAAAAGAAGCTCGAGATATGTTTCCTGCCCACAAGGACCTTACACTCTAACAGGCAGTTTCTTTTTCCCCAGGAAAAATAGATCTAAAATGGACCCCGCCCTGCCCCATGCTCTCTCTCTTTTCTGGTAGAACAGAATTTTACCTTAATGTTGATTTTTGGTTTCATTCGTGATTTGATATGTTTTTAAGACGTCCTTTTCTGTTCATGACCTTGTTATTATCTATAGACTTCCTATTAGGGATCTTGTGAAGCTCAGAAACCTTGCTCCTTCTGGTCAAGCTTTCTCTAACCCGCACTTCTGTCTTCCAGAACGGTCAGCAGCTATACCGGCACATCTATTTGGGCTGCAAGGAAGAGGACAATGTGCAGAAAAACTTTGAGCTCCTGTATACGTCTCTTGCTCTTACGACCATTGAACTGGCCAATGAAGAAGTGGTCATTGACCTCATTCGAGTAGCTATTGCTTTACAGGTAAATCATTTTTACCAGATGTATTTATTAGGCTCAGTGAATTCATGTTTCTAAGATAACAAGGACTTGCCAACGCTCCCCTGTCCTTTTCAGTTTGTTTTTATTTTGTGTGAAATACTGCTTTTTCCTATAAGGGCTAGAGATTGGAAACGTTGCCTTGAAGGTGTTCAGCATTTTTGCAAAGCTGCATCTTTTGGAAAAGCAATTTGAGGAAGTCACTGATTCTTCCTTTAGACCATAAGCTCCTTGTGGGCAGGGTTCATGTTGTTCAACTCCATCGCTTTGTACTCTCTCAAGCTCTTAGCACAGTGCTCTGCCTGCAGTAAGTGCTCGAAAAATACCATTGATGGATTACTTCAGAACTCTCCTTTTGAAGTGCCCTTTGTTCTAAGTGGTCCAGTGTAATACAGTTTACCACCTACTTGTTTCTCACTGAAGGAAAACGCCATCAATAACGAAGATAACTTGCCCATGTTCCATCGCTGTGGTATAATGGCCCTGACCGCAGCCTATCTCAACTTCCTAAGCCAGATGATCGCCGTTCCTGCTTTCTGCCAGCACGTGAGCAAGGTAAGAGGGAAAGGGAGAAGCCAAGACATTGCCAAACTTCATTTCCAAACTGACAATGTTTCTCCATGACTCTCATGTCTAGTAGAAATTAAAAAGATTTCATGTATATTTCTGTACTCCTAAATTCCCTGGCAGGATGGGGTCTAATATTTTAAACCTCATTAGAAACGATTTTGAGGGGGCGGAAAAAAGGCTCCCTGGGTGAGGTTTGTTTCAAACGAGGTAGTCAAATCCTACCTAGTTGCAGTGCATATATCAATCTACAGGGAAATGGATTACAGAAGAATTTCTCATAGATCCAATGTGGATTTTTAAAAGCGAAGCAGCATGGTCTAATGGAAAGAGCACAGGCTGGGAGTCAGAGGATCTGAGTTCTAATTCTGGCTTCACCACTTGTCTGCTGTGTGACCTTGGGCAAGTCACTTAACTTCTCTGGGCCTCAGTTACCTCATCTGGAAAATGGGGATTAAGACTGTAAACGCTATGTAGGACAAGGGACTGTGTCCAAAAGGGTTATCCTATATCTACCCCAGTGCTGAGTACAGTCCCTGGCACAAAGGAAGCACTTAAACAAATACCATTTTAAAAAAGGAATTATTTAACAGAAAACTTTTAGCACTGACTTTTCTTTTCTACCTTTCAGGTTATTGAAACACGGACCGAGGAAGCTCCTTATTTTCTACCGGAACACATCTTCAAAGACAAGTGCTTGTACGTCAATCAAAAGCCTATATATATAAAGGGAGGGCATCAGGATTTCAGGTGGATCTACATTTTCCTCAGAGGGAATCAAGTAGCCCTACGTGTTTATAGCAGTGCCCTACTACTGTCCTATTTTCAGTTAGCTGTATAACCATGGTGAATTTCCTCAGAAAAGGTAGAAGTTCAGTTTGCACCCAGATGTCCTTGTATTCGAGTTGCAGCTGTGTTCACTATTTTAAAACCTTTTAAGAGTCTGCTGTGCCAGAATCGGATGGCTTTGCATTTCTTCTTCTTCATTGTCTCTCATATAGGAATTCATCGGGGGTTTTGCTCTTTTCTCGAAAGAATTCATTTAGAGAAAGAAAATCACTGTTTTTTTCCCTTCTGTCTTCAAAACAAGGGAAGCTGAGTTTATAGTCATTAAATCAGTTGTATTTATTGAGCACTTACTTTATGCATAGCACTGTATTAAATGCTGTGGGAGAGTACGATATAACAGAGTTGGTAGACACTCCCTGCCCATAACAAGCTTAAAGTCTAAAGCATTCACTGTGACGTGGGGACTCCTATTACCAAGAAGTAATATTGAACATCTCCTGAGAACAAGAAAATTAAGAAAACAAAGCTAGCCCAAATTAAGAAAGAACTGTGAATTCATCAAAATCTGGTCTTGTAGGAACCTTGCATCATTTTAAAAACTACTCTGAAATGAGCCAGCTAATTTAACTTCTGTTGACTACCTTAACAGCTGGAAAATTTGCCATAATCATCAGTCTCTCTACCTCAGAGGTCTTTACCTCCCATTTACTTGTTCTATCCAAATTGTAAAATGTCTCAGAAAGTAGAAATAAGCGGTTTATTTCCTTCATCTACAGGCTTCCAAAATCATTGGAGAAACATGAAAAAAAGTTGTTTTTCCTGACCAACAAGATTGCGGAGTCATTAGGCGGCAGTGGGTACAGCGTGGAGAAGTTATCAGTGCCGTATGTCCCCCAGGTCACAGGTGAGCATAAGTAATAATAATTGGGGTATTTGTTAAGTGCTTACTCTTTGCCAAGCACTGTACTAAGTGTTGGGGTTGGTACAAGATAATCATATCCCACATGAGGATCACAATCTTAAGTAGGAAGGAGAACAGATATTGAATCCCCATGTTACAGATGAGGGAATTGAGGCACAGAGAAGTTAAGTGATGTGCCTAAGGTCACACAGCAGGCAACTGGCAGAGCCAGAATTAGAACCCACATCCTCTATTTCCCAAGCCTGTGCTCTTTCCAGTGGGCTAAGCTATCTAAGCTATTATCTCAAATATTGATCTGCGTTCATCCCTTTTTCTTGCTTTCGTTCAGTTTGCAAACATATGCTCTTGATATCAGATACTCAGTTTTCCTCCAAAAGAATGACGGGCCTTAATGTATATTTGTGAACTTGTTTACAAAACTACCTGGCTTTTGAGGCAAATACATGCTATTTGAAACAAAAAATCAAATCTGCCCAATGTGACAACAGATGTTGAATTCTAGAAATAGGGAAAGTTGGGGAAAATAGTGACATCTTGAGTTAAATCTAGAGGAATGGGTGGGAGTTAGAGCAATGGATTTGATAAACTTTTGAATAATAATAATGACTGTGGTCATTTTAAGCACTTACTGTGTGCACAGAACTGTGCTAAGAAATGGAGTAGATAAAAGATCATCAAGTCTGACACAGTCCTTGCCCCTGAGAAAGAGAGTGAACATTATTCCATTCCTCAGGAGTTCCAGATTATGGATGAAGTATTTGCTCCAAAGTAACAAAGTGGCTGCTTTTATATCTCTGACATGGATAGATTTTTGTTTCTTGTTCCTGCCTCTGTTTTCACATTTGTGGCATATACTTTAAATTTTATTTTCATTCTTGCAAATTTTGGATTTAGCTCTGTTTCCTTCAGGCAAAAAGCCTCACAAACACAGACACAAGCACAAAGGTAAATTCTAGTATCTACCCTCTGCTAGCTATCCTGTAGGCAGATAGACACAGTAGAGGTGTGCTTCTAGAAAACCTCTAGAAAAAAAAATGGTCCAGAAGAATTGTATGTGTGTGTCTATTGGCTGTAACTTCACTTCCGCTGTAGTTACTGTTTCAGTTTCCCTGCCGTTTTTTCCTCCCTAGCTAGATTTTTCATTTATTTTTCATACTTTTGAAGATGACACAGCTGCCTAAAATAATGATCTTTCACTTTCAGTAGTATAGACTTCTGCAGATTTCTAGAGTGCTCATTGGATTAGTCTTTCAGGTCCTTCTTCATGGCATTGACTGTTTTGAGGAGTGATATTTTTCTGTTCAGAAGGACTCGACCATTGAGAAATAGAACCACAGGAGGTGTTCATCCATGACTCCTGTTACAGTGTATCGTGGCAGAAATTTAACAATAGGCAAAAATATTTCCCTAATCAACTAGCCATCATCTCTGCCACAAAAGATATGTATTTGCTCTGCCATCATGGGGGCAACAAATACTTCAATTATGATTCTTACTCTGACAAAATATTTGTTTTACACTTTCCTGAGTTTTAGAATGGTACATCTTTGAGAATCACTAGATATTTCACTCTGAAAAACCATTCAAGCTATTCAGAGACTAGAATTTTAGTGCCCATCTTTGCTTTCTGAAGTTAGCATTTATACAGGCATCCTCATTCGCTTTTCTTGTTGCTGACGAGAATCTGCAAGGATTCTGTGGTACTTTAGGCCCAAAAGAAGTGTTCGGGAGGACATCTCATTCAGTTTGAGGTGCTTTTCAAGGGTACATAAGAGAAGCCAATCAGTCAATTGTATTAATTGAGCACTCAAATTATGTGCAGAGCATCTGGGAGAGTATAATACAACAGAATTAGCCAAATTGTTCAATGCCCATAAAGAGCCAAGATGGATTTATCCTACCTTGGACAGTCCTATGTTCCTGGGGAGGATTTAACTTCAGAATAATCACACTCACCTTACAGTTTAAGTGCCCAATTCTCCATTTCCACTTGATGAAGCTACCAGGGCTCAAAGAGACCACAAACTGAAAATGCAGAATTATGTAATGGCCTGGAATGCAGAGCAATTAATGCCTGATCATTATTACCAAACGCAATGATGCAGGCTCTTGTGCGCTGTAGAGGCAGCAGAAAGCACATTTAGTTCGGGCAGAACGTATTACTTAATACCTAACCACCATCCTTGGGTCGAGGGAAAGGCTTTGTGGGTTTCATTGTCAAATTTGTCTTCTGTTGTCTGTGTGCATTTTATGCAGATGCCAGCGGGTGACAAAAAAGTACAGTTGTAGAAAAAGGGACTTGTTCTCTGTGCAGGGCACCCCAATCTCAGATTATACTAATAATAATAATAGTGGTATTTGTTAAGCGCTTACTATGTGCAAAGCACTGTTCTAAGCACTGGGGGGATACAAGGTGATCAGGTTGTCCCATGTGGGGCTCACAGTTTTAATCCCCATTTTCCAGATGAGGTAACGGAGGCACAGAGACGTTAAGTGACTTGCCCAAAGTCACACAGCTGGCAAGTGGCGGAGCCGGGATTAGAACCCATGACCTCCGACTCCCAAGCCCGGGCTCTTTCCACTGAGCCATGCTGCTTCTCTATGGCAGGAAGGAATCAAAAAAGATAGTAATACGGCTTCAGTCGATCTAACAGAGGTATAGCGTGGCTCAGTGGAAAGAGCGCAGGCTTGGGAGTCAGGGGTCACGGGTTCTAATCCCAGCTCTGCCACTAGTCAGCTCTGTGACCTTGGGCAAGTCACTTAACTTCTCTGTGCCTCAGTTACCTCATCTGTCAAATGGGGATGAAAACTGTAAGCCCCACGTGGGACAACCTGTTCACCTTGTATCCCCCAGCGCTTAGAACAGTGCTTTGCACATAGTAAGAGCTTAAATACCACAATTTTTTTTTTATTTTATTCCTGAGCGCTTACTGTGTGCTGAGCGTGGTACTAAACGTTTAGGAGAGTACAGTGCCATCCAGTTGGTAACTCTGATCCCTGCCCTCCAAAAGTCTAGTCTACCGCGGGCCAAGCACTGTTCAGACCGCTTGCTCCCTCAGCCCCCCTTCCTTAAGTTGGCATCTCCCAACAAGCCCCCACAACACAAGCCATCTTCTCATTCTCTTAGGTGCAAAAGCACAGGGGCTGTTCTGACTGCCACTGTAACTTGAGGGGAAATTGGGGACTTTTTATATGCTTGCACTGAGGATTAAGGGTTTCAGGGTTAGTCTCACCTTTAAAAGTGGGCGTGAGCAAGAAGAACACCCTCTGCAGTTCCGCGAGTTGCTTAGAGATTAAAATATGGTGCTTAGGTAAAGATTTGAATTTGTTCCCATGAGAAAAGATGCAAATAGCAAACTCCACAATCTTTGTCGTAGATGAAGACCGACTCTCCCGAAGGAAAAGCATCGTGGACACCGTATCCATCCAGGTGGATATTTTACCAGGCAACACCGCTGACGATACGGTAAGTCATTTGAAAGGAGATACGGGGAGGAAGATCTTAAACGGTCCTGTAGAACAATGTTGCTAGATTTGACGGTGCAGTTGCAAGGTGGGGCAATTAAAGTTTTGTCATTGTTAGTGAATAAGAAAACCAGTGCTATTACAGATTAAGGTTCAGCCAAGTGCTGCTAGCTCGTTGTGGGCAGGGAACTTGTCTAGCAACTGTGTTAAACTGTACTCTCGCAAGCTCTTAGTGCAATGTTCTGCACACGGTAAATGTACAGTAATTACAATCAATTGTTCTTTAACCGCCAGAACCCAAGAATTTGGGAGAATACAGTCATCGAAGTGCTTTTACTTAACATTTTTCTTCTAAAAATCACATGTTTCTATATAATAAGTAACAGTGGGTCATTGCTACAGTCAATGGGAAGAAGGTCCTCTCCAAAGCCAAACCAGATAATTATGAGCAAAACTGAGAGGAACGTGATAGAACATTGCTAAGGGGAGGCGGGAAGGGTCTCTTCTTCAGCTGTTCAGTATGTTTTCAATGCTTTTTCTTTAGGTTAGTAGCACGGAAGAGATCACCTTTGAAGCACTGAAGAAAGCAATCGGTGAGATTTTCGCAATTCATATCTTCTCAGTAGTTCATATCTCAACCTCTTCCGGTTATTTTCAAGTGCCCAGAGGGGATTGGTGACAGAAGAGTAGCAGATACTTGAATGGGTTTCTGGCAGATAGGCAAGTGATTTGATTTTCCCGATTTTTTTGACGTATGAATTGATCTAAACCCATCTTGGAAGTCTCTTTTCTTTGGATTTCTAGATTTCTGCTCCTCCTCGGGCATCCAGCTTAGAAAGCATCCATCCCCTGAGTGGGAGCAAACTACATTTGGGCGACAAAGCATCAATTCTAAAATGGCTTCCTTCCTGAAAGACTAGTCGGGGAAGAAGAGTGACATAATTCCCCTGCTCAGTTGGAAAAGCTTGAGCCAGTACTCTTTCTGTGGAGTGTACTCTCCCTAGTGCTTAGTTCAGCGATCTGCACATGTAAGCACTCAAATACCATCAATTGAATTCCTGGGCAGCTAGCCCTGACCCTTTGCTATCATACGGAGTGTTTCCTCCAGGTATTCGGTGCCCAAGGCACCGCCCCCCAACCCGCATTTCATTAGAAGAGTTGGTATCCCGGTGAGGGAAGAACCATTGGGCACCTGCAGCAGACATCAAAGTTTCCGATTCTCTTTCCGGTACACAGTCCATTAAGCTTCTCAGCTTGCTCTTGAGCCTCCAGCTCACCTCTAGAAAGAGTAAGGAACTCTGGGTTTTGGAGGCCCTGGGGTTTGGGTTTTTCAAATGAACACAGACTCCACAATGGGATCTCCCTATCCTCTTTGACCACATAGGGTCACTGCTCTTATGCTGTGGTAGCATTTCATTTTGATTTTCTTGTCCCCACCAGACACCAATGGACTGGAAGAACAGGAAAAAGAGAAGAGGCGCCTTGTGATAGAAAAGTTCCAGAAAGCCCCTTTTGAAGAAATTGCAGCCCAGTGTGAATCCAAAGTGAGTGACCCGGTGGTTTAGAGAAAGGGAACAAAGCATGCTAAAGAGGCAGCTTTCACACTTCTGGGGGAAGCTGTATCTGAATTTGCAGGAGTCTGTCCATCTTAGCCAACAGAGTTTTACCATACAAGATTTTTGCATCTCTTTTCACCTTTCAAATCATCAAGTCTTCATTTCTTAGCCCCTGTTAGATTGGGCTTCCTTTTTGGCAAATTTTTCGAGTGTCAAAATACTGTCAAATACTTTGCAGAAAGAAGCGAGCATAGATAGACGCTTAATCCCATCTGACTGGGATTAGGAATCTTACCCACTTCTCCCACGGAGCGCACGATCCGGGGCTGTTTTCAGAAGGCCACTGTCACTCCTTTAAGTGTAGTTGTGGACTTTGGTGTTCGCTGTGGTCCGATTTTCAAAACTGCATTCTCTTCCCCTTTAGGCAAACCTGCTTCATGACAGACTTGCACAGATATTGGAACTCACCATACGGTAAGGATCTAGGAGCATGGGATATTGAAAGTGATGGAAACTACTGTTGTCCCATCCAGGAGAGACCCAACCCACTATCCCTCACTGAGCACTGATGTTATGTGATCCAGATGCCATCGCACATGAAGTCCAGGAAAGCCTAAGGTCTCCCGCAGGTCTGGGCCTGTGTTCAGAGAGTCTGCCCCAGCCAATTCAGGGGTTACCATGCAGCTTTCAGCCAGGTGTGAAAGGCATCCGTTAATGACTGGGCTATTAGGAGAATTAATTTGGGAGGGCTGTGAGAGTGGGGCACTTCCACAAGTGCAGAATTGTCTTCCAATCTCATAGCAGGCTCTGGAGGTCTTTCTTCAGCATATATGGCAGTACAACGAGAAGCAGCATGGCTCAGTGGAAAAGAGCATGGGCTTGGGAGTCAGAAGTCATGGGTTCGAATCCCAGCTCTGCCACTTGTCAGCTGTGTGACTGTGGGCAAGTCACTTAACTTCTCTGTGCCTCAGTTACCTCATCTGGAAAATGGAGATTAAAACTGTGAGCCCCACGTGGGACAACCTGATCACTCTGTATCTACCCCAGCGTTTAGAACAGTGCTCTGCACATAGTAAGCGCTTAACAAATACCAACATTATTCTATTCCTGATTCCACCACCTGGGCAAGTCACTTCTCCTGTGCTTGTTTCTTCATCCGTAAAGTGGGGATTAGATTCTATTCCCTCTACATAGACTGTGAGCCACATGTAGGACAAGGACTTTGGTCAGTTTGAGTATCTTGTATCTACCCCCGCGGAAGCGCTTAACAAATACCATAAAAAGTATAATGCCCTGGCGGCCACAGCATGGGAGTGGTGGATGTCAACTTGGTCAGAACAGCAAGCCAGTGGACACTAGAAAAGGCTCAAATTGGAGGAAAAGTCATTCTTAGTGAGGTACCTTGATACATTCCTGTTTTCATCGCAAAGAAAAAAGCATCCTAAAAAAGGTGGTATTTGTTAAGCACTGAGGTAGATACAAGTGAGATCAGAAGCAGTTCCTGTCTCCTATGGGGCTCTCAGTCAAAGTAGGAAAGGAAATGGATATTATTTTACACATGAGGAAACTGAGGCCCACAGCAGGCAGGTGGTGGAGCTGGGATTAGAACTCACCTGGGCATCACTCTTCTTTTCCTCAAGGGTTGAAATGTGTCAGTGCCTCTGGCAGCCGATTACCTAGAAAGAGGGATCATTAGGGCTGGTCAGGGTGATGCCAGCAACTCTCTTGAGGAAAAAAAAAAAATCTAGTACTGTTAACTGGGCTTGACAGTAGAAAATGACTGAAATAGTTTCTCCTGGAAAAAAATCCTCAGATTTATATTACTGAAGAGTTTCAAAGAATTTATCCTTCAGTTAATAGGGGCTGGGGCATAAGCAGGCAGCAGTAGCAACATGATCTAGTAGAAGGAGCACAGGCCTGGGAGTCAGAGAATGTGGGTTCTAATCTCAGCTCCACCACATGTCTACTGTGTGTGAACTTGGGAAAGTCATTTAACTTCTCTGTGCCTCAGTTCCCTCATCTGTAATAATGTTGGTATTTGTTAAGCGCTTACTATGTGCAGAGCACTGTTCTAAGCGCTGGGGGTAGATACAGGGGAATCAGGTTGTCCCACGTGAGACTCACAGTTGATCCCCATTTTACAGATGAGGGAACTGAGGCCCAGAGAAGTTAAGTGACTTGCCCACAGTCACACAGCTGACAAGTGGCAGAGCCGGGATTCGAACCCATGAACTCTGACTCCCAAGCCCGGGCTCTTTCCACTGAGCCACGCTGCTTCTGTAAAATGAGGATTAAGACCGTGAACCCCATGTGGGACTGGGTCCAACCTGATTACCTTCCGTCTACTCCAGTGCTTGGCACTTAGTAAGTGCTTAACAAATGCCACAATTATTATTATTAACATGTTGGACCATAGAGGATGAAGTCTTGGATCCAGGCCCAGCCTCCTCAAGCACTGTGAGAGTCTCGTCTCCTGCTTAAAAAGACTTTGGGTTGTCACCTGCAAAGTGACCTCGAGCGTGGCCTCTTCTTCTTTCGTAGCCCTCCTCCGAGCCCGTCTGGAACCCTGACTATCACCTCCGGGCACGCCCAGTACCAGTCCGTCCCCGTCTACGAGATGAAGTTTCCAGATCTTTGTGTGTATTGAGCGTCCTCCGAAGCCTGCCGCATAAAGTATTTAGCTTAAAATACACAAAGCAAGACCGTCGCGAGTTTGCAGATTCGATTTCCTGGGCATCCAAATTAAGTTACAGCCCAGCCCAGGATTGCCCGATCAAATTAGGCATCTTTCAAACTGCATTTCTTGTAGCGAATCTGAAGCTTCAGATACATAAGGTCAGATTAGCTATTCCATTTCATTTCTAGTTAGACTACGAAGACGTTTCCCCCCTTGTGGTTTGTACATTTCTAACTCTCCACCGAAACTTAATGTTCAAATCTGTATATTTTTTTAGTGTTTTCAGTCTTCAGAGGAAATGTAAAAACATACAATGGGTCTGGCATCATTTCACAAACCCACTCGGTTTAGACAGAATACTCAATGTGACCGTGAAAAAAATATTAACTATGCATTCTAGGGCTGCAGAACAATCTGTGACGTGCATCTCTTTCCTTTAAAATCAACAACAGCCCTGATTGCATAAAAGCAAAAAACCTGATAGTTTTGTGGTAGGTGTCGTTATGAGGGCGTGGCCCACAGTGCTTTTCAAAACTCCGGTACTCGTATATACTGTGTTTCCTGTCGCAGACAGAACTGTTGTGCTTGAGAGGGTCGAGGCCTTGAGCCTGCTCGTGGAGCACCGAACCGTGCAATATTTTTCATGTCACCGAGGTGTAGAGTTTACAACCCATGCTTTTGAAATTGCAGTAGTATTTTACTATGGTTTCATGAATAAACAGAGATTATATTTAGAATAGATACTAAAGAAGTTAGACATTTTTAAATGGATAATGAATGACTAGCACACCTGGAAGTCCATAATTGCAGAAGTTGAGGTAGCATCCCATTAGCGCTGTTCGTGGAGTTGAGGAAAACTCCGCTGCTCCCAAAATGCCCATGGCTCCAACACCCACAAAAGTTATTTTAGTGGCACCTGTAAACCCTGGAGCAAAACAATTGCACTCCCCTGCATCTGTCATGGGAGGGGGCTTTCACTGCAGTTAATAAGACTTCCTTTAGCTGTAAAAGATAAGCATGCTGCGTTTCATAGGTTTGCATCCCTGTCGATATCAAGGGCTCCAGCCAAAGATTCCATCGTGACGGAGGATTCCTCTCCCTAAAGTAGGGTTCTTGAAGACTGTTTTCTTCCATACCTTGAGGGGCTGACCCTGCAGTCTGGACTTAACTTCCCCGGGGACAGTGGGAACATCACCAACTTAAATGATGAAATACCGAATCTTTTACATTTAAAGAAATAGCAAACATCGAAACAGATTGAATTTCGGTCATCAGTGTGGGGGAAAAGGAGAATTGTCCATCAGATGTGTCAACATCAATCAGTGGTACGTATTGAGCGCTGTGTGCAAAGCACTGAACTAAGTGCCTGGGAGAATACGGTGCACCAGAGTCCTGCCCTCGAAGAGCGTAAGAGTGGAATCTGTATAGCAAACCCTTTTGCGGCCTTTAGAGTTAGCGTCACCTTAGGCCAGAGAGTCCAGTCACTTAAACCTATGAGACGCAACACTGCAGCAGCAACGGAATGTTCCCTTACACAGAGGGAGGTAACCGAGACCTTCTTTTCAGATTGACAGTGCAATCACAGCTGTGGATGACGGAACAGCCTTTCCCCGTATTCTTTTGTGATTGTTACTGCTGCAGCCAGACAGAAGCTGTCTCACCCTTCAGTCCTTATCTTTGTCCCTTCCGTTTTCCTTTTCTTTTCCTTTTAAGGTAAGACTGGGTAGTTCAGTGCCTATGTACATTTACCCAAAAAAAAAAGGTTAAACTGGGGGCAGGGGGGCAAAAGGCAAAGCAGTCCTCATCCACTTGGATGTCATTTTCTAGATGAACACTGTGTGCTTTTGTAAGAAAAAAGAAATATAGTCTTAAGAAGAATGTATTCTCATTTGCACTCATGCAACTGTGCTGAATCTAGACTCTGGTTTCTCGCTAAAGTTAAAGCCGGCGCGACCTGCCGTGGGGCATGGTGGGGAGGCTGGGTGGGTGTGTGCGTTTGTGTGAAGAGTTGTACTGACCGTTTACCGCACCATCCAGCGAGCCTGTTGGTAAACTGTTGATTTGGGGTTTCCTCCTTTGGTTTAGCCAAAGTGGACTTCCACAAAGCCCCGGTTGTCAGGGCCGGCCTCGCCAAAGTGGCGGGGGGCACTCATGTTGGATCCTGACAGCCCGGGATTTGGAAAAGTCCGCCAGAAGATTGCGTGGCTGTTTTACCGTAGGTATTAAGAAACCAAAAACCATTCTATCTTCTTGTACGCCGCTGTTTTGTATCTTTCGTTTCTTCTAGAAAAGTTGGATGTTTAGAGTACAAAAAGTAGCATGCTAGAACCGTGACTTCCATTAGAGTTGACCCCGTGTCACGCCATCCTCCAGTGCTGTCTTTTTAAAGACCACTCTTTTTTTGCCACCTGTTTGGTTTCAAGATAAATTTAACCTATTTTCAGAGGAAACAAGACTCCCCCTTGATCAGAATCTGGAAGCAGGATTAATTTGTCTTATGTTTCATTGATGGTGATCAGTTCTGTACAAGATGTAAGAATACACTGTGCAATCTACATGCTAGCAATAAAGTGAACCAAAAATATTGAAGTCGGCTCCCCTCGTTAATGCGAAGCTTTTTCTAGAAAGTTTCTGAAGACAGAATATGAGAAAAGGTATTGATTCCCCATTTTGCAGATGAGGAAAAAAATGGCACAGAGAAGTTAAGCTACTGCCCAAGGTAACACAGCAAAGTGACGGAACCAGGATTAGAAGCCAGGCCCTCTGACTCCCTGGCCTATGGTCTTCCGCTAGGCCTCTCAGCTGCCACTGTCCATGGCCTTGCCCTTTAGGCCACCAGTCCCCCCAGTAACACACACACACACACCACCACCACCAAAGAGAGATTGTCCTGTGAAAGAGGGAGATGTATGACTGCAAATACACCGAAGTAATAGAAGGTAATTTCTAAGAACGTGTTCTGAAAATTAGGGTCACTGCCCCCGATGTAACAAATTCAGATGGGGTCGATGTCAGGGAAAATCACCATAAATCATCCGAGCCTGGGATTACAGCAAAGGAATAATGTCTCATTTATGAAATGTTAATTGCTTTTTTTAAATGCCCAAACGTGAGGAAGCAACCTAAGGAGGACGTGTGCTCTGAATGTCAGGGCAAAAGGGCAGTGTGCCTCCTCACTTGAATGTCGAGCATGTCCGGATCACTGGAGGAAATCTGGCCCCCTAACCATGGGGATTTGGCTATGCTCAGAATGGGCCCGCTGGGCCAGGGAAAGGCATTGTTTTCCAGGTCTTTGGGCAGATAAGACCACCAAACTGCCCCCAAGGGCGGGAAGAATTGGTTCCCTTTGTCCTTTCGGGGTTGACCGAGCAACACAGTGGTAATTCTTATAAAGGCCAAACTCCTCTGCCTTAGCTAATTAGCCAACTGACCTTTTCATAATTATTTTGTTCTTAATAGTAAAGGCTGAAAAGAAAACAAATCCAATCTCCTATTGGACCTACCAAGCTACTTGAATTTTCCCAAGTCAAGTTGCCCTGACAGTTTGGCGAGGGTTTTGGGTAGCGGTAATGGCTTGACCCTCTAGGACTGAGCTACCTGTTCAGCCCAAGAGCACAGTCCTAAGAACCTTGAGCCAAGGAAGGAGTCTTTGGTCAGTCAATCATCAATTGTATTTACTGGGTGTTTACCATGTGTAGAGCACTGTACTAAGTGCTTGGGAGAGCACAACAGACACAATCCCTGCTCTTTGCTTCCTTCGATCCTGGCGGTTAAAAGGCGCTGTGGTTTGCTGAGAGGATTATCGCTCCAGGTTGCTAATGCCTTCCCGGGCAAGGCCGCTGGGGAAGGTGGGCCTGGGGAGCGCAGTCCTCAGGAGAAATTGGTACTCTCTCCCCCAAAAGCAAGCTTACTGCACCCCTGCATGACTCAGTGGTGAGCAGCAGTATTTTGGGCAGTGCAGAGCACTAGTTCACATTAGATTAGATGGTAATCTCGTGGGCAAGGACTGTGTCTTTTCCCAATACTGAATTCTCCCAAGCACCCAGTACAGTGCTCTGGACAAAACTACTGAGGAATCTCTACAGCTGCCTTCACAGCGATCTTATTCACAACATTTCAGGCCCCTGAGGCCCCTTTCTCCACCCGCACATCGGGATAGAGAGCCCAGGTGGGGTGGGTAGAGCCAGGCCATCGGGCCAGCAATGGGGTCGTCGAGGGAGCACTAAGCAGGGCCCTTGTGGGCTTGGGAGGCCCTACAGACACGAGGAACATTTAACAGCAGGACTGCTGTACCAATAGAGCCGCTGTATAACCCAGCAGAGAGGAAAGCAAGGTGGGCATCAGAGGCACAGGCTTGGGCCCATGTCCACTTCACTCTCCCCCAGCTATGCCTACTAGAAGCTCTTGCAGGTGCCCCCCGAAGTCCCGGTGGGGAGGTTGGGAGCGGAAGGACGGGGAGAGATTTCAAGGCTGAACTTGAAACCCACCCTCCTCCCACAGCTGGAGGTCAGAGAACGGGTCTGATCCCCACCTGTGGAACAGGTCCTGCCTCTTTCAGCCATTCGCAGCAGACACCCCCCTGGAAAACTGGACCAAGGACTGGCAACATCATTGAAGACACACAAATGATCCTCCAGGCAATGAGACTTTGAGCCATACAACAACGTGGGCAGTTGGGCTGAACTGCCCGCCCCCCCCCCCCACACACACAATCACAAACCACATGCCAGAGTCCACACTCGGGAGTGACCGGGAGCTCAAAGACAACGTATCAGCCCACTCCGGGGGAGCACTGAGCTCCCCTGAAGAAAGGGTTTCAGTGACACAGAATTCAAGTCCGGACATTGACTTGTCCAGCCTCGGCCAGACACAGCCCACCACCAAGCACAACGATCAGAGACTACGAAGTAAACCAAATCACAAAATCCGGCGGGTGCTTTAGGAGACGGAATGGGCCGCTAACCCCACCTCACGATTTCCTGCCCCGTGGTGCCCAACCTCTCTCCTGCTGGAAGAAACCAGCCACCTCCAAACACATCCTTGATTTTTAGGTTTATTGAAGAGCTGGGCTGAGCCTGGATTATACAAAAAGATCCGTATCCGGAAACTAACATGCTACTGGGAACTGAAACCCCCACGTTTCAACCGAGAGCTGCCCCTAGCGCCTCTCTGAAGAGGGGAAACTCACTCATCTCCCACGCCGTGAGCGGGATCCTGCACTGTCCAGAGGCTCCGCCACGAATCTTCTCAGTCTCCTTAGGAAACGACCCGGTGGGCCAACTTCTTCACTACTCTCTTCCGAGCTGGAGCTCCTGGATCCCAGTTCGACGGAGGCGAAGGGCCTCCCGGGAAGTCCGCTCGGACACGCTGCCCGGGTAACCCGACAGCCTGGTCTCCAAGGGAGTGGGAGGCTGTTGTTGAAGGAGGCAGCCGCCAGGCACTCGGCCGCTGTCCGATCGCAGGAGCACAGCAGCTTCTCGCACGCGTTCCAGCCGGTACCTACGGGAAGCAGGTAGAGCAGGTCGGGTTCACAGGTGGGTCTGCCCAATGTACCACGCGTCGGAGGTGACAGGCATTCTGGGTTGTAGCTTGGGCTTCTCTGGGTTTTTTGAGGGTTTTTTTTAAAAAATGGAATTTGTTAAGCATTTACTTTGTGTCAGGCACTGTACTAAGCACTGGGGTAAATACAAGCTAATCACCTTGGAAACGGAAGTGCCTGAGGGGATCCTATCTTCTTTGGCTAGAGAAGCAGTATGGTGTACTGGATAGACCACGGGCCAGGGAGTCAGAAGGTCATGAGTTCTAATCCCAGTTCCGCCACTTGTCTGCTGTGTGACCTTGGGCGAGTCACTTCGCTTCTCTGTACCTCAGTTATCTCATCTGTCAATTGGGGATTTGTGAGCCCCACGTGGGCCAGGGACTGTGTCCATCCCGATTTGCTTGTCTCCAACCCCAGCATCTAGTAGAGTGCCAGCACATTGTAAGCGCTCAACAAATACCATAATTATTAATTACTGATTATTAATTAATTGGAACCTGAAAGCCTCCCGGCACCTCACAAAATGCCTAGCAAATAACTTGGTCCCTCTTAATCCCTTCAAATGACCAGCCCAATCCATTGGCTTTGGCTGTATTTTAAATGTCACTATGGAAAGATCCTAAATCCTTGCTGTTGCCTTTGAGACTGATGTGTCAATTGCAGCGTGGGCTTCTCGGGAGAGAGGCGGGCACTCTCTCGGCAAAAATCATCACAGTCATTCGTGCTCTCAGCAAAGCCCCTGAGATGGAAGTCGCTCCCCTCCCAAAAACTCACATTCCGGTTTGTGGTCCAGACACACCACCTCCACTTGGGAGCTCCGCTCCAGCTCACAGCCCATGGTCTTCACCTGCTCCAGGCAACAGTGGTGGGAAAAACAGCAGCTAGAGAAAAGGAAATAGTCACCCATCAGATAGACCAGTTGGCCCTGTTTCTTCTTGTTCTATCTTTATTGCTTTTTTTTTTTAAAAAAACCAACAAAATATTGCCTTAACCTTTAGCTGTAGGAGCCTGGGTTCATCACAGGGGAAGGTTGAGGAGAAAAAAACGATGTGAGAAATGCCCCATTGAATCTGACCAGTGACCCATCTGGCCCACTGTAGTGAGAGTCCCCAACCGGGACACCAGCGCTTAGTACAGTGCTCTGCACATAGTAAGCGCTCAATAAATACTATTGAATGAATGAATGAACTGGATCCTTGGAGGTAACATTTTGAGAAGGACTAACAGCCCTAACGTATATATACCCACGGACCTGAAATACCTCACCACGAATCTCTAGCTTTCCCAAACACACATCTTCTCTCTAATGACCCATAATACCCAGGATAAGAGGAAAAGCAATTTAAACCTTCCCGGTAGCAATAATCAAATTCGATCCAGTTGTCACCCGAGGATATTCTCCGTAGGCTCGTAGACCTACCCTCCACAGGGATCATGTCTCCTCTTCCTCTCTACAACAGCCCGAGGCAACCAGTGGGGCCCTGATGCACCCCTTGAGTATTCTGCATAAGTTCTGGGTGACATTCTGAAGGACGGGACAGAGTTGAAAAAGTTTTGGGGAAGGGCGGCCAAGATGATCAGTGGGATGGACTAGTAGTAATATTTACTGAGTGCTTTCTGGGTGCAGAGGACCGTAGTAAGCACTCTACAGGCGTGAGGACAGGCTGAAAGGATTAAGACTCTCCCACCTGAAAAGACCAAGACTGAACAGGGACAGTGTCTAGGACACACAGTAGGTGCTCACTAACTCCTATGAATCCCATTGATTGATGCCAGCTTACAAAATTGTCAACCGTGTGGCCTTGGGTAAGTAACTTCTCTGGGCCTCAGTTACCTCATCTGTAAAATGGGGATGAAGCCTGTGAGCCCTATGTGGGACAATCTGATTACCTTGTATCTTCCCCAGTGCTTAGAACAGTGCTTGGCACATAGTAAGCGCTTAACAAATACCAACATTAAAATAATAATAATAATAATGTTGGCATTTGTTATATGCTTACTATGTGCAGAGCACTGTTCTAAGCGCTGGGGGAGATACAGGGTATTCAGGTTGTCCCACGTGAGGCTCACAGTTAATCCCCATTTTCCAGATGAGGTAACTGAGGCACAGAGAAGTTAAGTGACTAGCCCACAGTCACACAGCTGACAAGTGGTAGACCCAGGAGTCGAACTCATGACCTCTAACTCCAAAGCCCAGGCTCTTTCCACTGAGCCAAGCTGCCTCCCGAAGGGCAGGTGTAACTAGCTGCCTGGCATTGTTGCCAAAGAGAAGCAGCGTTGCCTCAAGGTTAGAGCATGGGTCTGGGAGTCAGAAGGACCTGGGTTCTAATCTTAGGTCTGCCACTTCTCTGCTGTGTGACCTTGAGCAAATCACAACTTCTCTGTGCCTCAATTAAGTCATCTGTAAAATGGGTATTTAGACTCTGAGCCCCAAGTGGGACATGGACTCTTTTCAACCTGATTAGCTTAGTACAGTGCCTGGTCCATAGTAAGCACTTAAATGCCTTTAAAAAATGACATCCCACCAAGATACGGGGCACCCATGAAACCACGGCACTTGTGAGGAAGAATGAGGCTCCCCAAGTCTTGCACAACATGTGTACAGTCTCTACTCAGTGTACAAGCGGACTGGAGCTTGGTAGGGTGGTATTTCCTGAACGCTTACGCTAAACGTGCTTAGGAGAACACAACCAAGTCGGTGGACGTATTCTCTGCCCATGATAACCCAGAAGCCAGAATAAAACAGAATCCCAGTAGGCACCCCTGACCCCACTGACTGCAAATACCTGTCTAGGATGTCAGCAGAGGCTCCTCTTTCTTCTGGTCCACAGAAGCAACCGACCGATTCAAATTCTTCTGGGCACCTTTGGGTTAAGCAAAAGAGCATCTCTCCAAGGCGGGGCAGCTCCCGCTTCACCTGCCCGTCCCAGTCCAGCTGCCGAAAGGTGAGTCTGTCGCATGCTGAAAGGGAGGAGTCACCGGGAGCGGGGCGACAGAGGTCAGTCAGCCTGAGAGGAGAGCGCCCCAGTAAACGGCCAGTGGTGACATCTCACCTCCAAAACCGCATACTGGATCCCTCCCTCTCGACCAACCAGCCCTGGGTTCATAATCATAAATAATAATTGTGGTATCTGTTAAGCACTTAAACACTTAAGTACTACGTGCTGGGGGAGATTCAAGATAATCAGGTCCTACGTGAGGCTCACAGTCTAAGGAGGAGGGAGAACAGATTTTGAAAACGTACTGTGCACGTGAGCAACCTGAGGCAGAGAGAAGTGAAATGACTTGCCCAAGGGCACGCAGCAGGTACCTTACGGAGCCGGGATTGGAATCCGAGTCCTCTGACTCCCAAGCCCGTGATCTCTCCACTAGGCCATGATGCTTCCCGAGTTCAATTAGTCCATTCCCCTGCCTTTGAGGTCCTCCAGAGGAGGAGCCAAATCTATGGGTTCTGTTTCCTCACCCAGACAGCGGAAGCGTCGAGACTGAACCCGACGTGAGATGCTGGTCCAGTGGGAGACTTGGAAACTCCAACCCCGCTCCCCTATGAGACCCTGCCGTGTTGGACACGGTGAAGCACCTCCAACCATGATCAAGGCCCCATTCAACAGCCCTCCCTTTCCCCCCATCCCCTCTCTGTGGGGAGGCTCTGACAATTATTACTCTGACACAAACTAAAAGTCACTTTGCCTTTTCCCAGTGAGCAAGTGGAAGTGTCATTAACTCACGGTTTTTTGTAGGTCTTCCAGTTTCTTTGTTAGTCGGGGATGTGGCTGGGGACCAGGCTGGTGGTGTCAATAGGGTCGTGGCTGGGGACGGCTCTGAGGGGGCCAGGATCACTCCTGGTACCTGAAACCTCGTCCCTGCAGAGCGTAGAAGGTGTTCAAAGACCTGCCGGCCATGGATGTCGCCGGCAACTCAGGCCCGCCCCATCCACAGCCCAGTCCCCTCTCTGCCAAGATCCCCGTGTGTCTCACCCAAGGCCAAGAAAACACAGCACCCTGCAGGAGAGTCAGATAAACCTTTGTCCCTCAGCTGACCCATCGGGGAGCCATTCCAAGCCCGATCTAGGTCGAGTTCAGGCAGGTGTGGGGAAACCCCATCCCCATTTCAGGGGATTCAGGTCCTGGGAGAACCCAGTAAGGGCACTGGGGAGCTCTAAGCTCTGGGATGGCCCCCTGATCTGCTCAACAACATTCCCAAAGCCTCTGGGGCAGCCACATATGTGCTGAGGTGACCCCAGAGGTGACCCTGGCCTAATTTGGTCAGCCCAGCTCTCCCAGGCAAGCTTGCCGAAGATCAGAACCGGCGCTAATCCAAGTCTGGCAAGCAGGGCCGCCTGGGCCACAGATACTCATCCCTCACACAGTTCCGGGCCCACTGGCTCCCTTGACAACACGCCTCTGCTGAAGGGTGGGTCAGGGAGGAACTGTCCTCGGGGAAGCGGCCATAAACGTACTCGGAAAAATGGCCCTGTGAGGCCACACGGTGTGACTGAAATGGGCAATATGGTGCAGGAGATCTTTGTGTGGCCTTACGATTTGTTTCATATCTCCAGAATGGCTCTTTGAACAAAAGCCATAATGTCATTAAATTGCAAGCTCCTTGAGGTCAGGGATTCTGTCTTTCATGTCTGTTGTACCTCCTCCAAGCACTCGGTACAGTGCTTGGTGCTCAAAAGGCTCCCAGTGAATACTTGTGATTGATTAATTGAATGTCAATCAGAGGCCTAGTGGAAAGAGCACAGGACTGGGAGTCTGGAGCCCTGGGTTCTAGTCCCAGCTTTATCACTTGTCTGCTGTGTGACCATAGGAAAGTCAATTCTCCTCTCTGGGCCTCAGTTTCCTCATTTGTAAGACAGGGATGAAAACCAGGCTTTTGTTCCCTTTTAAGCACTGAGCCAGGAATGGAACTGGATCCAGTCCAGATTTCTTGTACTGATCCCAAAACTTAGCACAGTGGTTGGCACATAGAAAGCATTTAATAAATGCCATCAATCAACCTACATGATTTTTGAAGGGAGGCTAATTTCAAGCTAAGACTCTCCTCTTCTCTTCCCCCTGAACCTTCTTAGAAAGCTCCAGTATCAGCGATCGGGTCCCAGAGCTGAAGCTCTCCCAACCAAACCCCCCCAACCCACCCCCGAGTCCTGCCCTGCCTACCCCAATACCGTTCCGGTGATCTTCCGGTACCGCCAGCTCCCTCACCTGGATCTGGAGAGCCCTCGGGGTGTAAGCCCTCAGGGGAAGACGTCGCCAGCCCAGCCGGATGGGATCCGGAGAGAGTCGGGCTGTCCTCCGATCCTGAAAATGCCCAGATGAGTCCTTCCTGCCGGAAGTCCCTTCCCCTTCCCGGGCTCCATCCAGCTTGCCCACACCCTCTCCCCTTGGCTCCCTCCTCCACCCCCAAACCATCCAAGCAGGGCTCTGCACACAGTAAGCGCTCAATAAATACGATCGAATGAATGAATGAAACCCCCCTTTCCTCTGGCGCAAATCTACACCCTCCAACTCCCTGGCTCAGTCAGCCACCCCCTCACACCTGCCCCTGAGGGACCCCTGCCCGCATTCCGCTTCCACCTGCCGGCCTCGCAGTCCCAAGCACCGCGGGTCACTTACCAGGAGGACTGGGGGCCGTTCTGCCGGCCCCGGCTCCAGGGCTGACCGTCAGAGCTAGTCAAGCAGAGAGCAGGGACAGCGTGAGCGCGAATGCCTCCACCTTCCCAGCCGGCCGCCCCCTTCCCTCCTCCCCACTCTCACCTGCTGGTTTGGAGGTCCACAAGCTGGGCGTCGGAAGTTCTGCTGAAGTCCCTGTGGACCAGAAACAAGAAAGAAAACAAATATGACCGTGCAGTCGTGGGAAGGGGAGTCCAGGGAGCTGGGTTGAGAAGCAGTGTGGCCTAGAGGATAGAGGACGGGCCTGGGAGTCAGAAGGACCTGGATTCTAATCCCAGCTCCACCTCATGTCTGCTGTGTGACCCTGGGCAAGTCACTTTACTTCTTTGTGCCTGTTACCTCATCAGTAAAATGGGAATTCAGACCGTGAGCTCCATGTGGGACAGGGACTATATGCAACCCAGTTATCTTGTATTCGTTCGATTGTATTTATTGAGCGCTTACTGTGCGCAGAGCACTGTACTGAGCTCTTGGAAAGTACAATTCAGCACCAAATAGAGACAATCCCTGCCCACAACAGGCTCAGTAACTACCCCATCTTGTATCTACCCCAGAGTTAAGTACACTGCCTGGCACATAGTAAGCGCTTAACAAGTACCACAGTTAGTATTATTAGTCCCAGCTCTGACGTTGGCCTACTGTGTGACCTTTGCCTCTAATTCCTCCTCTGCCCCACCCCTCCATCCCATCTATTCCCACCCTCGTGTCTTCATTGCAGCCTTTTCACTCCCCCCCGCCCCAGCCCCCCCAGGGTCAAAATTGAATCCAATAAAGTAAGTAGGACGCGATCCCTACCCTGGAGAAGCTTAGAGTCTAGTGACTCACTGTTGTTACAAAAGGCAATGGGCCAGAAACTCCCAGGAAGATGTTTCTCAGCCCTCTTGTGATTTCACTGCCACCCAGACCTCCCACAACTCTGGTCGTGATTTACCTGTGCCCATGCACGAGGCGGGATCCAGGCCGTTCAGGGAAGTGTTCATGTTGGAGCCAGCAAAGCATTCAATTGCAGCTTTGTCACAGAGACATAAAAGCTGTTGGCAAGAATCACTGGACTCTAGGGGCAGAAAAATCAAGAGATTTTGGAATATCCATTTCCACCAGTTGTCCTCTCTTCCCTGAATGGGAGGACACAAGAAGATGTGCTTCCTTTGGACATTGCAAACTTGAAACTTACTGGGGCTGGGAATGCTATGATTGGGACTTCTACTACTCTTTCCCAGTGCTTGATGTAGTGCTTTGTACACAGTGAGCGCTCAATCGCTTAATAGATACTTTAATAGATAGTACTTAATAGATACTACTTTCATCTCTGCTCTTCTTGCCACAGGACTCTACGGCTTTTTTGGCTTTTATTTTATCCCTGTCATTTAGGTTGTTTTGGGATTCTCGTATCTTATCTTTCCTTACACGCCAGTCCCTCTTTATTCTTGGATTATGAGCCCCTTGAGGGCAGGGACTATATCTTACTCTCACCAGTGAATTACCTCTCAGTTACCAAAAAAATCAATAATTACTACTACTATTCTAAGTGGTAGGCACTCATTATAACCCCCCGCACGTAGCCAGCTCCCAAGACGGTGATCTGTGTCTAATAGGTGCCCAGAACAGTGCTCCGTATGCAGCAGGCATCTACTTCAGTGCTCAGGTACTGCCGACTGGTTGAACCACCAGAACCAGGGCTGCGGGGAGCCTGACCCGACCTACCACACGTGATGTTCTGGGAGACGCAGCCCACGTCTGGGGAGAGCTGGGCTGGGTCCTGGACACACTCCAGCTCTGAGGCTTCTTCGTAACATCTGCGGTGTTGGAAGCAACAGCTTTGTGGGGAGAAGGGGAAGAATAGGAATGAGGAAGCCCTGCCGGAATCTCACCTCCACCAAGAAGCCATCCCGGATCAACGGTCACGACTCCAGGTGACGAAACTGCTACGGGCATCCCGAGTCCTTGTGTACATTCAGGCTTCTTTAGCACTCAGGCATCAGTCAATCAATTCATCATTTACTTTGTGCAAATCACTGTACTAAGCTCTTGAGAGAGCACAATACAATAGAGAGAGTAGACATTCCCAGCCCACAACAAGCTTACGGTCATGAAGGGGAGATGGCCATTAATGCATTCAATCTTTTCTGCGACAATGTACATTTTCACAATGTGATTTGTCTGGAATATGATTTAATATTAGGAGAACCCAGCATCATAATAGGTGCCCAGAACAGTGCTCTGCATGCAGCAGGCATCTACCATGAGTGTGGAGCAGTTTCCCTTAGAACGCTGTCTCAAAACAAGGTTAGTCATCAGGCCTTCAGCACGTTTCCAAAGGAAACCAATTGCAAGTTTTTAAAATTCACTCTTTAGGCCTTGCAAATTGGGCCTCTGTAAGATGAGGCCCACTATCACTGATAAGTGTCAGAGAATTAAGTTATAGTTCAGTACAGGCTTTCCATCTCCCACAACCATCTTGTATAACAGAACCCATGGTACTATTTCCATTGTTTCAAAACCATCTTCCCACAACCTCCTATTTATTGTACTCTCCCAAGTACTTAGGCGCCATGGATGCCGGGGGCATGCAGGATACCACTCTGTACACACTAGGCATCCACTACAGTGCCTCTGCACACAGTAGGTACCTTTCACAGTGCTCTGTACACAGTAAACACCCATGACAATGTTCTACAGAAACTAAGCCATCAAGAAATAAATACCATTGATTGATTCTGAGAACAAGCAACTCTACAGATAATAAGTGCTTTCCCCGAACGGGTTCCTACGGCCGTGGGTAGCCCGTCTGCCCCGAGGGTCCACAGAGCTCACCGGTCAGTCCCGTCCATGGGCAGTCCTTCCATCTCGAAGCGGCAGGAGCAGCCGTAGTCCTCAAAATCCTTGGGACAAAGGCCCGTGACGCACTTCATCTTGTTGACGAAATGGAGCAGGGCAGGGAAGTTGGTGAAGATGGCCTGCAGCCAGGTGAAGTGGGACCCCAGGCAGTCTGCAGGGATGAGAGACCCCTGGAGCCTCGGGTAAAGGGTCTCCCGAGGGCACTCGGCTTCCCTGCCTCCACCCAGCGGAGTGGAGCCCAACCTGGCTCCGCGCCACCCTCCGCCCCCACTTCATCCAGGCCCTCCCCTCGCAGACAATCCTGGAGAAACTGAATTGGACTGGGCGGTGAGGGATCCTGTCGCTATTTTAAGAACAGGAAACTGAATCACAGAAAAGTTAAGTAACTTAGTACAGTGCTTTGCACCCAGAAAGCACTCAATAAATATGACTGAATGAAGTCCGAAGTCACACAACTGACAGGTGGTGGAGTGAGGATTAGAACCCAGGTTTCCTGACTCCCTCAACCTGTGACCTACCTACTGGACCACGTTTCTTTTCTAAGAAGGAGTTCCATTCTGGGGCAATCCCATTTAGATTGGGGACGGAGATGACGAGGATCACAGAGTAATAATAAAAATACTACAATTATTCTTGGGCATGTCAGATAACTCTCTTCAGAGTTGCTGTCCCTGCCTTTGAGAAACCTACCTTTGAAAGAAAAAAGATTCCTCTTAGCTTTCCTTCATTATCACTCCCTGGTTTCACCCTTTCTGCTATGACAAGTTTTGGGAAAATATTTTAGGTTGGGAAATATTTCTTCCCAAATTCTCCCAGGAAATTTCAAGTTCTACTTACCAAAAAATAAAGTCACACTCTCCACATTTTTAAAAACCCCACTGAAGAACGTGGCGTTGTCTATAAATCAATGAAATGAAAAACATGGTTAATAATCTGTATTTTATGTTTCTGCATATTGTGCTCTCCTAACCTCTGTGCTCTGCACCCACTAAGCACTCAGCTGATATGATCAATTGAAATGAGAAAACCTTCTGTGGGAAAAAATGATTCATTAAATACTTAATAGGTACCCAGAACTGTGATAAGGACTGGGAGTGATTCAAGCTAATGAGGGAGGTAGTGAGAGCACGGATTCTATTTCTATTTTCAAAATGAAAAAACTGAAACTCAGGTTAAATGACCTGCTCAAAATCACCCAGGAGGCCAGTGGCAGAGCTGGGATTAGAACCTAGGCTTCCTGATTCCCAGTCTTGTGCCATATCCATGGTGCCTCCCAAAATACTTTGCTCTGTCATGTCCCAGGTCAGAGGGACAGTGCCCCATTTTTATTAAGAATAATAATAATAATGTTGGTATTTGTTAAGCATTTACTATGCGCAGAGCACTGTTCTAAACTCTGGGGGAGATACAGGGTAATCAGGTTGTCCCAAGTGAGGCTCACAGTTAATCCCCATTTTACAGATGAGGTCACTGAGGCACAAAGAAGTTAAGTGACTTGCCCACAGTCACACAGCTGACAAGTGGCAGGGCCGGGATTCGAACCCATGACCTCTGACTCCCAAGCCCGGGCTCTTTCCACTGAGCCACGCTGCTTCTCTTTTACCCCTGGGACACCTGTCCCAACCCAAATATTAATTTAATGGTCAGCCCTGAAGCTCTATTCACTATCTTTTCTTCCTTATGAACTCCAGCCATTTGAGATTCCCAAATGGTGGCTGGCGACAGGGCAGGCAGGAAGGTTAAGTCTTAAATCAGACTCAGGTTTATTGGTTGAATGTTCGATTATCCATATGCACCGAATTAATGACCCAAACATAGTTTGGGAATCAATTCCTGGGCCAAATCCCTTCCTACAGAGGCTATCTCTAGGGGCAACAAATCCTAGAAGCCTTTGGGAATCCGAAGGCTGCTGGCTAATGATTCACTGTAGTTTAGCCAATGAGTGTCCAGTAAAGGTGCTGGAGATGACTCCAGCTCCCCCTCCAAATGAGAGCAGTCATGTACTTCTCACAGTTTTGACTCAAAAATTCATTCTATTTATTAATTTAATTACATTTTTTGTTATTGCAGTATAAACAAATTGTCTTATATCATTTCTTTCAACAAATTCCATCCAAGTATTTCCCCCAAACCTCGTATCTCTAAGCCCAGCACTTAGCACAGTGCTTGGAAAAACTGAGGATTTGATCCATTCCATTATTACTGTTAACAATGAATTTATATTTTCCTCAAGTTATATCCCCAACCTGCTTCTTTAGAATTAGCAAAGCACTTGTAATGCTTTTTGAAAATGCTATCTGTTAAGCACTTACTACATGCTTTTATATGCTACTATAGTTAGTAGTACTAACTACTACTGTTATAAACACTGGGTGGGATACAAGTTTATCAGACACAGTCCCTTCCCACATGGTACTCTCAATCTAAGTAGGAGAGAAAACAGGAATTGAACCCCCAGTTTAGAGTTGAGGAAACTGAGGCATAAAGAAGTTAAGCTGTTTGCCCACGGTTATACAACTGACAAGCGGTGGAGCAAGGATTAGAACCCAAGTCCTCTGGTTCTTTCCAGCAAGCCACACTGCTTCCTATCTTTCCTACCCTATTACTAAAGCACTATCCCATTTTTCTTCTCGTCCGTTTCACCACCAACCCCTTGTCCCCATCCTCCCTCCGACCTGGAACTCCCTTCCCCTTCGTAAACGACAGACCACCACTGTCCCCACCACCAAAACCTTACTAAAATCACATCCCCTCAAGGGGCCTTCCATGGCTAAGCCCTCATTTCCCCTACTTCCTCTCCCATCTGAGTCACCAATTTACTTGGATCTGTACCCTTTAAGCACTTAATAGTTACCCCAACCTCAATACATATGTACGTTATTTTCATGTCTGTCTCCGTCTCTAAACTTTAAGATCCTTTTGGGCAGGGAACAGGTTTACCAATTCTGTTGTATTGTACTCTCCCAAACACTTAGTAAAGGGCTCCCCACATGATAAGCACTCAATAAATACCACTGATTGATTCTGCATCTTCTCTATAAATAATTTTAGTGTCTGTCTTCCCTGCTAGAGGGCAAGGAATGTGCTTATTAACTCAGTTGCGTTCTCTCAAGTACTGAGTACACTGCTCAGCACAGAACAGGGGTCCAGTAAATATTATTAGTTGATTTAATTAATAAAGAAGTCTTTTAAATGTCCTTACTGATATTTCTTGCAGGCCCAAGTGGTAGCTCAGACGGAAGGTCAGGAGTATCCGGCTCTTGCCCATCTATTTTACCAAACGGATTTAAAGAATTAATCGTTTATAAAATGGCAGTAGAAAAGATTCCTCTTACCCAGGCTGATGTTGGTGGGAAGGAATAAAATCCTACACAAATTTGTTTAGCAGAAAGGAGTCATAACAGCAGGAGCAATGAGAGTGACAACCACCCAGGACAGCCTAATTTTTTTAAAAAAAAAACCTCCTTCTTACTAGGGACCTATTTCTCTCTTTATGACAGGATCAAATAACCGTGATCTCAACTGTGTAACACCAATTCTGCACTGGCAGGCTGGTCAGCAGGGAGGACTTGTAAGCTCATTGTGGGCAGGGAACAGGTCTACCAACTCTGTAGCATTGTGATCTCCCAAATGCTTTGTGTGCTCCGCGCACAATAGGCGCTCAGTAAATGCAAGCGATGGATTGACTGAGAAGTAGGTGATATTTTTAATATGGGTGACTGAGAAAATTCACTGGGCACTGGGGTGGGAGGGTGGCAAGATTGGGTTAGTTAGAGACCGCAAGGTCGAGAGAGGGAGGGAGTGAATGGGGACAGGTGGGTAGAGGGAGGGAAAGGTGAATCAGTCAGTCAGTGGTATTTATTGGGTGCTTACTGTGTGCAGAGCACTGTACTAAGCACTTGGGAGAGTATAACAAGGAACCCATTCCCTCGCCACCACGAGCTTACAGCCTAGAGGTGAGTGGGGGGAGAGTTAAAAAAATACCACCACCAAGATGAGCCCAACTCACGGTCACTCCAGAAGAACAGTTGCCTTCAACAATGTCTGATCATTCACAGAGGGCATGACTCAGTGGGAAGCAATAATAGTCTGACCGAGAACTACAAAATAGCAGATTGAAGACCCGAGGAGTGCCCCTTATAGGTCTTCTGCCTGTGGGACAAAAGGACACACACACCTTTCCCCCAGAAAGAGGAGGTCGATCGGCAGAGGGCTCTCACGACAGGAAGCCAGAGCGCTAAGCCCTGCTCGGCTACCCATCTGCAGCTCTTTCTGTGGCATTTCAGAGAGAGACAGCCTCCTGTGCTAAGAGCAACGGTCTGCCTACCACCCTCTGGCCTAGGCCTGCAGAGGGCAAATCCTTATTTCTGGGTCGCAAGTTCCCCTCTTGTGTAATGGAGGTTAATTAAGCCAGTCTCCTGCCACGGGGGGCTGAGACAATTCGCGGGTGAGTGATTGTGAATTATTTCATTAGAGCCCATAATGTGCTCTCTCCATTTGTGTCAATTAATTTCATCTCACCTCCAACTGTATTATCTATGGCTCATTTGCAGTGTTCTTGGAGACAAAAATCCCAGAAAGGAAAAGGTATACTCTCCCAAGGTATACTGGCGTAAAGGGGTACTGTATTGCTCTGCAGAGAGTAAGAGCTCAATAAATATGACTGATTGATTGAAAAATTGACACAGTGCTCATATCCAAAGGGAACAGAATGTGCAGCCAACGTATATACACCTTATTCCCCTAGAAGGCAGGAACGACTGCTCTCTAACAGATCCTGATTTATGGACACTTCATGCTGTCCTACTAGCTGTGTCTGCTGTCACGCAGAGGTGCATGACTGTTTCTTTGGAATCCGGGTTCCAGGGGGTCTGGGCAGACACACACTGGGAAAGAACCTTCTGTAATCTTCCCACTGGGTTCGAGCCAAAACCTGTCATGAAATTACACACTCCAGTGGAAGAGTGCAACCCTAATCTCACAGAAGTGTTTGCACCTGCTTTGTTATATTTATTAATCATCATCATAATAATAATTATTATTGTGGTACTTTTTAAAGCCCTTACTTTGCACCCTCCATTCTACTAAGCACTGGGGTAGATACAGAGTAATCAGATTGAACACAGTTCCTGTCCCCCATAGGGCTCACAGTCTAAGGGAGAAGGAGAGCCTATATTTCAGGATAATTATCTAAGCAAATTTAATTAGAATTGAAGTCTACTAACAAGAATTCCTGCTGGCCGCTTGAGATAATTGTGAACTGTTGTTTGTGATGTCTAATCGCGTCTTTCACTAAATTTGTATGACAGAGAGATTTCAATCTTCATTCCTAGAATCCTAGCAGGGAATCTAATCAATAATTGTTCTCGAGATAAATCTGTTACTGTATTCCAACTCAGTTTCCGCAAACTAGCTCACTCCCAATTTCAACGGTGACTTAAAATCACTGTCAATATTTACCCATCTCATCCCAGCAAGACCGAGTGACACAGAGGAGAAAACAGAAAGGTGGCTAAAGAGGATGAATCTTCTCAGAGAGGAGTTCAAGAGCTGAGCTGCCATCTTGCCTCTGATGAAATTATGAGTTGGATGGCACCACCTGGGCAGAGTCAGGGTTTGTAAATTCCTTGAGGCTTGGGATTGTGTGTACCAACTCTGTTGTACTCTCCCAAGCACTTTGTATGGTGCTCTGCACACAGTAAGTGCTCAGTAAATACCTTTGATTGAATGATTCTCCATATATTTTGTCACGGTATCTGTTAAGCATTCACTATGTGCCAGGCACTATTCCAAGGACTGGGGTACACAAAAGGTAATCAGGTTGGACATAGTCCCTGTTCCACATGGGGCCCACAGTCTTAATCCCCATTTTACAGATGAGGTAACTGAGGCACAGAGAAGTTAAGTGATTTGCCCAAGGTCATCCAGCAGATAAGTGGAGGAAACAGAATTAGAACCCATATCCTTCAGACTCAGGCCCATGCTACATCCAGTTGGCCACCCTGCTTCTCTATAGTTTCTGACATCTTTTACCCCAACTCGTTTGGCCAGAAGAGATCAGTCATCCACTTTCAAAATTGCTTCGTGGCAGATTAGACTGTTGAGAAACAGTAAAAAATGCTCTTACTTACCAACGCGCAGCATTACCATCAAGATACCCATCAGGACAGATACAGTCATCGTTTCAGGTCCACAGCGTGGATATTAGTCTCCCCAGAGACCCTCTGGCCTGGCAAATTAAGGAGAGCGTGACAGAATACATTCACAGCGGTGAAATCCCAGACAGAGGCTTGAGAGGACATTACTGGGGCATTTTCAGCAAGACAGAGCAGGACGATAATGTCCAAAACTCCACCCAGGCGCTGAAGGGAAGAGAACTTATTCCATTAATGGATGGAAACCATTTCAGAGGGATAATGACTCAGGGTTGGCAAGGCACTCCCGCTAGGTCAACCTAAATTTCATGAAGAAGAGAGAACCCAGGTCCACTACGTCATACCCTCTCACGAAACAAAGGGGATAACAGGGCCAAACCTATCCGATAGAGGCCTTGTACGACCAAGACACGGGTCTCTTCCGCCTTAGAACCTATGGTATTTCATCCGAATAAAGGCTTCTAAATCAGTGTGAAATGCTGGTGGCAATTTCTCCCCATTTACTGGGCAAACAGCATTTGTTTATAAAAGTATTCAGCTAAACAGACACACGCGGACATCACGCTAATTTGTGAACGTGCAGAGTTAATGTTAGAGGTTCGACGGGGCCGACAACTCCAGGTCAGCGTTCACACAGTCAACGTACCTAGTGGCATTCCCAGTCCGAGAATCTCCAACATATTGCTTCGAATTTGGGCTCTCTGGCCATCCCCTGCTCCCCTACCCCCACGCTACCTCCCACCCCCTAACCGCATCCAACGGGAACGAAAGGCAAAGGTGCGCTTACCTTGAAGGTCTTATTTTAAGGCAGATGGGTGGAAGGGAAATGCTTTTCCGCAAGGTCAGCTAAGTGATTTATAGGCCCCCCCCCGGATGAGAGACCCTTATCCATGTGATCGCTGACCTATCAAGACCCTTTCGGTGTTCATGAATGGATTCTTTCAGAAGATTCCTCCGGGCACCGTGCTACGGGAGATCATGATAATATAGCACCGAACACGTACAGGGCCTATACCGAGAGGCCCCCTCAGTACCACTCCCTCCACCCTGATCCACCGCCTCCAATTAGAAGACAATTGTTTCACTGTTCCCCACAGTCCCCCTAAAGCCTCGGGTTCGTCTGGGCACTGACCTCGGTTTTCAGTGGTAGTGCTCAGCGATGAAAGAGGAATGAGACTGATGTGGCCTGGCAGCCTCTCCAGTTGGAAAACTGTAGATTTCTTTAATCTCAGGATGGGTTTAATACAGTTTAATAGGTGGTTTGGAGCCCCAGTGTTGTGAAGCACAAAAGCCTCATGCAGAGGGTTACCAAGACCTAGTTCCGGGGGTCAAAGCCTCTTTGCTTTTCAATTATCCCACGGAGTCTCTATCCAGGCTGAGGCTCCCAGTTCAGATTGGCCCCAGGGCTCCGGTGGCCAATGATAATAAATCCAACCATCGATGGCATTTATTGAGAACTTAACTGTGTACAGAGCAAGCCCTACTGGTGCCCTGTAGCTGAAGGGATAATTGTGGATGCTCTCCATTGCATGTCCTGGGTGACCGATAGCCTCTGAGGCAACCCAGAGAAGTAATAGTAACATGTGGACCTTCTACCTCTCAAGAGGACCATTTTTAACAGGGTCCTACCCAGGGTTTTCTAGGTACTCAGGATGTAGGTTTAGAGAAAAATCAGAAGGGCACAGGAGTCTACAATTCAGTGATATTCAGTTCTTTTCCGCCATTTTTGCTTTTAGCAAAGGATGGGTTGAGGGAGGGAGAGACACTAAGCTCCCAGGATTGAGGGTGGGAGAGGTAAGAGCCTGGGAGTCAGGAGATCCAGATTCTAGACCCACAAGGCCACTGACCTGTTGGTTGACTCTGAACTAGTCACCTCAGACTGTAAGCTTGTTATGGGCATGAATGTGTCTGGTTTTTTGTTACATTGTACTCTCCCAAGTGCTTAGCATAGTGCTTTGCATACAGTAAGAGCTCAATGAATACAACTGACTGACAACACAGTGTGGCCTGGTGGATAGAATATGGATCTGGGAGTCATAAGGACCTGAGTTCTAATCCTCTCTTCACCTGGCTGCTGTGTGACCTTGGGCAAGCCACTTAACTCCTCTGGGCCTCAGTTACCTCATCTGTAAAATGGGGAGTAAGAGTTTGAGCCCCATGTGGGACAGGGACTGTGTCTAACTTGATTAATTTGTACTACCCCAGCACTTAAAACAGTGCCTGGCACATAGTAAGTTCTTAACAATTATTATTTATTATCATTATTCTCCAGTGGATTCTGGAACTGGGGTCGACTACAGAGAAACTCTCTTAATTGTAACCTTAAGATGCGGAGGGAGGGGAGGAAGGCGACGGGTGAGTTTT